>NW_026623067.1:2235943-3448443 GCF_023065955.2 Ursus arctos | reverse complement strand
ATCTCCCACTGGCTGGGAGCGACTGAATGTGTCCTCCTGGCAGTCATGTCCTATGACCGCTATGCTGCCATCTGTAGGCCACTACATTACACTGTCATCATGCATCCACAGCTTTGTCTCAGCTTGGCCCTTGCCTCGTGGCTTGGGGGTCTGACCACCAGCATGGTGGGCTCCACACTCACTATGCTCCTGCCCCTCTGTGGGAACAATCGCATTGACCACTTCTTCTGTGAGATGCCCCTCATTATGCAACTGGCTTGCGTGGACACCAGCCTCAACGAGGTGGAGATGTATGTGGCTAGCTTTATCTTTGTTGTCTTGCCTCTGGGTCTCATCCTGGTCTCATACAGCCACATCGCCAAGGCTGTGATGAAGATCGGGTCAGCAGAGGGACGGAGAAAGGCCTTCAACACCTGCTCTTCCCATGTGGCGGTTGTGGCTCTGTTCTACGGGAGCATTATATTTATGTATCTCCAGCCCGCCAAGAGTAACTCTCACGAACAGGGCAAGTTCATAGCCCTCTTCTACACTGTTGTCACCCCGATGCTGAACCCCTTGATTTACACACTCAGGAACAAGGATGTGAAGAAGGCTCTGGGGCGCATCACGTTAGAGAATTGCTGTGGCTTTGTAGGGTCACGGAGGCATATTTAGAGTCTTTCGTAACTTGTGAGGAGAAAGAAAAGATTAAAAGGTATCAAAATTGACTGGGGGGGGGGGGCAAGATACGTGGGAGGTAATTTCTGTTCCAATATTGCTTGAGTTCAAGGTAGCTGACAGTCTGATATGAATGTGCTCTCACACATCATTTTCAGGCCAAGGTAAAGATACAGTATTTTCTGTTTTATTTTTTGCTAATAATCCTATTGTTTTGTTAGTTGTTTATATTGTCGTATACATGTAATATATATGCTAATTTGCTTATTGTTAATTGCTTGTATAGCCGTATATATGTTAATTGTTATTTTGTTAATCATTTATAATAATTGCCTTTGGAGATGATGATCTGTGTAAAGTCTTTTACATGTTTTTCCTAATATGTGTAACAACTGCGAAGGCAAATATTAATCTCATAAAGGTTAAGCAATTACAAAACTATTAAGATTTTATGCTGAGATTTAACTCTAGATCTATCTATTATACACATATTCACCATTTTGCCTGTAACCCCTAACGGTAAATAAGAAATATATATGTAAATTTGCTCTTTGTGTCTGATAATACAGAGTTTCTAGGACTCTTGGAATTTCCTGAATGATCTGGTTGAGGGGTACATCTTTTGTTATTCAGAATGAGGCCATTTCTATCATACCTGATTTTGCCAATGAGCCCTCAAACTTCAGGGGTCGGTGCTAACTCTGGGTGTTAGTGTCAAAATTTCATTTAATATAGGTGTCCAGAGAGTTGGAGAATTGGTTGTCGGTGGGAAAAATCTCACACATTCAGTGTCAGAAGTGTTGGGAGTGAAACAGTTCACACCTCTTTGGGAGGAGGAATTGGAAAATGCAAGCATCTCAAGAGTAGAACTGTAATCAGATTTCCAGCAGGTCAGTGATTGCATCAATAATTTGCTGCACTGATTTATCTATAACTATTGAGCCAGTGATTTTCCTGTTCAACTCTAGGTCTTCCTTTTGCCTGATATGTAAAGATGTTTTCATTCACTCACTTGTACATTTGCTTACTTTTCTCATACATCCAAACATACATACATTCATTCTTTTATTTTTTTAAGATTTATATATTTATTTGAGAGAGAGAGCACATGCGTGAGCAGGGTAGGGGGGGACCATAGGGAGAAGGAGAGAGAGAATCTCAAGCAGACTCCTTACTGAGCGTGGAGCCTGACATGGGGCTCGATCCCAGGGACTGAGACATCATAGTTGCTTAGTATTGCCAGGCACATTTCTAAAAAAATTACCTGGCTTCACTCACTTAATTTTCACAGCGAAGTTATTAATTAGGCACCATCATTGTCCCCATTTTATAAATGAGGGAACTGAGGCCCAAATTAACAGAGCCTGGATGCAGGAAGCTCATATTTTAATCCAGATGTCAGTTTCAGAGTACCCCTGCTGCTTCTTGAGTACTTTCTACATTAAATGACACAAAAATGTTCACACTGACACAGTCTCATGATGTTTTTTGAAAATAATGTGTAACAATCTAATCAGTACATATTCCCTGGTTTCCAACTATTTCTGTTTGTAGACATATCAGGCTATTTTTATTTTATGTTTTGCTACGTTACAGGATGTATGTAAGTTTCTTTTTTTTATTGAACCATTTTCTTAAAATACTCCACAGAATATATATCTTTGGGGAAAATATTACAAGAATTGCATTTTTTTTTTTTACAAACATTGCCCACATACTGGCAGCTGGAGAGGGAAACAGATTGTTGATACAATTCAATTTACTTCACAAATCTGCCTTAAAAAATGAAATCCACCTGCATACCAAATATTATATCATACCTATTTGTTTTCTTTGATTCTCTATTCCATATTGTACTACCCTATACTTCTCTATAAAGCACTGCAAGTACCAGACTCAGGAGTGGTACTCACGTACCACTTCTCCCTCTGAAGTGAAGAAAAGGGTGTGCACTCCTCTTCTTTGAGCTAATAAGGTAATAGAACCCAAAATGGTCTTCCAACTGCCACCCCACTGCAGCTATGAGGAAGAATGGAAATGAGTCTGGATTTGAACCAGAGGACCTGGGTTTAAAATTAAACTTGTCGGGGAGGAGTTAAGATGGCGGAGGAGTAGGAGACACCATTTTCAGCCGGTCCTCCGAGTCGAGCTGGATAGGTACCAGACCAGCCTAAACAACCATGGAACCAGCCTGAGACGCAGGAAGACGCATCTGGATCTCTACAAATGAACATCTCCAGCGCTGAGTATTGAGGTACGAAGCGGGGAGCCATGAAACTGTGCACAGATATCGGAAGATAAACGGAAGGGGGAGGGAGCCGCCGCGTTCGGGCGCCGGGAAGCGGCAGCCACTTGCACGGGAGAGCGGGCGGGGCTCACGGTCGGCACCCGCAAAACAGCAGACTGAGACCGTGAGCCGGGTGCGCGCGCCACCAGGCATCTCGCGGAACCCCGGAATCCTGGTGCGCTCACTGGATCCAGACTGAGACCAGGAGATCCGGGAGCGCGCGCGGAGCGGCTGGCGGCTGGCGGCATTAGAAACACAAAGGACAGAGACGCGAGGGCCCTGGAAGTGAGGGCTGGGACGCCGGGTGTGGGGCGCACATCCCGGGACGCTGCAGGGTTGAGCAGCACCAACAGAAACAGAGTTAAAGTGGCCAGAACATTAGTAGAGAACGGGCCGCAATCCTTCTGTTCCGTGACAGAGGCTGAAATTCGGCTGCTGCTGCTCTGACTCTCAGAAGAGGCACAGCAAACCGCCAGGGAAAGCCGCCAGAGAACAAAAGCCTGGAAATACCGGCTCAGAGAGTGCCCAACCCCATCCCCCCTCGCAGGGGACACGGAGACTCTACCCAAACATGGCTGCCTGAGTATCGGCGCGGCAGGCCCCTCCCCCAGAAGGCAGGCTGAAAAATCAAGAAGCCCACAACCCGAGGCGCCTGGGTGGCGCAGTCATTGAGCGCCTGCCTTCGGCTTAGGGCGTGATCCCAGCGTTCCGGAAAGGAGTCCCTCATCGGGCTCCTCCGCTGGGAGCCTGCTTCTTCCTCTCCCACTCCCCTGCTTCTGTTCCCTCTCTCGCTGGTTGGCTGCCACATAAATAAATAAAATCTTTAAAGAAGAAGCCCACATCTCTAAGATCCCTATAAAACAAGGGGCACGGCCTGGGACCCAGTCAATAATTTGGGCTCTGGAAACCCCGCAACCTCTCTTCATCAGAATGACAAGAAGGAGAAGCCCCCCCCCCCAGCAAAGAAAAGACAGACTGTGGCCTCTGCCACAGAAATAATGGATATGGATGTAACCAAATTATCAGAAATGGAATTCAGAGTAACGATGGTCAAAATGATGAGTAGAATTGAAAAAAGTATAAACGAAAAGGTTACTGAGAATATAGAATCCCTAAGGACAGAAATGAGAGCGAATCTGACAGAAATTAAAAATTCTATGAGCCAAATGCAGGCAAAACTAGAGGCTCTGACAGCCAGGGTCACAGAAGCAGAGGAACGGGTTAGTGAATTGGAGGATGGGTTAATAGAGGAAAAAATGAAAATAGAAGATGGTCTTAAAAAAATCCACGCCCACGAATGTAGGTTACGGGAGATTACTGACTCAATGAAACGATCCAATGTTAGAATCATCGGCATCCCCGAGGGGGTGGAGAAAAACAGAGGTCTAGAAGAGATATTTGAACAAATTGTAGCTGAAAACTTCCCTAATCTAGCAAGGGAAACAAACATTCGTGTCCAAGAGGCAGAGAGGACCCCTCCCAAGCTCAACCACGACAAACCTACGCCACGTCACGTCATAGTGCATTTCGCAAATATTAGATGCAAGGATACAGTATTGAAAGCGGCCAGGGCAAAGAAATTTCTCACGTACCAAGGCAAAAGCATCAGAATTACGTCAGACCTGTCTACACAGACATGGAATGAGAGAAAGGGTTGGGGGAGCATATTTAAAGCTCTTTCAGAGAAAAACATGCAGCCAAGGATCCTTTATCCAGCAAGACTGTCATTCAGAATTGATGGAGAAATAAAGACATTTCAGAATCGCCAGTCACTAACCAATTTTGTAACCACGAAACCAGCCCTACAGGAGGTATTACGGGGATTTCTATAAAAGTAAAAAGGCCCCAAGAGTGATACAGAACAGAAAGTCACAGCCAATACAAACAAAGACTTTACTGGCAACATGGCAACATTAAAATCATATCTCTCAGTAATCAGTCTTAATGTAAATGGTTTGAACCATCCGATAAAACGCCACAGGGTTGCAGATTGGATAAAAAGAAATGACCCATCCATTTGCTGTCTACAAGAGACTCATTTCAAACCCAAAGATGCATTCAGACTGAGAGTAAGGGGATGGAGTACCATCTTTCACGCAAATGGTCCTCAAAAGAAAGCTGGGGTAGCAATTCTCATATCAGATAAATTGGATTTTAAACTACAGACTATAGTTAGAGACGCAGAAGGGCACTATATTATTCTTAAGGGAAGTATTCAACAAGTGGATATGACAATTATAAATATATATGCCCCCAACAGGGGAGCAGCAAGATACACAAGCCAACTCTTATCCAGAATAAAGAGACATATAAATGAAAATACATTAATAGTAGGGGACCTCAACACTCCACTATCAGAAATAGACAGAACACCCTGGCAAAAACTAAGCAAAGAATCAAAGGCTTTGAATGCCATACTCGACGAGTTGGACCTCATAGATATATATAGAACACTACACCCCAGAACCAAAGAATACTCATTCTATTCTAATGCCCATGGAACATTCTCAAGAATAGACCATGTTCTGGGACACAAAACAGGTCTCAACCGATACCAAAAGATTGAAATTATCCCCTGCATATTCTCAGACCACAACGCTCTGAAATTGGAACTCAACCACAAGGAAAAATTTGGAAGAAACTCAAACACTTGGAGACTAAGAACCATCCTGCTCAGGAATGACTCGATAAACCAGGAAATCAAAAATCAAATTAAACAATTTATGGAGACCAATGAGAATGAAAATACAACAGTCCAAAACCTATGGGATACTGCAAAGGCAGTCCTAAGGGGGAAATACATAGCCATCCAAGCCACACTCAAAAGAATAGAAAAATCTAAAATGCAGTTTTTATATTCTCACCTCAAGAAGCTGGAACAGCAACAGAGGGACAGGCCTAATCCACGCACGAGGAAGCAGTTGACCAAAATTAGAGCTGAAATCAATCAATCAGAAACCAGAAGTACAGTAGAGCAGATCAACAGGACTAGAAGCTGGTTCTTGGAGAGAATCAATAAAATTGACAGACCACTGGCAAGACTTATCCAAAAGAAAAGAGAAAGGACCCAGATTATTAAAATTATGAATGAAAAAGGAGAGGTCACAACGAGCACCATTGAAATTGGAAGGATTATTAGAAATTTCTATCAACAGCTATATGCCAATAAACTAAGCAATCTGGAAGAGATGGAATCCTTCCTGGAAACCTATAAACTACCAAGATTGAAACCGGAAGAAATTGATTCCTTAAACAGGCCAATTAATTATGAAGAAATTGAGTCAGTGATAAACAACCTTCCAAATAACAAAACTCCAGGCCCGGACGGTTTTCCTGGGGAATTCTACCAAACATTCAAAGAAGAAATAATACCTATTCTCCTAAAGCTATTTCAAAAAATAGAAACAGAAGGAAAGCTACCAAACTCATTTTATGAGGCCAATATTACCTTGATCCCCAAACCAGGCAAAGACCCCCTCAAAAAGGAGAATTACAGACCGATTTCCCTAATGAATATGGACGCCAAAATCCTCAACAAGATACTTGCTAATAGAATCCAACAGTACATTAAAAGGATTATCCATCACGATCAAGTGGGATTCATCCCTGGGATGCAAGCGTGGTTCAATATTCGCAAATCAATCAGCGTGATACATCATATCAACAAGAAAAGACTCAGGAACCATATGATCCTCTCAATCGATGCCGAAAAAGCATTTGACAAAATACAGCATCCTTTCCTGATTAAAACGCTTCAGAGTGTAGGAATAGAAGGTACATTTCTCAATCTCATAAAAGCCATCTATGAAAAGCCTACTGCAAATATTATTCTCAATGGAGAAAAGCTGGAAGCCTTTCCCTTAAGATCAGGAACTCGACAAGGATGCCCACTCTCGCCACTATTATTCAACATAGTACTAGAAGTCCTTGCAACAGCAATCAGACGACAAAAAGGGATCAAAGGTATTCAAATTGGCAAAGAAGAAGTCAAAATGTCTCTCTTTGCAGATGACATGATACTCTATATGGAAAACCCAAAAGAAGCCACTCCCAAATTATTAGAAGTTATAGAGCAATTCAGTAACGTGGCAGGATACAAAATCAATGCTCAGAAATCAGTTGCATTTCTCTACATGAATAACGAGACCGAAGAAAGAGAAATTAGGGAATCCATCCCATTTACAATAGCACCAAAAACCATACGTTACCTTGGAATTAACTTAACCAGAGACGTAAAGGACCTATATTCTAGAAACTATAAATCACTCTTAAAAGACATTGAGGAAGACATAAAAAGATGGAAAGATATTCCATGCTCATGGATCGGAAGAATTAACATAGTTAAAATGTCCATGCTACCCAGAGCAATCTACACTTTCAACGCTATCCCGATCAAAATACCAAGGACATTTTTCAAAGAACTGGAACAAACAGTCCTTAAATTTGTATGGAAACAGAAAAGGCCCCGAATCTCCAAGGAACTGTTGAAAAGGAAAAACAAAGCTGGGGGCATCACAATGCCGGATTTCGAGCTGTACTATAAAGCTGTGATCACAAAGACAGCATGGTACTGGCACAAAAACAGACACATAGACCAATGGAACAGAATAGAGAAACCAGAAATGGACCCTCGGCTCTTTGGGCAACTAATATTTGATAAAGCAGGAAAAAACATCCGGTGGGAAAAAGACAGTCTCTTCAATAAATGGTGCTGGGAAAATTGGACAGCTACATGCAAAAGAATGAAACTTGACCACTCTCTCACACCATACACAAAAATAAACTCCAAATGGATGAAAGACCTCAATGTGAGACAGGAATCTATCAAAATTCTAGAGGAGAACATAGGCAACAACCTCTACGACATCGGCCAAAGCAACCTTTTTCATGACACATCCCCAAAGGCAAGAGAAACAAAAGGTAAAATGAATTTATGGGACTTCATCAAGATTAAAAGTTTCTGCACAGCCAAGGAAACAGTCAGAAAAACTAAGAGGCAGCCCACGGAATGGGAGAATATATTTGCAAATGACACTACAGATAAAGGACTGGTATCCAAGATCTACAAAGAACTTCTCAAACTCAATACACGAGAAACAAATAAACAAATCAAAAAATGGGCAGAAGATATGAACAGACACTTTTCCAATGAAGACATACAAATGGCTAACAGACACATGAAAAAATGTTCAAAATCATTAGCCATCAAGGAAATTCAAATCAAAACCACACTGAGATACCACCTTACGCCAGTTAGAATGGCAAAAATTGACAAGGCAAGAAACAACAATTGTTGGAGAGGATGTGGAGAAAGGGGATCCCTCCTACATTGTTGGTGGGAATGCAAGTTGGTACAGCCACTCTGGAAAACAGTGTGGAGGTCCCTTAAAAAGTTAAAAATTGAGCTACCCTATGATCCAGCCATTGCACTACTGGGTATTTACCCCAAAGATACAGACGTAGTGAAGAGAAGGGCCATATGCACCCCAATGTTCATAGCAGCAATGTCCACAATAGCTAAATCGTGGAAGGAGCCGAGATGCCCTTCAACAGATGACTGGATTAAGAAGTTGTGGTCCATATATACAATGGAATATTACTCAGCTATCAGAAAGAACGAGTTCTCAACATTTGCTACAACATGGACGGCACTGGAGGAGATAATGCTAAGTGAAATAAGTCAAGCAGAGAAAGACAACTATCATATGATTTCTCTCATCTATGGAACATAAGAACTAGGATGATCAGTAGGGGAAGAAAGGGATAAAGAAAGGGGGGGTAATCAGAAGGGGGAATGAAACATGAGAGACTATGGACTATGAGAAACAAACTGAGGACTTCAGAGGGGAGGGGGGTGGGGGAATGGGATAGACCGGTGATGGGTGGTAAGGAGGGCACGTATTGCATGGTGCACTGGGTGTTATACACAACTAATGAATCATCGAGCCTTACATCGGAAACCGGGGATGTACTGTATGGTGACTAACATAATAAAAAATCATTAAAAAAAAAAAATTAAACTTGTCAACCAATTACAGGCAATTATGTTAATCAGGATCCCACCAAGAAACAGATACATAATTTGGGTAATTTGAATAATTTTAATAAAGAGAAAATCACCTAGAGTGTGGTCAGACTCTAGGGAACTTTCCAGGGGTAGTATATTAACCTGGGCTAGTCCCAATGGGGACCATACTACTTATGGACAAAAGCAAGAGGACAGGAGCAGTTACAGGAACTGGAGGACAGAAGGGCTGTGTGGGGACAGATGTTCAACAGGAGCTGTTATTTTTAGGGGAGAGAAACATCCAGATGTGGCATTCCCAGGAAGAAAAAGCAGGGGTCAATATGTTGATGTAACTCTACTCCATCCTTACTACCTCCTGGCATGGCCCCCCATTGTCTGAATGCAACCACAAGCTAAAGGCTAAGGTCCCGCTGGTGTTGTCCCTGCAGGTGGAGCACAGAGCAAGTTAGAGAAAGTAGAGAGTGAAGCTACTGGGGCAGAGTCCATCTTCATTGCTCTCTGTCTCTATCCTGGTCTTTAATTTAGGTGAAAGTTCACATCTCCAACTTCAAGTACATAGAAACTCCTATTGGTTACCATATCACAAGAAGTGATTATCAGTTAAGGAATAAGCTCTTTGAGACCTAAAATGATAGCTACCACTTTATTGTTTTTCACATAACTTAGTAATATAGAAGGGGACAATAATTTAACATAAAATATAGCTGCTAACAATCCCCATAACTCTTGATAAGTATAAGAGTTTTTTTACCACAGCTATTTTCTTTCACCACCCAATCCATGTCCCCCTAACCTCCTTCCAGCATCTTACCTGGGTGAGGTGAACCATATATTCACCCTTTTTAACTCATGTGGGATTTGAATATTTGATGTCTTAGCTTTATTGGAATGTTGCATGTTTCCTTGTCTAGGACTATTGGGCAAGTACTAGAAGTTTCTCCCCCAATTATTTCCCTTGAAACATTCTATAACAGCAGTGCAAATTTTATATAGATACAGATATAAGTGACATAGATAGATACATAGATATGGAGAGAGAGGAGGATAGGGAGAGGGAGGGGAGAAAAGAAAGATGGAGAATGGGGATTAATCTTAAGGAATTGGCTCATGTGATTTGGGGGTTGACAAATCCAAATTCTGCAGGACAGGCCAGCGAGCTGGAAATTCTGACAGGAGTTAATGTTTCATCTTGAGTCCAAAGGCAGTCTGAAGTCAGAATTTCCTCACCTTCATGGGAGCTCAGTCTTTTCTCTTAAAGCCTTCATTGGATGGATGAGATCCACCAATATTTTAGAAGATAAAATACTTTAAGTCTATTGATTTAGTGTTAATCACATCTTTAAAAAATATCTCTATAGCAACATCTAGGCTATTTGAACAAAAAGTAGGTACGATTGTCTAGCCAAGGGCGCACATCAAATTAACCATCACACTCACCAACCCAAAATTTTCAGTGACATTCTCCAAGCAAATACTTTCAACTAGACTCTTAACATATAGCAGTGAGTGAAGACACTCCTGTCACACTCATTGGTTTCTGGATCCAGGTGTCAAGTTATGGGGAAGGTGACCTCACGTGCTGACTGCAGACTTTGGGCATGCACTGCTCCTGTAGGAGAGTAGTGCTTATCTGTACAGCATTGTCTCTCAGCTTACACCATATCTGAACCTTTAGTGGTCTATTCCATCGATCTACTAGGCTGCTGTTTCTGAACACTGAAATATGAAGTAAGAATCATGAATTCCAATAGTGACCCTGATGCTACTCTCCCTTTTCTTGAAAATGTGTTCCCTGGACACAGGTGGTATTGTGTGAGATGCCATGGTGGTGGTTAAGGCATTGTAAAGTCCCTTCTGTATATGGTTACTTCAGGAAAGACAGAACTGCACCCAGCATATTTTTGTACCCCTACAAAGACAAACACTACTTAATCCATGATAAAAGGAGTCTAATGCAATACACGTGGCATGAGTGGGGCCCCAGGGACCTGTGAATGTGCCAAATAAGAGGCTAACCTTGGTTAAAGAAAATTCATAATGTTGAGTCTCTGTCTCTGTTTCCATGTTCAGCTTTTCATGGGCCCAGGAGAAAACCTAATGGCAAGAAAAAAGGGTTGGCTGATACATCCTTGGAGAGTCATCTCATCTACCTTACTATCAAGATCATTCTCTGAACATTTTTGTAGAACACAGATATCTTCATGCCCTATGCCCCTTTCAAGAAGTTCATTGCATCCTCTTCCCAAGATTTCCCTGTTATTAATTTTCCAGTCTTGTTCTCTTCAAATCCCTGAACAAAAGAACAACCTGTTAGCCAAAGCCTCCAAATCAGTGCATATCGAAACTTAAGTGTATATCTCCTTCCATGATAAACAATAGAAAAATAAACAACTAGATTAACTGCCTTTACATTTTTCTCCATTTTTTAATTCAAATTCCAGTTAGTTAACATATTATTACAGTGTAATATTGGTTACAGGTGTAGAATTAAGTGATTCATCACTTAGAAACAACACCCAGTGCTCATCATAAGTGCCCACTTTAATATTCATCACCCATCCAGCCCAACCCCCACCCACCTCCCTCCTTCAGCCATTAGTTTGTTCTCTATAGCTAAGAGACGGTTTTCTGGTTTGCCTCTCTTTTTGCCCCCCCACCCCGTGTTCATCTGTTTTGTTTCTTAAATTCCACATATTAGTGAAATTACATGGTATTTGTCTTTCTCTGAGTGACTTATTTCGCTTAGCATAATACACTCTAGCTCCATCCACATTGTTGCAAATGGCAAGGTTATATGCATTTTATGGCTGAGAAATATTCCATTGTATGCATATTCCACATCTTCTTCATCCATTTAGATGAACTTACTTCAGTCTGCCCGCTGGGAAAGCTTCCTTTTACCATTATCTTTTAGGACATTCCAACAGGACCATAGTATGATTATGTTCTCTTCTCTCTGATGCTGATATAAAATGTAGTTTCAGCAATAAAATGGCACATGTTTTTTCCTCCTTTGATAATTAAACATTACACAGCATAAATGTTGTGGGCTTTAGAGACAGGGGCTTTAGAGACAGGGGAAGAGAAGTAAGAAAGTAGGGCAGCAGTTACCTTTGGAGTCAGAGATACATAACATTAGTCCATGACTCAGGAAGGGAGTAATGGAATCCATTAACATTTTTTATTTGATTTAGTACCCACAAAATGAAAAGAAAAAAATAAAAGAAAATAATTTTTAAAGTATTACATAAAAATTTTCAATCTGAAGAAAAAAACTTCAATCTGAATATTAACTTTCCCTAACTACTTGGAAAGATTAATGAAAAATCAATGGGGTTTGCCTGCTTGTGTTTGTGTTCAAGCTCAGTAGACAAGCTTCTAGAGAATCCAAAGACAGCAGCAAGGAAGCGGCAGGAGGACCCTTGGGGCTCCCCATTTTCCCAAACATGCAGGATCTTCCTGATCTCAAAGCTAGATCTCAACTCAGGATAGCAGTGCAAGTCCTCATCTGTTTATTCAGGGAGAGCCAACCACTGAGGTCCTCGCAGAAGCATGAAGGACAGCACAGGGTGCCCTGCTCTTCTCTCAGCCCCTGTCTGGCACAGAGAATGATAACCATTACTCGTATTTTCCTCCACTTTCCTTCAGTGCCCAGGCTGATGGGTCATTTACTAACCCTACTGTTACCTAAATATTTAACATGAAATTAAGATATCCTCTCTGGAATCCAAGAAGATATACTCGAAGTATGATTTGTGCCTCAGATTGGTGTCCAAAGTAAGTGAAATGAGCACCAACTATTACACAATTTCTGGCCCCACGTCCAGTAGAACTTGGGGAAGCCTCCAACAGAGCAACCCTGAGGCAGTGCAGCCTGAGGATGAGTGAGGGAAGGTCTTCCTAAATAGAGTGAATTTTTTTTATTGTATTTGGGTATAAGTCCTATAGTCAGAGTAACAGGAGAAAAGATGCTTACATGCCATACTGGAAACCAACCACCTACCTTCGTTTATTGAGTCCCTTTTCTGCCCAACACATCAGAACATTCTAGACTCCAGTGCTTCTCTTGTCACTCCTGTTCCTCTTGCTGCAACAAGTTGCACAATCTTGGATGGCTTCTCAGAGAAGCCAACAGATCCTGGATCACCCCAGAACCCCTTCATGGGTCCCCCCTCCTGGATCTCCTTGCATACTGCTTGCTGTGAAGATGGTGCTGAATTTAAGCATGCACAGCCTGGAAATGAAGACAGACTGACCACAGGAACAGAAGCTGATGGAGATGTGTTTCCCCTTCATCCCTCAGGGGACTGATCTGAGATGTAT
Source organism: Ursus arctos (assembly GCF_023065955.2). Classification (NCBI taxonomy): domain Eukaryota; kingdom Metazoa; phylum Chordata; class Mammalia; order Carnivora; family Ursidae; genus Ursus; species Ursus arctos. Next base: position 3,435,148 of record NW_026623067.1, on the reverse strand, counting down.
TTCTATGTGGGGGTTCTTCTCACACCAACCAACTCTCTGGGTGTTACAATTTAACCCAATTTGTTTACTCTCTGCCTGGAGATAATGTCAGACTCCCCAGGTTAAGTGCTCGGTCCCACAAAACCACCCCCACTTTAGAGGCCAGTTGCAAGTCCAGGTACTCACCTGAGCTTCTGAACAACCAGCTACAAATCAAGTTCCTACAACTCCCTCCTCAGGTTTAATTACTAAACTGGCTCACAGAACTCAGAAGGGTTTACTTACTAGATTACTGGTCTATTCCAAAGGATATTAAAGGATACAAATAAATACCCAGATGAAGAGATACATAGGGTGAGGTCCAGAAGCGTCCCAAGCACAAGAGTTTCTGGACCCATGGACAGGTTCTTGTTCACCAACCCAGAAGTTCCCCAAACCCCTTTCTTTTGTGTTCTTATGGAGGCTTCTTTACCTAGGCATGATTGAGGAAATCATTGGCCATTAGTGATTGAGTCAACATCCAGCCACTCTCCCCACCCCAGATAGCAGGGCAGGAGTGGAGACTGAAAGTTCCAATTTTCTAATCATGTGAGTGGTCACCTGGCAATGACCCTGATCTGGTGTTTATCAAGAGATTTTCCAAAAGTCATTTCATTGCCGTAAGCTCAAGTGTGGTTGAAAGGGATTTTTTTATATAAATAACAAATGACAGCCATTTAACTTTTATCTCTGTAAATATTTCAGGAACCAAGGGGAAAAAAAACAATATTATAATGAAAGATTATTGCTCTAATCACTGAGGAAATTACAAGGGTTTGGTGAGTTATATTCCAGGAATTGTGGACTATAGAAATAGACCAATGTATATGTTTTTTATTACATCATAATATCAGAATTTCATTAATCTCTCTGGCCCCCTTGGGACAGAGCACCAGTCATTCTTGGCTAAGGCCAAATCCATCTTTGCCCTTGCCCTGCATCCCTGCTCTTAGGGATCATAGAACAACTGCACTGGGCGCAGCCTCTGCCTTGAGGACACCCAAACTAAGGTGATTTCCTCAATCTCAGCACACACCAATTTGTCTTCCAGTTTGGGACAGAACAGTGGATGAAGTGTCAGGAGGCAGATGGTATCAAAAATGTGAAGGTTAAAAATTATAAACACACTCAACATAGAAAGCTCCTCATTCCAAGAGAGGAATGCAAGAATTGAGGAACCAAACCAGAGAGCAGGTTCAGGACTTCCTGGCAATTTTCATCACTGACAAGGTCATAGATATATTTTTCATATCAATATATGCTGTGCACATGTATCCTGAAAACCTAATTACCAAAGGCATTCTCCCATTTTCACAATTAGAAATGAAGCTACATTGAATCTGCATGTGTTAAAATCCTTGCAAACTTGACTACTAGTTCTAGATGATGGACCTTAGAATACTCAGTCAAATGATGCTCATATGTTTATATTTTATAGACATCTTCAAATTTTCCTTCAGAAACAATAAATTTAGACTTTTACCAACCACATTTAGAAAGACATATAGTCACAATTTCACTAACATTGGATTGTATATTTCAGTCTTTGCTTATCAATCTTACATATTATCGATTTATTTGATCAAGAGTGAGTTTTAACACCTTCTGAAATGTTCTGGGGCTATTTGTGGTCTTCATTGATTTATTTTCTTTTTCCTTTTTTTTCTTACTTTTGCTGTATAAATCTATTTTGCTACGTCATCATATAAGCAATGAATAATTTTTCCAGTGGGGTGTTTACACTTTTGCTATTTTTATTTTCTTTGTGGTACAAAAGTTTTATTTTTTGTGTATTAAACTTTGTCAATCATGCACATGTGACTTTTTGTGTTCCTTATTTCATTCAATTCAGTGAATTATTATTATTTGAACATATTTTATGTATGTAGCCTGTCTGGAGATGCAAGAGCAAGGAAATGGTGTCACTGCTTTTAAGAGATGTACAAGTTCACCAAGTAAGCAAGCCAATGGAGAATATAGGTGAAGAAGACCAACAATCCAATGGAGTGAGCCTAGAGGAAGTAACAAGAGATCTGGGAATTGCCCAGTGAGCTCTCCCTGATGAAATGAGGGAGGGAGACTCACAACGAGGGTGTAGAGGAACTCACAAGAGGAAGGAGTACAAAGGGTTTAGAGGAAGAAGAGATTCATATGTGGAAAGGTCTGGTGTGGCTGGAAGGTAGTGAGTTCTGAGAGACCCAGAGGTCTAGGTAATAAAGGGTTTTATTTTTTTTTTTAAGATTATTTATTTATTTATTTGACAGAGAGAGACAGCCAGAGAGAGAGGGAACACAAGCAGGGGGAGTAGGAGAGGAAGAAGCAGGCTCCCAATAGAGGAGCCTGATGTGGGGCTCTATCCCATAACACCAGGATCACGTCCTGAGCCGAAGGCAGATGCTTAACGACTGAGCCACCCAGGCGCCCCAGTAATAAAGGGTTTGAGAGACCCCAGGTGAATATTGTTTTGCCTTTTCAGACTATTTGGGAAAGGACACGATTTTATAGTTGGATGCCTGAAGTTGTACTTAGAGATTATGTTTATCTTGGTGCTTTACAGTTTTTTATTTTATGCTTAGCCTTTTATTTTTTTTAAGATTTTATTTATTTATTTGAAAGAGAGAAAGTGAGAGAGAGAGAGCATGAGAGGGGAGAGGGTCAGAGGGAGAAGAAGACTTCTCACCAAGTGGGAAGCCTGATGCAGGACTCAATCCCAGGACCCCGGGATCATGACCTGAGCCGAAGGCAGATGCTTAACCAACTGAGCCACCCAGGCGCCCTATACTTAGCCTTTGAATCCATTCCATCTGCAATGACTGTGTGTGAGAGAAAGAGAGAAAGAAAGAAAGAAGTGATAATTAATATTTCCAAATGTTTACTTAAGAGCTCCCAATTAATTTTATTAGCTATATTTTCACCATTGTCCTTCTATTATACCTTTGCCATACACTAAATTTCCAATATATATACATTTCTTTGGGGGAATATCAATTCTGATCAGGTAATATTTACTAGTCTCTATATGAGTAACATGCTTTTAGTAACTGAATTTATAGGATATTTCAATATTTAGTAGATCAAGGCATGGATTGTTGTTCTTTCTTTCTTTCTTTTTTTTCAATTTAGACTTTTCATGGTTGTTACAATGTTTTGTTTTACCAGATTAAATGTCATAACAGGGTCCCTTCCTACTAACTGCAAAAATTATCTCATTGAGATTTTGTTGGTATTGTACTAAATGTGTAAATTAATTTGAGGAGAATTCACATTTTTATAGGACCAACACCACTGTGTACATAATGAACAAAAGCCATGGAGCACAGGGCTTTGGAGTACGGCATTAGGTTAGGTCATACTTGCTGTGGAACCTGGCTCCTTAGTGACAATGTGTTCTCAGTTAATAAATCCACCTTGCTGAACCCTGTTCTCTTCATCTATAGGCAAAATGCCTAACAAAGAATTCAAAGTAATGATTATAAAGATATCTTGAACTTGAGAAAAAAGTGGAGGACCTCAGTGAGACCTTCAACAAAGAAAACACACAAGAGTACCAATAAGTTGTGAAGAACTCAAAAATTGAAATTAAAACTACACTAGAGTGAATAAATAGTATACTAGAGGAAGCAGAAAATGGTTCAGTGAGCTGGAAGACAGAGTAATGGAAAGCAACCAAGCTGAACAGGAAAAAAAAAAAAAGGAATAATAAAAAATGAGACTAGTTTAAGGGAACACAGCAACATCATTAAACATAATAACATTTGCATTACGGGAATTCCAGAAGGAGGAGAGAAAAGGGGGTAGAAAATTTATTTGAAGAAATAATAGCTGAAAACTTCCTTAATCTGAGGAAGGAAACAGACACCCAGATACAGAAGGACAGAAAGCCCCCAACAAAATCAACCCAAAGAGGTCCCCACCAAGACATATAATAATTAAAATGGCAACAAGTACTTAAAAAAAAATAAAAATAAAAAAAATAAAATGGCAACAAGTAGTGATAAAGAGAATTTTAAAAGCAGCAGAGAAAAGAAAATAGTTACAAACAAGAGAAACCCCATAAAACTATCAGCTAATCTTTCTGCAGAGACTTTGCAGGACAAAAGGAAGTGACATGATATAATCAAACTGTTGAAAGGAAAAAATCCTGCAACCAACAATATTCTATCCAGCAAGGCTACCATTCAGAACAGAATGAGAGATCAACGTTTCCCAGGCAAACAAAAGTTAAAGGAATTCATCACCACTAAACCTGTCTTAAAAGGAATATTAAAAGAAATTCTTTGGGTGGAAAGAAAAGACCATAATCAGGAGAAAGAAAACTAGGACTGAAAAAAACTCCACAGTAAATGAGAACATAATAAATGTAGTAGATTAATCACTTCTTTTTTTTTTTTAAGATTTTATTTATTTATTTGACAGAGATAGAGACAGCCAGCGAGAGAGGGAACACAAGCAGGAGGAATGGGAGAGGAAGAAGCAGGCTCCCAGTGGAGGAGCCTGACGTGGGGCTCGATCCCATAACGCCGGGACCACGCCCTGAGCCGAAGGCAGACGCTTAACCGCTGTGCCACCCAGGCGCCCCAGATTAATCACTTCTAAAACCAGTACAGAGGTTAAAGCATAAAAGCAGTAAAATCAATTATATATACAAAAATCAGCCGAAGGAGTCACAAAATAAAAAAGATATAAAGTATGACATCATATATGTAAAATGTGTGGCAGGGGGTGAATAAAAATTTAGTGTTTTTAGTGTGGGTTCAAACTTAAGAAACCATCAAATTAATATAGACTGCTATATGCAAAGGATGTTTTATATATATATATATATATATATATATATATATATATATATAGCTATATATTTACATATATAACTAATGGTAACCACAAATTAAAACCTGTAATGGATATGCAAAAAATAGAGAGATAGGAATCTAAGCATATAATTTTAAAAAGCCATCAAACCACAGGGGAAGAGAGCAAGAGAAGAAAGGAACAGAGAACTACAAAAACAACTATAAAAAAGTAACAAAATGATGATAAGAACAAACCTATCAATAATTGCTTTGAATATAAATAGACTAAATGCTCCAATCAAAAGATATAGGGTGAAAAATAAAAGACATAGGGTGACTAAATGGATAAAAAATCAGTACCAATCTATAAGCTGCCTAAAGACACCTACAGATTGATAGTGAAGGGATGGGAAAACATTTGTCATGCAAATGGAAGTGAAAAGAAAGCAAGAGTAGCCATACTTACATCAGACAAAATAGACTTAAAACAGAAACTGAAACAAGAGACAAAGGACACTACATAGCGGTGAAGGGGACAGTCCAACAAGAGGATCTAACAATCGTAACTATTTATGCAACCAACATGGAGCATCCAAATACATAAATCAACTATTATCAGTAAAAGAAGAAACTGCCAGTAATACAATAACAGTAGGGGACTTTAACACCCAAATTACATCAATGGACAAATCATTGAGACAGAAAACCAACAAGGAAACAAGGGCTTTGAATACACAGTGAACCAGATGGACTTAACAAATCTATTCAGAGCATTTCATCGTAAAACAGCAGAACACATTCTTTTCAAGCGCACGTGGAACATTCTCCAGAATAGAGCACATGATAGGCCACAAACAACTCTCAATATATTAGAAAATATTGAAATCATATCCTGCATCTTTTCTAATTACAACAGTACAAAACTAGGAATCGATCACAGGAAACAATCTGGAAAAAGCACAAATACGTGGAGGTTAAATAACATGCTACTAAACAATGAATGGGTCAACCAGGAAATCAAAGAGAAAATTTTTAAAAAATACATGGAGACAAATGAAAGTAAAAACACTAAGGTCCAAATCTTTGGGATGTAGTAACAGCAGTTCTAAGAGGGACGTATATAGCAATACAGGCCTACCTCAAGAAGCAAGAAAAATCTTTAAAAAACAAAACAAACAAAAAAACCTAACATTACACCTAAAGGAGCTGGAAAAAGAACAAACAAAGCTTGAAGTCAGTATAAAGAAGGAAATAATAAAGATCAGAGTAGAAATAAATGACATAAAGATGAAGAAAACAATATAACAGATCATTGAAATCGGGAGCTGGTTCTTTGAAAAGATCAACAAAATTGATAAACCTTTAGCCAGACTCATAAAATGGAGACACAGAGAATGAGAGAGCTCAAATAAACAAAATCAGAAATGAAGGAGGAGAAACAACTGACACCAGAGAAATACAATATCATGAAAAATTATGTGCCAACAAATTGGAGAACCTAGAAGAATGGATAAATTTGTATAAACACATAATCTTCCAAAACTGAATCAGGAAGAAATAGAAAATTTGAAGTTGAATCAGTAATCAAAAAACTCCCAACAAACAACGTCCAAGACCAGATCATTTCACAGATGAATTATACCAAACAGTTAAAGAAGCATTAATACCTATTCTTCTCAAACTATTCCAAAAATAGAAGATGAAGGAAAGTTTCCAAATTCATTCTATTAGGCCAGCATTACCCAGATACCAAAACCTGATAAAAATACTACAAAAAAGAAAAACACAAATCAATATCTTATGAACATAGGTGGGAAAATCTTTAACAAAACATTAGCAAACCTAATCCAAAAATTCATTAAAATGTCATTCACCACAATCAAGTGGGATAATTTCCAGGGATGCAAACACATTTCAATATTCACAAATCAATGTGATGTACCACATAAACAACAGAAAGGATAAAAACCCATATGATCATCTCAACAGGTGCAGAAAAATTATTTGACGAGATTCAACATCCATTCATGATAAAAACTCAGCAAAGTGGATTTGGAGGGAAAATATTTTGCCATAATAAAAGTCATATATAGGAAAAACTCACACCTAAGATCATACTCAATGGTGAAAATCTGAGACCTTTGCCTCTAAGGCCAGGAACAAGACAAGGATGTCTCTCTCACCACTTTTATTCAACATAGTACTGTAAAGAAAAGAAAAAAGAAAAGAAAAGAAGAGAAGGGAAGGGAAGGGAAGGGAAGGGAAGGGAAGGGAAGGGGAGGGAAGGGAAGGGAAGGGAAGGGAAGGGAAAGCAGGGAAGGGAGAGGAGAGGAGAGGAGAGGAGAGGAGAGGAGAGGAGAGGAGAGGGGAGGGGAGGGGAGGGGAGGGGAGGGGAGGGGAGGGGAGGGGAGGGGAGAGGAGAGGAGAGGAGAGGAGAGGAGAGGAGAGGAGAGGAGAGGAGAGGAGAGGAGAGGAGAGGAGAGGAGAGGAAAGGAAAGGATGAAAGGAAAGGAAGAGAAAAGAAAGAAAAGGAAAAAAAAGGAAAGAAAAGAAAAAAGAAAAGAAAAGGAAGAAAAGAAAAGGAAATAAAAGGCATCCAAACTGGTAAGGCAAAGGTAAAACTTTTGCTATTTGCAAATGACATATACTATACACAGAAAACCCTAAAGACTCCACCAAAAAACTGCTAGAACTGATAAATGAATTCAATAAAATCTCAAGATACAAAAATCAGTGTATAAAAATTTATTGAATTTCGATACAGCAATAATGAGGCAGCAGAAAGAGAAAATAATAAAACAATCTCATTTACAATTGCAGAAAAATAATAAAATACCTAAGGATAAACTTAACCAAGGAGATGAAAGACTTGTACTCTGAAGACTATTAAAACACTGATGAAGGAAATGGAGGATGACAAAAACCAATGGAGAGACATTCCACATTCATGAATTGCAAGAACAAATATGGTTAAAATGTCTATACTACCCAAAGCAGTCTACTGATTTAAGGCAATTCCTAGCAAAACACCAACAGCACTTTTCCTCAGAACTGAAACAAATAAGCCTAAAATTTGTGTGGAACCACCAAGGACCTCAAATAGCCAAAGCAATCTCGAAAAAGAACAAAGCTGGAGAGATCACAATCCCAGATTTCAAGACTTACTATATGTAACTCTAGTAAATCAAAGCTCTAGAGATCAAAACAAATGGTACTGCTGCAAAAATAAACACATAAATCAACTGAATTGAACAGACAGTCCAGAAACGAGCCCATGCTTTTATGGTCATTAATCTACAACAACAGAAGCAAGAAAATACAATGGAAAAAAATCTTTTCAACAAATGGCATGGGGAAAACTGGGCAGCTACATGCAAAGAATGAAAGACCACTTTCTTACATCATACACAAAAATAAACTCAAAATGGATTAAAGACCCAAATATGAGATATGAAACCATAATCCATTTGCCATGGCCTGGATGGAAGTAGAGTGTATTATGCTAAGCAAACTAAATCAGTCAGATAAAGACAAATACATATGATTTCACTCATGTGTGGAATTTAAGAAACAAAACCAATGAACAAAGATAAAAGTGACAAACAAAAAAAAATCTTAAATACAGAGAAGAAAGTAGTAGGTGCCAGAGGAAGGTGTGTGGGGGGATGGGTGAAATAGGTAAAAGGGGTTAAAAGCACACTTATGATGAGCACTGGGTAATGTAGGTAATTGTTTGTTGAATCACTATATTGTACATTTGAACCTGATACACCACTATATGCTAATTATTCTTGAATATATATATGAAATAAATAAATGGAAAGAAAGAAAAGGAAGCAAGATAGAGTGGTACAGTTGCATAGACTAAAGGTATTATAGACCTTAACTAAAATCCTATTGGGAACCATGTGTACAAACTGGAATCACATTTAATGTCAAATCTTGAGAACACTTTGACGTGAAATCGTTTGTGATGGAAAGAGGCTCGCACAGAGATTTCCTTTGTTTATAAGGGAAGGGGGTACATTTAAAGCATAACTAAAAATGATCCAACAATGCAACTATTCTAAATCTGTATTTTGTCATAATGAAGAAAAATGTGTCTCTACATACATTTACTCAAAAGCTTTCAAGTTCTTTTTGGTAAAACATAGAAGTTTTTAATGTTTAACTCCTATGTACATTAGCTATGGGAAGCTGTGTATGTCAGAATATTTATTAGACAAAATTATTTATGCTCACTGATACTTATCAGTGATGTTTTTCATAAATGGCTGAAAATGCTTACAACCTTATCCTAATTGACATTTATCAATCTTGTTATAATTAATACTGCAGGTATATAAAAACTGGGTGGGGCGCCTGGGTAGCTTCATTGGTTAAGCGTCTGCCTTCAGTCATGGTCCTGGGATTCAGCCCCACATGCCTCCTCAGCAGGCACTCTATTTCTCCTTCTGCTCCTCACACTGCTTGTGCTCTCTCACTCTCTCTGTCTCTCTCACATAAATAAATAAAATCTTATTTCAGGGATACCTTTCTTAAAAAAAAAAAGTTGCGTGGATTCTCTAAACAGTTAGAATGGTGCTATAGGATTGTTTCCTGGCCAAAAATATAAATGAAAAAAAGTAAATTAATAATCCTAAATGACTTATTTTCACATAGCCTAAAACCTGGTTTTAGTACCGTCGTTTATATAGGACCACAGGACAGGTACATGACATTGCACCAGAAGCTACCCAGAGTACCTGTGCCTATCTTTACAACTTGCAATGCCAAGTACATATAAATATAAATGTGTCAAAACCACCAAAAGGCAAAACCATGAAAAAATGTCAGAGATTTCATAAAAGACACAAAGATTACAACGAACTTCCTTTTACCTGGAGAAATCAGAAAACAAAGTAGTATACACATATACTAACTTGCCCTCCTCATTCTCTGTAATACCCACTTTTTCTTTTTAATTTCTATAAATCCAGTGAGGAAGTTGTGACAGAAAATAAAAGCAAAGCTTCTCTTCAAGGAGATGGTTGGTTGAACATAAGAGAAGAAATATGAAAACTGAGTATGAACCTAAAGAATCTAGGGTTAAAAAAATAAGTAAAACTTATGCAAAAGTTAATCCACACATACTTAATTTTTTATTATTTTTTGGAAAGCATTAAGGTTCTCCAGAGAAACAGAGTCAATAGAACATGTACATATAGATAGATGATAGATGATAGATAGATGATAGATAGATAGATAGATAGATAGATAGATAGATAGATAGATGATAGATAAATAGATGATAGATGGTAGATAAGTAGAGATTTTAAGGATTATGGCTCTTGTGATTTTGTGGGCTGGCAAGTTCAAAATCTGCAGGACAGGCTGGAGACCCAATGAAGAGTTGATGTTGCAGCTGAAGTCCAACAGTGGTCTAAAAGCAGAATTCCCTCTTCCTAGGGGAATCTCTATCTTATCTGAAGACCTTCAACTGATAGGATGTGGCCCACCACACAATGGAGAGCAATCTGCTTTACTCAAAGTCTATTGATCTAAACATTAATCTCTTCTAAGAAATACCCACACCCACATCAGGAATGGTGTTTGATCAAATACCTGGGTGCCGTGGCCTAGTTCACCATTATAGAGACTAATTAGTTCCTAGAATTCATTGAAATTTTATTAATTTCATCAATTTTTACAACTTAGATTCTCATGTTCACCTTTTGCTGTAAATCTGAGAAAAAAATATCCCAAAGTAAACTCCGCCTTCCCACTGAATGTTGAATCGTTCCTACTTCAGAACTGTCAGAAGGTGAAACACATGAGTTAATGAAGTACAGGTCCACTTCATCATAATTAGCATCATCACCCTCATCATAAGCATCATTTATCCCGGCAACTCTGGCCTACTGTGCAGCTGCAGGTTCATGGCTTTCCACCCTCTTCCCGTCCACGTGCTCCCACGCTACTATCTCCTTCTGTGACCCTCGGTTCTTGAATTAGTAAGAACGGTAATCCTAAAGAGAGAGACAAACCAAGAAACAGACTCTTAACTACAGAGAACAAGCTGATGGTGACCAGGGGCACGGGGGTGCGGGTGGGTTAAATGGGTGATGGGCATTAAGAAGGGCACCTGTGATAGACACCAGGTGTTGTAGGGAAGTGTGGGGATGTGGATGGAGCTGAAGAGTATTATGCTAAGTCAGTCACAGGAAGACAAACACTCTATGATCTCAGTCATATGTGGAATTTAGAAACAAAACAGATGAGCAGAGGGGAAAAGAGAAAGAGACAAATCAAGAAACAGACTCTTGACTCTAGAGGACACGCTGCTGGTCACCAGAGGGGAGGAGGTGGGGGGTGGGGGAAGCAGGGATGGGGACAAGGAGGGCACCTGTCACGAGCACGGGGTGATGGGTGGAAGCCATGAATCACTCCTGAAACTAATATTACACTGTATGTTAACTAACTGAAATTTTAAAAACTTCTTTAGAAAAAAAAGAAGAAAGAATTGCATCCCTGTGTTTTCCCCCAGTGCAGATGGACTGCCTGCATGGGAGCTTGCTGCAGTAACGACTCTTTAAGGCGGTGACTCTCAAACGTCTGTGTCGATGGTTCGCTGCGAGGAACACGTCTGATAGACACGCACACAACTGACCTAACCCTACCCTATGTGATCGTCTCTGAAATGTTCTCTTCCCTTGTTGCCGTGAGTGCTCGTTAAGTTGATTTAATGATCAACAAGTGGCACATGACCTGACATTTTAAAGAGCCACTGTCGTTGGAGAAGCAGAGCAGGAAGACGTGACAGCAGCCCGCAGAAGTCACAGCACCATCTCCAGGGGGGTCGAGAACGTTCCTCTCAGAAGGGTTTATGGGACGGAACGTCAGCATCCCAGCACCCCCTCACACATGCGCACACGTGCTCTGCCCTGCGGTCCTCTCCCTGACGGCTGCCTTCGTACTGACATTACAGGTGCCTGGCGTCCGAGCCACAGGTCCGCTGCAAAGACCACTGTCTCAGGTGAGACGCCCCTGAGCAGAGAGGAAGTAGCATTTCCTGTTCCAGCAGCACAGTATCTCCTGCGGTTAACGCCGTCCCCTGGAACGACAGGGGTCCTGTCCAGCCCCTGCAAGCAGAGACCCCCATGCTTCAGTCTAGGACCCGCCGCGCCCACCCTCCCCGTCTGGCGGGCCCTGTGCGCTGCTCCTGCACCGGAGCGCCTCAGTCTCCGCGGACCGACGCACCTGGGCGCGGGGATGCCGGCCTCGCTCAGCGCGCTCCCGCGCCTCACACGCCGCAGTCTTTCCCGAGAACCTTGCGCACCGCCCCCTGCACGTCTTTGTTTCTCAGCGTGTAGATGAAAGGATTCAGAGTGGGGGTCGCCAGACAGTAGAAGAGCGTGAGGAACTTGCCCTGGTCCTGGCTGGCCACGTTCCCAGGTTGCATGTACATGTAGATTATGCTGCTGTAGAAGAGGGACACCACGGCCATGTGCGAAGAGCAGGTGTTGAAAGCCTTGCGCCTCCCGGCCGCCGACCGGATGCGCGCGACCGCAGCTGCGATATAGCCGTAAGACACGAGAATCATGGCGAGAGGCACCAGCACAATGGGGATGGCCAGGAAGAAAGCCAGGCCTTCCACGCGGCTGGCGTCCACGCAGGAAATGCGGATGAGGGCTGGCATCTCACACACGAAGTGGTTGATGCGGCGCTGGCCACAGCGCCCCAGGGACATCGTCAGTGGGGACATGAGCACGGAGTTGGCGATCCCACTGAGCCAGGCAAAAGCCGCCAGCTGCAGGCACAGCCGTGGGTGCATGACGGCCAGGTAGTGCAGGGGCTTGCAGACAGCCACGAAGCGGTCATAGGCCATGACTGAAAGGAGAATGCACTCAGTGCCGCCCACAGACAGGAAAGCGAAGAGTTGGACAACACAACCCACATAGGTGATGGTCTTGCGGGGGCCCCAGAGGTGGACCAGCATCTGAGGAACGCTGCTAGTCGTGTAGCAGAGATCCAGGAGCGACAGATTGCAGAGGAAGAAGTACATAGGCAAGTGCAGTCGGGGGTCCCCCAGGGAGAGGAAGATGATGGTCGAGTTCCCCGCCACCGCCAGAAGGTAGAAAATCGTGTTAATGAAAAACAGGATGGTCTCCAGCTTTGGCCGGTCAGAGAACCCCAGCAGAATGAAGTCTCCTCCAGAGCTCAAGTTACTCGTTTCCATCACTCTTGGCTGATAAACCTGTTCGCGGAGGTGAACATGCTGGAACTGTAAGCTGAGGTGCTAAAAACATATTTGTCTGTAAAGCAATGAAAGCTATAACTTTTTCCTCAATATCTTATAATCTGGTTAAGTGAGATAAGTGGATAGATCTTTTAAAAAATAAGCTTTTACTGACATAATTAACAATAAAGTAATTTAGAAAAAAAGGCAAATACTTTTGTATTTTGTCAGAATCCACTAACTTTGAGCCTATTTCTCTGCTCACTGAGAAATTATCCTCTAAAATTTGTGGAACAATAGCTTCCATTAATAGCATCAACTCTCATGCTTCCATGATTATAAATTCAAGTGGGAAAAAAATGTATTGGTGAATTACTCTGAGGTATAGACAGGAATGAGAGACAGCATCAATTCATAAAATACTTAAATTACCTATTCGCAGTCAGGAAAGTCACGGCCTGGGGCCCTGAAATAAAACAGCCCTGAATTTACTTGACTCTGAGCTGCTAATGATTTGGTCCAGTCTCCTGGCCCAGTGATGAAGGTCGAGTTACCCAAGAGACCAAAAGCAGATTGGACCGTGCAGAGGTGAGGGGGTTTTCTTCCCTGCCACGGGCATTCACAGAGTGAGCAGAAATGAGGGACGTTCTTTTGCACATTCCAGCTCAACATACTACTCTGCGCAATGGGTCAGTTGAAGGAAATAGTAAGAATCATTGTGCAAGTTTACTTTTGTAGCAGGTTTGGGAGATGACGGTGTGGTGGTTAACCTGTATTGCTTCATTGAGAGTGAACTAAATATTTACATTATTGAACAGACACCAATCAAATATTTGGCTTGTGAGCTCCTCTAACATTCAGAAATTAACAGAAAAAGATGTAAGTCCTCCATATCGACAATTAAATGCTAGCCGTACGTATACAGTTTCTTGCCATCAACTTGCTTGGGGTTGACAAGGAGCTAGCTGCTGGAGAAGTTAGAATAAGACATAAATTGGGAGTCGCACGCCTGTAAACGCATGCCTACCTGTGAGGCATGTCCACTTGTGGTCCAGTCAGAAAGACCTACAGACCCTAAACTCAGGAAGAAGTTACTGTCTGAGGTGAAGCCATACACAAAGGACAATGAGAGCCAGGGTTAAAAAAAAAAAATCAATTGAAAGTGGTAGACAAACTAGCTTAAGGGATGGCTTGGAAATGGAGTATATTATGAGCACACCATCTCTGCAGAGCTCCTGCTGGAAATGCATACCAAGAGCTAAAGTACGTCAGCATGAATTGCAAGTTTGGAAAATATAATATGGACACAAGGAATATTTTCTCTTTTTTTTTTTTTTTAGTAGAAGACTCTTCACACCAATTTTTTTTAAAAGTTAAATTTAAAAACCACGTTGTAATGAGACGTAACATTTGATTTGTAATTACCACACATAAAGGGGACAACACTTTTACTTTTCTTTCTTATTTTTAGCTGAATAGTGATACCCTAAAGATGAGGGCTTGTTATCTATTTAGTTACTTTAAAACAACTCAGCATAAGAGCAATACACATTTGTTACAGAAAAAAGACTATTAAAGAAAAAAAATAATTGTATCAATGGTTATTGATAAACTTGCTTTCTCTACTTTCTTCTTCCAGATTTTTAGAACTTATTTGTATATGAGTCACATACACACATATGTATGTCTGCTTTATTGAGGTTGGCATGTAAAATTGTAAGATATTTAATGTACGCTCTGTGAAAGGAACCGCCATCTAACTCATCCCCACACCCATCACCTCGCATGTTCGTGTGTGTGTGCGTGCGTGCAAGAGCACTGTACTGTCTTAGCATGACGAGCTCAACACTTGCCCCATGTGTTCACACACTGCTTTGCTCCAGGTCTGGAGTCTGATATCTTAAAGATACTAAACCAAAATCCATGATCTCAGCAGAGTCACAGGAGTTACCTGAATGGAATTAAGGAAAGAGAAAGTAGAGGCATAATTATCCCCTTGGGCATTTTCAGAAACACGCAAGAAAGTTGTCCCCCCTCTCTGGTGTGGGAGCTCCTCCTGTAGGTGGCAGGCACTCCGGCATAGAGGTCGTGGGCCTCTCATACCCCCTGGACCAGCTAACCGTCCTCCCACCGTCCACCCTGCTCTGCCAACTTGCTTTCCACCTGCTGGCCTGAATGCCATACCCTCAATGACAATAGTCCAGCCCTCCCGGGGACCCCTTGTCCCTTCTACTAGTAAACAGCATTCGGTCTTCTCAACCAAATCCTGTGGGTTTGGTTAGGAATAGTAAGCTTCCTGGGCTCAATTGCCCTTGGGTTGCCTGAACATTAGGTCCATGAACACAAAAAGTTGTTGGACCTACAGCTATCTCATCAAGGTACAAACATCCTTATAATGTTACCATTCCTTTTCATAACCAATCAATATTTTATTTTTGTAAAGATTTTACTGATTTATTTGAGAGAGAGAGAGAGCATGAGCAGGGGAAGAGGCGGAGGGAGAAGCAGACTCCCCGCTAAGCAGTGTGCATGCCACAGGGCTCGATCCCAGGACCCTGAGATCGCGACCTGAGCCAAAGGCAGACACTTAACTGACTGAGCCACCCAGGCACCCCACCAATCAATATTTTAAAGGTGTATTTACAGACTCACCACAGAGCAAGAGGGCTTCTGCCATGAGCTTCACACAGGAGGACGTTTCCATCTGTGTAATTACTCTGGCAAAGGTCTAGAGAGGTTTGCCCACTTCTCATGCCCCCGTTATTAGCTCTGAGGGTGGTGGTATTGCAGATGGGATGAGACAATTACATGGGGAGAGGAGACCTTTGTGACCTCAGGAGAAGTCAGATGTTTGGAAGGGAGGTAAGCTGCACATTTCCCAATGACGGCATGCTTCCCGAGGAGCCCCAGAATTGTCAGACATGTGTTCTAATGGTTTGGCCATTGGAAACGGGGCTGAGAAGTCCATGTGACCTGAGCTCAGTCACCACACCTTAGAGGTCACATGTTTAAGGAAGGTCCCTTGAGTGAATTCCAGCTCTCCGCGCCCACGTCCTCTGCCACAGAACACAGTTAATAATGCCAGATGTGCTCTTTGTTAGGACTTTCTGAATACTGTATTAGTTTGCAGGGGTTGGTCTGAACACTCTCGAGCTTCCTGAAATTTATGTTCAAACAGACTACTAAATATTGAGAAAAGTGCATAGAAATCTAGAAAGCTTATCACACATCTGAAAAATACATTTGCCTAACCATCCACCTCCCTGATTACCTGTATAGCAATGGCCTGTTAGTCAGGTTTGTGGGACTGCAGGAGCATTTAAAGCCCTTTGTCCTGGGATCTGAGGTGTAGGTCCACACACCCCATGGATCCCAGTATGATCACGAGAACTGGTTTCCTTTTACAAGGAAATATTAATGACTGTATCACGGGGTTTTTCAGAGCATTCCTTAAAATACTTGTATTTAAAGGCACTCTAAAGCTTCTTTTTTAAAATGAAAATCAGAATATTTGCTAGGAAAAAATAACAAAATAATTCCAAAAACATAAGACTCATATGTTTAAACTTACAAAATCATCAGTATTCTAGGACAGTGCTCTGGGAGCCCATGACCTCAAATGAAATACACTTGCCAGCAGGTCTTTTTTGGGTAAGTTTTCCCCTCACTGCAGCACCACCATTGTTTATACTGACCTGCACCAAGTTCTCAGAAGAAACGATGAGTAGGTCTGGGACGAGAGGTTGTCCCTAGATTGATGAAGTCACTTCCCAGAGTCAACGCCTTGTGTCAATGGGGCAGGTGGTGGAAGAGGGCAGCCAGGGCATTCCTCCAAGAAGGAAAGCAGTGATCAAGGAAGGCGCTTGCCCTTGTCCTCACCCAGAGTCTGAAGCGGAGGGTCAGCTGAGTTCACGGGCTACAAAAAGCCAGCGGTGGATCTCTTACTCGTCCTGCTCTTGTGGCACATCAACAACATCCCGCTCCTGCCTCAGTTGTCTACGTTCGAACAATGCCTGTGTTCTAGTTTTGGAAGGGGAAATCTGGAGGTATAGAGAATGGTCAGTACAGATGGCAGAAGACAAATGATGCTGGTGACAGATACGAAATGAAACAAGGCAAACAGAAATACCTAAACCTGTACATTAAGTCACTCTCTAGCTGGAGATGGCCAACAGGAATAGAAGCCGTTGCCCCGATCAAGGATCTAGAGTTCTCAATGGAAAAACAAACTGCAAAACCACTGAAGACAAGATTTTAGAATGCTTTGCACAGTGTACAAAGCACAGTTCTTTGAATATTGTTGTATCAATAAAATTAATGGATTCCATTTATTGCTAGCAGCATAAGCCCATATACAGATTATTTTTAGCACCATCTGGTGAAACCTGAGAGGATGTAGCCATTAACTCTTCCCTAAGTTAATACAAGGGCTTGGGAAAGCATAGGTGGGTAATTTGGGAAGCAAAAAAAGGTAAGGTTTTCTGAAAAAAAGTGAACTGGGAAACCCCCGTTTAGTTAAAATAGCAAATCTCTAGGGACGTGGTCAAACTAGTTGCACAACTGAATTATTTGACCAAATCAATATTGGCATTAGATTTAATGTAACTTTTCACATATAACTTGGAAATGAAGAGAGAAAGGAATGTAATCTCCCTGAAATACTGACCCAGGGGAGGAAGTAAGTATTCAGCTTAAGGACAGGCTCCCTTACAAGGGAGGATGAGCACTCCGCAGTCCCTGAGATGGGGTGATGAAACTGCCACCCCAGAAAAACACATCCCTCCCCTTGCTGCCCAGGGAGAGGAGATAACGCAAATCCCCACGCAATCCCAGCGTTCCTCTCACACACTAAACTGCAGGGAGTTTTAAAGCTTTGCAAGTGGTTAGAAAATTAGCATTAAGCCCCTGTAGAGTTCTTAGACGGCTTTAGTTGTTTATGCTATTAGGTTGCCTGAGTTGTTAGGTCTTCTTCCGTTCTCTAGAGATGTCAGATCCTAAAGGGAAACAACCCTCCTGAGATTTCTGGGGAGGATGCAAAGGAAGGCAAATCATATAAGCAATAATTTCACATCAGAGCAATCACTAAGATGACTCAAAATTAGAGAGGAGAGAGGAGAGAAATAATCCTCCTAGATAGATACTAATTGTAAATTGCAAAAGACCGATTGAGTACTCGTGTACCTGGAGTCACAAAATGATTTCACTGATATTTCTACTATATTTTGAAATTGTTACATTGCGTTTAAAGGCGAAATATTAAAAGCACAAGTGTTTATATGAACAAGCTGTAATTCTGACCTTGGCTTGATGCTTGAGATACAAAAATGCACGAGGCACAGTTGCTGTCTTGCATATTCACGCACATAATTACTGATCATTGGCATAAATTACAAAGAAGATTTCCATAATTAGCAAATTAGGTTTTATAAACGTGGTCCATACCACACAAAAAATAAAGAGGAGGGTATGCTGGCTTCCATTTTCGATGGAAACCCTTTCACCAACCGCGTCTGTACCTGCCAGGTGCTCAAGCCTTGTCACTATCTATCTCCGATCTAGTAGTCGTTTCTGCAGGTGAAGAAAGAAGACTCTGCCCGGTGTTGTACTCAGCGGTACTCATGCCAAGAAATGAATGCCAGAGAGAAGAGTTAAGATGGCGGAGGAGTAGGAGACACCTTTTTCAGCCGATCCCCCGAGTCGAGCTGGATAGGTACCAGACCAGCCTAAATCACCATGGAATCAGCCTGAGATGCAGGAAGATACATCTGGATCTCGACAAATGAACATCTCCAGTGCTGAGTATTGAGGTACGAAGAGGGGAGCCGTGAAACCGCGCACAGATATCGGAAGATAAACGGAAGGGGGAGGGAGCCGCCAAGTTTGGGCGCCGGGAAGCGGCAGCCACCTGCACGGGGGAGCGGGCGGACTCATGGACGGCACCCGAGAGAGAGCGGACTGAGACCGGTGAGCCGGAAGTGCGCACCACCAGGCATCTCGCAGAACACCGGAATCCCGGTGTGCTCACGGGATCCGGACTGAGGCCGGGAGCTCCCGGAGCGCACGCGGGGCGGCTGGCGGGCCACCTACACGGGGGAGTGGGCGGACTTGCGGTGGGCACCCACGAAACAGCAGACTGAGACCCTGAACCGGGTGCGCGTGCCACCAGGCTTCTCACGGAACTCCGGAATCCCGCTGTGCTCACCGGGCATAGACTGAGACCGGGAGATACGGGAGCGCGCGGGGCGGCTGGCGGCTGGCGGCATTAGAAACACAAAGGACAGAGACGCACCAGCCCTGGAAGTGAGGGCGGGGACGCCGGGTGTGGGGGGCACATCCCGGGACGCTGCAGGGTTGAGCAACACCAACAGTAACAGAGTTCAAGTGGCCAGAACATCAGTGGAGAACAGGCCGCAATCCCTCTGTTCTGTGACAATTCAGCCTCTGCTGATCTGACTCTCAGAGGAGGCACAGTAAACCGCCAGGGAAAGCTGCCAGAGAACAAAAGCCTGGAAATACCGGCTCAGAGAGTGCCCATCCCCTCGCAGGGGACACGGAGACTCTACCCAAACAGGGTTGCCTGAGTATCGGCGCGGCAGGCCCCTCCCCCAGAACACAGAAGACAGGCTGAAAATTCAAGAAGCCAACAACCCAGGGCGCCTGGGTGGCGCAGTCATTGAGCGCCTGTCTCCGGCTTAGGGCGTGACCCCAGCGTTCCGGAAAGGAGTCCCTCATTGGGTTCCACCTCTGGGAGCCTGCTTCTTCCTCTCCCACACCTCTACTTCTGTTCCCATTCTTGCTGACTGTCTGTCTCTCTCTCTCAGATAAATAAATAAATAAAATCTTTAAAGAAGAAGCCCACATCCCTAAGATCCCTATAAAACAAGGCGCACGGCCTGGGACCCAGTCAATAATTTGGGCTCTGGACAACCCCGCAACCTCTCCTCATCAGAATGACAAGAAGGAGAAGCCCCCCCCCCCAGCAAAGAAAAGACAGTGAGTCTGTGGCCTCTGCCACAGAAATAATGGATATGGATGTAACCAAATTATCAGAAATGGAATTCAGAGTAACGATGGTCAAAATGATGAGTAGAATTGAAAAAACTATTAACGAAAAGGTTACTGAGAATATAGAATCCCTAAGGACAGAAATGAGAGTGAATCTGACAGAAATTAAAAATTCTATGAGCCAAATGCAGGCAAAACTAGAGGCTCTGACGGCCAGGGTCGCAGAAGCAGAGGAACGGGTTAGTGAATTGGAGGATGGGTTAATAGAGGAAAAAATGAAAATAGAAGATGGTCTTAAAAAAATCCATGCCCACGAATGTAGGTTATGGGAGATTACTGACTCAATGAAACGATCCAATGTTAGAATCATAAAATCATAGGCATCCCCAAGGGGGTGGAGAAGAACAGAGGTCTAGAAGAGATATTTGAACAAATTGTAGCTGAAAACTTCCCTAATCTAGCGAGGGAAACAAACATTCGTGTCCAAGAGGCAGAGAGGACCCCTCCCAAGCTCAACCACGACAAACCTACGCCACGTCACGTCATAGTGCATTTCGCAAATATGAGATCCAAGGATACAGTATTGAAAGCAGCCAGGGCAAAGAAATTTCTCACGTACCAAGGCAAAGGCATCAGAATTACGTCAGACCTGTCTATACAGACCTGGAATGAGAGAAAGGGTTGGGGGAGCATATTTAAAGCTCTTTCAGAGAAAAACATGCAGCCAAGGATCCTTTATCCAGCAAGGCTGTCATTCAGAATTGATGGAGAAATAAAGACATTTCAGAATCGCCAGTCATTAACCAATTTCATAACCACAAAACCAGCCCTACAGGAGATATTAAGGGGGGGTTCTATAAAAGTAAAAAGGCCCCAAGAGTGATACAGAACAGAAAGTCACAGCCAATAAACAAAGACATTACTGGCAACATGGCATCATTAAAATAATATCTCTCAGTACTCAGTCTTAATGTGAATGGTTTGAACCTTCCCATAAAACACCACAGGGTTGCAGATTTGATAAAAAGAAATGACCCATCCATTTGCTGTCTACAAGAGACTCATTTCAAACCCAAAGATGCATTCAGACTGAGAGTAAGGGGATGGAGTACCATATTTCACACAAATGGACCTCAAAAGAAAGCTGGGGTAGCAATTCTCATATCAGATAAATTGGATTTAAAACTACAGACTATAGTTAGAGACACAGAAGGGCACTATATTATTCTTAAGGGAAGTATTCAACAAGTGGATATGACAATTATAAATATATATGCCCCCAACAGGGGAGCAGCAAGATACACAAGCCAACTCTTAACCAGAATAAAGAGACATATAAATAAAAATACATTAAGAGTAGGGGACCTCAACACTCCACTATCAGAAATAGACAGAAAACCCTGGCAAAAGCTAAGCAAAGAATCAAAGGCTTTGAATGCCATACTCGACGAGTTGGACCTCATAGATATATATAGAACACTACACCCCAGAACCAAAGAATACTCATTCTATTCTAATGCCCATGGAACATTCTCAAGAATAGACCATGTTCTGGGACACAAAACAGGTCTCAACCGATACCAAAAGATTGAAATTATCCCCTGCATATTCTCAGACCAAAACGCTCTGAAATTGGAACTCAACCATAAGGAAAAATTTGGAAGAAACTCAAACACTTGGAGACTAAGAACCATCCTGCTCAGGAATGACTCGATAAACCAGGAAATCAAAAATCAAATTAAACAATTTATGGAGACCAATGAGAATGAAAATACAACAGTCCAAAACCTATGGGATACTGCAAAGGCAGTCCTAAGGGGGAAATATATAGCCATCCAAGCCTCACTCAAAAGAATAGAAAAATCTAAAATGCAGTTTTTATATTCTCACCTCAAGAAGCTGGAACAGCAACAGAGGGACAGGCCTAATCCACACACGAGGAAGCAGTTGACCAAAATTAGAGCTGAAATCAATCAATCAGAAACCAGAAGTACAGTAGAGCAGATCAACAGGACTAGAAGCTGGTTCCTTGAGATAATCAATAAAATAGAGAGACCCCTGGCAAGACTTATCCAAAAGAATAGAGAAAGGACCCAGATTATTAAAATTATGAATGAAAAAGGGGAGGTCACAACCAACACCATTGAAATTGGAAGGATTACTAGAAATTTTTATCAGCAGCTATATGTCAATAAACTAAGCAATCTGGAAGAGATGGAATCCTTCCTGGAAACCTATAAACCACCAAGATTGAAACAGGAAGAAATTGATTTCTTAAACAGGCCAATTAATTATGAAGAAATTGAGTCAGTGATAAACAACCTTCCAAATAACAAAACTCCAGGCCCGGACGGTTTTCCTGGGGAATTCTACCAAACATTCAAAGAAGAATAATACCTATTCTCCTAGAGCTATTTCAAAAAATAGAAACAGAAGGAAAGCTACCAAACTCATTCTATGAGGTCAATATTACCTTGATCCCCAAACCAGGCAAAGACCCCCTCAAAAAGGAGAATTACAGACCGATTTCCCTAATGAATATGGACGCCAAAATCCTCAACAAGATACTTGCTAATAGAATCCAACAGTACATTAAAAGGATTATCCATCACGATCAAGGGGGATTCATACCTGGGATGCAAGCGTGGTTCAGTATTCGCAAATCAATCAGCGTGATACATCATATCAACAAGAAAAGACTCAGGAACCATATGATCCTCTCAATCGATGCTGAAAAAGCATTTGACAAAATACAGCATCCTTTCCTGATTAAAACCCTTCAGAGTGTAGGAATAGAGGGTACATTTCTCAATCTCATAAAAGCCATCTATGAAAAGCCTACTGCAAATATATCCTCAATGGGGAAAAGCTGGAAGCCTTTCCCTTAAGATCAGGAACTCGACAAGGATGCCCACTCTCGCCACTATTATTCAACATAGTACTAGAAGTCCTTGCAACAGCAATCAGACGACAAAAAGGGATCAAAGGTATTCCAATCGGCAAAGAAGAAGTCAAAATGTCTCTCTTCGCAGATAACATGATACTCTATATGGAAAACCCAAAAGAATCCACTCCCAAACTATTAGAAGTTATACAGCAATTCAGTAACGTGGCGGGATACAAAATCAATGCTCAGAAATCAGTTGCATTTCTCTACACGAATAACGAGACCGAAGAAAGAGAAATTAGGGAATCCATCCCATTTACAATAGCACCAAAAGCCATACGTTACCTTGGAATTAACTTAACCAGAGACGTAAAGGACCTTTATTCTAGAAAGTATAAATCACTCTTAAAAGACATTGAGGAAGACATAAAAAGATGGAAAGATATTCCATGCTCATGGATCGGAAGAATTAACATAGTTAAAATGTCCATGCTACCCAGAGCAATCTACACTTTCAATGCTATCCCGATCAAAATACCGAGGACATTTTTCAAAGAACTGGAACAGATAGTCCTTATATTTGTATGGAAACAGAAAAGGCCCCGAATTGCCAAGGAACTGTTGAAAAGGAAAAACAAAGCTGGGGGCATCACAATGCCGGATTTTGAGCTGTACTACAAAGCTGTGATCACAAAGACAGCATGGTACTGGCACAAAAACAGACACATAGACCAATGGAACAGAATAGAGAAACCAGAAATGGACCCTCGGCTCTTTGGGCAACTAATCTTTATAAAGCAGGAAAAAACATCCGGTGGGAAAAAGACAGTCTCTTCAATAATTGGTGCTGGGAAAATTGGACAGCTACATGCAAGAGAATGAAACTTGACCACTCTCTCACACCATACACAAAAATAAACTCCAAATGGATGAAAGACCTCAATGTGAGACAGGAATCCATCAAAATTCTAGAGGAGAACATAGGCAGCAACCTCTACGGCATCGGCCAAAGCAACCTTTTTCATGATACATCCCCAAAAATAAGAGAAACAAAAGATAAAATGAATTTATGGGACTTCATCAAGATTAAAAGTTTCTGCACAGCCAAGGAAACAGTCAGAAAAACTAAGAGGCAGCCCACAGAATGGGAGAATATATTTGCAAATGACACTACAGATAAAGGACTGGTATCCAAGATCTACAAAGAACTTCTCAAACTCAATACACGAGAAACAAATAAACAAATCAAAAAATGGGCAGAAGATATGAACAGACACTTTTCCAATGAAGACATACAAATGGCTAACAGACACATGAAAAAATGTTCAAAATCATTAGCCACCAAGGAAATTCAAATCAAAACCACACTGAGATACCACCTTATGCCAGTTAGGATGGCAAAAATAGACAAGGCAAGAAACAACAATTATTGGAGAGGATGTGGAGAAAGGGAATCCCTCCTACATTGTTGGTGGGAATGCACGTTGGTACAGCCACTCTGGAAAACAGTGTGGAGGTCCCTTAAAAAGTTAAAAATTGAGCTACCCTATGATCCAGCCATTGCACTACTGGGTGTTTACCCCATAGATACAGACGTAGTAAAGAGAAGAGCCATGTGCACCCCAATGTTCATAGCAGCATTGTCCACAATAGCTAAATCGTGGAAGGAGCTGAGATGCCCTTCAACAGATGACTGGATTAAGAAGATGTGATCCATATATACAATGGAATATTACTCAGCTATCAGAAAGAACGAGTTCTCAACATTTGCTACAACGTGGATGGCTCTGGAGGAGATAATGCTAAGTGAAATAAGTCAAGCAGAGAAAGACAACTATCATATGATTTCTCTCATCTATGGAACATAAGAACCAGTAAGATTGGTAGGAGAAGAAAAGGATAAAGAAAGGGGGTTAATCAGAAGGGGGAATGAAACATGAGAGACAATGGACTATGGGAAACAAACTGAGGGCCTCAGAGTGGAGGGGGGTGGGGGAATGGGATAGGCTGGCGATGGGTAGTAAGGAGGGCACGTATTGCATGGTGCACTGGGTGTTATACACAACTAATGAATCATCGAGCCGGGGATGTACTGTATGGTGACCAACATAATATAATAAAAAATCATTTAAAAAAATAAATAAATAAAATAAAGAGGATGTAATCATTATCTTAATAGAACAATGGTGAAAGGAGATAAATTTTTTGTTGGATCTTAAATGGTATTGACATTGAAGAGGGTGTCCTTAAATAGGACAGACAGGGTTGTGCCTTTAAAAAAATACTAATTAGCAAGCAATGTAAACAAACAACATTCTGCGTTAGTGAGAAAACAACGCAGTGTGTGTTTTTGTTTCTAATTTATGTTCTGGGCACTATTTTAAGCAATTTAAAAATTGTTTCCACGACTGAGCTCGAGGCCAGGTGGGATTCCTGTAGGCTTGGATTCATTTCCAGACTCTACCACCTGCAAGCTGTGTGACTATGGACAAACTAGGTTTCCTCCCATCCTTCAATATCTGTTCCCACCTTCTTTCAGGATTCACAATCGCATCATATCTCAGAATCGGGCCTCTCTTGCCATCTCTCCTCATTCACAAATTCTTTTGCAGACTGTAAAATCATTTATTTAGATCAAAGCTCTTATTTTGTTTTTGCTTAATGACAATGAATTCATAAAGTTTTCCCTCACCAAGTGAGGGAAAATGTCCAAAACACTCAAAAGAAATATTTCTTTTTCTGTTTGTTTGGTTTTTGTTTTTTTTTTAATTTAAATTCAATTAATTAACATATAATGTATTATTAGTTTCAGGGATAGAATTCAATGATTCATCAGTTGCATATAACACCCAGTGCTCATTCCAGCAAGTTCCCTCCTTAATCCCCATCACCTAGTTACCCCATCCCCCACTCACCACCCCTCCAGCAACCTTCAGTTTGTTCCCTACAGTTAAGAGTCTCTTATGGTTAGTCTCCCTCTTATTTTATTTTTCCTTTCCTTCCCCTGTGTTTATCTGTTTTGTTTCTTAAATTCCACATATGAGTGAAATCATATAATTGTCTTTCTCTGATTGACTTAATTCCAAAGAAATACTTCTACCACAGAATCTAGAATATGGTAAAAAGGATCTGTATGCTAAAAAGTGAAAAATCTGCTGAAACAATAAAAGAAGACTTTCCATGGAGACATGCCAAGTACATGGATAAGAAGACTCAACATGGTAGAAATGCGAATTCACTTCAATTTGACCCATCGATTTAATGCAATTCCAATAAAATTTCAGTGACATTTTTAGTGATACGGGAAAGTTAATTCTGATTTATATGGAAAGTGAAAGAAAAATTTATTTTTTTATTTTATTTTTTATAATAAATTTTTATTATGTTGTGTTAGTCACCATACAGTACATCCCTAGGTTTTGATGTAAAGTTCCATGATTCATTAGTTGCACATAACACCCAGTACACCATGCAATACATGCACTTCTTAATACCCATCACTGGCTTATCCCAATCCCCCACCCCCCGCCCCTCTGAAGCCCTCAGTTTGTTTCCCAGACTCCATAGTCTCTCATGGTTCATTCCTCCTTCTGTTTACCCCCCCTTCCTTCTTCCCTTCAGTAAAAGGAAAATTTAGATCAAATTTTAAAAGTAAGAACAAAGTTGAAGAAATCGCAGTGTCTGTTCTTAAGACTTACTGTCAAGCTGAAATGATTAAGACAATACGGCATTAGTTAAGGGATAAACACAGAGGTCAACAGAACAGGAGCCCAGAAATGGACGCACCGAAATGTAGCCAACTGATTTTTGACAAATATAGAGAAGCAATTCATCAAGCATTTTCAACAAATTGTTGGAACTGGACATTCAAACACAAAAAATTATGGTCGTCCAACTAAACTCCGCACCTTCCATTAAAAGAACTCAGATGGATTACAGAGTCAAATGTAAAATGCAAAACCATAAACATTTTAGCAGAAAACAATAGAGAAAAATCTTTTTGGCCTGGAGTTAGACAAAAACTTCTTAGACATGAGACCAGAAAGTCAAATACATTAGAAAAAATGATACATTAAATTCAACCCAAATGAAAACTTTTGCTTTCAGAAAGACACTGTTAAGGAAAAAAAAAGGCCAGGGGAGTGCCTGGGTGACACAGTCATTAAGCGTCTGCCTTCTGCTCAGGGCGTGATCCCAGTGTTCTGGGATTGAGCCCCACATCAGGCTCCTCTGCTGGGAGCCTGCTTCTTCCTCTCCCACTCCCCTGCTTGTGTTCACTCTCTCCCTGGCTATCTGTCAAATAAATAAATAAATTCTTTAAAAAAAAAAAAAAAGAAGAAGAAAGGAAAAAAAGAAAAAAAGGGCCAGAAGAGGAGTTAAGATGGCAGAGGAGTAAGGATCCCCTTTTTCAGCTGGTCCCCTGAGTTGAGCTGGATAGGTACCAGACCATCCTGAACACCCACAGAATCAGCCTGAGACGCAGGAAGATGCATCTAGATCTCTACAAATGACGATCTCCAGTGCTGAGTATTGAGGTACGAAGCGGAGAGCAATGAATCCGTGCACAGTTATCGGAAGATAAATGGAAGGGGAAAGGAGCCTCCGCGCTCAGGCGCCAGGAAGCGGTAGCCACCTGCACTGGGGAGCAGGATAACTCGCGGACTGGCACCCGCAAGAGAGCAGACGGAGACCGTGACCGGGGAACGCACGCGACCAGTCTGAAAACTGGAGCTCCGGAGTGCACAAACCACACTGAAACGGAGCTCCGGAGCACACAGGAGCGGCTGGAAGCTGGCGGTGTTAGAAACACAAAGGACAGAGATGCACCAGCCTTGGAGGTGAGGTCTGGGATGCCGGCTGTGGGGTGCACATCCCGGGATGCGGCAGAGTTTAACAGCACCAACAGAAACAGAGTTAAAGTAGCCAGAAGACCCCAGTGGAGAACGGGCCGCAATCCCTCTGTTCTGAGACAGAGGCAGAGATTCGGCCACTGTTGCTCTGACTCTCAGAAGAGGCACAGCAAACTGCCAGGGAAAGCTGCCAGAGAACAAAAGCCTGAAAATAACGGCTCACAGTGTGCCCATCCCCATTCCCCCTCACAGGGGACACAGAGACTCTACCCAAACAGGGTTGCCTGAGTATCCGTGCAGCAGGCCCCTCCCCCAGCAGGCAGGCTGAAAAATCAAAAAGCCCACATCACTAAGATCCCCATAAAAAAAGTGCACACTGATGGGTCCTGGTCAATTATTTTGGTTCTGGGCAACCCCGCAACCTCTCCTCATCAGATTGACGAGAAGGAGAAATCACCCCCAGCAAAGAAAAGAAAATGAGTCTGTGACCTCTGCCACAGAACTAATGGATATGGATATAACAAAATTATCAGAAATGGAGTTCAGAGTAACAACGGTCAAGATGATGTGTAGACTTGAAAAAAATATTAACGAACATATTAACAAGAATATAGAATCTCTAAGAGTGGAAATGAGAGCAAATCTGGCAGAAATTAAAAATACTATGAATCAAATGCAGTAAAACTAGATTCTCTGATGGCCATGGTGAATGAGGTAGAAGACGAATCAGCGAATTGGATGATGGTTAGTAGAAGAGAAAGCTAAAACAGAAACTTGACTCAAAAAAATCCAATCTCAAGAATGTAGGTTACGGGAGATTACTGACTCAATGAAACGTTCCAATGTCAGAATCATCGGCATCCCTGAGGGAGTGGAGAAAAACAGAGGTCTAGAAGAGATATTGGAACAAATTGTAGCTGAAAACATCCCTAATCTAGCAAGGGAAACAAGCATTCGTGTCCAAGAGGCAGAGAGGACCCCTCCCAAGCTCAACCATGACAAACCTATGCCACGTCACGTCACAGTGCAATTCGCAAATATTAGATCCAAGGATACAGTATTGAAAGCGGCCAGGGTAAAGAAATTTCTCACGTACCAAGGCAAATGTATCAGGATTACGTTAGACCTGCCTACACAGACCTGGAATGAGAGAAAGGGCTGAGGGGACATTTTTAAGCTCTTTCAGAGAAAAACATACAGCAAAGGATCCTTTATCAGCAAGGCTGTCATTCAGAATTGATGGAGAAATAAAGACCTTCCAGAATCGCCAGTCACTGACCAATTTCATAACCATGAAGCCAGCCCTACAGGAGATATTAAGGAGAGTTCTATAAAGGTAAAAAGGCCCCAAGAGTGATACAGAACAGAAAGTCACAATCTATAGAAACAAAGACTTTACAGGCAACATGGTATCATTAAAACATCTCTCTCAATAATCAGTCTAAATGTAAATGGCCTAAATGTTCCCATAAAACGCCACAGGGTTGCAGATTGGATAAAAAGTCATGACCCATCCATTTGCTGTCTACAAGAGACTCATTTTGAACCTAAAGATACATTCAGACTGAAAGTAAAGGGATGGAATACCATCTTTCACGCCAATGGACCTCAAAAGAAAGCTGGGGTAGCAATTCTCATGTCAGACAGATTGGATTTTAAACTAAAGACTATAGTTAGAGATACAGAAGGGCACTATATTATTCTTAAAGGATGTATCCAACAAGTGGATATGGCAATTATAAATATATATGCCCCCAAGAAGGGGAGCAGCAAGATACACAAGCCAACTCTTAACCACAATAAAGAGACATATAGATAAAAATACGTTAATAGTAGGGGACCTCAACACTCCACTATCAGCAATAGATAGATCACCTGAGCAGAAAATCAACA
This sequence comes from Ursus arctos, assembly GCF_023065955.2. Lineage (NCBI taxonomy): Eukaryota > Metazoa > Chordata > Mammalia > Carnivora > Ursidae > Ursus > Ursus arctos. The sequence continues at coordinate 3,405,484 of NW_026623067.1, read as the reverse complement.
TAGAAACAAGAGCTTTGAATGCCATACTAGACGAGTAGGACCTCATAGATATATATATAGAACACTACACCCCAGAATCAAAGAATACTCATTCTATTCTAATGCCCATGGAACAATCTCAAGAATAGAAGCTTTGCGCAGTGGCAGTATCGTAGCCAATGAGGTTTATCCGAGGCGCGATTATTGCTAATTGAAAACTTTTCTCAAGAATAGACAATGTTCTGGGTCACAAAACAGGTCTCAACTGATACTAAAAGACTGCAGTTATTCCCTGAATATTCTCAGACCACAACACTTTGAAATTGGAACTCAACCACAAGGAAAAATTTGGAAGAAACTCAAACATTTGGAGAATAAGAACCATCCTGCTCAAGAATGATTCGATAAACAAGGAAATCAAAAATCAATTTAAACAATTTATGGAGACCAATGAGAATGAAAACACAATGGTCCAAAACCTATGGGATACTGCAAAGGCTGTCCTAAGGGGAAAATACATAGCCATCCAAGCCTCACTCAAAGAATAGAAAAATCTAAAATACAGTTTTATATTCTCACCTCAAGAAGCTGGAACAGCAACAGAAAAACAGGCCTAATCCACGCACGAGATTTCCGTTGATCAAGATTAGAGCAGAGATCAATGAATTAGAAACCAGAAGCACAGTAGAGCAGATCAACAGAACTAGAAGCTGGTTCTTTGAAAGAATAAATAAAATAGACAAGCTACTGGCAAGACTTATCCAAAAGAATAGAGAAAGGACCCAAATTAATAAAATTATGAATGAAAACGGAGAGGTCACAATCAACACCAATGAAATTGGAAGGATTATTAGAAACTTTTATCAACAGCTTTATGCCAATAAATTAAGCAACGTGGAAGAGATGGAGGCCTCCTGGAAACCTATAAACTACCAAGACTGAAACAGGAAGACATTGATTTTTTAAACCGACCAATTAATTATGAAGAGATTGAAACTGTGAAAAAAACCTTACAAAAAACAAAACACCAGGGCCTGATGGATTCCCCGGTGAATTCTACCAAACATTCAAAGAAGAAATAATACCTATTGTCCTAAAGCTATTTCAAAAAATAGAAACAGAAGGAAAACTACCAAACTCATTCTATGAGGCCAATGTTACCTTGATCGCCAAACCAGGCAAAGATCCCTTCAAAAAGGAGAACTACAGACCAATTTCCCTGATGAATATGGACGCCAAAATTCTCAACAAGATCCTTGCTAATAGGATCCAACAGTACATTAAAAGGATTATCCATCATGACCAAGTGGGATTCATCCCTGGGATGCAAGGGTGGTTCAACGTTTGCAAATCTATCAGTGTGATAGATCATATCAACAAGAAAAGAGTCAAGAACCATATGATCCTCTCAATTGATGCCGAAAAAGCATTTGAAAATACAGCATCCTTTCCTGATTAAAACCCTTCAGAGTGTAGGGATAGAGGGTAAATTCCTCAATCTCATAAAACACATCTATGAAAAGCCTACAGCAAATATCATTCTCAATGGGAAAAAGCTGGAAGCCTTTCGCTTGAAATAAGGAACACGACAAGGATGCCCACTCTCGCCACTATTATTCAACATAGTACTAGAAGTCCTTGCAACAGCAATCAGACAACAAAAAGGGATAAAATGTATCCTAATCGGCAAAGTAGTCAAACTGTCTCTCTTTGCAGATGACATGATACTCTATGTGGAAAACCCAAAAGAATCCACCCCAAATACCAGAACGTATAGAGCAATTCAGTAATGTGGCGGGATACAAAATCAATGCTCAGAAATCAGTTGCATTTCTGTACATGAACAATGAGACTGAAGAAAGAGAAATGAGGGAATCCATTCCATTTACAATAGCACCAAAAATTATATGTTATCTTGGAATTAACTTATCCAGAGACATAAAGGATCTATATTCTACAAACTACAAATCACTCTTGGAAGACATTGAAGAAGACACAAAAAGGTGGAAAAATATTCCATGCTCATGGATTGGAAAATTTAACATAGTTAAAATGTCCATGCTACCCAGAGCACTCTACACTTTCAATGCTATCCCAATCAAAATACCAATGACATTTTTGAAAGAACTGGAACAAACAGCCCTTAAATTTGTGTGGAACCAGAAAAGGCCACGAATCGCCAAGGAAGTGTTGAAAAGGAAAACCAAAGCTGGGGGCATCACAATGCCGGATTTCAAGCTGTACTACAAAGCTGTGATCACCAAGACAGCATGGTACTGGCACAAAAACAGACACATAGACCAATGGAACAGAATAGAGACCCTAGAAATGGACCCTTGGCTCTTTGGGCAACTAATCTTTGACAAGCAGGAAAAAACATCCAGTGGAAAAAAGACCATCTCTTCAAAAATGGTACTGGGAAAATTGGACAGCTACATGCAAAAGAATGAAACATGACCACTCTCTCACACCATACACAAAGATAAACTCCAAGTGGATGAAAGACCTCGATGTGAGACAGGAATCCATCAAAATCCTAGAGGAGAGCACAGGCAGCAACCTCTACGACATCGGCCACAGCAACCTTTTTCATGACACATCTCCAAAGGCAAGAGAAACAAAAGATAAAATGAGCTTGTGGGACTTCATCAAGTTAAAAAGCTTCTGCACAGCCAAGGAAACAGTCAAAAAAACTAAGAGGCAGCCCACAGAATGGGAGAATATATTTGCAAATGACACTACAGATAAAAGACTGGTATCCAAGATCTACAAAGAACTTCTCAAACTCAATACACAAGAAACAAATAAACAAATGTCTTCCAATGAAGACATACAAATGACTAACAGACACATGAAAAAATATTCAAAATCGTTAGCCATCAGGGAAATTCAAATCAAAACCACACTGAGATACCACCTTATGCCAGTTAGAATGGCAAAAATAGACAAGGCAAGAAACAACAACTGTTGGAGAGGATGTGGAGAAAGGGAATCCCTCCTACATTGTTGGTGGAAATGCAAGTTGGTACAGCCACTCTGGAAAACAGTGCGGAGGTCCCTTAAAAAGTTGAAAATGGAACTACCCTATGATCCAGCCATTGCACTACTGGGTATTTACTCCAAAGATACAGACGTAGTGAAGAGAAGGGCCATATGCACCCCAATGTTCATAGCAGCAATGTCTACAATAGCTAAATCGTGGAAGGAATCGAGATGCCCTTCAACAGATGACTGGATTAAGAAGTTGTGGTCCATATATACAATGGAATATTACTCAGCTATCAGACAGAACGAGTTCTCAACATTTGCTGCAACATGGACGGCACTGGAGGAGATAATGCTAAGTGAAATAAGTCAAGCAGAGAAAGACAATTATCGTATGGTTTCTCTCATCTATGGAACTAGGAAGATTGGTAGGAGACAAAAGGGATAAAGAAAGGGGGGTAATCAGAAGGGGGAATGAATCATGAGAGACTATGGACTCTGAGAAACAAACTGAGGGCTTCAGAGGGGAGGGGGTTGGGGGAATGGGATAGGCTGGTGATGGGTAGTAAGGAGGGCACGTATTGCATGCTGCACTGGGTATTATATGCAACTAATGAATCATCAAACTTTACATCAAAAATCAGGGATGTACTGTATGATGACTGACATAATATAATAGAAAAATATTTTTTAAAAAAAGAAGGGGAAATGAAGCATGAGAGACTATGGACTCTGAGAAACAAACCGAGGGCTTCAGAGGGGAGGGGAGTGGGGGAACTGGATAGGCTGGTGATGGGTAGTAAGGAGGGCAGGTATTGCATGGTGCACTGGGTGTTATACGCAGCTAATGAATGATCGAACTTTACTTCATATACCAGGGATGTACTGTATAGTGACTAACATAATATAATAAAAAGATATTATTATTTAAAAAAACAGAAAAGAAAAAAAAAGGCTAAGTTAGAGGCTGGGATCAAATATTTGCAAATTATACATCCATCAAGTGACTTCTTTCCATAATTGTTAAAGAACACTCAGAACTTGGTGGCTCAGTCCGTTCAGTCCGACTCCTGATGTCAGCTCAGATCGTGATCTCAGGGTTCTGAGGCCAGCCCCAGATCAGGCTCCGTACTGAGCATGGAGCCTGCTTAGGCTTCTCTCTCCCTCCCTCTCCTTCTGCCCCTCCCCTCCCCACCCACGCATGCACACACATGCACACTCTTTCTAAGCAATTATAAACTTAAATAAATTTTTAAGTTTTTAAAAAGAACACTCAAAACTCTTCAGAAAGAAAAAGTGATTGCCCAATTCTGAAAATGGGCAAAACAAGAGACTGATTTAATGAAAAGGATATATTGTCGAACGTAAGTGTAGAGGCCATTTTTAGGCAAACAGGCTTGAGCAGTGTAATACAGATGGGACCATTGGGTGACCCACCTCAGAATATCCGTACAACCTAGCTGACCAATAGGCTACTTACAATCCAGCACAGGTACCAAAGAAAGGAAGATTCCATACGTTCCCATGCCTCCTCACCTTCCCCCTTAGCTACAGCCCCAGCACTGCCCCGCTGCAGACAATCTGTCCTCCTCTGTCCTGCCCACTACTCCCTTGAGATGTATTCAGTAAACTTCCATCTCCTTTGTTCTGCATCAGGTGAATTTCACTGCATGCACCAGCTTCCATCCAATCATCACCCCACATTTGGGGGCCCTTATCTGATGGAGAGATGCCCCACGAAGGCACCCAATAAGCACATGAAAGGATGTTCAACCTCAGTAGACATTAGGAAAATTAAAGCCATGGTCAAATGTCATTGCACGACTATTAGTCTAACTCCAACTGACATTACCAAGTGCTGATGAAGTTGGCAACTGGAATTCTTACACATTGATTGTAAAAATGCAAAATGGTATACCATTCAGGAAAATCGTTTTGCACTTTTTAAAATAAATTATATACTTACCCTATGACCTTGTAGTCCCACTCCTGAGTACTTAACCCAGGGAAATGAAATATTATGTTCCTTTGGAAACCTGTATTCAAAAGTTCATAGCAGCTCTATTTATAATTACCCAACACTGGGAACATCACGAATATCCTTCATCCAGTGAGTGGATAAGCAAACTGAGGTCACCCCCACAATGCAATTCTACTAGCAAAACATAGAATGTACTGCTGACACAATTTGTATAAATCTCAAAGACATTCTGCTCATTGAAAGAAGCCAATCTTTTTTTCCCCCTTTTTCTGTTGTTTTCTTTTCTCTTTTTTAATTTATTTAAATTCAGAGGTACCTGGGTGGCTCAGTTTCTTAAGTGTCTGCCTTCGGCTCAGGTCATGATCCCAGAGTCCCAGGATTGAGTCCTGCATCAGGGTCCTTGCTCAGCGGGGAGTCTGCTTCTCCCTCTGACCCTCCCCCCATTCATGCTCTCTCATTCTTTCTCTCAAATAAATAAATAAAATCTTTTTTAAAAATTATTTAAATTCAATTAATTAATATATAATGTATTATTAGTTTCAGAGGTAGAATTCAGTGATTTATCAGTTGCATATAACACGTGCCCTCCTTAATGCCCATCACCCAATTACCCCATACCCCCACCCACCACCCTTCCAACAGTTTGTTCCCTACAGTTAAGAGTCTCTCGTGGTTTGTCTCCCTCTCTGTTTTCATCTTATTTTATTTTTAACTCCCTTCCCCTATGCTCTTCTGTTTTGTTTCTTAAATTACACATATGAGTGAACTCATATGATAATTGTCTTTTGCTGATTGACTTATTTCACTTAGCATAATATCCTCTAGTTCCATTCACATCATTGCAGGTGGCAAGATTTAGTTTCTTTCTTTGATGGCTGAGTAACATTCCATTGTGTATATATATGCCACATCTTCTTTATCCATAAAAGAAGCCAATCTTAAAATCAACCAAGGTACCTTATCATTTTATTTGTAGATTGTTTAAAACTCAAAAAGACAAAAATATGATGATTGCCAAAGTTTAGGTTTGGGAAGACTGTCAATGAAGGCATAAGACAAATAAGTTTCGGGGTGGTGATAAAACTGTTTTATATTCTGATCTTGATGGTAGTTACATATATCTATATATGTGTATAAAGTTCATAGAACTGTTCACCAAAAATTACAACTTGACTTTATGACAAATTGAAAAATAAAATTTAAAACAATCCAAATAAAGTATTTTTTTCAGAGACTCTTTTACTCTTATTTGAAAAGCTACTGAATTGGAAATGTTGGATTTGGAGGAAATGGTCAAGAAAGAATTCTTGAGGTGTCTTTGGTGCATAAAGGCAGTTTTATTAAAGCCTGGGAACAGAACCAATGGGCAGGAAGAGCTGAACAGGGTTCATGAGTAGTTGCCCATTATATATATACTTTCAAGTTGGGAGGGGGCTAGGGATAGCTTAAGTCTCTAAGGAATTTGGAAGCAAGGTTTCCAGGACCTTGAGGGGTTAGCTGTTGTTAGGAAAAGGTCATTTATTACTGTCTAATAAAACCTTAGTCGTGAGACCCTACAGATGTATATCAGTGGGCCATATATTTGGAGGATGATTGCTAACACATATGTTGGAGGGTAGAGATAAAGGAAGTTTCCAAAGGAATTTCTATATGTTACAGACTCACAGAATCCTGGAGGGCAGGGTAATGTTAAGCTAAGATTGTCTTTTGCCCTCAGCAAAGTATCAGCATTGAGACAGCTGAGTTCCCAGAGGAAGGTCGCTCTGCCTTCTCAAGGATTTGTCAATGGGCTGTCAATAGTAAGGAAATTTAATTTTTTTATTGCCTTTGTTTCCCACATCAGCCATCAAGTAGAAATGATTATCAAATTTTAGATTCGTTCTTCTGTCTGGAATACAGTATTTCCAAGACCATTAGGATATGAGAAAGAAATAATGGCCTAGAAAATTCAAGACAACATATTTCAGAGAAACATTTATTAACCTAGATGATTAACCCTCCTATTTCTTTTGCCTGAGTGGACTGGCAAAACAGTGCTTTGATTGTTATGTGTAATTACATCTCCAGTGACAAAGTAGAGGAGTGGAATGATTGATTCAAACAATGTGAATAATTTAAAAGAATAAGTTTAAACAGACAATTTACTGACTTAATTCACCAGCTCTTGACCCTCTGACCCATCAAGTAGTTTCCTGCTCTCAGACATAATTAAGTCAGACAGATGAGGCAGGACCCGAGGGATCCAACAGTCTCAAACTTGGCACAGGGCAGTAAGATTTCAAACAGGTTGACCTGTGACACAGATCTCTCAGTGGGTTATCATCTCTTCTGCCCACGTCTGTGGCTCATTCTGATGGAGACCACAAGGAAACCCCACTAGCAAGTGTCAGCTCAGGGGCCTGACTCAGACACGATCACACCAAACTTAATGACTTACTTCCACAACTGGGGGACTGAGTAAAAGTCTGATGAGAGTGAGAGAGACCTTCTGTGCCAGGAGCTCCTTCTTCAAAGGGCAGGACGAATCTGACATAGTTATTTTTATGGGATTTTTTTTAACCTGGTCTTAAAATAATTTCTGAGGTCCTTCTTTCTGATTTGGGAGAAAATTATGCTGTCAGTTGGTGTGACTGAAACTGTGCTCTTCAACCACTGGTTCCAATGTGTTCCTACTACATCCAGAAAAGCAAAGCTAACACCAGAGATTGGGTCTAGGGTATTCTCAGTTGCTCATTGCTCATTTCCAGTCAGAGTCCCAGTCCTGAGTCTATTCCTCTAACATCTCCAAAATCCAATTTCTCTGCTTCATCTTCACCCATTTCCTTCATCAAACTCTCATAAATTCTCACTTGGATTATTGAAATGCTTTTCCTCCTTTTATTTTCTCTGCCATGTCTTTAATTGCAGCAAATGATCTGCCTAAATTGTACCCTATTAATGTCACTCTCTTTCCTAAGTACCTTAATTTCCTTTCCATTGTAGGAAAAATAAAATCCAAGTTCCCCAACTGAGTATTAGTTGAGAGTGTTTAAAGACCTGGTTCTTGTACACATATGTGCCCACAACCATTCCCCTTAGAGATCCTGTATCCAAATACTTCAGACTACTGAGCTCAGGACACGTTCCATCCTCTCCTTGCCTTAGCACCTACTTACTTTTGGTTCTTTACTAGGACACCTTCTTTTCATTCTTTTACTTTCTAACTTATTCATCTTTCAAACGCAGAACAACCATCATCTCCTGCAGAAAACCAAACTTCACCAAATGAAGTGCCCACCCAATTCATCCCATGGCACATTATCAATGTCGGACTGCACTGTCCTTTTCTTAGTGTATCTCCATGGTGCCAGCATCATGTGTGGCATGTCATAGATCCGCAGTAAATACTTGCTGGTTGACTAAGAAAAAGTGAACAAAGTGCCAAATAAATGAATGATTATTAGTCATTGTTAATACCCCCAATTATTTTCTCAAAGCCAGAGTTTTTGGTACATCAGATATAGCATTACAAATATTTGCAATGAGTAGTAATTTCAAATTATAAGATGGTAAGTTATAATAAAGCTTGCTTGTGCTTTATGTACCATTCTTTACTCTTATTATAAATCAACATATTTTCCAAAGGATTTATTATGTATTTATCACTGTGCCAAGCATCCTTTTTGAGAGAAATAGTAGAAAAGTGCATTACTCCTACCTGCAAAGATACTATAATTCATTTAAATTTCTAAGTATTTTATTTTATTTTTATTTTTTTTTTAAATTTTATTTATTTATGTGACAGAGAGACAGCCAGCGAGAGAGGGAACACAGCAGGGGAGTGAAAGAGGAAGAGGCAGGCTCCCAGCAGAGGAGCCCGATGTGGGACTTGATTCCGGGACGCCGGGATCACGCCCTGAGCCGAAGGCAGATGCTTTAACAACTGCGCTACCCAGATGCCCCAAATTTCTAAGTATTTTAAATAGTAAGCAACTTGATCTCTGCAGATCTGCATGTGACTAAGAGTCTGCTCCATATCCAAATCCTCCTGGAATGATGTTTTTCTTCTTCTAAAGGTGACATAAGGTCAAATCCATCAGCCCTGAGCTCAGTGACAGCAGTGTATATTTGGAATCTATTTTTTTCACCCTCCTAAAGCAAATTCACATCAGCAGGCCAGGGGGCTTATGCTTGGAGATGTAAAAGACTCATGTTTTCTTGTGAGAGGATCCCACAATTGCAGGAAGAACAGCAGCTTCGATGAAAATATGATTCAAGCTAGTAGGCATTGATTAAATGTCTTTGATTTGAGAAGAAAGACCCAGATGCTGAAAAGATTACTGTAAGCCTTCAAGGAATTTTCAAATTTGTCAAAGTTATAAGCTTCAGTGATAGCTTAGTATTGGTAATCCCAAATTTGATTGCATACCTGCGTTAGAAACACCAACAAAGCTTTTGTTATTAAAAATTAAATATTAGAGACAAATTTCCAGGGATTCTTATTTATAAGTCTGAAGGACAAGGTTGATATGGGTTTTGCATCATCTGGAAAAGAGTTGTGAAGGCAATAAACCTATGCCGGCCTGGTAAAATAAATTTCCAAAGATGAAGGCAAAGGCAGGATGAGTGAGGACAGCACACTGGCCCTCTCCCCTACTCCACAAGCCCCCTCTCCTTCCCTCCCACACTCTGGCCCCAGCCCTCATGCCCAGGAGAGCACAGTGCAGCCTCAACCAGTGGAACTGGGTCTTAACCTCCAGGCCATCATTGGGGAATCATCTGGTTTCCCCTGGCTTTGCTGCAGAAGAGTTGGTGGTAAGTGTCCTTAATGGAGTGACTTCAGAAGAAATAAATAAGATAAATAAGAGATAAAAAACTGGTTATTTTAGTCTGAGAGGTTAAGACATGGAGGGCTGGTTTTATCAATGGCTGTGCTTTCCCTCACTAACCTACTTCTATCCTTCTCATGTCTCATGCTCTTGGACTTGAGTCATTGGAGTCTGACTCAGAATCATTTGACAATCTCAGTGCCAATCCAGGAAACAGAGATTCAACCCCAAATTAAGCCTCTTATAGTAAACCCTCTTAGACTCAGCTTTTTTATCTAGAATATTAATAGTGTTTACTTCTCTGTGTTATTATAAATATTAGTTTAGATAAAATAGGAAAAGGGCTTATACTGTCATAGACAATGTTCAATAAATTCCACTTGTTACTATCTTGTAAACAGTAAACTATGAAAGAATAAATGAGAAGGGGTAAAAAAAAAATCATCATAGAAGGCTCTGCATGGGTCACCCAGGCAGTTAAGTGTCCAACTCTTGATTTTGGCACAGGTCATGATCTCATTGTCATGAGATCAATCCCCATGCTAGACATGGAGCTTGCTTGGGATTCTCCTTCTCCCACTTCCTCTGCACCTCCCCCATCACCTCCACACATCTTTCTCTCAATCAATCAATTAATCAATGAACAAATGAATGAACAAACAGAAATAAATAAAAATTAATCATCATCATAGAGGGACAGCTGCCAAAGAAATATTTTTTTAACTTGACTGATAGGATTTGAATATCTAAAGAAAATATTAATGTGTCAAAAGGAATAAAGGAGAATCATGGTGGCAAGAGTTGATCTTACTAACCAAGCTTTAAGTAGAGAAGGTTGTTTGAATCTTGTTTGTTTTTATTAAAAGCAGGTCAGTCAGAGAAAGGCAAATATCATATGATTTCATTTATATGTGGAATCTAAAAATCAAAACAAATGAACAAACAAAACAGAAACAGACTCATAAATACAGACAACAAACTGATGTAGTTGCTAGAGGGGAGGGGATGTGTGAAATAGGTGAAGGGGATTAGGAGGTACAAACCTCAGTTATAAAATAGATTAATCAAGGGGATAAAAAGTACAACAGGAAATAAACTCATTACATGTGTGTGGATGCTTTGCTAGTGATTTTCATGTCACAGAGTCTCAACAAAGAGAATAAGGATAAAGAAAAGAACTGGAATTTAGGACAATAGACAAAATTTCTTCAATCTTCTATTTCCAAATCACCTGGGTGATTTCTTGAGCTTACAATGGAAACTTAAATGTTCTTTTTAAAAAAAAAAAAAAGATTTATTTATTTATTTTAGAGAGAAAGTGAGCATGAGTGAGGGTAGAGAGAGAGGGAGAGAATCTCAAGCAGATTCCCCACTGAGTGTGGAGCCCAATGCAGGGCTAATAACTCTGACATCATGACCTGAGCCAAAATCACAAGTCAGAAGCTTAACCAACTAAGCCACCCAAGCACCCCTAAATGTTCTTTTTTAAGGTTTATTCATTTATTTTAGAGAGAGAGTGTGTGCTCGTGCATGGGTGGAAGGAGGGGCAGAGGGAGAGACCCTCTGAGCAGACTCCCTGCTGAGCACAGAGCCCAACTCGACTTGGGGCTTGATCCCATGACCCATGAGATCATGATCTGAACCAAAACCAAGAGCCTGACCCTTAACCAACTGAGCCACCTGGGTGGCATATTTATAAATATCCATAGGTAACTACCTAGTGGTAGAATTTCTGGATCAAAGGGCTTGTGCATTTTTAATTTGGATAGAAATCACCTTTTTAAATGTTCTTTTGTAATCATAAAGAAAGACCACATTTGGCTACCAAAGAGTTCAAAATTTAACTGCAGGGAACCTAAAATCACAAGAGACTTCTGGCTCCCCACTAAGCAGGGAGTCTGCTTCTCCCTCTCCGTCCAACCCTCCAGCTTCTCATGTACTCCCTCTCCCTCAAATAAATAAACTCTTTAAGAAAAGAGAAAAAGAAAGAAAAAAGAAAGAAAGAAAGAAAGAAAGAAAGAAAGAAAGGAAGAAAAATGAGCAAAGGGAGAAAGAGAAAGAGAAAAGGGGACAGAGAGAAGGGGCAGCAAACCAAGAAACAAACTCTTAACTATTGAGAACAAACTGATGGGTACCAGTGGGGAGGTGGGGAGATGGGTGGAATAGGAGGTGGGGATTAAGGAGTGCACCTGTTGTGATGAGCACCGGGTGTTGTATGGAAGTGTTGAACCACTACATTGTACACATGAAACTAATACTACACTGTATGTTAACTAACTGGAACTAAAATCAAAACTTAAAAAGCCAAATAACAAAAAATAAAAACAGGAAACTCCTCACTTAAGAAGAAACAACCTATCTACGCAGAGTCCTATGATTTGACTGATGTTTTGCCCACCTCTGAAAAACCACCATAGTCATAAATAAAGGAGTTTCAAGAGGAGGCCCCTGGTGTTGTCTCATTTTTATTTGACATCTCATGACTTAATCTGAAGACTATGTGCTTTGAATTAGTGCTACTGGTCCCCTGAAGTTGTGCGTGAAGCCCAAAGATGGATAAAAGGCAAGTAGAAGAGATTTCCTAAAATAGATGCCTTTAAACTGAAGAAAACCACTTCACATCCAGAGAGCTGGGGATGAGGTCACACTCAAAATCATCACACCCAGCTGTGTTCACTCTACTGTGAAAGTTTGCTCTCCACATCGTCATATACATGTCTAAGAGAAGGACTCCAGAACATCATCTATTACAGCATTCTTCACACTCAGGCTTCCCTGGCCCCCTTCTCTCCCCTCAAGAGCCTCTTCATTGCCCCCTTTACATCCTTGTTCCTCAGAGTGTAGATCAGGGGGTTGACACTGGGAGTGACGATGGTGTAGAAGAGGGTGAGGAACTTGCCTTGGTCTTGGGAGTAGCTATTGGCTGGCTGCAGGTACATATAGATGATGGTCCCATAGAAAAGGGAGACCACCGTTAGGTGGGAAGAGCAGGTGTTTAATGCTTTCTTGCACCCTGCGGCTGACTTGATCCTCAGCACAGCAGCAGCAATCATGCCATAGGAGATGAGGATCAGGGAGAGGGGCACCAGGAGAAGGGCGACACCCAGGGCAAAGGCAAATGCTTCCACCAACATGGTATCTTCACAGGACATTGCAATAAGAGCGGGCATCTCACACAGAAAGTGGTCCACTGTGTGGCGTCCACATCGGGAGAGTTGCATTGTCTGGGGACACATGACAAAGGAGTTTAGAAAGCCACAGAACCAGGACACAGTCACCAACTGCAGGCAGAGACGTGGGTGCATGACCACAGTGTAGTGCAGAGGACGGCAGACGGCCACGTAGCGGTCATAGGACATGACAGCCAGGAGAACACACTCAGTTGAGCCCAACACCATGTAGATATAGAGCTGAGCCACACAGCCATGGTAGGAGATGGTCTTCTCTGGACCCCAAAGGTTCCATAGCAGCTGGGGGACAATGCTCGTTGTAAAGCAGAGGTCCAAGAAAGAAAGGTTCCCAAGAAAGAAGTACATGGGCGTGTGGAGCCTGGCATCCATGATTGACAACAAGATGATGGCAGTGTTGCCCACAAGAGTCAGGATGTAGAAGACCAAGATAAAAGCAAAGAGAATTATCTCTAATTGAGGGCGATCAGAAAAGCCCAGCAAGATGAATGCTTGTTGATAGCTGTCATTGTCTCTTCCCATAGTCTCCACCAGCTGTTATGGAAACACACAAGCAAGTATTGGATAAGACAGCAAACGAAGACTGTACCCAGAACTCTCCAATTTCTGTGCACGGGTCTATGAAGTTTAGAGAGTCATCTGCTCTTCCACACTTCACCAGCATACACTTATTGATACCTATTGTATGCAAAGCAATGTGTCTGATTCTCCTGGAGGGAAGAGGATAAGTTAACTAAGAAGTTACCCTCCTTTGTAATAATTGTAAATAATGAGGAAGAAGGGATGAAGGAAAAGTTCTCTAAAAGATTTACTAAAAAGCTGAGTATGTTGCAAATTATTCCCAATTGATCAGAGAAGCCCCTATAAAAGAGTTTAGGTTCAGGGACACTGCTGTACCTGAGAGGTGGCTTGGTTTTTTTGTTTTGGTTTTGGTTTTTGGTGGGTTTTTTTGTTTGGTTTGGTTTGGTTTAGTTTGGTTGTTTTCCAAATAACAAGTAAGAATTTTACATGTGACAGATTGAGCAAAATATGTTTCAGGAAGAGAAAGTAGTACTTGCACAGACACAAAGAACCAAATTCGTGGATGACATTCAGGGAGTTCACAGATAAGCATGTCACACAATTCCTTAACAACACATAATTTTATTGAGATTAAACACAATAACATTTGACACTATCAGAAAGAATCGAGATGATAGGCTGTTTTCTGCCTCTGTAAAAGGCACATCTACACACGTGTGTCCTGATATGCAGTTTCTCTCTCCATGCCTTGGCTTTTCCTAGTGCACACTGAAAGGCGGCTAGATCCTCTCATGTCCCCACCCAGACCTCACAGGTCTACAGGACTGGTGACATCAGCACAAGCCCTGAACACTTTCAGCTCTACATGTTTCCCATAGCTCATGGCAAGCGCTTTGCTGGGGTTCAGCCTTATAGCACTAGAGTTCACCAGGCTTGTATCAGCCGTGGAGATGGCTTTCAGAAATGGCTTTGTACAACATGCAAGAAGGAAGCTGTGTGAACAAGAATACAGAAACATTCTGAGGTGTGTGTCTCTGTGTGGCTGCTGTCAGCACCTGTCTAGCCTGACCGTGAAGAATTTACTAATTCTACCCCGCTGGGGCTGCACTCATAAATTCTGCCAGTTCCCAATTACTGCTGGAGGCATAGGACCCCCAGTAAACCCCATGAAGACACAGAAGGGGGCAGAGAATGAGAAGCAGCCAGCCAAGAACCAAAGACGGCGTGACCTCACTGCGTGAGTAGAGTGCTCAATGGGTTCCCATGAGTGGAAGGAGAAACTCAACACAAATTGCTTAGCGACTTGCATCACTGAGGGCCTAACTCAGCGAAATTGCCAAGTTATCACATTTATTTCTTTATAATATATTTATTCTAGGTGACATTTCTCAATATGCTGTACCTTCACTGCAAGATGACCCGATGCTCATTCTCACGTTCAACATCCAGAGGCTGTTCTCTGTGTCACCCCACAAGTATCTCAAGTATAAATTACAGTACTTGTTTTTTTCACGTGCTTTAGCTCATAGCCTTAGTCCGAAAGATGAAATTGCAAGGAACGGAGCTGCTGGAAATGGAGACTGAAAAGGGATAGAGCTATTCCAAAACCTGTCGTTGCTTCGTGAGCACATGACGTTACAAGTCTGCACCAATTTTGACAGCTTTGGCCTAAAGGTCTGAAGCTGGATTGATTTGCTGGGCTTGATTTCTGACGGACTCTGCACCAACACTCCGAGGATAATCTGTTGAATGATATTCTGTGCCCACTGAATGGGACTTCATACGAAGCAGTAGAGCTGGTTTTTTGTCTGTTTCAGGTGCATAGCACATAAGAAAAGCCATCATTCTTTCCACATTTACAATAGGTCAGATGTTTCCCAAAGCTTCTGCACCTATAGTTCTGAGCCATCGTCAGAGCATCCCTGCAAGGTGGGCAGGCCAAGCGTCGGGACCTTGGTGTTAGAGAGGTCCATAATGCCAGTCCTACCCATCAGCTAAAAGTTCCCACTCTTCTTCCCTCCCCGTTCTTATTTTAAACTTGTTTTAAAAGTGGTCATTTCCTACTGCTTCTTCCACTGATCTGCACATAAGGGTAACAATAAAGGCCTAACACTAAAATCCATCATTATGAAGAAAAGCTTGCGACCATTCTCAGCATTGCTGGGGAAGCCTTGCAATGCTTGATTGGTCACTGTGCCAAAACAGAGTGACACGGAGGTGTTCTGTTCACTGGGGAAATCAGAAAGGGTGATCTGATGTGTATGCATCAAGGTCAGGGGATGGCTTTGGACTGGCCCAGCTAGGAATAGGGAAGCAAGGAGAATGTACTTTCTCCGTATCTATGGGTAATAGATCCATTTTGCTCCAATTTGGTGCATTCAATCATTTCTGACTTGGATGCAGTAACTGTGTTCCAAACTGGAGTTAATGTGCAAAGTGGCTTTGAGAAAATTTATTCAGGTGCCCTCACAGATATAAACCTTAATAGAACTAGCACACAAGACAATTCTATATCCACATACAAGGGACCGAAGATACAGAAATGAAACTCATCTCTACCGCAAAGCTCCTATCCATGTCCTCACTCTTGTTTTTCCCAGATTCTGTCAGCCCTCCTTACTTCAATTCCAGAGATCAACCAGGAGTTTTCTTGGGCAGAAGGCAGCTAATTCTACTCCTTTTAGTTTCTGGGTCTTCCAGAAGAAATTCCAACGAAAACTCTGATGAGGGATTGAGCACAGAAATAAGGTCTGCCCCATCGAAGTGGTAATGAATCTTTAAGTAGCAGGGCAGGGTTGAATAGCTGACTATGGGCTGAAGCCCTCCAGACCAGCCTGAGGGGGCATCTCCTCGGCAGCTAAGGGGGAAGTGGCAGAGTGCCACATTTCAAACTAGTATGTTTTATGTCACACACATATATGCAGGTACCCTAGGGCTAAGGAGGTGGCAGGTGACCCCCAGGCAGAAAGGGAAGCATACCATTTCTAAGAGCTTTAAGAATTTACATAAGCATCATTTTATTGGTGCATACCAAGGGGATGAAAAGGCAAGTGTAATAGCCTGTCCCCTTGGGAATTTGGAATAGTCTGGGGGCTTGGTGACAGATAACAGCTTGTTTACAAAGCTAGGACATCAGGGACTGCTGTTCTCATCCAGAGGTTGTCCCAGTCCCCCATGTATAAAGGCCTTGGGGAGGCATCATGGAAAGTTCCCAAACAAGGGACTCAGGTTTTCAAGAAGAGAGAACTGATTTCTGGGCTTCATGTAAAAATAAAAGCAGATCAATGGCTTCATTTGCCCCTGGAATCACAAATTTAAAACCATGAAACAGTAGGGAGACAAGCAACCCCAAAGAGTTGAATCTTCACCCTCCAACATGGGGAAGAATGGAGTAAGGGAAAACATGTAGGAAACTCAGGTCGGTCATTGCCATATTGAGATGCTGAGAGACACTTCACTTTTTCTTCTTCTACACCCACTGTATAGTACAGCCTCTAAGTGCATGGCTCCATATTGTGAGGCTGCTGTCCAGCCAATCCAGTCCAGTTCAAGTGACCCAATGATATCTACCCCTCTCCTGTCCACAGTCACCGTGAATATGTCTTACCAGGTGCCAAAGCTGCCTTTTCTTGCCCCGTGCAGACCTCCCAAACACGCTAGAAAAATCCCCAGCTCTCGGCTTATGTTAGTTCCTTGTATCTACTTATAAATAGACTGAGATTCACATAAAATAGATTAACTTTGGGCACCAACAATTTTGATATAGTATAATTGTTCATGAATCTTCTTAATTCCTGTGAAGTCTGCATCTTGGTGTTCAGATACATGTATTTGTGTATTTGTTTTAGTTTGGGTATATATGTGAGATCTTGGCAATTAAGTACTTAACATTCCTATTACAGAATGTAAAATTCTTAAAAGCACAATCCTATGCATACTTAGAATTTACAGGAATTTTAGAAAATTATCTGATCCTTGAACAGTAATAACAATAATGAGACAAAGAAAATCAGAGAGCGGACGGATAACGTGGCCCCTACATTTGGCCCTGACTCTGCTTGTAGGAAGCCACAAAACACGGGCAAGCACTTATAATCTCCAGGCCAGCAATTCCCAAAGTGTAATCGTAGGATCAGCATCATCAGCTAACTTGGGAATTTGTTAGAATTCCAAACTCTTCTTTTTTTCCTATTACATGGGTCTTTGTTTCTTCCAGCTTTACTGAGCTATAACTGACATACAGCATTGTGTAACTTTAAGGTGCACATCGTGATGATTTGACATACACTGTGAGATGATGACCACAATGGGGTTGACTAGTCCCTCCATCATCCCATATAATTAACTTTTTGCACATGTGTGTGGTAAGAAAATTTAAGTCCTACCCTCTTAGCATCGTTAAAGTATACTACGGTTCTGTTAACTATAGTCATTGTGGTCTATATTAGTCTCCAGAACTTACTCATCTTTTAACTGGAAGTTTGGACCCTTTGGCCAATATCCTTTTCCCCTACCCCACCCCCAGCCCCTTGCTGTTTCTATGCCTCTGTGAGTATGGCTTTTTGTTGTTGTTGCTTTTTAGATTCCACATATAATGAGATCATACATTGTTTGTCTTTCTCTGCTTGATTTATTTCATGTTCTCAAGGTCCATTCATGTTGTCATATCGGCAGGATTTCCTTCTTTCTAAAGGCTGTGCAATAATGGAATATTGCATATATATTACATAATGGAATATTATTGGAATGGATATAATATATAATAAATAATACATTATATATAATATGTATTGCAATATATATATACGCCATTCATCCACTGACGGACACTTAGGTTGTTTCCATGTCTTGTCTACTGTGGATAAAGCTGAAATAACCACGACCATGCCGGTTTCTCTTCAAGTTAGTAATTTCATTTCCTTTAGATATACACGCAAATGTGGGATTAATGGAGCATCCGGTAGTTCTATTTTTATCTTTTTTAAACCTGTACACTGTTTTCCGTAGTAACTGAACCAGTCTGCATTCCTGCCAACAGTGCATGACGGTTCCCTTTTCTCCAAGTCCTTGCCAACACTTGTTATCTCTTGTCTCTGCGATTTTAGACATTCTAACAGGTGTGAGGTGGTATCTCATCGTGGTTTTGATTTGCATTTCCCAGATGACTGGTGATGCTGAGCACCTTTTAATGTACCTGTTGGCCATTTGAATGTCTTCTTTGGGAAAATGTCTGTTCAGGCCCTCTGTGCATATTTTATTTATTTATTTTAAAGATTTTATTTATTTATTTGACAGAGAGAGAGACAGCCAGTGAGAGAGGGAACAGAAGCAGGGGGAGTGGAAGTGGAAGAAGCATGCTCCCAGCAGAGGAGCCTGATGCAGGGCTCGATTCCAGAACACCGGAATCACACCCTGGGCAGAAGGCAGACGCCACCCAGGTGCCCCTACGTGCATATTTTAAACAGGTTATTTAGCTTTTTGTTTATTTTTTGGTTTTTGGAGGGTAGAGGGGTATTTTGGGGGGGGGTTGCTGTTGAGTTGTATGAATTCCTTATATATTTTGGATATTAATCCCTTATCAGATATATGGTTTGCAAATATTTTTTTTCCATTCTATAGATCACTTTTTCATTTTGCCAATTTGTTCTTTTGCTGTGAAGAGGCTTTTTAGTTTGATGTAGTCCCACTTGTTGATTTTGCCTTTGTTACTTATGCTTTCTTTTTTTTTAAAGATTTTATTTACTTATTTGTGAGAGAGAGCGAGCGAGCACAAGCGGGAGGAGGGGCAGAGGGCGAGGGAGAAGCAGAATCCTCACTGATCAGGGAGCCCAATGCAGGACTCCATCCCAGGACCCTGAGATCATGACCTCAGCTGAAGGCAGACGCTCAACCGACTGAGCCACCCAGGCACCCTTGTGCTTTCAGTGTCATATCCAAAAATATTATTGTCAAGACCAATATCAAGGAGTATTTTTCCAATATTTTCTCATATAAGTTTTATAGTGTTCAGCCTTGCATTTTGTGTCTTTAATCCATTTCAAGCTATTTTTTTTTCTAAATGGTGTAAGTTAGGGATCCAGTTTCATTCTTTTGCATATGATTGCCCATTTTTCCCAACACCATGTATTGAAAAAATTATTTTTTGCCCCCACTGAATATTCTTTACTCCTTTGTCAACTATCAGTTGAATTTGTATGCAAACGTTTGTGTCTGAGCTCTTGATTCTATTCAATTGGTCTATGTTCCTATTTTTATGACAGTGCCAGACCATTTTTATTAATGTAGTTTACAATCAGGAAGTGTGATGCCTCCAGCTTTGTTCCTCTTTCTCAAGATTGCTTTGGCTATTCATGGTCTTTTGTGCTCCCATATAAATTTTAGGATTGTTTGTTCTCTTTGTGCAAAATTCCATTGTGATTCCAATAGGGACTGCATTGAATTTATGGATGGTTTTGGGTAGTATGAACATTTGAACAGTATTAATTCTTCCAGTCCATGAACCATGAAAGATACCATGGGGGTATCTTTTCATTTATTTGTATCTTCTTCAATTTCTTTTATTAAAGTCTTATGGTTTCAGTATAGAGATTTTTCACCTTCTTGGTTACATTTATCCTTCAGTACTTTATTATTGTTAATGCTTTTGCAAATGAGGTTGTTTTATTTATTTTTAAGATATTTTATTGTTAGTATATAGAACTGCAACTGATTTCTGTATTTTGATTTCGTAGCCTGCAACTTCACTGATAAAATTCCAAATTCTTGAGCTGCATTTCAGAGTTGCTGAACCAGAAATTCTGAGTGGGGCCCAACCATCTGTATTTTAATAGACCCTCCAGGTGATGCCCATGCATGTCAAGTTTGAGATCCACTGCTCTATGCCTACATCTCCTTATCCTTAAAGTCCCCTTTAAATGAGTTTGTACCGTTTGAGTAATGATCTAAAGATATTATGTCATAAAGAAAGATTTCAATTGGATCAATTAAACAGATTGTCTTGGGAAATTTTATTATCCATGTTAGATTTCTATGCAGTTTGAACTATAGAGCGTATTTTTATCAACTCTAAGTTCAAAGTTTCCTATTGATGTCTCAGGGGGGATTTTAATATCAGTTAATATAATGAGCTATAAATGCTTCTACTTACTTCCTTTTCTTGACGTGTTCCTGAAGAGAAGAAGATTTTGAAGCAACTCACAAAGAGAATAATCGACATTACCTCATACCTCTACCTGGAAAACCTGGTTAGTTGAGAGGAAAATGTCACAGAAGCCCACTTGCTCAGGATGGAATGTATTTAAGAGAAAAATAATGTGAAACAGCTAAATTGGCCAATAATTTTTGGTTCTTTTGCTGTAAAAGCTTTAGAAAAGGACCAACCGGCGTTTCAATTCCAACTTTGCTTCTCAATAGCTTTATAATTTTGACGGGTTGTCTAACCTCCTCAAGCTTCCTTTTTTTATCAGTAAAATGGGAACATTAATAAACTGTAATTCAAGTGATTGGCGTGATGATGAAATGACAAGATAATTCCATGTAAACTGTTTCTCACAAGGGGCACCTGTGTTGCTCCATCAATTAGCATCCAACTCTTGGTTCCAGCTCAGGTCGTGATCTCAGGGTGCTGAGATCCAGCCCCATATGGGGCTCCACACTCAGTGGGGAGGCTGCTTGAGTTTCCTTCTCTCCCTCTCCTTCTGCCCCCCGCCCCGGTCTCTCAAATAAATAAACAAATCTTAAAGAAAAATAAAATAATACAATAAAATGTTTCTCACAATGCTCACATATAGTGAAAATTCCATAGACATTAGTTATAAATCACTTCTCCACCAGTGTGTAACTTGCCAAGACTTAAATTTTAGACCTCAGACATGTTAGTGGCACCTCAGTATGTTTTAAACACAATCATATAACTGATTACTAATAGTAGGACACCTTCTCCTATACTCACCAACTATTTGTACATCCTCTTTTAAGTATTTTGTCCATTCTTCTATTGGATTGTTACTTTTTTGTTTCCTTATCTATTTGTAGAATATTTTTTTAAAGAGTGAATGTGGGGGTCAGAGGGAAAGGGAGAGAGAGTCTCAGGCACAGTCCATGCTGAAGCACAGAGCCTGATGCAGGGGCTCAATCCCATGACCCTGAGATCACAGCCTGAGCCCAAATCAAGAGTCAGATGCTTAACTGACTGAGCCATCCACTCATCCCATTTGTAGAAATTTTTAATGTGTTCTGGCTATTAGCTCTTTGCCAGTTATGTATAATACAAATATTTTTATCCAATTTGAGGCATTCCTCTTCGCTCTTTCAGCGTTGTCTTTGGATGTAGTCCTTAAACTAGAAAGGCAAAACACCAAAACAATTTTGAAAAAAAGAAAAATAAAAAGGGAAGAATCAGTCTACCTGATATCAAGATTTATTAAAGGTATAGTAACCAAATCTAGGAATTATGAGAGAAGGGATAAACACAGAGATCAATAGGACACAATAGAAAACCCAAAAATAGACTGATACAAATCATGCTTGTCTGATTTTTCACAAAAATGCAAAAAATCAATGGAGGAAAAGTAGCCTTTTCAACAATAGTTGTTGGAACAACTGGACATCCACTGGCAAAAAAAAAAAAATCCATTTAAGTCACACACAGCTTATGCAAAAGCTACGGATCATAAACTCAAATGCAAATGGATCACAAATCATATAGAAAGTTCCTACACTTAATATCAAGAGTACAGTCCATAAAAAATTAATAAATTGGGCTTTATCCAAATTAAAACTTTCATTCAGTAAAAGATCCCATTAAGAGAATGAAAATACAAGCCAGAGACTTGGAGAAAATATTTGCAATATAATACATATCTCGTATCCAGTACACATAAATAACTTGAATACCAACAGTAAAAATACCTAATTAATCCAAATTGGCAAGGCAAAGATAACTGATGTCACCAAGATGGCTGGGTAGGAGAGCCAAATTCAGTCCTCCCACAAATATCAACAACCAGACCACTATCCACAAACAAACACAGCTCTGAGAGAGCTCAGAAGTCCACTTAAGAAGTTTCAGCAACACAGTGGAACAAAAAAATCTTAGAATCACTGAAACCCCCAAAGGTCCCAACTCCTAGTGTAATCACTAAGGTACTAGGGCATTAACCCTCCAACATTAGAATTTTGAGGGGGTGAGGAGGAGACACAAACATGCAGACCATAGCATTGTTTTCATTTTCATTTCCCTAGAGATATTTTTATCCTCTTTTGATTTTCCTTTATCAGATATGTCATTTACAAATATCTTCTTCCATTCTATAGGTTGCCTTTTAGTTTTGTAGATTGTTTCCTTCACTGTGCAGAAGGCTTTTATCTTCATGAAGACTCAATAGTTCATTTTTGCTTTTATTTCCCTTGCCTCTGGAGCTGTGTCTAGTAAGTTGCTATGGCTCAGGTCAAAGAGATTTCTGCCTGGGTTCTCCTCCAGGTTTTTAATGGTTTCCTGTCTCACATTTAGGTCTTTCATCCATTTTGAATTTATTTTCTATTTTAGCCAATGTGTTCCTCCTCAATGCATATGTTGAAGTCCTGTCCCCACAACCTGTTGATATTAAGAGGTGGAGATGTTGGAAGATGTTCGCTTATGAGGGTGGAACCTCCACAAATGAGATTAGGGCCCTCATAAAAGAGAACCTACAGAGCTCCCCCGCCCTTTCCACCACGTGAGGACACAACGAGAAGTCTGCAGCCAGAAAAGGGCCATCAATCAACCATGCTTGTACCCTGCCCTCAGACTTCCAACAGTCAGTAGTGTGAGAAGTAAATGTGTGGTTTATAACTTACCCAGTCTGTGGCATTTTATTACAGCTGCCCAAATGGACTGAGACAGACAACATGCCAAAACTTATGAGATGTAGCAAAAACAGTTCTAAGTTCATAGCAATAAAATATATATATATACACATATATATGTATATATGTATGCATATGTATATATATAAAGTTCTATATTTAAAAAGAAGTTCTCAAATAAACAAAAACTTTATAGTTAATGATACTAGAAAAAGAACTAAACCCCAAGTTACCAGAAAGAAAGGAAATAATAAATATTATAGCAGGAATAAATCAAATAGAGAATAAAAATAATATATTAACTAAGAAAAAAAGACAAAATATGCAAATAAGTAAAATCAGAAATGAAAGCCGATACCTTATAATGGAAGACTCAGAAATTTTAAAAAAGATTATAATACACAATTGTGAACAATTATAAGCCCCCAAAATAGATGATCTAGAAGAAAATAATAAATTCCTAGAAGCACAATCTACCAAGACTGAATCAAGAAGAAATGGAAAGCCTGAATAGATCAGTAATGAAGGAGATGGATTCTGTAATCAAAAACCTCCCAAAAAAGAAAATCCTGGGTGAATACTACCAAATATTCAAAGGACAATTTGCACCAAGTTTTCTTAAACTTTTCCCCAAAACAGAACAGAGAACACTTCCAAACTTATTTTATGAGGCCAGCATCACCCTCATACCAAAAAAAGACATATGAATGGTAAACAGGTAAACAAAAAGATGTTAAACATCACTAATCATCAAAATACAAAGAAAAATCATAATGAGAAATCACCTCACAACTATTCAGATGGCTAGTATAGAAATTACAAGGGATAACACACGTTATCTAGGCTGTGGAGAAAAGAGAATCCTTGTGCAGTGGGTGGGACTCTAACTTGGTAAAGGCACTATAGAAAACACTAAAAAGATAAAAAAAAATGGGCTCTGGACTATAGAGGACAAACTCAAGGTCACAAGAGGGGAAGTGGGTGGGGGGATGGGTTAAATAGGTGATGGGGATTAAGGAGTGCACCTGTTGTGTGTATAGAAGTGTTCAATCACTAAATTCTATACCTGAAACTAATATTACACTGTATCTTAACTAACTGGAATTTAAATAAAAACTTAAAAAAAAAGAAAACAGTATGAAGCTTCCTCAAAAAACTAAAAATATAACTACCATATGATTCAACAGTTTGACTTTTGAGTACATATCCAAAGAAAACAAGATCATTACCTTGAAGAAATATCTCCAATCCTAGGTTCATTGCAGAATTATTCATGGTAAATAAGGTATAGAAACAACCTAGTGAATAAATGAAGGAAGAAAATGTGATATACACGTACAGTGGAATATTATACAGCCTTAAAATAAAGGCAAATCCTGACAGTTGTAACACCATGGATGAACCTAGGAGATATTATGCCAAGTGAAATAATCCAGACATAGTAAAACAAATACTGCATGATCTCACTTATACGTAGAATCTAAAATAACATATAGAAGCAGAGGTTAGAATGGTGGTTGACAGGGGAGGGGGAGTGAGAAATAGTGAAATGTTGGTCAAAAGGTACAGTTTCAGTTATAAGATGAGTAAGTTCTGGAGATCAAATATTCATCTTGGTGACTACAATTAACAATATTGTCTTGTGAGATCGTGGTGGTACAAGATGTCCCTTGTTTTGTCCCCTATTAATGTCAAAAATCTGGTATTTATGACAAAAGTGCCTGTGTGGGGGCTGTGGGATGTAGCCCCATAGACCAGGGGCCCAGGAGGAGTCTCACCCCTTGTGCATCAGGTAACAGGCAGACAGATCCAGGAATGGGCTGTGTAACTAGGAACCTAGTCAACGCTTTCAGCTGCATCACCTGTGAAACACTGAATTGGACAGATATCCATGGATGAGCGAGATTTTGTAGAATTCCAGGTTTCTAGAGAAATTCCAATACTCCAAGGGGGCAAAAACCATGAGAACTTGAATGCACTCAAATAGGTAAGAGTAACTTTGCAAGTATTACCCCCCACCACCACCTTGGCAGTATAGTGTGAAAAAAGAGGTGGCCAGGGACCCCCCCCCCCACAGGGGGGAAGAGAGAGCAGTGAGCGAATGCCCACTTCACCAGCTCTGTGCAACAATGCTAAAGAAAGGCATCTCTCCCCCACAGTACCCAGATTGTAAAAATGAGGGCTGGGAGGAGACAGATCAGGAGCCAGGCAGGTAAGAATATCAGAGGGCATTAAACCGATGTGTGTCCTGCTGGCTGCATTCTAGGCTTCAGCGGGAAGTCTACCCATAAGCTGCTGGGAAAACCTGCTGGAAAACCTAAGGATTCTTCCCAACTGGTTGAAGGCACCCCTGATGCCCCGAGTGCCAGACCCACACCTCTGCCCACTCTGGGGCCAGCTGCTTGTGCAAGCTTCTGAGAATGGCTGTAAGAGGAAGCTCGGCAAGACAGGAAGTCCATGCAGGAAACAAGCCAGGGTGTGTGAGCAAGGGACAAAACCACAATCTTGCCCTATAGCACCACCTTCAGGAAAACCAAAAAGAAGTTTCCAGCAGCCAGCCTGCTGAGATGGAAGATTGAGAGAAGACATACAAGCTTAAGAATCATGCCACAAAAGGAAGCAGGAAGTGTGGAGCAGGTGTCGCTGTACAAAGTCACAGGAAATCCCAAATATAAGTAGGAACAACAAAATACCTCTCACCTGAAGGCAGCTAGTAAAAATTATAGATGACTGCTACCTCAAATGTGCAAGGAGCAATAGTTCGTTCCAAAGAACTTCTTCTCTGAGAGAACACAAATGGCAGATGACACTGTTGCTGCAGAAGGGGGCCCTGAAGCTCAGGGTCCCTGGAATGGGAGGCCACAGGGGCTTGTGCAGAGGCTTCAGCAGCAGCATCCTGGCCAGCCATGGTTGGGGCTGGGCCGCAGCCACCGAGCTCATGGAGGCAAGGCCAAGGACAAGGAGTGGATCCCATCACCAAGCTGGGCCACCTGGTCAAGGACATGAAGATCAAGTGTCTGGAGGAGATCTCTCTCTTCTCCCTGACCATCAAGGAATCTGAGATCATTGACTTCTTCCTGGGAGCATCTCTCAAGGATGAGATTTGAAAGCAGACCTATGCTGGCCAGTGGACCAGGTTTAAGGCATTTTTTGCCATCAGTGATTATGACGGACATGTTGCTCTTGGTGTCAAGTGCTCCAGGGAAGTAGGCACTGCCATCTGTGGGGCCATCATGCTGGCCAAGCTTTCCAACCTCCCGGTGCCATGAGACTACTAGGGGAAGAAGACTGGCAAGCCCCACACTGTCCCATGCAAGGTGACTGGCTGCTGTGGCTCTGTGCTGGTGTGTCTCATCCCTGCCCCCAGAGACACTGGCATTGTCTCTGCCCCGTGCCCAAGAAGCTCCTGATGATGGCCCATATTGATGACCGCAACACCTCAGCCAGGGGCTGCACTGCCACCCTGGGGGACTTTGCCAGGGCTACTTTTGATGCCATCTCCAAGACCTACATCTATCTCACCCCTGACCTCTGCAAGGAGACAGTGTTCACCAAGTCTCCCTATAGGGAATTCACTGACCATCTTGTGAAGACCCTCTCCAGACTCCATGCAGAGGACCCAGGCTCCAGCTGTGGCCACCACCATAGTTTTATACAAGAAAAATAAAGTGAACTAAAGCTTGTTTAAAAAAAAAACAACCCTCCAAAGAACATGAAGAATCAAGAAAATATAATATCGCCGAAAGTTGATACTAATAATGCAATAACCAAACACAAAAAATAAAGTCCTGCTGGGGAGCCTGGCTGACTCAGTCAGTAGAGAGCATGCAACTCTTGATCTCCGGGTCATGAGTTCAAGCCCCACCTTGGGTGGACAGATTAGTTAAAAATAAATTATGTAAATGTATATATATATACCTGCTTTCTGACCAATAAAGAATTCAAAATAGTTGTATAGTTGTTCAGAGGAAACTCCATGACCTACAAGAAAACACCAACAGATAAGTCAACAAAATCAGGAAAACAATACACAAACTAAAAAGAAATATAATAAAGAGATAGAAATCATTAAAAAAAGAACCAAACAAATTCAGTGAATAAAATGAAGAATGGAATAGAAAGCATCGACAACAGACAACATCAAGTACAAGACAGAATCGGTGGGTTAGAGGACAGAACTTTGAAATAACTGATCATAGGAGGATGAGAAAAAAGAATGAGGAAGAGCAGAGTCTATGTAATCTATGAGATACCATCAAAAGAAAGAATACCAGAATCATTGGAGTTCTCGAAGGAGGAGTGGGAGAAGTGGGCAAAAAGTTTACTTAAAGAAATAGTGGCTGGGTGCCTGGGTGGCTCAGTCTGCTAAGTGTCTGCCTTCAGCTCAGGCCGTGATCCTGGGGTCCTGGGACTGAGTCCTGCCTCGGGCTCCCTACTCCTCAGGGAGCCTGCTTCTCCCTCTGCCTATGCCTCTCTCTCTCTCTGTTTCTCATAAAGAAATAAATAAAAATCTTTTAAAAATAGATAAATAAAAATAAATAGTGGCTGAAAACTTCCCAAGCCTAGAGACAAAATTGGACCTCTAAGCTCATGAAATTATAGATCACCTAATTATTTCATATCAAAACAATCTCATCTTCTCCAAAACACATTTTAATGAAACTGTCAAAAATCAAAGACAAGAAGAGAACGGTAAAGCAAGCCTCAACCTACCATTAGATTTCTCAGCGGGAACAACACAAGGCCAGAGAGAGTGAGACAACAAGTTCAAAGTGTTAGAAGAAAAAAATAATCTAGCATAGAATACTCTGACAAAGTTATCTTTCAGAAGTGAAGAAACAATAAAGGCATTCCCAGAAAGCAAAGGTGAAAGAGTATATTACCATTAGACTTTCCTTATAAGAAATGCTGAAAGGAGTTCTTCAAGCTAAAATGAAAAGAAGTGAATTAGTAACATGAAAACTTACAAAACCCCCATGTAACACATTGGTAAAGGTAAATAAGTTCAGAAAACTTTAATTCTATAATACAAGGATGTGTTAAGCACTTAACTGTATTATAAAGGTTAAAGGAAAAGAGTACTGAAAGTAACTATAGCTACTATAATTTCCTAACAAATACACAATATAAAAAGAGTTAAGTTGTGCCATTAAAAACATAACATAGGAGAGACATACGGAGTTTTTGTTAAAAAAAAAAAATCAAAGTAGCTATCAGCAAATGTTGCATTGTTATATCGTTAAGATATTTTACGTAAGGGACATGGTAACCAAAAAGCAAAAACCCAGAGTGGATTTAGAAAATATAAAGACAGGAAATCAGAGCATACACACCACCACAGACAGTCATCAACCTATAATGGTAAGTGAAGGGAGAGGAAAAAGAATAGAACATAAAAAATAGCCAGAAAGCAATTAAGACGATGACATCAGTAAGTTCTTACATATCAGTAATTATTATACATGCAAAAAAAGTTATTATAAATGCAAATGGATTGAATTCTCCAGTCAAAAGTCACAGAGTGGCTGGATGGATTTTTAAAAGAGCCAAATATATGCTGCCTATAAGACGGTCACTGAGATTTAAGTACACACATCGACTGACAGTCAAGGGATGGAAAACGAACATTCCACGCAAGTGAGAACAAAGTGAACACAGAGGCAGAGCATTACTCGAACCATAAGCCAAAACAGGAACAAAAGACAAGCAAGGTCGTTGTAAAATGTTAAAAGGGACAACTAACCAAGAAGATAACAACAATTGTTAATATATAGGCACCCAACATCAGAGCATCTGAATATATTAAGCAAAATTGAGGGGAAAATAGTCCACAATACAATAATAGTAGGGACTTCAATACCTCAGTCTCCAGACAAAAAATCAACACGGAAACATACATTAAAGCAAGCAGACCCCACAGACCCATACAGAACATTCATCAGCAGCACCAGAACACACATTCTTCTCAAGTGCACACAGAACATCCTCCAGAAAGGACATATAATAGAGCACAAAACAAGTCTTATCGAACGTAAGACTGAAAGCATGCCAAATGCATTTTCTGACCACAATGCTATGAAACTAGAAATCAAACAGAGGAAAGCTGGAAATTTTACAAACTTGGAACTAAACACACTCCTGAACAACCAAGAGGTCAAAGAAGAAATCAGAGAGGAATTTTTTTTAAATCTCCAAACAGGTGAAGATGAAAACACAATATGCCAAAACTTGTGGGACACCGCAAAAGAAGTCGTTAGAAGTTATAGCGATACACGCATATATTAAGATA
This sequence comes from Ursus arctos, assembly GCF_023065955.2. Taxonomy (NCBI): domain Eukaryota; kingdom Metazoa; phylum Chordata; class Mammalia; order Carnivora; family Ursidae; genus Ursus; species Ursus arctos. The sequence goes on along the minus strand of NW_026623067.1, from coordinate 3,375,886 downwards.
GGAGAAAGACCTCAAACAAACAGCCTGACTTCACTCCTCAAGGAAAAAGAAGAACAAACTAAGCCCAAAGTTAGCAGAAGAAAGGATATAACACAGATAAGAGCAGAAAGAGAAAAAAAAATAACAGAAAAACAACCTAAAAAACCCAAATGAACACACTAAGATCTGCTTTTGAAAAAGATAAACAAAATTGACAAACCTTTACCTAGACTAAGATAAAAAGGGAAGACTCAGCCCAGAAATTGAATGATCTTAAAATTTGTATGAAACCAGAGAAGACCCCAAATAGCCAAAATGATCTTGAGGAAAAGAACAAAGTTGGAGACGTCACACTCCCTAATTTCAAGCTGTATTACAAACTATAGTTATAATAATAAAAATACTGTGGATTTGGCTTAAAAATAGACACATAAGTCAATGGGGCAGAACACAGCACCCAGAATAAACCCACACATATACAGTCAATTAATTTATGAAAAAAGCCAAAAATATCCAATGCGAAAAGGACAGTCTCAACAAATGGTGCTGGGAAAATTGGACCCCCACATGCAGAAAAATGAAACTGGACCATTCTCTTACATCATACATAAAGATAAACTCAAAATGGATCAAAAAGTTTAACATAAGTCTTGAAATCATAAAACTTCTAGAAGAAATCAGAGGGTAATCTGCTTGACATCAGTCTTAGCAATGATTTTTTGGATTTGACACCAGAAGCAAAAATGAACAAGTGAGACTACATCAAACTAAAAGCCTGTACACAGCAAAGGAAATCATTAACAGGATGAGAAGAGAGCCTAACAAATGGGAAAACAAATATTTGCAAATCATATATCTGATAAGGGGTTAATATCCAAAATATATAAACATCACTAAATATATTAATATCATTAATCAATTCAATAGCAAAAAAAATCCAATTAAAAAATTGACAGAGAATCTGAATAGACTTTTTTTTTCCAAAGAAGATATACAGATATCCAACAGAAACATGAAAAGATGTTCTGTGTCACTCGGCATCAGGGAAAAACAAATCAAAATCACACTGAAGTATCACCTCACACCAGTCAGAATGGCTAAAATTAACAACACAGGAAACAACAAATGTTGGTGAGGATGTGGAGAAAGGGGAACCTTCTTACACTGTTGGTGCGAATGCAAGCTGGTGCAGCCACTCTGGAAACAGTATGGAGGTTCCTCAAAAAATATCTAACAATGAATCATTGAACACTACATCAAAAACTAAATACAGTGGCTAACTGAACATAATAAAAAAATTGAAAAACAGAACTATCTTTTGATCCAGCAATTCTACTTCTTGTTATTTATTTGAAGAAAATGAAAACATTAACTCAAAAATATATATGCATCCCCATGTTCAAAGCAGCATAATTTATAATAACCAAGATATGGAAACAGCCTAAGTGTCTATCAGTGGATAAATGGATAAAGAAAATGTGGCATATATACACAATGGAATACCATTTAGCCATAAAAAATTAATAACCAAATCTTGCCATTTACAACAGCATGGATGGACCTTGAGGTTAGACAGAGAAAGACAAATACCCTATGGTCTCACTTACTTGTGGAATCTAAAACAAAATGGAAGAAAACAAAAATGAGCTCATGGAGACAGAAAACAGAGGCGAGGGTAGATGTGATGTAAAGCAGGTTAAAAACTACAAACTTTAGCTATAAAATAAATTAGTCATAGGGGTATAGAGTACAGCAAGGTGGCTCTAGGTAGTAATACTGTGCTGTATATTTGGATGTTACTAAAAGAGTAAATCTTAAAAGTTTTCATCCACAAAAATATATATATAACTATGTATGGTGATGGATGTTAACTACACTTATTCTGGTAATCACATCACAATATATGCAAATAACAAATTATTATGTTGTACACCTGAAACTAATGCAGTATTATATATCAATTGTATCTGAATTTTTTTTAAAAGATTTTATTTATTTATTTGACAGAGATAGAGACAGCCAGCGAGAGAGGGAACACAAGCAGGGGGAGTGGGAGAGGAAGAAGCAGTCTCATAGTGGAGGAGCCTGACGTGGGGCTCGATCCCGTAACGCCGGGATCGCGCCCTGAGCCGAAGGCAGACGCTTTAACCGCTGTGCCACCCAGGCGCCCCTGTATCTGAATTTTTAATAAAGAGAGAAGACTCATAAAATCAGAAACGAAAGTGGGGATATTACAACAGATGTCACAGAAATACACAGGATCATAAGAAACTATTTTGAACAAGTATATATGATGAGGTTGTGGGATATTGGTGAGGTGAGGTCCGGAGCCGATGACCAGAAAGGAATTCTTGAGACATCTTCCGTGCAAAATGGTGGTTTATTAAAGCACGGGGACAGGACCCGTGGGCAGAAAGAACTGCACCGGGGTCATGAGGAGTGGCCCATTATATAGCAAGTTGGGAGATGATTAGGGATAGCATGAGTCTCTAAGGAATTTTGAAAGCAAGGTTTCCAGGACCTTGAGGGGGCTAGCTATTAGTGGGAAAAGGTCATTTATTACCACCTAATGAAACCTTAGTCATGAGACCCTTCAGATGTGTATCACTGGACCATATGCCTGGGGGATGATTGCCAGCATGTATCTTGGGGGGCTTTAGAGATAAAGGAAGTTTCCAAAGAAATGTTTATACATTAAAGTAGGCTTACAGGATCCTGGTGGAGGGGGTGGGGCCTCAGGCTAGGATTACCTTTTGCCCTTAGCAAAGTCTTAACCTGGAGGCAGCTGAGTCCCTAGAGGAATGTCACTCTGCCTGTTTCAAGGACTTGTCAGTGGGCTGTAGGTAGTGAGGAAATTTAATTGTGTCTACATACATTCCCTTCTGGAAGCTAAGTTATTGACAGCTTTGTTCTTGTAAATTGCTACGACATTTGTAAAGCTGAGGGAGACTCCTATCCTGCAGGATTGTGATCTCCATAAGTTAACTATTTGTTTTTTCCTTCAGCCAGGACGTCCTGGTGGGGGGTGGGGGGGTGGGGGGGGTGTCAGCTTCTGCTTTGTCCTCAGCTTGCCTTCTGTTCCCTCATCACGCATACCAACTAATTGGATAACCAGGACGAAATGGCTAAATTCCTAGAAGAATACAACTTGACAAAACATTCTGCTCCCTGATTATTTTAAAATTCTAAATAAAATAATGCATGTGTACAATATGCAACCTACAGTGGAGCAGAAATATGTTTGTCCTTTAATAATTCTGGAAGCAAGCTTACATCTCTTTCTGAAATGTGAAAACATTGCTTTCCAGGGATATTAATATTTTCAGGATACAGAGGAGTTTCGATATGACAAAAGCTTGATATTAACACTAGGAAAGCTCTTACTGAAAGATAATTGGCAAATCCAGCAGACTGTTGAGAAAATGAAGAATTTACTCTTTTATTCAAAGGTTTCTGACTTCATTATCAAGATTATACATTTCATTAACAGCTTTCTTTTGTTCTTTCACCTCAAATAACATATTTGCAAATCCTATTTTTGTTATTCCTTCTTGCTAAAGCAGTCATGACTGATACCCTGGGAGGAGCCCAGATTCCTCCATATGTAAAACTTAGGTTGTCTGTACTCTTTACAGCCAACCACCTGAATGTGATCCAGAGAATGCTAGAAAGAGGCTGTAGATCTGCGGGACATGAAGAATGGCTCTTTCATGAATCAAAGTGAAATAAAGTGACTATAGAAGGAGATTGGTAAATCCTTCTTCCATGTGGGTTAACGTCCAAGTGCAAACATTTGTGACAATTCTCTCTCCCAGCTGGGTTTGAACCCGCTTATGACCAGCATCCCACAAGGTGGGAAATCTCTGCAATCACAAGATGTTCAAAAACAAAGCCAGTCAGGGTTATCTTCTCTGAAGCTCTCTGAAGGGTGATGATGACAGCAATGTGGGCAGAATGGAATGAAATCATGGGTTTATAGTGTAGAAAAAAATGTTTTTCAAGAAAAACAGTATTGTAAAATACAGTATTTCATAAAGATGTCATAAAGTTCCCCTATGGCAAGAAAATATAAATGTTTAAGAAGGGGGAATGAACCACAAGAGACTATGGACTCTGGGAAACAAACTGTGGGCTTCAGAGGCAGGGGGGTGGGGAATGGACTAGCCCTGTGGTGGGTATTAAGGAGGGCACGTATTGCATGGAGCACTGGGTGTTATACGCAAACAATGAATCATGGAACACTACATCAAAAACTAATGATGTACTGTATGGTGACTAACATAACATATAATAAATAAATAAATAAATAAATAAATAAATAAACAAATAAATATAAAGAAAATATAAATGTTTATGTAAAGAGATACTCAATTTTCTACTGAAGTGATGAGTTTATGTTTCATGAATACTGAATCACACATATGAAATTTTATAACAGAAAGCTCAACTATGATGGACATCAGTCTGCCCCCTGCACATCTTTCCTAAACAGCACAGAGAAACAACCTAGTGTGGCCACAGACTTTATTTCTGTCATATTCTAGGACAATTTTATTGTTTCACGTTCTTTCCCTCAGAATATGAGGCATATTCTCCAGGGGGAAGATATTCTGAAGACAATAAATTAGAAGGAGCAGAAATCCCTCTAGAATCCTCCTTTGTGCAAACATAGCACTTGAACTAATTACCTACATGACATAGCCTGGGTCTCAGAGGACCCAAGAGAATAAATCACAGGAGGCCCCCTCCAGTGTCAGCAAGTTCTCACTGTTGTGAATGAATTCAGGTTAATCCTATCCCTCTCTCCATTGAATGCCAGGCCCTCTAAAGAGAATCTGCCTCTTTCCAACCCAGTCTCAACATCCAAGCGCCAGCTCCTTGCCTTTCTGCACCTCTCCTTCTTCAACTCACGGTAAAATGGGTGGGAGAGACCAGGTTAGGTTTGAGTACTTATGTTAGCACTCATTTCTCTTCTGGTGAATTTAAAGAGGATTCAAAAGGAGGTTATCTCACATACCCACTGAAGGTGGGCTATTCTTGGTGTTACTTCTAAGAAGTAACACATAGGGGGGCACGTGGGTGGTTCAGTTGGTTAAGCATTCGACTCTTGATGTCGGCTCAGGTCATGATCTCAGAGCCACGAGATCGAGCCCCATATGGGCCTCTGTGCTTGGTAAGGAGCCTGCTTCCCCTCTCCTTCTGCTCCTCCTCCCACACACTCTCTCTCTCTCTCTCTCAAATAAATAAATATCTAAATGAATGAATAAATAGAAGAAGTAACACATAGTACCCCAAATAATAGTATTAAGAAGATAGTACACTCAAACCTAATGATGGCCTCCTTACCATCAATACAGTAATTTTCAGGTCCAGGAATACCTTGAGACTCAAGAAAGTATATATTTCAAGAAGTCAGTGACAGAAGAAAAGACAAGACCCAAAATATCCCAAGAGGAAAGATAGGGAAGAATAATCATCCAAGCACATGCCTGGCATCAGACATTTCACGAGGCGTTACAGAAAAAACATTAAAAGCATAGGATATAAAAGTTCTGTCATGTCATATCTTACATGATGGCAGAGACAAATGTCTTGGAAAAAATAAAATTTGAGCCAAGTTTAGAATGTTGAGTAGAATTTGAGAAAAGAAATAGAAAACCATTACTATGACGGGTGAAAGAGACATCATTTACAAGAGAATAGAGGCACCGGTGACTGTACCCAAGTTTTAACACGTCAACAAGATCAGCCTAACATGAGCGTTTATGTGGAACAAGAGTTGAAAATGGAATTAAGTTGACATTATGGAAGCAGGTGTCTCATTCTGAGTAAGTGCAGAATCTAGCTATTCCTTTATACATTATACAATCTAGCTATTCCTTTATAAACACCTGCTTCAGGCCAAAACCAGTCTAGGTGCTGGGGAACCAAATGACCCAAACATAGGATAAGCTCCTAAAATGTTCTCAAGCTGAAGGATAGGCCAGCAAGTTACTGTAGTGGCAGAATAGGAGGATGAATATGGACACAAAGAAGAGGAGATTGGTGGACATTTCCAGGAAATGATGTTTGATCCAGGCTGTATAGGATAAACAGAACCCCAGCAGGTTAATGTCGGAGAGAGAGAAGTTAGCTCGTGCAAAGGCAGAGAAGCTGGAGTGGTGCTTTTCAAACATGATGAAGGGGGTGAGGTTGGTGAGAGAGGAAGCATGTGATGACAGACCAGAACAGAGGTAACACTGGGTGCACACCTGGTGTTTGGAGGTTTCTGAGGATTTAAGTGACGGAGAGAAAAAAGTGAGCATTGCCATTTCCAAATATTACTCGAGGATGTTATTACTCCAGGAATATTACTTGGGAAGACAGCATGAAGGATGGATTAGGTTAGATATAACAATCTCAGTTATTAATAGAAAGCCTCACAATATGGCAACCAGGGGATCCAGTGGATCATTTTAACTCATTCTTGAATTTTGTGAAGAAGTCTTCTTTTTGTGGTATTCTCAAAAATTGGTGACCCAACCAAATTACTTCCAATGGTGGTGTTGCATGGAGAAAAGTATTTTTAAAGTTCCTTTTATTTATCCAAATTTGACCCCTCTGTAACTTTCCCATATTTGATATTGTTTTCCTACTGGGGAAAAAAAAAACCCTCAGTATATATCTCCTTCTCTTTCAAGTGAGAATGCATTTAAGGAATGATATTATCCTATATAACAGTACCTGTACCGATAACAGCAAATCCTTCAAACAGAGTTTTCTATAGCACATTTCTAGATTCCAACTCAACCTCCCCCCCCAAATACCCCAGTGTATCAATGACCCAATTTTAAGTTGTTGCCTGAACAAACAAAAAATAGATGTGGTTTGGCAGCTTAATGAAGCAGACTCATGAGGTTTTCTCATAACTTCTCCATTCTTTTCATTTTAAGCATGTTATTAAAGACCCCCAGAATTTTTCAAGGTACAAAATTTCTCAACCAAGTTCTTTCCCCTTATCCTATAATGGTGACATTGAATTTTTAAGCAAAATTCTATTTAAGTGCCATGTTTTTATTCAGAATCAGCTTCTTGCCTGTTGGGGTAAGGTGGATGGGGAATCCCTGCCAGCTTTGCATCACCATAGATTTGCATGTTTTTCATGAGGCCCACGCCCAGGAGTGAAAGAGTCAGGCATCTGGGCCCTAGGTATAGACTCTGGCTTTATCATGTAACAGCTCTGATTTCTCCTGCAGGTTTCATAATTCCCTGTGCCTGTTTACCATTTATTTAGCACCCATTTATTATGTGCAAATAGTGTGTAAATTAAGTGTGATGATCCTCCATCTGGAGATGAGGAAATTGTAGACGGCTCTCTAGTTGTTAAAATACCGGAAGCAGGAATTGAACCATGACGACAAACTTCCGCTCTTCCCATACAGTTTCGTGGGTGCTCTTGTGCTGTCGCTTTTTGTCTGTTTATTATTATTAAGTAAAATAATCATTTTGAGAATAGATAAATCATTTATTTTCATATACCTTCTATTCCTGTGCACCCTTATCTTCTCCACACCCTGAAAGGTGAACGTTATTTTTTGCATTTTCATGCAAGAAGGCTGAGGTTCAAAGTGCTGATGTTCCTCTCCCAAAATCCTCTGTTCACTCAGTTCCTCCTTCTGCCAGAATAGTGATGTGCAGAATGTGGATTCAGAAATATTCACTCCAGTTAAAAATACTGTGCTCATTGCCCTACAACCGGTGTTTCAACCATATACACAGTGCCCACCCCCAAAACAGAATCCCATCCCCATTTCCTGAATCATGTTCTTTTTTCATGTTTTATTAAAATTAACCTGCATTTGGTACTACTGAGTACACGCTTTCTTAAAATGTTTACAAAACAGTATTTTTAAATAGAGAATGATCTCTTCCACGTACCTCCAGGGTTTATCATCACACTTAATGATATTCAATCCCAGGATTCTGCTTTTTCTCCTCCTGAAAGTTGGCATTTCATTTGCCTCTCGTATGTGGTGGTACTTTTTCTGACCCTCAAGAATTGTCCACAACTGTGGTTATTTGCAAGTTAATTCAATACACTGTGCAGTAATATCCATCAGTCTAAAGAAATAAACATGTCAAAATGCAAGGTGCTCATTCCTAGTTGCTTGACCATATGGTACAGAAATAGTCCCTACTTGAACTCATCTTTCCAATTACACTGATAGTATTTAACAATGATAACATCACCCCTTTGTCCATTTTCATTTCGTATATACTCTTATCTTTTGTGGAATAAAATATCCTTCAAATTTGGAAGCTTATGAAAATATTTGCTTATTGCTAAACTGTATATTCTATAGTAAAGACAAAAAACAAAAATAAAAACTAACTGAGATGTCAAGGATAAAAGAAAGAATAAGGAGAGGGGAAAGAGAAACAAAACAATAAAGGTGGTAATGTATTTAGACAAAGTTAATTTACTGGTTGTGTCAGGCGAATTTTCATGTGGAAGACTAAAATACCATGGGAAGAACACACAATCATGATAATAGTACTATTGTCAAATAAGTATACTGATCACAGTTGTAAAACATTGTCTGCTTTGTCTATGGAGAACTGCTTTTTGTCCAGGCAATCTTTGATACTTCTTTTTTTTAATAATATTTTTTATTATATTATGTTAGTCACCATACAGTACATCCCTAGTTTTTGATGTAGTGTTCCATAATTCATTATTTGCGTATAACACCCAGTGCACCATGCAATACGTGCCCTCCTTAATACCCATCACCAGCCTATCCCATTCCCCCACCCACCTCCCCTCTAAAGCCCACGGTTTGTTTCCCAGAGTCCATAGTCTCTCATGGTTCATTCCCCCTTCTGTTTACCCCACCCCTTCATTCTTCCCTTCCTTCTCCTACTGATCTTCCTAGTTCTTATGTTCCATAGATGAGAGAAACCATACGATAGTTGTCTTTCTCTGCTTGACTTATTTCACTTAGCATAATCTCCTCCAGCCCCATCCATGATGCTGCAAATGTTGAGTAATCGTTCTTTCTGATGGCTGAGTAATATTCCATTGTATATATGGACCACACCTTCTGAATCCAGTCATCTGTGAAAGGGCATCTCGGCTCCTTCCACCATTTACCTATTGTGGGAAATGCTGCTATGAACATTGGGGTGCATGTGGCCCTTCTCTTCACTACGTCTGTATCTTTGGGGTAAATACCCAGTAGTGCAATGGCTGGATCATAGGGTAGCTCTATTTTTAACTTTTTAAGGGACCTCCACAGTGTTTTCCAAAGTGGCTGTACCAACTTGCATTCCCACTAACAGTGTAAGAGGGATCCCCTTTCTCCACATCCTCTCCAACAATTGTTTCCTGCCTTGTCAATTTTTGCCATTCTAACTGGCGTAAGGTGGTATCTCAGTGTGGTTTTGATTTGAATTTCCCTGATGGTTAATGATTTTGAAAATTTTTTCATGTGTCTGTTAGTCGTTTGTATGTCTTCATTGGAAAAGTGTCTGTTCATATCTTCTACCCATTTTTTGATTTGTTTATTTGTGTCCAGGTAATCTTTGATACTTCTAAGCAAGGAAGATAAAAGCTGCTTCTCTAAGACATTGTCTTGATCAAGATCCAAAGGGGGGGGGTGCTTATTTTCCATGTAAGTATGAGAAGCAAAGAAATCCCCAATCGTTATAACTAGTTAGTTCATTTTTTAAAGGCAAAGTAAATGAAAGTAGAAGGGCATTTGCAATTCATCTCAACTCTGACCAACAGTTTGGAAGAAGAGAATAAAAGAGCAAATCTGCCATATGCAAAATAAAACTTAGGTACTCAAAGTCACTCAGCATCAGGGAAATACAAATCAAAAGCACAGTGAGATACCACCTCACACCAGTCAGAATGACCAAAATCAACAAGACAGGAATCAACAGATGTTGGTGAGGATGCAGACAAAGAGGAACCCTTGTGCACTGTTGGTGGGAATGCAAACTGGTACAGCCACTCTGGAAAACAGTATGGAGGTTCCTCAAGAAGTTAAAAATAGAATTACCATATGATCCAGCAATCCCTATTCTGGGAATATATTTGAAGGAAACAAAATCACCATCTCAAAGAGATATCCGCACTCCCATGTTTGTTGCAGCATTATTCACAGTAACTATGGTATGGAAACAACCTAAGTGTCCATCAATGGATAAATGGATAAAGAAAATGTCATATAAAGTATATGTTATATATGAATGTGTATATATATTAGTAAAAAAATATAATTTAATGGAATACTATTTAACCACAACAAAAGAAAATCCCACCATTTGTGACAATATAGATGAAACTTGAGGGCATTATGCTAAGTGAAGTTTGCCAGACAAAGAAAATTATTGTATTATCTCATTTCACAAAATCAAACTTGTAGTAACAGAGAGTAGAATGATAGCATCCAGGAGCTGGGGATGGGGGAAATGGGGAAATGGTTGATCAAAGAGTACAAATTTCCATTTAGAAGATGAGTAAGTTTTGGGGATGTGATACACAGCATTGTGATTATACTTAACAATATATACTTAACAATTATATACTTGAAACTTGCCAAGAGTGTAGATCTTAAAAGTTCTCATCACACACACACACACACACACACACACACACTGGTAACTAAAAATATAAATAAAACCTAGAGATGGGAGAAAGAGGAAGCCAATATATAGAAATATGTAGTCACTATTAATAGTTTCAGGGTTCTTCACTAATATTGAAGACTCATCGGTAGACATTTCCTATTTAAATACTGAAGCTGAAACCACAGGTAAAGGAAGATTAATTCGGGATGCAACTAAAGACAATCACTCAAATTTTGACTTCAGAAAAAGAAGTCTATCCACCTTTTTCTGGGTCTCTTCCCCTCTCCAATCTAATTTATCCTATTTCCAAAACATGCCGTGAATCCTCCAAAAAAAATTATTCTAATAAGCTTCCTTAATACTTGCAACTGTAATGTGACAACTCTGTTTCATGACTCAGCCTCATAAAATTTTGCAATATGAAATAAAAAGCAGGTAGTATGAGAAGTAGGAACAGATTAGTGAGAGGAAAGTACTGGAGCAACATGGCGCTCGGGGCTTTTGAGTTACACTACACTGGACCTGCCTCTCTGGCCTGTTCTGGGAATAACAACCGCACCTTGTTGAGGGATAAAACAATCATGATGGCATTGGATAAAGGAATTGAGGGGGAAAGCTCACCTCACAACTGAATAATGATGGGCTGAGTTTGGGAGGTGCTAAATTTCAAATATTGGAGCACTCCAGAAAAAAAAAATGTCCTATAAGAGGTAGGGATTTGAGAGGAAAATGAAATAATGCATCTTGAAAATTCATAGCCTACAAATAAGATGGGAGATGATGCCATTTTGGAAAGAATATGGGGAAGAACAGAGGAAAATTTAAAAGATGAGATGAAAAGAAGGAAAAGATGAAACAAGGGGGAGTGACATGAAATAATAAGCAGAAAATAAAATTAGTGAAAATTAGGAAGACCAGAGTTAGAAGACAAAAGGAGCACAGTTGCACAAAACAAGGCACCAGCTGATGGCCCCCTCCCCAGAGAGAGTGTGCACTGTTACATAGCTGTAGTTACCCTCCAACCTCTATCCTGTCTATCCAAGCAGCCAAGGGTCCTTAACTGCCCTGAACTAAAAGGAAACATAATGCAGTGACTCCTTTAAAGACTTTTCTGAGAGAAATGTGCCACATTCAAAGAATTACATGCCTCATTCTTGATGGCCTGAGATCAGTGCATTTTATGAATGGACTAAGAGAGAAACAGAGATGTGGGAAGGGAGAGACAGACACAAACACAGAATGAGAGACAGACTAAGAGAGGAGAAGGGAAAACAAGAGAGAGAAGAGAGAGAAAGGAAAAGAGAGGGAGGGAGAGTAGGCATAGATATGATGGAGGTTAGACAGAGATAACAGTAACTAACACTTATATAGACCTCACTGTGTGATAGATGACGATGATGAAAGACAAATAATAGATATTGGATTGACAGATGATGATGGATATATAGATAGATGATAATAGATAGATGATAGATAGATGATAGATAGATAGATTAGATAGATAGATAGATAGATAGATAGATAGATAGATGATAGATAGATAGATAGATAGTAAATATAGGCAGACTTAGTTATATAAAAATTCTGTTAAGTTTTTTAAATAAGATAAAGACTATTTTTACTCTCACTTTTTAAATGAGGAAACCGAAACATGGAGAGGTTAAGTGACTTGGCCATGTCACAAGCGATTTAGACTCAAGCTCAGCGTTCACTGCACTCAACCGTGACACTGTACAGCAACAGAGTTGAGGACAGAGAAAGTTAATCTAACTGGACTGAAAAAAATCAGATATATTTCCTTTAATTTTTTTTGAGGGAAGTACGCCAAATTCAAAGGATTGCATACCGCTTCTTTATGACACGAGAGAGGTATGTCCTGAAGACTTGGGTTGACCAGGGTCAAGGAAGAGCTTCTCGTCATATTTAGGATATTCCAGGTCCATCCCCACTTCAGTAGCAACTGCTAAGGCAGTATTTATACAGAACTAGACCATCTTTTAAGAACCTCTCCTACAATTATGAGGATTATCCCATAGATGAAGGTTTCAGGGTGGTGTTTATGGAAACACAAAAGTCATGCTTACCCTCTAAAACTGTGTCTCTCTCTTTCCAGCCATACATAAATTGGGTGCCATGGAGGGAGAAAATGTGAGTTTCCCCAGCACAATCATGTTGTTGGGCTTCTCAGATTATCCCTGGCTAGAAATGCCCCTCTTCGGAGTGGTCCTGGTCTCTTACATCCTCACCCTGATGGGGAACAGCTCCATCATCTTTCTTTCCATGGTGGAGCCCAGACTCCAGACCCCCATGTACTTCTTCCTGGACAATCTCTCTGTGCTGGACCTTTGTGTCACCTGCACCATTGTGCCCCAGCTGCTGGCCAACCTCTGGGGGCCAGAGAAGACCATTGCTTCCTGGGGCTGCATCACCCAGGCCTTCCTCTTCCACTGGACAGGATGCACTGAATGTGCCCTGCTGGTGGTAATGGCTTTTGATCGCTATGTGGCTATCTGTCGGCCCCTCCAGTATGCTCTCATCATGCGGCCCCAGGTGTGTGTGCAACTGGCAACTGCTGCCTGGTCCAGTGGCCTGGCCAACTCTGTACTCCAAGCTACACTCACTCTCCAGCTCCACCACTGTGGTCTCCATATACTCGACCACTTCTTCTGCGAAGTACCTGTTCTGATCAAGCTGGCCTGTGGTGACACCACTGCTAATGACCTGTCCCTAGCTGTGGGAGCCATCCCTTTTGCGCTGATGGCTCCGCTGCTTGTGCTAATCTCCTACACATTCATTGCCAAGGCTGTGTTGAAGTTACCTTCAGCTGACGGAAGGTACAAGGCACTCAGCACCTGCAGCTCCCACTTGGTGGTTGTCATCATGTACTTTGGACCAGCCATCTACGTGTACCTCCAGCCCCCTGCCAATAGCACCCAGGCCAAATTCATGTCCTTCTTCTACTGTGTTATCACCCCACTGCTCAACCCACTCATCTACACCCTGAGAAACAAGGATGTGAAGAGAGCGTGGAAGAGGATCCTACAACCCCAGAGTGAGGTAAAACCCTCAAAAGAATAGAAGTCATAACAAAACCAGATAATCTCTGTCTGTCTCCTGGGCCAACCACATGCACAACTCAGCAAATGCTGGCAGGTCTGTTTCCAAAAGAGTGTCCGTAAGTTCTAAGGAGTTCCCATCTCTTAACATTAGCCACCCGAATGTCTAGAGAAACTCTTCCAACTGGAACGTGCTTGGTTCTGGGGCACCTGGGTGGCTCATTCGTTAAGCATCTGCCTTTGATTCAGGTCATGATCCCAGGGGCCTGGGATTGAGCCCCACATCGGGCTCTCTGCTCAGCAGGGAGCCTGCTTCTCCTCCCTCTGCCTGCTGCTCCCTCTACTTGTGCTCTCTCTCTCTTTCTCTGTCAAATGAATAAATAAAATCTTTTTTAAAAAAGTGCTCAATTCTGAAATCTCAAATGGAGCAATCTTGCTCTTTTTTGACCCTCCTCAAATGTCTTGTTTCAGTGGAAAGAACAAGTCCACACATCCGTAAAAGGGTAAACAACACTTCTTTTCAAATCCCTTTCTATAACAGCTCCTGTTTACCAGATAGCATACAAGAAAAGTTGCTGAAAAACTTTTGTACAGATCTCAACAAGATTTTTAAGTAAGAATTCATTCGATTGATCACATCTCATACACAAACCATTTCGATCTTTCCTGTCTCTGAGCATCTCAGGTGCTCTCTCCTTTCTCAAACATCTTATCGCCCTATAATTTATCACATTCTTACCTCATCAATGCCATCCATTTTTGATTATTCATTCAAGATAACAATTTCGGGGGTGCCTGGCTGACTCAGTTGTTGGAACATGAGACTCTTCACCTTGGTGTTGTAAATTCGAGCCCCATGTTGGGTGTAGAGACTACTTAAAAATAAAATCTATTTTTTCTTTATTTTTTTTATTTTTTAAATGTTGTTATCATGTTCAGTTAGCCACTGTATAGTACATCATTAGTGTTTGATCTAGTGTCCAATGATTCATTAGTTGCATATAACATCCAGTGCTCATCACAACACGTGCCCTCCTTAATACCCATCTTTTAAAAAATAAAAACAATTTCAACCTCCCCAAAACAAATTTCCTTCATTTCTCTCAATTAATTCATGGCAGATGTGATTCTATATGCCTTTATATTTCTTATATATGTATGAACCAATTCCTTCATTTGTCATTCTCTATTTCAATATATGCTTTTGAAGATCAGTATTGCATTCCATTGTATACTGATCAATACATATTAGGCTCTAAGTGCCCAAGACATATCTAACATAGAGCAGGGGTTGAAAAAAAGGTTTGAACTAAGAGTTAAATACAAAGATGGTCCCCATTTATTGGGGATCAAAAGCACATAATGTCCCCACTGAGTTTGTTCTAGACATCTGCCAAAGCCATGGGCAACTCCATTTGTTGAGTGATGCCTACTTTTGACCTCTTGTAATGAGGTGTGGATGCCAGTTAACTAACAGACTTGAAATTTTAATACTACTTGAAAGTTTAATACTGCCACTTTATTCTCTTTCCAGGATACCATTTGAACGTATTTATTACCTAAACTAAATTTAAGCCCCTCCTTTCCGATATGCCTTCTTTCTGTTATGCGTCTGAGCAGAAACTGACTCCCCAGCCAGACATTCTGGAAACGGAAACAGAAGTTTTGCTCAAAGGGAGGCATCTGCTTCAAATCGGTGATGGTTTTGACCACTGCACCCTCTCTGACCTTTCCCAGGGCACAGCAGTCAATCTAGGATGGCATCCAATCAGAGCTTCATTAGCTCATTTGAATCAGTTTGATGGACAACTTTTCTCTGTCTATATAATTTCAAAGAGCAAGCAGGCTCACTTTCTGCTCCCTCCCCCACAAAAATTCTGAAAATATGGCATGTTTCAGCTGTTGCAACTTTTGAAATTTATCCATCTGGAGAAAACGGATGCAGAAAAATCAGCACACTATGCAAAATTAGTCATCAGTAGATTACTCTTCTATCACAGTTTACCTTTTGACATTAACCCTAACTTGTTTTTCTGAGAAAGGGGGAAAGCATTCATGGGAAGTATCCAGGAACCTCTTTCATGGACACTGAACAATAGTTTTCAGAAGGTACTCTCGAGACACTCCTGACAAGAACAGAGGTTTATTTCTGTGACAGGAATTTTTAGAACACACTGAGCTTTGACTTACAAAGGGAGATATCAGAGTAAGACCAACTGGCTGCTCAGAGAACTGACAGGAGATTATTAGGAACACATTTGACCCTGAGTACAAACCAGAAACTCACGTATTCAGGGTCTATGCAACACTTTTTAAAAACCCACAAGAAACTTGCTTTTATAGAAAAGAAGTAATTGGGAAAGGTAACAGAAGATTGGAATATAATCCCATGACCACAAGCCAATGTGTTCTCTGCCCTCGACAAGTCTCCCTGGAATGTCAAACATCCTTGGTCCAGGAGGAATCGACAGTGCCTCAATGTCCCCCCCCCCCGTAAGAGTTGTTTCCACTCACCTGCACCCATCCCTACTGTAAGAGCATTTCTGTTGCATAATGGGTGGTTGGGGCTCTGCACTTAGACTCTTCAGATGCATTTCTTTGGCTGCTACTCTGCTGTAAAAAGCCTGTGATTCTTTTCTCAGCTTTCTTTGCTTGTCCTCTAGGTACAAAGATTTCCACCAGGCACTCTTCTTGGTCTTAGTAAGGGAAACACGTTTATAAATCATAGTTAAAGTAGATTACATCTGCCCATATCTCCTCTCAGATGTTGGATGGATGACTTTTCTAGAATGACCTTCAGAGGATGTGCTTATCTTCACATTATCTGCAAAGCCTTGGAGTGACTTACCTGGCACCCTGCTAACGGCCTAAATGTTTCTGTCCTACCAAAATGTGTATGTTGAAACTCTTAACTGCAGATCTGATGGTATTTGGAGATGGGGCCTTTGGGAGGAAAGTAGGTCATGAGGGTGGAGCCCTCATGATGGGATTAGTGCTCTTACAAGAAGAGACACAACAGAGATTATAGCTCTCTCTCAATATCTCTCAATCTCTTTGCCATGTGAGGACACAGTGAGAAGGCAGCCATCTGTACCCCAGGCCTTCCTGGCCAGCAACTGGATCTCAGACTCCCCAGCCTCCAGCGCCATGAGAAATAGATGACTATGAAGCTACCCAGTGTACAGAATCTGTCACGACAGCCCCAACAGACTGCGACACTCCCTGCACATGGGGTGTAGACGCCTCTCTCCCTTCCAAGGTGGGAGGGGCATGTCCTGAGATGGGAGGGGCCCGCAGCAGGTATGCCTCTCCCAAGGCGGATAAAAGGAAGCTTCAGGAGGTAACACTTAAAGGCTTACAATAATCCAGCAGAAACTGAGCTGTCCCTCAGATGAGATTATGACACCACAGTGGGAGAAAAAAGTGAAAGGACAGGCGTGAATGACAGCTCACTCGGTGTCTCCGTGACCAACAGATACTGAGGCGGTCTGCAGTGATCTGCACTTTCATGTTTCCATGTTTATGCATTTATTAGCTTGTTTGGAAAAAATAAATAAACTAAAATTTAGCTTATTTGGGTGAGTAAAATATGTCAGAAGTGCCTGCCCTGTAGAAACTTACTGCCTCATATTGCACATGCTCAGACCCTAGGTAACCCCCAAAATAATGCTAATCAAGTCAGCCTCCACACCGATCCCACAGCATTAAAGATGGAGTTAATTTTGCTGATTTCTATCACCAGTGGCCTCACCCTGCAGTTTAGAAAAACCACCCAGGGGTGCCTGTGTGGCTCAGCCATTAAGCGTCTGCCTTCAGCTCAAGTCATGATCCCAGGGTCGTGGGATTGAGCCCCGCATTGGGCTCCCTGCTCAGCAGGAAGCCTGCTTCTCCCTCTCCCTCTCCCCCTGCTTGTGTCCCCGCTCTCGCTGTCTCTCTGTCAAATAAATAAATAAATAAAATCTTTAAAAAAAAACAAAAACAACCACCCACAAAAGCAAAGGGCACTTGAAATAATTACTCTCAAATTCCCCATTCAAAACACTATAGCTCCAAAACCAATGAGGTGTAAGAGAGTGCGGGCTGAGAGAGCAGGTGGGAGTGAAGACAGTTCTCACCAAGAAGGTAGTAGTGCCTCGGTGCGTTCAGGACTCTGAGTCGACCTGCGCTCCGGGGTTGGAGTAGAGAAAACGGACGCTGCAGCGCGGGTGCTCCCACCCGTGGACACCGAGGTCCCTATAACTGGAGGGAAGCTCCTGAAAGGGCATAGAATATAAAGGGGGAAATAAACCAAAACTGGCTTGTCCCAAGATTCATGAGAACTTCACTCCAGGAGAGTGTCCGCTATTTCAGGAATCATGGGAGGAAGTGAGACTCTAGCGTGTTGGGGTCAATTTTTGTTTCCAAATTAATAATAAATGGAGATTCAGCTCTTAGTCAGCTAAGTGATAAGCCCAGCACAGAAGCCATAGCAGGACCCAAAGCCCAGAAATTCTCTTCCCCAAATCATAGTCGTCGGGAAGCAAGTACAAGATAAGACAGTGGTCTTCACACACTGGGGCCCATACATACCCTGAAAGATTTTGGGAGAGTAGATACTTTCTTGCACATTTTTAAGTTGGCATCAGTCAAATTTTTCTATCGGTTTACACACTTGCAGTGGAGTAAATTGTGGTGTATTCTCTACCAGGTATTTGCTGTAAGCATGTTTATCAAACTTTGGACTTGTAGGTTATTCAGGGCTTTGAAAAGGTCTCCCAACTCATTCTACCTGCTAATCCAGCCCTCGTTTTCAAGCCAATTGGGCTAATTAGATTTATATTTCATCAGAGAAAACATGTCTTTCTTCCTTTTCATTAAATAACTGTTGTAAATGCACCCCTGCAACCTCCTTGTCAAGTCTGGATTCTAATCCTGACACAGATACTGACGGACAGAAGAGACACGGAGGAAAAGTGAACGGATGTGGACTGACAGGTGTGGTTAGATGAGAGAGGGAGGGCGTGGGGTCTGCGGTGTTTGTCACCTCCAGGAATCAGGTGGTGCTGCCCTCAGTCCTGCCTAAGCTGTCTGGGCCCTCGCTGCCATACACAGCCACCCCTGGTTTGCACTGTAGAGCAGTGCTCTCAGTCCTGCTCAGGATGGTGACAGCAATCCTCTCTGCCGTGAAGGGGAAGAAGGTTGGTTGTGTAAAGGGAGAACTGGCCATGGGCTGCTGGGCTCTTGGATGCATTTCAGGAAAAAGAACACATGGGGAAGTTGAAGCATACCTCCCTCAGTACCTCTTGAACATGGTGGTTCAGGTGCTGGGTAATACCCCCATGCAGCCTCTGGGGGGTTCAGCCTTTTAACTTTGGAACGAAGGATGAGACAGGACAGAAGCTATCTGGCTCCTAATCTTGGGAATCATGAAAACAGCGTGACCTGGAAGACACGCAGCTACTCAGGGAGCAAACCTTCTTAGCGCTGTGCCCTGAATATCCGAAATGATTCCCCGGAGCAGAAGGAGGAGGCACGAGACGCTGAGGGGCTCTCACACATGGGGATTTCAACAGGCTCAGAATCCCAATGGCCGTCTCACCGGGGAGCCTTACCGAGCACCAGTGCACAAAGAGTGGCATCAGAAAGGCAGTCTGGTAGCTCACTTCATGCTAGGATCACTGAAGGAAGTTCACCCAGACTTTACCCCTGATGACTTACAGCTGGGGAGGAAATGGACTCCTGCTGCGGGAAACAATGAGCGGGCAAGCTAACTGTGGAGCGTGGTGCAGGTAGACGAGGACCAAGTCAGCACGGTGTACACATCGAACACACACACACTGTCACGTCAACTATGTCCCAATAAAGATGAACAACCACAGCAAAGAATGAGTGAGACCTTCATCAGCCCATGGGAGGGAATTTCTGCGTTCAGCAGCAAAGTGAGGTGCACAGAGACTGTGTAACACTGCCCGTTTCATTAACACGCTGACGTACACATGGAAATAGAACATCGCATAATATGCATTTATAGAACACATGGTGTGACTTATAATTAGAACATGTAAATATAACTTATACTAATATAAGTGATATGATTTAGGTCACTTCTTGATAAATCTTAGCACTGGGAGAAAATGACCCCTTTCTCAAAAACAGGAGCATTTGCAAGTCTTATTCTTTAAAAAAAAAAGAGATTTATTTATTTATTTATTTATTTGAGAGAGAGAGCACATGGAGGGGAAAGGCAGAGGGAGAGAGAGAATTTCAAGCAGACTCCGTGCTGAGCACAGAGCCCATCGTGGACTCGATCCCAGGACCCTGAGATCATGACTTGAGCCTAAACTGAGAGTCAGATGCTGAGTCGACTAGCCACCCAGGCGTCCTGCAAGTCTTATTCTTAATTGACAAAGAATTAACGATAAGATCTAAACTTACCTATTGATAAGCTCACTTTTGTTAGTTTTTTCAGCATAAGCAGTAGCTCCTTTGTGAAAACAGCAGTATGAATCCACAGTGGCTGCAGACCCTGGATACATATACATAAGTATGTAAATCACATAATTACATAACTAACTTTTCATTTGAAAGTCTGCTTAATTTCTTTCGGATTGAATATAGGTGTTAAATACACATCCCTGTGGCATCCTTTCCAGGGCTGGATTCCAATCCTGAGATAGACACTGCACAGAGATAAGAAATAAAGGAAAGATAAAACTTTGTCTACCTATCTAATAGATATGTAATTTAGATGATACACATAAATTATGTATTTTGTATTTATATTCTATAATATGCATAAAATATACAACTTGTATTTTATATTTACATAATATAATATCGTGTGATTTATAGTTTAGATGAGTATATATTTTACATATGCTACTGTACAGAATTCTGTGAGCGTGGAGAACTGGATGGAAGGACACGCCAGCACATGCGTGTTGGAGGACACCGTTCTGGAGGGACGGAAGGTGAGCAGGGAGGGAGGAGATCCAGTCTGGAGATCCTGAGAGCCCCTGGCAGGCCTTCCTGACCCCCTGGATGGAGACTCTCATGGGCTTCCTGCCTCTTGCATCTCATCAAAGCCAGAAGAGCCGTATCACTAACAATAAGGCTTCTTATTTAAAGGCTTTCCCATCTATCTGGACAATATTTGTTTTAATTTAATGCCCTATTTAATTAGATTCCAAGCAGGAAAAGTGGCAGACGTTGTGGTGCAGTGTTAATGCAGCCTAGAGCTGGTAAGATGATCATTATCTGTATTTGTCTTCTCCTGGAGTCTCCTAAGACAGTGACCGTCTCTACACAGCCCGTTAGCTCTGAACTCAGATTTACCGAATAATTACAGCAACTCTCTGGAAGCAATTATAAATTAATCATTCTGGCAAAACCTCTCTGAGTGACAAGCCATCAGCAAACAGAACAGTTACAACCCAGGGTCACACTCTCAGATGATCTGAAAATGCTTTTGGAAGTGTAATGTTTCACAAACAGAAATGAAAATCTGCCGTGATAAGTTCACTGTCACACTATGTCTCTCTTAAGGGGACTACTTGATCATTCTTGCCTTTTATTGTCTTTTTGTCTTTTTTAAAACCTTGAGTTTTTAAACATCTTTAGCTTATATTTCCTCATTCTCAAATCTTATTATAAGACTCTAATTTTTTTTTCTCCATTTGGTTTTTCCTGTTTGGTTAATCTGAAAACACAGGCCTTATAAATCAAATTTAATTTTTGAAACATTTTTTCTCACTGAAGCAATCTTTCCTTTTTTCTTTCATTAATAGCTAACCACTTCTTTTTTTTTACATTTACAATACCTTGCAGAAATGAGAGCATAGCCATTGATTCGTGTCTGAGTTACGGGCATAAAATAGCCTGAAATCGATTATTAATGCATATACACTATCTGGTGACTTTACTACTTAGGTGCTTTGACTGAGATGCATCCAATTTGGTGATCAGAAAGGAAAACCTTGGTTTTTTTTCATTTCGGTTGATTAGAGTAGATTCCAAAGAGACCAAATCATAGATGCTACTGATTTATGATCTAATCATCTTGTGTCTATTCCGGAACAAAGATCTTGCCCATAAATCCGGGAACGTGGTCAGGTAACCCTTCAGACATCACATGAATCGATGAGTGATAGGACCTGGATCCCGTGTGTGGATATTGCCCTTTCACGGGGCAGGTTGAGGGTCCTGCTTCACAGTATGAAACGGATTGCATGTGCTGCTGAAGACGAGCCAGTACTAACATCTTCGTGGGTCTTAGATACAGCTCAGACGTGTGCCTGTGCCATCACGTCCGCCCGCGGACGTCCCAGGGGGCATTAAGCTTGGTGAGGGCAATGATGTTCAGGGTGAACGGCCCGTCCAGCAGGAATGGCTCCTCCCCACTGCATCTCCCTGTCAGGGTTAGGTCCTGTCTGAATCATTCTCTCTGCTCTTTGCTTTCCTTCCAAATCCTTCTCTCAGTTGTATTTCCATAGTCATGTGATAACTTCCCTAATGTCTGTTTTTCTGCACCACTGAGGTTTAATTCACATTCGACAGAAATCACCCATTTTTATACACAATGTAATAAACACAGCAGTTGTGCAACACCATTCCAGTCTAGCCACAGAACGCTTCAGTCACCCCAAAAGTTCCCTCAAAGGCCAAGTCAGTCTATTTACACTCTATTTATCCCCATCATCACTGCATGGCACGAGGGGAGAATTCCTTCCACGTCTGTCGGTGGGTTGATGGGAGGAAAGAAAGCAGGCAGGAGGGAGAGTTAGACAACCACTTATTCGACGCCGTACCGGGAACTGCACTAAGATACTCGCATGTCTTATTTCAGTTTTTCTTACAACAACTTGGTGGTCAGATAGTGTTATTTCTATTTTACAGATGAGAAGACTGAGCCCCAGGAAACCCACTCATTCAAGGTCTAGTGGTTAACACGTGGGTGTTGGGGTTTGAATCCCATTCATTTGACCCCAAGCACCCATTTCTCACCACCACCATTTACTGGTCTCATGTTAAATAAATATTGGTCTAGAGATGTTCCTTCTGGTGATCAGCATAAATCTTTGTCTCCTTTACTATAATCTTAACCACAGCTAAAATAAGAAATTCCAGAAATGTATACCATCCATATCACACCCTCTGCCTCCACAAGAGAACCTCCTGTTCACTCCAAGCAGAACGAGACTCTCTGTTCTCCATTGACTACAATTTCTTTGATCATTAAATGTATCCACATGCTCACTGTTCAATTATTAATCTGTTAGGTCCATAACCACACACACTGCTTCAGGTCACATTCTCCCAGGGGCTTGGATTACTAATACAACAGCTTTATTATGGCCCATAATATAATGCTAAGAAAGAAATTTCAGGAAATCTTGAAAGGTCTGTCAGGATTAGGTTCAGCTTCTTAAAACATAAAACCCAAATCAGTGCTATAAACAAGATGGAAGGTTATCACTCTCACATGAAGGAACCAGAGAGTCGACAGGTAATGCACGTCCATCATGATCGGGTGCCCTGGTTCCTCTGAATGTTCCATCACTTTAAGGGTGAAGTTCTGACCTTCAACTTTGTTTCAAGGTCAAACATGGCTGCTAATTCTCCAGTCATCACGTCTACATTCCACATATGAAAACAAAGAAAGACTGACAAATATCTCTGCCAGGTTTCCCAGCATCTCATTCATCTTGTTGTCTTCCCATGTCTATCAGGGAAACCGGAATATATAACTCACAGAGCGCCAGGGACTCTGGACAACACGTGGGAGCAGAAGCACCTGAAGGGAGACAAGGAAGGTGATGATTCACATAACGGGAAAGGGACAGTGTGTCAGTGTCAGTCATGAGAGTGTCCATCTACACTCTTCCAGCATTTTCTGGCACAAGACTGTGGATTCCATGGATATGGTGGATATTGAAGCCTCTGTGTCTCTGGGAATCATCCCACCTGGACATCAAGACAGTTCTTAAGACATTCCACATCTCTCATCCCACTCTCCCAGGGAGAGAACACAGCAGTGTGGTGCTTAGAACAGGGGAATTCCCCCACTTTATCCCCCAAGCACAATCTCCCCTCTTCCTTTGGGTCAGGCTTTCTCTCCTCCATCTAACACTAGACAAATGCTTCCCAAAACCCTGGAACATAAAAATGAAGCCACTGCCATGATCTCATCTTACTTCCACTCCAACATCTAGAGCTACCCAAAGATGATCAAGTTGATACCTAGAGAGAGAACTAGCTACCCAAAGTTGTCATTGTCCATGGTGGTTTCTAGTACCAGCTTTTAGTCATGTGAATTACAGCTCATGCTGTAATGAGCCAACATGTGCACCACTTCATACTGATTGTCCACCAAAAGGCTTGCAGGCCATCCCTTCCACGTGACAAATGGAACAGGTAGCTGAGACCACATGTAAGAGTCAGAAAAAAATTCAAAGTTATTACTCTGCACCAGTCACCATCCTAGGTGCTTTACCAAAAAACAAACAAACAAACAAACAAAAAACAACTCATTTTACCCTTGCAACAAACTATGAAGGCCAAGACTACTGTTTCCTATACTTCCCTGATCACATGAGTGCTGCACAGAGAGGTTAGTGAATCTGCTCAGAGACACACAGACAGTGAGTGGCTGACCATGGTGCTGAGTCTGTGCCATGGCCACACTCTAACTGAATTACATGCTATACAAGTTACTTTTCCACTCTGACTTGATGGACAACACCCACCTTCCCTAAAGGGTTAAAAATAGGGTCCTGGTTCTTTATTATTGGTCCATTTCATCTGGTCTTCTAAGATTTACCATTAATTGAAAATACTCCAAGCTCACACACTACATCAATTACCAGCTAACCCCTCAGACACTAATTAACCAAAACATCAGGGATAACTTCTCAGCAAGGGAGGACAAGGTTTTCCTCTCTATGCCTGGGGAGAAAGAGCAGAGCCCTTATATCAATGAATGGAAAGAATGAGGTCAAGTGTAACCTGAGAGTAATTTTTAAAGAGTAGGGATGGCTTGTCACCTAAGAAACGTATCTTCAGAAGAAACTTCCACTGAATAAACGTATAAGCTAGCTACTCCACAGTATCAAAGTCTCTGCAGGTACTCCAGGGACCATGGCTAGAGCAGATCCAGAGTTCCTCATTATCTAGAAAAAGTCCAGAAAGCAGAGTCTCCCCAGTGAGCACTCTTCCTCTTGCCTGAGAATAATCTCTCCACACTTGCTCAGAGGGTGAAACTCAGGTGAGGGCAAGGTCCCAGCAGCCTCATCAGAGCAAACAGGTTGTGTCTTCCTGGAGTACAAAGAGCATTTCCAATGACTCCATTCCCAAATGCCCCTCCCCAGCTAAGACCACCACAAGCCAATAAAGCCTCCATTCTTTAAACAAGCCCTCTGTGGAAGCCAGCGAACCATGGAGATAAGTGGTTAGTCCTCAGCATGAACACTGGTCTATGCTGGAGAGCAAGGGGACATGAGATGGAGGACAGGTGAGTCAATGAATAGTGGCCATAAGTAAGCAGTATGTGTAAAATTGTGCACCTCAAGCTAGAAAAGGCTGCCCCTGACTGTAGGTAGACCAACTGTCCAATATTCATCAGAAGAGAAGATGTTGCTCATACTGTATGAGCCTCATTTCTACCTCTGTTCAGTATTTTTTTTTAAGATTTATGTATTTATTTGAGAGAGAGAGAGTTCATGAGTGGGGGGAGAGGCAGGGGGAGAGGGAGAGAGAGAATCCTCAAGCAGAGTCCATGTTGAGCACAGAGCCTGATGCAGGGCTCAATGTCACAATCCTGAGATCATGACCTGAGCCGAAATCCAGAGTCAGCCACTTAACAGACTGAGCCACCCAAGTGCCCCACTACTATTTGATATTTTTTACAAACTTGTATCCTAGTCACAGAAACAATATTAAGTGCAGTACGGCCCTATAGAGAACAATGGGATGAGTAAAACCAAATATTACCAGCTCCCAGAAAAAGAATGCTTTGAGGCAAATTTTAGCAAGAAATTGAAATATTTAAAGAGCAAAAGTAGGCAGTGGCATGTGGGTGGGGGAGCAGGTGTCTGCTAGAGGGGTGTTGAACAAAAAGTCCTGCTGTAAAACAGGACGGTTGACACTTGAAGGTGGCAGCGTCCTGAGTCAGGGGTTAGGATGTCTGGGGGTCTACGGGGGAGGTAACTTCCTTCTGTAGAAACCAGCCACGGGTGACTTAAATAGCTGTCCCCATGGAGTCATAGTGCAGTGTTGACCTGTGTGAAAAGCATGTTCCTAACCTTTATGGACTTCTCAGTTTTCCCAGAGTTACTGAAGGAGGACCTGAAATGGCACGAGTGTGGTTCCTGATATACAGTTGGAAGGCGAAGGGTGCTCGCTCAGTGCTGGTTTACTTCCCTTCCTCTCACACTGCTTGTTACAAAATACTTGTGTAATCTCAATGATTAAGGCATTTTGAGGAAGTACACCTCAGCCCCCTTGTGGGGACATAGGGGTAGCAATGCTCTTCCAAGCCCTTTGTACATGGGAGCTTGCAGGGAACGATCCTGTGAGTCCTCAGTGAGGATGGCTTGAAAGGAGCAGAGGCTGAGCTGCCCTGTGCGACATGAAACAGCATTCCTGGCAGGGGGACGTGCGGTAGGCAAAGGACTAGCATGGGACTAGCAAGGCCTGGGGGTAGACGGGCCAGTGACTGCATAGGCAGAGCTGGAGGACGGTTCGCAGAGCACATGGAAGCTGTGCCTTCAGACTCCTCGTCGCTGTGCCAGCTCACTTCCAGTGTGGTCCTACTGGAACTGCCACCCAAGACGCATGTCATGGGGACAGGACTGGAAACTCAAGCAAACCCCGAGAGAAGTGCTTCTGCTGTGTGTGCTGAAGGAAAATGTCCCCCAGACTCAATACCCTTGTTCTGACCTTGACAGCTAAACAGGGCCTTCACTGGCTTATCTGGGTGGTGGAAACTTTAGGCTGAATTTTACATTGAAGAAAGAGATCTTGGACTAATAGGCAATAAAACCCTGTGGTCTGGTCCTCGTTTCCCCAGCTCATAAGTTTATTCCCAGGTGTTTTTTCCTGGTTGTTGGAGTAGGGAACATGTTCTGCTGATTTCCAGGAGGAACTCTTGGTAACAAAAGTATATGACAGTAGGAGACATATCTACACGTGTACATTTATCTGTAGATTGTATGTCATGCATGGAACGATATGGATCACAGGGTTTTGTCAATGTGTTCAAAGTCTCCCTGGCCTGCCAGCAGGTGTGGTGTGAGTCCTGTCATTGACATACCCCATGGCAGCTGCTAAGACAGAGAGATGGGACAGTGATCAGAAGAAACGGCAGGGGATTCAGTGTGAGAAGAATACAACCCTACTCTTGCCACACAACTGTTTAAGGAGATGGTTGTTTCATTTTTAGGTAATTATTTTTGCTCTTAAGGCCTGAGTCTTAGAAAGACGACTCCACTGTGAATGTAACGGGTTGGATAAGAGCGGTCCAGATGGTGGTTCTGGCCAAGGACGGCAGAGGCAGGGAGACCAATAGCATGTGCTCTGACATTAGGATAGTGAGGCCGATAGGATGTCACTGATGAACTACGGCCAATGAGGACTGTTATCAGAAATAACACTCGGAGCAGGATGACTGATGCAGAGACAGCCAGGAATGGGAGGGAAGGTGCTGGACTGAAGCTGGAGGACCAGCCGGCAGGGTAAATTTGGGATGCTCCAGTGAACAGTGTCAAAAAGGGGTTCGACGTCAGGGAAGAAGTGATAGCTAGAGACACAGATCTGGAAGGACTCTGCGTGAGTGTGACTGTGGCAGATGTGGGAATCACTGTGTTTATCTGGTGAAGCAGGCAGTGCCCCAGGGAACACCTCTAGCTGGGTGACAGGAAGGGGTAAGGAGGTCAAGAGAGTTCAGAGGCTGGATCCAAGTCAGTTCGTGGCGGACAGGATGGACCACCAGGCATCCGATGCAGAGGGAGAAGGGTCGGGTTGGGCTGGTGTCCAGCTCTGCAGTCAGCCCGCCGTGTGTGTGTGTGTGTGTGTGTGTGTGTGTGTGTGTGTGTCCCCGTGCATGCCCGGTACACTGAACTGGAAATTACAGTGTCTCCTCTTCAGTCCCCTCAGCCCCTTCTCCCGGGTGACGTTACCTAATCCCGTTCTGTCATTCTCTTCTGCCTCAGTGATGTGCATGAATGCTGTTCCTGCTTTTTCAAAAGCAAAGCACTAAAGAGAATAATGGTTAAGAGCAAGAGCTTAGCTTTCGGTGTTGGCTTTACCATGTGCTGCTATGTAACTAATCTACAGTAAACCAGTCATCTTCCCCAAGCCACTCTGCGCAACAGCAAAATGGAGGTAAAAACATCCCCCTTACTGAGCCATGAAAGCATTAAGTAACCACAGCATCTGGCTCATAGTGACTGTTTCATAATTTGAATTCCTTATTAAATGTGACCCACACCTACCCTCTATCTTTCTTAGTTCCTCCATCCTTGTGTATCTTTCCTCACTATCCCTGCAACATTTCCCTTTCTTGTCCAGTGTAGACTCTGAGAAGAAACTTTGGAATCAGAAACCTAAGAAACAGAAATGGTGTGATTACTTTTCATCTTGAGAGGTGGAGAAGCCCAATTTTGCTCTGCCCAGCTCACTGAATCAAAAATGTGTCCTGAGATCCCATTAGAGATAAAATAATTGCATTCTCTACAAGTCACCCAAGAAGTAGTTTCCATAGAATAGTGGGGAAAAGTGTAATAATAACTGGGTGTTCCACAAGAATAATGGGGAAAGTGTGAAGTTTTGAAACAGAGGGAGAAAGGTACTTTGTCCTTAGGTATCCACTGAAACCCCAGAGTTGGAGCTGTTTTCAAGCAACACCAGTGTCCCTAAGAATGCAGGACTTGGAGGGAGGGCAGCACCCTTGTTTACTGCAGCAGCACTGAACAGATCACCATGAATTTTGTAGTTTATGCATAAAGCACCAAATAAGGAACTAAGAATGAATCCTTCATAAATTACCTACTCATGGGATTTAATTTCTTCTCTGTCCTCTCATGCTCTATATCATCACCACCATGAACTTGAGGGTTTGCACTCCTGGGAAGAGTGTAGGAAGTGGGGGCTGATGGACCTCAGAGGAAAGAACCCATGAATCAGCAGGTGGCAACCCAGTTGCTTTCTAAAAGCTGCAGAATCCAAAAATCAAAACAGCTGTGTTTTCTGATTGTAAGAGGAAACAGCTGCTTGGCAACCAAGTTGTGCAGGAAACCTAGATGTCATTCAAACTGCCCAATAAATGTTAGCTTTAGAGGCAATATGATCTTTCAGAGACAACTCCAGAGGCTGTGGTTCTTACACATTCTGGATCTTTCTCCCGATGCTCAAATCCCTATGCTCTGGGATCTTACTAGGTGCCATGACTTGGTGAAGCTGAAGTGACTTAGCTCCTTCACTCTGGGGTCTTAGAGGATCTAGGATTGTACTTTTTTTGTTGTTTTGTTTTTTACTGCGAAGCTCATGACAGTGCTGCTTGTGTGTGAATGGCCCTGGGAGAGAGATTAGCATGTGCAGAAAGCCGGAGAGCACCTCTTCATGGTGACAGAGCCAGATGTAAGCCTTAGCAGGGGAGTCGAGTGTTCTCCTATCTTGCTTGATGCCATTTCTCACCTCCTTCCTACCACCGATTCCAAAGGGCAAAGCAAGAGAACCAAAGACAGTGGTCAATTCCCTGTCAGTGAGTTTGTAGAGAGAAGTCCAACATTGTAATAGTGATGGGGGATATAGCAAACTTTGACCAAACCAAAAGAAAATTCTTATTTAATTTTGATATGCTTTCACAAACATCATGCCTATCACCCCCAGAACTTTGCAAGTATTTTCTCCCCACGTTGCAGGTGGACAAATCGAAGTTCAGAAAGATTAAATGGCATAGCCAAGGTCACAGAGCAGGAGGCAGAGCAAAACACATGGGCAGCTGCTCTGTCTCCTGGTCTGACTCCCCCACATCTCGGGATCTCCACGGAGGTAAGACAGGATGCAACTCTGTAGGAAAGCTCAGGCACAGCCATGAGGAAGGCAACTAATTCCTGTTCTCAGGTTGAATTCACTTTGACTCATCACAGGCTCCAGAGAATGCATCAGCATGAGAGGTGACAACCAGAGCTTCTTGGGGGATCCCCCTAAGGACTTCATCCTTCTAGGTGTTTCTGACAGGCCATGGCTGGAACTCCCCCTCTTTGTGGTCCTCCTGGTGTCCTACATTCTGGCCATGTTGGGGAACATTGCTATCATCCTGGTGTCCCGGCTGGATCCCCAGCTCCACAGCCCCATGTACATCTTTCTTGGCCACCTCTCCTTCCTGGACCTCTGCTACACCACCACCACAGTCCCACAGATGCTGGTCAACATGGGAAGCTCCAGGAAGACCATCAGCTATGGTGGCTGTACGGTGCAGTATGCCATTTTCCACTGGCTGGGTTGCACTGAGTGCATTGTCTTGGCCGCCATGGCCCTGGACCGCTATGTGGCCATCTGCGAACCCCTCCGGTATGCCGTTATCATGCACCGCCCTCTCTGCCAGCAGCTCGTGGCTGTGGCCTGGCTCAGTGGCTTTGGAAACTCCCTTGTTCAGGTGGTGCTAACAGTGCAGTTGCCTTTCTGTGGGCGGCAGGTGCTGAACAACTTCTTCTGTGAGGTGCCAGCCATGATCAAGCTGTCGTGTGTGGATACCGCCATGAATGATGCCACGCTGGCTGTGCTGGTGGCCTTCTTTGTGCTGGTGCCCCTAGCTCTCATCCTTCTCTCCTACGGCTTCATCACCCGCGCAGTGCTCAGGATCCAGTCCTCCAGGGGAAGGCGCAAAGCCTTTGGGACATGTTCCTCCCACCTGGTGGTGGTCTCCCTCTTCTACCTGCCTGCCATCTACATGTACCTGCAGCCCCCTTCCAGCTACTCCCAAGAGCAGGGCAAGTTTATCTCCCTCTTCTATTCCATAATCACCCCCACCCTCAACCCCTTCATCTATACCCTGAGGAATAAGGATGTGCAAGGAGCTCTGAGGAGACTCTTGTCAAGGACATGGAGGTTCTGCAGGGGATGAGGCTCTGAGATATGACAGTCTCCATCGGTGACGGAAGCCGGGCCAAGCATGTTGTGTGCTGAAGGAGTTGACACCCAAACAGCACAGGTGTTTTGAGAGATTCGAGAGCCCCCCAAGTGCCCGTCCCAACATTTCACCTTCTGTGTGGTCATGGTGCCTAAAACCCCACCTCTCCCAATAGCCTTTGTTCTCAGAGGCCATATGTTTTTAGGAGTCCTTTAAACGGAATTGGTGTTCAATAAGTATTTGTGAAGTTATTTCATGTCTTGTTTCCTAATTCTTGCCCCTTTTCATCTTCCTATTTTTTTCTTTTTTTTTTCCCATTCATCTCTTTCCAATCTTCCCTCTTTCATTTTCATTACTCCTAAGGATACATAATGTGAAATGGAATCATCATCTGATATTACTTATAATAAATTTGTGTTTGTCTCCATATATTTATATTTTTTGTTTATATTTTTTGTTTAAATTCAATTAATTAACATATAATGTATTATTGGTTTCTGAGATAGAGGTCAGTGATTCATCAGTCTTATATAATACCCAGTACTCATTACATAATGTGCCCTCCTTAATACCCATCATCCAGTTACTCCCATCCCACACTTCCCTCCCCTCCATCAACCCTCAGTTTGTTTCCTATGATTAAAATTTTCTTACAGTTTGTCTCCCTCTCTGATTTTGTCTTGTTTTATTTTTTCCTCTTTTCCCCTATGATATTCTGTTTTGATTCTTAAATTCTGCATGAGTAAGATCATATGATAATTGTCTTTCTCTGATTGACTTATTTCACTTAGCATAATATCCTCTAGTTCCATCCATGTTGTTGCAAATGATAAGATTTCATTTTTTGATGGCTGAGTAATATTCCATTGTATAGAGACCACATCTTCCATCATCTTTATCCATTCATCTGTCAATGGACATCTGGACTCTTTCCACAGTTTGGCTATTGTGGACATTGCTGTTATAAATATTGGGGTGCATGTGCCCCTTCAGATCATTACATTTGTATCTTTGGGGTAAATACCTATTAGTGGAATTGCTGGGTCATAGGGTAGCTCTATTTCTAATGTCTTGAGGAACCTCTACACTGTTTTCCAGAGTGGCTGTACCAACTTGCGTTCCCACCAACAGTGTCAGAGGGTTCCACATTCTCTGCATCCTCTCCAATATCTGTTGTTTCTTGAGTGGTTAATTTTAGCCATTCTGACCAGGGTGAGGTTGTCTCCATATATTTAAATTCCATAAATTTTTTGTAACTTTTTTAAAAATTCCAAAAATGGAGGGGATTATTTTCTTCTTACTGTGACTTTAGATGATGCTTTTTTCCCCTAAAGTTTGAGTTTTCTTCTCAATAGGAAATTTCCCCTCCATTGGCTAGAAATAAGCATATTTACTATGGATGCATAAGAGTCTATATTAGATTTATGGGTACAAACCACAGTAGCGTAATATCTTTAAAAAAGAATACTCTAGTTGAGAATACAAGATATAAATACAATCAAACTTAAGGACACTAAAAGTTTAAATGACAAGTTCATCATAACAGCCAACATTCGTGAACCCTTCCAAGATGCAGGTGATAGATTAAGTGTATTTATGTATGCTATTGTGTTTAAAATAACCCCATGATGTAAACACTTTTATATTTTCCCATTGTCCTATAAGAATTTGATTACTGGAGAGGTAACTTGGCCATGGTCGCTCTAGTACCTGAGGGACCTGAGACCAGCACTAGTGTCCATACTGACTGCCTCCTTTAGTAAAACAGAGCCATGACACTAGAACTCTGTATTTGCATTTTTGTCACGTTTCATATTTATTTATGTTTAATTTATTCATTTTTATCCTGCTGCCATACATATCCCAGATACTAACATGACCTAGCAGAGAAAATCAGTACAATAATAACAACAACAAAAATGTATGACAGTTAGGATAAAAGGAAAATTGAAGAAGTCTTCCTGACTGTAAAGGCAAAAAGAAAATATAAATCGCAAAGCTAGAAAGAACCATGACTATTCCCATTTCCATGACCGCAGAGAAATTTTCCCTGGGCTGCTCTCCCCGGGTAATAGCTAAAAGCCTTTTAGAACTACCTTAGTGATGTACGTAATAATCTATAAGAGCTTTCTCCTCTGACTTTTCCTAATGGCACAGGTCCAGGACATGATTCAATGAGAACAACGTGGCATGGATGCAAAGAAGTCAGCCCATAGATACAGCTACGTACTGATCCGACCTACTTTTAGAACATGTTTGAGAGGACTGAGGACTGTATTTCTCAAAACAGATGTGATAGATTAAAGATGATCTCAAAGGATTCTGTTAGAATGAGGTAAAAGTGATATTTTAGACCTTCCAAGCAAGACCATAGGAAATCTGGCAGCGTGCAGCTAATACAGTTTGTCTGAGTCTGTAAGTCACCAGGTGAAAAGGCTAACTGCCCTAAAGTAGCCATGCTGGGGAGACTGTGGGCGGATGTTGTCACCTGCTATCCTACCTCCACCAGGCTTCCAGCCAATTCTGCCACACCAGAGTGGGGCTCTCCCAGCCCCTCCTGCCCACTGGTACAATACCACCCAGTGAGCTCAGGAGACACAGCACAGAGCAGAAGAACCTCCCAGCAGAGCCCTGCCCAAATTCCCAACCTACAAAATGGTGAGGTGTAATAAAATGGTTGTTATCCCAAGCCACTAAGTTTGGGGATGGTATTTCAGGCAGCTGGCACACTGGGGACCCCTAGAATACTCTACATACAAGTTACATAAAATCACAAGGTAAACACGACGATCTTTCCAGAAGCATCAATATTACTCAACTCCTGAGAAGACATTTAAATAATTGCACTGATTATTAAATGAAAGTATGCTTCCATTATAATAAACAGAATAGATAGAAAAATGTAGATAAATGTTTATCATAAAACCCAAGATGTCAAATACTTTGCATGCTTTGGTGCAGTGCTCTGTATTACGGTGAGGTTCCTGAAATTCACTTTTCTCGGTACTTTGTGGACAAGTGTGAGAAACACTCATGAAGAAAACAGGATAGGGTGTGTTTTCAGGTTTTCAGGTACTTTTCCAAAAGTATCACTTTGCCAGGAAAGCTTTGGAAATCTATTGGTCTGTACTGTGACTATAGTAAGACTCTTTTTTTTTGAGGGGGTGGGTCAAATTAATTTTATTATGCTCCATGACGAATTGCCACCAGTGCAACATCCTATCGCTATATGTTTCCAAAAAAAATTCACACACTAAACAAAATTTCAGTTGATAAATGGAAATGAATAATTGAAAAGTCTTTATGAACCTCACACACACAACATGTGGCTAGCTGAAATTGTCTATCACATAGCATTTAGATATATTAAGGCTCCTGCTAGTTTGTCAAATGCAAAGGCTACCGGACAATCATTTAGCTGCAGTACCTACGGGAGGCTTTCAGACAGACAATGCACAGGTGCAGTGTTGCCCAGAGGGCAAGCTGGTGGAGGGCTGAAACATGCCACCTTCACACCCACAGTGGTTTCAGTCTTCACACCTGGACAGAACGCCACAGCTGCTGCGTTTCCACCCATAGTAACTTACACTTTGTACAACAACAATAACAGAAAGCATTTTGTATTCTTTAAGAAGAACAATTACCTTTGGTAAATTTTACACCCATCTTAACATGTTTAAAATTGTGTTTCCAACTCAAAGAATTAATATCCTTTACCCAGAGCAGCTCCTGATAAATATTAATCACACCAAAGTTAACCAGAAAGCCCTGAATTCCTTGCCCAAAAGTTAAGAGACATCTAAAATTGGCATTACTTTAAAGACATTTCTGGGGTATTTATTTTATTATTTTTTATTTTTAATGATATTTTTTTATGTTATGTTTGTCACCATACAGTATATCCTTAGTTTTTGATGTAGTGTTCCATAATTCATTATTTGTGTATAACACCCAGTGCACTATGCAATACGTGCCCTCCTTAATACCCATCACCAGCCTATCCCATTCCCCCATCCCCTCCCCTCTGAAGCCCTCAGTTTGTTTCCCAGAGTCCACAGTCTCTCATGGTTCATTCCCCCTTCCCTTTACCCCCCTTCATTCTTCCCTTCCTTCTCCTACCGATCTTCCTACTATTTCTTATGTTCCATAAATGAGTGAAACCATATGATAATTGTCTTTCTCTGCTTGACTTATTTCACTTAGCATAATCTCCTACAGTCCCGTCCATGTTGCTGCAAATATTGGGTAATCGTTCTTTCTGATGGCTGAGTAATATGCCATTGTATATATGGACCACATCTTCTTTATCTATTCTTCTGTTGAAGGGCATCTTGGCTCCTTCCACCATTTAGCTATTGTGGACAATGCTGCTGTGAACATTGGGGTGCATATGGCCCTTCTCTTCACTACGTCTGTATATTTGGGGTAAATACCCAGTAGTGCAATTGCTGGATCATACGGTAGCTCTATTTTTAACTTTTTAAGGAACCTCCACACTGTTTTCCAAAGTGGCTGTACCAACTTGCATTCCCACCAACAGTGTAAGAGGGATCTCCTTTCTCCACATCCTCTCCAACATTTATTGTCCATTTCTTGCCTTGTCAGTTTTTGCCATTCTAACTGGCATAAGGTGGTATCTCAGTGTGGTTTTGATTTGAATTTCCCTGATGGCTAATGATTTTGAACATTTTTTCATGTGTCTGTTAGCCATTTGTATGTCTTCATTGGAAAAGTGTCTGTTCATATCTTCTGCCCATTTTTTGATTTGTTTATTTGTTTCTCGCGTATTGAGTTTGAGAAGTTCTTTGTAGATCTTGGATACCAGTCCTTTATCTGTAGTGTCATTTGCAAATATATTCTCCCATTCCGTGGGCTGCCTGTTAGTTTTTTTTTACTGTTTCCTTGGCTGTGCAGAAGGTTTTTATCTTGATGAAGTCCCACAAGTTCATTTTTTCTTCTGTTTCCCTTGTCTTTGGAGATGTGTCATGAAAAAAGTTGCTGTGGCCGATGTCAAAGAGATTGCAACCTATGTTCTCCTCTAGGATTTTGATGGATTCCTGTCTCACATCAAGGTCTTTCTTCCATTAGGAGTATTTCTGGAGTATTTAAAATGTTTTTTAAATAATGTCAAAAAGAAAAAAATGGAAAATGTTTAATATTGCTTAAAATAATTACAATGTTCTATTTATCATTTGCACAAATTCCTAATTGTATTGGTTAGTAGTTGTCCAGCCTCACCCACACCAGACTCAGTGTCACTGAGCTCAAGACACAAAAAAAAAAAAAAAAAAAAAAATGAGAGTAAGCAGAAAAAGGTTTCCAGCAGCAGAGGGCACCATTTTAGCAAGGCACAAAAGCTAGAATCTTTCCAATGTGTTTAAATTACTCCTGAAAGAAAGGTAGCATTCTTTGAATAACTTAACTGTTTCGCTGAACCAGTTACTGCTTTCAGCTACAAAACCTTTTAAATCGTTTCTTGTGAAAACTAGATGCATGTGGTAACTGGTTAAAACTCAAGCCAAGATCTTTAATAGTCATTTATTGGACGCTGTAGTCAAAATGGCCTGGCATCCACCTTCTCAAGATGTCCGACCTGAGTAGACAGCTCCTCAATTCAACAAAAAGAAAGCTGAGAACTTCCTCCAGAAAACTTGATAATAATACTCTAAAAATTTCACGGACACCCACAGAGGGTCAGCCTTCGGTTAATAAACGTTTCTCACATCCTACATACAGGGTTTGTAGAAGATTTGGGTAGCTGATTACCCAGATTGTCTTGCTATAGAGTCATTAGTCACTGGGAGATGTATGGAAAAGAGAATGACATTTACTCCAGGCTTTCTTGGCACCTCTTCTAACAATTACTTAGCAGAGACATCGGTCTGATTATACCACTCCCAGTTCATGATAAAAAACATAATCAAGTGTACCAATTTTTCTTGAAGATTTACTACTATCCTACATGTTTCCCTCATTAACAAGCATCATATTTTTTAAGATTTATTTATTTATTCCAAAAAGAGAGAGAGAATGGAGGGAGGGGCAGAGGGAGACAGAGAGAAAATCCAAAGAAGACTGTGTGCTGAGCACAGAGCCTGACGTGGGGATCGATCCCACAACCCTGAGATCATAACCTCAGCCGAAACCGAGAGGCAGACCCTTAACCAACGGAGCCACCCAGGTGCCCCAATCATCAGATGTTTTTAAAAATAATATGACCAGTTAAGTACACAAATTTGACCATATCTTCTTTTCTTCTATTTATCTTTCATTGAAGTACGATTAACATAGTGTTATGTTAGCTTCAGATGTACAATATAGTGATTCAACAATTCTATACATTTCTCAGTGCCCATCATGGCACGTGTACTCTCACTCCCTTTCGTCTTCTTCACCCATCCCCCCCACCACCCTTCCCTCTGGTAACCATCAGTTTGGTCTCTATAATTAAGAATCTGCTTCTTGGTTTGTGTCTCTCTCTCTTTTTTCTCCCTTTGATCATTTGTTTTGTTTCTTAAATTCCACAGATGAGTGGATCAAATGGTAATTGTCTTTCTCTGACTGATTTCACTTAGCATAATACCCTCTGGGCCCATTGTTGTTGTTATGAATTATCTCATTCTTTTTCACGGCTGATATTAATTTAATAAGATATGTGCAACCCTATGTTTATTGCAGCTTTATTTACAACAGCCAAGACACAAAAGCAACCCAGGTGTCCATCCATAGATGAATGGACAAAGAAGATGTGATATATATTCATCATCTTCTTCCTTTTAACCTCCAATCCCACCTAGTATACAAAGCCTTCCTTGACAAACTAAAATTAACTGTCAAAATTTCTCCTAGTTTCCTGTTTCCTTACTCCCAACTTCTGAAACCTCACTTAAACAATTCTTGATACACACACACACACACTTGATTCTCAAATTTATTTTTTTACACCCGTAAGTAATAATCTGCCAGGCATGGTTGATTAACTCATTGACAGCGTGACTGGTCCAGCCTCCATCCCCTGTCCACTCCTCAGAGGTAGAGGGGGTGGAGCTGAAAGTGCTAAACCCATACTTGGTCTTTCTGGTGGGGCCAGCCCCTCTCTGGAAACTGTGCAAGGACCCAACATAAGTTACATTAGCATAAAATCAGGTCTGGCTGAAAAGGGTTTTTTATGAACAACAAAAGCACTTGTAACACTCAGGAAATCTGAAGGGTTTTGATGCTCTGTGCCAAGCGCTAGGGATGAAGATCAAATATGTTGATTTTTTTCTTATACCACAGACACTGACTACAGATGCCTCCTCTTACCCACTACAATATCTTGAAGTAAAGAGAACCAGAAGGCATGAGAGGGAGTAAATCTATCCACAGGGGAAGTGAAGAGCATCCCTGTGGGACCCAAGCTCTATGGGGCTGGAGCATGAGAGCTGCAGCTGGAGCCTGGGGGTGGTGAGACAGAGGGGAGAGACAGAGAGCCATCCTTGCCCATCCAGGCATGAGGCTCCCGTGAGCAGCACGTCAATATGTTCCTGCTGAGGAAAGGCTCAACACCTCAGCTGAAGAGCTTGGAGTAAGTCCTAGGAGCTCAAAGTTCTCCAAGAAATCAGTCCCTTAGAGACAGGAGCACCCCCTGCAGGCCCGCGGTCTCTGGCTCCACCTCAACAATCCAGAAGACCCCAGGGCCTTGGTTTCTTCCATCCTGATGCTCAGCTCCCAGTGGGCACAGACGGGAAGGAAATCTATAATCCATACGTTCTCCAGAGCTCCTGGCAGACCTGCAGTCTCGAATGCCCCTTCATGCTCAGCCGGCTTACCCTTCGTGGCCTCTCCGTTGCTCCAATTAGAGAGACAAATGGGATTTGCGGAGAAGGAGGCTAAGGGTACACTGTGGGGCTACCAGCTTCCAGGACTTCCCCAGGCTCCACATACCAGACTTGGGAGGCACCACCCTCCCCTCTCCCCAGATTGTAATATTTAAGAAATCACCATTTCTTTTCAAAAAGCTTCTTAATAAAAAAAAATTTTTTTTTAATTTTTTTAAAAAGCTTCTTAAAAAAAAGTGGTATAAACAATTCTGTGCTGTTCCCAATACTTAGTGATTCTTCACTTGTCGGAAATATAAGTCATGGACATAGTGTAAGCTACAAACACTTTCTGGGAGATACCAGGGACTCAAAGGGGCCCGTGGTGGGGGGAGGAGGAGCCAGCTCTGTTCAGAAAGGAGATGTGGCAGTCCTCTGGCACCAAGCCGAGAAGCACCGTTGTAAACACAAGCTTTACCTGGAAGGGCAACAGAGCAAGCTGCCACCACCGATGCTTGTATTAGAGCAAGAAGATGGAGAGTCCAGCCGGGCGCAGCCATGCAGGACCCGCTCTCAGGGCAAACACTGGATGTACGCGGTGCCCTGCTGCCGTCTGGGACCAAACCACCCATGGCTGAGCAGGAAACTGCCCTGACTTCGTGCAAACCCCTGGCCTCCTTCACCTCCACCTACTCGTCCTCCATTAATGACCATTCTACTTCCAGTTGCCCGATTCGGTCACTTTTTCGACCTTCATTTAGTTTCCTGGGTCTATTTGCACCAGTATCACCAGGGTATTTTTTCCGGTTTTCTTGGGATAGAATTAGCAGACAACACTCATTATATAATCTTAAGGTGTACAACATAATGATTTGATATATGTGTCCATTTCAAAATGATGCCAAGATCAGCTAACACCCAGCACCACCCACAGTTACAGTTCTGTCCTTGTGACGAGCACTTTTAATTCTACTCTTATGACCTGTAGTCACCCGACTGCACACTACATCCACGCTGCTTACGATCCATCCCTGGAAGCTCGCACCCGCCGTCACCAGCTTTCAGCGGCTGCGGCATGACGGAAGCTGTAACATCTGGTGAGGAAAGTCTGCTGGCTCATTATTCTCCTTTAAAAGTGTGTCCACCTGAATTACTTCACGGCACACACATATGTGAGAACATCAGGTCGTACACCATAAACACGCACAGCGTTTGTCGATCATTCCTCAGTAAAGCAGGGGGGAGAGGGTCCACACCTTCTTCTCCCACCATGTCTTTGACCACCTTTGATTGGTTTTCCTTCCAATTATTCCTAGTGTCTGTTCCTCCCACAGAAAGTTCTGTGACAGTAGAGACGTTGTTTTCGTCCTGCTGCATTTAGAGCAGTGCCCTGCACGTACAAAGTCTTGTCACCTGAATGAGTGAATGAAGAGTCTGGCCGGTCATGTTCCCGCAGCAGGATTGAAGACATTGCCAACTAGGGCTCAGTTCATGGTTTCCCATTTGTGAAACGTGCAGGCGATGACAGCCACCTACAGGCTAATCCTGATTCATGCAGGTGATGATAACCACCTGCAGGCTAATCCTGATTCATGCTGGAGATGACAGCCACCTGCAGGCTAATCCTGATTCATGCAGGTGATGATAACCACCTGCAGGCTAATCCTGATTCATGCTGGAGATGACAGCCACCTGCAGGCTAATCCTGATTCATGCAGGCGATGATAGCCACCTGCAGGCTAATCCTGATTCATGCAGGCGATGATAGCCACCCGCAGGCTAATCCTGATTCATGCAGGCGATGATAGCCACCCGCAGGCTAATCCTGATTCATGCAGGTGATGATAGCCACCTACAGGCTAATCCTGATTCATGCTGGAGATGACAGCCACCTGCAGGCTAATCCTGATTCATGCTGGAAATGACAGCCACCTACAGGCTAATCCTGATTCATGCAGGTGATGATAACCACCTGCAGGCTAATCCTGATTCATGCTGGAGATGACAGCCACCTGCAGGCTAATCCTGATTCATGCAGGCGATGATAGCCACCCACAGGCTAATCCTGATTCATGCAGGCGATGATAGCCACCCGCAGGCTAATCCTGATTCATGCAGGCGATGATAGCCACCCGCAGGCTAATCCTGATTCATGCTGGAGATGACAGCCACCTGAAGGCTAATCCTGATTCATGCTGGAGATGATAGCCACCTGCAGGCTAATCCTGATTCATGCAGGCGATGATAGCCACCTGCAGGCTAATCCTGATTCATGCAGGCGATGATAGCCACCTGCAGGCTAATCCTGATTCATGCAGGCGATGATAGCCACCTACAGGCTAATCCTGATTCATGCTGGAGATGACAGCCACCTGCAGGCTAATCCTGATTCATGCTGGAAATGACAGCCACCTGCAGGCTAATCCTGATTCATGCCAGAGATGACAGCCACCTGCAGGCTAATCCTGATTCATGCCAGAGA
Organism: Ursus arctos; assembly: GCF_023065955.2. NCBI lineage: Eukaryota > Metazoa > Chordata > Mammalia > Carnivora > Ursidae > Ursus > Ursus arctos. The sequence goes on along the minus strand of NW_026623067.1, from coordinate 3,334,846 downwards.
TGACAGCCACCTGCAGGCTAATCCTGATTCATGCCAGAGATGACAGCCACCTGCAGGCTAATCCAGAGCCACCTCACAGTCTGATCCTGGATCCTGTACTTAACACAGTACTTCCACATTGTATACAACACAAGAAGAAAAGGAAGTAAGTGTGAAGCCCATGGAAGCTGAAATCAGGAAGGAAACCAGTTATTGAACACCTCCTGTGTTGCTGCTTAGGGCTGGAGCTTTACAAACATCTTTAAAAAAATCACTAAAGAATACAAATTTTTGTATCTCCATTTTACACAATGAGAGGGTGTGATTTAGAGAGGTTGCATTAGTCAAAATTGCAATGCAAGCAAGCGACTCCCCGGGAATGTGTCCGCTGCTCCCACCGAGCTAGTTTTCTCAAAGGAGGACAACGGTCTCCTTTCTTCAGAATCACTTGAAGTTCCCATTTAAAATGTTGCCTCCTAGGTCAATGCCAGAGCAGCAGACCCACCAGGGCTCTGCTGAACTGAGTCTTCCTGCCCATGGGGAACCAGTGCTGGTTACCCGGGGCTGCAGCAGGAGCAAGCGAGGGGGGCAAAGACAGCACAGCACGGGGAATCAGAAGCATGGGAGGAAAGTGGGGCCAATGCCAGGGGAGTGTAGACTTCATAACATGTCAAGGTTGGACAGAAAGAACTAAAACATCCTTGTTAATGCATCTGCCCCATCACTGCCCAAATCTCCATGACACAAACCACAGTCACCCTCTCCCCTGCTCTGTGAGCCGTCCCGGCCCTAAGTGTCCTGACCCGCATCAGGGAAAGGCAGTGGCCTGAAGAAGCCTTTCTACTGCTGCAAACACATCACAACTGAGCTACCATGTCACGTCCAATCAAAAAAAGGGGATTAAAAACTACATAAAAAAAATCCAGGACTAAATTTTGAGGCAGAAAGGTGTACTGAGATAACTATCTGATATAGCTATAGCTATACATAAGGTGTAAAACCACAGACTTACTGAGGTGTGAGCAGACACCATGTAGTCTGCTCATGTAAAATGTAGAATTCCATGGCTTTTACTATAGCCACATACTTAGAAATCCATCACTACAATTTCAGAATTTTTTACCTTTAAGAAAATCCACCCCCACTCAGGCATGGCCCCAAACCTCCACCCACTACACACACCCCCAAGCCCTGGGCGTCACCCCATAACCTCCACCAACCACACACACACACACACCCAGCCCTGGGGGTCACCCCCAAACCTCCACCCACTACACACACCCCCAGCCCTGGGCGTCACCCCATAACCTCCACCAACCACACACACACACACACACCCAGCCCTGGGGGTCACCCCCAAACCTCCACCCACACACACATACACACACCCAGCCCTGGGCATCACCCCCAAACCTCCACACACACACACACACACACACACACACACACACACACACCCAGCCCTGGGAGTCACCCCCAAACCTCCACCCACCACACACACACACCGAGCCCTGGGCGTCACCCCCAAACCTCCACCCTCACACACACACACACACACACACACACACACCCAGCCCTGGGCGTCACCCCATAACCTCCACCAACCACACACACACACACACACCCAGCCCTGGGGGTCACCCCCAAACCTCCACACACACACACACCCAGCCCTGGGCGTCACCCCCAAACCGCCACCCTCACACACACACACACACACACACACACACCCAGCCCTGGGAGTCACCCCCAAACCTCCACCCACACACACACACACACACCCAGCCCTAACCAATCAGCTACTTTCTGCGTCTGTAGATTCCCTGTTTACGACTTTTCTGCAATATTCTGTGATTTTTTTTATTCCGGTGATTTCTCCCACCCCTGGAGCTTCCCCACTGAGGTTGAAGCTTCTGTTCGTTCGTGGTGTGAATAAACCATTCTCTACCCTGATAGTTATTTCTAAGCACCTACACAGAGTATGTGTTCACAATTTTTTGTTGTCGGGGATGTAGGTAGACTACAGGGCCTGGCTCTGAAGCTGGCGTCTGAGGGGTCCCTCCCTCAGCGAGGGTCAGCTGGCCATATCTGTCCTGACTCAGGGTCCTGACTTGCTGTGGTCCTCCATGACGGCTACTAGAGAAAGCACACCTGTTCAAACTGTACAAACCTAGGACTCCAGAAGCAGAAAACAAAACCCAACAGGTAATTGATGTGGGAAACTAAGGCAGAAGGAAATGCAGATAAAATTAAATGTCCTTCTAACCTGCAGTGCATTGACAAGTACTTGAGGCGGGCTATCACGTTCCTCCAGGAAGCTCCCGACTATGTTAATGTTAGTGCCTCCTGGAGGGAAGAACCACCTCAGCTTGACCACAGCCAGGCCTCCAGGATCCCGTGAGTCTTCAGCAGATGAAAGTCCTTTTGGAACTTCCCTCTCCTTTACTCCCCCCAACCCCAAGGTATATATTCGGTGCCCCTCACAATCCTGGGGCAGCAGCTCTTTCTGCCATGGGTCCTGTCCCCGTGCTTTAATAAAACCACCATTTTGCGGGGCGCCTGGGTGGCACAGAGGTTAAGTGGCTGCCTTCGGCTCAGGGCGTGATCCCGGCGTTATGGGATCGAGCCCCACATCAGGCTCCTCCTCTAAGATCCTGCTTCTTCCTCTCCCACTCCCCCTGCTTGTGTTCCCTCTCTCGCTGGCTGTCTCTACCTCTATCAAATAAATAAATAAAATCTTAAAAAAAAAAAAAACACCATTTTGCGCCAAAGCCATCTCAAGAATTATATCTTGGCCAATGCCTCTGGACCCCATCACCACTACTCCAAAAACCCATCAAAATGTCCACTTTCCATCCTGTCCTCTCCCATGTCAGGACCCTTCCCATAGAGTCCTGCTCCCCCTCATTCCCTCCAAGAGTGTTTTCATCTCTTACCTTCTCTTCTCAGGCCCCCAAATACAGTCTCCTTATGGCTGATGTTTCCTTGGGGGCCCTGGCAGTTGAGTGCACAATGAATAAGGCAAAGACGACCAGATACGTTCTCACCTTAGACATTAAGCATTAAGTTGTTATTAGCAATCCACCTGACACAGTAACCACGGCAAGATCTCAGGTGGAAATGGGCAGACAGGTAATCCTCTAACCCAAACTCAGAGGGTTAAGGAAAAGAAAACCGAGTACCTAAAAAGCAAAATCATGTTCTCAATCTTCGACAGCTAGTTAGTAAAAACTTATAAAATGTTGTTGTGCTTTTTAAAGACACAGTGTTGATCCTGTAGCATAATGTGGTTTTTGTTTTTTGTACTTTTTTGTCTTTGTGATGGTAACTAGAAGAAAAAAGTGAAAACCCAAGGACTGATTTGCCCCTTGATGATTTCGAGTCTATCATTTTCTCTCCACCTTTAGGGGAAAAAATTAGCATATATAGTTAAGTTTGCGTGTGACCTCATGAACACGCATAAAACCATGGCAGTGACTACGGTGGGGACACAGGGTATATAGAATTTAGTATTATGTAAGTTCTTCTACAAGCACACATAAAACATATAAGAAATCCTTCCCCCTGGATCTCAGTGTCTCTTCTGAGCATCTTAGTCTTTTGTCCATGAGGAAGAAAGCACTACATTCTCAACACAGACAACTAGCCAGAGGAAGCCATGAGGATGGGAGCCAGGCTGAGGACAAGACTCCAAAGACCAATAGGATTTATTGAGCCTTCTATTGACAGAATTGCTTTATGAACAAAAGAGTCTGATTTAAGCAGCTTTGAAGACAGGAGGGAAGTCCTTCATGGTGTACCCCCAAGGGTCCCCATCCCTGATTGCTCAGAGCAGGCTCAGATAAACACCGAGGTGACAGAGAGCCTGCCACAGAAGACATTCAGATGAAAGGCTAATTTTCATCTGGGAAGAGGTCCCGGTGGCCTCATCAGCAAGTGCAGTCTTTCTGGGATAGGCAGGAAATTTCCAGAGCTGTTATCTCTCCCTGATTCTGGGCACCAAGATGCTAATAAAAACAGGTCTGTAATCCCAGTCCCCCTTCAACAACTATGGTGTTCTGGAGGTAAGTCATTTACCCCGCTGCTCACATGGCGACCAAACCTGGGCTGAAATAAATACCCTAAAATCCTGTGAGAGGGATGTGGGTACCTAAATGATGTCTTTGGGAATGGCAGTGATTTGATAGGCTGAGGTGGAAGGGGAAAGGAACATATTCCAGGCACATACTCAAAAGGGATTGAGATTAGTGTGTGTGTCTTCCCTGCTCAACAGTTCTCTGCATTCTCAGAAACTTCAGAAATCGGTATCTACAGTTAAGGGCAAAGCAATCTGGTATTTGCTCCAAGCATCCGATGCCAGGCACTTGCCACAGTGTGTAGACTGTAGCTTAGCAATCTGTAAGAGGACATAGCCAACGGCCACAGAAGAATGAAAATGAGGTCGGGCATGAAATTACATGAGTAAAAGTAAGATGCATTTATTTTGTCGTTAATATTTAGTATTAATTTGATTAATATGCTAAATTAATTAATATATTAATAATCTTTAATATTAATAACAAAACCCACAATAGGTATGCATCGACAGTACAAACTGAAAATTTTTGGCAATTCAAGTATTTAGATGCAGATGGGGAGAGAAATGTGAGTATATTAAGTCATTAGGTAGCAACCAAGAGAATATTTCGCTGAATTCCAAATAGCTGTTGTAAAACTAATTTCTGTAAGTACTTACAGGTAGCGGAAGCCATGATGGCCTCATCATCAGAGTTGCTGGAGGGCATTGGGGGGAAGGTGCATATGGCATGGTGGGGGATTTATCAGAAGATCGGTGTGCAGGGTGCATTGGGGGACCGAATTCTATCATGAGGTCCATGATAGGCACCACAGAAACTCTTCTTAGTCCCCCGAGATGTGCACAAAGTCTCGATGAGACAGTGCTCTTTCCTCAGGGGGTACCCCTTTTGTTGTGACTCTGCTCTGTTTTAGGTTTGCCGGCCTGCCCAAAGGTAGGCACAGATTCTCTACTGCTCACCACCATCTATAACTACAACTGGGGTTTTACATGAATTACCAAGACTGGACAGGTAGAAAGACAGGGCAGGAAAGGCAAGTGTAGGGACCAACTTTCCGAGGAGGGACCACAAACCATTGCCTTGGGGTATTAGCAGAGTTTGGGACCACCCAGCGCTGGTTGCACAGGAATGACTTGCAGTGAATGGACTGAGGTGTCCTTAGCCCTACTCTAACGCAGCTTGCACAAGCAAGACCATCAGGAAAGACACTGCCATAGTAATAACTCCTCATACCTGCAGAGATCCTCAGCAAAGGGAGTGGCACCGTCAGCTGCTTGAACGTGTCCCTGGGACCATTTTGATATTCAATAGCATAAAAAGTTGAGACTTGCAGACGTGTATATCAGGAAAAAATACAGCCAGTTCCATGGAGTGAGGGTCAAGTGGGACCCTCTAGTAAGTTAATATGCTCTAAGATCCACTGGCCTAGGCTCTTCCAGACACGGGAGGAGAGCAGCTACGTGGTGTTAGCTGCCAACCTCTGTCACAACTTCTAATAGGCGAGCACAGAGCATGCGCTGTCATAAAATACATCATTAGTTCTCAAAACCATGGTGGCTTCACCAATGATCAATGGCAGTACCTCTGAGGGACACACGAGGTGTCAACTTCTGCTCATTAGGAAAAAGATAGGGTGGATTTGTTTGGGATTTTTTTTTCCAGATAGAAAACACAAATTTCAACCTAAAATAACTTAAGCAGAAACAAAAGGGTAGTCTTGATTCTGAAGAAAAGGGTAGAAGAATCAAATGATGCTATTTCCAAAAGGATGACAAGGGCAGCTGGGTTGCTGTCCAGCTTATTAAGATGTAATTGATTTGCATCACGGTATAAGTTACAGCATCATGGTTTGACTCACGTATATTATGAAATGATCACACCCATTTCTCATAGAGATACAAAAATAAAAAGCAAAAAAAAGAGAGAGAAAAAATTTCTCCTTGTGATGAGAACTCTTAGGATCTACTCTCTCAGCAAATTTCCTATGCAGCCTACAGCAGCGTGAGACATCATTTATACATTTCATCCTCAGTGCTTACTTACTATATTACTGGACCACCTTCCTGCAACTCCCCTTACCACCAACCACAAATCTCGGGTAACCACAAATCGCATCTCTTTCTCTTGGAGTTTGTGGTTTTCCGGGGTTTTTTCTTTTTTTTATGTTCCACATATAAGTGAGATCAACAGTACTTGTCTTACTCCAATTTCACTTAATAAAAGGTCTTCAAGGTCCATCAGTATTGATATAATTGACAAGATTTCTTCCTTTTATGGCTGAATAACATTCCATAATGTGTGTGTGTGTGTATATATATATATATGTATAAAATAAATTAAATTTTTTAATTTTTTTACTTGAGTATAGTTGACACACAATGTTACATTAGTTTCAGGTGTACAACTTGGTGATTTGACAAGTTTCTGTGTTATGTGTACCTACCATCTGCCACCATGACCCTATTACAATACCACTGACTATATTCCCTTCAGCTGTATCTTTCATCCCCGTGACTTATTCATCCATAACGGGAAGCCTGTACCACCCACTCCCCTCCACCCATTTTGAACACCCCCACCCCCCATCCCTCTGGCAGCCATCAGGGTGTTCTCTGTATTTATAGATCTGATTCTGCTATTGTGTGTTTGTTTATTCGGTTTTTCTTAATTTCCTCAAGTGAGTAAAATCATATGATATTTGTCTTTCTCAGTTTGACTTATTTCACTTAGCGTAATACTGCTTAGGTCCATCCACGTTGTTGCAAGTGGCACAGTCTTTTTTTCATGTCTGTGTAATATTCCATTATGCACACATGCACACACACCACATCTTCCTTACCCATTCGTCTATCAATGGACACAGATCGTTTCCATATCTTGGCTATCGTAAATAATGTCACAGTAAATATGGGGATGCATGCATCTTTTCAAATTAGTGTCTTTGGATTTTTTGGATAAATACTCAGAAGTGGAATTATTGGATCATTGGTATTTCTATTTTTAACTTTTTGAGGAAACTCCTTCCTGTTTTCAGCAGTGGTTGTACAAATTTACATTTCCACCAACACTGTACGAGAAGGTTTCCTTTTTCTCCACGCCCTTGCCAACACTTGTGATTTCTTGTGTTGTTGATTTTAGCCATTCTGACAGGTGTAAAATGATATCTCATTGTGGTTTGAATCTGCATTTCCCTGATGATGAGTGATTTTGAGCATCTTCTCATGTGTCCGTTGTCCATTTATATGTCTTTCTTAGGAAAATGTCCATTCACTTTTTCTGCCCCTTTTTTAGTTGTATTGAATTGTTTGGTCTTTTTGATGTTGAATGATATAAATTCTTTAAATATTTCGGATATTAACTCTTTATTGAATATATCACTTGCAAATATATTCCCCCACTTAGTAGGTTGCCTTTTAGTTTTGTTGATTGTTTCCCTCGCTGTGCAGAAACTTTTTATTTTGAGGAAGTCCCAAGAGTTTATTTGTGCTTTTGTGTCCCTTGCCTCAGGAGACATATCTAGAAAATGTTGCTGTGTCCAATGTCAGAGACATGACTGCCTGTGCTCTCCTCTAGGATTTGTATGGTTTCAGGTGTTACTTTTAGATCTTCAATGCAATTTGAGTTTATTTTTGTGTATGGTATAAGAAATGATCCAGTTCCATTGCTTTGCATGTGGCTATCTCATCCCAACACCATTTGTTACGAGGCTGACTTTGAATATTCTTGCCTCCTTTGTCATAGATTAATCGATTATAAAAGTTTATGTTTATTTCTGGGCTTTCTATTCCGTTCCATTGATCTATGAATCATTTTGTGCCAGTTTAACACTGTTTTTATTATCACAGCCTTAAATTATGTCTTGAAATCTGGAATTGTGATATCTCCAGGTGTTTTTTTTTTTCCTTCTCAAGATTGCTTTCACTATACAGGGTCACTTGTGGTTCCATACAAATTTTAGGAATATTTGTTCTAGGTTTGTGAAAAATGCTATTGGTCTTTTGATAGGGAGTGCATTAAATGTGTAGATTGCTTTGAGTAATATTGTTCGTTTTAACAATATTAATTCTTCATAGTCATGAGCATGGAATATCTTTCTATTTGTGCCATCTTCAATTCTTTTTGTCAATTTTTTATAGTTTGAGAGTACAGTCTTTCACCTCCTTGGTTACGTTTATTCCTAGGTATGTTATTATTTTTGGTGCAATCATAAATGGAAATGTTTTCTTAATTTCTGTTTCTGTGACTTCATTATTAGTGTATAGAAATGCAACCTGTTTCTTTATGTTAATTTTATATCCTACAACTTTACTGAATTCGTTTATTACTGCTAGTACTTTTTGGTGGAGTCTTTAGGGTTTTCTATGTGTAGTATTATGTCATCTGCAAATAATGATTGCTTAACTCCTTCTTTACCAACATGGATGCCTCTTATGTCTTTTTCTTTTATGAATCCCGTGGCAGGATTTCCAGTACAATGTTGAATAAAAGTGGTGAAAAAGAGCATCCTTGTTTTGTACTTGACCTTAGGGGAAAAGCTGTTAGTTTTTCACCACCATGATGTTAGCTATAGGTTTTTCATATATGGCAGTAATTATATTAAGCTATGTTCCCTCTAAACCCACTTTGTTGAGAGTTTTCATTGCGAATGGATGTTGGATTTTATAAATACTTTCTCTGCATCTATTGAGATGATCATATGATTTTCCTCCTTTGTTCTGTTGATGTGATGTATGACACTGATTCATCTGTGAATATTGAACTATTCTTGCATCCCTGATATAAATCCCACTTGATCATGGTGAATGATCCTTCTAATGTATTGTTTCATTTGGTTTGCTAATAATATTTGTTGAGGATTTTTACATCTATGTTCATCAAGGATATTGGCCTGTAGTTTTCTTTGTGGAGTCTGTCTGATTTTGGTATCAGGGTTATGCTGAACTCCTAGAATGAATATGGAAGCTTTCCTTCCTCTTCTACATTTTTGGAATAATTTGAGAAGAATAGGTATTAACTCTTCTTTAAATTTTTGGTAAAATTCACCTGTGAATCCATCTGGTTTTGGACTTTTATTTTTTTGGTAGTTTTTTGATTACCAATCCTATTCTGTTACTAGTCATTATTTTGTTCAGATTTTTTATTTCTTCCTGATTCAGTTTTGGATGATTGCAAGTTTCTAGGATTTATCCATTTTTTCTAGGTTGTCCAATTTGTTGGCATAGTGTTTTTCATGGTATTCTTTTATAATTCTTTGTCTTTTTCTGGTGTCAGTTGTTATTTCTCCTCCTTCATTTCTGCTTTTGTTTATTTGAGTCCTTTCTCTCTCTCCGTCCTTCCTTCCTTTCTTCTTTCTTTCTTCTTTGATGAGTCTGGCTAAAGGTTTGTCGACTTTGTTGATCCTTTCAAAGAACCAGCTTTTGGTTTCATTGATTTTTTTCTATTGTTTTTTGTCCCTATGTCATTTATTTCTGCTCTAATCTTTATCATCTCCTTCCTTCTCCTCACCTTGGGCTTTACTTGTTCTTCTTTTTCTAGCTCCTTTAGCTGTAGGGTTTGAGATTGCTTATTTGAGCTTTTTCTTGTTTCTTGAGGTAGGCCTAGACCACGATATATTTCCTTCTTAGAACTGCTTTCTCTCTGTTCTGAAGAGTTTGGGCCATTGTGTTTTTATTTTCATTTGTCTCTGGGTATTTTTAAAATTTCTTCTTTGATTCCTGTGTTGACACATTGGTTGTTTAGCCTCCACATGTTTTTCCTTTTTTCTAGTTTTTTTTTCCTCGTGATTTATTTCTAGTTTCATACTGTTGTGGTCGGAAAAGATGCATGGTATGATTTCAGTATTCTTTAACTTATTGAGGCTTGTTTTATGGCCTACTATGTGATCTATTCTGGAGCACGTTCAATGTGAAAAGGATGTGTGCTTTGTTTTGTTTGATGAAATGTTCTGTACATATCTGTTATGTTCATCTGGTCTAATATGTTATCCAAAGATACTATTTCCTTATTGATTTTCTGCATTGATGACCTATCTATTGATGAAAGAGGTATGTTAAAGTCCCTACAATTATTGTATTACCATCAATTTCTCTCTTTATTTCCATTAATATTTGCTTTGTATTTGGGTGCTCCTTTGTTGAGTGCATAGATATTTACAATTGCTATACCCTCTTGTTGGATTGATCCCTTTATCATTATGTAATGCCTTTCTCTGTTTCTTGTCGTAGTCTTTGTTTTAAAGTCTATTTTGCCTGATATAAGCATTGTTACCCCATTTGTTGTTGTTGCTGTTGTCTTGCTTCCTTTTGCATGGTAAATATCTTTCCATCTCTTGACTTTTACTCTATATATGTCTTTAGGTCTAAGATCTTGAAGGCAGCATAGAGATTTTTTTAATTCATTCTACCACTCTGTGTCTTTTGATGGGAATATTTAGGTTATTTTTATCTAAAGTAATTATTGGTAGGTAGGTACGTATGTATTCCCATTTTGTTCATTGCTTTCTCATTGTTTTGTAGTTTTTCTCTGTTCATTTCTTCTTCTGCTCTTTTTCACTGCAACTGATGAGTTTCTGAAGTGTTATATTTGGCTCTTTATCTTCATTTTTTGTTTATTTAGCATGGGTTTTGGGTTTGTGGTTACCATGAGGTTCATATATAACATCTTAAGTATATAGCAGTCTATATTAACTTGATGGTCATTGAAGTTCAAACGCATTTTTAATTCCTTCTTTTTTTTATTCTTTCCATATTTTAAGTATATGCATCATATTTCACATCTTTTTACTTATAATTTTCTTATATCTAATTATGGCCTATATATCAAATTCTTTATCCAGTCGTGTCAATGGACACTTCGGTTGTTTCTGTGTCTTGGCTGTTGTAAATAGTGCTAGTATGAACATGGGGGTGCAAAAAACTTCTAGAGTTACTGTTTCATTTTCTTTGGACAAATTTCCAGAAGTGGAATTACTGCATCATATAGTAGGGATATTTTTTTAATTTTTTCAAGATCCTATACAGTTTTCCATAGCGGCTATACCAGTTTACAATCTCACCAGCAGTAAACAAGGGTCCCTTTTCTTCACGTCCACACTAGTATTTGTTATCCCCTCTTTTTGATAATGATTATTTCAACAATCATGAGGTGATCTCTTATTGTGGTTTTGATTCATGTTTCTCTAAGAACTACTGAGGTTGAGCATTTTTCATGTGCCTGTTGGCCTTTTGTTTATCTTTATTGGGAAAAATTCTATTCAGGTCCTCTGCTCATCTTTCAGTTAATTCTGTGTGTGTGTGTGTGTGTGTGTGTGAGTGTGTGTGTGTGTGTGTGTTTGTGTGTGTGTGTGTGTGTGTGTGTTGAGTTGTATGAGTTATTTTTATATTCTGGATATTTAACCCTTATCAAATGCAAGATTTGCAAATATTTTCTCTCATTTCATCAGTTGCCTTTCCATTTTGTTGATTATTTCTTTCACTGTGCAAAAGATTTTAGTTTGATGTGTGCTCACTTGTTTATTTTTTATTATGTTGCTTGTGCTTTATGTGTCATAATAAAAAAAAAGTTGCCAACCTATTCAAAAAAACCTACGTCAAGGAATTTTTTTTTTTATCTTTTTCCTTTTAGTAGTTTTATGGTTTCAGATCTTACATTGAATTTTCCAATCCATTTTGAGTTAACTTTTGTGAGTGATACAAGACAGGAGTCTAGTTTCATTCTATTACACGTGAATATCCAATCTTTCCAGCATGATTTATTGAAGAAATGTTGTTTGTGTGTTAGTCTTTGGGCTCCTTCATCAAATATTAGTTGACTACATATACATGGATTTATTTCTGGGTTCCCTATTCCATTCCATTGATATAGTTACCTGTTTTTCTTTTTATTTTTGTTAGTACCATGCTGTTTTGATTACTATGACTTTATGGTATAGCTTCAAGTCAGGAAATGTAATGACTCTTATATGATTCTTCAAAATTGTTTTGGCAATTCAGGGTCATTCATGGTTCCAAATAAATTTTAAAATTGATTTTTCTATTTCTATAAAAATGTCATTGAATTCTTGCAGGATTGCACTGAATTCACACATGGCTTTTGGTAATATTGACATTACAAGACTATTAGGTTTTCTAAATCACAAACACAAGATACCTTTCCATTTATTTGTGCCTTACACAATTTCTTTCATCAATGTGTTATAGTTTTTAGAGTAGACATCTTTCACCTCCTCCTTTAAGTTTTTCTTAAGTACTTTACTATTTGATGACATTGTAAATAGAATCATTCTTTTTCCAGATAATTAATCACTAGTGTATAGAAATATTACTGATTTTTGTTTGCTAACTTTGTACCCTGAAACTTTACTGAATTTGTTAGTTTTTTGGCCAAGGTTTTATGATTATCTTTATATAAAATCATGCCGTCTGCAAATAGGAACATTTTACTCTTTCCTTTCCAATTCTGATGGCCTTTGTTTCTTTTTCTTGCCTGATCAGTCTGGCTAGCATTTTCAGTACTACATTGAATAAATGCAGTGAGAGAGTACACTCTTTTATTATTTTTGATCTTTGAGGAAAAGCTCTCAACTCAACCTTTCAAACTTGAGTATGGTGTTAGCTGTGGGCTTGTCATAGATAGCCTTTATTATGTCAAGCCACATCCCTCTATACCTAATTTGTCAAGAGTATTCATTATGTATATCCAATAAAGGATTAATATCCAAAACATATAAAGAACTTATGCAAGTCATCACAAAAAAAATCTGATTTAAAAATGTGCAGAAAACATGAATAGACATTTTTTTTCAATGAAGACATACAAATGGCCAACAAACACATGAAAAGATGCTCAACACCCCTAATCATCAAGGAAATGCAAATCAAAACCACAATGAGATATCACCTCACCTGTCAGAATGACTAAAATCAAAAACACAAGAAATAACAAGTTTGGTGAGGATGTGGAGAAAGAGGAACCATCATACACTATTGGTTGGAATGTAAATTGGTACAACCAGTGGGGAAACCAGTATGGAGGTTCCTCAAAAAGTGAAAAATGGAGCTTCCTTATGATCCAATAATTCTGTTACTATTTACCCAAAGAAAACAAAAACACTAATTCAAAAAGATATACGCACTTCCATATTTATTGCAACATTCTTTAGATTAGCCAAGATATGGAAGAAACCCAGTGTCCATTGATAAATGGATAAGGAAGACATGATATATATACAATGGAATATTATGCAGACATAAAAAAGGATGAGATAGCGTCATTTGTGACAACACGGATGGACCCAGAGTGTACCACGCTACGTGAGATAAGTCAGACTGAGAAAGACAAATACCATATGATTTCACTCTTGTGTGGAATCTAAAGAAGAAAAAGGAATAAATAAACAACCAAAAAGCAGAATCGGACCTATAAGTACACAGAACAAACTGATGGTTGCCAGAGGGAGGAGGGTAGGGGGATGGGGAAAATGGTGAAAGGGAGTGGAAGACACAGGCTTTCTGTTATGGAATGAGTAAGTCATGGACAAAAAAGGCACAGCATAGGGAATATGGTCAACGATATTGTAATAGTGACGTATGGGAACAGACGGTGGCTACCCATGCAATGAGCACAGCATAATGTATAAACTTGTTGAATGATTGTGTTGTCCATCTGAAACTAATGTAACATTGTCACCTATCCTCAAAATTTTAAAAAAGGTGTTTTCATCATTTCCAGATATTGAATTTTGTCAAATATTTATTCCACCTGCAGTGAAATGATCATATAATTTTTTTCTTTCATTGTATTAATGTGATGTATTACTTTGATTTATTTGCATATATTAAACCACCCTTGCATCCCAGGGACAAGTTCTGCTTCACTGTGGGACATGATCTTTTTAATGTGCTGCTGGATTCAGTGTGTTAGATTTTACTGAGAATTTTTGCATCTATATTCATCAGGGATATTGGTCTGTTCTCTTTTCTGATAGTGTCCTTACATGGAGTTTGTATTAAGGTAATGCTGCCTCTGTTAAATGAGTTTGGGAATATTCCCTCCTCTCGTTTTTTTTGGAAAAGTTTGAGAAGGTTTGGTGTTATTTTTTTATAAATGTTTGGTAAAATTCACCAGTGAAGACATCTAGTCCTAGACTTTTCTTTGTTGGGAGATTTTTATTACTGATTCAGTCTCTATAATGGTAATTGATCTATTCAGATTTTTTATGTCTTCCTGATTCAATTTTGGTAGTTTGTATGTTTCTAAAGTTCTTCTCCATTTTATCTAGTTGTCCAGTTTGCTGGCATAAGATGTTCATAGTGGCAAGGGTTATTTTTAAATAATAACATACCACAATCTCATGTTCTAGGAGTTTGCAAGAACAGTCCAATTTCAAAGAAATTAACATGAAAATGTTCAAAAAGGGACAGAGATAAAAGAAAAGCCAGTAAAGGCTTAGAGAAAATATTAATGAAGAAAGGGCAATTTTCTAAAATCGAGAATCACTTTTCTCTACCTCTAGTAGGTGCTATTCTAACTGATGTGCTGCTCCTTGCAGTTCCAGGTGGGCACTGGATAGACAGGTCAATGGTACCATCCCAGATGGCTTCATCCTCTTGGGCTTCTCCAATAACCCCAGGCTAGAAATGGCCCTCTTTGTGGCTGTGTCTGTCTTTTACACAGTAACCCTTGTGGGCAACACCACCATCATACTGCTGTCTCACCTAGACCCCCACCTCCACACCCCCATGTTCTTCTTCCTCACCCACCTCTCCATCCTGGACCTCTGCTTTACCACCAGCTGCATCCCCCAGATGCTGGTCAATTTCTGGGGCTCGGACAAGACCATCAGCTACGTGGGGTGTGCAGTCCAGCTCTACATCTTCCTGGGGCTGGGAGCTGCAGAGTGTGTGCTGCTGCTGGTCATGGCCTTCGATCGCTACGTGGCAGTGTGCCGACCCTTGCACTATGCGGTGATCATGCATCCGCCCCTGTGTCACAAGCTGGCGTTCCTGGTCTGGGCAAGTGGGATTTTCGGCACCTTGGTGCAGTCTCCCACCACCATGAAACTCCCCTTTTGCCATCACCACCGGGTCGACGACTTTGTCTGTGAGGTCCCTGCGCTGATCCGCCTGGCCTGCGGAGACACACGTGTCAACGAGCTCCAGATCTCGGTGATTGGTGCCATCTTCCTGATGGGGCCGCTCCTGCTCATCCTTGTCTCCTACGGCCACATCGCCCAGGCAGTGCTGGCCATCCAGTCCCAGGAGGGCAGGAGCAAGGCCTTCCGCACCTGCTCGTCCCACCTGGCCGTCGTCTTTCTCTTCTACTGCAGTGTCACTGCCGTCTACATCCGACCCCGGAGTCGCTTTTCCCAGAAGGCAGGCAAGTTCCTAACTCTTTTCTACACTGTGGTGACCCCCACTCTCAACCCTCTCATCTACACTTTGAGGAACAAGGACATAAAGGGGGCTTTCAGGAGGCTCTTATGGAAAGACAGAATGGCCAGTGAAGAGTGAGGGAGGGGCTCAGACTCCAGGGGACGTCAGCTTTAGTCCAGCTCATTTCCTCAGAGGTCTGGTATCTCATGCATGAAAACTCTCAACTATCACCTCTAGTGGAGGGGACGTTAGCCTGTTTTGTACAGATAGTGGACGAATGAAAAGTACATTTGAGGCACCTGACAATGTTATCCTTAAACAGAAATGTAGGAGTAGCATTGGTCCCTGTTGGGCTAACATCAGGAAGCAGACACTGCTTTCATTATTTAAAAAAAACAAAAACAAAAAAAAAGAGGGCATTTGTCACAAGGAATTATTAACTAGATACTGAAGGAAGGAAAAGGCAAAAAGAAGCACCCCCTAGCACTAGGGGAACACAAAGAAAGAACAGTAATTCTTAAAACTGATGGCTCAGAGAAGAGGCCCCTGGGAACATACATTTTCGGACCTCCTACTTCTGAGTCAGCATTGCTGGCTGGGCTGACGTCACTGAGGAAACACTAGTTTTGCTCACCACCCAGTGGAGCATCTTCATTCAACTGCTTTTACGTAATATATGGCCCCTAGAGATTAAATGAACAGGAGAGAAACCAAGCAAGAAGCAAAGAGGGAAGAGCGCGTCTCCTTCCCAACACTAGCCGGTATGCCACCCACCTGTCTCTATCAACCCCTATGCATGAGGCCTCATAAGAAATGAGCAAGGGAAGCAGAAATATGGCATACACACTCCCACACCAGCCTCATCGTGAAGCTGAGTGATACGAGTGTGGGTTCAGAGCCGTAAGCCTCTGGCTTCACGAATGACACATCTCATCACTCTTGACATATGAAAGCAACCCAGAATATGAATCTAATTAAGAGTAGAAGGCACAACTGTGGTCCTCTTACAAATTATGCTCAGTATAATTCCCACACATCACTTTCTGTTAAGCAAGAGCTCCATGTCTGGCCAGAATGATGACAAGAAGCAAGTACAGGAGTTTTCATTCTTGAAATACCCTAAAGAAAACAATAATCTCAAAACCGTTACAATCTTATGGCTATAAAGACATTCTCGCTGTGCCTGCTACGCTGGATTTATTTTAAATGAAACATTGTATTTTGAGGTAATGTAGATGCAAATGCAGCTGTAAGAATTAATAGATATCCCATAGACCCGTTCCCTAGCATCCACATCTTGCAAAATTGTACAATATAACAAGATAGACACTGATACACAGAAAATACAGAGTATTCCCCCTCGCCACAAGCATCCTTGCCGTTGCCTTTGACCACCACACCTGCTTCTCTCCCAGCCACATCACACCTGCTTAAATCTTGGCATCAACCCATCTATGCTGTGGTTCTACATTTTGGCCAATTCCAGAATTTTATATACATAGAAATATATAGAAAGTAGCCTTTTGAGATTGTCATTTTTCGTTCAGCATAATTTTCTGGAAATACAACAACAGGTTGTTGTGTGTATCAATAGTTTTTTTTTTCCTTTTTATTGCCAAACAGTATTACAGGGTATTGATGTTTCAGTTCATCTAATTCACCCATTGAAAGATTCTGAGCTGTCTCCTGGTCAGGCTATCAGAATAAAGCTGCTATGAACATTTATGAACAGGTTTTGTGTGATCATTAAAATTGTGTTTCTCTGGGATAAATGCCTAAGTGTGCAATTGCTGAGTCACACGGTAAACACCTGTCTAATTCTGTAAGAAACTGCCATAAGCTTTCCAGGGCAGGTATACAGCTTACCTTTCCCACCAACAATATATGAGCGATCCGGTTTCTCTGCATCCTTGCAAGCATTTGGCAGTGTTGTTGTTTTTTGTTTGTTAGTTTGTTTTGGTTTGGTTTTCTCTCTCTTTTTTTTTTTTTAATTTTACCCATTCTGATAGACACCTAGGGATATGTCACTGATTTTAATTTGGATTTCTCTAACGGCTATCAATGATGAACATTCTTCATCTTTCATTCATGCATCTTCCTCAATGAATCTTACCTTTTGTCTGTTTTCTAATTGTTTTCTGTTGCTAAATTTGAGATTTCCTTATATAGTCTACATGGAAGTTTCTTGTCAGACATATGGTTTGGAAATACCCATTCCCCATCTGTAGCTTGTTTTTCTTTCATCATTTTAACAAAGTCTTTCATGCAGCAAACATTTTCATTTTTTTTTAAGATTTCATTTATTTATTTCAGAGAGAGAGAGCACAGAGGGAAAGTGAGAGGCAGAAGCAGGATCCCCACTGAGCAGGGAGCCCAATGTGGGGCTCGATCCCAGAACCCTGAAATCATGATCTGAGCCAAAGGCAGATGCTTAACCCATTGAGCCACCCAGGTGCCCCTTAAATTTTTTTAAAGATTTATTTATTTATTTATCCTAGAGAGAGAGCTAGTGGGGAGAGGGACAGAGGGAGAGAATCTTCAAGGAGACTCTGCACTGATCATGGAGCCCAACTCAGGGCTCGATCTCACACAACCCATGAGATCACGACTTGAGCTCAAATCAAGAGTCAGGCACCCAACTGACTGAGCTACCAAGGAGTCCCCAAACATTTTAAATATTAATGAAATCCAGTTTGCCAAGTTTTCCTTTTATGGATCATGCATTTGGTATCATCTCTAAAATCTCACCATGCTATCGGTCCAAACTATAGAAATTTTCTCTTATGTTTTTTTTTAAGTTTTGTGGTTTTTCATTTTACATAAAGTCCATGATCCATTTTTTAAAGATGTTATTATTTTTAAGTAATCTCTGCATCCAACATGGGGCTTGATCGTAGAACCCCGAGAATAAGAGGTGCATGCTCCATCGACTGAGCCAGCCCTGCATCCCCTTTTGAGTTGATTTTTACACAAAATGTAAAGTTGGGCAGAGGTTTATTTGCTTATTTAGCTTGCAGATATACAATTACTCCAGCATCATTTGTTGAAAAGAGCTTCATCAGCTCCAAGTCTGGGATAGAGGAATAAAAAACAAGCAAAGAAATAGAGAACCCAAGGACCTCATCACAGTGTCATTCTTTGTGTCCTGAGGCCCCCAGCTGGCCTCTTCTCTCTTCTTTCAGTTGCTTCCTAATATTTGTTTTATATGCAATGTGCAAGGTTTCAGCTGGAAAATTTCATCCATCATCAGAGAAGGCATTCCACAGGACTGTTTTTAGTTAAATGTTGATATAAAAAAAGAAGTCGACAAAAGCATACCCTGCTAATGCAGCCCCCTCTATCCAGCAGAAAAAGAGAACCCCGTCCTTGCCTGAGTACAGCACAGCCGACCTGTCCCTGCTTCCCAGACCAGTGCACGTTCTCTGGGCCTGCAACCTCCCTGCTCACTGTAGGATATGCAGAGTCAGCATCACCTGGAGCACGATAGAAATGCAGAGTCCCAGGTTCTAACCCAGACCCACCAAGCCTGAGACCGCATTTTACCCAGTTCCTGAGTGCTATATATGAGAACAACCTGGAAAGCACAGCTCCACACACGATCACCCTGACAGGGACTCCCCCTCTTACAACTTGTCCTGCGAACACTTGGCATTGCCTCAGAACCCACTGAATCACCCTCTCCCTTCAGTCTCTACGCCTGGTCTGCTCCAGTCCCGGGAACTGCTCGTTCATCTCCGGAGGCTTGAGGAGTAGCAAATCACTGCACTAATGGAATGGGTACCATTTCTGGTGATCTATAATCTTTATAGGCAGAACTATTTGGTGTCCTTCCTTTCGCATTCTTCATCCCACTTTTTCCTCTGCCCACTTCCTTGTTCTTTCTTTTGTCTTAAACAGGTCTCAATTTCTTTTATGACTTCTTTGTTTCTGCCGTCCAAACTCAAGGGACACAACTCTGTTTTACGTTCAACTTTAGATCCCATCTAAGTGAAGTCTTCCTTGAAGAAGTAGAAGAAAGCTTTCAAGTTTTACTTGATTCCTAGAACCCCACTTATTCCCTGTATATGCTTGGTGCCAAAATTATATCACCATTTATTTGACCTTTGAATGCATTTACTTGACCTCATGACCATTTGGCTGTTGATATATAATTTAGACCTTTTTATCAGTGCCAAAGAGCATGGGTTTTCTGCACTAACTCTGCATTAGAGCGTTTAGAATGTACTAGTGTGCTGGGGCTGCCATAAAAAATACCACAGTCTGGGCAGCTTAAATGACAGAAAGTTATTTTGCCACAGTTTTAGAGGCTGCAAAGTGTGAAATAAACATGTCAGCAGGGTTGGTTTCTCCTGAGGTCTCCTTCCTTGGCCTGTGGATAACCCTCTTCTCCTTGTGTGCACACATGATTTTCCCTCTGCTCATGTATGTGCCCTAACTCTCTCTTCTTATAAGGACACCGATCAGATTGAATTACAACCTAGCCTAACGAGTGTGCTTTAATTTAATTATCTTTATGAAGTCTCTGTCTTCAAATACAGTCACGTTCTGAGGTACCGGGGGTAGGGGTTTCAACATAGGAATTTAGGGTTGGGGGGATACAATTCAGTACATAACACGGAGCGGTAGCGAACACAGCACAGTTCAAGCATATATTCTGAACAGACAGCTATTAATGGATGTGGTGATACCAGGGAAGATAATAGCTCCTGAAAGGTTAGAATGCACACGTCCACTATGAGAGTTCTAAGCAGTGGTAAGTGAAGGCATAGGACTGGAAACAGGCCTGGTTGTCCGATCACACTGAGCTCCGCCTCTCATGCACAGCTGCTCACCCACGGTCACACTGTGCTCCACTGTTATGGAGATGAGATTTGATGACACCCTGTGGTCTGCTGGCCCTACTTTCTCAGATGTACTTAGAGCTGAAAGAGACTTAAGATTACCTCCTGGGTGCCAGGCATTATTCTAAGTGCTTTACAGACATTAACCCATTGAGGTAGATATGATGACCTTTGTCATGTTTATAGACGAGGACACAGACACAGAGAGGTAAAGCAGCTCCTGGGGTCACACAGTCAATGAATGATGAGGGCACTGGCCTGTGTGGTCAGTCCAGAGATCATGATCTGGCCCCGGGCTGCTCCGTGTTGATGACCATAGTGAGGGTGTGGTACGCAGCACGCATGACCTGCGGCTCCTCTGTGGGGTGCAGTCCTCAGCTACAGCAACACGCACAGTGGGACTGGGTTGGAATCAGACATTCCTCTGCTGAACGTGAGATGGGAAGGACGGAAGCGAGCAGGGAGTGCCCTCAACCCACTGACTTCCCTGTGACTCTTAGGGGGAAGCATGACATGAACACGCACCATGGTGACGTGAGCAGCAAAGGTGCAAACAGGGTCTGATCAGATCCCAGGAGTTCAAAGGTCTCTAGACAATGAATCTAGAAACATCACAAAATCATTTTAGAGGAAGCACAAGCAAAATATCTACTGTTGAAGGGGTGCCTGGGCTGCTCAGTTGGTTAAGCAGCTGCCTTTGGCTCAGGTCATGATCGCAGGGTCCTGAGATCGAGCCCTTCATCAGAGTCCCTGCTCAGCAGGGAGTCTGCTTCTCCTTCTTTTTCTGCTCCTCCCCTGCACTCATGCGCTCTCTCTCTCTCAAATGAATAAGTAAAATCTTTAAAAAATATATCTCCTGCTGAAAATAGAAGAAAATTACTGAAAATTAAGCAGCAAAGAAACCGAGTCATGCAGATAGAAAGCAATGACAGGCAGAGAAGACTATGACTGTCCTTTTACACAAAATTACTATCACTAAGGAAAACAGACCAAAACAGATGGATCTGGAAATTATTGAAACATAAGATGTTCCTGAAATGAAAGAGAATTGAATCTGAATATTGAAAGGCAAAAAGTGAAATAGAACATTCGATATTGAAAGAGAAGTGTTGATGAAGATAAAAAAAAAAAAAGTAGAATCTAAAGGTAACCAGTCAGAAAAGCAATTCATCCACAGTGGAGAAGAGTCAGAACAGGCTTCAATCTCTGCATAAAATGGTGCAATCTCTACCGAGATTTACAGCTTTAATGTGCTGTCAAAACACACTGTCACTGTACGACCTAGAGGGAAACTCCACAGACAAAAAATACCATGATATATAATGATGTTATTGTGCTTAGGAGCCAAGATTTTTTATATAAAGATATAAAGTCAAGGAAGTTAAGTAAGAATGCTTTAATCTTAGTTTAGAATGAGAAATATCACTATCAAGTACTGACTTATTTGTTTATTTGTAAAAATAACCCAGTAGTAACCCAGGACCCACAATCCTGATCATAACCTCTAAATACCTTTTATTCTAAAAAAAAACAAGAATTGTGAATATTAGGTCGATTCCTATTAAACCATGGAGCATAACAGAAATATCACCACCACTGCAAGTAGCAAAAACTGATGTAGTGAAGGATGTTAGGGTTCGAAGCCAAGAAAGAATTCCTGAGATTTCTTTGGTGCAAAAAGGTGATTTTATTAAAGTCCGGGGACAGGACCTATGGGCAGGAAGAGTTGCACTGGGGTCATGAGGAGTGGCCCATTACATACCCTCAAGTTGGGAGGGGGTTAGGGAGAGAGTAAGCCTCTACGGAATTTGGAAGCAAGGTTTCCAGGACCTTGAGAGGGCTAGTTATTGTTGGAAAAAAGGTCATTTATGACCGTCTAAGAAAACCTAGTCATGAGACCCTTCAGATGTATCAGTGGGCCATATGCCTGGGGGATGATTGCCAACATGTATCTTGGGGGGGCGGTTAGAGATAAAGGAAGTTTCCAAAGGAATTTTTATATGTTAAAGTAGACTTACAGGATCTTGGTGGAGGGGAGGAGGTCAGGCTAGGACTGCCTTTTGCCCTTAGCAAAGTATTAACATCAAGGCAGCTGAGTTCCTAGAGGAATGTCACCGTGCCTGTTTCAACGACTTGTCAATGGGCTGTAGGTAGTAAGGACTGTTTCTTTGTCCCTTAGGGCAGCCAGGAGTGCCTAAGGAATGTTGCATACATCCCATGGTGGCGGGGAGGGTTGCAGGGTGTCAGCTTCTGCTTTGTCTTCAGCTTGCCTTCGTTCCCTCATCATAAGGACCCAGTGGGTACAGGCTCAGAGGTGGGACTGTCCCTTCCTCAGTCCCAGGGGGTGGACAAGGAGGGCAGAGTACAGCCAAAGAGGATTATTCTCAAGCCATCAAATCTAATGAAATCTGCCCAGCCAGGTTGCATACTTGCTTGGAACCAAGGACCCCTGTTTCCCTTCTTATTTCTCTCCCTTGGAATGGGAGTGTTTATCCTATGCCTGCTCCATCATCGTATTTGGGAAGCACATGGCACGATGTCTGGTTTCGCAGATTCACAGCTGGAGAGGATGAATCACCCCTCAGATCTCACCTATATCTGATTTGGATGCTATTCAGACAAAATGGGAGGCTGAACTAGGTTAAGACTTTGGAGGATGTTGGGAGACAGTGAATATATTTTACATGTGAGAAGAAGATGAATTTGAGAAGACAGCACATTTATGAGTTGAATTGTGTTTCCCAGAATTCATATATTGAAGTCCCAATCTCTACAACTTCAGAATATGATCTTATTTGGAAAAACATCATTGCAGTTGTAACTAATTAAGATGAGGACGTACTGGCATAGGGTGGATCTCCTTCTTTCCTACAGATATCTCTTCAAGTTTGGTTGCTGGGAAAGTTTCCATCCAATGCCTCAATTCTGAGAGTGAGTGGTACCATTGTAGCCCAACTGTACATTTTGCGGTTATGGATTGTACCTAATTTGCTGGGGCTGCCGCAAACAGCATGGTCTAAACAATAGACATGTATCATCCCACAGTTCTGGAGTGTAGGAATCTGACAGTGGTAGGCCAGCAGAGTTGGGTCCTCTTAGGGCAATGGGGAAGAATCTGTTCCATGTCTCTCTCCTAGCTTCGGGTGGTTTGCAGGAAATCCCCAGTATTGCATGGCTGGTACATCTCTGCCTTCATTCATCCTCACATGGTGCTTTCCCTGCATGCAAGTCTGTGTTCAAATTCCACTCTTTTACATTAGATCGCGTTAGGTATAAATGGGACTCCTCCCATTCCATGTGTTCTCATCTTGACTAATTACATCTGCAATGGCCTTATTTCCAAACAAAGTCACACTCTGAGGTACTGGGGATGAGGATTTTAACATATGAATTGGAAAGGCCTGGGGTAGGGGTGCAGGGGACACACTACACCTGGTAACAAAAGGAAACAAATACAAGGGAAGCCTAATGAACTGGCCCCTACAGCTAGATGCAGGGGCTCAGTCCCAGCAGGGCCTTCTGAAAGACTTGTAGAATGTATCTCAGAAAGGGAGTGGAAATCTTCATGGGGCCCCCGCCCATCTCAGTCAAGGGCAGCTCCACAGGCATTCACTTTGTTGTATTAGCAGACTTAGCAGCAAGGGGTGGTTCTACAAGTGCCCTATGTAGTGTCACAGAAACCCCATGGCTGAAAGGCAAAGAAAGACATGTGGTCCACTAATGTGCCCTGCTGTCAGATTATATCTGCATGCAGCTCATGGCACAGGTGGGCACAGGGATGGCTGGAGTAAAATGTGGACAGAACTCAGCACAAGAGGGCTTAAGCTGGAGCTAAAATGTTAACGTTACAACAATACTCAAAAATTTTACTTTTAATGTAGTTGAATTTACTAACTTTCTTTTATACTGTGTGTTTTTAAGTCTATTTCAAGAAACTCATTAAATTTATGTCTTAGATATTTTGCTCTATTTTCTTCTAAATGGTTTATGCCTTTACTCCCACCCCCCATGGAAACAATATGCTTTTATTGTAATTCCGTTCTGTGAATTTAGTGATCTATGTTAATATGGTTACATGACATGCAATGAAATTTGTTGTCTTTTTTTATCCAGGTTTGTATATGGTATATAATGTAATCTTTTGAAACAAGTATACATTATGAAATTATCACCACCATTGAGCTGTTTAATGTATCCATCATTCCACAGTCACCCTTTTATTGTGTGTGTGTGTGTGTGTGTGTGTGTGTGTGATGAGAACACTAAAGATCTACCTTCTTAGCAGATTTTAAAGAATACAATGCAGCATAATTAACTATAGTCAGACTACTGTACATTTAGCTCTACTTTTAGAGGAATCCATTAAAATCCTAGAAAACACAGGCAGCAACCTCTTTGACCCCACCACAGCAACTTCTTATTAGACACATCACTGAAGGCAAGAAAAACAAAAACAAAAATGAACTATTAAGAATTCATCAAAATAAAAATCTTCTGCACAGTGAAGGAAACGATCAACAGAACTCAAAGTCAACCTACAGAATGGAAAAAGATACTTTCAACTCACATATCAGACAAAGGGCTAGTATCCAAAATCTGTAAAGAACTTATTAAACTTGGGGCGCCTGGGTGGCTCAGTCGTTAAGTGTCTGCCTTCAGCTCAGGGCGTGATCCTGGAGTTCTGGGATCGAGCCCCACATCAGGCTCCTCTCCTGGGAGCCTGCTTCTTCCTCTCCCACTCCCCCTGCTTGTGTTCCCTCTCTCGCTGGCTGTCTCTCTGTCAAATAAATAAATAAAATCTTTTAAAAAAATTAGAAAATAAAGAACTTACTAAACTTAATCCCCCCCAAAAAATAATCCAGTTAAGAAATGGGCAGAAGTCATGAACAGACATTTCTCCAAAGAAGACATACAAATGTCTAACACACATAAAAAGATGCTCAACATCACTCATCAGGGAAATACAGATCAAAACCACAAAGAGATACCACCTCATGCCAGTCAGAGTGGCTAAAATTAACAAGTCAGGAAACAACAAATATTGGTGAGGATGTGAAGAAAGGGGAACCTATTACACTCTTGGTGGGAATGCAAGCTGGTACAGCCACTCTGGAAAACAGTATGGAGGTTCCTCAGGACGTTAAAAATAGAGCTACCCTAAAACCCAGCAATTGCACTACTAGATATTTACCCAAAGGATACAAACATTGTGATCCAAAGGGACACCTGCACTCCAATGTTTATAGCAGCAATGTCCACAATAGCCAAACTGTGGAAAGAGCCCAGATGTCCATGGACAAATGAATGGGTAAAAAGATGTGTTATACATACAATGGAATATTACTCAGCCATCAGAAAAGATGAACTATTGCCATTTGCAATGATGTGGATGAAGCTAGAGTCAAACGAGTCAGTCAAAGAAAGACAAATAACATATGATTTTACTCACGTGGAATTTAAGTAATGAAACAGATGAACATAGGTAGAGGAAAGAGAGAAGCAAACCATGAAACAGACTCTTAACTATGGAGAACAAACTGAGGGTTGATGGAGAGAGGAGGGTAGGGGAATGGGATAAATGGGTGATGGGTATTAAGGAGGGCACTTGTGATGAACATTGGATATTATATATAAACAATGAATCACTAAATTCTACTCCTGAAACTAATATTACATTATTTGTTAACTGATGGGAATTTAAATAAAAACTTGAAATAAATAATAAAATAAAATCAATAAATCAATATTATTGAAAAAATAAACTGTGTCTTTATTACATAGGGAAATTATTTGTATATGAGAAGTAGTGTTCCCATGTTTATGGCTATTTGTCTCAGCCAGGTTCCTTGACTAGTCCTTCCTTTCTTCATCATTTTCAATGTCACAGATTACATTTCCATGCATTCCTATGGTGGCACATGAATTCTATCTTGCCTCTACTACGTAGACCAATTATAGCGCCTTAATATGTAGTACAGTAAATCCTCCTATTTTGTCAAAATTCCCCTCAATACTGTCCCTCGCTATTTTCCATATACATTTTCAAAATCATCTTGCTCAAATCTATTAAAATCCCTGTTAGTATGTTAATAGCAATGGCACTGAATTTTTGTTAGTTGGTGGAAAGTGGGGGTGGGAGGGGAAGAACTTGCTTTGTCATGCTATTGAAACTTTTGAACCTTCGCATCCATGAATAGTTCTCTATTTATTTAGGTCTCTTTTGTATATTTTTTGTACGATTTTTGATAGATTTATTTCAGGTACCTGATAGTTTTTATTGCTATAATTAATAGGATTTTATTACATTCTAAATTGTAGGTTCTTAGGAATACTGTTAATCATTTTGATTTTTTCTTTAACTTTTCAGTAGGAAGTAATGCCATATGTAGGGAAAAGAGACAAGAATAGTAGGTGTGCCTGGGTGGCTCACTCAGTTGAGAGTCAGACTCTTGATTTGGCACAGGTCATAATCTCAGGGTTGTGAGATCAAGCCCTGTGTAGGGCTCTGTGCTCAGCACACAGTCTGCTTGGGATTCTCTTTCTCTATGCCCCTCCCTCCACTCTCATGAGTTTTCTCTCTAATATAAACAAATAAATCTTTAAAAAAATAAGAATAAGAATTGTATATAGAGCAATCGCATAACCACTCCCCAAGAATAACCCATTTTCAATACTGCCATTGACATTCTTGAAGAAGACAGTCCCCTCTTCAGATAGAACTCCCCTTTCTAATAGCACTTCCACGTTTGTAGTTGATCCAGTGTCTCCTGATGATTAGATTTTGGGTATGCATTCTATGCTAGAATTTTACACAAGTGATACACAAGTTATAACAGTTCCTTCTGGTGCCCAGTAGTTTTACCAGCTTAACTGTGTTTTGATTACATTTTACCCAGCATGTTGATGGATATGTAGGAGGGAGACAGTGTGCAATAGTTCACTTCACCAAGATGCAAAAGAAAAAAATCTAGATCAGAGTTACTTCCAAGTGCTGATCCTAGACAAGAAAAAAAGTTTGGAACAGAATATAAATCACATACTGCTTCCTTTACTGAGATAGTCTTATCAAGGGAAAAAAAACCCAGCTTATCTAAAAAGCATACTTAGTAATGTGATTGATTTACATTCTTGCACAAGTTCCTTATATCAACAGTCCACAGCCCATGCTTTGAGCAACAGAAGTCTGGATGGCTCATTTAACAGAGGAAGAAGTGTTTCCATCCTGAACAATCCCATGTGGTTCAAGAGTTGTCCCATGTGTAGACAAGCAATTAATCAATATGAAGTATGGCAGATGAACTGCTCCTGAGATCAGATAAATCCAAGATGAGCTCTTATAATTGAAGGCAAAATGCATTTTCTGCATAATACTTTTATTTATGAGTATAGGTTCCATCTACTGTAGAACCTTCCTTTGCATGATTTTCAACTTCCTGTCCTACCAGAGCTGAAGTTCCAACCATCAGAGTTAGGGTAAGATGATCTTTCCCCCATTTATTACAAATGAATCATTTGGCAAAGAGATTTTTTAAATGCATAAAACAATTTAATTTATCATCAGTAGTTTAAAGTATAAAGATTTCTAGTCACCTTCTTTTAAAATTAAGGGAAAGAGGAGTCCAAGATGGTGGAGGAGTATACCTTCATTTCGTCTTGTCCCAGGAATTCAGCTAGATAGCTATCAAACCAATCTGAACACCTGCCAACTCAACTGGAGATCGAAGAAAAGAATAGCTGCAACTCTATGAATAGAAAAGCAACTACTTTTTGCAAGGTAGGAGGTGCTGAGAAGTGAATCTGAGGTGATATATGGGAAGATAGATCGCAGGGGGAGGGAGTGTCTGTCAGCCAGCTACCGGCAAGCGATAGAGCAGAGGAGCACAAATCGGAACTTTTAGAAGTCTGCTCCGGTGAGCAATGTCACTCAGGCACCTATGCGGGAGGTGGAGTACTCACTGGGACAGTGTGGTCTCAGGATCCTCAGGGTCACAGGAAGACCGGGAGTGTGGCAGAGCTCCCAGGTATCAGAACAGGGAAGCTGGCCACAAAGAGTGAGTCCAGGAGTGGGCTTTCACCTCAGGGATGACATAAGCTGTGATCCGAGGCACAGTCGGGCCACTGCTCTTCCAGCAGGGGCCCAACAAGCGGCAGAATTGGGGAGAGCCCAGAGAGGCATGGGAGCACACTGCAGGAGTCCGCTGGGTTTGGAGACTCCAAACGGGGTCATGTGCCTGAGATAGAAATGCTTGGTCACAGGCCAAATGAGCATGGAGTGTGGCCAGAGACTAGGGAGACAGGAGTGATTGACTGCTTTTCTCTGAGGGCTCACTGAGGAGTAGGGTCTGAGCTCTTGGCTCCAGGGGCAGAGATTGGGAGGCCACCATTTTCATTCTCATCCTCTAAACCTGCACAGAACACTTTCAGGGAACAAAAGCCACAGAGAGCAAACCGAAGAAGATTTCTTAGCCTGGCCCCAGGCAAAAGTGGAGCAATTCTGAAAGGGGCAAAAATATTTGAGAATAAATGTAACAGGCCCCTCTCCCAGAAGATGTGCAAGTCTGTGGAGTTTGGTATGGGCAGAGGTGGAGACGATTGACCTGGAAGATTTGTTAAGAGGGGGGTGGATCATGACATTGAAGCTCTGGGCCAGAGATTCCTGCAGAGCCACGTTTGCTCTGACCCTCTAGAGAGAAGTAGAAAAATGCCAAGGAAAAAAAGCTGAGCAGCCAACCAGCTCACATTAAGTGCATCCACCTGACAAATTGTGGGGCAACTCCACCCAAAGATGCTGGGGAAACTGAGCAGCAGGCTCCTCCCCCAGAAGACAGACTGGAAGAACAGGTGAATGATAAGCTTATTTACCACAGGACTGTAAAACTCCAGTGCACCAGGGGAAATAATATAAGAAGCTCCAGGTGTTCCCTCATGCCTCGCTTCTACTTCAGGCTAAAATTTTACATTTCTTTATTGGTTTCTTCTCTTCTTTTTTTTTTTTTAAACTATGCTCCCATTTCAAATAGATTCGTATTTCCCAACCTATGTTTTTAAGTCACTTCTTAACTTTTATTTTCTTTTTCACTTATATGTTTTGTAGATTTATACCCCATACTAGCCTGTTTTTCACTCTACTCAATTTTATCTTGATATATATGTAAGTTCTGATTTTTTTGAAATTTTGGGATACAGTAACTTCTAACATGAAGACCAAAAATTAAGCAGGAACAGGCAGATCACCCTGCTGTGTCCACCTTGAGAGATGATAATCTCTCTCCCCACTCCCTTCTTTTTTCCCCCTCTTTTATCCTTCTTTTTCTATTGTTTTGGAACATCTTGGCTTTGATGGCATATCTGTGATAGATTTCAACTACTTTGGATTTTTTCATAGGTACATTTTGCTTGGGTCATGGTTGATATTTAGGACTCTATCCATTCCCTCAACCATCCCTCAACAGAATGATAGGAGGAGGAACTCCCAACAAAGAAAATAACCAGAGACAATGTCCTCTGCCAAAGAGCTAATGGATATGGATATATGCAAGTTGTCAGAGATAGACTTCAGGGTAGCAATTATGAAGTCAACACCTAGGCTTGAGAAAAGCATTACTGACAATATATAATCTCTAAGGGCAGAAATGAGATCTAATCAGGCTGAACTTAAAAATGTTATGAATGAAATGCAGTCTAAACTGGATACTCTAACAGCCAGGGTAAATGAGGCAGAACAGCAAATAAGTGATCTAGAAGGTAAGCTGATAGAAAGGAAGGAAGCTGAGGAGGCCTAGGATAAACACCTAGAAGCCCATGAGAACAGACTTGGAGACATCAATGACACTATGAAACATGCCAATATCAGAATTATTAGGATTCCTGAGGGGGTGGAGAGAGAGAGAGGACTAGCAGGTAAACTTGAGTAAATCATAGCTGCGAACTTCCCTAATCTGGAGAAGGAAACAAGCATTCATGTATCAGAGGCAGAGAGGACCCCTCCCAAGATCAATAAAAATAGACCAGCACCCCTGCATATAACAGTAAAACTTGCAGATCTTAGAGTCAAGGAAGCTATCGGGAGAGCAACTAAGGAAGGGAAAGAAATTTCTTATGTATAGAGCAAGGAACATCGGAATAACATCAGACCTGTCCACAGAGACCTGGCAAGCCAGAAAGGGCTGGCAAGACATATTCAGTGTACTAAATGAGAAGAAAACGCAACCAAGAATATTTTATTCAGCAGGACTGTCACTCAGAATAGACAGAGTGACAAAAACCTTCCAAGACCAGCAAAAGATGAAAGAATATGGGACCACCAAACCAACCCAGCAAGAAATATTAAAGGGGTGCTATAAAAGAAAAAAGACCAAACCCAAAGAATGGCAGAGGAGTAGGGGACCTTATTTCAGCTGGTCCCCTGAATCGAGCTGGATATCTACCAGACCATCCTGAACACCCACGAAATCAGCCTGAGACATAAAAAGATACATCTGGATCTCTACAAACAAATATCTCCAGTGTTGGGTATTGAGGTATGAAGCGGGGAGCGAGAGTCTGCACACAGATATCAGAAGATAAACGGAAAGGGGAGGGAGCCGCCGCGCTCAGGCGCTGGAAAACAGAAGCCTCCTGTGCTGGGGAGTGGGTTGGACTCGCGGACCGGTAGCTGCCAAGAAACCAGACTGAAACTGGGAGATCGGAAGCACACATGCAAACCGGGGCGGCTGGAGGTTTTAGAAGCACAAAGGGCAGAGATGTGGTGGCCCTGGGAACGAGGACTGGGAGAATGGCTGTGGGGCACACAAACTGGGACACTGCAGGTTTTTAGCAGCACCAACAGAAATGGAGTTAGAGTGGCCAGGAGGACTCAATGAAGAGCAGACTGTCATCTCTCTGTTCTGAGACAGAGGTTTGGATATGGTCACTGCTGCTATGACACTCAAAAGAGACATAGAAAGCAACCAGGGAAAGCAGCCAGAGAACAAAAGCCCAGAAAAAACAGTTCTCACTGTGCCCATCACCCCCGCCCCAGAGGGGACAGGGTAACTCTGCCCAAACAGAGTTGCCTGAGTATCAGTGCAGCAGACCCCTCCCCCAGAAGGCAGGCTGAAAAATCAAGAAGCCCACATCCTTAAGGTCCCTATAAAACAAGTACATCTTGCTTGGGTCCTGGTCACTAATTTGGACTCTGTACATCCCCGCAACCACTCCTCATCAGAATAACAAGGAGGAGGAATCCCCAACAAAGGAAAGAAACAGAGACTGTGGCCTCTGCCACAGAACTAATGGATATGGATATAACCAAATTGTCAGAAATGGATTTCAGAGTAACAATAGTCAAGAAGATGTGTAGGCTTGAAAAAATATTACTGAAAATATAGAATCTCTAAGGGCTGAAATGAGAATGAATCTGGAGGAAATTAAGAATGCTATGAATGAAATGCAGTCTAAACTGGATGCTCTGATGGCCAGGGTAAATGAGGCAGAAGAACAAATTAGTGAATTAGAGGATGAGATGATAGAAAAGAAGGA
This sequence comes from Ursus arctos, assembly GCF_023065955.2. Taxonomy (NCBI): domain Eukaryota; kingdom Metazoa; phylum Chordata; class Mammalia; order Carnivora; family Ursidae; genus Ursus; species Ursus arctos. The sequence goes on along the minus strand of NW_026623067.1, from coordinate 3,303,058 downwards.
AGAGAAGAAAAATGGCTGAAGAAACTCCACTTTCAAGAAAAAAGGCTATGGGAGGGTAGTGAGTCAATGAAACGTTCCAATGTCAGAATCATTGGCATCACCAAGGGGGTGGAGAAAGAGAGAAGTCTAGAATAGATATTTGAAAAATTATACCTGAGAACTTCCCTAATCTGATGAAAGAAACAAGCATTTGTGTCCAAGAGGCAGAGAGGACCCCTCCCAAGATCAATGACAACAGACCAATACCACAACATATAATAGTACAATTTGCAAATATTAGATTAAAGGATAAAATCTTGAAAGCTGCCAGGGGGAAGAGAATCCTCACGTACAAAGGGGGAACATCAGAATAATGTCAGACCTGTCTAAAGAGACCTGGCAAGCCAGAAAAAGCTGGCAAGACATATTCAGAGCACTAAGTGAGAAGAACATGCAGCCAAGGATCCTTTATCCAGCAAGGCTGTCATTCAGATTGGGTGGAGAGACAAGGGGCTTCCAAAACTGGCAGAAACTGAAAGAATATGTGGCCACCAAGCCAGCCCTACAAGAAATATTAAGGGGGGGTTCTATAAAAGTAAAAAGACCTCAAGAGTGATACAGAACAGAAATTTACAATCTATAGAAACAAAGACTTCACAGGCAGCATGACTCATTAAAATCATATCTCTCAATAATCACTCTCAATGTGAATGGCCTAAATGCTCCCATAAAATGCCACAGTGTTCCAGATTGGATAAAAAGACATGACCTATCCATTTGCTGTCTACAAGAGACTCGTTTTGAACCTAATGATACATCCAGACTGAAAGTGAAGGGATGCAGAACCATTTTTCATGCCAACAGACCTCAAAAGAAAGCTGGGGTAGCAATTCTCATATCAGACAGATTAGATTTTAAACTAAAGACTATAGTTAGAGATACAGAAGGACACTATATTATTCTTAAAGGATGTATCCAACAAGTGGATATGACAATTATAAATATCTTTGCCCCCGGGGCGCCTGGGTGGCGCAGTCGTTAAAGCGTCTGCCTTCGGCTCAGGGCGTGATCCTGGCATTCTGGGATCGAGTCCCACATCAGGCTCCTCCGCTATGAGCCTGCTTCTTCCTCTCCCACTCCCCCTGCTGTGTTCCCTCTCTCGCTGGCTGTCTCTCTGTCACATAAATAAATAAAATCTTTAAAAAAAAATATCTTTGCCCCCAAAGGCGAGAAGCCAACAACATAAGCCAACAGTTAACCAGAATAAAGAGACATATAGATAATAACACGTTAATAGTAGGGGACCTCAACACTCTACTCTCAGCAATAGACAGATCATCTAAGCAGAAAATCAACAAAGAAACAAGAACGTAGAATGACATACTGGACCAGATTGAACTCATAGATATATATAGAAGACTACACCCTAGAACAATAGAATACTCATTCTTTTTGAATGCACATGGAATGTTCTCCAGAATAGACCATACACTGGGTCACAAAACAGGTCTCAACTGGTACCAAAAGACTGAGATTCTTCCCTGCATATTCTCAGACCACAATGCTTTGAGACTGGAACTCAATCACAAGAAAAAATTTGGAAGAAACTCAAACACTTGGAAACTGAGAACCATCCTGCTTAAGAATGATTGGGTAAACCAGGAAATTACAGAACAACTTAAGCAATTTATGGAAACCAATGAGAACACATTGGTCCAAACCTATGGGACACTGCAAAGGCAGTCCTAAAGGGAAAATACATAGCCATCCAAGCTTCACTCAAAAGAACAGAAAAATCTAAAATTCAATCCTTATGTTCTCACCTTAAGAAGCTGGAGCTAGAACAGAAGAACAGGCCTAAGTCACGCACGAAACAACAATTGATTAAGATTAGAGCAGAGATCAATGAATTAGAAACCAGAAACACAGCAGAACACATCAACAAAACTAGAAGCTTGTTCTTTGAAAGAATTAATAAGATTGATAAGACACTGGCCAGACTTCTTCAAAAGAATAGAGAAAGGACCCAAATTAATAAAGTTATGAATGATAGGGGAGAGATCACGACCAAACCAAGGAAATAAAAACAATCATCAGAAACTGTTATCAACAACTATATGACAATAAATTAAGCAACCTGGAAGAAATGGACGCCTTCCTGGAAACCTATAAACTACCAAGACTGAAACAGGAAGAAATTGATTATCTACACAGACAAATTAATCATGAAGAGATTGAAGTACTGATCAAAAACTTCTCAAAAAACAAGAGTCCAGGGCCTGATGGATTCTCTGGGGAATTCTACCAAACATTCAAAGAAGAAATAATACCTCTTCTCCTGAAGCTGTTTCAACAAATAGAAACAGAAGGAAAACTACCAAACTCATTTTATGAGGCCAGTATTACCTTGATCCCCAAACCAGGCAAAGACCCCATCAAAAAGGAGAATTACAGACTGATATCCCTGATAAATACGGGTGCCAAAATTCTCAACAAGATCCTAAGTAATAGGATCCAACAGTACATTAAAATGATTATTCATCACAACAAAGTGGGATTCATCCCTGGGATGCAAGGGTGGTTCAACATTCACAAATTGATCAGTATGATAGATCACATCAACAAGAAAAGAGTCAAGAACCATATGATCCTCTCAATTGATGCAGAAAAAGCATTTGACAAAATACAGCATCGTTTCCTGATTAAAACACTTCAGAGTGTAGGGATAGAGGGTACATTCCTCAATTTCATAAAAACCATCTATGAAAAGCCTACAGCGAATATCTTTCTTAATGGGGAAAAGCTGAAAGCCTTTCCCTTAAGATCAGGAACACGACAAGGATGCTCACTGTCGCCATTATTGTTCAACATAGTACTAGAAGTCCTAGCAACAGCAATCAGACAAAAAAAAGAATAAAAGGTATCCAAAATGGCAAAAAAAGAAGTCAGACTCTCTCTCTTCGCAGATAACATGATACTTTATATGGAAAACCCAAAAGACTCCACCCCCAAATTACTAGAACTCATACAACAATTCAGTAATGTGGCAGGATACAAAATCAATGCACAGAAATCAGTTGCATTTCTATTCACAAACAATGAGACTGAAGAAAGAGAAATTAGGGAATCCATTCCATTTACAATAGCACCAAAAACCATAAGATATCTCAGAATAAACTTAACCAGAGAGATGAAGGGTCTATACTCTAGAAACTACAGAACACTGATGAAAGACATTGAAGAAGACACCAAAGATGGAAAAACATCCATACTGATGGATTGGAAGAATAAACATAGTTAAAATGTCTATGCTACCCAGAGCAATCTACACTTTCAACACCATCCTGATCAAAATACCAATGATATTTTTCAAAGCTCTGGAAAAAACAATCCTAAAATTTGTGTGGGGCCAGAAAAGACACCGAATCACCAAGAAAATGTTGAAAAGGAAAAACAAAGCTGGGGGTATCACGTTGCCTGATTTCAAGCTATACTACAAAGCTGTGATCAAAAAGACAGCATGGTACTGGCACAAAAACAGACACATAGACCAATGGGACAGAATAGAGACTCCAGAAATGGACCTTCGACTTTATAGTCATCTAATCTTTGACAAAGCAAGTAAAAACATACAGTGGGAAAAAGACAGTCTCTTCAATAAATGGTGTGGGGAAAATTGGACAGCTATATACAGAAGAATGAAACTTGACCACTCTCTCACACCATACACAAAGATAAACTCCAAATGGATGAAAGACCTCGATGTGAGACAGGAATCCATCAAAATCATAGAGAAGAACATAGGCTGTAACCTCTTTAACATCGGCCACAGCAACTTCTTTCATGACACATATCCAAAGGCAAGGGAAACAAAAGAAAAAATGAAGCTTTGGGACTTCATCAAGATAAAAAGTTCCTGCACAGCAAAGGAAACAGTCAACAAAACAAAGAGACAACCCACAGAATGGGAGAAGATATTTGCAAATGACACTATAGATAAAAGGCTGGCATCCAAGATCTATGAAGAACTTCTCAAACTCAATACATGAGAAACAAATGATTATTTGTTCCACTGTTGGTGGGAATGGAAATTGGCACAGCCACTTTGGAAAACAGTGTGGAGGTCCCTCAAAAAGTTAAAAATAGAGCTACCCTATGACCCAGCAAATGCACCACTGGGTATTTACCCCAAAGATACAGACTTAGTGAAGAGAAAAGTCATATGCACCCCAATGTTCAGCCAGCATTGTCCACAATAGCTAAATCGTGGAAGTAGCTGAGATGCCCTTCAACAAACGAATGGATAAAGAAGATGTGGTCCATATATACAATGGAATATTACTGAGCCATCAGAAACAATGATTACCCAATATTTGCAGCAACATGGACGAGACTGGAGGAGATTATGCTGAGTGAAATAAATCAAGCAAAGAAAGACAATTATCATATGGTTTCACTCATTTGTGGAACATAAGGAATAGCAGGGTGATCAGTAGGAGAAGAAGAGAAGAATGAAGGGGAGGTAAACAGAAAGGGGAATGAACCATGAGAGACTATGGACTCTGGGAAACAAACTGAGGGTTTCAGAAGGGAATGGGGAGGGGGCGGATAACCCAGTGATGGGTATTAAGGAGAGTATGTATTGCATGGAGCCCTGGGTGTTATATGCAAACAATGAATCATGGAACACTACATCAAAAACTAATGATGTACTGCATGGTGACTAACATACCATAATAAAAATAAATAAGTAAAATAAAAAATAAAAAAGTAAAGAAAACCCAACCCCCAAAGGAAGAAGAAGAAGAAGAAGAAGAAGAAGAAGAAGAAGAAGAAGAAGAAGAAGAACCCCAAGAGTAATATAGACAAGAAATTTACAGAGACAATCTATACAAACAGGGACTGTATAGGCAATATGATGGCACATAGTTCACATCTGTCAATAGTTACCCTCAATGTGAATAGCCTAAATGCTCCCATGAAATGGCACAGGGTTGAAGATTGGTTAAAAAGATAGGACCCATCCACATACTGTCTACAAGAGACTCATTTTGAACCAAAAGATACATACAGATTGAAAGTGAAATGATGGAGAACTATTTATCATGGCAACAGACCTCAAAAGAAGGCTGGTATAGCAATTCTCATATCAGACTAATTAGATTTCAAATCAAAGACTGTCATAAGAGATGTAGATGGACACTCTATCATACTTAAAGGGTCTATCCAACAAGAAGATCTAACAATTGAAAATATCTATGCCCCCAACATGGGAGCCACCAAATATATAAACCAATTAATAAACAAAATAAAGAAACATATGGATAGTATACATTTATAGTAGGAGATCTAAACACTCCACTCACAGCAATAGACAGATCATCTAAGCAGAATATCAACAAAGAAACAAGAGCTTTGAATGAAGCACTGGACCAGAGGGACTTCATATATATATACAGAACATGCCACCCTAAAACAACAGAATATTCATTCTTCTCAAATGCACATGGAACTTTCTCCAGAATAGACCATACACTGGGTCACAAATCAGGTCTCAACCAATACCAAAAGACTGAGATTATTCCTTCTATGTTATCAGACCACAATGCTTTGAAACAGGAACTCAATCACAACTTGTGAAAGAATTCAAACATTCGGAAGTTAAAGAGCATCCTGCTAAAGAATGAATGGGTCAACCAGGAAATCAAAGACTTAAACAATTCATGGAAATGAATGAGAATGAAAAACATCCGTCCAAAACCTATGGGATACATAGCCATCCAAGCCTTTCTCAAAAAAGTAAAAAAAAAAAAAAAATCCCAAATGCACAAGCTAACCTTACACCTAAAGGAGCTGGAGAAAGAATGGCAAATAAAATCTACACCAAGCAAGAGAAGAGAAATAGTAAAGATTAGAGCAAAGATCAATGCAATAGAAACCAGAAAAACAGTAGAACAGATTGACAAAACCAGAAGCTGGTTGTTTGAAAGAATTAAAAGATCGATAAACCTCTGGCCAGACTTATCAAAAAGAAAAGAGAAAGGACCCAAATCAATAAAACCATGAATGAAAAGAAAGAGATCATGACTAACACCAAGGAAATAGAAACAATTATTAGAAATTATGATCAGCAAATATATGCCAAGAAATTAAGCAACCTGGAAGAAATGGATGCCTTCCTGGAAACTTATAAACTACCAAGACTGAAACAGGAAGAAATTGACAATCTGAATAGACCAATAACCAGCGAGGAAATTGAAGTAGTCAACAAAAACCTCCCCAAAAAAACAAGAGTCTAGGGCCAGATGGCTTCCCAGGGGAATTCTACCAAATGTTTAAAGAAGAAATGATACCTATCCTACTGAAGCTGTTTCAAAAAATAGAAACAGAAGGAAAACTTTCAAACTTGTCTATGAGGCCAGCATTACCTCGATCCCAAAACCAGGCAAAGAACCCATCAAAAAAGAGAATTACAGACCAATATCCCTGATGAACATAGATGCCAAAATTCTCAACAAGTTCCTAACTAATAGCATCCAACACTACATTAAAAGGATTATCCATCACGATCAGGTAGGATTTATTCCTGGGATGCAAGGGTGGTTCAACATTCGCAAATCAATCAATGTGATAGAACACATTAATAAAAGAAATGACAAGAAGCATATGATCCTCTCAATTGATACAGAAAAAGCATTTGACAAAATACAGCATCCTTTCCTGATTAAAACTCTTCAAAGTACAGGGATAGAGGGAACATACCTCAATATCACAAAAGCCACCTACAAAAAGCCCACAGCGAATATCATTCTCAATGGGGAAAAACTGAGAGCTTTTCCCTTAAGGTCAGGAACACAACAGAGATACCCACTCTCATCACTTTTGTTCAACATAGTACTAGAAGTCCTAGGCTCAGCAATAAGACAACAAAAAGAAATAAAAAGCATTAAATTGGCAAAGAAGAAGTCAAACTCTCTCTTTGCGTATGACATGATACTTTATGTGTAAAACTCAAAAGACTCCACCTCCAAGTTATTAGAACTCATACAGCAGTTCAGCAACATAGCAGGATACAATATCAATGCATAGAAATCAGTTGCATTTCTCTACACTAACAATGTGACTGAAGAAAGATAAATTAAGGAATCAATTCCATGTACAATAGCACCAAAATCCATAAGATACCTAGGAATAAACCTAACCAAAGAGGTAAAGGATATATACTCTAGAAACTACAGAACACCATTGAAAGAAATTGAGGAAGACGCAAAGAGATGGAAAAACATTCCATGCTCATGTATTGGAAGAATAAACATTGTGAAAATATCTATCCTGCCCAGAACAATCTACCCTTTCAATGCAATCCCTATCAAAATACCATGGACATTTTTCACAGAGCTGGAACAAACAATCCTAAAATTTGTATGGAACCAGAAGGACCCTGAATTACCAGGGGATTGTTGAAAAAGAAAACCAAAGCTGGGAGTGTCACAATGCCTGAATTCAAGATATATTACAAAGTTGTGATCATCAAGACAGCATGGTACTAGCACAAAAAAGACACATAGATCAGTGGAACAGAATAGAGAGCCCAGAAATGGACCCTCAACTCTATGGTCAACTAATCTTCGACAAATCAAGAAAGCACATCCATTCGAAAAAGTCTCTTCAATAAATGGTGCTGGGAAAACTGGACAATCACATGCAGAAGAATGAAGTAGACCATTCTCTTACACCATATACAAAGATAAACTCAAAATGGATGAAAGCCCAAAATATGAAACAGTAATCCATCAAAATCGTAGAAGAGAACATAGGCAGTAACCTCTTCGACATTGGCCACAGTGACCTCTTTCAATACATGTCTCTAAAGACAAGGGAAACAAAAGCAAAAATGAACTTTTGGGATTTCATGAAGATAAAAAGCTTTTGCACAGCAAAGGAAACAGTCAACAAAACTAAAAGGCAACCAATGGAATGGGAGAAGATATTTGCAAATGACATTACAGATAAAGGGCTGATATCCAAGGTCTATAAAGAACTTTTTTTTTTTTAATGATTTTTTATTATATTATGTTAGTCACCATACAGTACATCCCCGGTTTCCGATGTAAGGCTCGATGATTCATTAGTTGTGTATAACACCCAGTGCACCATGCAATACGTGCCCTCCTTACTACCCATCACCGGTCTATCCCATTCCCCCACCCCCCTCCCCTCTGAAGTCCTCAGTTTGTTTCTCATAGTCCATAGTCTCTCATGTTTCATTCCCCCTTCTGATTACCCCCCCCTTTCTTTATCCCTTTCTTCCCCTACTGATCATCCTAGTTCTTATGTTCCATAGATGAGAGAAATCATATGATAGTTGTCTTTCTCTGCTTGACTTATTTCACTTAGCATTATCTCCTCCAGTGCCGTCCATGTTGTAGCAAATGTTGAGAACTCATTCTTTCTGATAGCTGAGTAATATTCCATTGTATATATGGACCACAACTTCTTAATCCAGTCATCTGTTGAAGGGCATCTCGGCTCCTTCCACGATTTAGCTATTGTGGACATTGCTGCTATGAACATTGGGGTGCATATGGCCCTTCTCTTCACTACGTCTGTATCTTTGGGGTAAATACCCAGTAGTGCAATGGCTGGATCATAGGGTAGCTCAATTTTTAACTTTTTAAGGGACCTCCACACTGTTTTCCAGAGTGGCTGTACCAACTTGCATTCCCACCAACAATGTAGGAGGGATCCCCTTTCTCCACATCCTCTCCAACAATTGTTGTTTCTTGCCTTGTCTATTTTTGCCATTCTAACTGGCGTAAGGTGGTATCTCAGTGTGGTTTTGATTTGAATTTCCTTGATGGCTAATGATTTTGAACATTTTTTCATGTGTCTGTTAGCCATTTGTATGTCTTCATTGGAAAAGTGTCTGCTCATATCTTCTTCCCATTTTTTGATTTGTTTATTTGTTTCTCGTGTATTGAGTTTGAGAAGTTCTTTGTAGATTTTGGATACCAGTCCTTTATCTGTAGTGTCATTTGCAAATATATTCTCCCATTCCGTGGGCTGCCTCTTAGTTTTTCTGACTGTTTCCTTGGATGTGCAGAAACTTTTAATCTTGATGAAGTCCCATAAATTCATTTTATCTTTTGTTTCTCTTGCCTTTGGGGATGTGTCATGAAAAAGGTTGCTTTGGCCGATGTCGTAGAGGTTGTTGCCTATGTTCTCCTCTAGAATTTTGATGGATTCCTGTCTCACATTGAGGTCTTTCATCCATTTGGAGTTTATTTTTGTGTATGGTGTGAGAGAGTGGTCAAGTTTCATTCTTTTGCATGTAGCTGTCCAATTTTCCCAGCACCATTTATTGAAGAGACTGTCTTTTTCCCACCGGCTGTTTTTTCCTGCTTTATCAAATATTAGTTGCCCAAAGAGCCGAGGGTCCATTTCTGGGCTCTCTATTCTGTTCCATTGGTCTATGTGTCTGTTTTTGTGCCAGTACCATGCTGTCTTTGTGATCACAGCTTTGTAGTACAGCTCGAAATCCGGCATTGTGATGCCCCCAGCTTTGTTTTTCCTTTTCAACAGTTCCTTGGAGATTCGGGGCCTTTTCTGTTTCCATACAAATTTAAGGACTGTTTGTTCCAGTTCTTTGAAAAATGTCCTTGGTATTTTGATCGGGATAGCATTGAAAGTGTAGATTGCTCTGGGTAGCATGGACATTTTAACTATGTTAATTCTTCCGATCCATGAGCATGGAATATCTTTCCATCTTTTTATGTCTTCCTCAATGTCTTTCAAGAGTGATTTATACTTTCTAGAATATAGGTCCTTTACGTCTCTGGTTAAGTTAATTCCAAGGTAACGTATGGTTTTTGGTGCTATTGTAAATGGGATGGATTCCCTAATTTCTCTTTCTTCGGTCTCGTTATTCATGTAGAGAAATGCAACTGATTTCTGAGCATTGATTTTGTATCCTGCCACGTTACTGAATTGCTCTATAACTTCTAATAATTTGGGAGTGGCTTCTTTTGGGTTTTCCATATAGAGTATCATGTCATCTGCAAAGAGAGACATTTTGACTTCTTCTTTGCCAATTTGAATACCTTTGATCCCTTTTTGTCGTCTGATTGCTGTTGCAAGGACTTCTAGTACTATGTTGAATAATAGTGGCGAGAGTGGGCATCCTTGTCGAGTTCCTGATCTTAAGGGAAAGGCTTCCAGCTTTTCTCCATTGAGAATAATATTTGCAGTAGGCTTTTCATAGATGGCTTTTATGAGATTGAGAAATGTACTTTCTATTCCTACACTCTGAAGGGTTTTAATCAGGAAAGGATGCTGTATTTTGTCAAATGCTTTTTCAGCATCGATTGAGAGGATCATATGGTTCCTGAATCTTTTCTTGTTGATATGATGTATCACGCTGATTGATTTGCGGATATTGAACCACGCTTGCATCCCAGGTATGAATCCCACTTGATCGTGATGGATAATCCTTTTAATGTACTGTTGGATTCTATTAGCAAGTATCTTGTTGAGGATTTTGGCGTCCATATTCATTAGGGAAATCGGTCTGTAATTCTCCTTTTTGAGGGGGTCTTTGCCTGGTTTGGGGATCAAGGTAATATTGGCCTCATAGAATGAGTTTGGTAGCTTTCCTTCTGTTTCTATTTTTTGAAATAGCTTTAGGAGAATAGGTATTATTTCTTCCTTGAATGTTTGGTAGAATTCCCCAGGAAAACCGTCCGGGCCTGGAGTTTTGTTATTTGGAAGGTTGTTTATCACTGACTCAATTTCTTCATAATTAATTGGCCTGTTTAAGGAATCAATTTCTTCCGGTTTCAATCTTGGTAGTTTATAGGTTTCCAGGAAGGATTCCATCTCTTCCAGATTGCTTAGTTTATTGGCATATAGCTGTTGATAAAAATTTCTAATAATCCTTCCAATTTCAATGGTGCTCGTCGTGACCTCTCCTTTTTCATTCATAATTTTAATAATCTGGGTCCTTTCTCTTTTCTTTTGGATAAGTCTTGCCAGTGGTCTGTCAATTTTATTGATTCTCTCAAAGAACCAGCTTCTAGTCCTGTTGATCTGCTCTACTGTACTTCTGGTTTCTGCTTGATTGATTTCAGCTCTAATTTTGGTCAACTGCTTCCTCGTGCGTGGATTAGGCCTGTCCCTCTGTTGCTGTTCCAGCTTCTTGAGGTGAGAATATAAAAACTGCATTTTAGATTTTTCTATTCTTTTGAGTGAGGCTTGGATGGCTATGTATTTCCCCCTTAGGACTGCCTTTGCAGTATCCCATAGGTTTTGGACTGTTGTATTTTCATTCTCATTGGTCTCCATAAATTGTTTAATTTGATTTTTGATTTCCTGGTTTATCGAGTCATTCCTGAGCAGTATGGCTCTTAGTCTCCAAGTGTTTGAGTTTCTTCCAAATTTTTCCTTGTGGTTGAGTTCCAATTTCAGAGCGTTGTGGTCTGAGAATATGCAGGGGATAATTTCAATCTTTTGGTATCGGTTGAGACCTGTTTTGTGTCCCAGAACATGGTCTATTCTTGAGAATGTTCCATGGGCATTAGAATAGAATGAGTATTCTTTGGTTCTGGGGTGTAGTGTTCTATATATATCTATGAGGTCCAACTCGTCGAGTATGGCATTCAAAGCCTTTGATTCTTTGCTTAGTTTTTGCCAGGGTGTTCTGTCTATTTCTGATAGTGGAGTGTTGAGGTCCCCTACTATTAATGTATTTTCATTTATATGTCTCTTTATTCTGGTTAAGAGTTGGCTTGTGTATCTTGCTGCTCCCCTGTTGGGGGCATATATATTTATAATTGTCATATCCACTTGTTGAATACTTCCCTTAAGAATAATATAGTGCCCTTCTGCGTCTCTAACTATAGTCTGTAGTTTAAAATCCAATTTATCTGATATGAGAATTGCTACCCCAGCTTTCTTTTGAGGACCATTTGCGTGAAAGATGGTACTCCATCCCCTTACTCTCAGTCTGAATGCATCTTTGGGTTTGAAATGAGTCTCTTGTAGACAGCAAATGGATGGGTCATTTCTTTTTATCCAATCTGCAACCCTGTGGCGTTTATCGGATGGTTCAAACCATTTACATTAAGACTGATTACTGAGAGATATGATTTTAATGTTGCCATGTTGCCAGTAAAGTCTTTGTTTGTATTGGCTGTGACTTTCTGTTCTGTATCACTCTTGGGGCCTTTTTACTTTTATAGAACCCCCCGTAATATCTCCTGTAGGGCTGGTTTCGTAGTTACAAAATTGGTTAGTGACTGGCGATTCTGAAATGTCTTTATTTCTCCATCAATTCTGAATGACAGCCTTGCTGGATAAAGGATCCTTGGCTGCATGTTTTTCTCTGAAAGAGCTTTAAATATGCTCCCCCAACCCTTTCTCTCATTCCAGGTCTGTGTAGACAGGTCTGACGTAATTCTGATGCTTTTGCCTTGGTACGTGAGAAATTTCTTTGCCCTGGCCGCTTTCAATACTGTATCCTTGCATCTAATATTTGCGAATTGCACTATGACGTGACGTGGCGTAGGTTTGTCGTGGTTGAGCTTGGGAGGGGTCCTCTCTGCTTCTTGGACACGAATGTTTGTTTCCCTTGCTAGATTAGGGAAGTTTTCAGCTACAATTTGTTCAAATATCTCTTCTAGACCTCTGTTTTTCTCCACCCCCTCGGGGATGCCGATGATTCTAACATTGGATCGTTTCATTGAGTCAGTAATCTCCCGTAACCTACATTCGTGGGCGTGGATTTTTTTAAGACCATCTTCTATTTTCATTTTTTCCTCTATTAACCCATCCTCCAATTCACTAACCCTTTCCTCTGCTTCTGCGACCCTGGCTGTCAGAGCCTCTAGTTTTGCCTGCATTTGGCCCATAGAATTTTTAATTTCTGTCAGATTCGCTCTCATTTCTGTCCTTAGGGATTCTATATTCTCAGTAACCTTTTCGTTTATACTTTTTTCAATTCTAGTCATCATTTTGACCATCGTTACTCTGAATTCCATTTCTGATAATTTGGTTACATCCATATCCATTATTTCTGTGGCAGAGGCCACAGTCTCACTGTCTTTTCTTTGCTGGGGGGGGCTTCTCCTTCTTGTCATTCTGATGAAGAGAGGTTGCGGGGTTTCTAGAGCCCAAATTATTGACTGGGTCCCAGGCCGTGCCCCTTGTTTTATAGGGATCTTAGGGATGTGGGCTTCTTCTTTAAAGATTTTATTTATTTATTTATTTATGTGGCAGCCAACCAGCGAGAGAGGGAACAGAAGCAGGGGAGTGGGAGAGGAAGAAGCAGACTCCCAGCGGAGGAGCCCGATGAGGGACTCCTTTCCGGAACGCCGGGATCACGCCCTAAGCCGGAGACAGGCGCTCAATGACTGCGCCACCCCGGCGCCCGGGTTGTGGGCTTCTTGATTTTTCAGCCTGCCTTCTGGGGGAGGGGCCTGCCGCGCCGATACTCAGGCAGCCCTGTTTGGGTAGAGTCTCGGTGCTCCCTGCGAGGGGGGATGGGGATGGGCACTCTCTGAGCCGGTATTTCCAGGCTTTTGTTCTCTGGCGGCTTTCCCTGGCGGTTTGCTGTGCCTCCTCTGAGAGTCAGAGCAGCAGTGGCCAAATTTCAGCCTCTGTCACGGAACAGAGGGATCGCGGCCCGTTCTCTACTAATGTTCTGGCCACTTTAACTCTGTCTCTGTTGGTGCTGCTCAACCCTGCAGCGTCCCGGGATGTGCGCCCCACACCCGGCGTCCCAGCCCTCACTTCCAGGGCCGGCGCGTCTCTGTCCTTTGTTTTTCTAATGCCGCCAGCCGCCAGCCGCCCGCGCGCGCGCTCCAGAAGCTCCCGGTCTCAGTCTGGATCCAGTGAGCGCACCGGGATTCCGGGGTTCCGCGAGATGCCTGGTGGCGCACGCACCCGGCTCACGGTCTCAGTCTGCTGTTTTGCGGGTGCCGTCCGCGAGCCCCGCCCGCTCTCCCGTGCAAGTGGCTACCGCTTCCCGGCGCCCGAACGCGGCGGCTCCCTCCCCCTTCCGTTTATCTTCCGATATCTGTGCACAGTTTCATGGCTCCCCGCTTCATACCTCAATACTCAGCACTGGAGATGTTCATTTGTAGAGATCCAGATGCGTCTTCCTGCGTCTCAGGCTGGTTCCGTGGTTGTTTAGGCTGGTCTGGTACCTATCCCACTCGACTCGGAGGACCGGCTGAAAAAGGTGTCTCCTACTCCTCCGCCATCTTAACTCCCTCCATTAGTGTTCTAACTCCCTCCATTAGTGTTCGTAAGCTCCTACTTCATTCACGCACACAGCTTCTTTGCCGACCTTCCAGGTAGTGAAGTACTAGAGGATTTAGCAGAAAGAAATCATTCAGGAATCTTTCTTAGACCATGAAGTTCTGTTTTCAATCAGATCCAAGAAGCTCAGTCAACTCCAAGCAGGAAAAATACATCCAAAAGCTCATCATAGTCGAATTGCTAAAAAATGATGATGGAGACTGAGAAGTCCCATGATCTGCCATCTGCAAATGGAGAACCAGGAAAGCCAGTGGTTTAAAGTTTCAGTCTGAAGGCCTGAGAATTGGAAGGCCAGCGGTATAAATCTCAGTCTCAGTCAGAAGGCGTGAAAACCAGGAACACCTGAATCTGTGATGCCTGGCATCGGGCCCAGCGACGACCTGCTCCTGCCCCTGACCCGCGCAGTCACATCTATAAAGAACTTCTTAAACTCAACACCTCCCAAAAAATAATAATAATCCAGTTAAGAAATGGGCAGAAGACATGAACAGACACTTCTCCAAAGAGGACATACAAATGGCTAACAGATACATGAAAAAATGTTCAGCATCATTAGCCATCAGCAAAATACAAGTCAAAACCATAATGAGATATGACCTTATACCAGTTAGAATGGCAAAAATTAATAAGTCAGGAAACAATAGATGTTGGTGAGGATGTGGAGAAGGGGGAACCCTCTTCCACAGTTCATGGGAAGGCAAGCTGGTACAGCCACTTTGGAAAACAGTATGGAGGTTCCTCAAAAAGTTAAAAGTAGAGCTACCCTATGACCCAGTAATTTCACTACCAGGTAGTCACCCCAAAGATACAGACATAGTGAAAAGAAGGAGCACCTGCACCCCAATGTTCATAGCAGTAATGTCCACAATAGCCAAACTGTGGAAGGAGCCAAGACGCCCTTCAACAGATGACTGGATTAAGAGGATGTGGTCCATATACACAATGGAATATTACTCAGCCATCTGAAAGAATGAATATCCACCATTTGCATTGACATGGATGGAACTGGAGGGGATTATGCTAAGTGAAATAAGTCAAACAGAGAAAGACAATTATCATATGGTTTCAACTCATATGTGGAACACCAGGAATAACACAGAGGACCACAGGGGAAGGGAGGGAGAACTGAAGGGGGAGAATTCAGAAAGGGAGACAAACCATGAGAGACTCTGGACTCTGGGAAACAAACTGAGGGTTACAGAAGGGAGTGGGTAGGGGGATGGGTAACCGGGTGATGGGTATTAAGGAGGGCACATGATGTGATGAGCACTGGGTGTTATAAGCAACTAATGAATCAGTGAACACGACATCAAAAAGTAATGTTGTACCATATGCTGGCTATTTGAACATGATAACAAAAAATAAAAACATAAAAAATAAATAAAACTAAGGAAAAGAGGGGTGCCTGGATGGCTCAGTCATTGGGCGTCTGCCTTCGGCTCAGGGCATGATCCCAGGGTCCTGGGATCGAGCTCCACATTGGGCTCCTCCACTGGGAGCCTGCTTCTTCCTCTCCCACTCCCCCAGCTTGTGTTCTCTCTCTCACTGGCTGTCTCTCTGTCAAATAAATAAATAAAATCTTAAAAAAAAAAAAAACTGAGAAGAAGAAAGAATTTAAATCAATAAATACAAAATGTTTTTAATTTTCTGAATTTTCAACCACCTATAATAAACATGAATTCTTTTATTAGAAAATAAAACTGTTACAAAAATTAAAAATAAATAAGTTGTTGCTACAAAACTGCAACATAATATATAGTTTACTAGTTCTGTTATAGTCATAAAGATAGGAGTGGGTGATAATGGTGATATGGGCGAAAGAAAACAACAAATCTGGGTAAAAAAAGACATGAGGGAAAGGAGATTTAGAGAGAGTAAGAAGAGAAAAAGAAATACAGAAGTTCTCTATTAAATGAGTTAGTTATATGAGGTCACCAAAAGGAATATTTCCTCTGACTAAGGTTCTATAATGAGAACCACCTCATTTGGATGATGACATTGTCCTGGTGTCTTCAAGCCAGAGGTAAAGGAGATGCTCACATTCTCTGTATAAAGGCACCGTCAGCAAGATTTTGCTGTCCCACCCTGGACCAGAGGAATCCTGGAGTGATGGTCTTCACCCTGGATGGAGGAGTGTTCACTCCCACTTGTCCACACCTGGATGGCAGGGAGCCAAGATGCTGGCATCTGGCAGCCGGCATCTATCACTACCAAAAAGGCTCAAAGACAATGGTCAACTCAGGCTTTTCTTCTTGAAGTGTTTCTAATGCACATTTTGTATCATAATTGAAATACAGTCCACACAACCTGTAAGAGCAATTGACAGCTTTGTGTTATATTCTTCAAAGAACAGTCTCAGAGTTTTTGACTTAAAAATCTCATCTCCTTACTTCTCTTAACCTAACACACTTCTAAACTGTCCAATGTTACACTTCATGCGTAATGTGTTCCTGTTATATTTTTAACCTTCAAGTTTGGAAATGTTTAAACATGTAAATTTAGAGAGAATGGTAATGAATTCCCATGCTTATTATCCAGATTTGATGATTAATAAGCCATAGCCAGGAAGGCCTATGTGGCTCAGTCAGTTAACTTCTGCCTTCGGCTCAGGTCATGATCCCAGGGTCCTGGGATCGAGTGCCATGTCATCGGGCTCCCTGCTCAGCGGGGAGTCTGCTTCTCCCTCTCCCTCTGCCCCCTCCCCTGCTCACGCTCTCTCACTCTTGCTCACTCACTCAATCTCTCTCTCTCAAATAAATAAATAAAATATTTTTTAAAAAATAAATTTAAAAAAATAACTCATGGCCAATCTCGTTTCATCTATTGCCCACCTACTCCTCACATCAATGGATTTTACAAACACAGCATTGCGTGCATCTATAAATATTGCAGTATGTGACACTAAATGAAGGTTTTAAAAAACACAACCACAATGCCATTATCACACCTAGAAAGTCAACAGTGACTCCTTAATATCAACATATGTCCAGTCAGTGTTTAAATTTCCTCAATTGGCTGATACATTTTTTATAATAGGTTCATTTAGTCAGGAGCCATTGCAACTGTTTTGTATGCCTCTCAGGTCTTCTCTGATATATAATTTCTTCCCTCTTGTCTCTTTGTTTTTTTCTTAAGTTTCCCTCGCAACTTAGCTAAGAAATGATACCATTTGTCCTGCACCATTTCTAACAATCTTGATTTGGTTGTGTTATGGATTGAACATTTGTGTTTCTTCAAAATTCATACATTAAAGCCCTAATCCTCCATGTGATGGTATTTGAAATGGGGCATTTGAGATATAATTAGGGTTAGATGAGGTCATGGGGGTGGATCATCATGATCAGTGCCCTTCTGGTAAGAGATGCCAGGGCACACACTGTCCCTGTCTCTGTCTCTCTGTTCCCTGGAGGGACATGGGAAGAAGGCAGCCATCTGCAAGCCTGGAAGAAAGCTTTCACCAGAACTTGATTCAGTTGGCACTGTGATCTTAGACTTCCTATATTCAAAAGTGTGAGTAATAAACGCCTGTTGTTTAAGGCACCCAGAGCTAATGAGTCAGGTTGATCGCATCCAGAGGTTCCTCCGTCTGTTTGAAGCCTGTACCTCACCTGCAGATTGTCCCTCAGTGCTGGGTTAGGGACTCCACATACAGTAATGTCTCAGCTTCATCTTGGCCTACCCTTCCCTTGTCCTTCTATTTCTTTTCATTCTGAGAATGTTGGCTTTTCTTGAAGCACCTATGCTCCACTGTGTCTGCATAAGGATGCAAATTTCTGTTTATTTGAACCTGCATTCCAGATGGTTCTCAGCCTTGAGGTCATGACCAAGAACAGAAGCCCCAGGACTAATTTTATATCATTTGGGTAAGATATAGGTAATAAATAAACAAGAAAGTGTTATAGCAGGCATATATGATGGTAATCACACTATGGAGGAAAATAAGGAAGAAGGGGGGGAATATGCTGGACAGCTATTTTCAGTAGGGTGGTCAGAGACAGACACACAGAAGAAGACCTCTAAGCAGAGGATTTAAGGATACATGCGAAGACACATGGGTATCAAAGGGGAGAGAGGTCGAGGCAGAGGGAACAGGAAATGCTACGTTCTGGAGGTGACCGTATTTTTGCAAAACTGCAAGATGCTCAGTGTGTGTGGAGCAGAAGGAACATGGATTAGGAGACAATCAATTTGTAGAAGCAGCAGAAGCCGGATCACAGGAGGCCTTAGGCACTGCCATGGGTTTGTGGATCTTACTTTGAGTGTGATAGAAAGTCACTAGAGCATGTGGGTAGGAATGATATGATCGCTTGCTCCTGTTTTAGCTGCACCCTCCATCTGCCATGGTCAGGATAATAATAGATGCAGAGTAGCCTGGCAGATGCCACCAGAACAATCCAGACAAGAGGGGACAGTGGCTTGAACCAGGGTAGGAGTCATGGAGCCAGAAGTCAAGAAGAGGTCAGCAAGCAGGCATGTTATGGAAGCAGAGCTAACAGGACATGTCAATGAGTTGGACGTGTGCATAAGAAAAAGCAGGTGTCAAAGATGACATAGAGTGGGGTTTTTTTGTTTTTGTGTGGGGTTTTTTGGCCTGAGCAATTCTCACTAAGCAACCACTGACCGAGATGAGGAAGAAGCAGGTTTCAGGTAGGCAGGTTCGGATTTGGACACGTAAGGTTTAGCACGTTTATTAGACATACAAATGGAAAGGTCAGACTAGCATTTGGACATGGAATTCATGCAGGTATAAATTGGCTGCACAGCATATATATGGTAAAGCCAGAACACTGGATGATGTCAACACAGGATAAAGTATAGAGAAGAAGAATTAGCTGAATGATTGAGTGCTGGGGATTCACCATGTGCAGGTCAGGATGATAAAGAGAATCCACAAAGGAGACTGAGCACAAATAGCAAATGAAGGAGAAGAAAATCCAGTGTGGAGAAGGTGTGGCCCCTAAAGCCAAGTGAGGGAAAGTTCTTCCACAGAGAATGTGATTGTCAGGGCTGACAAAGGTACAGGACTCATTAGGAAGCTCTTGCTGGAGAGGTAATGAATACCAGTGGTATCACTAATAATGAAACCCAACACAATGCACATAAGCTGGTTTATGGAATGTCTAATCTTGATGTTTCTGGAACTCTCTTTTCCTATTTAAAAATCCCAAGAATACCCCACTGTGCAGAGACCTTTGCAATTAAGAGGAACCATGGACTGCTCTAGGTCTACAAAGTACGTATGGTTCCTTGAGGGGCCATGTAATTCTATTTGGCCACTTTCATTGGGACTTTCATGTCTTTCATATTCCTGAAACTTTTCAGCCCCAACTGAACCTTAATTGTTCTAACTGTCTGGATGAAGTTGAATATGTGGTTTGTGACTCATTAAAAAAGTCTGCAACAACAGGCTCAGGCCCAACCTCGGTTTGAATACAAATGAAGCCATCCTGGGTTTTGATAACTGGTCAAACTGTCCTTAGTACTCTGAACCCTACCACGTAAATCTGAGCAGAGCACACTTACTTTAGGCTTTTTAGGAGGCAGCCCTGCTGTTTTAGCACCTCACAGAGCAGCATGACCCCTAGATCACCCAGGTCATTACTGCCCAGGCTCAGCTCCCGCAGACTCTTGTTGGAGGTCAAAAGTGTGGAAAGATCCCAGCAACAGTGTGAGGTGAGGCTACAGCCATCTAATCTGCAAGAAAGAGGGTGATTGAAAGAAAATGCCTCCTTAACTATCCCCCTAGTCCCCCAGATCTCAGCCTGCAATGTTGCAAATGCACAAAAAGCACAGGATTAATGAACTTGGAACAATTTTGTGTGCTCATGGTTATTCTTTTCCCCTTTTCAGATGAAAATATTTTTTCTAGTCTATTGGATTGTGCAGATCAAATTAGTAATAGTAGTTTGTGAATTGATTTTTTCCAAATTCTATGCCTCTCTCCAAATTTCCCTAAAACACAATTGCTATATCACCCTATTATTTTGTGGTGAAAGGAAATCTAGTATTTACCTTTACACCACCAAGAGGTAGAACTCCTCCCAGTCCCATGATCCTGTAATAAGTCATCACTTCTCAGATAAAAATCATCCCATAATCATTCCCCTCACCTTAGCCACCATGTATCCCCATCATTGTAATTAAACTAAGGGACTTACTCCAATATCTGAAGCTTGCAGTTGGGGTGCAAGAGACCCTCACAGAGTAGCTTCACCCCCGTGTCTCCAAGAGCATTGCCCCGAAGATAAAGGTGTGTGAGCTTCTGGTTAGTGCTGAGCACTGAGGACAGAGCTGGACAGCAACCTGATGTAAGGCCAGAATTCATCAACCTGGAGAAGGAACAAGGAAATGGTGTCTCAATGTTCAGCCCTTCTTGAACATTGTACAACTATCCTAGAACAGGAATCTCATCTTATCTAAAAAGTGCATCCTTTGGGCACTTGGGTAGCTCAGTTGAAGTGTCTGCCTTCGGCTCTGGTTGTGGTCCCAGGGTCCTGCGATAGAACCCCACATCGGGCTTCCTAGGGGCTTAGAGGGGAGTCTGCT
This sequence comes from Ursus arctos, assembly GCF_023065955.2. Classification (NCBI taxonomy): domain Eukaryota; kingdom Metazoa; phylum Chordata; class Mammalia; order Carnivora; family Ursidae; genus Ursus; species Ursus arctos. Next base: position 3,282,217 of record NW_026623067.1, on the reverse strand, counting down.
TCTCCCTCTCTGTGCCTCCCACCCCAAGCTTGTGCGCTCTCTCTCTCTCTCTCTCTCTCAAATAAATGAAATCTTAAAAAAAAATCTGCATCCTTTTCCTTCAAGGTCAGGAGCCAGCATCTTGGACACAATCCAGGAGAGCATGACTCCTTGTCTCTGGACCCATAACAGAGACAAATAATCATCACAGCAGATACTTTGCTGGGATTGGCGGAAGAGACAGAGCAAAAGCAAATTGATTCAGATTCCTTCCACATTCTTCTTCTTTCTTACACATAATCCCTCTGCCATGCATGCTCCTGACCACTGCATCTTCCAGAAATACATCCCAGATTATCCTTCACTGATAATTCTGACAACATTGCAAAGACTTGCCTTACTGGATTCTCACATTAATTGAGCAAGGTGGTAGTGCAGCTATAACTATTATGTATCTTTTGCATATTCGAAATCTGAGGTTTATCAAATCCTATGTTTCTCTTAAGGTCAAAGAGCAAGTGTTTACTGAGGAGGGACCTGGACTTAAGCATTATAGGGCCATCCCTCCTCTGTGGCCCTTCTATCCATATCACTCTTCCTTTTGAACTGGAAGGGGGCCCTCAGAGCATAGAGCTCTAGATTTGTATTACACTCAGTGGGACTAAGATGTTTGGTATGCTGCACTTTGGTCAAGTTGATTATATTCTCTCCCCCAACAGGAGCATGAGGGCTCTGGGGTAGGGAGCTGCATCCTTCTAGCATAGAAGCTCAGAGGGGAGTATACAGTATGCTGAAAGCCACGTGTGCTAGGCCTTCAACAAAACCTTGAATTAACAACATCTCATGCAATCACATTCCTTCCTGCCAGAATCCTTAACAATGACATGTTTTTAAGCTCCAACATGTCTTAGAATCAGGAAAAATAGAAACATAGAAAGTAGCACCAGCAGGTTATCAAAAGAAAACAGAAGTACTTCTCTACTTACTGGTTTCTATCTGGCCAGTCAAGGATGAATCATAATTTTTTTTAAAAATTGAATACGGTGACTGACATAATATAATAAAAAATTATTATAAAAAAATTTTTAAAAATTGAATATGCAAGACAAAGAGGGGAATAAAACCCAAGATGGATGAGTAAAATAACAAGGCAAGGCTTCTAGTAAGAACTTTATTTCCAACTGAGAATAATTTCATCAGACATTCCTTAATTAACATGGAGAAGGTATTTGCAAGCTTATTAACTGTTACGAACCAAAGGTTTGTGTCGTCTTGAAATCATATGTTGAAATGTTAACCCTCATTGTGATGGTAGGATGTGCAGCCTTTAAGAGGTAATTAGGTCTTCAGGGTGGAGTCTTCATGATGGGATTAGTGCCCCAATAAAACAGACCCCAAAGAGTTCCTTTGCCCCTACTGCCATGTGAGGACACAACAAGAAGGTGGCTGTCTGAAAGCCAAGAACCAGATGATCTACAGGCACCTTGATCTTGGGCTTCCAGCCTCCAGAACTGTGAAATGTGTTTGTTGTTTGAGTCACCCAGACAATGATATTTTTGTTACAGCAGCCTGAACAGCCTGGATGAAGATGAAGAACAGCAAAGATGAAGACCATTCCAGAAGACTGAAGACAGTCAACCAAAAGGAAAGGAAAAAAATTATTTTGTAAGTTACAAAATGGCAAGCTTTGCCATCATTTCCAGAAAAGGACTAGAAGGGATTATGAACAGATGTTTGAGTAGCAGTGCACCATGAGATGGCAACAGTTACAGGCACAAGGTGGTTTTGTTAAGAATAAGTCACATCTGAATTACCAAAATGTTAATTATCATTGAGATTGAGTGATGGGTGCATGGATTGCATAATGAAATGTTTAGGCAATCAAACAACCAAGTTCTACCAACCAATCCACTTGATTAGAGGGATGTAACCAACATCACATATCTTGGTCTCAACCAATCCATTCCACTCAGTTCCATTGTTACATTAATGTGTTTTTTTTAATTTACTAATGATATGCCTTATGTTATAAAAATGTATCACAAAGAAAATTGAGGAAGAAGAGTTAATATTCATTGAGTGTTTACTATATGTGCGGAAATAATGACTTACAATAGGATTATCTCATAGAATTACTATAAAACCAAGATGTAGGTACCATTTTTGTTCTTATGTTTAAATGGAAAAGCTGAGAATCAGGGAAATTACTTGAAAAATAAGAAGGAGCTTCCTAGATGGACTATGAGGGCAAGAGAGTTTTTTTCATACCAGGCAAAAGGAAAATGGTAAGCAAGGGAAGGAAGGGTAAAAGAGTTCACGTTTTTAGAACTAAAAACTTATTCAATATGACTCAGAATGGAATGAACTGTGTGGCAGAAGAAATGATCTAGAGTTGATCAGGGACAGCTTTGTGTATGATGCTAAGATAGCAACTACACTCTGACTTCAAAGAACTTTTGAAATTTTTTGAGAAAAAGCTCAATATTATCAAATCCACATTTTAGAAAATTCTTCTGGTGTTTTGCAAAAGAAAAAAGGAGGTAAAAGGAACTGAAAGTAAAGACAATCTAGGATTTTCCTCTTTTTACTGGCTAATCAGCCTCCTGGAAAGTCCCACGATTCAACAAGGCAGTAAAGAAAGGACAAGAAGGGGACAAAGGATGAGTGTGGAGAGTAAGTTATAAGAATTAAAGAATTTTGCAAATGCTCACCGTGTGGTGATATTACATAATATCAGAGGGGTGGGTAGTGCAAAATGCAACCAAAAATAGAGGCCTAAAGTTCAGGACATTTGGCCACACTTAACAAAATATAAAATGTCTAAAAGTTTTACCTCATTGGTTACATTTATAGGTATCCATCTCAAAAGAAATATCCACACATAAATAAAGTTATATATATAAATATGTTTTTCATAGTTACTTGTAATAATAAAAAAAGGAGAAATTCATTCAAAGGTTTATCATTCTGTGAGAACCTCAATAAATTACTGTAATGCATACTATGTAATACTATGCCCAAATCTGTAGATCTGTATATACGAGCACGGTAATAAATTCATGATAAATTTGAGAAGAAATCATAAGAAAGACTGCACAAAAAACTGCTAAAACTGACACATAAATTTAATAAAGTCACAGTATACAAAATCAATGTACAGACCTCTGTTGCATTTCTATACACCAAAAATGAAGTAGCAGAAAAAGAAATCAAGGCATTGATCCCATTTATAATTGCACCAAAAACAATAAGATACCTAGGAATAAACCTAACCAAAGAGGTAAAAGATCTGCACTCTGAAAACTGTAGAACACTTACAAAAGAAATTGAAGAGGACACAAAGAAATGGGGGGAAAATTCCATGCTAGTGAATTGAAAGAACAAGCATTGCTAAAATGCAAAGCATTCTACACATTTAAAGCAACCCCTATCAAAGTAACACCAGCATTCTTCAGAGAACTAGAACAATTTGATAATTTGCATGAAACCAGAAAAGACCCCGAATAGCCAAAGCAATCCTGAAAAAGAAAAGCAAAGCTTGAAGCATCACAATTCTGGACTTCAAGATATATTATAAAGCTGTAGTCATCAAGACAGTATGATACACAAAAACAGGCACATAGATCCATGGAACAGAATAGAGAACCTAGAAATGCACTCTCAACTCTATGGTCAACTAATCTTTGAGAAAGCACAAAAGAATATGCAATGGAAAAAAAGACAGTCTCTTCAACAAATGGTGCTGGGAAAATTGGAAAGCCACATGCAGAAGAATGAAACTGGATCATTCTCTTACACCATACACAAAGATAAACCCAAAATGGATGAAAGACCTAAATGTGAGTCAGGAAACCACCAAAATCCTAGAAAGGAAAACAGGCAGCAACTTATTTGACCTCGCTAACAACAACTTCTTACTAGACCTATCTCCAGAGGCAAGGAAAACAAGGCAAAAATGAACTATTGGAACTTTATCAAGATAAAAATCTTCTGCAGAGTGAAGGAAACAATCTACAAAACTAAAAGACAACCTAAAGTATGGGAGAAGATTTGCAAATGACGTATCTGATAAAGAGTATCCAAAATCTATAAAGAACTTATCAAACTTGACACCCAAAAAACAAATAACCCAGTTAAAAAAGTGGACAGAAGACATGAATAGACATTTTTCCAAAGAAGACATCCAGATGGCCAACAGACACATGAAAAGATGTTCGATGTTACCTTCAGGGAACTACAAATCAAAACCACACCTGTCAGAATGGCTAAAAAACACAGGAATCAACAGATGTTGGCAAGGATGTGGAGAAAGGGGGTCCCTCTTACACTGTTGGTGGGAGTGCAAGTTGGTATGGCCACTTTGGAAAACAGTGTGGAGATCCCTTAAAAGTTAAAAGTAGAGGGCACGTATTGCATGGTCTACTTTTAACTTTTAAGGGACCTCCACACTGTTTTCCAAAGTGGCCATACCAACTTGCACTCCCACCAACAGTGTAAGAGGGACCCCCCTTTCTCCACAGCCTCTCCAACATTGCATGGTGCACTGGGTGTTATACACAACTAATGAATCATGGAACTTTACATCAAAAACCAGGGATGTACTGTATGGTGACTAACATAATATAATAAAAAAATATTATTATAATAAAAAAATGTTTAAAAAGTTAAAAGTAGAGCTATCCTATAATCCAGCAATTGGGGTATTTACCCCAAAGATTCAGACATAGTGAAGAGAAGGGCCATATGCACCCCAATGTTCATAGCAGCATTGTCCACAGTAGCTAAATTGTGGAAAGAGCCGAGATGCCCTTCAACAGATGACTGGATTAAGAAGATGTGGTCCATATATACAATGGAATATTACTCAGCTATCAAAAAGGACAATTACCCAACATTTGCAGCAACATGGGCGGGACTGGAGGAGATTATGCTAAGTGAAATAAGTCAAGAAGAGAAAGACAATTATCATATGGTTTCACTCATTTATGGAACATAAGAAATAGCAGGGAGATTGGTAGGAGAAGGAAGGGAAGAATGAAGGGGGGGTAACAGAAGGGGGAATGAACTATGAGAGACTACGGACTCTGGAAAACAAACTGAGGGCTTCAGGTGGGGGGATAGACTGGTGATGGGTAGTAAGGAGGGCATGTATTGCATGGTGCAGTGGGTGTTACACGTAAGTAATGAATCATGGAACTTTACATCAAAAACTAGGGACGTATTGTGTGATGACTAACATAATATAATAAAAATTATTAAATTAAAAAAAAGAAACAAAACAGATGAACATAGAGGGGAAAAAAGAGAGAGGGAAGCAAAGCATAAGAGATTCTTAAATATAGAAAACAAACTGAGGGTTGATGGAGGGAGGTGGTTGGGGATGGGCTAATGGGTGGTGTGTATTAAGGAGAGCACTTGTTTTGATGAGCACTGAGTGTTGATGTAAGTGATGAATCACTGAATTCTACTCATGAAACCAATATTATGCTATTTGTTAACTATCAAGTATTTAAATTTAAAAATTGGATAAAAAAACAACTATAACCAACAAACTGGACAACCTAAAAGAAATGGAAAAATTCTTAGAAACATATAACCTACCAAAACTGAACAAAGAAGAAATAATCTGAACACACCTACTACTAGTAAGGAGATTGAACCAATATTCAAAAATTTCCCCACAAAGAAAGGCTCAGAACCGATGGCCTCATTGGTGAATTATATCAACATTTAAAGAATTAACAGCTATCCTTTTAAAACTTTCCCAAAAAATCAGAGAAAGGAACACTTCCAAAGTCATTTTTAAGACTAACATTACCCTGATACCAAACCAGATAGAACAATACAAGAAAACCAAAGGCCAGGGAGGGAGTTAAGATGGCGGAGGAGTAGGGGACCCCTTTTTCAGCCGGTCCCCTGAGTCGAGCTGGATAGGTACCAGACCAGCCTAAACAACCACGGAATCAGCCTGAGATGCAGGAAGATACATCTGGATCTCTACAAATGAACATCTCCTATGCTGAGTATGGAGGTACGAAGCGGGGAGCCGTGAAACCGCGCACAGATATTGGAAGAAAAACGGAAGGGGGAGGGAGCCGCCGTGTTCGGGAGCCGGGAAACGGCAGCCACCTGCACGGGGGAGCGGGCGGACTCACAGACGGCACCCCCAAGAGAGCGGACTGAGACCGGTGAGCCGGGAGCGCGCCGCCAGGCATCTCGCGGAACACCGGAATTCCGGTGCGCTCACTGGATCCAGACTGAGACCGGGAGCTCCCGGAGCGTGCTCGGGGCAGCTGGCGGCTGGTGGGCCACCTGCACGGGGGAGCGGGCGGACTCGCGGTCGGCACCCGCGAAACAGCAGACTGAGACCCTGAACCGGGTGCGTGAGCCACCAGGCTTCTCACGGAACTCCGGAATCCTGGTGTGCTCACCAGGCATAGACTGAGACCCGGAGATCCAGAGATCCGGGAGCGCACAGGGGCGGCTGGCGGCTGGCGGGGTTAGAAACACAAAGGACAGAGACGCGCTGGCCCTGGAAGTGAGGGCTGGGACGCCGGGTGTGGGGCGCACATCCCGGGACGCTGCAGGGTTGAGCAGCACCAACAGTAACAGAGTTAAAGTGGCCAGAACATCAGTGGAGAATGGGCCGCAATCCCTCTGTTCTGTGACAATTCAGCCTCTGCTGATCTGTCTCCCAGAAGAGGCATAACAGACCGCCAGGGAAAGCCGCCAGAGAACAAAAGCCTGGAAATACCGGCTAAGAGAGTGCCCATCCCCATCCCCCCTCGCAGGGGACACGGAGAATCTACCCAAACAGGGTTGCCAGAGTACCGGCGCGAAGGGTCCCTCCCCCAGAACACAGAAGGCAGGCTGAAAAATCAAGAAGCCCACAACCTGGGGCGCCTGGGTGGCGCAGTCATTGAGCGCCTGTGTTCTGCTTAGGGCATGATCCCGGCGTTCTGGAAAGGAGTCCCTCATCGGGCTCCTCCACTGGGAGCCTGCTTCTTCCTCTCCCACACCCCTGCTTCTGTTCCCATTCTTGCTGACTGTCTGTCTCTCTCTCTCAGATAAATAAATGAATAAAATCTTTAAAGAAGAAGCCCACATCCCCAAGATTGCTATAAAACAAGGGGCACGGCCTGGGACCCAGTCAATAATTTGAGATCTGGACAACCCCGCAACCTCTCCTCATCAGAATGACAAGAAGGAGAAGCCCCCCCCCAGCAAAGAAAAGACAGTGAGTCTGTGGCCTCTGCCACAGAAATAATGGATATGGATGTAACCAAATTATCAGAAATGGAATTCAGAGTAACGATGGTCAAAATGATGAGTAGAATTGAAAAAAGTATTAACGAAAAGGTTACTGAGAATATAGAATCCCTAAGGACAGAAATGAGAGCGAATCTGACAGAAATTGAAAATTCTATAAAAAAAACAGAGGTCTAGAAGAGATATTTGAACAAATTGTAGCTGAAAACTTCCCTAATCTAGCGAGGGAAACAAACATTCGTGTCCAAGAGGCAGAGAGGACCCCTCCCAAGCTCAACCACGACAAACCTACGCCACGTCACGTCATAGTGCAATTCGCAAATATTAGATCCAAGGATACAATATTGAAAGCGGCCAGGGAAAAGAAATTTCTCACGTACCAAGGCAAGGCATCAGAATTACGTCAGACCTGTCTACACAGACCTGGAATGAGAGAAAGGGTTGGGGGAGCATTTTTAAAGCTCTTTCAGAGAAAAACATGCAGCCAAGGATCCTTTATCCAGCAAGGCTGTCATTCAGAATTGATGGAGAAATAAAGACATTTCAGAATCGCCAGTCAATAACCAATTTTGTAACCACGAAAACAGCCCTACAGGAGATATTAAGGGGGGTTCTATAAAGGTTAAAAGGCCCCAAGAGTGATACACAAAAGAAAGTCACAACCAATACAAACAAAGACTTTACTGGCAACATGGCATCATTAAAATCATATCTCTCAGTTCTTAGCGCTAATGTAAATGGTTTGAACACTCCCATAAAACACCACAGGGTTGCAGATTGGATAAAAAGAAATGACCCATCCATTTGCTGTCTACAAGAGACTCATTTCGAACCCAAATATGCATTCAGACTGAAGGTAAGGGGATGGAGTACCATCTTTCACACAAATGGACCTCAAAAGAAAGCTGGGGTAGCACTTTTCCTATCAGATAAATTGGATTTTAAAATACAGACTATAGTTAGAGATGCAGAAGGGCACTATATTATTCTTAAAGGAGGTATTCAACAAGTGGATATGACAATTATAAATATATATGCCCCCAACAGGGGAGCAGCAAGATACACAAGCCAACTCTTAACCACAATAAAGAGACATATAGATAAAAATACATTAATAGTAGGGGATCTCAACACTCCACTATCAGAAATAGACAGAACACCCTGGCAAAAACTAAGCAAAGAATCAAAGGCTTTGAATGCCATACTCGACGAGTTGGACCTCATAGATATATATAGAACACTACACCCCAGAACCAAAGAATACTCATTCTATTCTAATGCCCATGGAACATTCTCAAGAATAGACCATGTTCTGGGACACAAAACAGGTCTCAGCCGATACCAAAAGATTGAAATTATCCCCTGCATATTCTCAGACCACAACGCTCTGAAATTGGAACTCAACCATACGGAAAAATTTAGAAGAAACTCAAACACTTGGAGACTAAGAACTATCCTGCTCAGGAATGACTCAATAAACCAGGAAATCAAAAATCAAATTAAACAATTTATGGAGACCAATGAGAATGAAAATACAACAGTCCAAAACCTATGGGATACTGCAAAGGCGGTCCTAAGGGGGAAATACATAGCCATCCAAGCCTCACTCAAAAGAATAGAAAAATCTAAAATGCAGTTTTTATATTCTCACCTCAAGAAGCTGGAACAGCAACAGAGGGACAGGCCTAATCCACGCACGAGGAAGCAGTTGACCAAAATTAGAGCAGAAATCAATCAATCAGAAACAAGAAGTACATTAGAGCAGATCAACAGGACTAGAAACTGGTTCTTTGAGAGAATCAATAAAATTGACAGACCACTGGCAAGACTTATCCAAAAGAAAAGAGAAAGGACCCAGATTATTAAAATTATGAATGAAAAAGGAGAGGTCACAACGAACACCATTGAAATTGGAAGGATTATTAGAAATTTTTATCAACAGCTATATGCCAATAAACTAAGCAATCTGGAAGACACAATCCTTCCTGGAAACCTATAAACCACCATGATTGAAACAGGAAGAAATTGATTTCTTAAACAGGCCAATTAATTATGAAGAAATTGAGTCAGTGATAAACAACCTTCCAAATAACAAAACTCCAGGCCCGGATGGTTTTCCTGGGGAATTCTACCAAACATTCAAAGAAGAAATAATCCCTATTCTCCTAAAGCTATTTCAAAAAATAGAAACAGAAGGAAAGCTATCAAACTCATTCTATGAGGCCAATATTACCTTGATCCCTAAACCAGGCAAAGACCCCCTCAAAAAGGAGAATTACAGACCGATTTCCCTAATGAATATGGACACCAAAATCCTCAACAAGATACTTGCTAATAGAATCCAACTGTACATTAAAAGGATTATCCATCATGATCAAGTGGGATTCATACCTGGGATGCAAGCGTGGTTCAATATTCGCAAATCAATCAGCGTGATACATCATATCAACAAGAAAAGACTCAGGAACCATATGATCCTCTCAATCGATGCTGAAAAAGCATTTGACAAAATACAGCATCCTTTCCTGATTAAAACCCTTCAGAGTGTAGGAATAGAGGGTACATTTCTCAATCTCATAAAAGCCATCTATGAAAAGCCTACTGCAAATATTATCCTCAATGGGGAAAAGCTGGAAGCCTTTCCCTTAAGATCAGGAACTCGACAAGGATGCCCACTCTCACCACTATTATTCAACATAGTACTAGAAGTCCTTGCAACAGCAATCAGATGACAAAAAGGGATCAAAGGTATTCAAATTGGCAAAGAAGAAGTCAAAATGTCTATCTTCACAGATGACATGATACTCTATATGGAAAACCCAAAAGAAGCCACTCCCAAACTATTAGAAGTTATAGAGCAATTCAGTAATGTGGCGGGATACAAAATCAATGCTCAGAAATCAGTTGCATTTCTATACACGAATAACGAGACCGAAGAAAGAGAAATTAGGGAATCCATCCCATTTACAATAGCACCAAAAACCATACGTTACCTTGGAATTAACTTAACCAGAGACGTAAAGGACCTATATTCTAGAAAGTATAAATCACTCTTGAAAGACATTGAGGAAGACATAAAAAGATGGAAAGATATTCCATGCTCATGGATTGGAAAAATTAACATAGTTAAAATGTCCATGCTACCCAGAGCAATCTACACTTTCAATGCTATCCCGATCAAAATACCGAGGACATTTTTCAAAGAACTGGAACAAACAGTCCTTAAATTTGTATGGAAACAGAAAAGGCCCCGAATCTCCAAGGAACTGTTGAAAAGGAAAAACAAAGCTGGGGGCATCACAATGCCGGATTTCGAGCTGTACTACAAAGCTGTGATCACAAAGACAGCATGGTACTGGCACAAAAACAGACACATAGACCAATGGAACAGAATAGAGAGCCCAGAAATGGACCCTCGGCTCTTTGGGCAACTAATATTTGATAAAGCAGGAAAAAACATCCGGTGGGAAAAAGTCTCTTCAATAAATGGTGCTGGGAAAATTGGACAGCTACATGCAAAAGAATGAAACTTGACCACTCTCTCACACCATACACAAAAATAAACTCCAAATGGATGAAAGACCTCGATGTGGGACAGGAATCCATCAAAATTCTAGAGGAGAACATAGGCAGCAACCTCGACGACATCGGCCAAAGCAACCTTTTTCAGGATACATCCCCAAAGGCAAGAGAAACAAAAGATAAAATGAATTTATGGGACTTCATCAAGATTAAAAGTTTCTACACAGCCAAGGAAACAGTCAGAAAAACTAAGAGGCAGCCCAAGAATGGGAGAATATATTTGCAAATGACACTACAGATAAAGGACTGGTATCCAAGATCTACAAAGACCTTCTCAAACTCAATACACGAGAAACAAATAAACAAATCAAAAAATGGGCAGAAGATATGAACAGACACTTTTTCAATGAAGACATACAAATGGCTAACAGACACATGAAAAAATGTTCAAAATCATTAGCCATCAAGGAAATTCAAATCAAAACCACACTGAGATACCACCTTATGCCAGTTAGAATGGCAAAAATAGACAAGGCAAGAAACAACAATTGTTGGAGAGGATGTGGAGAAAGGGGATCCCTCCTACACTGTTGGTGGGAATGCAAGTTGGTACAGCCACTCTGGAAAACAGTGTGGAGGTCCCTTAAAAAGTTAAAAATTGAGCTACCCTATGATCCAGCCATTGCACTACTGGGTGTTTACCCCAAAGATACAGACGTAGTGAAGAGAAGGGTCATATGCACCCCAATGTCCATAGCAGCAATGTCCACAATAGCTAAATCGTGGAAGGAGCCGAGATGCCCTTCAACAGATGACTGGATTAAGAAGTTGTGGCCCATATATACAATGGAATATTACTCAGCTATCAGAAAGAACGAGTTCTCAACATTTGCTGCAACATGGATGGCCCTGGAGGAGATAAATCTAATTGAAATAAGTCAAGCAGAGAAAGACAACTATCATATGATTTCTCTCATCTATGGAACATAAGAACTAGGAAGATCAGTAGGGGAAGAAAGGGATAAAGAAAGGGGGGGGTAATTAGAGGGGGGAATGAAACATGAGAGACTATGGACTATGAGAAACAAACTGAGGCCCTCAGAGGGGAGGTGGGTGGGGGATTGGGATAGACTGGTGATGGGTAGTAAGGAGGGCACGTATTGCATGGTGCACTGGGTGTTATACGCAACTAATGAATCATCGAGCCTTACATCGGAAACCGGGGATGTACTGTATGGTGACTAACACAATATAATAAAAAATTATTAAAAAAAAAAAAAGAAAAGAAAACCAGAGGCCAATATTCTTCATGAATATAGAGCAAAAATTCTTAACAAAATAATAGTAAACTGAATTTGGCAGGACATGTAAAGGATTATTCACCATGTCAAGTGGGATTTATCCCTGAGATGCCAGGATGGTTTCAGATACACAAATCAATGAATGTGATAAATTACAGTAATAAAATGAGACAAAATTCATTTGATCCTCTCAATAGAAGCAGAATAAACACTTAACAAAATTCAAAATCCATTCATTATTAAAAAATTTAACAAATTAGGCATAGAAGGAATGTACCATAACATAATAAAAGCTTATATGACGAGCCCACAGCTAACATCATGGTCAATGGTGAAAGGTTGAAGACTTTTCCTCTGTGATCAGGAACAAAACAAGAGTACCCATTCTCTGCACTCCCATTCAATATAATCCTGGAAATCCTGGCCAGAGCCAGCAGGCAACAAAAAGAAATAAATAAAAGGCATCAGAATTGGAAAAGAGAAGTAAATTTGACTCTTTTACAAATGACATGATTTTATATATAGAAAATCGAAAAGACTCAACCAAAAAACAGTTAGATCTAAGCAATGGATTCAGTAAAGTTGCAGAATACAAAATTAACATACAAAAGTTAGTACTATTTCTATAATGAATTATCTGAAAATGAAATAAAAAGAGTATCTCATTTCTAATACCATCAAAAACAATAAAATATTCAAGAATAAATTTAACCAAGAAATAGCTCTCCACTGAAAACTACAAAATTGAAGATGAGACAAATAAATGTAAAGATATCCTTGTTCATGGATTAGAAGAATTAATATTATTGGAGCACCTGGGTAGTGCAGTCGATTAAGTGTCTAACTCTTTGTTTTGGCTCAGGTCATGATCTCAGCGTCCTGAGGTTAAGCCCTCTGTTGGGCTCCACACTCAGTGTGAAGTCAGCTTGAGATTCTTTCTCTCTCCCTGTCCCTCAGCGCCTCCCATTCATGCTCTCTCAAGAAATAGATAAATAAATAAATAAATAAATAAATAAATAAATAAATAAATCTTTAAAAAGTAACTATATTTAAAAAATAATGAATAATGTTAAAGTGTCCATACTACCTAAAGCCATCTATAGATCTAATATAATCCATATCAAGACTCCAGTGGTATTTTATAAGAAGTGGGGGAAAAAATCCTAAAATTTGTATGGAACACAAAAGATCCCAAATAGCCAAAGTATTCTTGAGAGAGAAGAACAAAGCTAGAGGCATCACACGTCCTGACTTCAAACTATATTATAAAGCTATAGTAATCAAAACAGTATGGTACTGGCATAAAGACAGACACATAGATCAATGGAACAGAATCAAGGGCCCAGGAGTAAAGCCATGCATATATGGTCAGCTAATACTTGATAAGGAAGCCAAGATTAGTCCGTAGAAAAAAAGACAAGTGTACTTCAGTAAATGATACTGAGAAAACTGAATACTCACATATAAAAATTAAAAAAAAACAGATCCTATCTTTCACCATTCACAAAAATGAACTAATGATTTAAATGTAACACCTGAAACCATTAAACTCCTAGAAGAAAATATAGGAGGAAAAGCTCTTTGACTAAGTCTTAAGAATGATTTTTTTTTAATATGACACCTAAAGCACAAGCAATAAAATAAAAAACAAACATGGGGAATTTCATCAGAGTAAAAAGCTTCTGCACAGCAGGGGAAGTGATCAACAAAATGAAAAGGCATCCTACAAAATGGGGGGGTGCAAATGATATATCTGATAAGGGGCTAATATCCAAAGTATATAAACACCACTAAATATATCAACATCACTAATTATCAGTGAAATGCTAATCAAAAATACCAAGAGATTACCACCTGAAGAGATAACAAATGCAGGGAGGATGTGGAATAAAGGGAGCCCTTGTGCATTGCTGATGGGAATGCAAATTGGCATGATCAGTAGAAACCAGTGTGGAGGGCAAAAAATTAAAAATGCAACTACAAGATCTAATTCCTCATCTGAGTACTTATCTAAAATAAATGAAATCAGTATATCGAAGAGATATCTGCATGCCATGTTTGTTGCAGCATTATACACAATAGCCAAAATAAGGAAACAACCTAATGGTTTAGTTCCATCAACGCATCCATGGATAAAGAAGATATGATTATGTATACAACTGAATACTACTCAACCATAAAAGAGAAATAAATTCTTCCATTTGCTACAAGATGGATGGACCGTGGGGGACACTATACTGAGTGAAACAAGTCAGAGAAAGACAAATATCATGATCTCACTTATACATGAAATTTTTTAAAAAATTTAAAAATCAAACCAAACTTACAGAAAAAGAGATCAGATTTGTGATTGTGAGAGGTGTGGGGAAGAGGGTGGGGGCACTGGTGAAGGTGGTCGAAGGGACCAACTTGTAGTTATGAATGAGCACTGGAGATGTAACGTAACAGGGCGACTACCGTTCATACTGCTGTATGGTATACGTCAAAGCTGATAAGAAAGTAAACCCTAAATGTTCTCATTACAAGGAAAAAAACATATTTCTGTAACTAACAAGGTGATGTATGGTAACTAGACTTATTGCGATAGTCACAACGTATGTACATCACGTCCTTATGCTGCAGAACTTAAGCATACAGAGTGCTATGTGTCAGTTGTATCTCAGTAAAGCGGAAGGAGAATAAATGATTCTTGTTTCGGCCACCTTTTGTGGCAGGTTGTTCCAGCAGCCCCAGAAAGCCAATTCACAGAGGGCATTAAGACAGGTGGGTGGATGGACAGACAGACAGATAAATGTTCATGTATAGTAAAATGTCTGGAAGTTCACTCATCAGCTCCTTGTAAATGGTTCTCTCAGAAGTGGGCTGAGTAAGAATTTTTGCATCTTACTTAATGCATTTATATTATTTGATATTTTCACACTAAGCATGTCTTACTTTTGCAATAAAAGACCCAGAGCAGAACTTCCAGTTTCCAGCCCAGCATGTGGAAAGCTTAGAACTCACCACTCATCCTAACAACAAATTAAAAGCTGAGCAAGCTACAAAACAACTCATCTTAGGTCCACAAGAGAAGTGTGGTCACAGGGCAACCTGCTGCCCCCAAAACTGGAGAGACAGAGAGGACAATACAGAGAACCATAACTGCCTGGATCGGAACCCCACAAGCTGAAACCAACATAGGAACCAGTACCCAGATAGGGAAACCTGACTGTAATTGATAAGTAGCTGGAGGTTGGGTGTAGAGAAGTCTGAGAGATAAAAACACCAGGGGAACCCAGTCATAGGGGAATCCCCATACTTCTGTAACTTTTATTTCTAGGGTCTCAACCAGATTCTCACAGTAAATATCAGAGAAAAATCACTTTGTGTTTCAGGAGGAGGGGAGAGAAAACCATTTTAAAATATACCAGAGTACTCTGCTTTTCTTAATAAGGCTAATTCTTAATAAGAGAAAGTAGTTGACCAAAGCCTAACTGCTGAGATATTATCAGAGCCTAATTGACCTTATAAAAGGAAAATACTCAAGCCCAGCCAAATTTAGCCATCCTGTCCTGGGGTGGGAGGAGGGTAATGAGAAGCACTTGAAAAACACTGAGAACTCACAGTTCAAAGGCATAGGCTCATTAAAAGACTGAGATATAATTATACAATTATAGAATGACTTCCCTCTCCCACACCTACTTGTCATATTACTAAAGGCCTATTTACAACAACCCAGTAAATGGGTATGCTATCACGTCCAATGTCAAGAAAAAAATTATGAGACACTTTAAAAGGCAGGAAACATAGTTTGAAGAGACAGAGAAAACAGCAGAACCAAACTCAAACATGATGGAGATGTTGAAATTATCAGCACAGGAATTTAAAATAACTATGATTAATACACCATCAAGAGAATAAAAAGACAAGCCATACTGGGAGAAAATATTTCCAATATATCTGATAAAGGACTGCTATTTAGAATATACAAAGAACCCTTAACACTCAATAAGAAAATAAACAACCTGATTTAAAAATGGGTCAAAGACCTTAAATGACACCTTACTAAAGAAAACACACAGATGGGGTGCCTGGGTGGCGCAGTCATTAAGCATCTGCCTTCAACTCTTGGCGTGATCCCAGGGTCCTGGGATCGAGCCCCACATCAGGCTCCTCTGCTGGGAGCCTGCTTCTTCCTCTCCCACTTCCCCTGCTTGTGTTCCCTCTCTCACTGGCTGTGTCTGTCTCTGTCAAATAAATAAATAAAATTTTTTTAAAAAAGAAAGAAAGCACACAGATGACTAATAAGTTTATGAAAAGACATTCTACATCGTAAGTCATCAAGGAAATGCAAATTAAAACAAAAACAAATATGACTACATGCATATTACAATTGCCACAGGGAAAGCTGACAATGCCAATGCTGTGAGGCTATGAAGCACACGAGCACTCGTTCATGGTGCTGGGGACACAGAAGTGTGCACCCTCTTTAGAAAGCACGTTTGCGGTTTCTTACAAAACTAGACATCCTTTAATTATATGATGCAGCAATATCGCTCCTGATATTTACCCTAAGGCGCTGAAGACTCATTTCCATGCAAAAACCTTCACACAGATGTGCATGCCACATTTATTCATAAATATCAAACTTGAAAACAAGAGATACAGTAAGATGATGGAGTAGGAGAAATTCAGAGGATGGCTGCAGAGTACGAGGACCCCAGGCTCATCTCTTCCCATGAACGCAATTAGATAACTATCAAAACATCCTAAATACCCCAGAAACTGACCTGAACACCGACAGAGCACACTATACAACTAAAGGGACATAAGAGACCACATTGAAGAAGATTGGAAGGTCGGAGACCTGGTTTGGGGGAGAAACAGAACATGGGTGCCTGGTGGGGAAGGAGCCATGGTCACAGAGAAGGGTGAGAGAGAGGGGAACACATGGGGGAAAGTACAAGGAGAACAATTCCCCAAAGGCATTGGCTGGGAAAACAAGAGGGGCTGAATTTTATGAGTTCTTGCAACCAGCAGGGCTTAAAGCCTGGAGTTTTGAAGGTCAGCAGGCTTGCCTGGGAATACAGCCTAGAGGGTTCTATCCTACTCTGGAGAGAAAACAGGCAAATAACACAGGAGCAGATGGCATTGAAACAGTGATCTGAAAATGCCCGGGGGACACAGTGAGGCAATTAGTTCCTCTTCTTGGAGCACTTTCCTGAAGGCAGCATTCAAGGAGACACCTCTCCAGGAGCCACAGAGATGGCTAGTGCCGTTTCCCTCCTCCATCCCTCAACATAGACACAGAACCACCTGCAGAAAGCAAGGCAGTACCCACACTGGCTGCCTAACCTGCTTCCTCCAAGTCCCACACCCCTGTGCTCTGGAGTGACTGCCCTTCTCAGTAAAGCTTGCCTCACTCTCAGTATGGTGGGCCCCTTCCCCCAGAAGACCACACATACCCCTGCCCACACCACATCTCCTGACCAGAGGGTTCTGCAGGGCCCCCCCATCTCATGGAAGTGGTGTCAGGTTTCATTTCACAAGCAGACCAGAACACACCACATTAAACTCACCACATGCAAGTTAGGGACCAAACACTCCCCACAGCAGGCAAGGAGTGCTTCCTCAGATGCCTGGTCTGAATGATAGAGCCCCCAAAACACAACTCCAGAGTGCATGCAGCACACACCAGAGACACTCCCTGAAGCTCCAGGCCCTGGACATTACATGACCTCCCTTTCATAAAGTCATTACTCCTAGAAACAGAAAACACAACAGGCTTTTCTAAAACAGAGAAGAAGGCAGAGTCTTAGATAAAATGCCAAGATGGAAGAATTTATCCCAAATGAAAGAACAAGATAAAGGATGGTCAGAGATCTAATCAAAACAGATATAAGTAACATGTGTGGTGGAGAATTTAAAGCAACAATCATAACGATAATGACTGGGCTTGGGAATAGAAGACATCAGTGAGACCCTTACCACAGAGATAAAAGTTAAAAAGAATCAATCAGAGATGAAGAACATAATAAATGAGACTGGAAACAGACATGATGCAATGAACGGCAGACTGGAAGAAGTAGAGGAAGGAATCAGTGGCATATAAGGCAAGATAATGGAAAACAATGAAGCTGAACAAAAGAGAGAAAGAATTATGGAACATGAGAATAGACTTAGGGAACTCCGAGGCTGCCATCAATCATAATAATATTTGTATTATAGGAGTCTTAGAAGAAAAAGAGAGAGAAAGGGGCAGAAAATTAATTTGAGAAAATTACAGCTGAAAACTACCCTAATCTGGGGGAAAAAAACAGACATCCAGATCCAGCAGGCACAGAAAACTCCCATCAAAATCAACAAAAGCAAGCCAACACCAAGATATATTGTAATTAAATTTGCAAAATATAATGATAAAATATCTTAAAAGCAGCAAGAAAAAAGAAGTCCTTAACTTACAAGGAAAAACCCATCAGATTAGCAGCAGATCTCTCCACAGAAACTTGGCCAGAAGACAGTGGCATAATATAT
Source organism: Ursus arctos (assembly GCF_023065955.2). Lineage (NCBI taxonomy): Eukaryota > Metazoa > Chordata > Mammalia > Carnivora > Ursidae > Ursus > Ursus arctos. Next base: position 3,263,633 of record NW_026623067.1, on the reverse strand, counting down.
TCAACATGATAAATGGGGAAAATCTGTAACCAAGAATATTCTATCTAGCAAAGCTATCATTCAGGTTAGAAGGAGAGATAAAGAGTTTTCCAGACAAACAAAAACTAAAGGAGTTTGTGATTACTAAATCAGCCCTGCAAGAAATATTGAAGGGGATTCTTTGAGGGCAAAGGAGATACCAAAAGTGGCAAAAACAAGAAAGGCTCAGGGAGAAAAGTCTCCAGCAACAATAACGAAACCAGTAACAAAATGACAATAAATACATATCTATCAATAATTACGTGGAATGTAAATGGACTAAATGTTCCAACCAAAACACAAAGGGGCCAGAATGGATTTAAAAAAAAAAAAAAAAAACAAGACCCATCTATGTGCTGCCTACAAGAGACACATTTTTTCAAGTTTTTATTTCCATTTTTTATTATTATTTGAATTCAAGTTAGTTAACATTGGTTTCAGGTATTAACATATTGGTTTCAGGTAACAGTATTGGTTTCAGGCGTAGAATTTAGTGATTCATCACTTACATATAACACCCAATACTCACCCCACCAAGTGCTCTCCCTAATGCCCATCACCAGTTTAGCCCATTCCCCCAACCCAGCACCCCTCCAGCAACCCTTAGTTTGTTCTAGAGTACAAAGACATTTTAGACCTAAAGACACCTGACGATTGAAAGTGAGGGGGTGGAGAAACATTTACTACCCAAATGGATGCCAAAGAAAACTGGAGTAGCAATATTTATATTGGACATCTGGATTTTAAAACAAAGACTGTAACAACAGAAGAGAAGGGCACTATATCATAATAAAGGGGACAAGTCATCAAGAAGATCTAACAATTTTAAATATTATGCATGCAACATGGGAGCACCCAAATATATAAAACGATTTAAAATGAACATAAAGGAACTAATTGTGAATAATACAATAATAGTATGGGACTTTGACACCCCACTCACAGAAATGGACAGATCATCTAAACAGAAAATCAACAAGGAAACAATTTGAATGACACACTGGACCAGGTGGACTTAACAGATATATTCAGACATGCATCCTCAAACAGCACAATACACATGCTTTTCAAGTGCAAATGGGATATTCTCCAGAATAGATCACATATTAGTAACAAATCAGGCATCAAAAAATACAAAACAAAATTGTTTGTATGGAGTAACAGAAGACCCTGAATAACCAAAGCAAACTTCAAAAAGAAAAGCAAAGCAAAGAAATACAATTCTGTATTTCGAGTTATATTTCAAAGCTATAATCAACACAGCACAGTACTGGCACATAAACAGATACATAGATCAATGGAACAGAATAGAAAACCCAGAAATGAACCTACAACTATATGGTAAACTAATCTTCAACAAAGCAGTAAAGAATATCCATTGGAAAAAAGTCTCTTCCACATATGGTGTTGGGAAAATTGGACAACATTATGCAGAAGAATGAAACTGGATCCCTTTATTACACCATACACAAAAATAAATTCAAAATAGATAAAAGACCTAAATGTGAGACCTGAAACCATAATATATCCTAGAAGAGAGCACTGGCAATAACCACTTTGGTCACCATTAGCAACTTCTTTCTAGATTTGTCTCCTGAGGCATGGGGGAAAAAAGCAAATATAAACTATTGGGACTTCATCAAGATAAAAAGTTCTGCACAGCAAAAGAAACAATCAACAAACTAAAGGCAACCTACTGAATGGGAGAAGATATTTGCAAATGACATATCTGATAAAGGGTTAGTATCCAAAATCTATAAAGAACTTCTCAAACTTAACACCAAAAAAAAATAATAATAATCCAATTTAAAAATGGGCAGAAGACATGAATGAATCAACATTTTTCCTGAGAAGACATACAGATGGCCAACAGACACATGAAAAGATATTCAACACCACTTGGCATCGGAGAAATACAAATCAAAACCACAATGAAATATCACCTCATGCCTGTCAGAATGGCTCAAATCAAACCAAGAATCCGTGGTGTTGGCAAGAATCTGGAGAAAGGGCAACACTCTTACACCGTTGATGGGTATACAAACTGGTACAGCCACTCTAGAAAATAGTATGGAGATTCCCCCAAAATTTTAAAATAGAACTGCTTTACGATCCAGCAATTGCACTACTAGGTATTTACTCAAAGGATACAAAAATACTAATTTAAAGGGACAAATGCATCCTGATGCTTATAGCAGCATTATCTACAATAGCCAAATGATGGAAACAGCCCAAATGTCCATCGACCGATGTATGGATAAACAAGATCTGGTGTGTATGTATACACACACACACATACACACACACACACACACATATATACAATGGAATATTATTCAACCATAAAAATGAATGAACTCTTGCCATTTGCAATGACATGGATGGAGTTAGGTGATGGAGATTAAGGAGGGCACTTGTTGTGTTGAGCACTAACGTTGTATGGAGGTGCTGAATCACTATATAGTACACCTGAAACTAATATTGCACTGTATGTTAACTAACTGGAATTTAAATAAAAAGTTTTTAGAAAGATGATGGTGTAAGAGGATCCTGAGTTCATATTGTCCCATGGACATAGCAACAGCTACATCTATACAACTAAAACTCTGAAAATAATTAGAAAACTGGTGGAAAAGACATTCCACAGAGAGGAGACCACATGGAAACAGATAGCAGGCATGGAAGCACAGTTAAGAACCAAATGCCTGGCAAGTCTAACCACAAATGAGAGGGACACCACAAGCATGGGGGACTCAAACTGGGAAGACAAGTCACCGTAACATCTGGCTTTGAAAGCCAGTGGGGCTTAACTCTGGGCACTTTAAAAATCAGAAGACTCAACTTCAGGAGAGCCAGAGGACAACAGAAAATTAATACTTGACCTAAAATAACCAGCATGATAGAGGTACCTGGCTAGCTCAGTGAGAAGAGCCTGTGATTCTTGATAGGTCCATGAGTTTGAGCCCCATGTTGGGTGTAGAGATTGATTTAAAAAATAAATAAATAAACTTAAAAATATTTCTTAAAGATTTTATTTGTTTATTGAGAGAGAGAGCACCAGTGGGAGAAGGGGCAAAGGGAGAGGGAGAGAAAGAACCCCAAGCAAAATCCCCGCTGAGCAGGAAGCTCAACACGGGGCTCAATCCCATGACCCATGAGATCATGACATGAGCAGAAGTCAAGAGTCGGACAATTACCAGGCTGATGCCCCAACTTAAAAATATTTTTTAAAATGCCTATCATAAAAGATAATTTAGCCCAAAACAGTACAGCAGCAGCAGTTGAAAAGTGGTGGAGGGGGAGCCTGAGTGGTTCAGTAGCTTTTTGGCTCAGGTCTTGGTCTCAGGGTTGTGAGACTGAGATCTGTGTCACACTCAGTGGGAAGTCTGCTTGAGATTCTCTGCCTCACCCTCTGCCCCTCCCCCTTTAAAATAAATGAATAAATAAATAAATAAATAAAATCTTTTTTTTAAGTGCCTAGGTATACATGAAAGAGATTTATTTACTTATCTAGGATCATGTGTGGAGGGGCAGTGGTCTTCAGATTTCTCTGAGAGTGAAAGTGTTAGTGGGCACCATTTCTCTTTTCCTCCTGCAGCCTAGATAGCTGGATACTAGCTGGAGCCAGGACTAACATACTCCACTATCTTGCTAACACCGCGTGCCCTGCTCTGTGCTCCCCTACGGATCCACCACAGCCAAATCACCCACCTCGGCAAGTGTCCACCCAAAGTGGCTGCCCCACCACAACCAGCAAGCAGCCCCAGCAGGAACTTGCACCACTCCCAGATGACTCTTGCCCTGGGGAGATAGGGAGATAAGCCCACACACCAGTGTAGCTAGTTTCAGCAGCTAAGCCTTTCAGCTGGCCGCACGGAAGAATGCCCGGCCTTTCCATGCATCCACATCTGTGGCAGGGAGGCCAGAAAACTAACCTGATTGTTGACCCCACCTACCTATGAGCCTGCAGCAGCCTCAGAAGGCCCCTCAGCAGAGCAGGAACCAAACCGCAGCCACCACACCCACAGCAGGCACAAGAAGGTGTATGCAGCCCACATAGAACACACCTGGAATGCTGGTCTGTAAACGAGGAGCATTGCATCATAGGGAGTCACAGGATCTTTTCTACACAGGTCACTACTCTCAAACCAGGATATGTAGTCAACCTCCTTAATACACAGAAACAAACAGAGTCAGACAAATGAAGAGGAAGAGGAATATGTCCCAAATGAAAGAACAAGACAAATTTACAGCAAAAGAGGTAAATAAAACACAGATAAGCAATATGCCTGATAAAGAATTCAAAGTAACATTCATAAAAATGCTCACAGGACTTGAGAAAAGAGTAGATGAACTCCATGAGAACCTCAACAAAAAAGATAGAAAATATAAAAAGAACAAGCCAGAGATAAGGAATTCAATAGCTGAAATAAAAAATACACCAGAATGAATCAACAGCAGATTTAAGGATGCAGAGTAATGGATCAACAATCTGGAAGACAAGGTAATAGAGAGCAACCAAGCTGAACAGTAAGAAGAAAAAAGAAAAAGAAAAAATTACAATAGGCGAAAGGAACTCAGCAACATCATCAAGCATAACATTCGCATTCTAGAGATCCCAGAAGGAGAAGAGCAAGAACGTATTTGAAGAAATAATTGCTGAAAAATTCTCTAATCTGGGGAAGGAAACAGACATCCAGGTCCAGGAAGCACAGAGAGTTCCTAACAAGATGAACCTAAAGAGGTTCACACAAGAATGCATAACAATTTAAATGGAAAAAAGTAATGATGAAGAAATTTTTAAAATTTTTCAGCAAAAACATTTCAGGCCAGAAGATAGTGGTATGATACTCAAAATGCTGGAAGGGAAAACTCTGCAATCAAGAATATTCTACCTGGCAAGATTATCATTCAGAATAGAAAGAGAGACACAGTATTTCCCAGATGAACAAAAGTTAAAGGAGTTCATCACCACTATACCAACCTTACAAGAAATGTTAAAGGGGTTGTTTTCAGTGGAAAGAAAAAGTCATAACTAGAAGTAAGAAAATTATAAAAGAAAAAAGTTTCACAGGTAAAAGCAAACATCCAGTCCTCTCCCACTCCCCCTCCTTGTGTTCCCTCTCTTCCTGGCTGTCTCTCTCTCTGTCAAATAAATAAATAAAATCTTAAAAAAAAAAGCAAGCATTCAGGAAAGATAGTAGACGAATCACTTATACGTCAGTATGAAGGTTAAAACAGGAAAGTGGTAAAATCAATTATATCTACAAATATCAGTCAAGAGATACAGAAACTAAGAAAAGAGATAAAATATGGCATCATATGCATAAAACATTGAGTGCTTTTTAGAATGTGTTGAAACTCAAGCAAATATCAACTTAATATAGACTACTATACACAAAAAATGGTATATATGAGCCTCACAGTAACTACAAATCAAAAACCTATAATGAATACACAAAAAAAAAATAAAAAGAAATTGATCTAAACATAACACTAAAGAATGCCCCCAAACCACAAGGGAAGAGAGCAAGAAGACAAGAAAGGAACTACAAAAACAACCAGAAAACAATTAACAAAATGGAAATAAATGCATGCTTATCAATAACTACCTAAAACGTAAATGAACTAAGTACTCCAATCAAAAGACATAGGTTGACTGAATGAATAAAAAAAATAAATAGACCCATCTACATGTTGCCTGCAAGAAACTCACTACAGACCTAAAGACACATACAGACTAAAAGTGAAAGGATTGAAAAACATACTATGCAAATAGAAAAAGAAAAAAAAAGCCAGGGTAGTAATACTTGTATCTGACAAAACAAACTTTAAAGCAAAGATTTTAACAAAAAAACAAAGAAAGGCACTATATAATGGTAAAAGAAACAATCCAACAAAAGGATATAACAATTGTCAATATCTATGCGCCCAACATAGGAATACCTAAAAAGTAAAGCAGTTCTTAACAGACATAGAGGGAGAAATGACAGTTATACAATAATAATAGGGGATTTTAACACTCCAATTACACCAATGGATAAATCCTCCACACAGAAAATCAATGAGAAAACATTGGCTTTGAACAACGCATTGGACCAGACAGACCTAACGGACAGAACATTCCACCCAGATACAGCAGCATACACATTCTTTTCAAGTGCATACAAAACATTCTCCACAAGACAAATCTCAATAAATTTAAGAAGTTTGAAGTTATATCAAGCATCTTTTCTGACCACAACAGTATAAAACTAGAAATCAATTACAAGAAAAATCTGGGAAGAACACCAATACATGGAGATTAAACAACATTCTCCTAAACTATGAATGGATCAACCAAGAAATCAAAGAGGAGATTTTTAAAAACATGGAGACAAATGGAAATGGAAATATAACAATCCAAAATCTTTGGAATGCAGCAAAAGCTGTTCTAAGAGAAAACTTAATAGCAATACAAGCCTAACTCAAGAAACAAGAAAAATCTCAAATAAACAACCTAACTTAACACCTGAAAAAGCAAGAAAAAGATGAACTAACAAAGCCAAAAGCTGGTAGAAATAAGGAAATAATAAAGAGTAGAACATAAATAAATTAAATAGAGGGGAGCCTGAGTGGCTCAGTCATTAAGTGTCTGCCTTCGGCTCAGGGCGTGATCCCGGGGTCCTGGGATCGAGCCCCACATCAGGCTCCTACACTGGGAGCCTGCTTCTTCCTCTCCCACTCCCCCTGCTTGTGTTCCCTCTCTCGCTGGCTGTCTCTCTCTGTCAAATACATAAATAAAATCTTTAACAGATGTAACTACATTTATCTCATGCATGTACAGAAATGCCAAATCACTTTGTGGTACACCTAAAATTAATATAACATCATATGTTAATTCTACTTCAATTAAAAAACAAAAAACAATGGTTGCTAGGGATTAGCAAAAGGGAGGAATGAATAGTCCAAGCACAGAGGATTTGGGGGCAGTGAAACTACTTTCTGTGATACTACACATGTCATTATACATTTGCCCGGAATTCACATGATATATGTAACCAAGAGTGAATTCCAATGTAAACTGTGCACTTGGCATGATTATGATATGTCATTAAGTCATCAATTGTAACAAATGTATGTCTCTGGTCAGTGATGCTGACAATGGGGAAGACTGTGCATGTGTGGGAGCAGAGGGCATGTGGGAAATCTCAGTACCTTTCTCCCAATCCTGCTGTGAATCTAAAACTGCTCTAAGGCGTAAATCTATTTTTTAAAAAGCTAATGAGCGATACCTGGGTTTAAGACCTGTTTTCAGAGCCATCTCTATACACATTGTTTTTGAAGCTTAGGGGCATAGGAAAATTCCCAGACAGTGTACAAACATTAGTAAAAAAGAAAACCAGTGGTGAAATCCCCAGACCACAGGAAGAGAAGTCAATGCAGGACCCAGAGAAGCAGAAGCTATAAACTTAGCAGGAAAGACAGAGCAATGTCCCAAAAACAAAAGAGAAGAGTTTCAGGAAAATGATGAGCAAATTAAAGGCAACAGATATCAACTAAAATAGAGACTGGCAAGGATATGTAAGTCAGAACCAGGATCACTGAAGGCCAACTGAGAGCCTATGCTCTGGGTCTCTTCATTTCTTTTTTTTTTTTAATGTTTTTTTATTATATATATTATGTTAGTGGGTCTCTTCACTTCTATTCTTTCCCTGGAGTATTTCTTTTTCCCTGGCTCCTTCACGGCTCACACTTTCACTTCAGTTAGTATCTGATCCCATGTCGCTCAAGAGGTATTTGCTGAACACTTGGGCAAGAAAGCAGGCCTCACCGTCAACTCATTTTTATTATACCACTTACATGTAGTGTATATTGTTTATTGTCTAGTGTCTGTTGCCCCCTATATATGGTTGTGAAAACTGACTCTTGGTCTGTCTTACTCACTGCCATTGTCATCACCTACCAGTGAGTCCCAAGAGTGCCCAGAAATAAAGGGTCCAAAAGATGTCTGTTGAACAAACCAGGAGTAGCAGAAGCCAAATTGCCGAGGTAGAGTAATAAGGAGAGGATACAGAGGCATTGAAGATAGGGTTTTTCAAGGAAAGAGATACGGTGATATGTGAGGTTGGGTTGATGGGACAGGTAGAAGGATATCAGAGTGTTGTGAACATATGCAGGTTGTAATCATGAATAAATGGATTATTACTCATTAAAGACCCTTCCTGCTATATCTTGTCTTGGTGCTGGTCTGGTTGTTACTTATATCAGTAATGTGAATGAAGACATTTACAGTTTGCTTGTTGTAGGTGGAGGTAACATTGACAGAATCACAATTCAAAAATGCCTAAACAGCTCATCAAAAGAAAGATAAGATGAAATTTAGCAGAACTGAATGTGAAGCCCCCACAGGTCAGAGAGAGAGGGATGTAGAATCCCCCTAGAAAGTCCGCCAGCAACACATCCTGAGTCAGTACTGCCCTGGAGTTAAGGGAGTAGGCGGTGGGCTGCACTGGGCTGTGTCTGCATGGGTTCCACTGCCTTCTGTCCAGGTGTCTTGGGTAAAGGTCTTAAGCTCTCTCAGCCTCATTTTTCCTATTTAAGTTTGATACACTGATATCTACTTGGCATAATTTTTATGAGGTCAGCTGAGATAATCCACGTAAAGATCATGGAAGAGCCATGGTACATGTTTAAGTACATGATTATCAGTAGATACTTTTGTGTCATAATGAGAAATACATTTATGGGCGCCTGGGTGGCTCAGTTGTTAAGCATCTGCCTTCGGCTCAGGGCATGATCCCAGCATTCTGGGATTGAGCCCCACATCAGGCTCCTCCACTGGAGGCCTGCTTCTTCCTCTCCCACTCCGCCTGCTTGTGTTCCCTCTCTCGCTAGCTGTCTTTGTCTCTGTCAAATAAATAAATAAAATCTTTTAAAAAATAATGAGAAATACATTTAGTGTTTGTCCCCAGTTCCTGGCACAGAGCTTCTAAAACCCTCGGAGTGTCCTAAGTGGAGCAGTCTCTTGCTATTCAAAGGAATCCCTTCTGATCACACCTGAGTTCATAATAATGAGATGACTGAAGATGGGTCCCACAGATGGCCTTAGGATGGGGCTGGTCACCAGAATGATCAAGTGATTGGAGAAGGAGAACTTTCAGCCCATCCGCTAACCTTGAGGAAGGAGAAAGGAAGAAGGCTGGAGATCAAACTCTATAAAATCTCTTGGACAATGAGATCTGGAGACCTTCTGGGTTGGTGAGATATGCTGAGAGGGTGAAATGCCCCAACTACATGGGGACAGAAGCTCTTGTGCTCCAGACCCTTCTGGACCTCACCCTATATGACTCTTCATCTGGCTGTTTATTCGTATTTTTATAGTATCTTTTATAATCAATGTAAATGTAAGTTGTGTTTCCCTGATTTCTGTGAGCTGTTCTAGCAAATTTTCAAGCCTGAGGAGGCGGTTGTGGAGACCCCCACTTCATAGCTAAGTCAGAAAGAAGTGCAAGTAACCTGTGCCCACTACTTGCATTGATATCTGACATTGCCAGTGTGGGGAGCGTCAGGACTAGGTCCTTAACCTGTGGGGTCCGCACTACCTCCGAATATAGTGTCAAAACTGAATTGACTTGTAAGACACCCAGTTGGAGTCTGCAGAGATTTGGCTGTTAATGTTAGAAAACATGCCAGAATTTCACATTATTATTTACTGCAGAATTCCAATATGAACTTGTGATCTGATGTGACGGCCAGAAACATAAGGAAGTCAGAGGCTCCCCTTGTGACAGTTACAGTGTCCTGCCACAGGAGGTGAAAATTCTACCGTACATCTTAAGGAGTATCAGGTTCAGGTCTGGGCAACTTAGTTCAAATAAGGACATGAACAGAACAACCTTTACCTAGGATGGCATGACTACATAGGTGAAGGTGTGAAGCCACATCCTTCTTGAGAATTTAGAGATGTGCAGGCAAGAGAGGAGAAGGCCTAGAGTGTGAGTGCTGTCTCTGGGCAATTGAAATCAACACCTCTCAGCAGAGCCCTAGGGAGCAGAACAAGGACCAACGCACGGAAACCAAAGGTGCAGTGTAGAAATAAGAACTCTTTCCTACTGCAGTGGCTGCATTGTGCAGCAATGACTAGTGTGCTTGGAAGGGTCCACACATGAAACCAGTGACTATCCATGTGAATGTCTGAGAAGCAAGTGTTTCCCTCAGTGGGGGATTGAGCTGAACATTCCCTAAGGTTTCTTTCAACTCTAAGAATCTCTAATTCTGCAGTCATAAATACCTTACTAGTAGAAGGTAGTATGTAGTGCTTCCAACCACTTCATATACTGTCTCCTCCATTCTCTACCCTCAACTCTGTCTGATCAACCCATTATAGAGCAGCTCCCATCCATGTTTCCCAAGCAATACCTCCCTGAAGAGAAGGTGCTTTTCTGCTGAGACACCCATGAAGACTTACCCCAGTTTCTGCAGCTTACATTGTGGATGCTTTGCTTTTTCACATAGAATTCCAACTCCTGCGTCTCCCAGGGCATTTTCCCCCAAGTAGAGTCTGGTCAGGGACTGGCTGGTGCTCAGGACGGATGCAAGGTCCTCACAACATGCTGATGTGAGACAGCAACTGACCAACCTTCCATAGAGATGGCAGAATGTCATACACTTCTCTCACCTCACTGTCTGAGTGTCACGGAAGCACCTGCTCTGATGCTGCCTCTAGTCCAGTCCACACACGGGAGGAGTGTTCAAACTGTATATTAACCGTTTATTTCCTTTTGTTTGGTATAATAGCAAGTAAACATCTTCCAAGCCCATGCCAATACTCCCATCGTTTCAGCTCCCTACACTTATTTTTATTGAGATAAAATATACATAAAATAAAATTTACCATTGTAGTCCTTTCTAAGCATACAATTCAGTAGCATTTAAGTACCTTCTCATTGTTGTGTAACTGGGACTGCCATCCATCTCCAGGAATTTTTCATCTTTCCAAACTGAAACTTGGTGCCCACTGAAGACTAACTCCTCACTCCTCTCTCCCCCAGTCCCTGGGGTCCACTATTCTACTTCTTGTCTCTGTGAATTTGACTATTTTAGGTCATTCTTATAAGTGGAATCATACATATTTGTCCCTTCGCTTATTTTAATTAGTATAATGTCTTCAAGATTCATCCATGTTGCAGCATGTGTCTGAAATCCCGTGAAGGCTGGATGCATGTATATACCACATCCCCCCCAACTCCACCCCCATACCACATTTTTAATCCATTCATTCATTCATGGGTATTTGAGTTGTTTCTACTTTCTGGCTATTGTGAATAATGCTGCTATGGACATAGGTGTACAAATACATGTCTGGATGCCTGATTTCACTGTTTTTTATATATACGCAGAAGTGAAATTGCTGGGTCATACAGTAATTCTATATTGACTTCTTTGAGGAACTGACATACTGTTTTCCACACCAGCTTTACCATTTTACATTTCTACCAGCAATTATGATGGTTCCAATTTCTCCTCACCTACCCTTATGTTTTGTTTTGTTTTTTTATAATAGCCATCCTAATGGGTGTGAATCGGCCCTACCGTTTTCAAGTGTTTTCTCTTATTTGAAAATCAAGTCTCCCAGAAGCATTTAGTGAAGGGTTGCACAAAATATCAAGTGTCTGCATTGTGTTAGCACCTCTTTTCCTGTTTGGTGTGGAGACCAAGAGCTTGTCATAAGGTCTCAAAATCCTTCTGGAGCAATGCATTTCACTGATTCTATTTTCTCAGCTAGGCTGTAAATACCTTAAAAGGGAGCATGATTTACTTGATTATTTAAGTTCCTTTCTAAGGCTTAGTATGTGGCTCTTCCCAAAACAAACACTCCCTGATTGATAAACACCTGGAAATCTTTTGAGTAGTGAAGACCATTCTCACGCTAAAACTGTAGCCCATCATGGATCATTGAAGCCACAGCTCCTGCTCTGTGAAGGAAAATAGCTCAGACTCACCAAAGCTTCTTCAGATTGCAGGATAGATGCCTCAGCCCCACACAAAGAAGTCTAATTCCAAAGTCTCCCAGGGTGTTGTGGCTCAGATCCAATTCCACCAGCTTCTGGTTGCTGCTCAGGACCGAGGAGATGTTGAAGCAGCACTGATGGGAAAGGCAACACCGCCCCAACCTTCGTGCCAAGTACAGAAGCAGAAAGCATCAGAACACAGGCTGCTTCTCTGTCACTGCCTTTTGGTCTATGCTTGTTTTCAGCACCAAACAGGGGTATTTGTGGTCTCATGTTACAAAGGGAAAATGTTATGGAAAGTCAGGTGGAAGTGTGATCTTATCAGAACTCCTATACGCAGCCCAAGACTTATTGTGAAGTTAGCTCCCAGGCTCATGAGCTCACAGCCTGAGACCACAACTGCTGAGTGCGTCAGTGAACTCCCTCCATAAATAATGGTCAGCTCTCCAATGTATACAGGCATGTTTTATAAATGAAAAAGGTGGTGAACCTGTGTTTTCCACCTCTGTATCACATGTTCCTCACTGTGAAAATCCCTCAGGTGGACACTGTTCTCTCTGGGGTTTTACCCATCTACTTCTCTTTGTCAATCTTGTCCCCATTGTTCTGTTTAATGATTAAATCCCAGCCCTCCACCTACATTGAAATATCAGGAAGCTCTAATTCTTGATTTGATTTACAACCACACACACACACACACACACGCATACACACACACACACCCTTATCACCATCATGACCAACAACAACTAGGTATCCCCGTCAGAGGAGCAAGAACAACATTCTCCTTTCCAGGTGAATAGTTCATTATCCTAGAGCCTGTTAAACAATCTTCCTTTCTACCCCTATCTTCACACCAACTAGAGGTAAGTGCATGAATAAACCTCTGTTTACCTGCAAAATATCTCATCATCACCCATGACTCCCTGTTTGTGTCTCACCCTCTGGAATCACACAGGGGCACCCACCAGGGCAGTGGGGAGACTGGCATGGGTTGGAGATAAAAAGGCAGGTGAAGAGCCAAAACCAGACAGAGTCTTGAAGGCAAGAAGAGGATTTGTAATTTATCAAAAGAACAAAGAGAAAGCATTTAAGCAAGAGAGTGGCATAATCAAAGTAGAATTTTCTAAATAACCCTCTGACTTCTGTATGGAGAATGTATTTGTAGGTGGTGAAAGTGGATGTGGGGAGACCAAACAGTCAGTATTCATTCAGTATGTATTTTTGAGCATTAATATGTGCTAAGACACTTGTCCAGACATTGTAGAGACAGAACACAAATCCTGCCCCATGAATCTGATGGTCTTGAAGGCCATTGCAATATCTTGGCAAACAGTCATGGTTGCTGGGCCTGGGCCACTGGTTTGTATAGGAGATAAAATTGATAAGGTTGGTGTTGGGTGGGTATGGTGATCAAGAAAGGGATGTATGAAAACACCTTGGAGTGATGGGCTTTAGCGCTGGCTGTGTAGCTCATCAAAAATGCAGATGTGTGTTGGAAGAGGGTTCGTGGGATGGTCCAGAACCCATGTTTCCACTTGGGGAATGTGAGTCTGATTCACAGTGTGAGTCCAAAGCAAGCGCTCTTTATTAAGAAAGCTGAAAGAGATTCCCGGTGACCTTTCAACCTATACAAAAAGTTTTGATGGGGTCCAGACCAGGTAGCCATTGTATTTGGTGAAACTCTCCAATTCTCATCCATGACAATGGCCAGTGAGGAAATGGAAGACATTGAAGGTCATGCACTTTTTGTCATATCACCAACAAATGGCTTACTTTCAATTCCCCTTCATTCTTCCCCATTTGAAACTTCCCAAACAACTGGTCTCCAATCCACTCTACCTTCCCACTTGTTGTGGGCTGAACTATGTTCAGCTGAACCCCTCCAAAAAAATCATATGTTGAAGTCTTAATCCCTAGGATTTCAGAATTGTGACTATATTTGGAGATCAGGTTTTAAAGAGTTAAATGGGGTCATGAGGACAGGTCCCAATCCAACACAACTGGTGTCCTTGAGGAGATCTCTACACAGACCCTGTGAAGACACAGGGAGAAGACCACCATCTACAAGCCAATAAGAGAGGCCTCAGGAGAAACCAACCCTGCTGACAGATTCATCTTGGACCTCCAGCCTCCAGGATTATGAGAATTTGAATTTCTGTTGTTTAAGCTTCGGGTCTCTGGTACTTTATTATAGCAGCCCTAGAAAACTAGTAAAGCGCTGATCTGGACCCTGAGGTCTTCCTCCAGTCCTCTCTCTATGTCACTCACAGACACACACACACACATACACACACACACACATAGGTTCTTACCACAGTCTCCGAATATTACAGCCAGGACGCTGGAGCATTTCGCATAACACCTTTATCCCTGTGTCCCCCAGAGCATTGTCACTGAGGTTCAGTTCAGTGAGGGTCAGTAAGTTAGTGCTCAGGACTGAGAAGAGACCCTGCCAAAGGCTGATAGTGACATGACAATTCACCAACCTAGAAATTGTAGGGGAGGAAGAACAGAAAATCAGGAGTGGCTGGCAGCAGTTCAGATAAAGACCTCCCAAGGTTAAGAACTGACTCACAGAACCAAAGATTGCCTACTGAGGAATAACAAAGGGGGGCCCTGGTAAGACTGTCCTGCACACCTTATTATGGAAACAGCATGAGTCTGTGACTGGCTGCCTTTGCACACCCTCCGGCGCCTCCCTCAGATGTCTTTCTCCTTCCTCTGTCATCAGTCAGCTGTCCTGCCCATGGCCTTAGACACTCTGCTAAGTGATCCAGAGACCACATTGTGAGATCCAGATCTCACATTGGCTGCGTAATAGCATCAGCAATGCTCTCAAAAATCCTGAGGCCAGGCCACACTCTAGAACTAAAGATAGAATCTCTGAGGTGGGACCAAGTATATCAATAGTTTTAAGACTCCCATGTGGTTCCAACATGCGGCACTTGTTAAAATACAGATTCTGACTCTGTGTATGTCTAGGATTGGGCCTGCAGTTCTGCACTTCGAACAAGCATGGGGTGGATGCCCATGCTGCTGGTCTTCAGAAGGTTCTGGAGCACACAAAACAAGCTCCTGCCCTCAGAAGAAGGTAACTGTCATCTAACGGGATGGGCGTCAGGCTTTTCATCAGGAGTTTTAGCCCAAGTCTCTATAAGCCTTCTTCACAGCTGTGTGATCTTGGTCAGGTTTCTTCTCAGCACAGTTTTTAGGGCCCTAAGGAGCAGATGTACCTCCTTCCCTACCTCCTTTCTCTCACCCTCTCCAGCTAGTCTGAACTATTTGCCATCATAGGGATGTAGCTGCTTCCCCAGCGCTTGCCCTCTGAACCCACTATTCCCTCTGTCTGAGCTGCCCCTTGCCCACATTCAGGTTTCTCATGCTCCATCTCTCAGAGTCCAGCTGTTCAAGGGCTCCCCATCATATGCTCTGGTACCTTCTATAGGTGTTCTTGCCATAGCCCATCCATCTCTACTGTCTGTCCTTGTTTCCCAGTTGTCCCCACAACTGAACCTTAAGTTGCTATGAGCAGGGCCTGGGTCTTAGCCACCCTGAAGCCCCAGAGAGTGGTCCTTGATGACCAAATGATAAATAAAAAGGTCACCCTGCTAGTGGTGGCAAGGGTGAGAGAGGGAGCTGCAAATTCATTATTCCTGGTGGAAGGGTCAGTCCCCTTTTTCCTTAATTTTATCCCATATCAAGTGTTTTCTATGCAGGTTAAACCCAAGCATTCACAGAGTATCCACCCTCCCACCTTAGCTGTGGCAGTTTCCGAGCAGGGACTTCAGGGATCAGGTAACTGAACTGCTTTGCTGTCCCGACAGAGCAACTGGTTTACAATCTCCTACAACGTTGGTGACCAGACCCCAAAGAGGGTGCTGTTGGTGACTTCCTGGTTATAAACACAATGCAGGAGCTTAAAAGCACCCTCTCCTTCCCAGCCCCATTTCCCTCAATTTCCCCTTATTATATCTGTTCCAATGAAGCCATGTCCCTCAGCATAGTCTCCTATGTACACTGTTCCTCAGACACCGGACCCTACTGCCAAAATCCCTTTACCTTCTCCTGCACTCACCCACATCCTACCAGCCCTTCAAGGCAGGCTCAAACCTATTTGTCTGAAAAACCTCCCCGCCCCCCAGCGCCCAGCACTAAAGGCCTCTGTCCTCTGTGTTCCTGGGACAGTCACTGGGGTTGTTTTTCTCCTTGGGTAATAACTGACTACTATGCACTAGAGCCCCAAGTAGATTGCAAGCAATTTGAGTTTACAACATTTTTACTCAACTCTCTACCTCACATAATACCCTGCACGGAGTTGGCATCCACCAAACATTTGCTTGTTTTCTTCATTGGCTTTCTTCTCACCCATGTGTCCACCTCCCTTCCCTCTACTAGTCAATCTCCGCCACTGAAGGAGTCTGGTAGAAATGGGTGGTGGTGGCATTATTAAGTAGCTGTGGCAACCATAATTTAAAGAGTGTTGAGAAGCCGCGGGGATGTACTGTATGGTGACTAACATAATATAATTAAATAAATAAATAAATAAATAAATAAATAAATAAATAAATAAAGAGTGTTGAGAAGCCGGCAGAGACAGCAAGTGCCCAGAGAAAGGTGGCCAGAAATCAGAGGGCAGCACTACCACTCTACCACCTGAAGCCAAATCGCCTTACCGGTGAGTATAGGCAGCATCAGGATCTAGGAGGACACAGTGATCCACCTCAGAGTGTTGTGCTACTTCTTCCTCCTCCTCCTCATCCTCCTCCTCCTTTGGGGAGTTATGAAGCAGCCTCAGGGAAAGTGATTCCACACTGTGACAGTTCTCAATACAAAAGGAAGAAACCACATGGTCCATTCTCGTGGAGAGACTGATCTCAATTTTGGGGAAATGGCCCATGGCTTTTTGCACAAAGTCCTCCTCTTGCATCTCATACAAACAGTAGAACAACTCCAGCTGGCTGGGCTGGATCTGCAGATTCTTGGCCTTGGCCTTCTCTTTAATCCATTTTAGCAGCTCCAGCCTGATTTGCTGTGAGATCTTGCAACTCAGTTTTTTCTCCAAGTAGGAAGTTCTTTCCTGGTTTACAAGGCCAAAGAGAAAACGGACAACAAAAATCAGATACCCCTTTTCAAATTTGCCATAGTTTTCAAGAAGGACGGTCACATCTCGGTTGGGAAGCTTGGAACTACTCCGTGGCAGGTTCCTGATCCCTCCCTGTTTCTCCTCTTCCAGCAGGTAGTACATGGCAGCAAAGAACTCCTGGAAAGTCATGTGGATGAAGCTGTAGAATTTCTCACAGTCCACTTCCTTTTGGAATAGGTTCATCCTCAAGAAAGCAGACACATCAGCCCTCTGAAGGCCATGATTCCTAAGGTCACACTCCTCAAACAGGATTTTCTGGTTCCAGATTCCATCTGCAGCCAACGAGCAGAGACCCCGGATGTTGGCAGAGACTTGGTGCTTCTGGTTCTCTCCGCAGGACTGCAACAAACTGGAGAGGAAGAAAACATACACTGCAGTGGTGGTCTTAGATGTCTGGGCAAGACTCTTGCCACTGTCCATCTGCTGCTTCAAGCCAGTGCACACAATCCAGCAGACCAAGGGGATAAAGCACATGGTAAAGAGGATCTCATTCTCCTGAATCAGCCTGAAGGCCTCTGTGGCTTGTTGCTCATCTGAGAAATACTTGAAGAAATATTCCTTTCTTTTGGCCTCTGAGAAACCCAGGATCTCCACATGACGGGGACGGTCCAGCAAATGCTGCAGTTTCTCCAGGGCCACAGGTCTTGTTGTGATGAGTAAAGAGGCCTCAGGAAGTAGCCTCTTTCTGATGAGGCTGCTCAGGAGAATGTCTCCCCGCTCCACCTTCTGCCAGTTTGTGCAGAGAGCCTCCGTGCGTTCATCAAAGGCACCCTGCAGCTCATCGAAGCCATCCATGAGGAAGAGAATCCTGGAAGGCTTGCTCACAATCTTGTGTATGGGTGGGCTTGGGTCAGGGCAGCAGCTGACAATCAGGTCCCCCAGGCTCCTTCGTGTCCCAAGGCTCACCTCCCGACAGTGGATATAAAACAAATAGTCAAACCTGTCCTGGTAAATTTTCTCTGATGCCCAGTCCAACATGATCTTCCTAGCCAGTATCGTTTTCCCAATGCCCGCCGCTCCCTGGAATACCACTGTGTGAACAGGCTCTGAGTGTTGGTCATCAGGCTCAAATAGCAATTCCATATTCAGAGAACTCACAGGGCTGTCCAGCATCTTGGCTGAAGTCCTGCCGATGGCCAGGAGCTCATGCTCCCTCTCCTGCTGGCTCTGGTGCTCCTTGACGAGACGCAGCCTGGTGTAGCGTTTGTTGAGGTTCACACTCTCACCCAGACGGGCATTCCTGTCTTTAATACACTGGAACCTGCTCCTCACGTGTTTTTTGTACTTCTTACAGTAATCTGGGGCAAAGACAGAAAGGCAGACTTTGGGAGAAGTCCAAGCATACATGAACTATCGACAAGAGTCTGTGGTCCACGGGAAGTGATGACCAGAGCTAAGAAAAGGGAGGTGCAGATTCTCTTCACTGCGTGGGTATGTGGGTATTCCCACAAAATCTAGGATGTTAAAATCTTCCTGTACACAGTTGAGCAGAAGAACAGAGAAGTGCCATAGGCCCTGTCACCTGCCAGAAAATCCTTTTTATTCTCTTATTCCTTTTGGTAATCTGCACCCCATACCTCTTAGAACCTGAGACACTCTATCACCTCCCCTTGGTTCTGGGACTACAAGCAGCCATGTGAACACTGATCTGTTTCTTCAGCTATAGTGGATTTCCTGAAATGGGCTTCCCCCCCCCCACCAGGGAACAGGAGCATATAGAATGATCAAGCTTCCCAGCCTCCAAAACTGGGTTTCCAAACCCAACAGAAAGAACTACCCCCATTGTTTACCTTTCTTTTTTTTACAAATAGAGATTCTGGATAGGTACCCCAATAAACCCATCCACTCCTCTTCAAGGCTTTCTTCTCTGCATACCACATGTGCATTATCTGGGGGGGGGGGGGGAAGGAAGAAGAAATACAAAGTTAAAAACCAGGACTCCTGACTAAGGTGATGTAATTGAGACCCAGTGCTCAACACCTGGCACAGCTCAAAGTCACCTATTCCAGACATCTCCTAAACATGCCTCCATGTCAGAGCTGCAGATGACAGGTGTACAGGTAAATATCCAGTTTGTGGCATTCATGCACTCTTAATTTCAAAGCAATGGATGTCACTGTCACTCACCCAGCTAGCATTGTGTCCTCACTGTATTCAGTCTTGGGATCTCTCCCAGGCCCAGAAATCAACTGGCAAACACATGAGACAGGCAAGGTTTCTCTCATCCTTGTTTGTCTTTGGCAAACTCCCCCTGGAGCCCTGGTTTTGAGGCCTTCCCCACACTAAATGTCTGAATATCCCCAAGATAGCTGTGGGCCAGCAGGATTCTCCTCCCCAGCCCTCAAATGCCTGGAATTGATCGTACCCGCATTCTGGGTCTTCAAGACCGAGAATTACCAAGTTGGTTTGTCTGACTCAGTGGTTCACAATCCCCGGCCGATTTGAGATTTACGTAGGAAGCTTTAAAAAACTTCCACCCCCAGTGATTATCTTTCAATCTATCTGAGGTGGGGACCAGCACCCCTGTATTTTGAAGGCTCCAACATGCATCCACAGTCGAGAATCATAGAGCTAAATAGTCACTAAATTGCATATCCCAGTGAAGAAGCACTTCATTTAGGTACAACAGAACAAGTGCTAAGCACTAGGGGAAATATTTGGGAGATGAACACAAGAGTAACATAAAGGAATCCTGGTAGGTGTCTACTCATCCTGAATGCAAATGCTATTGGTAACCCAATCACAAAACAAAATCTAAACATTAACTCAAACCCAAACCATGACTTAATTCTTATCTAAAGCCTAACCCTACGACCTGGTCCTCCCCAGCAAAAAACAAACCAACCTCTAACCCTAGGTATAATTCTTCCACCTCACAGTCCACTTACAGAAGCCAAGATAGCACAGTGGTTAAGAGCCAAACCCCAGCCAGAGACACACGCCGCATTGACTCCAGGCCTTGGCTCTGACTGAAACAGAGCCACAGGCAATCAGAACCTCTTTCAGGCTCACTTTATGTTGTTAGTCAATCTCCAGAATTATCTTTTATTTGCAAAACTAAAACTCTATAGCCATTAAACAACAAATTGCCCAGTCCCCACTGCCTGCAGCCCCTGGCAACCACTTCCTATCTCTATAAATTTATCTACTCTAGTACCTCTTACAAACAAAATCATACTGCACTTGTCTTTTTGTGACTGGAGTATTTCATTTAGTAATGAAATTGAAAGTTCATTAAAAAGCGCCAGCCTCGAGGCACCTGGCTGGAGCAGTTGGTAGAGTATGCAACTCTTGACCTAGAGGTTGTGAGTCCAAGCCCTACATTGGGGTGTAAAGCCCACAAAAAAAAAAAAAATGCCAGCCTCATGGAGTTTTTATGGAGAATGACCAAAATCCATAAAAACTGCTCAGAAAACTACTTCAGTAACTGTGATTATTATACTTGAATTTGGTTAGTGAGTAGATAAGTACTGACACAATTATAATTGTGTTGTCATATGCAATTTCTTTATAACACTCTGCTGCTCTGCACCCCTGCCTCATGTCCCCATGTCATATTTCTCTCTCTCATTTCACCCGTATTACTGCCCCACTTGCCATGCCTCTCTTGATCTGCTGATTCATTTTTATTCCTCCTTCCCACTAGTGCACCATCATCATCCTGTGATTTTTTAGATTCCTCTGAGTCCTTGTTTGTGCTCTTCCCTTGATCAGAACACCAAGCCAGAAAGCAAAAAACTTTTCCCCCAACATGTCCATATTTTCTAGGGGTAGATTAGCCATGATTTGCATTTTTAAAGAAGCTAGAAAAAAGCAAACTGCTTTCCTCCAACTTTTCATAGCACTGTCATGAGAAGAAGACAGAAGATAAAGCCAAGATGATAAAAGGAATTATTAAAAACAAACATACTAACTTCATTGCATCAAAGGATACCATTAACAGTGAAATGGCAATCCATGGAATGGGAGAAAATATTTGCAAATCATATAACTGATAAAGTGTTAGTATCCAGGACATATAGAGAACACTTACAAGTCAACAACAAAAAACCAAATAACCCAATTAAAATATGGGAAAAAGTTGAATAGACATTTCTCCAAAGATAAACAAATGGTGAAAAAGCACATGAAAACTCATTCAGTATCAGTGGTCAGTAGGGAAACGCAAATCAAGACCACAATGAGATCATCTCACACCCATTAGAATAACTACTCTCAAAACAAAAATAAAATAAACATTGGTGGGGATGACGAAAAATTAGAGCCTTTGTACACTGTTGATGGGAGTGCAAAATGGGGCAGCCACTGTGGAACACATCATGGTGGTTCCTCAAAGAATGAAACCTAGAGTTACATAATACAATAATTCCACTTATGAACATATACCCAAAAGAATTGAAAGCAGGGGCTCAGAGAGATTTGTACCATCATGTTCCTAGCAGCATTATTCACAATAAGCTAGAAACAATCTGAATGTCCACTGATGGATGAATAGATGAACAAAACGTGGTAGGCACCTACCGTAGAGTATTATTCTACGTAGTGTCATATGTGACAACACAGAAGAGGCTCAATAACTTCATGCTACATGAAGTAAGCCACAAAGACTTAATGATGCTTTTTTATAAAAAGAGGTACCAAGAGTAGTCGAATTAGTAGAGACAAAAGGCGGTGGTTCCAGGGGCTGAGGGGAGGGGGAATGAGGAATTGTTGTTTAATGGGTACAGAGTTTTGCAAGACGAAGAAAAGTGTGGAGATTGATTGCACAACATGAATGTGCTTAACGCTGCTGAAACATATGCTTAGAAATGGCTTAAATGGTAATTTTATGTTATATGTATTTTATCATAATTTTTTTAAAATGCTGTCTTCCTTCCACTCACCCCACTCTGGCTCATCCCTCTTAGCTTTCTCATAAAGGTCTCTCCTGTTGATTGCAGCAAAAATCCACACTGCCATGGCCCATGCCTTCTCCTCACCATTGAAGGCAATCATCAGAGTGGCCAGATCCATGTGGTCGGCTTTCTCTGTCTGACTCCGAGGAAGTGGGCTGCACCCCTTATGAGAAGGATAGTCTTGTAAGTGCATCTTGAACTTCTTAAAGTCTGCATCCTCCAGATCCTCCAGGTAACGGGCCAGCTTGCAACGGACGCTTGCCATGCTCATCTGCAGCTCTTCTCAGAGTCCTTGGGTATAGGTCCACGCCAGGAAGCTGGACAGTGAAAACAGCACAGAGGTAAGGAGAGTCTTCTTAAAAGTCTGTCCTCTTTAGAAAGAACTAAATGATGAAAAACCCGGAACACAAAGGAAAAAATATATAACTGAAATGTAATGAGCTGTTATCTTCAGTTTTGGAAAGTGACCCAAATACCCACCAGAAGGTTTTCCTGTTGGCTGGACTCAGGAGTGTGTCCTGAGCCATGGAAGAACGGTGTCCCTACGGAGAGAAACAGTAGTTAGACCCCCCAGACGCAATCATGTCAACAGTACTGTATGCCCAAACCTCTTCACGATGCCACCTCAACATACCACGGGGAGAACTTTGTTCTCACTGATTCCTGGGCTAGGGCCTAGGACAAACTCTTCCTCGGCTTCCGTTTCTTCATCTATAAAATGACAGAATGGAAAACATGGCTTTTCAGTTCCTTCCAATTGAAAGGCTCTGGTTCCTGTTTCTGTTTTGACCCAGGAAATGAGTAAGTATGGTGGTTACAGAGCAGCACATGGCGAGACTGAGAAAGGAGAAGACAGACACGCGCAGAGAAGGGGATGGTCTTCAACTGCACATCCATCCATCTATTGATAGAAACAAACGAGATGACGCTCTGGGTGCATGGGGGGGAATGATAAACACATGAAACCTCCTTGAGGTCTTCTTGCAACATTCACAACCATAGTCATTATTAGAGCTCACGGTTACTGCAAGCCTCTCGTGAGCTAGACCCTGCACTGATGGGTTTCCTACCTAACTCCTGAGAAGCTCTAGGAGGTGCACATATGTCTAGACCCATTTGATGGAAAAGGAACTGAGTCTTAGAAGAAACTAAGTGACTTTCCCAGGGTTTCACAGAAAAAAAAATAGGTCAAAGCTAGGATCTAGATCAGGGTCACTGATATCTGAACTCATGTCTCTAAATACTACTTTCACAGCATGAAAAGGTGTATGACTCTTTCTTGCACCAGTTAACTAGGTTTCTTAGTCAGATACCAACAAAAAAGATCAAAGACAATAAAATAGGTGGTTAAAAGGCAAAAAACAGTTTCCCAGCATTTACCACACACAGCCTCTTGTTACAGAGTTCATGGTCTATTTTCCTACGTAGACTTAGGGTTCCACAAAGAGCAGAGGTCAGCTTCTGTGTCTTTCTCTCTTCCATGTCTCCCAGATTTTAGACTGATGAACACGTTGGCTTTGTTTTGGATCGATCCCCTCACATTACTGAATTTTGGAAAGCACATCAACCGAAAGTCATAAATGATGCTAACAGGAGGAAGAGGGCCTGCGGAGCTGTGGAACGGCGCATGTTGGAATTTAGAGTGACCACAGATGAGTGTGCAGGACAACTGAAGCACACTTACCTCTCCTTGTACCCTCATCTTGCCCTCACTCCTGGCTCCATGCACCCACCAAATCCATTACTTATGCATTTGACAGGGAAGTGAGGCATGTCCAGAGAGACCCATCAGTTTTACAGACTTTCCCACGTCCCCCTCCATCAGTCTTTCCATCCACACCAGGACTCTACCTCTCTTCTGTGCCCCTGTCCCTAAGCCTGGTGCACTCTATCCTAACCTTTACCTCCTGTGTCCTTGGTGTCCAGGACATTTATTTCCTCATACACATCCCCTCCATCCACTGCCTGGGGGGATGCTTGGCAAATCCGCTGCAGTCATGGGTTTAAGCTGTGGTTGCTATTCCTGACCTCACCCCCCTGCCCCTACACACACACACTT
The DNA here is from genome assembly GCF_023065955.2 of Ursus arctos. Lineage (NCBI taxonomy): Eukaryota > Metazoa > Chordata > Mammalia > Carnivora > Ursidae > Ursus > Ursus arctos. The sequence goes on along the minus strand of NW_026623067.1, from coordinate 3,239,522 downwards.
GCATACATGCACAGAGCCCAATAATGAGAAACATAAAAGGACTTTCCCGAATTGTTGTTGAAGGGCAGACTTGGAAGCTGGCAGAAGAAATCCCTAGTGCATTAACCAAGACAGCTCTGGCCCTCCACATCCCCTCCTCATTTCTTCCCAGACCCTTTCAGCCATGCTGATCCACAGAGTTGGACTCACCCAGACGCCAGCCTCAGAAACAGCCCAAGAGGAAACTTAGTGAATTTATAGTGCTCACAGCCCAGCAGGGTCAGGAAGGATGTGGCCTCAGCATGGAGTGAACAAGCTTGCATCACAGACAAAGTCGGAAACTAACAGTTACTCATATTGCTGGATTTTCCAAAGCAGCTGAAGAGTGTTCTTATCTCTGGTTGTAGCCAGAGATGTCTGCACTGTCCTCGATGGCCATTGGGGTGGGCATGTCCCCTCTGGGTCTTGCAGCAGCCACGGGAGAGCTGTAATGGCAGAGAGCAGAGTGAGGTGGAGGACCCTGCCGGGGCTGGCAAGTAGAGCATCAGCAGCACGACCGGCCGTGAAGCCATCACAGGGAGGCCATCAGTAGGCAGCAGGCTCTCCGTACCACCGGTCACTGCCTGTAACCACTTGATTGAAGTGAGAATACGCTTGTGAAAACATCACCTCCACCAGACCACATTGATCTCCTCCCAAAGTTTCCTCCCACCCCTTATTATTGTTGTTGTTATTTTATCATTATTCTTTTGTGTGTATGGTCAGAACGCTTAATACAAGATCTACCCTTTCGTAAATATTCAGTGCACAACATGGAATGCTCAGTTCCGGACACTGTGCTGCACAGCATATCTCCAGGACTTGGTCGTCTTGCATCACAGAAACTTTGTGCTCCTGACAGATACCTCCCCATTCCCTGGTCACTGCCATTCCACTCTCTGTTTCTACGATTTTGACTAATTCAGATTCCACATATGAGTGATGTCATACAGCATTTGTCTTTCTCTGCCTGACTATGTCACCTTGCATCATGCCCTCAGGGTCCATTCATGTTGTTGCAAATGCCAGGATTTCCTTTGCTCTCGTGGCTGAATAATATCCATGGTATGTGATATAGATATATATACCGCATCGTCCTCCTCCACTCTTCCATTTATGGACACTGAGCTTGTTTCCATCTCTAACTATTGTAACACTGCAATGGACATGGGAATGTGGGTATCTCTCCAAGAGCCTGATTTCAATTCCTTTGGACAGACACAAACTCTGCTCCCTGACTCACTGATTCACTTGTTCTATGAACACTTATGGAGCACCTGGTGTGTGCCAGGCACGAACACAAGCCTGAAGCACCTTGCTGAGCCCAGGAGGAGCTAGACGACGGAGAAGCACACAGACGGTGTTTCCCAGCACTGGTGGTGCCTGCAGAACCAGGGTGTGATAGTGTCATGTGTTTCACAGAGCGTGGTGAGGGACAGGTGCTCAGCTCCCCAGGCCAGTGCGGGGCCCTGGAGCAAGAGGGGTAAGACCCCATGTCCAGAGGAGGGGCGCTGGCAAATGGCTCTGTCTCTGTGCCGATGGCACTGATGACAGAGGTTGTTGTAGGGATTGAACAAATGAAGAAATGGGCAGAACCTGGCTCAGAGAAGCTGGCGTCAGTGGTTCAGTCCCGCTACGACCGTTGTTACAGAATTGTGTGCAGAATGCCCTGCGAGAAGAGAGAGGTACCTACTCCCACCGTAGCAAGGGCAGGAGAGCAGACCTGAGTGCCAAGCGCTGCCCGTCCCAAGGAGAGCAAGCCCTTCAGACTCTCAGGACAGACACGGACAATCACGCCCAAAAGGAAGGGCTGAACCAGAAACCAGGGATTGTAATTTTTTTTTTTTTGAGGATGAAAGAGCTTTTCCTTTTTCTCTTCTATCTTTCTGTGCTACTTGAAATTTATTTTGTTGCCATAACCGGGCATCACTCATTTGAGTAAGAAATAAATTAGTCAGTTAACTGACACCGCTTCTTCGAAGTAGATCTAAAAGAAACCTTCATAGTTAAACGATTATCAGAACCTGCCAGAGAAGGAGGCAGGCGGGTTCAATGTCGTTTAAAATGAGCAAATAGTAACGGGGTGGATTTAGGCATTTTTAAGGATACAGCCAACTAGTTGATGGTGGGATTGATACTTGAACTTTAGATTTCTGACTTCTAGGGACACGAATACACTTTTTTGTTTTAGGATGATCAAAACAACTAATTGTGAATTTTCCCTCCTTGAATAATTATGTACTTTTCATGTTTTTCTGTCAGTGTGTGTATATATATGTAACTTTTCTTTTTTATAATAATTTTTTATTATGTTATGTTCATCACCATACAGTATATCCTTAGTTTTTGATGTAAAGTTCCATGATTCATTGTTTGCGTATAACACCCAGGGCTCCATGTATGTATATATATATAACTTTTCTAACAGAACAAAACAGTAGGGTAGCCTGGGTGGCTCAGTTGTTAAGCGTCTGCCTTCGGCTCAGGGCGTGATCCCAGGGTCCAGGGTTCGAGCCCCGCATCGGGCTCCCTGCTCAGGATTTGAGCCCCGCGTCGGGCTCCCGGCTCCGCTGGGAGCCTGCTTCTTCCTCTGCCACTCCCCCTGCTTGTGTTCCCTCTCTCACTGGCTGTCTCTCTGTCAAATAAAAAAAAAAAAAAAAGAAAGAACAAAACAGTAAGACTTCTTGCCTTCTTCTTATCCAGGTCGATGAGTCCTCACCAGCACATAGGGTCGCATACCCACCCCACGACTGACTTTCAGAACACTCCCAACATCCCCCAACCTCTTCTCCTCCCTCTTCCTAGACCAGCTCTGTCCCCACCCACACACCTGGGCATCCACTGGCCTGGTTTCTGCAGCGACACCTGTGCCTTTTCCAGAGTGTCACGGACACAGAACCCAACGACGTGCAGCCTTTGGTGTCCAGGTCCTTCCAGTCCTTGTGATGCACATGAGCCCTTGCTCCTGCTGCTGCGTCTCCGTCCCCCTTCGCTGCTGGGATGGATTCCACAGTGTGCACAAACCAGTGTGTTTTCTGTTTCCCACACAAGCACATGTGGCTTGTGTTCAGTTTTTGACAATGGTTAATGAAGCCACTACAAACATTCGCATACAGATTTTCGTGTGTGCTTTCATTTCCCTTGAATAAATATCTAGGCATGGAATGGCTGGACTGTGTGAGAAGTCTGCGTTTAAGCTCTAAGAAACTGTCAAACCATCTTCCAAAGTGCTTCCACCACCAGCCACGCGTGAGGGCTCCGGTCCCTCTGCCTCCTTGCTAGCACTTGGGAGAAACGGTTGTGTTGTCCCTGTTTAAGCCATTGTAACAGGTTTGTAGGGAAATTGGAGAAATCATTTGCAAATCCGTGCAGTTTGACTAGTTGCAATTACGTAGGGACAGTAGTCACTGGGAGGCTGAGGAAGAACAGACGGGATCTACAGCCTTCACCACCCTTATGCGCAACCCTTCTATCCCTGTCAGCTGGCCGTGCTCTTGGCTGTGAGGCTCAAAACACAATACCAGAGGGATTTCAAAGAACACTGCTCAAAATTCATTCCAGAACTTTGGAAAGCTATTCTAATCACATATGAAAACTAGGCAAGAACAAAATCACCACGCTTCACGTGTGATCCTGCATTCTGAAACAAGTTCTCTTTCAGATGCAGGATATAAAAGTCAACACAGATAATAAGCAAGGACAGTCACAAAAGTTAAACATAACAATTTCTTCTTCGTCTGTATACATGCCTCCTCGGAAAACAGCGTGGAGAACACAGTTTTACACGGTGCACCGAAGTAAAGCCCATTAAACACTCGAAGCTCACACTGGAAGGAAAACCCAAAGTTGTTTCTTTCTCTTGAACAAACTACAGGAAACTAAAGGCAAACAAAACTAAACCCGCTCTGGGAAACCAATGACTGATGTAAGCCACAGGGACAACAGCCTGCCAAATGTGAGGGGAAAACAAATAGGGCCAGCGCAGAAGTGCTTCTCCCTCCCTATGTCCCTCCCACTCCACAACACCGGGACCAGCCCTGGTTCAACAGGTGGGAGCAGAGCCAGGAAATGCCACATTGATTTTTCTGACCCCAAAATCCAGATACCAGACCTGGAGACAAAGATCCAAAACACCGAAAGTCAGGATCATATTGGAGAGCCCAAGCAAAGTAGTAATAACAGAGCAGAACACCCGAAATCCTCACCCTGCTCCCTGCTCCCTCCACCCACGCTGGGAACACCATGACATCCCCTCTGGGTGGGTAAGGCAGACAGTTTCACTTCTCCCACACGGGCTGCGAGAAGGACATTGGTTTCCTGGAAGAGAGATTCTCTCTGTCTGCCAGGACGGCAGCAACTTTTCATCTGTCAGCCCTCCACCAATCAGTACAGGAGCCACTAGCTGCCTGTGTCTACTGAGACTCAGATCTATTTTTCCCCACTTTTCTAAGGATTTTTTTTTTATTTAAGCTTTTGTTTAAATTCCAGTTAGCTAACATATACTGAAATATTAGTTTCAGGTGTACAACATAGTGATTTGACAATTCCACACATTACTCAGTGCTCACAACAGGTGCACAACTAGTTCCCCCACCCTCCTCCACCAATCTCCCCTCTGGTAACCTTCACTTCTTTCTCCACAGTTAAGAATCTGTTTCTTGTTTTCTCTCTCTCTCTTATGTTTTCCCTTTGCTTGTTTGTTTTGCTTTTAAATTCCACACATGAGTGAAGTCATAGGGTATTTGTCTTTCTCTGACTTATTTCACTTAGCATAATACCCTCTAGTTCCATCCACATCACTGCAAATGGCAAGATGTCATTCTTTTTGATAGCCCAGTAATATTCCATTGTACATATGAACCACATCTTGATCTGTTCTTCTGTCAATGGACATCTTGGCTCCTTCCACAGTTTGGCTACTGGGGACATTGCTGCTATAAACATTGGGGTGCACATGCCCCTTTGAATCAGTACTTTTGTATCCTTTGGATAAATACCCAGTAGTGCAATTGCTGGGTCATAGGGTAACTATTTTTAACTTTTTGAGGAACCTCAATACTGTTCTCTAGAGTAGCTGCACCAGTTTGCATTCCCACCAACAGTGTAAGAGGATTTCCCTTTCGCTGCATCTTTGCAACACCTGTTGTCCCGTCTTGTTAATTTTAGCCATTCTGACTGGTGTGACTGGTGGTAAATCATTATGGTTTTGATCTGTATTTCCCTGATGCTGAGTGATGTTGAGCATTTCTTCATGTGGTTGTTGGCAATCTGGATGTCTTCTTTGGAGAATTGTCTGTTCATGTCTTCTGCCCATGCTTTAATTGGATTATTTGCGTTTTGGGTGTTGGGTTTGATAAGCTCTTTATAGCTTTTGGATACTTCCCCTTTATCAGATATGTCATTTGCAAATGTCTTCTCTCGTTCTATTGGTTGTCTTTTGGTTTTGTTGACTGTTTCCTTTGCCGTGCAGAAGCTTTTTATCTTGATGAAGTCCAAATAGTTCATTTGTGCTTTTGTTTCCTTTGCCTTTGGAGACATGTCTAGCAAGAAATGGCTGTAGCCAATGTCGAAGAGGTGACTGTCTATGTTCTTCTCTAGGATTTGATGGATTCTCATCTCACATTTAGGTCTTTCATCCAGTTTGAGTCTATTTTTGTGTATGGTGTAAGAGAATGGTCCAGTTTCATTCTTCTGCATGTGGCTTTCCAATTTTCCCAACACCATTTATTGAAAAGACTGTCTTTTTTCCATTGGACATTCTTTAATGCATTGTTGAACATTAGTTGACCATAGAGTTGAGGGTCCTTTTCTGGATTTTCTATTCTGTTCCATTGATCTATGTGTTTGTTTTTGTGCCAGTACCATGCTGTCTTCATGATCACAAATTTGTAATACAGCTTGAAGTCAGGCATTGCGATGCCTCCAGCTTTGCTTTTCTTTTTCAAGATTGCTTTGGCTATTCATGGTCTTTTCTGGTTCCATACAAATCTTAGGATAGTTTGTTCTAGCTCTGGGGGAAAAAAATGGAGGTATGTTGCTAGGGATTGCTTTGAATGTGTAGATTGCTTTGGGTAGTATAGACATTTTAACAATCTTTGTCCTTCCAATCCATGAGCATTGAATATTTTCCCATTTCTTTGTTTCATCTTCAATTTCTTTCATAAGTGTTTCATAGTTTTTAGAGTACAGATCTTTTATCTCTTTGGTCAGGTTTATTCCAAGGTATGCTATTGGTTTTCGTGCAATTGCAAATGGGATTGATTCCTTGATTTCTTTTTTTGCTATGTCATTATTGGTGTGTATAAATGCAGCAGATTTTTGAACATTAATTTTGTATCCTGTGACTTTACTGAATTCGTGTATCAGTTCTAGCAGTTCTTTGCTGGAGTCTTCCAGGTTTTCTAGAAAGAACATCATGTCATCTTCAAAGAGTGAGAGTTTGACTTCTTCATTGCCAATTTGAATGCCTTTTATTTCTTTTTGTTGTCTGATTGCTGAGGCTAGGACTTCTAGTACCGTGTTGAACAATAGTGGTGAGAATGGGCATCCCTATCATGTTCCTCATCCCAGGGGAGAAGATTTCAGTTATTCTCCATTGAAGTTGATGTTAGCTGTGGGGTTTTCATATGTGGTTTTTACTTTGTTGAAGTACATCCCCTTTAAACCTAGTTTGTTGAGGGTTTTTATCATGAATAGATGTTATAATTCTTTTTTAATGTTTTTTTATTATATTATGTTAGTCACCATACAGTACATCCCTGGTTTCTGATGTAAAGTTCGATGATTCATTAGTTGAGTATAACACCCAGTGCACTGTGCAATACATGCCCTCCTTACTACCCATCACCGGTCTATCCCATTCCCCCACCCCCCTCCTCTCTGAGGCCCTCAGTTTGTTTCTCATAGTCCATAGTCTCTAATGTTTCATTCCCCCTTCTGATTACCCCCCCTTTCTTTATCCCTTTCTTCCCCTACTGATCTTCCTAGTTCTTATGTTCCGTAGATGAGAGAAATCATATGATAATTGTCTTTCTCTGCTTGACTTATTTCACTTAGCATTATCTCCTCCAGTGCCGTCCATGTTGCAGCAAATGTTAAGAATTCGTTCTTTCTCATAGCTGAGTAATATTCCATTGTATATATGGACCACAACTTCTTAATCCAGTCATCTGTTGAAGGGCATCTCGGCTCTTTCCACGCTTTGGCTATTGTGGACAATGCTGCTATGAACATTGGGGTGCATATGGCCCTTCTCTTCACTACGTCTGTATCTTTGGGGTAAATACCCAGTAGTGCAATGGCTGGGTCATAAGGTAGCTCAATTTTTAACTTTTTAAGGGACCTCCACACTGTTTTCCACAGTGGCTGTACCAACTTGCATTCCCACCAACAATGTAGGAGGGATCCCCTTTCGCCACATCCTCTCCAACAATTGTTGTTTCTTGCCTTCTCTATTTTTGCCATTCTAACTGGCGTAAGGTGGTATCTCAGTGTGGTTTTGATTTGAATTTCCCTGATGACTAATGATTTTGAACATTTTTTCATGTGTCTGTTAGCCATTTGTATGTCTTCATTGGAAAAGTGTCTGTTCATATCTTCTGCCCATTTTTTGATTTGTTTATTTGTTTCTCATGTATTGAGTTTGAGAAGTTCTTTGTAGATCTTGGATACCAGTCTTTTACCTGTAGTGTCATTTGCAAATATATTCTCCCATTCTGTGGGCTGCCTCTTGGGTTTTTTTTACTGTTTCCTTGGCTTTGCAGAAGCTTTTTATCTTGATGAAGTCCCACAAGTTCATTTTATCTTGTGTTTAGAACCCAGAAATGGACCCTCGGCTCTTTGAGCAACTAACTTTGATAAAGCAGGAAAAAACATCCGGTGGAAAAAAGACAGTCTCTTCAATAAATGGTGCTGGGAAAATTGGACAGCTACATGCAAAAGAATGAAACTTGACCACTCTCTCACACCGTACACAAAGATAAACTCCAAATGGATGAAAGACCTCGATGTGGGACAGGAATCCATCAAAATCCTAGAGGACAACATAGGCAGCAACCTCTACGACATCGGCCAAAGCAACCTTTTTCATGACACATCTCCAAAAGCAAGAGAAACAAAAGATAAAATGAACTTGTGGGACTTCATCAAGATGTTATAATTCTTATCCTTTCTTTTATTGCTTTGGTCTATCACACTGATTTATTTGTGAATATGGAACCACCCTTGCAGTCCAGGAATAAATGCCTCTTGATGATGGTGAATAATTCTTTTAATGTACTGTTGGATTCAGTTTGCTAGTATTTTGTTAGAAATTTTTGCATCCACGTTCATCAGGGATATTGGCGTGTACTTCTGTTTTTTTAGTGGGGTCTTTATCTGGTTTAGGTATCAGGGTAATGCTGGTTTCATAGAATGTATTTGGAAGTTTTCTTTCCTTTTCTATTTTTTGGAATAGTTTGAGAAGAATAGGTATCAACTCTTCTTTAAATGTTTGGTAGAATTCCCCTGTGAATCCACCTGGCCTGGGACTTTTGTTTCTTGGGAAGTTTTTGATTACTGATTCCATTTCTTTGCTGGTTATTGGTCTATTCTGTTTTTTCTATTTCTTCTTGTTTCAGCTTCAGTAGTTTATATGTTTCTAGGAATTTATTCATTTTTCTAAATTGTCCCATTTGTTAGCATACAGTTTTTCAGAATATTCTCTTATGAGTGTATTTCTGTGGTGTTGGTTGTTTCAAATTTAATTAAAATGAACAGTTTTGTTCTAGCTACATTAGTGGCATTTTCAGGGCTCCATAGCCACATGTTGGGAGAGCACAAAATAGGACATGTGCATCAACTGCAGAGTTTTATTTGTCAGCCCTGGTCTGACTCTTTTCATTACCTGGAAAGGCTGCATGCTTAACTTCTGTTGCTTGGAAACCTTAAAAATTTCCTATTAGAATTATTATTCTATTAGACACTAGACAATTTGTTGAAGGTATATATGGTATTACTTATTTTTTAAAATATATATATGCACTTACTAGTATATGTATAGACAAATCTGGAAGAACTATATTTGAAACTATAAATATGAAGGGAAACCTTCAGAGGATATTTATTTTCTACATTAATAGAGAATGCAAGGCACCTAGATGGCTTGGTTGGTTAAGTGTCTGCCTCAGCTCAGGTCATGATCCCAGGGTCCTGGGATCAAGTCCCGCTTTGCATCAGGCTCCCTGCTCAGTGGGGAGCCTGCTTCCCCCTCTCCCTCTGCCCCTTCCCCTCTGCAACTCCCCCTTGGCTCAAGCTCTGTCTCTGGCTTTCTCTCTCAAATAAATAAGTTAAATATCTTTTTTAAAAATAGAGCATGCTATTATTTTGTACATTTCTTTATTAACTGGCTTTTTTTCCAACAAGCACAAGTAACATTGTAATTTATTTTTTAAAGATTTTATTTATTTATTTAAGAGTGAGAGAGAGCACATAGGAGAGTGAGAGAGGGGGGCAGGCTCCCCGCTGAGCAGGGAGCCCTACATGGGGCTCAATCCCATGACCCTGAGATCATGACCTGAGCTGAAGGCAGATGCTTAACTGACTGAGCCACCCAAATGCCCCTATAATTTAGTGATTTAAGAATAAAAATAAAAAGACTGTTACCTAACCCATGTATCAAGGTGTTGGAATTTTGGTCACCTCGAAATAGTATGGTAGGGACAGCTGGGCTGCCCTTCTCTTCCAACCTTCATCATTATACCAGTCCTCTATCTAATCACAGTCTTTTTTCTCTACCACAGCAGGTGTTAATGCTTTCTCTCCTGCTTTCTATTTCATGCCAAGTCCTGAACTGCAAAAGGCTAAGTACGTACTGCACACTAAAATGAAGGTAGAACTCCACAGGATTGGAGCAGGTCCCTTAGGTGGTCAGACCAGCAGCCATTGGCTGTCTTCTTCCCTGGTAATAGGACTCCAGTATTACATAAGTACCCATCTTTTCCCCACAAGACTCAGGAAAAGTGAACTCTTTCCTCCAACTCCAGGGGTGTATTCCAGTTTATACAAGCCAATCATTGGATCCTGTTCTCCTAACAATGACTTTTTAGTGAACCAGTGAGTAAGTCCTGTGAAGACCTCACAGAGGGGGCATAAAAGTCTGTGCTCCTAAGAAAGAATTGATAATGTTTGGTCCTTTACCAATAGAGGAGCTCACATCAGGGTATGTAGTGTTGCCTGGAGAAGCTGAGGCCATTTTGTGGCTACGAGGGAGCACAAAACAGGAAGGATGGCAGAGCCAGGAATGCACGAAACATGTCCACTGAAGCAAACAGCCCAACAAGAAAATGCCTCAATGTTTAAGCCACTTTCATATAGGTTTTTTTTGGTCCTTAGATCCAAAGGCAACGTACAGAGTAGATGCCATTTTTTAGATCTGACTATTCTTCTGAGTTTCCACTTCCCTGGAGTTGACTCTGAGCTAAGACTTACTAGTACAGGTGTAATATTGCTGACAACATGCCTGTGTTAACGGGTGGGTGTCTGTGCCCTAGGACTCTGAAACATTTCTCAAAAACTCGCCTGCTGCTGTAGGCCACTAGCGTTCCTTTACTATTTGCTCATCGTAGTTTTCCCTGTGGCCACATAGTCAAAAATAAGGAGTTTCAGCCAGCTCTGAATTCCAAGTTAGAATGATGACCTTGAACAAAGGACTTGTATGGTTGAATATAGGCTTTTTTTTTTTTTAAGATTTTATTTATTTATTCGACAGAGATAGAGACAGCCAGCGAGAGAGGGAACACAAGCAGGGGGAGTGGGAGAGGAAGAAGCAGGCTCATAGCGGAAGAGCCTGATGTGGGGCTCGATCCCATAACGCCGGGATCACGCCCTGAGCCGAAGGCAGGCGCCCAACCGCTGTGCCACCCAGGCGCCCTTGAATATAGGCTTTTTGAGAGAGAAAAGCTTTGTTGAATTCCCAGTAGCATGAGCATTCATGAATTCAGAAAATCAATTTCATCTCATACTATAGCACAGGGAAGACTGTGAGGTGATGTAAGAACAATTTCAAAGAACATGAAGACTTTAACATGAGGCTGAATTGGAGAAATGGAAAGTCCCTACAGTGGGTAATTTAGATGATAGTAGATGATAGATGATAGATAGATGATAGATGATAGATAGATAGATAGATAGATAGATAGATAGATAGATAGATGATAGATAATAGATAGGGAAATAAATATAGATCCACATAAATAAATATTATATACATATATATTGCATCTGTTCAGGTTACTATAACAAAAATATCAGACCATAAAATGGGTGGCTGAAAAAAATTAGCATTTATTTTTCACAGTTCTGGAAGCCATGTAGTCCAGATTCAGCATCTGATGAGGGCCTGCTTTCTGGCTCATAGAAGGCCATCTGTCTACTGTGTCTTCACAAGGCAGGAGGGGGGAGGGCTCGCCCTGAGATCCTACACAAAAGCTCTAACTACATTCTAGCCACCTAAGATCCCCCAAAGACCCCACTTCCACATGCCATCTCATCGGGGATTAAGTTGCAACACATGAGTTTCGGGGGGACACCAACATTCAGTTTCTAGTGCTTCTACAGATACAAATGTGCACATCCTACTGACACTGTTTCTCCGGAGAACCCTGACTAATACAGTCCCTGAGTAAGGACCCAGAGCCCAACCGCAGAGCTGTGATGCAATCCCCAGGATGAGGCATTAAAGAAGCTCCTAGTAGGTGGAGGGGATCCGAACATACAAGAGAACATGCCTCGCTATCCCAAATGTAGCTCAGAAAGAGCACACAGCCCTAAGAGAAGTCCCTCTTCAAAAATAAGGAAATGGTGTGTGAGGTGTCAGCTGGCCAGGTCATGATATATGCACAAAACCTTCCATGGTCCAGACGCAAGGAGGGAGCATGCATTCTGGGACAACCAGAAATCCCAGAGCGCCCAAGACCAATGAGGACATGGTGCCAGATGCAGCTGGAAGGGAGACTGGTAGGCGGGTGCAGGCAGGGAGACCTCTGAGAGGTCCAGCAAAGACAGAGAACAGCCCAGGAGCTGGACGTCCTCCCTGTACCAGGGACAAGGGAAGGGACAGGAGACACAGGGTCCCAAAGCATCCAGGCTTTCCTTGAAAAAGACTCCATTGTAAATGCAGGTGACAGAAGCAAGTCACATGGCAGAAAGGCGATATGCTGGTAGGGGCAGTGCCCCATGAAGACAAAGGCAGGTTTGGGAAAGAAAGCCATGATTTTGCATGACTGAGTCTGTGAGTTCTTGGAGGGAGAACATGGCCGAGGCACCTGATGCTGCTACTGTGTTCTTCCTCCATTTCGACAACAGTCATGTTTCTGGAGCCTGGACGGCCAGAGCCACCACCTCCCCAGCCAAGATGGGTTTCCACGGGCGTATGAGCCCCCAGTTCTTGGGGATATGGATTGAAGAAGATTTGGCTGGTGATCATGATAAAAGTTCTCAGTTCCCACTTTATAAAAGGCTAGCCCTCCATACAAACATCATGTGCCCCGTATTTATACGAGGCTGTTTTTTCTCATTTCTTCGCCTGTGTCATAAGCCTTTCTGTAGAATCACTCTTTACAGGGCGTGTTAGCATCGGAGACCCTTGTCATGTGGTTCCAACTATGGCTCGTTGCCTCATCTCCCTTTAGATGCTGCCCCATTAGTGCTCCCCAGCATTTCTGGTTGACAGGGACCAAGGGGAGGGACACGGGGAGTCGTTGAGTGGGTACGAGGTCCAGTTTGAGAGGGACGGCGGTAACCACTGCACAATAATGTGAACATTTAGCCCAGAAGACAGTAAACAAGAGCTGTAGTATAAATGCTAGTTTTTATGCTCATAAAGCTAAAAGGAAGCAATTATATTTCACTTTACCAGATACTCCGATATAAGTTGATGATGGACTGAATACGTAAAATTTGAATATAAGCCTAGAGAAAAGATTGAGAAATAGACACTACACACATATTTGCCTCTCGGGTCACCCCTAAGAGAGGTGATTGTGTGCGGGAAGATACGCCCACGTCACACAGCTCTGTGCTGCCTCTTCGTTCTAAGGAAGTTCAGCAACTTTAAAAAGATAATAGTGCAAAAAGCTGAAAAGACTTCCTGTTAAAGAAGGCCGAGGAGAAGCCCCCAACCCTGTGTCATCTCTGAAGTCAACCCAAGACAAGAAGAAACAGAGACTGAGAAAGGACCTCCACCTGATGAAGTCACCAAGCAGGGGAGGCTCCCGGGCACGGGAGCCTGGGGCTGGCGTCAGAGGGACGCAGGGAGGGAGCCCTTCTGCAAGGAAATAAAGGGAATCCAGGGCTTTCCAGGGTGGGGAACACGCACGGGCAGGAAGCAGCCACTCCAGCCCCACCCTCCTCGGGATCGGAGGGTCTAGGTGAACAGGCAAAGCCCCAAACGTGCTTGAAGCATGTGCACCAGGATTGGCAGGATTTGGGGATGAAGCAGGGACGCGCATTTTCAACAGCAGGCACCTGTCTCCAGCATGGAGAGAAAGTATAAGAACCCAAACCACGCTGACCCTGGTCACTGAGAAGTCCAGTGAAATCACCCAAACCTGTGTCATGCAAGTGTGATGTGAGTCATGGAGACTTCCTGTTACTCACACCGAGCAGAGCGAGACGGCAGTTTCTACGGTGCCAAACGCAGACGACCTACGGATACCAGCGGGCTGTGCTGTCCACGGTCCCGAGAGAAGATGGAGATTCAACTTCCTCCCACACAAGTTCACAGACCCCTGAACCATAGCCACAGAATCCTTGGGGATGTGTGCCAGCTACTCCAGGAAAATTCCGTTGTTTCAGAGAAAAGTGATTTTTTTTTGAAGGAAACCATCATGAAAACTGTGTAAACATAATGTAGGGGGGTAACAAGGGAGGAAAGGCATCTGGCCAACAGAAGATAAGGAGGAACGCTCCAATGCCATGGCGTGGAGATGAGGCGGTAGGCATAGTCATGCTCCCACCCCGTGTTCACACGCCAATGCCCGAAGCCGTGAGCATGCTCCAGTGTATGGCCCAGGGCACTTACAGCAGCAGAGGGCATGAAGCTTGCTCGTTGTTGACCCTGAGTTAGGGAGAGGACCCTGGATCATTCAGGTGGGTTTAGCATCATCACGGCGTCCTTGAAAGGGAAAGGGAGGGAGGGAAGAGTTCAGGGTGGTTCCATGTGAGGAGGACGCTGGAAGCTGGAAAAGACAGGGAAACAACTCCCACCCAGAGCCTCCAGAAAGGAACACAGCCATTAAAAAGCTTTTGTACACAAACAATGAATCATGGAACACTACATCAAAAACTAAGGATGTACTGTATGGTGACTAACATAACATAATAAAAATTATTATTAAAAAAATAAGATAAATAAAAATAAAAAGCTTTTGTACAAAAATTAAAAAGACAACTTACTGAATAAGGAAGATATTTGCAAATGACATATCAGATAAGGGGCTAATATCTAAATATATAAAGAAGTTGTACAACTCAACGACAAAGGTAAATAAAATAAAAATAAGCTGATTAAAAGGGGGCAGAGGTCCTGAATAAACATTTCTCCCAAAGACATCCAGACAGCCAACAGACACATGAAAAGATGCTCAACATCACTCATCACCGGGGAAATACAGATCAAAACCACGAGATACCTCCTCACACCTGTCAGAATGGATAAAATCAACAACACAAGAGACAGGTGTTGGCGAGGATGTGGAGAAAAAGGAGATCCAACATATACATAAATCTTGCCCCTGAAGACGAGAGCAAATGCAATAGGAAAAGAGAAAAATGAAATCAGAGACTTAACGAAAACTTTCCTAAAATAAAGGCATGCTTGAATCTACCAGCTGAAAAGGCGCAATGTGTCTCAAGGAAAAATGATTCAGGATATGCAACATTTGGGCATATCTTTCAAAGACTGAGAAATAATCCTATGGGCAAAAGTCAGCAGATAAAGGCATCTGTAAAGCACTACAATCAAGCTGCCCCAGACTTAATCAAAATCTCAGCATCATTTCATTGAAATTTTAAAGCAGAGATTGGCTTAAGAATTGTGGATGCAGCCAATTCATTGAAGCAAACAGTCAAAAAACCATTTTTAAACAGATAAGAACCTCAAAAATACCATTGCCATGCCTGCTTTTTGGAAAAGGAGGAAAACAAGCAACCAACCCCACTAGAGGACAAATTTAAGCCAATCTCTAACAAAAGGAGAAAATACTGTAAAGTGATGTGGACCTGAGCTTGCTTTCATATTTAGAAATTAATTTTTGCCATTGTAACAGGTGTAAGGTGGAATCTCATTGCGGTTTTGATTTGAATTTCCATGATGGCTGATGATGTCTTGCTTTACACTGAGACCTTGCTTTTCGATGCAAGGAGTTTCAAGATTATGATTAAAAAGTAAATGGTTTAATAAACTATCATGAGTGTTATGAGGGTATTTCACTTTCAGAATGTAGCATAAGGGGCCTGTGGACCCATTCCCAAGCAAAACAACCACAACTGGTGAGATGTGTAAAAACAGCAACCATTTGAAAGTTTCTGGAGGGGCACCTGGCTGGCTCAGTCAGACCAGTGTATGACTCCTGATCTTGGGGTCATGGGTTCGAGCCCCCAGTGGGTGTAGAGATTACCTACCTACATACATAAAATAAACAGACTTTTTAAAAATTAAAAAAAAAAGTTTCTGGAAATTGTCCTAAAGGTAGACAGCTAAAGACGATGTGTTTACCCAAGAAAATCTCCTAAACCTTCCTAGCAACAGGAGAAGCTGTGACCCCAGCCGGGAAGCGGCTCCTTCGTTCCCCTCCACCTGCCCTGCCTCTCCCTGGGAGGACGATAGCTCCAGGAAGGCACGGCCTCCCCTCCCCTCATGCCTCCGTGGTGGGATGCAGGGTCGTACCAGACAAGGAAAGGACAGCAGCTCAGGATTTCTCATTCCCCTCAAGTCCAAGTGGCTGGCAAGCTGCATCTGGGAGCCCCGATCACCTTTCCCCCGCTCACTCGGGGCACAGTGTCCATGCTGGAACTCAGCAGCAGGATCCGTAATAGCCAAAAGGCGGAAGCAACAGCCGAGTGGTTGAACACAACGTGGCGTGTCCACCCCATGAGACATTATTCAGTAAGAAACAGTGCGATCACATGCATGATTCTGAAACACAGAGGACGAGAAAGAAGCTGCTCACAGAAGGCCACATATGATTCCATTTATATAAACTGTCCATAGGCAGGTGGACAGAGACAGAAAGTTTGTTCACGGTTGCCTAGCACTGAGGATTTGGGAGGAAATGGGGAGTGATTTCTTGTGGGGACAGAACGTTCCCCACTAGAACATCTGTGGTGATGATAATGTTCCAAAATTAACGGTGGCAATGTTTGCACAATGGCATGAATACAGGAGAAACTTTTGAACTGCATACATTAAATAGCTGAATTGTATAGTATGCGAGTAACAGTGTATCAGTACAACTATTAATTTTCCAAAGTTCCTATTTTAAGCAAAAGGAAGAGAGCCGGAGCGTGCCTTCCTCTTGCACCTGCCAGGAATGCAGCTGCAGACTCCAAGGCCACCAGCACTGTCTTGAATCTGTGAAACCAAAAACCGCAGGCTAAGGAAGACTGCACATAAATAGTTAAAACACTCTGAGGCCTCAGCCTCATCATGACCGGGTCACCTTCTTCTAAAGAGAAAGCAAACAACAACCACAACAAAGTCTTGTTTAAGTCTCTGCGATGTGGGCTTCTCGTCCTGTGCAGCTGGGTGAAGATCCCATCCCACCCCACTCTCAGGAACACCTCCTCTGACCGATGTGGGCACTCTTCTCCCTTCCTCTCTTTACTTTTAAGTTTGCTTACAGGCTATTTCTTGAATTTTTCAGTTTTAGACACTGTCCACTTCCTTCTTTGACAATGCAGATTTAGATCTTTCACACCTCTCCTTGCCTTGGCCCCCATCCTGTCCCCCAATTATAGTCCATCAGAGTGTGAGTGAGGCCATCCAATGTCTACAGATTGATGGCCTCACTCATGCTCTTCCCGCAAAGCCAGGGACTGCTCCAAGATTATCTGCTTCTACTTCTTTTCTTTTCTTTCATGGTTAACAATAGCCTTCATTTATTTCATAATTTTTGTTTTGTTTTGTTTTGTTTTGTGTTTTGTTTTGTTTTGTTTTGTTTTGTTTTGTTAGTGTATCTGGACATTCCATTGCATGTGCTATCAAATCATCAATCCTATGAGTCTCTCTCTCTCTCTCTTTTTTTTCCTAAAAAGTGTCTTCCAGGTCCTCAGTCTTCCTGACATAGCTTGGACAGTGTGTTCCAGGTCCTCAGTCTTCCTGACATAGCTTGGACAGTGTGTTCCAGGTCCTCAGTCTTCCTGACATAGCTTGGACAGTGTCTTCCAGGTCCTCAGTCTTCCTGACACAGCTTGGACAGTGTCTTCCAGGTCCTCAGTTTTCCTGACATAGCTTGGACAGTGTCTTCCAGGTCCTCAGTCTTCCTGACATAGCTTGGACAGATTTCTCTCTAGGTCTAGAGCAGTTCCTTGAGTGACCTGACTCAGTGCCCTCATTATCAGGATCCCATACCTTTCTCTTTCTTGATTTGCTTCCTTCTCTTCCACTAGCTTCTTGAGAAAAGAATCATCAGGTCAATATCCTGAGCCTTTCATGCTGGACAGTGTTTATGCTTCGTACTCACACTAGATTAGTAGTTCATCTGGGTTGAAAAATTTAGATAATAATCCTTCAAGCATCAAATGTTGCTTTTGAGAAACACAATGACATCCGAATTCTTGTCACTTTATATGTGATTTCTTTCTCTTTGCTCATTTCCTCCTCTTCTCTGGATGCTGATGAGATCATTTCTTCCCTGGGCCTAAAATTTTAAAACAATGTGAGCCTTTTATGCATTGATACTCAAGGAGCCCTTTTAATTTGAAAAAGAATGCCATCAGTATTTGGAAAAACCTCTTACTTGATTTCTTTGACTATGCCCCCCTCCCCCATTTCCTGTTTTATTTTTTCTAAAAATCTAAGTATTGACTTTGTAAGCCTTTCTGGGTTGATTCACCCAGACTCTTTCACCCGTTTATCATTTATGTCTATCCTCTAATGGATTCTATGTCCTTTAGCTTCCAACCCATACATTTTCTTATTGACTCTGAGCATTTCAACTTCTAAAAGTTCTAGTTATCAGATTACTGTTACCTCATGACATCTAGTTCTTATCTATCTCTATAGGCATATTGTTAACTTTATTCTCTCAGTGTGATTTTGCCTCTGCATTTGGTTTCTCACTTTTTTTCCCCTCTCTTGCAAGTTTTCCTTAAATGTCTCTAGATCCTTGATTATCTGTTATCTTTAACAGTGAGGCACTAAAATAATAGAGTAAGGCTCTGAGGGCATGGGTGAGTCTTATAAACTGGGGATGAGGAGCTTCTCTTGTGGAGCTGGGTATGAAACTATCCACTTTATTGAAGATACTCTAAATTTAAGGGTAAGTTATTTCATGGGGCACCAGGGTGGCTCAGTCAGTTAAGTGACTGACTCTTGATCTCAGCTCACATCTTGATCTCAGGGTCATGAGTTCTTAATCCATCTCATTCTGTGCACACTATGGGTAATGTTTACTTCCTTTCTTTTATTTTTTTTTTGACAGTAAATATTTTATTTTTTCTTATACATTCATCCAAACACAGCCTTTTTTTTTCTTTTTTTTAGAAAGCATAAAAGCATGGACATTGATGGCATTCTTATAAAGAAAACCTAAGTAATAAGTAAGCTGTAAATCAACAATAATAAAACAAAGGCTTAAAGGACAGTATGTGAAAAGATTTACAGGTAGATTCAGGGCTCTTAATTTCAGAAAATAATAATTCAAGTCATATCAACACAAGTTAAAAAGAAGCTTCTAATTTTCCAAATACCTCGATACAAAATTTTTTAACTAAATGTTATAGAACTTTTGTGAGAATATAAGTATAGTCATAAGAAACATGATGTTCCAAGTAATCTTAGGCAGCTCACTGTGACTTCTTAAAATCAGCTGTAATCAACACAATTCCAGTGGTATTTCTTCTTAAAATTTCAATTTAGAGCATACACATAATAGTCATAAGTTACACACCTTACACTCATGTTGATCTAATTAGAAAAGCTTCTACCTTTAGGACTGTTAAAAAAAAAAAAGCGTTGGGGCGCCTGGGTGGCGCAGTCGTTAAGCGTCTGCCTTTGGCTCAGGGCGTGATCCCGGCGTTCTGGGATCGAGCCCCACATCGGGGTCCTCCGCTAGGAGCCTGCTTCTTCCTCTCCCACTCCCCCTGCTTGTGTTCCCTCTCTCTCTGGCTGTCTCTGTCAAATAAATAAATAAAATCTTTAAAAAAAAAAAAAAAGCGTTAATAGGGGTGCCCGGCTGGCTCAGTGGGTGGAGCATGTGACTCTTGATTTCAGGGTGTAGGTTCAAGCCCTATGTTGGGTATAGAGATGACTTCACAAGAAAGCTTTTTAAAAAAGTATAAAGACATGGGATTGGTTTAAATTTCACTTTACAGGTAAGAGAAAATTAGAATTTGGCATGAGAACACTTTTCAAATGTTTTACCCACACTCCCAGTCATGGTAGGCCAATGGTATCCTGTGGGATGTGTGTACATAAACATGTGTGTGTGTAGACCCACTGACATCCACGAACCAGCTCGTACTACCCAGCCCCACAAGGTGCTGTCTGACATGGCCCACTCCCTGGGTCTGCAGAAATTTTCATTTTGCTCCTCATGATTCAGTTGGTGCGTTTCATTGGGGGCATTGATACTATTTTACAACAAAAATGGTATCTTAAAGGACTCGTAGGCAACCAAGTTTAAGTTAAAACATAAAATAGAGCAGATCAAAAAAGGTCCTCCTCCACAGACTATGTTTACTATTCCAGGACTGAAAACTGAGTTGTGTGATTTGGTTCCTGAAACAGCTCTTGTTTTGAGGTGATACAGATTAATCATGCAGCCCATTAAAACTAATAGGAACTAAGCAAATTCATTCAGGCCTGATGGATTAAGTCTGTATTTTGCCTGCTTCAGGAAGGTGAATTTCTTTTTTTATTATTAGTGTTATTATTAACATATAATGTATTATTTGTTTCAGAGGTACAGAGGTCTGTGATCCAACAGTCTACACAACACACAGCGCTCACCACAACACACACCCTCTGCAATGTCCATCACCCAGCCACCCCATCCCCCCACCCTGCACTCCAGCAACCCTCAGTTTGTTTCCTGACATTAAGAGTCTCTTATGGTTTGTCTCCCTCTCTGGTTTCTTCTTGTTTCATTTTTTCCTCTCTTCCCCTATGATCCTCTGCCTTGTTTCTCAAATTCCACATATCAGTGAGATGATATGATAATTGTCTTTCTCTGATTGACTTATTTCGCTTAGCATAACACCCTCTAGTTCCATCCACGTTGTTGCAAATGGTGAGATTTCATTTTTTTAATGGCTGAGTAATATTCCATTGTGTGTGTGTGTGTGTGTATCACACCTTTTTTTATTATGATATGTTAGTCACCATACAGTACATCATTAGCCTTTGATATATCACATCTTCTTTATCCACTCATCTGTTGATGGACAACTGGGCTCTTTCCATAGTTTGGCTATTGTGGACATTGCTGCTATAAACATTGGGGTACAGGTGCCCCTTCAGATCACTACATTTGTATCATTGGGGTAAAAGCAATCGCTGGGTCATATGGTAGCTCTGTTTCCAACTTTTTGAGGAACTTCCATACTGTTTTTCAGGGTGGCTGCACCAGCTTGCATTACCATCAACAGTGTAGGAGGGTTCCCCTTTCTCCACATCCTCCCCAACATCTCAGTTTGTTTCCTGACTTGTTAATTTTAGCCATTCTGGCTGGTGTGAGGTGGTATCTCATTGTGATTTTGATCTGTATTTCCCTGATGCCAAGGGATGTTGAGCTCTTTTTCATGTGTCTGTTGTCCATTTGGATGTCTTCTTTGCAGAAATGTCTGTTCATGTCTTCTGCCCAAATCTATAAAGAGCTTATCAAACTCAAAACCCAAGGAACAAATAATCCAATCAAGGAAGGTGAATTTCTTGACATGAGACAAATGCAAAATTCCTTTGTCACAGCCATCAAGGCTGGCTGACAAGAGTTCGGGTGAAAGAGTTAAGCTCTGCAGCAGGACAGACGCTTGCTGGCCACACATCTTCCCTGAGTGCAGCACACGGCAGTAATCTAAGGGAGAAGAATCCAAACACAGTGGAAATCACCCACCATGACATAAAAAAATGACTTTTGAATTAAATGTTTTACTAAACCCAAGAGTAACTGGCAAAAGGCACAGGGTAGAAAATCTAGTCAGACGTTTGAAGGCTCCCATCCTCTCAAATATCTGTGGATACACAGATTCACACTGATTGTTTAAATATAAAAAATAACAGTGATGCCACAGGCATTGGGAAGTACTCAGAGCTTAAGTCTTCCAAAAGCTGGGCAATGTGTCCACACAATAGCCAAACTATGGAAAGAGCCCAGATGTCCATCAACAGATGAATGGACAAAGAAGAGGTGGTGTGTGTGTGTGTGTGTGTGTGTATAGAATATATATGGAATATATATATATAGAACATATACATATGTGGAATATTATGCACCATCAAAAATGAAATCTTAACATTTGCAATGACGTGGAAGGAACTAGAAGGTTTTATGCTAAGTGAATAAGTCAATCAAAGAAATATAATTATCATATGATCTCATTCATATGTGGAATTTAAGAAACAAAACAGAGGATCATAGGAGAGAGGAAAAATGAAACAAGATGAAACCAGAAAGAGACAAACTATAAGACACTCTTAATCATAGGAAACAAACAGGGTTGCTGGAGGGGAGGGGGTGAGGGGACAGGGTAACTGGGTGACAGGCATTAAGGACAGCACATGACATTATGAGCACTAGGTGTTATATAAGACTGATGAATCACAGACCTGTACCCCTGAAACAAATAATACATTTTATGTTGATTAATTGAATTTAAATTTAAAAAAGAAATTGTTTTTAAAAGCCGGCAATGTAAAGTTCTACTATAATGAATCAGGGTCACAATTCTAACTTAAATTTAATCCTCATGTTTTATATATTATTCTTTCGCATGCAATGCAGGGTGTGCAAATTAAGCTATTTCAGTAAATATTAGAAATGTTAATTATTGGGGCTTCTGGCTGGCTCAGTCGGAAAAGCATGTGATTCTTCATTTCAGGGTCCTGAGTTCAAACCCCACACTGCGTGGAGATGATGTAAATAAATAAATAAATAAACAAACAAACTTTTTAAAAAGAAATTTTTTTGTACTTACATTTTATTTTTTTTAATATTTTTATTATATTAGTCACCATACAGTACATCCCTAGTTTTTGATGTAAAGTTCCATGATTCATTACTTGCATGTAACACCCAGTGCACCATGCAATATGTGCCCTCCTTAATATCCATCACCGGTCTATCCCATTCCCCCACCCCCTCCCCTCTGAAGCCCTCAGTTTGTTTCTCATAGTCCATAGTCTCTCATGCTTCATTCCCCCTTCTGATTACCCCCCTTTCTTCTTCCCTTTCTTCTCCTACTGATCTTCCTAGTTCTTATGTTCCAGAGATGAGAGAAATCATATGATAATTGTCTTTCTCTGCTTGACTTATTTCGCTTAGCATTATCTCTTCCAGTCCCATCCATGTTGCAGCAAAAGTTGAGAAATCGTTCTTTTTGATGGCTGAGTAATATTCCATTGTATATATGGACCACAACTTCTTAATCCAGTCATTGTTGAAGGGCATCTCGGCTCCTTCCACGATTTAGCTATTGTGGACATTGCTGCTATGAACATTGGGATGCATAAGGCCCTTCTTTTCACTACATCTGTATCTTTGGGGTAAATACCCAGTAGTGCAATGGCTGGATCATAGTGTAGCTCAATTTTTAACTTTTTAAGGGACCTCCACACTGTTTTCCAGAGTGGCTGTACCAACTTGCATTCCCACCAACAATGTAGGAGGGATCCCCTTTCTCCACATCCTCTCCAACAATTGTTGTTTCTTGCCTTCTCTATTTTTGCCATTCTAACTGGCGTAAGGTGGTATCCCAGTGTGGTTTTGATTTGAATTTCCCTGATGGCTAATGATTTTGAACATTTTTTCATGTGTCTGTTAGCCATTTGTATGTCTTCATTGGAAAAGTGTCTGTTCATATCTTCTGTCCATTTTTTTATTTGTTTATTTGTTTCTTGTGTATTGAATTTCAGAAGTTCTTTGTAGATCTTGGATACCAGTCTTAAAAAGACTGCAAATATAAAGTAAAATTAGCTAATAATGCAATACAGTAAAAACATGCACTAACCAGAACTTCTTCCCCATGAATATTTCTTGCCCTTTTTCTTGTAACCTTCTTGATACTTAAATATAATTTTTCATTCCACTGGCGAAATTATGGAAAAAGCAAATTATTACATAGCTGCAAGATACTAAGTACTTTCGTGGTAAGAGTTTAGATGAGTCAAGTTGCAAAAAATTGAAATTAGGAGTGGAAATACACTGCAAATTGACCTTCATGAATGTAGCTATCTGAATTACAAACAATAACAAAGTATACAAGCCTAATAACCTTCTGCAGCTGACATGCGCTCACAGGACATGCCAACAGTTTCTCCCTTCCCAGCAGCCACTGTTCTTCAGCTGTCAAACCCTGGATGTCTGCCCAAGACCAAGTGCATGTCAGCTTTAGTCAGAAATTCTATTTCATCCCATGTTCAGTCAACAAAGCTTTATTTACTCTCCTCATGAAATTCAGGAAACAATTTGATGTGAGGTGGGGCTGCCAGTAATAAACCATGTCTTGCATCCCACTGCCGGCAGACAGGACCCGTGCAGCCTTTTATACCAACCCACAAGCCGCCAGTGATGCTTCCATAAGCCCACGTTCTTACAGAGTTTCCTTCCCGCCGTGGCCAGAAGCACGCCAGCAGTCAAACCACTTACGATCAACAGTGATGGTGAAGTCTTCTTTCTGGATCCAGTGAATCATAAAAGTCCATAAGCAACTTGGCTTTTATCTCAAGACACTCCTGAAGCCATCTTCTCACATACACGTGTCCTCCGCACACTAGGTAGTAGCTTCTTCTGCCCCATAACATTGTTATACAGAGTGAAAATTTAAATATACAGAAATAGGGGCACCTGGGTGGCTTAGTCAGTGAAGCATCTGCCTTTGGGTCAGGTCATGATCCCACGGTCCTGGGATCGAGCCCCACGTTGGGCTCCCTGCTCAGCAGGGAAGGCTGCTTCTCCCTCTCCCACTCCCCCTGCTTGTGTTCCCTCTCTCACTGCCTTTCTCTCTCTGCCAAATAAATAAAATCTTTAAAATAAATAAATAAACAAACAAATAGAAATACTGGGAATGTACAAAAGAGGATTATTTTCATAATCTTGGATTGGTAAATACTTTTAAATTACAACACAAACCCAAAATTCATACAATACTGGTAACCATGTTTTCATGTCAATAAAAAAGACAAAAGTAGAAAATACTATCAGCAACAGTCACTTTTTCCTTTTTTTTTTCTAAGAAGGCTCTACACCCAGTGTGGGGCCTGAATTTATAACCCTGAAATCAAGAGTAGATCACTCTATCAACTAAGCCAGCAGATGCCCCAAGAATCACTTTTTAAATATATAAAATGTTCTTTCAGATCAACCCAATAAGAATTAACATTCCCATAGGAAATAAAACAAAGAGTTTTTAAACATGCAGTTCACAGGAAAGACAAATACACAAATGCCTTATAAAAGTATTTTTAAATATGCTCAAAGAATTAGAAATTAAAAAAAGAAATTATCTCTTTATATTTCAGAAAAGACTACAATATTTGGTAAAACATGGTGCTGGTGAGAATATGGGGAAATCACCGCCAGTGGATGTTTGAGACTGTCGATTTCCATTACTGTTCTCGGGAAAGGCATATTCAATCACACACATTTCTGGAAAGAGCTATAAGAACTGGTCAACAGTGTTTGCCTCTGGACAGAAAACCAGGGGAAATTTGGAAATGAGAAATCTGAATGCTTCCCACTGTATTCCTTTTGTAGCATCTTAATTATTTAACCATGGGCAGGCATGCACACATAAAAGCAGAACTTTCTAATATTTACATACAGTAAACATTAGAAACACTAAAAGAGATCGGTAGGAGAAGGAAGGGAAGAATGAAGGGGGGTAAACAGAAGTGGGGATGAACCATAAGAGACTATGGACTCTGGGAAACAGCAGGGGAGGGGGTGGGGGACTCAGATAGGCTGGTGATGGGTATTGCATGGAGCACTGGGTGTTATATGCAAACAAGGAATCATGAAACATTACATCAAAAACTAATGATGTACTGTATGGCGACTAACATAACATAATAAAAAATTTAAGAAAAACACTAAAAGAAAAAATTAGTCATTCTACCTCTAGAGGAAAATGGATAAGTTTAGCAGTAATAGAAGACACACAGGAAACAATGAATTGGCTTAAAAAAATTACACATTTTAAATGTCTGGATAACACAGGAGGAAGGATGGATACCACCCTGAGGGACGGAGAGTGTGTTCCCCAACCACCGCCCCCGCTACCAGGCAGCAGCCCAGCCAATGAGAAACATCAAACTCACGGTTTCCTCCAGTGCACTTTTAGTTCAAACAGCCCTCCCAATGCACCCCTTCACTCCCTAAAAAAGCCTGCCTCTCCTTTGCTCCCTGGACTTGTCTACAGTTTTGCTGAAGCTGGTTTGGCCCAGACTGCAATTCTCTTTTACTACCAAAGAAACCCATCTTTTGCCAGTAAATGTCTGCAAAAAAATGTATGTGTAAGGCAAACAAAATTTTTGAAAGAAATTCAGTTATATGAATCAGAAGCTTTATAATAATGTTACCCCCAAAATGGATGGGGAAGCTTGAAAATTCATGGATGCACATCTGTTGGGTTTTGGTTTGTTTTGTTTGTTTGTTTTTGGGTTTTGTTGTTGTTGTTAACATATAGTATAATAGTAGTTTCAGGAGTAGAATTCAGTTGCCACACCTGGTGCTCATCACAAGTGCCCTCTTTGATCCCCAACGCCCATCTAACCCGTCCTCCCACCCACCTCCCTCCATCAACCCTCAGTTTGTTCTCTATAGTCAAGAGTCTCTCTTATGGTTTCCTTCCTCTCTCTTTTTCTTTTCTTTCCCCCTTCCCCTATGTTCACCTGTTTTGTTTCTTAAATTCCACATATGATTGAAATCATATGGTATTTGTTTTTTTCTCACTGACTTACTCCACTTAGCATAATACTCTAGTTCCATTCAAGTCTTTGCAAATGGCAAGATTTCATTCTTTCTGATGGCTGAGTAATATTCCATTATATGTACACCACATCTTCTTTATCCTTTCATCTGTCGATGGACATCTGGGCTCTCTCCAAAGTTGGGATATGGTTGATCATGCTGTTATGAACCTCGGGATGCTTGTGCCCTTTCAATTCTGTATTTTTATATCCTAAGGATAAATACCCAATAGTGCAATTGCTAGGTTATAGGGTAGCTCTACTTTCAACTTTTTGAGGAACCCCCACACTGTTTTCCAGAGTGGCAGCACCAGTTTGCATTCAAACCCAACAGTGGAGGAGGTTCCCCTTGCCAACAGCTGCTGTTTCCTGACTTGTTGATTTTAGCCATTCTGATTGCTGTGAGGTTGTATCTCATTGTAGTTTTGATTTGTGTTTCCCTGATGGTGATGCTGAGCATCTTTTCATGTGTCTGTTGGCCATCTGGATGTCTTCTTTGGAAAAATGCCTGTTCATGTCTTCTGTCCATTTTTTAACTGGATTATTTGTTTTATGATGTTGAGTTTGGTAAGTTCTTCATAGGTTTTGGACACTAGCCCTTTATCTGATAAGTCCTTTGCAAATATCCTCTCCCATTCCACAGGCTTCCTTTTAGTTTTGTTGACTGCTTCCTTTGCCATGCAGAAGCTTTGTATCTTGATGAAGTCCCAATAGTTCATTTTTGCTTTTGCTTCTCTTGCCTTTGGAGACATGTCTAGCAAGAAGTGGCTATGGCCAAGGTCAAAGAGGTTACTTTGATGGATATTGATGGATTCCTGTTTCACACTGAGGTCTTCCATCCATTTTAAGTCTATTTTTGTGAATGGTGTGAGGAAATGGTCCAGTTTCATTCTTCTGCATGTGTCTGTCCAATTTTCCCAACACCATTTGTTAAAGAAACTGTCTTTTTCCATTGGATGGATATTCTTTTTTGATTTGTTGAAGATTAGTTGACTGTAGAGTTGAGGGTCCTTTTCTGGGTTCTCTATTCTGTTCCATTGATCTGTGTGTCTGGTTTTGTCCCAGTACCATGCTGTATTTATCACTACAGCTTTGTAATACAGCTTGAAGTCCAGAATTGTGATGCCTCCAGCTTTGCTTTTCTTTTTCAAGATTGCTTTTAGGATTGTTCTAGGTCTGTGAAAAATGGTGGTATTTTGATAAGGATTGCATTGAATGTGTAAATTGCTTTGGGTTGGTATTCCTAAAGGAAAGTGAGTGATGGAAATCCCAACGGGGGTTATAGAGTTTATTTGCAATAAATGTTATTCTACAGTTTAAATAAAACATGATATACCCAAACCATGGAATTCTCCACAGCTGCTAAAAAGAATGAAGTAGTTTATACTCTAATAAACAGGTTATTTTAAAATCTGAGGTAGGGTCCTATGGATCCACCAAAATGAAGTAACTCCATCCCAAGTCCTCCTTTGCACAACTGAAGAATCCTGTATACAACATAACAAAAAAGCATAGGAAGTCTCTGAAAGTTCTAAAGAAGAAGGTGGACTGCCTTGGGATATCATGACCATGGGACGGTAAAGCCCCTGGGTTTCTTTATTGCCTCCCTTACATCCTGGATAGAGCAGTAAAGAATCCTCTGATGGAGTTCAGGACGCTCTGTCCCCAAATATGGTACATTGGTATAATGGAATATTTCAGGATGAAGGAATTAAGAAATGGCAGGTGTAGGAAAGACTTTCTGACCTTCCCCTGAAGCATGTATAAAACCCTCAATTCTCTGCTATTCCTGAATAAATCCATTTTGCTGGTAAAATAACTGGCAGTTTTATCTTATACCCTTTTTTTGTCCTATCATATCTTTCCATGACTTCCCACTCTTCATCAAACCTATTATAAAAATATTCAGACTTAACTGCTTCTTCATATCTTTATTCCCTCATGAAGGTTCCCATGTCATATAAAACTAATATTAAATAAATCTGTAAGCTTTTCTCTTGTTAATGTCTTTTGTTACTGGGGTTCCAACTGAGAACATAAAAGGGTAGAGAAAAGGATTCCCCCACATCTCTGACCCAGAACCACCAACAGCCAAGCAAAAAAAAAAAATTGCAAGAACAGTGTTGTGCCCTGGGGCACCTGGGTGACTCAGTTGGTTAAGAGGCTGCCTTTGGCTTAGGTCATGATCTCAGGGTCCTAAGATCGAGCCCCGCATCAGGCTCCCTGCCAAGCAGGGAGCCTGCTTTTCTCTCTCTCTCTCTCTCTCTCTCTCTCTCTCTCTCTCTCCCCCTCTCTCTCACTCATTCCCCCAGCTCCTGCTCAATCTGTCTCTCTATCAAATGAATGAATGAATAAATAAATAAATAAATAAATAAATAAATAAATAAATAAAAACTGCCCTTAGTCAAAGCACAGGAAAAGGGTGACTGAAAAACAGAAATTTGGGAGAGCAATACCCACTCAAATAGCACTAGAAAACACACTCACCCCTATCCCTCCGCACTCCAAGGTTCCAGTAGGGCCAAAAGGGGGTCGGTCTTTCACCCGACCTACCACCCCATCCTACTCAGATTCCACAGCTATCTACAGTCATTCCAAACACAATGAGAGAGGTAGGTTGAAAAGCTAAAGTGGGGGGGGGGGAAGATACAGTATACAAAAATTAATACTTTTTTTAAAAAATCCCAAACAAGAAAATGCAAAAATGGGTAAAGCTGAAAGAAGAAATATGGAGATGTACAATTGCAGTTGGGACTTCAAATCTTAGTAATCCAAAGAATAGATAGCAATTCAGCAAGGTCATAAAAGAACTGAGCACCGAATTAACCAACTGTCTCGGACTGACATATATAGAACACTCCACCCAAAAACAGCAAAACACATATTTTTTTTCAAGGGGTCATGGAACATTGGAACATTTATCAAAGTAGACTTTGTCTTGGACCATTAAAAAAAATCTCAGTAAATTTAAAAGAATTTAAATCACACAGAGCAAATTCCCTTACAATAATGGGTTAACACTAGAAATCAGTAACAGCAGGACAACAGCGAAATCTCCGAGCCCTTTCCCGGTGTTTCATGAACCCAGGTGTAGACAAGCACCACTAGATGAGAAAAATCATGGCCGCATGCAGGCAAGCTCTGGGCACCCACAATCCATGCTAATAGGTAAGCCGGGAACACTGATAAATGCCCTTTGAACAGAGCAAAACCCCAAGAAGAAGGGTCAAATAGGAAAATATAGTAAGCCACACATTAACTATTGAAAAGTGAGTTTCTTATTGGTAACCTGAGAATAAAGCAGGTTAGGTATTGAATAGGTCTTTTTTTTTTTTAATGATAAATTGCAGACAAATAGGAAATGCCATCTAATAGACAAAAATCACAAAAGGTGCTGAAACTATTAAAATACATGAAAGTAAAGTCTGAGTTGTACAATTTTAGGACAAATGCGATTGAGCATTGGGCAAACTGGTGTTAGGTGAACTGGCTTTGGGGCAACTGGCCTGCTTCCAACAGCAGGGGTACTAACGAGGGACTCCTGCCTTAAACTATACTTCCCCAAGCTTGTCAGCTCACATACGTCTAGGATTGTCTTTTCAGATAGCAGATCCTTTTGTCCCAGGTGAAAAATGCAAAGGCTCAAATGCACATAACATAAACAGGTGCTGGTAAAAAGAAGCACAGAGTTTTGTATTTAGAAAAAGAATCAGGGTGGATGGAGGGAGTAGCTTGAAGGCCCCAACATCATGTGGCCTATGGTCAGCCTTTATGAGAGGGAAGGGGAGGCCTCAGGGCTGCAGGAGGATGCACAGCGAATAATCATGGAAGAGATGGGGAGGGAAAGAAAGGTGCCTGTCTGTTCCCAGTGCAGGATGCAAGCAAGCATTCTCACCTCCATGATGCAGGACATCAGAAGCCTCAGACTAGACCAGAGCTCACTCTCCCTCCGTTGGTGGACACTTGGGCTGTTTCCAGTCTTGGCTGAAGTGAGGAATGCTGCATGGAAGTTAAGATATCTCTTTGATATCCTGTTTTCATTTCCTTTGGATATATACCCAGAAGTGGGATAGCAGGATGATATGGTAACTCTGTTCTTTTCTTTCATGCTTAAAAGATGGCCATGATGTTTAATGTGGAGCTGGGACACTAAGCCACATGGACCAACAGACTTCAGTTTATTCCAACCCTGAATTATGTAAATGTCCAGTAATACATGAATTCATTGGAATGAAAATTTCTCTAAAAATATGGACGGCTTCACAGATTTGCGTGTCATCCTTGCATGGGAGCCATGCTAATCTTCTCTGCGTTGTTCCAATTTTAGGATATGTGCTGCTGAAGCGAGCACATGGCCATACTATTTTTAAGTTTTTGAGGAACCTTCATTCTATTTTCCAAAGTCATTGAAATAATTTACATTTCCACCAACAGCACCCAAGGATTATGGTCAACAGTACTGTATTACATATTTGAAAGCAGATCTTAAATATTCTCACCAGAAAAGATGGTAATTATGTGCTCTGATGGAGGCGTTAGCTAAGGCTATGGCAGTCACCATTCTGCAACATATAAATGTATCCAATCAACCACTGGTACTCCTTAAACTTACACAGTGTTACACGTAAGTATGGAGATATAAACATATATAATTCTCCACACACACACACAATTGTTTAAGCACAGGCCCAAACTGATGTGGGAAACAAAGGCAGGAGAATAATTATTAAATTTCCTAACAGCCTACAGCCCACTGACAAGTCCTTGAAACAGGCAGAGTGACATTGCTCTAGGGACTGACCTGCCTCCGTGTTAATATTTTGCTGAGGGCAAAAGGCAATCTTAGCCCGACCCCCCAGGATCCTGTAAGTCTAGTTTAACATATAAAGATTCCTTTGGAAACTGCCTTTATCTCTAACCCCCAAGATACATGTTGGCAATCATCTCCCGGCGTATGGCCCACTGATACACATCGAAAGGTCTCGTGACTGAGGGTTTATTAGAAGGTAATAAATGACCCTTTCCCAACAACAATTAGCCCCCTCAAGGTCCTGGAAACCTTGCTTCCAAAATTCCTTACAGACTGATGCTATCCCTAACCCCCTCCCAGCTTGAAAGTACATAATGGGCCACTCCTCATGACCCCCGCGCAGCTCTTTCTGCCTACGGTCCAGTCCAGTGCTTTAATAAAATCACCTTTTTCACCAAAGATGCCTCAAGAATTCTTTCTCAGCCATCGGCTTCACACCCTAACGTCTTTTCTATATCATTACTCCTGGCAGCACAGCATTCTCATAATTTTTTTTCATATTTCTGCAAGTCTTTGTGCAAAGCACAGTATTATTGAAAGTATTTCTAAGTATGGTAAGAGATTAAAAAAAAAAAAAAAAGACCAGCCTTTCGGGTAATGTTGAACGGTGACAGAAATCTCACCTTGACCAGAATTCACTCAGGTTCCTTTGAGCCCGTTCTTGAGGAGACCCCGAAACTGGCCTTTATCCTGCCTTCCACCGGCCTCACCAGCTTCAGGGAGAATCCTGCCAAGGCCTCCGCAGCCCCTGGACATCCGTCAGGTTTCTCGCCCCCAGCCTGGAAGGCTCAGCCCCCCTGGGCCTTTAGCAAGAATCCTGTTAGGTGGGTTTCAGGAGACCTCTCAGCCACTGACACCCTCCCCGTTATGGGGGCTGTGAATCCCCAGCTGTGTCTACTGTATTTCAGGTGGAGCGGGATCTCTGTGTTCCTGCAAGACCTCTGCTAACAATAGTCCTATGAAGACTTTCCACTCTAACAAGTGTCAGAATGATTCTTTTTTTCTTTACAACAACTGTTGCTCAAGTTCCTACTTGTATAAAACGCCCCAGTTCAGCTAGAGTCCCAGAGTGAGATTACTGTGCTCAGAAACAGGACTTTAAATTCTGTGCTGGGCGGAGAGCCCCATCACTGTCTTTTTGTGTGCCTAGGAAGAAAATAGCATGGCGCTGGACCTTGACTAAGTGTGAATGCGTTTATTCCAGGTAACATTACAGTGAAAACACACCCGTTTTTGTAACTCTGCTTTGTCATTTCTTCTCCTTCTTCTCCTTTTTTAAATGCACTGGGATTCCCAAATCACAAAAAGAGGGGAAAGAAAAAAAAGTGGAAGTGGCCTGACTCTGCTGTCGCAATACTTCTCCTGCCCACATTCCGGGCACTTCTCCTTTCCAGACTCTGAGCGCAGACGCATCCTAGCTGGGGGAATCTCAGCAGGCCTGGCCTGGCTTCCATCTGTCTCTGAATCCCTCTGTCTCTCCCTCCCAGGACTCTAAGCAAACCCAGCTGGTGGCCCACCTGCAGCCCCGACAGCTGCTCCAGTTTAATTAGGGGGGTGGGGGGGTGCCCCCTAGCTTCGCCTGCTGCTCTCTGCTGCCCTCTACTGCTCACGTCTGTCAGTGGCAGTCCTCCCACCCTCACCCCGAAATGGAGATGAAGAAAAACAAGGACGGGGAGCATGCACAGGCCTGGAAAAGGAGAAGGTTCCTCATGGAGGAAAGAGCGCACGAGGCCTTGGAGCAGTCAGCACGGAGAAAGGACGGCGTGACAGTGGAAAATACTGTTTGTCTGGATGAACGTGCACGTCGCTGTTTGCAGGGGTGGGCGAGGACAGAAGGGGGAGTGAGTCTAGCATACAGTGATTATTGGAAGTTTTGTGAGAAAACCGCCCTGTGGTTGCAAAAGCAGCCAGTCCTGAAATCTGAATCCAAGTCTCCCACCCAGCTACCTTCCCCGAGAGCGCCCCTGTTTCCAGAAGGGAAGGGATGTGACTACTCCTCCAGGCAGCCAGTCCAGTGACCCTGCTGGACCCAGCTCCCTTCCCTGAGCCTGCCTGCGCCCAGAGCCTCCTTTGCTGGGAACTTGGACCAAAGTCTCTGTGTGTGCCCTCCTGAGCACCTGCAGAGCTCCTGACGTCTCCACACCCTCTCCAGGCTGTGACCATCCCCTTGTGCCCTTTCCTGGGCTCCTCTATGCTCCCAGATCTGGAGTCCTGTTCAAATCAAATTCCTGGCTCTGAACCCCTGAGCCACGCACTGCAGAGTCCCCAACCGGGTGGGGCCCACCCATCCTTGCACCCTCGCCTCCCCTCACCTCCTCTTCCCACATCATCGACACACTGACACAAGAAAGGCTCCTGCAAGCCTCCAACTGTTCAGAAATGAAGAGACATTGGAAACATCCCATCTAATGCTCTCCCTTTAACTGAGATCGGCAAGGTTGGAGAGGTTGGCTTGCTCAGTGTTTAAAAGTCTAGACCACCAGTTCTGCACATATCTGGTCTCAAGGACCCTTTAGACTCCCCAAAATGGGAACCCCAGGGGGCCTTCACATCTATCAATACTTATGGTGTCATAAAAGGGAGAAAAATGTTAAGTAATTATTAATTTGGTTTTGTTTTTAAATAATGATAAACACATGAACCTAAGTAACACAGTTTTCATAAAAATAACTGTTTCCCAAAACAAACAGAAGTCTCCTAAGAGGAGTAAGATTGTCTTATGTTTGGCACATCTCCTGAACGACTGACTGAGTGGAACACAGTGAATTCTCACAACTGCTTCTGCATTCTGTCCGTTGCAATCTCATCGTGAAGCCTGCTGAAATTCCATTGCAGCCTTGTGAGAGGGAGAAAGAGATGTCTCAATACTATGATGAAAACAGTGTGAACCTCGCCGATCCCCTGACAGGCTGCCAGGGCTCCGCAGGGTTCCCCAACTACATTTTAAGAACTGCAGGTAGACATCTGGAGTGTCTCCTGAATCTCTGTCTGCTGCCTTGACATCCTCTGATGCTATCATGCATTACATCACCTCTTACCTATTAAAAAAAAAATCAATATTTTTGTTAGAGCTTTATAGAAAAATCTGGAGAATCTGTTAAGGATGACTGGACTGAAAAGAGAAGTTGCATGAGTCACCTCAAAAAGATGGCTGGCTTTCTCTTCACAGAAACTGAAGGAGAATTAGGAAGACGGGCTCCAGCGTTGCTGTGGTGTGAACACAAATGGTCAGTGCGAGCACATTCCCACTGCTTGGCTCTGCACGTGGGAGCTGCTCTCTGGGCACTGAACCGTCTTTCCCACGGAAACTCCGTGGTGATGCACTCCACGGGCAGAAACACTCCTGCTGTCTTCCTTTCGAATTCAGCGGTGCTTAGTGGTCCAGGTCGTGCAGCTGGGGCCAACCAGGGAGTGGAGGATGTTTTGTGTTCACTCCATTAGTCGGGAGCCCACAAAAGTTGCTGCAGGGAGGAGAGCCTCCGTCTGGGGACCCACAGAATGAAGAGGGGGCGCTGCAAGTCCGGGTGCTGCTTGTGCCCCTCTGCCCCTCCCTGACTCAGCTCCATCAGCTCTGCGTTGCTCCATTCTCCTGCCTGAGCTCTCTGCTCCGGGACTCGAGGAGGGTGCTCTTTTCTTCCAGTTTTAATCCCATATGAGGAATATAGACACAAAATTGCTAAGCACCCACAAAGCCCTGGATCTGGTAGCATATCAAAAGTCAAAAAAAAAAAAAAAGGGCAGGGGGAGTGGAGAGAGACTTTCCAGTGTTAAGAAACTGGTGAACCTTGTGCAGTGTTGGTGGAATTGTAAGTTAGTACACCCACTAGGGAAAACAGGAGGGAAGTTCCTCAAAAAATTAAAAATAGAGCTACCATATGAGCTAGAAATTCCACTGCTGAGTATATATCAAAAGGAAATGAAATTCATGCTGAAGATGTCTGTATCACCATGTTCAGTGCAGCATTATTCACGGCAGCCAGGGCGTGGAAACAACCTACGTGTCCATCAACAGACGAGTGGATAAAGTGGTATCTCTCTCTTTCTCTCTCTCTTATAGAGATAGATGATAGATAGATAGATAGATAGATAGATAGACAGATGTTTAGGCATTATAAAAAAGGGAAATGCTGTCATTTGCAACAACGTGGACCTTGAGGGCATTATACTAAGTGAAATAAGTCAGGCAGAAAAAGATTAGTACTGTACAATCTCACTTTTATGGGCAATAAAAAAAAATTTAAAAAAAAAAACGTGCAGAAGGAGATCCGAGCTGTACCTACCAGAGGCAGGGGCTGGGGGTGCGGGAGAACCAGAAGAAGGTGGGCCAAGGTACGAATGTCCAGCTCCCCATTACACAATAAATAAGTATGAGTGATGGGACGTACATCTGATGACTAGAGTTAACACAGCTGGATGGTATGCTCGTGGTTGCTAACAGAGTAAATTGTAAAAGTTCTCATCACAAAGACAAAAAACCTTGTGTTTTCTGTTTTGTACTTCTGTGCGATGACGAATGGTCAGTGACCTCATCTTGGCAGTCCCTTGGGCTCTGCAAGCCATGACGCTGCACGCCCTACACTCACACAGGGCTGTGTGTCAGCGACGCCTCAGCAACCGTGGAAAGGACAGGAACTGGTCACTGCCGCTCACTACAGTAATGGGACAAAAGCACAAAAATAACCACATGGGCCTGTGAACGCTCATGATACACTGAACAAAATTCAGCATCTTGACTGTTTTATTGATCTATTCCTGATTTTTTTTTTAAGATTTTATTTATTTATTTGACACAGAGAGAGACAGCCAGCGAGAGGGAACACAAGCAGGGGGAGTGGGAGAGGAAGAAACAGGCTTCCAGTGGAGGAGCCTGATCTAGGGATCGATCCCAGAATGCTGGGATCACGCCCTGAGCCGAACGCAGATGCTTAATGACTGAGCCACCCAGGCGCCCCTATTGCTGATTTTTAAACACTCCTTAAAGTAGCAGCCGCAGGACCGAGCACACACCGTATGACAAGCCTCGCTATCACCACTGCTATGGATGGGGTTGATCCAATCCGGTCCTGACGTGCGCCAAGGTCACCTTGTTCAGAAACAACGCTGGCTGCCGAGGTAGTGAGTTAAGACGAGCTGTACTTGAGTAGGGTGGACCCTTAGTCCTTAGACTAAGGGGGAGGACCACATGAGGGCCCAGACACGTGGAGAGGTAAGCGACCACGCAGCCAGAGAGCGGAGGGACGCCCCTGCAGGCCCACGGGCACCAGGGGTTGCCGGCCAGCACCGGACTCTAGAAGAAGCAAAGAAGGGCTCTGTCCGGGGTGTCCACGCCTTGATTTCCGATGTCTGGCCTCCGCAACAGACAGACAGTACATTGCTGTTCAGTCGTGTAGCTTGTGGCGCTCTGTCATGGGGGTCCTAGCCAACCAATGCTACCCCCAACAGTCAGCCTCATGCAGAGTGTAAAAACCCAAGTACGGTCCTCATGTCACGTGGGAGCAGGACAAGTCTACCTGTGATTATTTTTAACCCTATTCCAGAGGTAGCAACCTGCACAGTCAGGTAAGAGAAAAATGAGCAGGGGAGGGGTGTGTGGGAATGGGATAGGCTGGTGATGGGTAGTAAGGAGGGCACGTATTGCATGATGGACTGGGTGTTATATGCAACTAATGAATCATCGAACTTTACATCAAAAACCAGGGATGTACTGTATGGTGACTAACATAATAAAAAATATTTTTAAAAAGAGAGAGAGAAAATGAGCAGTATAAAGACTAAACAGGAACAGCGAGCTGTCCTTCTTTCCAGACCATGTGATGGTTTCCTGAGGAAATCGAACTTCCTTGCCAGAGAATTAACTCAGAAATTGTTAAACACTAGGAAAGTTAAAACTTGCCGCTGAACACAGAACTGCAGAAATCAGTACATTTCATGTATAAAAACAAATTAAAGGTAAAAAGGAAGAAATTATATTTATAACAGCAAACAAAAAGAACAAATACCAGATAAGTGAATTGTACTTAAGATGTGTGCACAGGGCACCCGGGTGGCTCAGTCGGTTAGGTGGCCAACTTCTGGTTTGGGCTCAGGTCGTGGTCTCACGCGAGGTGAGATCGAGCCCCCATCCTCTCTGGTCTCCGCGGTCAGCCAGGAGTCCGCTTGAGCTTCTCCCTCTCCCTCTGCCCCTCCCCCTCCTCTTGTGCATGCTCTCTGTCTCTCTAAAATAAATAAATGTATTAAAATAAAAATTGATTAAAATAAATAAAAACTTTAAAAAGAAATGTGCAAGCATTTTGTATCTTCATGTGTATGTTCATTTCAGTTTTACTTATGATGGTGAAAAAGAACTGGACACACCCTAAAATTCCAATAAAAGGTGAATGGCTAAAATTTATGGCACATCTAAGTTATAAAACGTTTGTAGCTCTTAAAACTCAGACTAAGTGTACAGGGAAATGCTTATTTTGTACCATTAAGGAAAGCATTTATATTAACTAGCATAAACTCAACTACTTGAAAAGCTATACAAGACATTAGAGGAATGTTTGCCAATATTGTATAAAAATGACCTCTGGGGAATACATTTTTAATAACGAATTTCTTCTGTTCTTTTGTCCTTTTCTATACTTTCCAACTTGTCTAAAATGAGCATATGTTATTTTTTAAATATAACGCTAAGAGGAAAAAAAAGGAAAGAAACGCGCAAGGACTATATGAAGAGACGCTATGGGGTCTAGGGCGCATCAGAACAGGTGAGCCGCGCCTCCGGGAGCAGGGCTCCGCAGCCTCCAGCTGCCGCTCCTCCCAAGTCCGTCTACAGAGTCAATACTCAATAGGTTGTGTGCGGGGAGAGGTGGGGGCCACACAGGTTATTACGAGCAACGAGAAAACGCTGCAAAGAAAGAATCAAGAGGAAAGATTAACCTGTCTGGATGCTACAATGTTCTACAAAGCAGAGCTGGCGTGGAGGTGGGAGGAGCACGTCTCTGTCCTCGGCAGGCCCGGCGTTTTGTGCACACGTAGGCCGGGGTGCCCCATGTGGCTTCTGTTTGTGTCCGGCGTTCCTGCGAGAGGTCGATGTCCTTGGTTCCAGCGTGGTCATCTCTAGCTATTAGTGCCCAGAGGTGCTTCAGAGCAAGGAGCGCTCACACTTCTTCTCACACACGCTTCCTCCCCCGTGTAGCGCTCCGCGGGCGAGGGGAGGGTGGGCACGGGCGGCGAGGCCAGAGGGCGGTATCTGATATAACTGTGCGACCACAGGAAGACAGCCCTCTCTCTCCAAGCTGCGCTCCCAGGTAGCT
Source organism: Ursus arctos (assembly GCF_023065955.2). NCBI lineage: Eukaryota > Metazoa > Chordata > Mammalia > Carnivora > Ursidae > Ursus > Ursus arctos. Next base: position 3,201,013 of record NW_026623067.1, on the reverse strand, counting down.
CCCTTGCAGCCTTGCAAAGGCCGAGCCCACCGACGTCCCTCCCAGCTGAGCACCCCCCACCTCCATGTGCTGAACATCCCGGCCACCCACCAATCTGCTGCGGGGTCTCCAAGGCTCCACACGCCCGTGTGTGCCTGAGAAAAGGCTCAAGGCCCTGGAAGGTCAAGAGATTACCGACCACGAACAGCTTACTCGGAGCGCCTTAGCAGCTCCTGAAATCAACGGGACCCACGGCGAGGAGTCAGGGCAGTGCGTACCCCTGCGCTTGCGCTCGGGTGGGAACTCACTCACACACAGTACGCGGCTTCACCAGCCCGGCGGAGGCACTCCCGCTCTCTGGGATTTCCTGCCTTCCTGTGTGGAACGGAAGACGGTCTAGACTTCGTGATGTCCCCCAGCTGTCTGAACATACAAGCTTTCACACCGCCTCCTCTGTGTTATGGACCCACCGCTTTCCTCCCAATTCCTATGTTGAAGTCCCAATCCCCAGGACCTCCGAATGTGACCATACTTGGAGATAGGGTCTTTGATTTTTTGTTTTTTAGGTTTTTTTGGTGTGGGGAATATCATAATTGTTTTTTATTATGTTCAGTTAGCTAGCATATAGTACATCATTGGTTTCTGATGTACTACTCAATGATTCATTAGTTACATATAACACCCAGTGCTCGTCACCACAGGTGCCCTCATCAATACCCATCAGCTGGTTAACCCGTCCCCCCACCCACCTCCCACCTGTGATCCTCAGTTTGTTTCCCAGGGTCCAGAGTCTCTCATGGTTTGTCTCCCTCTGATTTACCCCATTCGGTTTTCCCTCCCTTCCCCTGTGGTCCTCCGCACTATTCCTTATATTCCAAATATGAGTGAAACCATATGATAATTGTCTTTCTCTGCTTGACTTATTTCACTTAACCTAATATCCTCCAGTCCCGTCCATGTCGATGCAAATGGTGGGTATTCATCCTTTCTGATGGCTGAGTAATATTCCATTGTATATATAGACCACATCTTCATCCACTCATCTGTTGAAGGGCATCTCGGCTCCTTCCACAGTGTGGCTATTGTGGACACAGCTGCTATGAACATTGGGGTGCGTGTGCCCCTTCTTTTTACTACATCTGTATCTTTGTGGTAAATACCCAGTAGTGCAATTGCTGGGTCATAGGGTAGCTCTATTTTTAACGTCTTGAGGAACCTCCATAATGTTTTCCAGAGTGGCTATATCAGCTTGCAGTCCGACCAACAGTGTAAGAAGGTTCCCCTTGGCGATAGGGTGTTTGGAGAGGTAATTACAGTTAAATTAGGTTATTTGAATTGGCCCTGATCCAATATGATTGACGTCCTTATATGAAGAGATTAGGGTACCCACACATACAGAGGGACGGCCGTGTGAGCCCAAAATGGTTATCAGCAAGCCAAGGAGAGAGGCCTCAGGAGAAGCCCTGCCCAGACTCTGATCTCAGACTTCAGCCTCCACAACAGTGAAAACACAAACTTCTATCATTATGTTACGGCCACCCCAGCAAATTCATACACACCACCCCCTGTGCCTTCTTCCCACACCACCCACGTGACCACAATGGGGGTGCAGGGCACTAGGAGCGGATAGTACTGGCATTTCAGGAGGAATGTGTATCTTGAGGCAGAACCTGGCTCCTCAGGTGACCCTGCCCAGCCCTCGGGAAGCTGGCAACACTCACCCCACCACCTAGCACGCATGCTGGGTGCCCATGTGGACGTGTGGGACGCACACGCAGGACAAGGCCAGGCTTGACGATCTGGCTGGTGAGCTCACAGAGGAGCCACGCTGATGGTCCCATATGCGATCATAGCCCCGCCAGTTCCCCATGGCCCTCATCCCACACCCCAAATATCCTGACCAGAGAGCAAGGTGTGGGGTGCCTCACAACAGAGAGCCCGACCTACCCTGCAGCTAAGCAGGTCCCTGTGTTGTGCTCCACTCCCAGCGGAAGGCCCCACACTGCACAACCCAGGAAGTGCTGACACGGCCTCACCACAGCCTCCTTGCACAGACAGACCTCACCGTGGCCTCACGGATAGCATGTCACAGGCTCACCGTGGCCTCACCGGCAGCGTGTGACTGGCTCAGCGTGGCCTCACCGGCAGCGTGTGACTGGCTCAGCATGGCCTCACGGAAGCATGTCACAGGCTCAGCGTGGCCTCACGGAAGCGTGTCACAGGCTCAGCGTGGCCTCACGGAAGCGTGTGACAGGCTCACTGTGGCCTCACGGAAGCGTGTCACAGCCTCAGCGTGGCCTCACGGAAGCGTGTCACAGGCTCACCGTGGCCTCAAGGAAGCGTGTCACAGGCTCACAGTGGCCTCACGGAAGCGTGTCACAGGCTCAGCGTGGCCTCACGGAAGCGTGTCACAGGCTCAGCGTGGCCTCACGGAAGCGTGTCACAGGCTCAGCGTGGCCTCACGGACAGCGTGTCACAGGCTCAGCGTGGCCTCACGGACAGCGTGTCACAGGCTCAGCGTGGCCTCACGGACAGCGTGTCACAGGCTCAGCGTGGCCTCACGGACAGCGTGTCACAGGCTCAGCGTGGCCTCACGGATAGCGTGTCACAGGCTCAGCGTGGCCTCACCGGCAGCGTGTGACTGGCTCAGCGTGGCCTCACGGAAGCGTGTGACTGGCTCAGCATGCTCTCACGGAAGCGTGTCACAGGATCAGCGTGGCCTCACAGAAGCGTGTCACAGGCTCAGCGTGGCCTCACGGAAGCGTGTCACAGGCTCAGCGTGGCCTCACGGAAGCGTGTCACAGGCTCAGCGTGGCCTCACGGAAGCGTGTCACAGGCTCAGCGTGGCCTCATGGACAGCGTGTCACAGGTTCACCGTGGCCTCACGGAAGCGTGTCACAGGCCCACCGTGGCCTCACGGAAGCGTGTCACAGGCTCAGCGTGGCCTCATGGACAGCGTGTCACAGGTTCACCGTGGCCTCACGGAAGCGTGTCACAGGCTCAGCGTGGCCTCACAGACAGCATGTCACAGGCTCACCCTGGTCTCACCGGCAGCATGTCAGAGGCTCACCAGGAACGTGTCACAGGCTCAGTGTGGTGGCGATCACAAGGTTTCTGGTCAAGACTCGGAGGAGCTGTGTGCAAGCCTGCTACGGACTGAATTCACAGGCTGGAGCTCTAATCTGGTGTGAGGGTATTAGGAGCTGTGCCTCTGGGACATGATCCATGTTAGATGAGGTCACAACATGGAGCCTCACGCCGGAGTCAGCGTCCTCAGAGGAACAGGAAGACAGATCTTTCCCGGTGTCTTCGTGAGCACAGAGGAGGCCGTGGGAGCATGCCGCAGGATCACAGCCCACTCCGGCAGACATCAGAACCAAACAACCTCGATGGCCCCCTGATCACAGACCCAGAACCACGACGTCTAATCTCTGCTGTGGAACCTGCCAGGGCTGTGGCCCCTACAGCAGCCCAAGGTCACCGATTCAAGCTCACCTGTGGCTCCGGCCAGCCTGGTGGAACCACAGCCCTGCAAGCCCCCCACCCCCACCCCGCAGCGCTAGAGCTTTCACCTCCATCACAAACACACTCACGGCGGCTGGCCGCCCACTCTTCTGGAATGACCCAGAGGCAGCCAGGCGCGGAAGAGCCTGCCATCTCAGCAGGTCAGACGGTCTTGTCTCCCCAGTTTCTCCACTTTCCTTTACTCCCATCCGTTAGAGCACATCTGCATCCACATCGCACACGACTGCTGCCGTCTCTGCCTCTTCCAGAACGCAGCACCGAGGTCTGCAAACACAAGTGCGGGGTCAGCATGCACTGAGGTACATGCATTAGTTTAAAAGGACGCAAGTTTGGGGCGCCTGGGTGGCTCCCTCGGAAGAGCAGGCCACTCTTGATCTCAGAATCGTGAGTAAGCCCCATGTTGGATGTAGAGATTACTAAAAAATAAAGAAAGGAGTAAACTTTCAAAAAAATAAAAAATGAGGGGTATCTGTGTGGCTCAGCCAGTGAAGCCTCTGCCTTTGGCTCAGGTCACAGTCCCAAGGTCCTGGGATCGAGTCCGCATCGGGCTCCCTGCTGGGCGGGAGCCTGCTTCTCCCTCTCCCTCTGCTGCTCCCCCTGCTTGTGCGCGCTCTCTCTCTCTCTCAAATAAATAAATAAAATCTTTAAAATAAATAAATAAATAAATAAATAAATAATAAAATTAAATTAAAAAGACAGGGAAAAACATAAAACTAAAAAGGGGGTTTGGTATGAATCAAGACAGAAGATTTAAACAAACAAACAAAAAAAGGACTCAGTTTCTTCTTTCTCAGTAATTTCAGGACCATCATGGAAGACTGTGTGCCAGGACTATGAAAACACTTTGCTAACATCACCCTATTTAACCCTTTACTTTCACTCACAAATTCCCCCAATTCTCTGGACCCTCGACTGGGGGCCTATAACTCGATTCTGACAGTACCTGGAGTCGGTGTCAAGTCTCACCGACTCAGGGCTCCGTCCCACAAGACGGCCCGGCCCCCACGGCAGACGCCAATCCCACCAGACTGTAACCGGGACATCTCATGACAGCTCCTAGATTCAAGGGTTTCCGCGTCCACTCCCCACCTCAAGTTCAAAACCCTTCTGGAATGACTCACAGAACCCAGAAAAGCACTTTGCTAGTTGCTTCTAAAGGCTACAACACAGTAACAGCGCAATGGAAGCCGCACACAGACAAGGTGTGAGGGTTGGGGCACCCTCCTGCCAGGGCTCCATGTTCACCCTTCTGAAAGCTCTCCGAACCCCTCACTTGGGGGTATTTAGGGAGGTGCCATTACACATACATGAACGATTAAGTCATTGGGCATTGGTGATTGGACTCAATCTCCAGCCCTCTCTCCTCCTGGGAGGTCTGAGGGTGCAGCTGAAGGTTCCAAAACTCTAATGACAGGATGGGTTTGTCCACTAACCAGCCCCAACCCAGGGCAATGCAGGGGCCCCACCTAGAGTCCCCTCATTAGCTTAAACTCAGCTATGTTTCAAAGGGGCTTGTTGGGAATAACAGAGATGCTGCTGACCCATCAACTCCGTAAAGGGGACAAAGAACAAATTTACTATCACACGCTCACGGCTATCCTGTGCAGCTCAAACTATGAAAGATCAACACCTCCATTCTGTCAACGAGGACGCTGAAGCCTGGGAATGACCACGGCGTGCTGTGTAAGCAGTGGTCCCCGGCGCGCGCGCGGTCGACCACATTCCTCTGTGCCCGGTGCATGAGGCACCATGCCGCAGTCTCGAGCATGTCGTCAGTTTCCGTAGGCACCCTATAGCACGCCGATGCGATGTGGCACTCCTACGGGAACCCTATGTGGTACTGCCACTTGACAAGGGAGCAAACTGGGCGCAGAGAAGGTCAACGACGCGCCGGAGCCCACACCGAGCCCACACCAGCTGCTCACCTGCACTTGCTGTCAGCACTCCCCTACACCCGCCTCAGGGAGACGCCGCACGGAACTGGTCTCAGAGCTCTCACCACACCTCCAAGAATCTACTCGGTCCTCCAGTACTCTCTCCCTACTTCAACTGGAAATGGCTATCCCCACTCGGCTTCGCAGTTCCTAGATAAACCCTGTATTTGACAAAAGATGCCATAAAGTTAAAACATCAACAATGAAGGCTATTCTTGGTGAAAATATTCTCATTTTACACAACAGATTATTGATATCCAAAATGTGTAAAAACCTACTAAACATAAGCGAGCAAATAAGCCGTATTAGCTGCCTGCTGCCATGTGTATAACAAGCGGCTTCCAAGCGGAAACCGGGCTAGATGGCGTCTGTGCGCCCGGGATGTGGGATGTGGGAATGACCGGTTCTGGCTCTGGGTCTGAGGATCCACTTCCACGCCCACTCTCCGGCGCTGGCAGGAGGCTGCGGTTCCAGGCCATAAGGCCGTCCCCCTAAGACGGCGCCTATATAGCTGGCCTCCCCCCGAGCAAGGATGAGGGAGACGGAGGGAGAGAGCGCAAGTGGGCAGGAGAGCTACAGGAAGGGAGCCACACACAGCCTTCTGTCACCTCGTCTTGGAGGAGACACACCATCCCCTCTGCCAGGTGCTGCAGACGGTCACACAGACACACCCTGCTGCATCGGGATGGACCAAAGGGTGTGAGCAGCAGGACACGGAACAGGGGCCACCTTCCTTCGTGTGGGCTGTCATCCACATGAACACGGTGATCCACAGAGAGATCAGGAAATTCAAATGATAACAAAAAGAACCTACTCCTCACCTGTCCCAGTTGCTAAAACTTTAAAAGTTTGGTATTTTCTGCCATTGACCACAATGTAGGCAAATGGCATGCTTTACACCTTGTCTGGGAAGCATACATTGAAAGGACAATTTGCAGGGTGTTTGGCAGGACGAGGGGGAGGAGGATGAGGAAAAGAGGAGGAAGGAGGAGGAGGGAGGAGGAGAAGGAAGCGAGAAAGAGGAAGAGAGGGAGAAGGAGGAGGGGAGGGAGGAGGAGGGGAGAAGAGGGAGGGTGGAGGAGGAGAAGGGAGGAAGAGAAGAGGGGAGGAGGAAGGGAAGAGGAAGAGGAGGAGGGAGGCGAGGACAACAGAGAAGCCCCACCCCAGCGCTGCCGGGGCGCTGGCTGCTCCGGACAGGTGATCGAGGGCTCAGAGCTGGGTGGGCCCCAGTGCTTGTGGGCGGTGGAGCGCCTGTGCGTCCGGGGCACTGTGACCCTGGGGCGCGTCTCCCAGACAGTCGCCCTGGCCATTCAGATGTGAGGAATCGTGTCAGCACTGTGAAGGGAGTGAGCCCCGGAGGTTCCCAGTGTGACACTTCTCCAATCACCTTCTAGCAGGCCGACTGGTGAAAGGACAATTTTGAACCCGAACGCCAAACGCCCCTCCGGCACCTTCTCCGCCCTCTGGCGGTGACAGCCAAGTAAAACTGGTGGGCAATTTACCTCCGCTATCGTTGGGGGTGCACCGGGTGGATTTATGTTTGACTGCAGAGGAGTCCCGTGGGAAACGGTTGACCTTGCAATTTGTGTAAGAAATAAAATAAGAAGGTCCCGGGCCTGTGGCTCTACACGGGTCACCATTCCACTGCACGCGTGCGCCCCAGCTGACCAGCTGTGCAGGCCGGGTCCTGCGCGCCTGGAGCCCCTCTGCAGCATGAACCCACGCGGCACGGAGGATCGCGCCCTTGTCACACCGCGTTTCGTCCAGTCTTGTAGGACCTGTAGTGCGCATTCCCGGCAGGGGGCACCCTGATGCCCTGAACGCCTCAGGATAACCTTTGGCCAAGACCGCAGGGAAGTCACTCTGCGGCCACAGGTCGGGGAGGCACTGAGAGGCGGCTCCAGGGAATCTCCCGGGGGAGGCGGGGCGCTCAATACACTATTTTTTTTTTTTTTTAAGAATGTTTTTCAGTCTTCCAGCAAGCCACTTTATTTTTAGAAGCGTGCACGATAGCTGATAAGCAGAGCAGGCACTGTGCAGGGAGCTCATAAACCACACGCCCCACTCCACTCCCGCGGGTAACCGCGCGCACGTTTGCCTCTGTATTCCTCCCACCGCGCCTCAAGTCCAAGGAGGGAGTTTGGGCACAGAATGACGCTTCGGGCTTTACAGCCCCTCCCTGCCTGGGGAACTCGTCTTCTGTTCCACATTAAAATACGGGGGGGGGGGGTGAAATGGTTGAAGGTGGCCAAAAGGTGCGAACTTCCAGCTACCAAGAAAGTCCTGGGAGTACATGCACACTGCATTTCGAGAAATGGAGATTGACATGCTCTCTCCCAGTGTTTCCTCCTGGGAAGGTTTGAGGGGGCGGCCAGGAATCAGCATTTTCCTGACACACGATTCGGGTACAATACAGGTACCCCACAGACTGCTCTTTAGGAACTCAGGGTTTAATATGGCTACTGTCTTTCACACCTTCTTAAATTGAAAGCCAAAGAAACTCACTTAACTGTATTTATGTGTGTGCAAAATGCGTGTAAGAAGAAAATGAGAACAGATTTCCGGGAACAATACCGTGACAGAGCGAGGAGAAAAAGCAGCCCCTCTATCATCAGAACTATGTCACTTGTTATCTAAAAGTTGAAAAGCCACAACAAAATTCCTTACATTCTCTTTGTTCTGAAAGCAGCCCAGACTCCTCTCACTCCTCTTTGAAATGTAGATTTGGATCGCTTTTTGGCGTTGGGCGACGTTTCTGGAAGAGGGAGGAGCGGGAAACAGCACTGCCCCCAGTTAGCAGAACCCGGGGTGCAGCTGTAGTTAATTAAAAAGGGTGTAAATACGCAGCTGCAGGCGATTCCCCTCCGGCGGGGGCTCTCAACTCCGGAGCAGAGTTTGCATTGGCCAACGTGCGGAATCTCTGCGCGCACCTGCCGGGAGCAGGAAGCCCGCGCAGCTCCACGCCTTCCGCGCCCCTTATAACTTTAATCGGTCGCTAACAATGCGTCGAACAACCGAGCGCGGGGGACCTTCTAGCTTCTCTTCCCAAGGAGATTCCCTAGGAACACGATTTGCTTGTGAAATTTATTTAAACCACCCTCCGCCCTAGCAATTCAAAGACCGACGTTCGGGTTAATTCGAATTTCAGACATCTGCATGACAATTTGGATGTAAGCACACGCCCCTGAAGCCTCTGCCACTCATTTCTGGGGGAGGGCAGGAGCTACCCGAGACTCCCATTCCACCCCTCGCACGGTGCTAGAGCCCGAGCAAGCCCTTACTGCCGAGTTACGACACCAAAGTCCGTGACTGATGGTGGGTCCAGCCAGCTGCCGAGTCACCCCAGAGAGCCTGGCAGAGATGCAGACCTTACAGGAATGCGCCCACCTCCCCGACCATCGGCTTCCCGGGAAAGACTCGCGCCCCCGCAGAGGGTCGGCTGCTAGACCCTCCCCTGGGCCCGCCCACCGCTGGCTCCACCGCGGAGGCCGTGCGCCCGAGGACGCAGAGCTGGCACCACTGGCCCCCAGAAACTCCCGGAGCCTGGGCGGGGACCCCGGCTGTGACGTGGGCACACGGAGGAGGAACTGCGCGAAGCCGGGGGTCCCGTGGAGATGGCGGGGGAGAGGAAGGTCATGGTGGATCCGGCTGAACACCAGGGGAAGCTTCTGGAATCCTAGAGAGACCAGGTGGAAGCGATCCCGGAACAGAGCCGGAAATCGGAAGTCAAAGGCACTGTGCTTCCCCAGAAATCCCTCTTAACTTTTCTGGGCCTTGGTTTCAACCATTCAAGAATTTGATACTTGGATAGTTGATGATGATTTATCATTGCATTAACTCTGTTAGTAGAAGCAGCAAATTTTAAAAAATAATAAAACTTTTTAAAGAAATTATATCAAAGAGTTGGGGGCGTAAATAACTGGCCTTGAGACATGCAGATTTGCGTGTGTGTACGTGATGCTAAGGGTACAAGTAAATTCTAACGTTCCACAGGAGAACACGTAAAGATGGACCATGGAAGGCATGGTTCACACGGGGTCAGTTATACCTGGTGGATCTGTCCCGCCTGTTCCCGGTGTGACCATATCCGGGAACTACCTCCCTCAGGACAGAATTCGAGCTCATCCCCGGTGCGATTTGGGAGCCAGACCTTTCTTATTTCCCACCATGCAGGCTTCACAGAAGGTACCACACTGGGAGAGAATTTTTACCTGACGCTAAAGGTACAAGGGGCCCCTTTCAGTGACTGCTGATTCAGTCACAGGTAAGAGGCAGCTGTCTTTCCAGCCTTCAATTCCTGTGCTGACAATTGTCTATTTTCTGGTCAGGGAGCCAGCAACCAACACTTCTCTTTCCTGTCCTTTCCCAAAATGCTAACTGAACCGATACCTGTGAAGATCTTCCTAGCCTTCTGAGAACCTTCATCAACACCCCATTATAATGGAGTCTTGCAGTGGGACAGAGAGATTGGGCTCAAGTCTGAATGCAGCAAGGAAAAGTGGGAATTGATGGCCAAAGAGCAGGGTGGGAGTCAGTAGATAGAAAGTTACTAAGAGGAAAAATCAGGAGTCAAGGGGGATTCTGGCCACAACATGACCCAGGGGGATTCCTGTAGCAGGGTGATCTGACCTCACCTGAGGGACAACTCATCAGGCATCTCAGGGGTAGTTGCTAAAATTGGACAATGCAGAGATGCCAGGTCCACTTGAAAAAATGCTCAGAAAGCCCGAGAGGAGTTGTGTTGAGGAGAGAATGTTTACCTTCAACAGCCCAACCTATAGCAAAATAGAATGGAAATTGTCAGAGTGCATCGTGAGGCACGTGCCTTGTCTAGGCTGCAGGCAAAAACCAAGAAACGCCAACCTGCAGAGTGAAACCCACACTCTAGCCTGGTGACCTCGTCTCCGGGTTTGTCTCAGAGCTCCACCCAAACAGCAGGTGTTTTCAGAAGACCTCACCTTGTATTAGCTTCCCGGGTACCCCTCCCTCCTACTTTTAAGCTGGTGAGCTCCCCCCATAAACCTAAACCAAGCGCAGCTGATGCCACCTTGGAGTCATCATGGCAGGCCAACCATGGAGGGAAGTCTGAAGGTGGGGGGAGGGGGGGCACCTGCCACTGACTGCCCTGCCTGTTCCCTTCAAGGTGCACTGGGACCCTCGTCACCTGCAGGTTCCTTCCTTGTGTGAACACTTCTGCAGGGCGTGGGGCTTCCGCAGACCGTCCTGGGGGGCCTCAACAGGGAAGCATTCTGTTCCTCTCTGGGAACGGTGATCACCATGGCCACGTCTTCCCTTAGTTCGTCTTTATGTCGTGCCCATGAGATTTTCAGGTTGTCCACTCTGAGCTGATGCCCATAAATGACATACATAAAATGCTCTGAATTAATCCGAAGAGGAAAGAGATTAGGACAGCAGATATGATATGCCGGCAATTCGCTCTCTGTTCCAAGGAGACGGCTCTCCCCGAACACAGACAGGAATGCAAAATGGCCAGGGGACCAGTTCTCAAGTCTGCCCAGTAAGATGTGGCAGATAAAGGGCAGGAAAAAGCTGAAGGTGACAAGTTTCAAGTCCCATTGAAGGGTCTCATTTATCTATGAGACTGCACAGGAGACTGGAAGTAATCCTTACAAAACAAGCAAGATTGGACAAAGTTCCTAATATGGCAAGTCAAATTAGTGGGTGTGTGTGGGGGGGGTTCTTCCCAGGCCTTGGAAGCCCATCACCCCAATCTCTGCCTATGTCATCACAAGGCTTTCTCTGGGTCTGTCTACACGTGGCCTACTTACTTTTGTTGTTTCTTTTTTAAGATTTTATTTTTAGGGGCACCTGGCTGGCTCAGTTGGCAGAACACCAACTCTTGATCTTGGGTTGTGAGTTCCAGCTCACACTGGGTGTAGAGATTAATCAATACAATAAATAAACTTAAACAAAAAACTATTTTTTTTTTAGTAATCTCTATATCCAACGTGGTACTTGAACTCACGACCCCAAGATCTGGAATCGGCGTGCCTCACCGACGGAGCCATCCAGGTACCCCACGTGCCCTATGTGTAACCATCATCAGACTTAGGGCTCACTCTAGAATGCCTGGGTGGCTCTGTCGGTGAAGCATCTGCCTTCAGCTCAGGGCAGGACCTCAGGGTCCTGGGATCAAGCCCCACATTGGGCTCCCTGCTTAGCGGGAAGCCCGCTTCTCCCTCTCCCTCTGCTGCTCCCCCACTTGTGCTCCCTCTATCAGATAAATAAATAAAGTTTTTAAGAAAAAAAATAAATTAAAAAAAATAAAATTAAAAAAATACTTAGGGCTCAGTGTAATTCAGTGTAACATCCTCTGAACTTGATTACATCTCTGAAGACCTGATTTGCAAATTAGGCACATTCACAGGCATGAAGGGTCATCGCCTCAACATGTCTTGCTGGGGACACGCTGGCAGCCTGCCCTCAGTGTCACCCCTGCATGCACGTGAGGTAGCCAGCAGACTTGGAAGGGCCGGTAACTACGGTATCAGGAAATTCCGGAAGTCATGGCACTAAGTTCCAGAGGCTCATCAAAACCACTTGGAGTCATTCAGAATTCACGTCTCGAGCAGAACTCCGTAGAGGGATCCAGGGGTTTCCCGGCAGAAGAATAAACGGATATACAGTAAAATGAGAGGGGTCGAGGTTCACAGGCAGCTAATGGAGGAGGAGGAAAAGTACCCACTCGGCATCCCTGGCTTAGTGCTGGATACTTACATTATGTTTTTGTTGTTTGACGACTGTGACCCGGGGGCTGCATCCAGATCTCCACGGAGAAACCTATCTACACCTCCCAGCATTAACGTAGCTTACACAGCACGCGGACAGACAGCGGATTTCCCTGCTCCTGGGACTGAAAGAAAACACCCAAGGTAAGGACACCAGGCTTATAGGGCTTACTACACCTCAGTGCTGAGGCTGGATGAAGACAGAGGAGCCAGAGCGGGGTCTGTGCTCTGAGAGGGGTTCAGGGTGTGGGATGCAGGATGGGGTCTGTGCTCTGAGAGGAAAGTCAGGATACACATCAGAATGAGGGGCACAGCATGCACTAGACGGTCCCCTCCTGCAGGACAAACTATGTGCTACTTTGGCCCCAGCTCCCTGGGATTCCAGGCAGCACTGTAATAAAATGCCATGGTTTGCCCAGCAAATGCCAAACACATCCTGTGCAATGTCTGGTCCTGACTCCACCCTGTCACACACACACCCATCACGTGGGGCCCTTGACCACTTTCCTCTCCCTGAGTCAGGGGCCATCCTGAAATTCCAGCATCCTGGGATTCACCTCAGTTGAGCAGACAGAAAGGAAGGTCAGAATGAGCAGAAACCTCCTAGAAGCCAAGCATGACAATCAGCAGGACGGAGGTCAGGCGGGAAGACAGACCCTGCAGAGCAGCCGGGAAATGTCTCCGTGCACCTGTCTTACCTTCGATGCCCAGATCCTCTCCCAGTGCACAGCTGTGACTCCACCCTTCAGCAATCCTCCTGCCCTCGAACCCGGCTCCCCTGAGCCTCCTCTAAGGGCATCTGCCTGCGGAAGTGTCCCCGGTGCCCTTCTCCTCCTCCTCCATCCCTCAGCTGGAACCAAACCTCACGGGAGATTTCAGTCTTCCCCTTGCATCGAGCCTCGCTCCAGCCTCCCCTGGCTCCATCCCTCAGGGCACCAGCACTGAACCCTGGTTGTCTTGGTTCATCTGAGTGCATCAGACTACAAGCTGGTTGCTGGGGGTCTGGCTGAGTGGGCTGAGTTCAGATCCAGTGTGCAAAATGAGCATGTCACACCATCTCCTCCTGCACTCACGCTTCCACACCCCCGTGCTCCTAGACAGCTCCCAAAACCAACGCTGGAGGTCTGGGTTTTGTTTTTCTGACCACAGCACCCAATGAATGAGTTCACAGAATGGATGGCATCTTTCCCAAGGGACAACGAGGCCTTTCCAGCGGTTCTCATCAGAGCCCCTGAGCAGCCGGTTATGTTGGTCCCTGTGTAGGTCTTCAAGTCCTTTCCCTTCCACAAAAGAAAAAGAAAACCCATAAAAATAGCCGAGCAGCTGTCTTGTGACAGCTGGGAGGCTTGTATTGTGACGAAATTAGTGAGGCTAAGTTCCTTCACTCAATGGACTCTCCCCCAGTCCTCTCCACAAGACATGACCCCTGCTGGATGTGGGGTGCCACGTCAAGGCCCCCGCTGTCCTTGCCTGCTGGGAGCCCGTGAGTAAGTCACAGTGGTATCTGGCACCATAATTCCTAGCACTCATTGCAAAGCTAGAGTGTATTGAGCGTCTAGTATGCCCGGAACCATGATGACCCGTTTATAACAGAGCTTCCCAAACCACAAAGAGCTGGACGGTACCCCCCGTGCCTGGTTAACCACGCAGGCTGGGTGCACAGTCCGGGGGTTCTGCATCTAACGAGCTCCCAGGGAATGCGGACGTGGCTGGCCATCCACGTGGGGAGGCAGAACATCCTCATGTGCCTGTATTTGCTGTAGGAACACGGGCCTACCTCGTGGAGTGGTGACGGCTGCCCAGGGAAGACCTTGCTGTGAGCAGATTCCAGGTTTTAGGGGACATCACACCTCACTGTGCCAGTTCCATGACACGGGTGGTGGAGTTCGTCACTTCCTTTGCGATATCCTCTTCACCCTCCCAGTGTGTAAAATTAGCACGTCACACCACCTCGTCCATGCACTCACACCTCCACAGCCTCTGCTCCTCCTGGGGAGCCCAGGACCCTGTGTCAGTGTTCTCGAGGAGACAGACCCGGAGCATGTGTGTGTGTGTGGGGGGGGGTGATTTAGCATATGACACAGAGAGAGATATCGGGCTGTGTATGTAGAGATATCAGGCTGCGTGTGTAGATGTATCAGGCTGCGTGTGTAGACGTATCAGGCTGCGTGTGTAGACACATTAGGCTGCGTGTGTAGAATGAAACACACTCTTCTGTCTGGGGTGCAAGGCTCAGCACCGCCCAGTTTCCCTCCACCTGGCTGGGGCAGCTCTTCCTCCTCCTCTCCCTCCCCCTCGGCCCCCTCCACACACACCCCACCCTCTTCCCAGTCTAAAAGCGGGAATGGCCCAGTACCGCCTGCTCTTCTCCACCCCTGCGTGTGCATCCCAGGCTCTCAACTCCTGCTATGTATTGCGAGCTCAGATTTCCACCTCCGACCTCCGCCTTCTTCCCCAAGGTCATCATCACTACCTGCCATTTCCACATTTCAGACCCAGCAGGTCCAGAAATCCACCCTTGTCTCCCGAGCCCTTTCCAGAAACCTGCTCACTGTGTCCTAGACAAGCCCCTCACTCACCCAATTCGGACCCAAACCACAGCTCTTCCTCTACCATCCTAGGGCACACCGGCGGGAAATCTGTGCCCCCACCCGCCAGGGACACCTCCAGCAGCCAATGATGGAACCACCACCTCCTGCCCACACTTCCCTGGCGGCTTCCAACACAGCCCCTGCCTCCCCTCTCGCTCCAGGACGGGAAGATGAAAGTCCCTTCAGCCACGCCCCTGGACTTGTGGAGCATAAAAAGCAGTAACCCTGTTGGAGCTCCCTGCTCTCTCATTCTTCCCTCTGCTGGAATCCCCACACACCTCCGAGGGGCTTCTCAGAACCCCTGCTGAGCCCTCCCCCTGCTCATCTCCTGCAGCTCCTTCCAGACTGCCCCAGGCGGGCGGGCTCCTCCTTACCTTGTTATATTTTCTGCCTTTCATTTTCATGGCATCTATCACCAACACTTTACTATCTGATTTCCCTTCAAGCCCCCAGAAGCCAGGATCTTCTGCCCACTGGGGTCTCTCCAAGGAGGGAAGAATTGGTGGCAGAGGGACAGTATTTCATAGAAATATACACACTCAGTGACAGTAATGTCAACCAAATAAACGTACACACTGGGGGTGAGCAGGGTCTCCACCCAGGTTCATCCCATGCTGATGCACCCTATTGTACCTGACAATCCTGTCTGGGGCAGAAAAAGACCTTTCCAGGGCTTCTGTGCCATGGCCCTGCCCCTAACCCCCGACAGCCCACTCTGCTAGCTCACTGGCCATTTCCCTGTAGCCCCCCTGGGGCCTCCGCCTGAGACGCTGTTCTCACCCCTGCTTGAGCTTGACCGACTCAGATATCCCTGTCACGTGGGATCCTGCCCTGACCTCTGGAATACCGCGACACCGCCAGCCCCTCTCCAGCCCCAGTTCCTTGACACTGCTCACTTCTGCAGCACGCATCAAACATAGCAGATGGTGTCGTGTCACAGAGTTTGCTAACTGCTTGCCTGCACCCTCCCCAACGAGCCGGTTGTGTTCATGGATGTGCCCTGAGTGCTTGGCAAGGGCTCGGTGTGTTTACTGAGGCCTGAAGGATCCCGAATGCACTCAGTGAGGTGGACAACTTCACCTCCATCTCCCGGATAAAGAAACTGGTGCAGAAAGGAGGAGGACGCCCAAGATCGCCTGGGTTGGACGTGAGGAGGCAGGATTTCACCCAGGGGCTGGCTCTAACCCCTGTCCCGAGTGAAATGCAGGAGACGTGCAAAGTAAGGGCCCATTCTGAGCTGTGAAGGGTGCACAGTTCACGGGGTGGAACTGGGCTAAGCAGCAGAGATAGAGCTAAATGCGGTACGCTAGCCATTTCTGGGCTCCACATTTTATCTGCTCTAGAGCTACCCTGGGCAGAGCCATGAGCTCGAGACTCCCAGCACTCAGCAGCTGGTTCCCCAGCCGGTCACAGGGCTGGAGCTGCAGCCCAGGGTGTGGACATCCAGAGCAGCACCAGCTCCGAAGCCCAGCCTATCTTGGGCTGATCCCCGGTCCCTCCTCCCTGGGGAATCTCCCCTCCAAGCCGTGGTGCCTGGCTGGTGCTCCTGAGGTTCACGGTGTGCATGAACCCTGCTAAGGGCGAGTCTGGTCAAGTCCAAAGGGGGTGGCTCCACATAAGATCTCTGAGTGGCCCAGCCTGTGTCTGTCATTTGGGGGAACACTCACTGTTCACTCCTTCACTTTGGTGCATCTCCTGCGAAAGTCACAATCCAGGCGTTTGGCAAATGACGGCTCCCAGTAACCCCGCTAGCCAGAAGTGATTATTTGCAGTTTATAGGAAATGGGAGGTGCCCAGGCCCACGGACTGAGAACACACAGTTGAGGGTCCCGATTCCTCAGTCCACTCGCTTTCCCCCTCTCTTCTGCCAGGCCGCCTTCTTTGGGCTAACTGGTGTTATTTCTGCTCGGCTTCAGTGGTCTTCAGTCAGGCGCCCCCGTGGGACGTGGAACCATTCCTTTGCCTTCTCTTCCGTGGGAGAGGCCAGCTTCAGCGGGGAGCAGGGGATGCAGAAGGGTTGGTGCCAATGGGGCCTGCTCAGGGATCAGACATGTTTCTCCCAAGCTCAGGAACCTGGAAGATTCCGGATGGACCCAGGAAGACCCCGCTGAGCCACTGGGCTATGTTCAGCACAGGGTAGAGGCCAAGAAGCCCTGTCTGGGGGTACAGTGGCCCCAATTCCCGCTTGCCCCTCACTGCCACCGGCCTTCAAAGGCCTGTAACCTCTCTTCCCCCGCCACAGTATGAACACCTGGCTGTACCCTCCACTGAAGCCAGCAGTGAGCTTCCTGACCACCCACTGGGGCCGGGACTGACCCCAGCCCCTTTGCGCATTCCCCAGCGTTGTCCTGATGCTCAGAAGGGTCACAGAGCGGGCAGCCTTTCTTAAACTGTGAAACTCCAAAATGGGCTTCATCCCAAGAAAGCGCGGGCTTCACCCGGAGAAAGCCGGGCGGGCGTCCCGCAATGGATGAGGCGGGAAGGAGGGGTCTCTGCGGCGGCCGCGAGCCCGGTGGAAGGGAGGGGTTCTGGAGGCGAGGAGGTTGGGTCCGCCAGGGCTTGGGGTCGGGAGGGTCACAGTCGGGCTGGGGAGATGGAGTGGCCCACGGCGCGCGGGAGTAGGACGCACCTCCTTCCGCTCCCCCCTCCCACTTCCAGCATCCGGGCGTGGCTCGGGGGTCGCGCTCGGCCCTTCCCGGCGCCCGCAGCCACGGGGGGAGCCGGGCTGGGGAGAGCAGCGGCGGGAGGAGCCCCCACACGGCCCTTTCGGCACCCGCGCGCGCCCCGCCGCCGCCCGCGTCCCCGGCCGCCAGCTCGCCCGCCCCCGGCGCGCGTCCCCCGCGCGAGCCCCGGGTCGTCCAGGCTGCTGCGGTGCGGTGGGCCCACAAAGCCCCCGGCTGGACGCCCAGGCCCAGGCGCGCGGAGCCGGGGCGGGGCGGGGCGGGGCGCGCGGGCCG
Source organism: Ursus arctos (assembly GCF_023065955.2). Classification (NCBI taxonomy): domain Eukaryota; kingdom Metazoa; phylum Chordata; class Mammalia; order Carnivora; family Ursidae; genus Ursus; species Ursus arctos. Next base: position 3,183,278 of record NW_026623067.1, on the reverse strand, counting down.
GGCCGGCCGGGGGGTGTCGGATGTCACCCCCCGCGCACACCTCGGCCGGGGGGCGGGGGAGCGAACCACTGAGATGCGGAGACCTCCCCGGTCCTAGAGCGGAGCAGGAAGTGTCCCAGGGGAGGGAGCCGGAGGGCTCCGGCCTTTCCTTTCCTGCGCGTCCGGCGGGCTCCGCGGCGGGCAGGCTCGCGCGGCCCGCCACCGGGGACGCGCCGCGGCGGTGAGTGCGGCCTGGGCGGCCCAGCTCCCCGCGCGCCCCGGCCCCGCGCGCCCGGCTCCCCGCGCGCCCCGCTTCCCCGCGCGCTCCGGCCGCCCTGCCCCGAGCCAAGCGGCGGGGACGGTGCGGGCGGGGCCGTAAGGCGACACAAATGCTGTTTTTCAGGCGCCTCCATTTGCTCCCACCTCTCCACTCCCGGGCGCAGCCGCGGTTTTCTGGATGAGACGGGGACGGAGTCGGCCCCTGCGAGGAACCGGCCCGCCTCAGGAAGGACGCCCGGGGGAGCGGGCTGGAAGGATGAGGAGCTGCTGCCGGAGACTTCCGCCGCAGCAGGAGGGATTCGAGTTAGACCCCGGGCAGGAGTTCCAGGCGGTGAGGTGAGCAGCCGGGAGCTGGCGGGACTGCGGGCGCGTTCGTGTGGCCAGGCTGGGAGGCGAGAGAGGGAGGCGGCGGGGAAAGCTGGCCCCTCTGCCTGGCCTAGCATGCTACTCCTTCCTTTCTGCTGCTCCGGCTGCGTCCTCCTGGAGCCGCTTTCAGCACGCCCCGCCCCCTCCGGGAATGCCCCCTGGACGAACGTGAGTTCATTCATCAGGCGTCCCCTCCCGAGCCGCCTGCGTGCCAGGTGTCCGGGTGACAAAGAGGGACCGGCCTGTGTGTTTGGGGGTGATCCGCAGCCCCCGGCGCGGGTGCCCCGCTGCGGACGCCGAGTGGTGGAGGTGGGGCGCGAGTCTCCCAGCCTGGGGGCAGACCTGAGCCTGCCCTGCAGGTGTGTGATGGCCGAGCTCCTGGAAGCTGAGATGGTGCTCCAGCTGCCGGCGCAGACACCCTCGCGTCCTTTGGTGCCATTCTGTGTTTGTTCCTACCGTGGAAAGCAAAGAGGTCCGGAGCCTGGAGTTTGTCTGGTGGCCCTTCCGTGGCCTTTGCTGCTCTTGTGGCCTCGCTGCTGTTCTGTGAAATGGGCATGGGGGGAGCCTTATGCACACTGCTGTCCAAGGATCGCAGAGGCCTGAGAATAAGGGAAGGGGCCGTGTTTCCCCATGTGCCCTTCACTTTCCAGGCTAGAGTGGCCGTGGCTACTCTCTGATGTCACTGGGAAGATGTGGGGGCCTGATCCCTGTGCCCCGAGCGCCCCACCTTTGTTCTGCCTGAGGAAGGGCCGTGAGCTGTGTGCTGTCGCCTTCACCGTGGTTTGGGGATGACAAGGCGGGGAGGCAAGGGTGAAGGGCAGGGAGGGCGTCTTCATACCCTGAAGTTTTATTCAGACTTTGGAGTGAGGGGTAGAGGCTGACGCGCAGCACTGCTGTTTCTGAATACACTCTGACTTCTCTCTGGGTACACGCAGGATGTGGCTGCGTCTTTCCCCTCTCCCGTCTCTCGTCTCTCATCTGGCGTCCTCGGGGCTGTCTGCTTCATCCTGTCTGCTCTGCTGGGTGGGGCTCACTCTGGCAGACCCAGCCTGGTCCTCCGCCCCGGCCACCTGCAGTGCTGACTTCTGGTCCTGGGTCTGCTTTGAAGGCATGTCTGTCTTTGTCTTTCCAGCTCTTTTTGCAAAGTTCTCAAGGGCAAGGAGGGCGACTTTGGCTCCAACGCCTCAAGATAGCGTCCTGCTCCGCACAGGCATCTCAGGTCCTGTCCAGGAGAACCTGGCCACCAAAGGTACCACAGCGCCTTCATTCCATCCCTCTCCTGGGTGTGGCCCCATCCGTGTCCCTGGATGCTTGAAACGCCGGTTTCCTGTCCTGCTAGCGCTTTTCTCCCAGACTCCCCTCCTTGTGTGTCTGGTCGCCCAGCTAGGGGAATCATGGGATGGTGCTGTTGGGGACGGGGGTGTTACTTCCCTCCCCCCCCCCCTCGTGTAAGGAGCAGCCACACTGACTCCCTCTGCCGTGTCCCATAACTTCTCCCAAGGGCCGGGCTCTGTGGGCTTTGCCACTCTCCCCATCACCACCCCCAAAAACCTACCACAGGAGACCAGAACATTGAAGCCAATGATTTCTGTTTGGAAATAGGGTCGTCTTCTGCTGCTGACCCCCGTCAAATCCCATCATGCCCACAGCCCTGTGCCCCCGAGTCTTGGCTCCGAAGGAAAGTGAGGAGCCCAGGAAAATGAGGAGCCCACCGGGAGAGAACCCTAGCCCCCAGGGGGAGCTTCCCAGCCCCGAGTCCTCCCGCCGCCTCTTCCGCCGCTTCCGCTACCAGGAGGCGGCGGGCCCCCGGGAGGCCCTGCACCGCCTCTGGGACCTCTGCCGGGGCTGGCTGCGGCCCGAGAGGCACACCAAGGAACAGATCCTGGAGCTGCTGGTGCTGGAGCAGTTCCTGGCCATCCTGCCCCGGGAGATCCAGGGCTGGGTGCGGGCCCAGGAGCCCGAGAGTGGCGACCAGGCTGTGGCGGCCGTGGAGGCGCTGGAACGGGAGCCGGGGAGACCCTGGCAGTGGGTGAGCAGGGGGGTCTGTGCTGGGCTGGCGGGGGGGGGGGGGGGGTGCTGGGCGGCATGTGTGGAGAGGGGCTGCCATGTACTTGGATGTTCGGCGGCATCCCGTGTCCCCTGGCCAGGGTGAGGAATTCTGTCTGGAGCTCCTGGCTTTGGTGAGGCTCCCACTGGAGTTCGGTTTCCCAAGAAAGCGGGTTCCATTCCTTGACGGTCCTGACTTCACAGTCCTGTGCAAGGCCCTGTCTGAGCCTCTGGCGGTCAGCCAGGAAGGTGCTCAGCAGGCCCAGGGAGCGACGGTGTTGGCCCAGTTTCCCGCACAGCCACCAGCCCTCGCCTGGCCAGGGAACTCTCCACCTGGCCCTGAAAAACCCTCTCCGGATTGCAGCTCAAGCACTGTGAAGACCCCGTGGTGATCGAGGATGGGGACAGCCCTCCGGACCAGGAGCAGGAGCGGCTGCCGGCAGAAGCCCAGAGCGACCTTGCCAAGAGCCAGGACACCCAGCCTGTGGCCCTGGCGCCAGGCCCTGGGCTCCCAAGCAGACCACCAGGCCAGCTCAGTGGGGATCCAGGTACCTGCCAAGGGGGTGGGGGAGGGGCATGCATCCCCCACCCTGTGCCCATGGCAGCGGCTCTCGGTGTCAGTATTTCCTTCTCATCCACTGAAGAGCCATGAGCTAAATGTGTTCGGGGTCTGGGACCTTCCCTAGAGCGAGCCAGTCAGAATCTGAGGAGCATGTGTATCCTCTTCGCTGTGCTAGGCCTGCCCAGGGGGACCACTGCCTATCTCTTGGAGGGTGCATCTCTGGGCCTTGTGGGCTTGGGGACCAGCCAGGCACCATCACCGGTAGGGCCCGTGGGGCAGCTGCGCTCAGCCGTGCCTCATCTTCCCGAACGGCTCTCTTCTCAGCTATGAAACAGCTGCTCTCGGGACATGTCATAGGAAATCTAAAACTGCATGGCGGGGAATGGGGCGGTGTTTTTGGGGTGCGGGGCCTGGCTGTCACCTAGGTGTATTTGGCTTTCTGTAGGAAGAGTGCCAGTGGCTGGAGGCAGCTGGTTTTGGCAGCCTTGAATCCTCAAGCTGTGACCTAGGGCATACTCCAAGTCCCAGTTTCCAAAGAAATCTAGCTTTTTAGGGACGTCTGTGTGACTAGGAACTATGTGGCTTTTACTGGGGACACATCCCCAGTGACAAACCAGTCACCCTTACTGGGTTTGTGGAGGACTAAAGGGTGCTGAGAGCAGGGACCCCGAGCTGCCCGTGATCGTCATGGGAGGTTCTGGTGCCCTTGGGGTGAAGGAGGGACCTCCACAGCGGGAGGGCTGGTTTGGTGGACTTGCCATGTTGTCCTCTGGTTACAGCTGGAAAAAGCCAGGGGTGCATGCTTGTGATTCACACAAGTGGTCCCTTGTAACGTAGTAAGATTTTTAGTTTAAAAAAAAAGCGTCTTCAGTTTCTCTCTGTGTGAAAATAGTCTGCCTCCTGTGTAAGTGTTCAGCTTCTCCCTGCTTTCACGACAGGGCTGCTGGCCATGTTGGCTCGCTGGGGCTTCCATGACCCAGCAGCATCCGCGGGGCAGCTCACACGACAGATACTCCCACAGTTCTGGGGGGCCGACGTTCTGCATCGGGGCGTGGGCACGGTGGCTTTCTCGTGAGGTACCTCTCCGTGGCTTGCGGATGACCATCTTCTCCCTGCATCGTCACACAGTTGTCCCTGAGTGTCCACCTGTGTCCTAATCCCTTTTTATCCGGACACGAGTCACTGGGTCAGGGCCCACCCGGGGGGGACCTCAGTGCAGCTCAGTTTCCCCTTGGAAGCCCTTGTCTCAACTGTGGCCCTGCTCTGAGGTGCCAGGGCTTGGGACTTCACCGTGTGAGTTTGGTAGGACACAGTGCATCCCGTCACCCGGCACCAGGGAAACAGCCATCCTCCCAAGTAAACAGCACCTGTGCAGACGGCCCAGGGAGAGTGCTCAGGAGGACGGGGAGGAGCTGCATGCAGGCTCCTGTCCCAGCCCTGCCCAGGGAGGGACGCCGGATGCTGGTAACAGCTTGGGCGGGTTCAGCATGGGATGTAGGCTTTGCTCCTGGATTTGCTGTGACCCAGCAGACGCTAGCTTTCCAAGTCTTCCTCTGCGGAAGGAGCAGGTTTCCAAACAGCTGGTTTTCACACGGCAGCCCCACGGGCCAGGGGTGCGGCTCACCGCCTGAGACGCCCGAGCAAGGCGGTACGGTGCAGGCGGGAGAGGAGTCATCATCCTGCAGTGGAGTGGAGGTGCCAGTAGCCCGGGATGGGGGGGGCAGGCGGGCTGATGGCGTGCCACGCTCCGCACACCTGCCTGCTGGCACTTAGCACGCTGTGCCCGCTGGTCCGCCAAGAGCTGCTCGTGGTTGACGGCAGTCTTTCCAGATCTGTGTGATTTCTAAACTCGTCAGTGGCAGTGAGTCCCACAGTGATGTTCGTTGCCAGCAGCTCTTATGGACACCTGGACGCCATAGAGCTTGAGGCTTTACTTCCCCAGGTTGAGGATGAAGCTGAGTCCCTGGACCCAAGGGAGGCGGCAGAGTGCGCCGAGTACTAGACAGATTTGTCGCGTCTGTAATGCGTAGATTGTGCTCCTGAAGTGGAGAGAACACGGTGTGTTCACGGTACTGGGATTTACGTGAGACCAAAGAGCATCAGCATCACACACGCACAGAAAGCCACACAGTGGCAGAGCCACCTTAAACGCAGGCATTCCCCGCTCCAGCCCCTCCTCGCGATGTCAGAGAGCAAAGTGATGGCAATCCTGTGGTTTGCCAGTGCTCTGTATGTGCATCGGCTCGTAATCCTCGGACGAGGAAAGAGACACGCTTTTCCCTTCTCTTTCAGTTCTGCAAGACACCCCCCTTCTACAGGAGGCAAGTTTGAGGGACGCACAGCAGGTGACGGCCCTCCAGCTGCCCCCGGTGAGTGATTTCCGCCAGAGCCCTTGAACCCCCCACCGCTGCCCCTCTGCGCAGACAGCAGGGTAGAGCACAGGCGGCCTCGAGTGCCCATGCACCGTCCTCCGGACACCGTGGGGTCCCCCCGTGAAAGATGGGAGACCACACGGCATATCCGTTTCTATCCCAGTTGTCACAGTGATTGTATTCCAGAAGTGGTAGGAGGCAGAGGGAGAAGGCACGGGTCATTTCAGTACCATACACAGCCAGGCGTGTTGTTCAGGAGTCTCCGTGGTATGTTCCCATGTGATACTGCACACGACCAAGCAAGGCTTCCTTTCTCGCGTGTCCTGGGGCGATGGAGAGCCTGTCTGACGGGTGGTCTCACTCCCTCCTTCCCGGCCCTGTTGCTGCCATGGCTGCAGCTTCTCCTCATGCCTCCTTCATTTTCCTGACACTTTCGCCTGGCTGGCAGGTGCTGTGGTCTCATCCCGTAGGGAGGTGGGTGACGTGAGGTTTGGACCTACCAAATGGAGGACTGTCTGAGGGTCCCAGGTGGGCCTCCAGCACCGTGCATCCGACGAGACTTGGGAGTGGGGTCGGCTCAGCATGGGGAGGAACTAGTGGGTACATGGCTCAGGATGTCTCCGTTCCCCTCAAGCTGTATCCAAGGGCTCTTGGATGCAGCACGCGCCCCCACGTCCTCTGTGTCCCATGATGGCTATGGAACAGACTGACCCAGAGGAGGTAAAACACATGTTTCTTAGTAAAGATTGAGACTTCTGACCGGTGTGACATGCAGAGAGGTGCTGTGACCTCAGCATCTGATGAGCCTGGCATCCGTCTCTGAGTCTCTGCCTCCTGTACAACCGGAAGCCAGATTTCGGTGAGTCTGCGCCGTCTCATCGCTCCACTGAAGACAGTTTTTGCTCAGTGCCCTGGAAGTCACCATCACAAAGGTCTTATTTTTTCAGAGTCGTTTTGAAATTTTTTTAATTTTTAATTGTAAAATACATATTACATAATATTTATCATCTTAGCTATTTTTAACGGACGGCAGTGTCTTTAAGCATTCAGCGATAGTAGGTACACTGTCGTGCAGACAGTCTCCAGAATGTTCTCATCTTCCGAAGTGGAAACCGCTGGCTGGTTAGGGAGTAACTCCCCTCCCCCAGTGAAACGGCCTTTCTGCCTCCTCTGTGAATTTGGCTGCTCCTGATAGCTCGTGTAAGTGCAATTAAACCTTTACGTTTGTGTCTTCGTAACTGGCTGAACATGCAGCCCGGTGTCCCCAGGTCCAGTCACACTGTCACGTGACGGGTTTTCCTTCCTTTCTGAGGCTGAATAATATTGCACAGTGTGTATATAATGTGTTGTTTAGCAGAATAAGATTGTGCGCGCGTGTGCGATGCGCCCGGGTCAGCACGGTAATACCGCCCGGGGCGTGTGTGATGCGCCCGGGTCAGCACGGTAACGCCGCCCGGGGCGTGTGTGATGCGCCCGGGTCAGCACAGTAACGCCGCCCGGGGCATGTGTGATGCGCCCGGGTCAGGAAGGTAACGCCGCGCGGCGCGTGTGTGATGTGCCCTGGTCAGCACAGTAACAGTGCGCGCGTGTCCGTAATGCGTTCTGTTCACTCACTTGTCCCTGGGCCCTTGTCCACATCTGGCTCTTGGCCCCGTGAGCAGTGCTTGCTGTGAACATAGGCGCACACACACAAACGTATTGCTGGTCTTCTTTCGGGGGGTAATTGCATCCCCCTGCAGCGGCCAGGGAGAACAGAGCTCCCTTGTACGCCTCACACCACACAGTCATGTCTGGTGAGAAGACTGTAGAGGCCATGGCCAGCACGTTGGTGTAGGTTTGCAGAGATGCAGAACGTGGCGCTTCACCAGAGCCGTCCACCAGTACGCTCCTGTGTCACGCCGACCTCGGGCTGCCCACCCCCGGGCGTGTATAAACGGATCCGGCATCTGGGACTGCGTGTTCTCAGTCTGCAAACGGCAGAGCTGTGGCGGGCATTGCAGGGGTCGGCGGCTCACGCCTTGCTGTGTGCCATGAGGTCCCAGGCGCGGATGCACCGCGGTGGGCTTGACCTGCTCCCCTGTTGAAACCCCCGGCTTGTGTCAGGTCTGGGGCCATTTTGTGCAAAGCTGGTGTAGATGTCGGCCGTCACGGGACCATCAGCTTCTTGCTCGGATGAAGGCCCAGGGTTGCACTTGTGGGCTGTACGGAACCTGCGTGATTGGTTTTGTAAGAAGCTGCTGCGTCCTTTTCCAGAGGGCCTGGGGCATGACGTCCCGTGCGCCGTGCACAGCCCAGCCGCTGTGCACTGTTGGCACGCCGTTTTCCTCAGCCCTTCTGATGGCTGTGCCGGCCGTGCCATCGCGTGTACGTGATCCTTCCCCGAGGGTGATGGTGTTGGGCCTCGAGTCAGGTGCTCTCCAGCGTCTCGACATCCTCTTCCTTGACCTGTTTCTTCATGACTTTGTCCCATGTGCTCACTGGACCGTTTGCTTTTTTACAGGTGTTTTGGGAGCTCCATTGCAGATGTTTGCTCTTTGTTGGGTGTGTGTCTTGTAAATGTTAACTCGTTCTCAGGGTTGTCTTGCCATCCCTTTCCAGGGTGCTTAGCAGAGCAAAAGTTCTTTGGTTTTTTTTTTACCTCTAGGGTTTCAAACATTTTACTTTATTTATTTTTTATTAAAGTATGGTTGAAGCACGAAAGTGTTTAATTTGGATTTAGTCCAGGCTCTCTGTTTTTCCTTTTAAGGATCATCCTTTTGGTGTAAAGACTAAGAACCCTGTGCCTTGTCTTCAGTCCCCAAGACTTCCTGCTGTGTTTGCTCCTAAAAGTCATGTAGTTGAACGTCCTGCGTTCTCAGTCCGTGTCGTGTAGTTGAACGTCCTGCGTTCTCAGTCCGTGTCGTGTAGTTGGACGTCCTGCGTTCTCAGTCCGTGTCGTGTAGTTGGACGTCCTGCGTTCTCAGTCCGTGTCGTGTAGTTGGACGTCCTGCGTTCTCAGTCCGTGTCGTGTAGTTGGACGTCCTGCGTTCTCAGTCCGTGTCGTGTAGTTGGACGTCCTGCGTTCTCAGTCCGTGTCGTGTAGTTGGACGTCCTGCGTTCTCAGTCCGTGTCGTGTAGTTGGACGTCCTGCGTTCTCAGTCCGTGTCGTGTAGTTGGACGTCCTGCGTTCTCAGTCCGTGTCGTGTAGTTGGACGTCCTGCGTTCTCAGTCCGTGTCGTGTAGTTGGACGTCCTGCGTTCTCAGTCCGTGTCGTGTAGTTGGACGTCCTGCGTTCTCAGTCCGTGTCGTGTAGTTGGACGTCCTGCGTTCTCAGTCCGTGTCGTGTAGTTGGACGTCCTGCGTTCTCAGTCCGTGTCGTGTAGTTGGACGTCCTGCGTTCTCAGTCCGTGTCGTGTAGTTGGACGTCCTGCGTTCTCAGTCCGTGTCGTGTAGTTGGACGTCCTGCGTTCTCAGTCCGTGTCGTGTAGTTGGACGTCCTGCGTTCTCAGTCCATGCTGCATTTAATCCATGTCCTGGGTCATTCGCATTGGAACCCACGAGCGGTCCCTTTCGTGTCGGATGTGGGACTGGGTGGAGGGCTCTCTGGTTTTGCCAGTGGATGCCGGGTTGCTCCAGCCCCGAGTGCTGGAGGCTTCCCTCCTCCCTCCAAGGGCTTTGGCTCCTTCGTCAGGCATCAGTTGTGCCTATTTCTGTGGGTCTGTTCCGGTTTCTTCAGTCGGTGTTGTCTACCTATTTGTGTCCTGACTACTGTAGCTGCACACTGGGTCTTGAGGTTGGGTACTGATGCCTCCCCTTATATTATTAAATTATTTAGCTGTTTTAGTCCTGCTGTCTTTCTGGGTAAATTTTAAATAATCTTGTCCCTATCTGCAAAAAGCCTTATTGAGACCTTGATAGGAATTTTCTTAAGCCTGCCTATCCATTTGGGGAGCGTTGACATTTTTGCCGTCTGAATCATTCTGTTTGTGAATGTGCTGTGCTTCTCCGTTTACTTCTTTTTATCTTTTTTTTAAATATTTTTTCTTTTTATTTTTTTAAAATAATCTCTACACCCCACGTGGGGCTCAAACCCACAACCCCGAGATCAAGAGTGGCACATTCCCCAACTGAGCTGGCCAGGTGCCCTGCATTTACTTATTTCTCCTTTGATTTCTTTCGTCAGAACTGTGTACTTCTCAGCACTCTGTATGTGTTTTGTTAGATTTATTCTTACTTATTTATTTTTAAAGATTTTTATTTATTTATTTATTTATTTATTTATTTATTTGAGAGAGAGAGAGCCCAAGTAGGCAGAGCGGCAGGCAGAGGGAGAGGGACAAACAGACCCTCCTCTGAGCAGGGAGCCCAATGCGGGGCTCGATCCCAGGACCGGGGATCATGACCTGAGCCAAGGCAGACGCTTCACCGACTGAGCCACCAGGTGGCTAGGTTTATACCTAAGTACTTCATTTTTGAACAGTCGTAAATGATACGATTATCATTTTAGTATTTTGATAACAACATACTCATTTCTAGTGTAAGAAATGTGGTTGGTTTTTGTATGTTTCTCTTGTCTTCTGTGCCCTTGCTGGATTCACACATCAGTTTCTTTCTAAACAGAGTGCTCTGGGTTTTCCCTGTATACAGTCACGCTGTCCGCCCATAAAGACAGTTTTACTTCTTTCCGGGCTGTGTCTTCATCCCGTCTCCTGGCTTCCTTCAGGCGAGAGCTCCCAGCATGATGTGGGGAGGTGGTGCTGAACGCCCTTGTCCCTGCCTGTTCCCAGGCTTAGCGGGAAAGGGTTCAGTCTTCACCGTCCGCCCGTCCGCAACAACGGCAGCTGTGGGTGTTTGGGAAATACTCTTTATCCAGTTGGGAAAGTTCCTCGACCCCCTGTTTTCCTGCGGTTTTTATTACAATGAGTGGCTGTTGAAATTTGTCAAAACTTTTCCTGTTCTAGTTGGTCATGTGAATTTTCTGTAAACTGTTAATGTTGTGGATTGTATTTATTGATTTGTGGATATCAAACCACCTTGCATCACTGGAATGGACCTCTTCTGGTCACGGAGTAATGTTCTGTGGGTATATTGCCGAATTTTATTTTCTTTTACAGTTGACCCTTGAACAACACGAATTTGAACTGTGATTGTCCATTTACATGCAGATTTTATTTTAAAGATTTTATTCATGTATTTGACAGAGAGAGACAGCCAGCGAAAGAGGGAACACAAGCAGGGGGAGTGGGAGAGGAAGAAGCAGGCTCCCAGCGGAGGAGCCCGATGTGGGACTCGATTCCGGAACTCCGGGATCACACCTTGAGCAGAAGGCAGACACTTAACGACTGAGCCACCCAGGTGCCCCAGCATGCAGATTTTTTTTGGCAAATACAGTATAGTACCGTAAATGTGTTTTCTCTTCCTTATGATTTTCTTAATAAGAGTCCCTTTTATTTCTTCCTTTATTGTAAGAATACAGCATATAATATGTTTAACGTACAAAACATGTGTTAATCGACTGTTTACGTCTTTGGAGAAGTCCGAAGGTATATATGGATTGTGTGTGGCAGGGGGAAGGTTGTGCCGCTGACCCCTGCATAGTCTTTGGGTCACCTACATTTCGTTAAGGATTTCTGTATCTACTGGCTGTGGAGAGATACGGGTCTTCACGGTCTTTGTCTGGCTTTGGTATGAGGGTAATACTGGGTTCGTAAGATGAATCAGGATGTGTCCACTCTTGATTTCTAAAGGAGCTTGTTGAAAATTGGTTTTCATTCTCTGAACGTTTGGGTAGAGTTCTCCGGTGGCACCGTGGGAAGCTGGAGATTCGTGGGGCGGAAGGGGAAGTGGTAATTTAATTACAGACCCGACTTCCTTCACGGTCCGAGAGCTGTTCGCGTGGTGGTGGTTGGGTGCTGGTGTTTCTCAAACAGTGGGCTTCTTCCGTCGAACCTGTCAAATCCGTGCGTGCAGATGTGCTTGTGCTGTCCTTCATGATCATGACGCTGGAAATTGGTGTCTTCTCTCTTTTCCACGTCAGTCTTGAATGCTAGTGATCTTTTCAAAGAATTGGTTCATTGTTTCATTGATTTTCCTCTATTATTTCTGTGTTCGGTTTGATTTCTGCTGTCATCTTGACTGTTTTCTCCTTCCTGCCTGCGTTACTGGTCTTGGTTCTTGAGGTGCTGGGAGCTTCGATTATTGGGACTTCCCCTCACGTGAAGAATTTTAATGGAAGTGTTTCCGTGCATTGTTTTAAAAAATGTGGTGTTCAATTTCCGAGGGTTTGGGGATTTTCCCTTTATTTCTATCCCTGACGTCTGCTTGGATGGCATTGTGATCCAGGAACATGGGGTGCATGACTTCGGTAGTCCGCGTTTGTGGGGAGTTTCTTGCCTCCTTCCAGGATATGGTGAGCCGGGGTGCTTGAGCCGGGATCCGGTGAGCCAGGATGTGTGAGCCAGGATCCGGTGAGCCAGGGTGCGTGGGCCAGGGTGCGTGGGCCGGGATCCGGTGAGCTGGGGTGCGTGAGCCAGGATCCGGTGAGCAAGGGTGCGTGAGCCAGGATCCGGTGGGCCAGGGTGCGTGGGCCAGGATCCGGTGAGCAAGGGTGCGTGGGCCAGGGTGCGTGAGCCAGGGCGCAGCCAGAGCTGTGTGGCGTTGGCAGCAGTGTAAGCGCTGCTCTTGGTGTTGATGGGAACATGTGGGTCAGCGCTCGGTGCAGGCCTGTTCTGCTCTTGCGTGTTTTCTGTCGGCCATCGGTAGTGGTTGGTTCCTCTCCGCCTTCCAGTCCTGTCCGTTTGCATCCTTTGTCTCAGCTCTCTGGTTTGGGACATACACACTGAGCATCGCTGTGCCTGCTTGGTGGACGACCCTTCTGTTATTGGAGGGTCCCCGTCTAGTGGTTTTCTTTGCTCTGAAGTCGACCTTACCTGGTCTTCTGCTGCTCCTCTTCCCTTTGATCAGTCGTTGTGTCATATGTATCTTCCATCTTTTCACTTCCAACCTGCCTGTCCCGTTATGTTTGAAGTTTCTTTTAAAGGTTTATTTATTTATTAGAGTACGAACAGGAGAGGTGGAGGAGGAGAGAGAGAGAATCCCAACCACACCCCACCCACACGTGGGCTGTCACAAATAAATAAATCTTCAAAAGAAATACATCTCAGTCTTTTTCTTTAAGTAAAACTCTGCCCCATACATGGGGCTTGAACTCAGGACCTGTACATCAAGAGTTGCGTGCTCTCACAAGTGAGCCAGCCGGACGCCCTAAATACATCAGTTAAGTCACAGAGTGGACTCAGAAACCTGACCTCTCTGCTATCTGAAAGAAACTCACGTCTGGGGCGCCTGGGTGGCACAGGTGGTTAAGCGTCCAGTTCTTGTGGTGGCCGAGGTCGTGATCCTGGGGTCATGGGATGGAGCCTCCCCCCCAGTCTTGGCAGAGGGCGAGAATCTCCAGCAGACTCCCTGCTACACTCGGAGCCTGACTGAGGCCATGACCTGAGCCAAAATCAAAAGTCCGTCACTTAACAGGCTGAGCCATCCAGGTGCCCTTATTTTAATGTAATTATCGATGTCTTTTTCCCATTCAGGTTTTTGTGGTTTTTTTTGCCTTCCTGTGGGTTACTAGAACATTCTGTAGACTTCCCTGTTGATTGACCATATCTTTATGAAAGTATGCTGTGGCCCGTGTTGAAGATGTTATTCTGGGCCATGGCTTGGGGTAAGGGAGCACGGGAGGGATTTTGCAGGGGAGGAGAGAGATGGGGCGCAGCCCCGCACAGAGTGGGAGTTCACGGCCAAGCGGCAGGGCCGGGTCAGCGGAGAAGAGATCAGTAAGAGGGAACATCGGGTTAGATGGGCCGGGGGCCAGGGAGGTGAGACCTCAGCTGGGGCTGCAGGCCGGTGGGAAACCTGAGCGGATTCCCCGGTGATGGGACATCGGCGCCTGTGGTCAGGGTTCATCAGATGCACAGACGGTGGCCCCACGAGACTCAGGGCCTGAGTGCAGGCTGCTCCGTGAGAGACGCTGTCAGAGCAGCTCTGGAGGCCACTGCTGCGGGTATCCCGTCAGGTACGGGACTGAATGCGCCCCCCCACCCCCACCCCCGTGGCCCTCCGCGGCCCCTTGCTGTGTGCACACAGATTTGAACACGCATACACGCACTTGAGACAGCGGGACAGCTGCTGCTGCTGCAGCCCTGGGGGAAGGAGAGCAGCTCCTTCCATTGGGGCTCCCTGCGCTCTGGTCCTTACGCCCGCGTACTCACCGCTTCCTGACCCGGAGAGCCTGTGGTCCGCGTTCTTCCTGGTGTCATTGCTGGCCACAGGTACGTTGACTGTGGACGCGTCGGGCAGCATGTGGCCCCCTTCGTTCCCAGAGGGCATCTTCTGCAGACCGGGGGGCCGTGGTTGGCGGTGGCGCTCAGCACATGGACAGTGGATAATGGGCTCCGTGCTCCCTCGTCACAGCTCAGAAGTGTCTTCGCTCCTGCGGGGAAGGGATCCTTCTGTGGCCACTTTCAGGGTGCTCTTGTCCTTCCTCTGTCTTGAGAGTTCACCAGTCCACTTCCCGTGTGTTTGCCACGATTTCTCCGGGTGGCCCGTCTGCGGTTCTCTCTGCTGCTTGGATCTGTGGGGCTGCGTGTTTGAACAAATGTGGGAATTCTGGAGGCGGTTTCCGAGCCCCGTGGGCCTGCAGGACTCTGCCCGTGGGATTTCAGCTGTTCCGTGGCCCTCACTCAGGCTACTTACACTCTGCTTGCGCGTTCATGGTCTGCTCTCTGTCCGTCGTTCAGATGGCACGTCTCTCCCCGTGGGCCGGTTCCGTCCTGTGTACCCTTCTTCCTGCTGGGAGCTCATCCCTGAGCTCTGCGTTCTGCTGTTTCCACTACTCGCTCTTTGTCTTCTGTGTTCGCTCCGGTTCTTGGTTCTTGGTGTAGACTCATCTGAGACGCGGACTCTTCCTCTTATGAGACCCAAGGTCTCCTTGAAACCATCCGTCCAGCTGGGTTTCCCCTTCGGACACACTCCAACAGAAGGCGGGGGCAGGCTGCCTCGGGGTCCCTGCTGGCCCTGCCGCAAGAGGGGGGCTCCTGCGCGGGCTTGGAGCATGGGCGGGGAGGGCACAGCCACGTCCCTGTGGGCAGTGCCACGGGGGGGGGCTCCTGCGCAGGGTTGGGGCAGGGGTGCTAGGACAGCTTGCGATGACCCGGTGAGGGCACAAGGCGGGACTCCTGCGCTGCCCTGCTTGCACGAGCAGGGCCAGGGGCTCGTCACCATAGCTGTTCGGGTCCAGGGCCTGCCCCGGCCTTCTCTCTGCCTTCCAGAGTCTCACGTGTGTGTTTTATGTACCCGCGGCCCCGGGCTTTCTGTTCTTGGAGGCAATACTTAGGGGGAAGTATGTCTGCTCCGTGTGTCAGAAGGAGGCAGAAGTGGCGGTGGCAAAGTCTGTGATCCCACTCCTGTGGCCGCCCCTTGGCTCAGGTTTGCATCCGGAGACGCCACGGGCGTGTCTGCGCCCACTGTGTTTCGCTCCTCTTTCCAGGCTTGGGTCCGTTCTCAGGCGCCGATCCAAGGGTGAAGGGAAGGAAATCCGTAACTGTAGTCACGTTACAAGTCTGTTGTTTTCTCCAGAACCCGCAGAGCTGCAGGCACTGCCCTCTGACAGCTCCGATTTCCTTCTGTCTCACCAGCCGTGGCGCTTCCCGTGTTTTCCTCGTCCGCAGACCTTCAGGGAGCGAGCCCCTTCCTGTGCTGTCCCGGCTTCAGTGCTGGCCTGCACAGAGGGCTGACAGAGGCGAAGTGCAGGAGAGAAGGGTGTTCTTGATGTGTCTGTCGGGGCCTCACAGACCCCCACGCAGGCGGTCAGATCCGCGGCTGGTGGACTGTTTGACTGGGGGCGATGCGTTTAGGAGAAAGCAGTACCGAGCACAGGGATTGTGAGCTCCGGGGTTGGTAAGCTGTGGGAAGGCAGACATTTGCGGACGGTGATGGACGCTAAGGGCTGCTCAGTGACGTTTGTTTTGTCGTCTCTGGGCCAGCCAGAGTGCTGTCCTCTCTGGGGGCTAGGGGCCGTTAGCCCTTCCAGGCAGCGGAGAGGCGGGGGGCTCTTGACGAGGAAGAACAGTGATGGCTTTAGACAGAGACGCGGGCGAGCAAAACATGTTCTCCACGGTCTTGTTCCTCAATTTCCCTCAGCTGGAAAGTCCTGACGCCAAAGTGGCGTATTTGGGGATGTCCCTTTGTGACCCAGTCTGAGGCTGACCCCCGATTCTCTGATGTAAGCCCGTGGCTTCCTGCGGGCTGTCGTCCATCCTGTGGACCGTGTGCTGCCCCCACACCAGCCTCCTCCGTGCGGCTGTTGAGATGAGCCACTCAGGCCGTGTGCGTTGTACGGAGATGCTGAGTGGTTCACCCGTGCCTGTAGATTGGGAAGCCCGTCCCAGCTCCTGCTGAGCTGAGGACATTTCTGAACTATTCTGCATGCTTTAACTTTTGTTTTGGAATGGGCTCCGGACTTGGGAAAGATTGCAACAGTAGGACAGAGACTTGCCGAGACCCTCCACTTCAGTTTCTCTGTCCTCTCCCCACCCCCACTGTCCACCCCCGTGCCCATCTTTTCCCCGACCCTGTAGAGTGTCAGATGCGTCTTCTCTCTCCATTCATGCCACGCGCAGCTGCATACAGGAGCACGGCACGTGTGTCACGTCCTGGAAGTTTCAGCTGAGAGAATGTGCATCCAGGGTTCTGCTGCTCGGTTGGCGTCTGGTGTCCAGCGTTTCTCCCGACGGCTTTCCCCCGTCTGTCACCGCCGTGATCATGCTGACGGGTGAAGCCTGGCCCTCGCTCCGCTGCAGTGTACCTCTGCGTGAGATGCAGGCCGCACGGGTCGTGTGCGCTCCGTGGCTGCATCACGGGTCTCGGGACTAACACCGCATACAGAGAGAGCGTATGTGGTTATCCCGCAGGGAGCGCTCCACGGACGGAGCGCTGTTCTCCTCCTCACCAGGACCAGGTGGAAAATGCTGTCTATATTCATACCGCCTTAAGTCTCATTTTGAGGAGCGCCTGGGTGGCTCTGTCGGTTAAGTGTCCGACTCTGGATCTCAGCTCAGGTCTTGATCTCAGGGTCATGAGTTCAAGCCCCGAGTTGGGCTCCACATGGGGGTAGAGCCTACGTTAAAAGAGAATGTAACTTGGGGCTGTAATTTGCATACAGTACATCTGTTTCAGTGTCCGGCTTGCAGAGTGTGTGGCAAGCGTGGTCGCCCGCATCAGGATGGGGAGCGTGTCTGCATCACCCCAGAAGCTCCCTGGTGCCCATTGGCGGCGGAGCCAGGTCCCCACGCCAGGCCACTGAACACGAGCTCCTCTCCTGGAATTGAACGTAAACAGAATCACACAGTGTGTGGCCTTCGAGGCGGCCTCCCACCCAGCCGGCTGATTCAGCCATCCCCCACGTGTGCGAGTCAGCGGCGTGCCCATTCGTTGCCGGATAGTATCCACGTATGGTGACAGCGGTCTGTCGTCACCTGTTAACGGGTTATTTCAGTCACGTCCGTTTTTGGCTGTTATGAAGGAACTTCTAGAACGTGTCTTTCTGCGGATGTATGTTTCCATTTCTCTTGGGTGATTACGTAGGAGTGAAGTTGTCGGAGGGTGTGTGATCGATTATACAGAGAAGACGGCTGTTTTCCCTGCTGACTCACCACTTACGCTCCCACCTAGTGAATGCCCATCTTTCCCGTTTCCTGCTATTCCCATTTTCTTAGAAGAAGTATGTATTTGGCCATTAAAATAACCACTATGGTTTTAGTTTGCATTTCCCTGTTGACTCACGAAGTGTATCACCCTTCCACGTGCTTGTGGGTCATTCCTCTGTCTTCTGCAAAGCGTCCAGATCGCCCGTCTCCTGCCTGGGCGCCTTGTCTTACTGTGCGGTTTTGTTTAAGGAAACTCGACGCCCGGCGTGGGGCTCGAGCTCATGACCCTGACATCAGGACTCGCCCTGTACGACTGAGCCAGCAGGCACCCATCTTGCTGTGTCTTAAGAACTTTGTACACAGGGGGCGCCTGGGTGGCACAGCGGTTAAGCGTCTGCCTTCGGCTCAGGGCGTGATCCCGGCGTTGTGGGATCGAGCCCCACATCAGGCTCCTCCGCTGGGAGCCTGTTTCTTCCTCTCCCACTCCCCCTGCTTGTGTTCCCTCTCTCGATGGCTATCTCTGTCTCTGTCGAATAAATAAATAAAATCTTTAAAAAAAAAAAAAAAGAACTTTGTACACATCGTACATTCTGGATGAGAGCCCTTTGTCCCATACACGTACTGGAAGTCTGGGGTTTGCCTTTTCCTTGTTGTACTGGTGTCTTTGGAAGGTCAGACATGTTTAATTTTCACGAGGTCAAGTTTATCACTTTCTTTCTTTCGCCATTCATGCTTTTTATGTCCTAAGAAATCTTCGTCTACTCCAAGGTCACAAAGCACTTTCTTCTGGAAGTTTTAGAGTCGTGGGTTGTTACATTTATTTCAGGCGATCTTTCTGTGTTTGTGTGAGAGTTACTTTTTTGTGTGGATGTTCAGCTGTTAATCACCACTCACTGGAAAGATCTTCCTTCCCCCTACCACGTGGCCGGATACCTTTGCCACACACCAGTCCACGTCCGTCTGAGCATGTGGGCTGCCCGTGGTCGATCGGTGCTGTGATCGTTCGGGCCAAACACCGTAACTTCAGAGCAGGGTTTGCCGCTGGGTAGTGTGCGTCCCCCTGTTTCTTTGTTTTCAGAACTCTTGCCACTGCTCTCCGTGCTTTTTTGTCCATATTCGTTTCAGAACGTGTACACCCGTTTATTTAAAAATGCCCCCCGGGGTTTTTGTGTGGGATCGCCTAGAATCTGCAGGCCGTTGGGGGGCGAACTGACATCTTTACAGTCTGGAAACGTGTCCAGTCCTTCCGTGTTCGGGTGAGACACGGAGTTTTATGCATTTTCCTTAAGAAGTCCATGGTTTTGATGTTCTAAGTTGTCTGTTTTTTTTTAATTTCCTCTTCCGGGTACTGTTCATATACGGATCTAGAAATGCAGCTGATTGTTGTGTTGGCTGCTGCCAGCCGCCTTGTTAACTTTACTTACCAGAATAACACCTTTCCAGATGACTCCAGAGGCTTTCCTGTGATTGGGTTGTGGGGGTTGTGGCCTCTCCAGTGAGCTGTGGTTTAAGTGTTTGAGAGAAGATACAGGTTTATTGAATACGGTGCCAGGGAGCGGCCGGCTGGTTGGCAGAGCCGAGACTGACCGTGTGCCAGGAGGAGGGGGCTCTGTGGCTCAGGGAAGGAGAGGAGGTCGGGAACATAGGGAATGCTCCCTTTTTTGTGCTCAGTGGTGAGTAGTCCGTTGGTCCACTCTGGCCTGTGGCTGTTCCGAGGTGGGCCGCCCTAGGGGCCTGCTTGCACCCAGCCCAGGGGCCGCTTACTCAGGCTTCTGAAGGCGGCCTCTGCCCCGGCCAGCAGACGGACGAGGACAGATCTTCTGCATTGGGTGGAGGCCTCAGCAGCTGCGTCCTGCCGAACGGGGGACGTGTCCACCCAGCAGGGGTGTGGTTGTAGACCAGAGCCTGGTTTGAGGTTACCGAGCTGGTAGGCCATTTGGGTGACCTTCCTTGTGGCCAGGGCCATGGGATTTAGCGGGAGGGGCCCCTCCAGTGGCGTGGGCTGGAATCCCTGTTTGACTGTCATTCCCTATGAAATTGTTGGATTCGAGATGAGACGAATTAATGAAGAAATTAGAGGGACCAATAATGAGAGTATGAGTATTGAGGGCAGGGGTGCTAAGAAGGGAGGAAGTCGGGAGAGCCATGGTTGGTTTCCAGGAAAACCAGGCGGGTGAAGCAGCCTGTCTGCGGCGGATGAAGGTGGAACGAAGAGACAAGGGGCGTGGGGGGAGGGAGCAAGATGGCTGGGATCAGCCAGCTCAGGACAGGGTCCCAGCTGCTCCACACACTGGGAACAGAGACTCGGGGGACCGAGTGGGAGAGCCGAGGAAAGGGATCCCGACCCCCCAGGTGCTCGCAGCCCACCTGTTTGCCCTCACCCTTCGGACCACCCCGCATAGCCGCCCTGTGGGGGAGGTCTTCAGTCGTCCAGAACAGGGGTTTGGCCGCCGCAGGGCTGGAGGGGGAAGGAAGGGGGGCTCTTGCCGAAGTGTCAGAGGGGACACCCATCATCCTTGTGGGCAGGGGCCATGTGGCAGGTCCCCCCGGGCTTCGGGTCCTCACCCAGGAGTCACCTGGACGGGAGTCATCAGTGAACCGGGGAGAGTCCCCAGAGATCCCCGGAATATCTGGGGAGAGTTCTGGGGTCAAGGTCCTCTAGAAGTGGGGTGACCCAATCAGATGTGGGATGACTGGATCAGTTGGAGGAGATCCTGGCGGGGGGTGCAGGTGACCCCGAGTGCTGCAGGGCGACCCCGTTGGGCAGAGGGGACCCTGGCGGGTGCAGGTGACCCCAAGTGCTGCAGGGGAACCCTGTTGGGTGGAGGGGACCCTGGCGGGTGCAGGTTACCCCAAGTGCTGCAGGGGAACCCTGTTGGGTGGAGGGGACCCTGGCGGGTGCAGGTTACCCCAAGTGCTGCAGGGGAACCCTGTTGGGTGGAGAGGACCCTGGTGGGTGGATGTCAGCAGCAGGCAGTGAACCGCCCCCCACACACACAGAACAAGGGGACAGAAGTTCTCTGGGTGTAACTGCTGGGGCACGGGCTCCTGCCGACAGGGTTCCCAGCACTGAAGGGTCAGAAGATTGCTGGCAAATCTCTCCTGTCTCCAGTCTTCATCAGAGCGATTACAGGAAGACGGTGTCCTAGACGTGTTTTCATGCATGAATCAAGGGGAGCTTTTCCTCATGGACCTTAAAGTACTTACTTTCTTGCTTCTTTCTGACGGGTATGGAAGGCTCTCTGCTGGTGTCACAGGCGCTGCTCCCTTCCCGTTCATCCGTGCTGGACCTGTGTGCCCCTTGTTGTTTGTCGTAATCTTACTTATGCAGCATTACTGTGCATATTTGTAAGTTTTATGTGTCTGCCCATTATTTCTTTATTTGGTCTTTATTTTTATTCTCTGAAAGCCGTTTGTTCCCCTTTTGGTACTTTAGGGTTTCGGGGATTTTTCTTTTTGAATTTGTTTTAAGCAAGCCGTACCCCCACCATGGGCTCAGGGTCACCGCCCCGGATCGAGTCACACACTCCACTGACTGAGCCGGCCAGGCACCCCTGAGGTTTTTATTTTTATATTAGTTTGATCACGGATCAGGATCTGGTTTTATTTCTAGTCAACCAATTGTATCAGAGACATTCGATAAAAATTATTTTTTCCCGTTCCCCAGATGAGGGTTTTGCTTTTTCATGTAGGTTAAATTTTATCTGTTAAATTTTGTGCTGTGATTTTTCTTCTGTGTCGGTCTGTTTTGTTCCAAAATCACATGTTTGCTTCAGAGCTCTCTTATCAAAATTATCCCCGTCCTAACGTGTTCAGCGTTCTCCTGAAGTTCACCCTGTACCGCTAACATTACTGATTTTTTATATCACCATAAAGTGATCAGAATTTTTTTATTTTAGAATTTAATTTAAATTAAAATAATATTATGCTTTCTTTAAGAGTGAAGTATATCCACAATTTAAAAAACAAAAAACAAAACAGGAGCCATTAGATAAGAGAAAAATAGGCAAAGAAAACAAAGCATTTCCAAGCAGACAGACGCAGATTGACCAGTAAAGCGGGAGGAAAGGTTCATTGAGCGCAGGGGGGGTCCCCGCTAGGACCACGGCACACCCAGAGTCATTGGGGCCGCAGACGGTGTTGGCGCCCGGTGCTGGCAAAGCTGTGGGGAGACAAGACACAGGGGTGCGTGGTCTGTGGGGCAAGAACAATGTGGGGGTATTTAATATCGGGGAAGGTGTGTGTCCGCAGGGGTCCAGCCCTCGTCCTGCTGCGTGTCTCCCTGGAGTCCCTGCCCACGGACGGGAGGCCTATGGGAGAGCTCACCAAACCATTGCTGTAGCAGCGAACTACTGGGGAGCACCCAAATATTACCAACACAAGAGTGGGTGAACCAGCGGTGCTCTGAGATCACACCTTCATGTAAGCCCGTGGACAGGACATGTGTGCCCGGGGACACAGCTGAACAGGGGGTGATGGACGGTGACTTCAGCATCGGGAAGCATGCAGAATGGCGCTGCGATGTGATTTGCGCAGACGAGACCACCCCCCCCCGACCCCAAGCAAAGTCCGTTAGTGGTGGTAGCTTTTACACCCCGTGCTGGGTACATGCGTGTTCAGTAATACGGTGTGAATGGTGATGAATGATGTCCCATCAGTTATCCGCATAGATGATGGGTGCTCGGGGCGCGTCGTCACACAGGAGGGAGAGGCGTGCAGAGGAACCTCACGGGGTTCTGCCCAGTGGCCTGTTCCACGCTGTTCCACACACATTCCTGCCTCCATCTCTGTCTCCCATACGGTGGGCGTGCTGTGACCTCTTCCCAGATGTCTGCAAACATGCATTTCCACTCCATGCGTGAGGACCTGTTCCCCAAATTCTCAAGGACGCAGGGGAGCATGACACTTGCAATCATTTTCAGTCAGACGCTCCTGGGCAAAAAACCCCAAAAACAAAACCAAGTCAGTGTAAAGCTCAGACTTGAGTTTCGCTTGACTCCCTGATGATGGGTTTACGTTAGCAAGGTTTCCAGGGGCCCCGTGAGAAAGTGAGCCCAGCAGCTCCCCATCCTAACTGCTCGTTGTAGGCACTTCTGCAGCTCTGTGACTTTTTTCCTCGGAAAGGGAAGACTGTTTCATAATTCACACGACTCAGGACCGGGTAGCGTTTCTAGGGCGTTGTAGGGCAGTCTGTCCGTCGTGGCCCTGTGGACGTGGTGGCAGGGCCGCCCTTTGCCGTGTGGGGCTGTCTGAGGCACGGCACTTGAGGCACAGGCGCCCACCCCGCAGTGGGGGTAAGGCAGGCGCCCTGGGCCGAGAGCCGCCACGCTGGGAGAATCGTGCTGACAGACACTGGGCGGACCCGTGGCTGCTCCTGCATGTCCCCGGCGATGAGCGAGTGAGCCTCGCGCCCCTGCACCACACGTGAGGGCGCGGCTTGGTACGCCGCCCGCAAGGTTCTGTGCCCCTCGTGTTTGCCGAATCACTTGATTGTCTCCAGATGCAGTTGTAAAATTAACAAGTGCGTGTGTGAGGGAGTGAGGGGCATGTGGTTATATGATACGCCGTCATATCTTAGAGCAAAGTGAAGTTTGACACAGGCCCGGGGTCCGTGACTTGAAGTATCCGAAACGTCTCCTCGCAGTCGTTCCCCGAGGCCCCTGTAGCAGCCGCCGGTGCCCCAGACCGCGAGACGCCCCCGCGGGCACAGGCTGGACGGCCCTCTGCACAGCCTTCCGTGGACCGGCCGATGGTGGGAGATCCTTCTGAGGGCAGCTGGGCCCTCGTGCTTCCTCACAGGCGCGTGCCGTGCCTGGTGGCTGCCGGTAGATTAGCTCTCTGACAACGGGCACAGAGGCTGTGTTCCGTCTGCCGTTAGTACCAGTATCGTTAATGCTGCTGTGAAAGCACCTGTGTGCTCCGCACGCTGCCTGCACACAGAATGGATGAGAGTTCGATGTCAGCGTGGGCACCGTGGTTGGGCGTCTGCCGTCTGCCCAGCCGGCACGTGTGGGTGTCCAGCCACCGCGCACTGAGTCGGAGCTCCGTTCCCGTGCACCCTGCCCCCTGGCCACCCCGTGCGGCACCTGCCAGACCAGAGGGGCCTGAGGACGAGGACAGGCTGGAGCGAGGGAGGCCGCGCGGGCTCCGGCAGCCTTTCTGCTCGCTCGTCTTGCTGGGGACTCTGCCCTTCGGCCCAGCTGGCCCTCCCCGTGCTCAGAGCATGCCTACCCTAGCTTGACCCAGCACTGAGGCGTCCTTTTCGTTCTCCTGTGGTTTCAGAACCGGGTCTCCCCCTTCAAGGACATGATCTTCTGCTTCTCGCAAGAGGACTGGTCCCTTCTAGACCCTGCACAGACTGGCTTCTATGGAGAGTTCATCATCGGGGAGGACTGTGGCGTCTCACTGCCTCCAAGTAAGGCTTCCTCCCCTCTGTCCTGAAACCAGAGAACTGGGGGGCCTGCATCTGCCTCGCTGCACACCCCTGGCCCCACGGCACTGTGCAGATGGACCGCGTGTACCTCGGGCCTACCTGGCTGGTTTGCTTTCTAAACCTTCCATACACCTGGTTTTCTGCTGTCGGTAGGCTGTGGCTCGCTTTGCTTCTGTTTCCGTGACAGTCCTGAAGGAGACGCCCTAACCCACAGCTCCTCCCTTCGAGTGCTCCTTCTCCTGTCCCCTCCCTGCTTGCTCTCAGTAGCCCTGCCCGGCCCGTGGGGCCGTGACCCAGTGTGCATGCCTCCAGCTCTCTCTTCTGGACCTGCATGGGGTCCCCACCGTCCACCCGCCCCGGTTTCCTGTGGGCACATATGGCTTATGGGTGTGTGTCCTCCCCTTTATGCACACAGATGACCCAGGCACCCAGCTGGATCTCTCCCAGGGAGAGGAGAACGAGCCCCGGGTCCCCGAGTTGCAGGACCTCCAAGGGAAGGATGTGACCCAGGTCTCATACTTAGGTGAGTACTGGTTCCAGAACTGGGTGGAAGGTTGCTGCTGGCCAGAGGCAGGCCCACTCCCTCCACCGTCTCTCTGCAGCCAGGTGTTACCCCTGCACCCTGTCTGGGCTCCTCCCTGACTCTTGCCAGAAAGCATGTGAGGTTTTAATGTTGCCACTCCCCTCGACTGGAGACGAGGGTACGGCAGGAATCCTTCCGTGTGCTGTAAGTGGCGCCTGGCTTGTGCTGAGCAGGTGGCCCGTCCACGAGTGGGCTCAGATCCTCCCCAGCATGACTTTGGAGCAGATGCTCGGACAGTCTAGCTTGCAGCCACAGACGCCAGGTGTTGACACGGGGAGGAGCTGGGGCTCGGCGGTGGTGTTTTCTCACCTGCTCCCTCCCCCACGCCGTGTCTGCAGAGCTCACGTGTGTAGCCTCCGTGCCCTGGAAATGTCTGCTTCTTCAGGGGAGTGAGCTTTGTGGGGCGTGACCAGCAGCCCCGCACCCCTTCCCCTTGGGACCCTAGAGCCGGCACGGAGCGGACCAGGTTTGGGCCCCGTCCCTGCCCGGAACAAGCGTGCGCATGCTCTGGCCGACTGCAGGCTGCGTCTATGCAGCATCTTTGTGGGGTGCGGGACCCTGTAGACACCCAGCACACGGACTGGCGGTGACCACAGGGAGTTCTGTCGAGCTTCAGCACCCATGTTCGTGGGGGTGGCCCATCTTGCCTACGTCACTTCACTGTGTGGCCACCTGAGCGGGAGCCCCGGGCTGCCCTCCGACCACGGCCTGGCAGCTGCAGGACAAATCGATCTCTCCGTTTTCTTCTCTGGAAAGACTTTCCGAGTCTCCAGCCATTCCAGATAGAAGAGAGACGAAAACGGGATGAGCTACAGGTGCCCGAGTTCCAGACCTGCCAGCAGACGACTCAAAACACCTGCCCAGGTACCGAAGGGGGGGGTGCTGAGTGTGGCACGAGTGTGTGCGTGTGGGGTCTGTGCGCATCGGGGGGCATGTGCGTCCGAGTGGGGTGTGTGTGCATTGCTGAGTGTGGCATGAATGAGTACATGTGTGCGTGTGGGGTGTGTGTGCGTGTGCACACATGCTGCTGGGGTGGGGGAGTCCTGGGGTCTGAGATCCCTGCTGACTGCTCCTGTGGATTATACGCTGATTGTGCTGGTTCTGTTGCACTAGGCTTCCCTCTGCCGGGCGGGAATGGGAATTCCACGAGGCGGGGCTGGGGTTCCGCGGGCAGGAGCGGGGTTCCGCGGGCAGGAGCGGGGTTCCGCGTGCTAAGGGTGGTCATGGCTTGAGGGGTACCCAGGACGTGCCTTTGCATGTTGCTGGCTTTTGCCTGCCCCCAGCATATCTCAGCCTCATCAGCATGCCATTAGAAGGTGGATGCTGACCGGCTCCGCTGCCCCTGCACTGGGGCCCCGGGTGGGATTTGGCTCTGAAGCGTAAGACGCTGAGTGTGGCTGTCTGAGAACAGGGAGGGATGCTAGGTCTCCAAGCGTGTTGGTGGCCCATGGCCTCTGAGCAGGGGAGGGACCTGTGCCCCCGCCCCGACCGCAAGCTGGGTGCTCCCGGCGTGGTCACTGTAACGGCCACACTGACATGGACTGTCTCTTCTGGCTCTGCGTGCTTTTCTCTGCATTGCGTACATAATAGTCAGCAGCTCCGGTGTTTGCTTGTGTCCCCCTCCCCCGGGGTGAGCTCTGCCTGGGCCCCGAGCCCTGCAGCAGCATGAGAACTGCAGGAGCTGCCGTGCGTGCGCTGTGTGCTGCTGACGCCTTCTGAGCGGTCTGCGAAGACAGCAGACATTTCCTTCTCACGGTCCTGGAGTCGGGGGCAGGCCGGCCTCGGGTGCTGACAGGCCCCGTGGATGGTGAGGACGCTCCCTGGCTTGTAATGCCTGCCTTCGCCCTCTGTGCTCACGCGGCCTTCCCTTCTGTTGGAGACCGAGGGCGATGCTGTCCCGCGTCTTCCTGTGACTGTAAGCGCTCCTCCGAGCCCGGGGTCCCAGCTTCAAGACTGCGTCTAGACCCAGCTACCTCCCAGAGGCCCCCCTGCCTGAGTCCCTCACACGGGGGGTTGGGGCTTCCGGGCTGTTCTCGGCACGTCACCGAGTCATAGCTTGTCCTCTCTGGGAATTCCTAGGAACTCTGAATTACGGGCCTGGTTCTGTTGCCTCTTACGTATTTGCACACAGTTACTCCCACTTTTTTAAAACTTTTTACGTCTTTCAGTCCATAATTATTTTTCTGCGTTTTTTTTAAAGATTTTATTTATTTGAGAGAGAGCACAAGCAGGGGGAGCAGCAGACACAGAGGGAGAAGCAGACTCCCTGCTGAGCAGGGAGCCCAATGTGGGGCTCAATCCCAGGACCCTGGGATCATGACCTGAGCTGAAGGCAGACACTTAACTGACTGAGCCACCCTGGCACCCCTTTCTGCATTTTAGAACTGTAAATTTTTTCATCATCTCCTTTCAGGTTTTGTGTCTTGTAAGAAAGCCTCCCCATTCTAACATGACAAGAATGTATTTCTTATAATGCCTGGATTTTTATTTATTTGTTTATTTTTGCATCTGGCTTCCTGCCCTGGCTGTGACTCGGCCGTCCTGCTCGGGGAGCGGTGCATTTGCAGACCACGCGTGCCCTTCCTGGGGCGTGAGCTGCCGGCGTGGCCATGCGCATGCCGCAGCACACCCTACGGTCTGGCATTTCCCACCTGCAGCTAGCCGAGCACGGGCTACATTCCCGTGCTCCTGAAGCCCTGGGCAACTTTGTCTCTCAGAGGTGACAGTCTTGGCTGCCAGGTGGACTTACCGTTGAGGATTAAATAATTCACGTAAGAGCACCTGGACCAGTAACTCTTCCCGTCTTCCCTCCTGGAATCCTAACCGCCCCCACGCACACCCTGACTTCCTCCTCGTGCCGAGCACAGAGCTCCTGTCCCTGCTGACTCTGATTGGAGTGGATGTCACCGCATATGCATCATATTAGGCTCCTAGGGCTGCCTACCAAAATACTACAGACTGGGAGGCTCGAGCAGCAGACACTGGTTTTCTCAGAAATCTGGGGGCTCAGAGCACAGGCTGAAGGGGGCGGAATGCCGTCCTTCCCCAGAGGCCTCCCTTTTTGGCCTGTGGACAGACGTCTCCTCCCTGCGTCTGCACATGGCCCATCTCTGGTTGTTGGTGCCCTCATCTCTTCTTAGGGGGACACCTGCTGGAGTCGGGCCTGCCCTGATGACCTTATTTTCACTTCTTTACCCCTTGAAATGCCTTATCTCCAGATATAGTTGCATTCAAGGTGCTGGGCTTAGGACTTCAAGATAGGAATTTTTAAGGGGATGCATTTCAGTTCATTGTGTCCTGCCCTCAGGTGCCCCAGCGTTCCTGCCCTCTTCACATGTCGCAGATACTCACCTGCTCCAAACATCCCTTAGTCTGTTCCAGCATCCGCCCTGCATCTGTCATCTCACCTAAATACCCTGTAGGTCAGGTGTCGGTGAGACGCAGGCATGTCCCTGTCCAGCTGTGAACCTGTGAGACCAGATGTCCCGTTTTGTACCTCCCAAAATGCAGTGGTGGGATAGGCATAGAATGGACCTTTTCATTCCAAAAGGGAGAAATTGGGAGCACCTGGGTCGCTCAGTCAGTGAAGCATCTGCCTTCAGCTGGGCTCCTGAGCCCAGGGTCCTGGGATCGAGCCCTGTGTCGGGCTCCCTGCTCTGCGGGAAGCCTGCTTCTTCCTCTCCCACTCCCCCTGCTTGTACTCTCTCTCTCTGTCAAATAAATAAAATCTTCAAAAGGGAGAAACTGAGAAGAAAGGCCGATGACCCCCAAGCAAGGGTTGGAATTCCATGAGAATGTGCGGCTTGCGGGTAATGGTGGGCTCAGGGCTCTGTGCCCCTCGGGGCCCGTGGATGCAGTGGGAGTCCTGTCTCCCGCAGGACGGCCTCTGCAGCCAGTCTTCCTTGGGCATCGAGGATAAGTGGCTTTGCTGGCCTGTTGCATAGAATGCCAGAGGTCTGAACCCCAGGGTTCATCCGTCTCTTGCTTGTTATCCAGGCTGCTCACACGCAAGTCTCAGAACCAGTGGTGGGCCCCGTGCAGTCCCCAGGAGTTCAGGCCGTCCCACAGGAGGGTCCTCTACGGATCCTTCCTGGATTACTTCATCCCCATTGCTTGACTGGATCCCCGGCTCACACCCATAATCCCTTTACCTGATGGTTCTCCAGGCACTTGGAGTTCTCTCCAGAACACGCTTTGTCATTTTCTCCAATGTGAATGAAACAGGGAATTTCCCAAATATTCGTGCCTCTTCCCACCCCCCCAGCCTCATTGCGTGCTGAGCCCCCTTGTCTTCTAAGGAACACCTGTTCCCATGGCTCTGCTGTTCCTGTTGTCTCCTGCTCTCTGTGGCTTCTCAGTCTTCCTGCCCTGCTTCTGTCTCCAGCTCCACCTGCCCTCAGGTGCCCTGACCTCACGGAACTCCCCCCTCCAGAGATTACATCCAGAAGCACCGTATCCCTGCTTATGTCTCCAAGGGTCTGGCTCCACTACTCCCCGTTCTAGACCTGAGTCCACATTTCACAAAAGTGAGGAAACAGACCCGAGGGGGAGCTATGCCTGGGCTGCGGGCTGGGACTACAAGCCAGGCATTCCACTGCCCACCCGCTTGCCCCATCTTCCAACGTTACAGACTTAGGATTCATTGAGTCTGCCTCAGACTAGGTTATAAACT
Source organism: Ursus arctos (assembly GCF_023065955.2). NCBI lineage: Eukaryota > Metazoa > Chordata > Mammalia > Carnivora > Ursidae > Ursus > Ursus arctos. Next base: position 3,154,305 of record NW_026623067.1, on the reverse strand, counting down.
CCAGAACCACTGCGCATTCCCACCGCTGGCTGCTGGCAAGCCTCAGAGGTGACACAGGTGACCTGGGTGGTGGGGACAGTGGGGCAGCCCCGATGTCAGCACAGCAAGGCTGACTCCCTCTTCAGCCCTGAGCCCAGAGCGTGTTCCCCAGGTTGGCCTGTGTGTGTAATTTGGCAAATCACTGGGTTGTATCCAGGAGCAAATGGGGCTGCTGATGTCAGAAGTCTGGCCAAGCCCCTGAAGGAACTCAGTGCTCAGCACGTGGTAGCTGGCACCTTCCTGCCGCTGCCCTTATAGGGTATAGGGTCTTTCTCTCTCCTAGGGTCTCGAAGGGGCCCTAGGCCTGGTTAAGTAGGGCGGTGCTGACTGATGTGTGCACGGCCAGGACTTGACACCGATAGACACAAAGTCGTTAGAGCTTGTAGCGGTCTCAGTGCCTAGAGAGGAAAAATAAGGACTGGGATTCGGGCTTAGGGGGGAAGAATCAAGCCGAGCCTTCCTGGGTCGGGTTTATAGGTGCGGGGGTGTGGCACGCGCAGCACCGCTGACCCTCCTTGTGGCTTTCCCGTAGCCGGAGGTGACGCGCTGGCCCCAGAGAATGGCCTGGATGAGGAGGTGACCATCGAGATCGTCCTGTCCAGCTCTGGGGACGAGGACTCCCAGCTCGGCCCCTACTGCGCGGATGAGCCGCGGAGCCCCACGGAGAAGCCGCGCAGCCTGCCCACCTCCCACCGGAGTGGCGCCGAGGCCGGGGGCGAGGTGCAAACGTCGTCTTCGAAGAAGTCTTACATTTGCCCGAACTGCGGTAAAATCTTCCGCTGGAGGGTCAACTTCATCCGGCATCTGCGCAGCCGCAGGGAGCAGGAGAAGCCGCACGAGTGCTCGGTGTGCGGGGAGCTGTTCAGCGACAGCGAGGACCTGGACGGGCACCTCGAGAGCCACGAGGCCCAGAAGCCGTACCGCTGCGGCGCCTGCGGGAAGAGCTTCCGCCTGAACTCACACCTGCTGTCGCACAGGCGCATTCACCTGCAGACCAGCAGACTGGGGCCTCTGCAGAAGCGCGAGCCCGAGGCCGCGGCGGGCGCGGGTCCCGTGGGCGGGGGTCCCGGCGCCCTGCTGCCCGACGGCTCGGCCGAGCTCAGCTTCCAGTGCTGCGAGTGCGGCAAGGCGTTCCAGCGGCCTGACCACCTGGCGCGCCACCGCACCAGCGTGCACTGCAAGGACAAGGCGCGGCCCTTCCAGTGCCGGTACTGCGTCAAAAGCTTCTCGCAAAACTGTGACCTCCTCCGCCACCAGCGTCTGCACATGAAGCGCCGCTCCAAGCAGGCTCTGAACTCCTACTGAGGGGGCCTGCAGGGGGGGCGGCACGTCCGGGAGCGGGGCACATTCCCCACCCCTTCCCCGCGCGGGGGCAACCCCTCCAGGCAGGGCAGCGTCCTGTCCGGTCCCCCTTCCCATCCCTCTTCCTCCCCCCGACCCAGGGGCAGGGCGAGCCCGCGGTACTGACTGTTCCCACACACCCCCCCCGCCCCGCCAGGCACCCCCCTCCTCCCCCCCCCCCCTCCTGCCCAGGACAGAGTCACGTCCTTCTGCCCTTTGCTCTCAGGTAGAAACGAGATAGTGGCCCGTTGAGCTTTTGTTCTGTCTCCGCTGTGCCAAAAAGCAGGGAGGGCTTCTCTCCGCTGGCTTTGACTCTTCCTCTTTCCAGGTCTTAGGGAGGCCCCCTGCACAGCTCTCCAGGCAGGAGGGACTGGGCTGCTCCCCACCATGGTGACCCTCCAGGGGGGGGGGTGTCCCTTGCCAACCGGTCTTAAATGCAGTCTTAAATCCCTGTCCCACATCCTCCCTTCCCCCATCCTGAGGTCTGGGAGTAACAGCACTTCTGTGTGACAGCAAGAAGCTGGGGGGGGGGGAGGGTTGTGGGCTGGGAGGAAGGCTGTCGGGCCAGTGTCACCTGGTGGGGGGGCAGGGCCAAGCACCCCCAGCCATGTCCTGTCCCCATCATCGTCTGGCCCATAGGATCAGTCCACTGTTAGAGGAGCCTCGGTGGGGGCTAGACAGCTGCCTGCACAGGGAAACGGTCCCACCCTTTCATTAGTGATGGTGTCTGATTATTAGGCAATGTGAGCTCATTGAAGGCAAAGCCCACGTTTTACACTGTTGCGCGCCCTCCCCAAAACGTTGTTCTCTGTACTCTGGGAGGCCCTTGATAAATGCTGGTGCAGTGGGAGTGTGGTCATCATCTTTTGAAAGGCACTTAGATGCCCCATCCTGCCCCGCCGCGTCTAGGAGTGCGGAGCTCAGCCCACAGTGTTGTCTGGGTGAGGTGGGCAGGGGACACGACCTCCCGTGAGCATTAACTCAGCCTGCCCCATCCTGTTTGTTCACTAGGGCTGCTGTAGAAACAGGACGGCTTACAACAACGCACACAGCATCTGAGTTCTGGAGGCAGAGTCCAAGATGGAGGTGTCTGCAGGGTTGGGTCCGCGAGAGGGCGGTTATGTGTCCCGCGTCTCCTCTGGCAGGTGGTTACTGGCAGTTGATAGGCCATGACTTGGGGAAGCGTCACCCCATCCATGTACTGCTTATCTTCACACGGTGTTCTGTGTCTGTGTCTGTGACCACATTGCCTCTGTTACAAGGACACCACCCATATCTAAGACCTACCCTTCCAACTCCTGTATGTTCCCATCTTAACTGATTACATCCGCCATGGCTTTATTTCCAAGTAAAGTCACACTGACATACCGGGGTTAGGACTTAAACCTACAAGTTGTGGGGTTGGACACAGTTCAACCCACAACACCAGAGAGTCCCGCAGTGCTGTTGTCATTCCCAGTTCATGGAACAGTCAGTACAAACTAGCTTGCTTACTTCCAGCGGAAGCAGGATTCAGACCCAAGCTTCTGTTCCCAGGGCGGGTGTCCAATGCACGAGAGCCTTGAAAGTCTGCAGCCCGTGACTGTGGACTGGGAGTGACCGTTGGTAACTGGGCTCTGTTCTGGAAGAAAGCAGTGACTGGGAAGCACGGGGACTGATGAGTAGTTGTGGCCAGCTGTAGAATCCAGCAGCACCCAGGCAGGTGTTCTGTGTAATTTATATGTCCGGGCACCCAGCCAGCAGCTGCTCCTTGTCGGGTGACACTTCATTGCCACATCGAGACGCCGGTGAAGGTTACAAGGTCCCATAGTTGAGCTCTGTTCTCGTGTAGACGCGTCCACCTACCCAGGGACAGTAAATGCAATAAAAACATTTGGTCATACCTTCAACAAAAAATAAACTACTGGGGGCTCTTCGTTTCTCAACAGTTTGCCTCTTGTATTGACCTGCCAGGAAAAGGGGAGAGAGAACGCAAAAAATCTTTAAAGGCTAAGAGAGTAGAAAATTCCAAATAGAGAAGCCAGACTCCACGCATTCATCCCATCCACCAAGCTCTTGCCCAAAGTTTCCGTCAGTGGTGAGTGTATCCACCCACCCACTTCAGAAACTTGTCTAAAAGCGTTGTTCAACTCACTGGTGTATATTTTATGTGTAAAATTGGGTCCTAAATAAGAAACAAATGGAATGTAACAGAACCGACACCGACAAGGAGGCTACATTTCTTGAGTGCCCATCAAATACTGTGAGGCCACCTTGCGTTCACTGACCCAAAGCTGACCAAGGCGCCCAGGAAGCCGGGAGATGACATTGCCCCTGGAAACTGTCCTGGGTGATGTAGGTCAGATCCCAGGTTCATGCCATGCAAGAGAAGCTGGGGCTACCTGCGCTGGGGAAAGCTCCAGATAGGAGAGCTGGCCCACTTGGTTCCTCCCTCCCTCTGTGGGCGCTGGGCAGGCAGGTGAGGTGTCTGCCTTGCCATGAGGTTCAAAGACCGCACATCTGAGAAGCATCTGCCCTCCCTATTCCTCTGATCCCTTGGTATTGTGCCCACAAACTTAACAGGTGCATAATAAAAACTCACTGAATTAATACTCGTGTTAGACTTTTAATTTTATTTAAAAAAAAAAAAAAGTAAAAGCACAGCCTGAGAGAGATGGTCAGCTGGAGAGCTTGAGGTGCGAGGATATTGAAGATGGCCCTTCTGGACATCAGACATCGCCTTGTGAAAGGTCTCAGCTTCAGTCGCCCGATCTGACCTGTCTCTAGAGGAGAGAGGAAGGAACGGTTTCCCTACCCCAGGCGTAGGCTACACACCTGGTCACACCATAGCCGTTTAACCCAAGACTGGCCAGGGTTCAGCATATCCTCTGTCTCCTGAACTCTTGTCCCACCTGGGCAAAACAAAGCTGAGACCAGTGGCAGGAGGGTCTCTTGCCGTTCCTAAGTCACACCATGATAGAGATGGAAGAGAAGGTGCAAGTCCATATCTGCTCTAGACTTGGGGACTGGTCCAAGTTGCTCTCCTCGGAGACGGTTTCCCTCCACCGCCAAAAACAGAATTTGGACCAGGCACAAGCTCTTCTGCTTGCAGTGGAATGTAGGGAAATTGATGGTCCCCAATCCTATCAAACAAGGCTAGGCACATTTTCTACAAGCAACAAAAGTTGATACTGTCGGGGCACCTGGGTGGCTCAGTCAGTTAGGCTGCTGACTCGATTTCGGCTCAGGTCATGATCTCGGGGTCCTGGGATGGAGCCCTCTTGGGCTCCATGCTCAGAGGGTAGTTGGCTTGAGGATTCTCCCTATCCCTCTGCCTCCCCATACCACCCCGCCCTGCTCACATGCTCTTTCTAAAATAAATAAGTCTTACCAAAAAAAAATGAAGGTCAGTGCCCCCCAGTGTTCCATGCAACAAGGGTACAAGTTAAGAAAAGGGGTCAAGAAGGCAGGCTGGACAGGAAAGGAGCAGTGAGTCGGAGGAAGACAGCCCCACCCCACACGCAGGGCATCCAGAAGCTAGTTATTAGAGATCATGAGTTCATTAAGGGCAGAGCCCTGGGGGTCCATCCCTACCTGCTTTGACCATCCAGCACCCATTGAGAACTTGATTCCCTCTGGAAATCATAGTCTACAACCAGGGCACCATGATTAATGTGCATATAATCACCACAGTACATTGAAGCTGTAGAAATTCCACATAAGATGTAGAATTCTCTGCAGAAGAGATGGGAAAGCAGATTCCTCAGGAACACACAAGTGTGAAGGGCCAGTGGCCTACCTCCAACATTGTAGCTATAGCCGAGGATCTCACAGGCAGGCTGGTAACCTCTGCAAGACAAAGGATGGTAAGCCACACAAGCAATTGGCAAGGGATTGTCCTTTTTTTCTTCTACTGCTTAAAAAACAACTAGGTATTTATACAGGACTTGCTCCCATTTTGTCAAAATATGGGGGGACGGGGACACCTGCTCAAAAAACACAGCAGGTCAGAAAGACACAGCTTGTACTTCGGGCAAATTGGTCCCACCCAAATTAAGATGGAGCTCTTTGAAAGCATGGCTCTGAGACAGGACCTGCCTACAGTCCTCTGTGAAGGTAAATTCAGAAATGAGATTCTGGATAGTTTTAAGTGTTTTCCCTGAGTGTTTCTGCAGAAGATGAGCTGCAGTGGGAAAGTATATAAACTCAGGTGGAAATCATACCAGCAAACACGGACTCCTCCAGTTGTGGGCAGGAGGGGGTAGGGATGGGAGATGGGGATGGAGGGTGGCTGGACCATATTTATATTGTCTCCCTTTTGGCTACTCATATTTTTCTAAAATGGCCTGGCTGGTGTTAGGATGATATTCTGTGGTCAAGATCAGTACCAACTTCCTTTAATCTGCACTCAAGAAGCCAAAAGTCTGGATGTGCACTCACCAAATTCATAGCAGCAGACCAGGTGTTCCAGCAAATACAGCCACCTGGACGGCTGTGCAGGGGTTGGGGGCAGCATCTCGAAGGCAGTCTCCAGTCCCTGTGGAGATTTTCATGTAGCTGCTATTGGTGACGCTCCCGCTCCCTGTCCTATGGAAAGCTGTTGGGCAGGTAGGCAGTCTTGGGGCTCAGAGAAGGTGAGCACAGACCCACGTTGTAGCTGGGAAGAGGGCACATGGTGCATCTTCTCAAAACGTTCTCCACAGCTTCTCACCAAAGGCAGGGACCCCCATGTGTTCATCTGTTTATGTCATCAGCTCCGTGTTAACAAAATGGGATTTCATGTGTGCTATATAAGGTTGTACCCCATTGTTTCTGCCCTCTAGAAACTGAAAGAGAGGCTTGGAAACCAGCTCATCCAGGTGCCCAGGAGAGCCTGCCACTCACTGTCCTGATGACAATTCTTTGACACCAAATAAGTGTCCAACAAATCAATTCTATCCTGACTCTGACTATCTGGGGTTAACATCAGATCCCACAGGTTAAAGGGCAAAATCCTGCACAAGACTGTCCCCACTTCAGGTGTCAGCCACAAGTCTCAGGGGCCACTCACACTTCTGGGCTGGCTGCAGATGGGGCTCCACTGACCCCTCATCTTCCACTGAACTCACTGAGAGCACTGTCCTTACGGTTAGTTTTCATTATAAAGGATACAACGGAGGACCAGCCACATGGAAGGGTTGCACAGGGAAGGTCAGAATGCAGAGCTCTGTGCCCTTTCTCTGTGGAGTCAGGGTGCATCGCCTCCCAGCACAACACTTTGTTCATGGTCAGAAAGCTCCCCTCAGCTGAGCGTCCAGAGGTCTTGTCGGGATTTCATTACCGTGCTCCGTGTGACTGACGCCATCTCCAGCACCAGCCCCCCTCCTCCCCGCCCCAGAGCTGGGTTTGGCCCCAAGACCCTAGACCTTCATCAAGAGCTTGGTGTTCCTGGTGAACAGGCCCATCCTGAAGCTACATCTCCGCCCCAGCACAAAGCATCCATCAGCATAACAAAGACATTTATACGTCTCTGGATATGTGCAGGGTTTTTGAAGTTCTGTGCTAGGAACCAGGCTCAGAGACCAGGTATATTCATGATTATGCCCCACTGTCTCAGGGAGGTGCCTTACAGAGCCTCCTTCGGAGAGGACTCCTCAGAGTGCTCCCCATCCTGCTCCTGTCCTGTCCCCCATGCTGGCGGCCTCCTGCCTGCCCTTGTCCACTTACGGATGCCCGCTTGCTGGCTTCATGGAAATGCTGCTGTTCCCAGAAGCCCCTGGAGCTGGAAGCCTGAAGAGAACCGCATGCTGGACAGACACTTTCGCTGGCTGTATTAGTACTCACTAGTACTTTTGATCCTTTGCAGTTTCAAGCAGCTAAGGGAATCACACAATCATATACTAGGAAAACAACAAGGTGGCCTTTGCTCTGGGGACTTTAGTCAAAAATGATGGGCTCCTCCTTAAGGAAATGACTTTGTATTGACAGATGCCACTGCCCCCCCCATCCCGGGCACCCTATGCATGCCGAGGTGGCTGGCACTGGAGAGGCCAGAATATCAGCCCCATTGATGTGGGAAACAAAGGCAGAAGGAAATGTAGATGTCGTTCTAACCTGCTGTTCATTGACAAGTACTTGAGATGGGCAGGACCTTCCCCCAACACCCTGTGAGTCTTTAGCGTATGAAAGGCCTTTTGCAGCTTCCCTTATTGTACTGCCGCCAACCCCGAGGTATATAATCCGTTGCCCCTCACAATTCCGGGGCAGCGGCTTTTTCTGCCTACAAGTCCTGTCCCCATGCTTTAACAAAACCACCTTTTTGCACCAAAGCTTGTCTCAAGAATTCTTTCTTGGCCGTTGGCTCTGGACCCCACCAAAACACCAACACCACCCCTAAAAAACTACATCACCATGGAAAGGAATGCATGCAGGTGAATGTTCTCACACATCAGCCCTTCAGATCCTGAACACTTGTAACCAGAGACAGCTCCTAAAAGAGAATTTTTCGAGAAATACATCATACTCAAGGAGTAGGCCTGGTGTGGTAAACAGTTGAAGGTGATTGGGTTTAATACCGTCTGATTTTAGAGAAGGTATTTCTCTGCCTCCACCCCCTTTGTCTCTACAAGAGGGAATGCCTGTGTCTACCCGTCTGAGGAGACTCCTAGATGTAAAGGAGCGTAAATGGCAGTAGGAGGGCGTCAAACACTAGAAAGCAAACAGGGAGCTGTCTCTTGCTCCAGACAGACGCCTCCTGGGGTCACGGGGGAATGCGGCAGTTCCCATCCACAATTACCTTCCTCAGTTTGTGGTACACTTTGCATTCTACTCGTTAGAAGTGGGTGCTGGAAACAGACACCTGGTCTTTGACAGCAGGGACCCAGTCATGCTTCCTCCAGTTCACAGCTGTGGAAACTCCCATCTCCTTGGGTTTTAGAAATGTGACCCCTCCATGCCTCTTCTTAGAGGGTTTGCAGCCCAGGTGCATATTTGCAAATTCTTCATGGGCCTAAAGAAGAGAAATGCCTTGGGCGAGCACATTTACTCACTTTGCTGCATTCACTAAGCATTTAGGACAACTAGGGTGCTTTCCCAGAGGCCAGCTCCTTGTTGCTGTCCATGTGGATTCTTCCGGATGCCACATGGCACGAAGCTGTCAACAACACAGCAGAGTCACAGGAAAGGCTGGCCCCTCTACCCCAAATGCCTCGTCTAGCCCCTCATTTTGGAGCAAATCAGGTAGAGAGGTTCGTAGGACATGACATAATTTAGGCCAAAGTATGTCTATTTGACTCAGTTTCCTACTCCCAGGAAACCAGTCTTCCAACACATTTGTAATCACAATTTACCCACAAAACCCTTGGAAACAGAAGACCAGCACAACCCAAGTACAGAGCACATTATTAAAGATCAAGGGATGGGGCGCCTGGGTGGCTCAGTTGTTAAGCGTCTGCCTTCGGCTCAGGTCTGATCCCAGGGACCTGGCATCAAGCCCTGTGTCAGGCTGTGTGAAGCTCCCGTCAGGGAACCTGCTTCTCGCTCTCCTCCCTGCTCTTGCTCTCTCTCACTATCTCTATCTCTCGCTCTCAAATAAATAAATAAAATCTTTAGAAAATAAAAAATAAAAATAAAAAATTTTAACAGTATCAGCATTTTCCACAGAAATGGCACCAATACAGGATGTGTACATATACATATATAGAAAGGCATTTATTTTACAGAAATTGCACACATGAGTGTGGGGCTGGCAAATCTAAAATCTACAGGGGCACTGGCTGGCTGGACACTCAGGGAGACTTGCAATTATAGTCTAAAGGCAGTCTGCTTGCAGAATTCCTTCTTTCTTGGGAAAGGTCAGGCTTCTAGTAAGGCTTTTGTCTTAGTTTGGGCTGCAATAACAAACGTGCCAGAGACCGGGTGGGAAAACAATGTTTCGTAAACACTGCTCACAGTTACAGAGCTTGGGAAGTCCAAGAGGGAGGCTCCAGCAGATCCGGTGTCTGACAAGAACCCACTTCCTAGTTCATAAGCAGACATCTTGCTGTGTCCTTATGGTGGAAGGGGTGAGGGAGCTCTCTGGATCTCCGTAGCGGGGGCACTAATCCCATCAGAGGCTCATAACGTAATCACCTCCCGAGGCTCCACTTCCTCATAGCATGACACTGAGGATTGGGTTTCAACATATAAATTTGGGGAGGATGCAAACATTCAGTCCATAGCAGCCTTCGTCTGATGGAGGCCCACCCACACTGAGGAGAGCAATCTGCTTTATTCAACGCCTACTGATTTAAATGTTAATCTCATCCAAGAACACCTTCCCAGAAACATCCAAAAAATTTTTGACCAAATATCTGTCCACCATGGCCCCACCACATTGACACATACAATCAACCATCACACTTAGATTCCCACTTCTCTAGGTGACCAGCTCTGTACCACAAACGCAAAATCCTCACTTTTTCAGGTAGCTGGTGACAAGAAGTCTTGAGTGAGTTAAAAACATGGGTTCCGAATAAGCCCTGTGACCAGGTTAATGGCTGGCCAGGCCTACAGTTGACTCTTCATCATGAAAGTAAATTTAGGTCTGGTCAAGACAGAACTCTGTTTCAAGCCTCTCAATTCATGCTGAAATTCTCAGAGTCCCTTGAGTGTCCTGGGCATTGTCATGATGGGGTCAGCCAGAGCCAATCCTAGGCAAGGCCAGGGGAAGCCATGGGTCAGGCCTATACACAGCTCTGGACACCCCCAGTCCCACTCACCAGTCCCAACTGTTGCCACAGTCCTGCCATTCCCCTTCCTTGCTGACTTTGCTCCCCCATTTAGGGAATAAGAAGGGGGTGGGAGGAATTGTATGTTTATATTATATATTATAATCTCTGCACAATCTACAGGGGCTTCTTAGGATGTGACTTTTCAAAGAATGACTGAACTTCAAGAGGGTAAATAATTGGGAGCCAGGAAGAAGACCTTTGGATGTGAGATGAACCTTCACTAAGGTTCTGACATGCTACGTCGGTGAAATTGACCCTGCCCTGGCTGTCAGAAAGGCCTCCTTGGTTTCTCTCAAGAGGGTTCTGGACAGGCCCAGGGCATCCCTGGCTCCCCGAAGGCACCCATGCCATGGCTTGGGCAGTACTCGAGGCAGCCTACAGTGGACAGGTGGACATGATGTCCCCTGCTGTGCACCTGACCTCTGGGCTCCAGAAGCCGGTGCCCCTGACCACCTACCCTGCTCCATACTTGGGTGTCCACCCAGAAGCCTACATAAACACCTGCCCTTTCCTCTCTTCCAAAACTTGTATAACACTGCCTCAAGTTGATGGTTAGAAGACAGAGTCCCCATGAATCTGTTTTCTTCCTTCCCTTCCTTCCTGCGCACCTACTGCCATCAGCTGCCCCTCATCCTGATGCCTCCTATTCTGCATCTCCCTGCTCAGGAGCTTATCCAAGCCCACCTACTAGAGAAGCAGGAAGGTAGCCCGAGAAGAATATTGTGGTGGCCTGTTTTCTTCCATTCAGAGGCTGCTGTGCTCCAAACCAGGGACCTCTCTCCCAACTCTAGGCTCAACCATTGTTTCTACTCTGAGTGGCAAGGTTGAAACTCCATGCTGCCCACCCTCATCTAACATCCTGAGATTAAATTGCCTTGACTATGAATGTGCCTTTCACAAGCTGAGCAAAACTCAACATGGGGAGGGGTGATAAGGGAATAAAAGGCAGAAGAACAATTATTAAATTTCCTCACTACCTACAGCCCATTGACAAGTCCTTGAAACAGGCAGAGTGACATTCTTCTAGGGACTCAACTGCGTCAATGTTGATACTTTGCTAAGGGCAAAAGGCAATCTCAGCCTGAACCCCACCAACCCCCACTCCAGGATCCTGTAAGTCTACTTTAACATACAGAAATACCTTTGGAATTATACTCAAATAATGACTCATGGAACATTGCATCAAAAACTGGGGATGTACTGTATGGTGACTAATATAACAAAATAAAAATTATTTTAAAAAAAAGAAAGAAAGAAAAGAAATCCCTTTGGAAGGGGTGCCTGGGTGGCTCAGTAGTTAAACGTCTGCCTTCGGCTCAGGACCTGATCCTAGGGTCCTGGGATCGAGTCACGCATCAGGCTCCCTGCTTTGCTGGGAGCCTGCTTCTTCCTCTGCCACTCCCCCTGCTTGTGTTCCCTCTCTCTCTGGCTGTCTCTCTCTGTCAAATAAATAAAATCTTAAATAAATAAATAAATAAATAAATAAATAAATAAATAAATCCCTTTGGAAACTTCCTTTAGATCTCTAGCCCTCCAAGATACATGTTGGCAATCATCCCCCAAGCATCCTTCACTGATACATATCTGAAGGGTCTCATAACTCAGGTTTTATTAGACAGTAATAAATGACCTTTCCTAACAATACTTAGCCCCTCTCAGGATCCTGGAAACCTTGCTACCAAAAGGACTTTCATATGTTAAAGAAGCCTCACAGGATCCTGGAATCCTGGCTATTGTCAAGCTAGGGTTGCCCTTTGCCTCCAGCAAAGCATTAATAGGAAGGCAGTTGTGAGTTCCTGGAGGAATGCCATACTCTGCCTGTCTCAAGTACTGGTCAATGGGCTGCAAATTGTAAAGAAATTTAATTTCATCTGCATTTCTTTTGCCTTTGTTCTTCACATCTCTTGCAGCAGGTTCCCCAGCTTCAGAGCACCTCTGTGGCTTGCAGCTGGGACATCTATTCTTGAAGCTCCACTTCCCTCACCCAGGGCTGGCACCTGCTCTGGGTCCATGGTCATCTGTACTAGCCTGTCCTGTCTGGTTCCAATTTCCTGTCGCACCTCCACATTTCAAAGCCCGGTTTCTGTGCATGGTCTCAGCTGGTTTTCACTAAGCAATGCTGGGGAGTAAAAATTCTTTCTCTACCCTCTTCTATTCATTAATTGGGAACCTCCAAATTAAACTGGCAAAAGATAGATAAGCAAGATAGAAGATAGATTTTTATGCATGTGTAGACAGAAATTCATAGAGAAATGTGATTCAAGTTGGTGGTTAGAGTTTGGGGCTTATATACCACCTTAACAGGTGGTGGTGGTGGAGACGGCCAGAGGAGAGAACATATGACTCTTAGAAGGGTGGGGAGAAGGGGTACTTATGGAAATACAAAGGACTTTATTGAAAGACAGGGCCCTTAGGAGAACAGATGGGAGGTACTATAGTTTATAACAAAGTCTGTGTGGGTGTGGTGCTCACTTCTAGTCTCCTTTCCTGTGACAAAAGTCAATCTTTTATTGACTTTTGGTGAAGCTCCCAGGAGGGGAGGGGATTTCGGTTATCAGTTCATTTGGGAGGCACTGCTTTTAGGCAAATAAGGAATTCCAGGAACTCAAATGTCTTTACCTCAAAATTGTGCTTACCCCACAGTGGCATATTTTGGGGTGGCGTGTCCTGATGCCCTTCAGTGCTTCCCGTGAATTGCACCTGTGTGGGATTTCCATTATTCTGCTAATCCTGATGTCCCCCGTGCGTGGGCGGCAAAGTGCCTTACCCGTGTTGAGCAAGGTGCTGGGTGTGTTACCACTGCTTCCACCCCACCCCAGGGAGTCCCCTGGAGGGGTAATAAATGTAATAGATGCAGTTCTCTCCTGCTAGGCTGGACAGTCTGAGAACATGCAACACATGATTTTTGTCACTATTTTTTGGTGGAGGTGAGATATTGAGCTAGGTTTTAAGAGGCAGAGGAAAGAAAATTGCTTTTCTGCATTTTCATGGATGATGTGGGAAACAAAGGCAGAAGAAAAATTATTAAATTTCCTTACTACCTAGAGCCCACTGACAAGTCCTTGAAACAGGCAGAGTGACATTCCTCTAGGGACTAGATTGCCTCAATGTTAATACTTTGCTAAGGGCAAAAGGGAGTCCTAGCCCAAAACGCCCCAGCAGGATCCTGTAAGTCTACTTTAACATATAAAAATTCCTTTGGAAACCTCCTTTATCTCTAAACCCCCCAAAATACGTTTTGGCAATCACTCCCCAAGCATATGCCCCACCAATATACATCTGAAGGGTCTCATGACTAAGGTTTTATTAGAGGGTAATAAATTACCCTTTCCCAACAATAACTAGCCTCCTCAAGGTCCTGAAAACCTTGCTTCCAAAATTCCTTAGAGACTTACACTATCCCTAACCCCCTTCCAACTTGAGGGTATATAATGGGCCATTCCTCATGACCCCATTGCAGTTCTTTCTGCCCACGGGTCCTGTCCCCGTGCTTTAATATATCACCTTTTTGCACCAAAAATGTCTCAAGAACTCTTTCTTGCCTGTCGGCTTCAAACCCTAATGTTCTTTCCTACATCCATGGGCGCTTGGGAAGGAGAAGTCTAAGACAAATGCTTGTCTGAAGCCAGACAACCTGCTACTTCCCCAATCTGAGCTCATCCCCCTCAGCCTGGGGGAAGGTCCTCCTGGAGAGAGCAGGGGGAGGAGGGTCGGGGGCTTCTCTGGCTGGGGAGTTTCCTCCAGGAAGGTCAGTGCCCAGGTCACAGGGTGTGGATAGTAAGGGTGTAGTCATGATAAATCCAGAGATGGAAGAAAGATAATTTCTAATCAGAAGACCTCAATGTGCTTTGAAATGAGGTGAGGGGAGACTGTGGGAAGAGAGGATTGATTTTACCTGGAAGACTTAGGAGCTGTCCTCATTGCCTATCCCTCAACTTTGCACCTCAGCAGCTGGCCAGGCAATGAGGAACTTATAAAAGGCCAGGACCCCTTGGCTTGGCTGCTGTGTGCTGACAGATGGACGTCAACTCCTGGGTGTCATCTACTCTCTGCTCAGAGTGGTAGCTCTTTTTGGAAATCCAGAGCATTGCTTTCAGGGCTACAGCAGAAGCTGGGTGGTAGTGCCCATTTCTGGGTATCTTGTATTCCAGTGCACCTTTTGTCTTGATAATCAGATCAAACCTCCAGCGTGAGCCCTGGAAACACTGACCACAGATATCTTGAAGGTATGCAGTTCTTCCACCCCTAATCTCCTGCCCCTCCCCAGGCTCTGTCTTTATCTGTTTTCCAGAAGGACACATGAGTGTAGTGGAGAGACCTAAGAAGGAGACCTGACTGGATTCTGGTCCCACTACTTTTTGATGGTTCTAAGTGATTTTCTGGGACTTATAACCACTCTGAGCCTCAGAGGTGTGCTCAGTAACAGCCTCCCGGCCTGGGTAGACAGAGGTGCAGGCGTGTCTGCAAAACCCAAAACCTGAGCTCCGCCCTAGGTCAGGGTCATTGGAGCTAGGAAGGGAAAGCTACCTGCATTATGCAAGACTTTATCTAAACTGCAATATGCCCCTCCCTTTGGTTGATGAACTGAGAAGCAGAAAAAGAAGTTCAGGAACCATCCTATGACCTGGAAGAAACTTGTGTATTTACTTCTCCTGGCAACGGCTTCATGTCAACTAGAAGAGCTTGGAAGACCTTTCAACGTGCTAACTTGAATCATCTGCGTGATCGTCCTGCAGCGCAAGCACAAGTAGTCCCTCGTTTCACAGGTGAGGCACAATGGTTAAGAAATGGGCTGAGGAGACACAGCCAACCCAAGACTCCAATTCAGGCAGCCCGTCTCGGTAGTCTGGGCATTCCTAGCATGCTGAGCCAGCAGTTGCAGTCTCAGGTATCGGATAACAAATTGCCAAATAACTTTTAAATTACTGCCATGGTAGGGTGACAGATCAGCAATATTGAGAGAATATATCAGGGAAGTTTCTCTTACTCTGTGGGGTCAGGGGATGAAAGTGGACTTAGGCTACCTCCATTTTGACCTCAAACTTTCTAGTTGGGTTCTTTTTTCCAGCTTGTCTCTCTCTCTCTTTTTTTTTTAATGTTTTTTTATTATATTATGTTAGTCACCATACAGTATATCCCTGGTTTCCGATGTAAGGCTCGATGATTCATTAGCTGCGTATAACACCCAGTGCACCATGCAATACGTGCCCTCCTTACTACCCATCACCAGTCTATCCCATTCCCCCACCCCCCTCCCCTCTGAAGCCCTCACGTTGTTTCTCAGAGTCCATAGTCTCTCGTGCTTCATTCCCCCTTCAGATTACCCCCCCTCTCTTGACTCAGGTGGAAGACCCCAAGGGCAAATCATCCGCCAAAACTACCCCCTCAACCAAATAAGGACTGCCCTGAGCCAGCAAGAACACACCCTGACTGACTGCAAGACAATGATGGCTTGACCTTCACTGCCTACCTGCGTGTACCTACCCACCTTTGCCCCACATTTTCCTTATATAAACCTGGAAGTATTTTCAGCATTTGGGAGACCGTCTTTGAAACATTAGCCTACTGTCTTCCTTGTGTTGGAATCACTGAAATAAAATCCTTTCTTGTTTTACCACCGCTTGTCTCTCTGCCTTTGGATTTTGTCCGCAGTGAGTGGCTGAACGTGGTCTGTTTGGGGATCCCAGAGCAGGTGATCTTGCACTCTGGTGCCCTGGCCACAGGAAAGCTTCTATGAGAACTGGCTTTATTTTTTTAAAGATTTTATTAATTTATTTGAGAGACAGAACAAGCAGGAGGAGAAGCAGACCTCCTGCTGAGCAGGGAGCCGGTCGGGGACTCGATCTCAGGACCCTGGGATCATGACCTGAGCTGAAGGTAGACGCTTAACCAACTGAGCCACTCGGGTAACCCCGCCACATCGCACTTTTAAAGTTACTTCTCAGGGCACCTGGGTGGCTCAGTCGGTTAAGCGTCTACCTTCAGCTCAGGTCATGATCCCAGGGTCCTGAGATCGAGTCCCCATCCGGCTCCCTGCTCAGCAGGAGGTCTGCTTCTCCCTCTGCCTGCCACTCCCCCACTTGTGCTCCCTCTTTCTGCCAAATAAATAAATGAATAAATCTTAAAAAACCGAAGTGAGATGTGGCAGATAAATAAAAGGGAGCAGCATATAGCGAGAGGACCAAAGCCAGGTGGCACCAGATCCTGACATTTACCTTGAGAGTCCATTTGAACATGGAGCGAAAGGAGTGGCAGTGGGATCAGGGTCATGGGGAAAGTGCTAGAGATTTTGGGGAGGGAAGTTTCAAGGCCATTGAGGGAGGACAGCTGGGATACCAGCTAGGAGATTTACAGCAAGAGGAATGCAGAAAGGAAAAGAGGTCTGAGAAATATGTGGGAGAGAAGCTCAGAAAACTTCTCAGCTTCTGGATTTGAACAGGATGCCGTCTTGAGGAGGAACGAGTCTTTCAGCCCAAGATCAGTGTGCCACTTCCTGAGTTTCAGGGTAGCCACAAGGAGGAGCAGCTGGACAAGCATATCTGAAGACTAGCGAAAGCTGCAGGCTGTAGGGGAGACACTGGGGGTCATGCCCTGTCACTACAGTGGAAGCCCTGAGAGCAGATGAGGTGGCCACGGGAGAAATCACAAAAACAACAGGGCCTGGAAGGAGGGAGTCTAGGTAAATGTGTATCTAAAAGACAAAGAGAGAGACAATACTGATGACTAGATGTCATGAGGGATCCTGGGCCAGAAAAAGCCCATTAGGGAAAAACTAAGCAAGTCTAAATAAAGTATGGATTTCAGGTAAAAAAGAATGTATCATAACGACTCATTAATTGTAATGAGTGTACCACACCTGTGTGATGTTAACCTAAAAATAAGAGCCATAATGAGAAGCAAATGAATATTTTGGGATCAAAAATTGCAATTTTGTGAGCACAGATTCAGGAAGAAACCCAAATCGCATCCCACTTATAGGGTAAAAGCAAGGAATTTTTAAGGGGAAAAGAAAGGGGACAATTACAAGAATTGGAGAAAGGAACACAAAGTCTTCTACAAGTGTTAACAAGCTAAGTTACACTGATAGACCACTGATTCTATCTTTGAAATTCCACAACCAACAGTCTTGTGATTAGGATGTCCATTCTCCCCCAACTTCTCCAGCAATTGCTTAAAACAATTGCTATTGTTCCCAGTTCATACAAAGACAGGTAAGGCAGTTTCTCTGCAGGGGCTACTTGGCTCTATTTTAAAATGGTTCTAGTTTTGTCAGTTTTTCACATTTCCCCCCTTTGATCTGCATCTTTCTCTGAAAGCATCAATGATCAACTGCTTGCCTGAGACTGGGTTCATCTCTTGGTAGGTGTGGAGACAAAAGACACGGCCAAGCCAGAGTGGAAAAGAAAGGGTTTTCCTTGAAAGGAGAGCACTACGGTATTTCTCAAAGTAGCGTCTCCCTGAACAGTAAAAGTGGGGAAATTTAAAGCTAAGGGCACATACATATTCGTGAAGAAGTTTGCACAGTGGGGAATTCAGCATGAAACTGGGGGGAATGTCGAGGTCAAAGTCATGGGACCAGCCAGGGTCAGCATCATTAGTTCTCTGGCTTTAGTTGCTCTGGTACCTGAGTGCTTAAAGGGGTTTAGATCCTGCAAATACAACTCAGCAATGTGTGTCAGGTCTATCTTTACCTTGAATCAGAACTGGGAGTTTACCACTGATTTTTTTGTACCTGGTCTGATGAGGCTGTCTCCTGGCCTGGTAGTGATGACGAGCCATCAAGCAAGACAGATCTGCCTTCTTCAGGAAGACTCCTTCCCAGTGTGGTATGTCCCAGGAGGAAGAAATTGATTTCCTTAAGATCCTTATGCCACGTTTGAGCAATAAGAGTGCCAGAGCAGGATAAGGCTTTATCATTAAGTTCCCTGAAGGCCAAACGTCTCCTGGACTTTCTACATCTTCCTCATGTTAGGTCTCATAAGCCTTAGAAATCACTTCAGATTGCTGAGGGACCATTAGCTGGGTAGTGTCTTTATAACATGAAGTTATAGAGAGGACACAAATGACAAATGAGGACACAATGACAAAAATTCCAGTAATGGTAAACAAAATCCTGAATTCAAATAGGAGGATTAACCTGAACCAGGAAGCAATTCTTTAGGGCAGTCAGCTAGAAAGATCAAAGAACCATGGGTGGCATTGCGCACTGCATTTAACTTTCTAGTTTGTACCTGGATTTTATCTGGCTCCATTTCTACTTTACCAGAAGAGTTAACCCGTGTCAAAAAAAAAAAAAAAAAATCAGGGAATCCAGGAAGATAAAAAGTAAGAGAATCCTAAGCTCACTTTATCCTATGGATACACCTAAATAACAGCCCCATTGGTGCAACTAACCCAGAAAATGGCCTAAAGACTGGCAGAATACTCTCCACAGTGAATCCTAGATAGAAGGTCACATTTAGAAGGGTAGAAGGGGTGGAAACATGGTCAGGAACCAAACTCCCAGTGAGACTAAACACAAGGAGGAGGGATGCCACACATGCAGAGAAAGGACAGGAAGAGACCCACACCGGGCACCCCAGACCTAGAGGACTTGCACTGGGAAGACAAGCCCCAGTAATATTTGGCTTTGAAAATCAGTGGGGCTTAACTACAGATACTTTAAAAATCAGCAGACTTGGGGCACCTGGGTGGTTCAGTCGGTTAAGCATCTGCCTTCAGCTGAGGTCATGGTCCTGGGGTCCCAAGATCCTGCCCCACATCAGAAGGGAAGATAACTACATATGCCAGTTTGATCACAACCCCAGTGGTGGGTTGGGAACAGACATCTGATCTGACTGCCAGCCCACCCCACCAAAAAACAAACAGACAAACAAAAAACAAGCAACCTCAAAAGGGATAGCACATGAAAAGGGCCCTGTTGTTTGGGGTCAACAGACACCAAGAGACATATTAGGGGCAGACATCTAGTCTGATTGCAGGTCCTGCCCATCAGTAAAAAGTCTCTCAAGGTACAATGCATGGAGAGAACCCTGCACTTTGGTGTGCCCACATATCCAACAATGGGGCTGAGGGCAGGCATCTGGTCTGATTCAATGACAAGCCCAAGTTGCCCCATATTGGCTCATAAAGAGCACAAGGATCAAACCCTACACACAATAGGCAAAAGGGGGCCACTGCAGCTGATTGGAGTAAAAGCAAACACGTCTCAACCACAACAGTAGGGCACATTCAACTAGAAACCCTTGAAGCGCCTGGTTCTGGTGAACAGGGGACATTGCACCACAGGACACAACAGGACCTTTTCTTCATAAGACCAGTACTTTCCTAATATATAGAAATAGAGAATTGGGCAAAATGAGGAGACAGAGGAATATGTCCCAAATGAAAGAACAGGGCAAAATCACAGGGGAAAAAATGGAGATAAGCATGATGCTTGATAGAGCATTCAAGTAATGGCCATAAAGGTACTCACTGGATGTGAGAAAAGAGGAGAGGATCTCAGTGAGACCATCCACAAAGAGATAGAAAATATTAAAAAGAACGAACCAGAAATGAAGAACTCAATAACTGGTGTTAGAAATACACTACAGGGAATAAATAAAAGGAATCAGAAGAATGGACCAGTGGCCTGGAAAGTAGTAATGGAAACCAATCACACTGAACAGCAAAAAGAAAGAAAGCACCATAAAAAATGAGAATAGGCCAAGGGGACTCAGTGACACCATCAAGTGTAGTAACATTTGCATTGTAGAAATCCCAGAAGGAAAAGAAAGAGAAAATGGGGCAGAAAAATCTATCTGATGAAATAATGGCTGAAAACGTCCCTAATCTGGGGAAGGAAACAGACATCCAGATCCAGGAGGCACAGAGGGTGCCCAACAAAATACACCCAAAGAGATCTTCACCAGGACACATAGTAATTAAGACGGCAAAAAATAGAGATAAAGAGAACTTTAAAAGCAGCAAAGAAACAGCTACATATAAGGAAACCCCATCAAGCTATTGGCTGATTTTTTGGCAGAAACTTTTCAGGCCAGAAACTAATGGTATGATTTATTCAAAATGCTAAAAGGAAAAAACAAACAAACAAACTGCAGTCAAGAATACTCTATTCAGCAAGGCCACCATTCATAATAGAAGGAGAAATAAAGAATTTTCCAGAGAAACAAAAGTTAAACGAATTCATATCACCACTAAACCAGCCTTACAAGAAATGTTAAAGGGAATTCTTTGGAAAGAAAAGGTGATATCAGACAATTATCATATGATTTCTCTCATCTATGGAACATAAAAACTAGGAAGATTGGTAGGGGAAGAAAGGGATAAAGAAAGGGGAGTAATCAGAAGGGGGAATGAAGCATGAGGGACTATGGACTCTGAGAAACAAACTGAGGACTTCAGAGGAGAGGAGGGTGGGGGAATGGGATAGGCTGGTGATGGGTAGTAAGGAGGGCACGTATTGCATGGTGCACTGGGTGTTATACACAACTAATGAATCATCGAGCCTTACATCGGAAACCGGGGATGTACTGTATGGTGACTAACATAATAAAAAAACATTAAAAAAAAAAGAAAAGGTCATATCAGGAGTATGAAATTTTATAAAGGAAAAAAATTCATGAGTAAATAAAAATATAATAAAAGTAGTAGATTAAACTCTTTAAAACCAGTACAGAAGTTAAAGCACAAAAGCAATAAACAGATTATATCTGTAAAAATAGTCAAGGAGACCTGGTTGCCTCAGTTGGTGCAGCACATGACTCTTGATCTTCAGGTCATGAGTTTGAGCCCTGTGTTGGGTGTAGATATTACTTTAAAAAAATCTTTAAAAAAATTAGTCAAGGAATTCACAAAATAAAAGGATGTAAAGTATGCCATCATATGCATGAAATGTGTTGGGGGAGCAAAAATTTAGTATTTTGAAAATGAGCTCAAACATTGATTATCAACTTAATATAGACTGCTATATACATAAAATGTTATATATCAACCTAATCATAACCAAAAATCAAAAATCTTGTGATAGATATAAAAATAAATAAATAAAGAGAAAAAAAATCCAAGCATATCACAAAAGAAAGCAAACTATAAGAGAAGAGAGCAAGAGAAGAAATGAGAAGGAAAAACTACAAAAACAACTAAAACAAGTAACAAGATGACAATAAGTAAATACTTACCAATAATTACTTTGGTTTTTTTTTAATGATTTTTTATTATATTATGTTAGTCACCATACAGTACATCCCCGGTTTCCGATGTAAGGCTCGATGATTCATTAGTTGTGTATAACACCCAGTGCACCATGCAGTATGTGCCCTCCTTACTACCCATCACCCCAATAATTACTTTGAATTGAAATGGACTAAGTGCTCCGACCAAAAACATAGGGTTACTGAATGGATACAAAAACAAGACTGATCTATACGCTGCATTCTAGAAACTCATTTAAGACCTAAAGACACCTGCAGATTGAAAGTAAAGGGATGGAAAACATTTGCCATGCAAATTAAAGCAAAAAGAAAGCTGGGATAAATCATCTGGACAGAAAACCAATAAGGAAACAGTGGCTTTGAATGACATATTGAACCAGATGGACCTAATAGATATATTCAGAAATTTTCATCCCAAAACAGCAGAACATACATTCTTTTCTAGTGTACATGGAACATTTTGCAGAATAGATCCCATGTTATGCCACAACACAAGTCTCAATAAATTCAAAAAGACTGAAATAATGTCATGTATCTTCTCAGACCACAACAGTACGAAACTGAAAATAAACCGCAAAAAAAAAAAATCTGGAAAGAACATAAAAACATGGAGGTTAAATAATGTGCTACTAGGGACCCCTGGGTGGCTCAGTCAGTTAACATCTGCCTTCAGCTCAGGTCATGATCTCAGGGTCCTGGAATTGAGCCCTGCATCACTCCCTGCTCAGCAGAAAGTCTGCATCTCCCTCTGCCTCTGCCCTTCTCCTTGCTTGTGTGCTCTCCCTCTCTCAAAAAAAAAATAAAATAAAATAAAATCTTTAAAAAGAATCTTTTAAAAAATCAGTAAAAAAAAAATAATGTGCTACAAATAGTGAATGGTTCAATGAAATAAAAACATACATGGAGACATATAAAAATAAACAGACAATAATCCCAATCTCTGGGCTGCAACAAAAGCTGTTTCAAATGGAATATTATAGCAATACAAGCGTACCTCAAAAACAAGAAAAATCTCAAACAATCTGACTTGTACACCTATAGGAACTAGAGAAAAAAAATTTTAAAAAAGAGAAAACAACAACAAAGTCCAAAGCCAGAAGGAAAGAAATAATAAATACTAAAACAGAAATGAATGAAATAGAGATGAAAGAAAGAAAGAAAGAAAGAAAGAAAGAAAGAAAGAAAGAAAGATACAGATCAAGGAAACTAGGAGCTGTTTCCTTGAAAAGATCAATAAAATTGATAAATCTTTAGCCAGACTCATCAAAAAGAAAAAAAACAGAGATAGAGATGATAGATAGGATGATAGATAAATGATACATGGATAGATAGATAGATGATAAATATGACTCAAATAAATCAAACAAAGAATGAAAGAGGAGAAATAAAAAATACCACAGAAAATAATGAATAAGAGAATATTTAAAAATATTAGATACTGGGGCGCCTGGGTGGCACAGTGGTTAAGTGTCTGCCTTCGGCTCAGGGCGTGATCCTGGCGTTATGGGATCGAGCCCCACATCAGGCTCCTCCACTGTGAGCCTGCTTCTTCCTCTCCCACTCCCCTGCTTGTGTTCCCTCTCTTGCTGGCTGTCTCTCTCTCTGTTAATAAATAAATAAAATATTTTTTTAAAAAGTTAAAAAATATATTAGATACTAACAAATTAGACAAACTAAAATAAATGGACAAATTTCTGGGAACATTTTATCTACACAAACTGATAAGGAACACATTTAAAAAAATGAACAGACCTATTACCAGCAATGAAATTGAATCAGTCAACAACAAACAAAAGTTCAGGGCCAGATGACATCACAGGTAAATTCTACCAAACATTTAAAGAAGAGTCGATACCTATTTTTGAACCATCCAAAAAGTAGAAGAGAAAAGAAAGCTTCCAAATTCATTCTACAAAATCATTACCCTGTTGCCAAAACAGGAAAAAACAACAACAACAACAACAACAACAACAAAACTTCTACAATAAAAGAATAGGAGAGAAGAGAAGAGAAGAGAAGAGAAGAGAAGAGAAGAGAAGAGAAGGGGAAGGGGAGGAAGGGGAGGGGAGGGGAGGGGAGGAAGGGGAGGGGAGGGGAGGGAAGGAAGGGGAGGGGAGGGGAGGGGAGGAAGGGGAGGGGAGGGGAGGGGAGGGAAGGGAAGGGAAGGGAAGGGGAGGGAAGGGAAGGGAAGGGAAGGGGAGGGAAGGGAGAGAGGAGAAGGGAGGGGGAGAAGAGAAGAGAAGAGAAGAGAAGAGAAGAGAAGAGAAGAGAAGAGAAGGGAAGGGAAGGGAAGGAAGGGGAGGGGAGGGTAAGGGAGGGGAAGGGGAGGGGAGGGGAGGGGGAGGGAGGGGAAGGGAAGGGAGGGGGGGAGAAGAGAAGAGAAGAGAAGAGAAGAGAAGAGAAGAGAAGAGAAAGAAGAGAAGAGAAGAGAAAGCTCAGGCCAATATCTCTGATGAATATGATGTAAAAATCTTCAAGAAAATATTAGCAAACTGATTCCAGCAGTACACTTAAAAATTTATTTACCACGACCAGATAGGATATTTTCCAGGGATGCAAGGGTAGTTCAATATTTAAAATATTCAAAAATCAATCAATGTGATACATCTCAAAATAAGAATCAGCTGATCATTTCAATAGATACAGAAAAAGCATTTGATAAAATATCGCATCCATTCATGATAAAAACTCTAACAAAGGAGGTTTAGAGGCAACACACATCAACATAATATACGCCATATATGGAAAAACCCACAGCTAATATTATACTCAAAGATAAAAAAAATTAAGGGTTTTCCATCTACGATTGGGAACAAAACAAGGATATCCACTCTTACCAATTTTATTCAACATAGTTCTGGAAGTCCTAGCCACAGCAACCACACACAAAAGGCACCCAGATTGGTAAGGAAGAAGTAACATTTTCCCTCTTTGCAGAGGACATGGCACTATATATAGAAAATCTGAAAGACTCCTCCAAAACGCTGCTAGAACTGCTGAACAAATTCAGTAAAGTCACAGGTTATAAAATAAATGTAGGGAACTCTGTTGCATTTCTATATAGCAATACTGAAGCAGCAGAAAGAGAAATTAAGAAAATAATCTTATTTGCAATTATACCAAAAATAATAAGATATGTAGGAATAAACCTAACCAAAGAGGGGAAAGACCTATACTCTAAAAACTATAAAGGACTGATGAAAGAAGTTGAAGATGACACAAAGATGACACAAAATAAAATTCCATGTTTGAGGATCAGAAGAAAAATATTGCTAGAATGTCTATACTACCCAAAGCAATCTACACATTTAGCACAATCCCTATCAAAAAACCACCAGCATTCATAGGGGAAGGGAAAGAAAAATAAGATAAAAACCGAGAGAGAGGCAAACCATAAAAACTCTTAGTTATAAAGAACAAACTGAGGGTTGATGGAGGGGTGGTGGGTGGGGGGATGGGTTAAACACGTGATGGGTATTGAAGAGGGCACTTGTGATGAATACTGAGTGTTGAATGTAAGTGATGAATCACTAAAGTCTAATTCTGAAACCAAAAAAAAAAAAAAAAGAAAGAAAGAAAGACCTTGAAGAAAAGAAACAGGATACTATTAAGCGAAAATTGGCTAGGGATGAAATTGCATTGCATTTAGAATGGACATAATAAATGTCTTCATGATTAGAAAAAAAAAATACCATGAGCATTTTTCACAGAGCTAGAACAAACAATCCTAAAATTTATACGGAATCATGAAAGACCCAGAATAGCCAAAGCCATCTTCAAAAAGAAAAGCAAAGCCAGAGGCATCACAATTCTGAACTTCAAGTTCTATTACAAAGTTGTCGTAATTAGGACATTATGGTACTGGCACAAAAATAGATACATAGATCAATAGAACAGAATGGAAAAACCAATAAACCCACAATCATATGGTCAATTAAACTTCAACAAAGCAGGAAAGAATATTGAATGGGAAAATTTTCCATCAACAAATGGTATTGGGAAAACTGGACAGCAATATGCAAAAGAAAGAAATTGGGCCACTTTCTTACACCATGCACAAAAATAAATTCAAAATGGATTTAAGACCTAAATGTGAGAACTGAAACCACAAAAGTCCTGGAAGAGAACACAGGCAGTACTTTCTGTGACATTAGCAGTAGCAACATTTTTCTAGGTATGTCTCCTGAGGCAAGGGAAACAAAAGCAAAAATAAACTTTTGGGATTTCATCAAAATAAAATGCTTCTGCACAACAAAGGAAACAATCGACAAAATTAAAAGACAAACAATGGAATGGAAGAATATATTTGCAAATGAAATTTTGAATGGGAGAACATATTTGCAAATAAAAAGTTAGGGGCACCTGTGTGGCTCTGTTAAGTGTTTGTCTTCAACTCAAGTCGTGATCTCAGGGTCCTGGAATTGAGCCCCACATCAAGATCCCTGCCCAGCGTGGGGCCTGCTTTTCCCTCTACCTCTCCCCCACCCTCCCCCACCCAGTTGTGCTCACTCATGCTCGCTTGCTCTCAAATAAATAAATAAAATATTTAAAAAGCAACCCTCTTTCTCTGATAAAAAGTTAGTATCCAAAATATATAAAGAACTTATGCAACTCAACACCCAAAACCAAAAAATTCCAATTAAAAAATGGGTAGAGGACATGAACAGACATTCCTTCAAAGAAGATACAAAGATGGACAACAGACACATAAAAGATATTCATCATCACTTATCTTTATGGGAATACAAATCAAAACTACAATGAGATATCACATCACACCTTTCAAAACAACTAAAATCAACAATACAAGAAACAGATGGTGTTGGTTGGATTGAAAAAAAAAAGAACACTTGTGCACAGTTGGTGGGAATGTAACCTGGTGCAGCCCCTTGGAAAACAGTATGGAGCTTCCTCAAAAAATTAAAAATAGGACTACCCTATGATTCAACAATTGGAATACTGGGTATTTAATGAAAGACTACGAAAACACCCATTCAAAGGATACATGCACCCTTATGTTTAGGGCAGCATTATCTACAATAGCCAAGATGTGGATGCAGCCTAAGTGGCCATCTATTGACGAATGGATAAGGACGATGTGATATCTATATCTATATCTATACAATGAAAGATTATTCTGCCACAAAAAAAGTGAAATCTTGCCATTTGCAATGACATGGATGGAGCTAGAGATGATGATGCCAAGTGAAGTAAGTCAGAGAAAGACAAAGACCATATAATTTCACTCCTATGTGGAATTTAAGGAACAAAACAAAAGAGCCAAAAGATAAAAAAGAGAGAGATAGAAATCAAGTCTCTTAATTATAAAGAACGAACTAATGGGTGTTTTTCAAGTCAGATGGTGATGTAGTAGGAATACCCTAGGCTCATGTCATCCCTTGAACATAAGGAGATAACTATCAAATCACTCTGAATACCCCAGAAATCAATCTGAAGACTGAAAGAACAAATTCCACCACTAAAAGAAGAGAAGAAGCCACACCAAAGAAGGTAGGAAGTGTGGAGACATGGTTTGAGGGAGAAATGGATTGCAGGTGCTGAGGAAAGGAGAGAGCTGAGGTCCAGGGAAAGGCCAGAGAGAGCAGAGCACACAGGGGATTGTACAAGACAAATATTTCCCCAAAGCCATTGGCTGGGAAAATGAGAGGGGCTGATTTTTGTGAGTCTTGCAACAAGTGGGACTTAAAAGATTGGAATTTTAAAGGTCAGTGGCCTTGGCTAGGATAGAGCCCTGAGGGTGCTACTCTGCTCCTGGAAAGAAGGCCAGTAAACAATCCCAGGGCAAAGGGCATGGAAACAGCAATCTGAAGAATGCTGGGATGCACAGGAGGGAGACTGCTCTTCTTGGAGGCATCCCTAGAAGTAGCAAACAGAGAAGCCTCTCCCAGGACAAAGGAGCTGGTTGGCGCCATTTCCCTCCCCCACCCCTCAGCATAAACACAGAGCCGCCTACATAAAGCAGCTCAGCCCCAACACTGGCTGCCTAACTGCTTAATCCAAGTCCCACACCGCTGCATTCTGCCGTGGCTGCCCATCTTGTCAAGCTTGTATCAGTCCCAGTGTGGTGGGCCTCCTCCCCAGAAGATCAGCAGAACCCCCCTGCTGATTCCCCCCCGCCACACACACACACCGCATGTCCCAGAACCAGAGAGTTCTGAAGGGCTTCATTTCTACTGGAAATGCTGTCAGGTCTGGAATGAACCATGAGAGACTAAGGACTCTGGGAAACAAACTGAGAGCTTCAGAGGGGAGGGGGGTGGGGGAATGGGATAGACTGGTGATGGGTATTAAGGAGGGCACGTATTGCATGGTGTACTGGGTATTATGCGCAAGTAACGAATCATGGAACTTTACATCAAAAACTAGGGATGTACTGCATGATGACTAACATAACATAATAAAAAAATTATTATAAAAAAATAATAATAAACTGCAGACCAGAGTCCACCTAGTGAAAGGTTGCCACATTCACCCACTGCAGGCAAGGAGAATCTCTGCAGATGAAAGATCTGAAGGACAGAGTAGTGAAAACACCACAGCACAGTGCATGAAATACACATGGGAGACACCTCTGAAGTGTCAGGCCCTGGGCAATATATGACCTCCTCTTCAAAAAGCCATTTCTCTCAGGAGCAGGAAACATAGTAGGCTTTTCTAACACATAGAAGAACACAGAGACAGACAAAACAGCAAGGTGGAGGAATTCATCCCAAATGAAACAAAAAGATAAGGTCATGCCCAGAGATCTAAGTGAAACAGATATAAGTAGCATGCCTGGTGGAGAATTGAAAGCAACAATCACAAGAATACTCACCTGGCTTGAGAAAAGAATGGAAGACTTCAGGGAGGCCCTTACAGCAGAGATAAAAGAGTTAAACAATAGTCAGAAATAAAAAATACAATAACAGATTAGAACATACTTGATGCAGTGAACACAAGGCTTGAAAAAGCAAGAGAAAGGATAAGTGATAAGAGAGAATAATGGAAAATAATGAAGCTGCACAAAAGAGAGAAAGAACTATAGATCATGAGAATAGATTTAGGGAACTTAGTGACTCCATCAAACATAATAACATTAGTGTTACAGGAGTCCCAGAAGAAAAAGGGAAAAAAAGGGGGTAGAGAATTTATTTGAGGAGATCATAGCTGAAAACTTCCCTATTCTGGGGAAGGAAACAGATATCCAAATCCAGGAGGCACAGAGAACTCCCATAAAAATCAATAAAAGTAGGACAACACCAAGACATATTGTATTTAAATTTGTGAAATATAGCAATAAAGAAAAAAAAATGTTAAAACAGCAAGATGAAAGAAGTCCCTAACTTACAAGGGAAGACCCATAATGCTGGCTGATGATCTCTCAGCAGAAACGTGACAAGCCAGAGGGGAGTGGTTGAACTCAGTGTGCTGAATGGGAAAAATCTGCAGTCAAGTACTTTATCCAGCAAGGCTGTCACTCAGAATAGAAGGAGAGATAAAGAGTTTCTGAGACAAATAAAAACTAAAAGAGTTCATGAACACTAAACCAGGCCTGCAAGAAATATTAAAGGGGACTCTTTGAGTGGGAAGGAAAGACCAAAAGTAACAAAAACTAGAAAGGAACACAGAATCTCCAGAAGCAACAACAAAACAAGTAATAAAATGGCACTAAGTACATATCTAGCAATAATTATTCCAAAAGTAAATGGACTAAACCCTTCAATCAAAAGATACAGGGTGTCAAAATTGATAAGAAAACAAGACCCATGTATGTGTTGCCTATAAGAGAGTCATATTAGACCTAAAGACACCTGCAGATTGAAAGTGAGGGGTAGAGAAACATTTATCATGCAAATGGACAACAATAGAAAGTCAGAATAGCAATACCTGTATCAGACAAACTAGATTTTAAACCAAAGACTGTGGGATGCCTCGGTGGCTCAGTAGGTTAATCATCTGTCTTTAGCTCAGGTCATGATCCCAGGGTCGATCCTGGGATCGAGTCCCACTTGGAGCTCCTTGCTCAGAGGGGAGTCTGCTTCTTCCTCGACCTGCCGCCCCCCTGCTTGTGCATGCACTCTCTCTCTCTCTCTCTCTCTCTCTGGCAAAAAAGAAAAAAGAAATACTTAAAAAAAAAAAAAGACTAATAAGAGATGAAGAAGAACACTATATCATAATAAAAAGGGCTATCCAACAAGAAGATCTAACAATTGTAAATATTTATGCCCCCAACATCGCAGCACCCAAATATATAAATCAACTAATAAATATAAAGGAACTCATTTATAATACAATAAAAGTACAGGGACTTTAACACCCCACTTACATCAATGGACAGGTTATCTAAACAAAAAATCTACAAGGAAAGAATGGCTTTGAATGACACACGGGACCAGATGGATTTAACAGATATATTCAGAACATTTCATCCTAAAGCAGCAGAATACACATTCTTTTCAACTGCACATGGGATGTTCTCCAGAGTATATCACTCTAGGTCACAAAACAGGCCTCAACAAGTACAAAAAAACTGAGATCATACTATGCATCTTTTCATCCCACAACGTTATGAAACTAGAAGTCAAGCACACACAAAAAAATTGAAAAGACCACCAATACTTGGAGGTTAAATGACATGCTACTAAAAAATGAATGGGTCAACTAGGAAATCAAAGAAGAAGTAAAAAAATACATGGAAACAAATGAAAATAAAAACACAATGTTCCAAAACCTTTGGGATGCAGCAAAAATGGTCATCAGAGGGAAGTATATAGCAATATAGGCCTATCTTAAGAAGCAAGAAAAATCTCAAATAAACAATCTACCCTTACACTAAAGAAACTAGAAAAAGAACAACAAATGAAACCGAAAGCCAGCAGAAGAAGGGAAATAGTAAATATTGGAGCAGAAATGAATGACATAGAAACTAAAAAGCCAATAGAACAGATCAATGAAACCAGAAGCTGGTTCTTTGAAAAAATTAATACAATTGATAAAGCTCTAGTCACACTTATTGAAAAGAAATGAGAAAGGACCCAAATGCATAAAATCACACGTAAGAGAGGAGAAATAGCTATGACCACCACAGAAATACAAACAATTATAAAAGAATGTGATGAAAAACTATATGCCAACAAATTGGACAGACTGGAAGAAATGGATAAATTCCTACGAACAAAAAAACTACCAAAATGGAAGCAGGAAGAAATAGGAAAGTTGAGCAGACTGATAAGCAGCAAATATATGCAATCAGTAATCAACAATCTCCCCACGAACAAAAATTCAGGACCAGATGGTTTCCCAGGGAAATTCTACCAAATGTTTAAAGAAGAGTTAAAATCTACTCTTCTCAAACTGTTTCAAAAAATAGAAAAGGAAAGAAAATGTCTAAATTCATTCTATGAGGCCAACATTACCCTGATACCAAAACCAGACAAAGACTCGACTAAGAAAGAGAACTACAGGCCAATATTCCTGATGAACATGGACGCAAAAATTCTCAATAAAATACTAGCAAACTCAATCTTACAGTACATTGAAAGAATCATTCATCATGACCAAGTGGGATTTATTCCTGGACTGGAGGGGTGTTTCAATATCTGCAAATCAATCAATGTGATACACCACATTAATAAAAGAAAGGAGGAGAACCATATGATCCTCTCAATAGATGCAGAAAAACCATTTGAGAAATACAGCATCCATTATTGATTAAAACCCTCAACAAAGTAGGAATAGAGGGAATATAACTCAACATAATATAGGCCATATATAAAAAAACCCACAGCTAATATCACCCTCAACAGGAAAAACTGAGAACTTCCCTCTACAGTCAGGAATAAGACAGGGATATTTACTGTCACCACTGGTATTTAACATAGCATTGGAAGTCCTAGCCTCAGCAATCAGAAAACACAAAGAAATAAAAAGAATCCAAATAAGCAAGGAAGAAGTGAAACCTTCACTATTGGCACATGGCATGATACTCTATGTAGAAAACCTGAAAGACTCTACCCAAAAAATAGATAGAACTGATACACAAATTCAGTGAAGTCATAGGATACAAAACCAGCATACAGAAATCTGTTGCATTTCTAACACCAATAACAAGCTGCAGAAAGAGAAATCAAGGAATCAATCCTATTTGCAATTGCACCCAAAACCATAAGATACCTAGGAATCAACCTAAAGAAGAGGTGAAGACTTGTACTCTAAAAACTATAAAATACTGATGAAGGAAATTAGAAAGGATGCAAAGAAATGGAAAGACATTCCATGCTCCTGGATTGAAAGAATAAATATTGTTAAAATGTCTAGACTACCCAAAGCAATCTACACACTTAATGAAATCTCAATCAAAATATCACCTGCATTTTTCACAAGACCTAGAACAAACAATCCTAAAATTTGTACTGAACCACAAAAGACCCTGAATAGCCAAGGCAATCATGAAAAATAAAAGCAAAGCTAGAGGCATCACAATTCTGGACTACAAGTTATATTACGAAGTTGTAGTAATCAAAACAGTTGGTATTGGCACAAAAAATAGAATGAAACTTGACTACTCTCTCACACCATACACAAAGATAAACTCCAAATGGATGAAAGACCTCGATGTGAGACAGGAATCCATCAAAATCCTAGAGGAGAACATAGACTGTAACCTCTTTGACATCGGCCACAGCAACTTTTTTCATGACACATCTCCAAAGGCAAGAGAAACAAAAGCAAAAATGAACTTGTGAGACTTCATCAAGATAAAAAGCTTCTGCACAGCCAAGCAAACAGTCAAGAAAACTAAAAGGCAGTCCACAGGATGGGAGAAGATATTTGCATATGACACTACAGATAAAAGACTGGATATCCAAGATCTACAAAGAATTTCTCAAACTCAATACATGAGAAACAAATAATCAAATCAAAAAATGGCAGAAGATATGAACAGACATTTTTCCAATGAAGACATACAAATGGCTAACAGACACATGAAAAAATGTTCAAAATCATTAGCCATCAGGGAAATTCAAATCAAAACTACATTGAGATACCACCTTAAGCCAATTAGAATGGCAAAAATGGACAAGGCAAGAAACAACAAATGTTGAAAAAGACGTTGAGAAAGGGGATCCCTCCTACATTGTTGGTGGAAATGCAAGTTGGTACAGCGACTCTGGAAAACACTGTGGAGGTCCTTTAAAAAGTTAAAAATTGAGCTACACTATGATCTAGCAATTGCACTACTGGGTATTTACCCCAAAGATACAGACGTAGTGAAGAGAAGGGCCATATGTACCCCAATGTTCATAGCAGCATTGTCCACAATAGCTAAATTGTGGAAGGAGCCGAGATGCCCTTCAACAGATGACTGGATTAAGAAGTTGTGGTCCATATATACAATGGAATATTACTCAGCCATCAAAAAGAATGATTTCACAACATTTGCAGCAACGTGGACGGGACTGGAGGAGATTATGCTAAGTGAAATAAGTCAAGCAAAGAAAGGCAATTATCATATGGTTTCACTCATTTATGGAACATAAGAAATAGGAAGATCGGTAGGAGAAGAAAGGGAAGAATGAAGGGGGATAAACAGAAGGGGGAATGAAGCATGAGAGACTATGGACTCTGGGAAACAAACTGAGGTCTCCCGAGGGGAGGGGGTGGGGGAATGGGATAGGCTGGTGATGGGTATTAAGGAGGGCACGTATTGCATGGTGCACTGGCTGTTATACGCAAGTAATGAATCATGGAATGTTACATCAAAAACTAGGGATGTACTGTATGGTGACTAACATATCATAATAAAAAATTATTATATCAAAAGATGATGTGGTCAATATATACAATGGAATATTACTCAGCCATCAAAAAGAACAATTTCACAACATTTGCAGCAACATGGACAGGACTGGAGGAGATTATGCTAAGTGAAATAAGTCAAGCAGAGAAAGACAATTATCATATGGTTTCACTCATTTATGGAACATAAGAAATAGCAGGGAGATTGGTAGGAGAAGGAAAGGAAGAATGAAGGAGGGGTAAAGAGAAGGGGGAAGGAACTACAAGAGACTATGGACTCTGGGAAACAAACTGAGGGCTTCAGAGGGGAGGGGGGTGAGGGAATGGCATAGGTCAGTGATGGTATTAAGGAGGGCACGTATTTCATGGAGCACTGAGTGTTATATACAAACGATGAATCATGGAACACTACATCAAAAACTAAGGATGTACTATATGGTGACATAACATAAAAAAATTTTTAAAAAAGGAAAAAAATAGACAAATACACCAACAGAATGGAAAGGAAAGCCCAGAAATGAACACACACTTATATGGTCAAGTAATCTTCAAAAAAAGAACAGGAAGGAATATCCAAAGGGAAATAGTCTCTTCAACAAACGGTGTTG
The DNA here is from genome assembly GCF_023065955.2 of Ursus arctos. Taxonomy (NCBI): domain Eukaryota; kingdom Metazoa; phylum Chordata; class Mammalia; order Carnivora; family Ursidae; genus Ursus; species Ursus arctos. Next base: position 3,120,576 of record NW_026623067.1, on the reverse strand, counting down.
GGAAAACTAGACAGGAATATGCAAAATAATGAAACTGGACCATTTTCTTACACCATACACAGAAAGAAACTCAAAATGCATTAAAGACCTAAATGTGAGATGGGTACCCATCAAAGTCCTGGAGAAGAACATAGGCAGTATACCTCTTTTGACATTGGCCTTAGCAACTTCTTTCTAGATACATCTCCAGAGGCAAGGGAAACAAAAGTAAAAATAAACTATTGGGACTTCTATCAAGATAAAATGCTTCTGCACAGTGAAGGAGACAGTCAAGATAACTAAAATGCAACCTATGGAATGGGAAGGTATTTGCAAATGACATATCTTATAAAGTGTTAGTATCCAAAACATAAAAAATATATAAAATTCAACACCCCTAAAATAGAATAATCCAATTTAAACAGGGGAGAAAACATGAATAGCCATTATTCCAAAGAAGACATATAGATTGCCAGCAGACACGAAAAGATACTCAACATCATTCATTATCAGGAAAATGCAAATTAAAACTCAATGATAAGAAATTATTATTCAACATATGAGGAACATATGCAACTCAACAGTAAAACAAAGAAAACCAAATATTCCAATTACAAATGGGCAAAGAATTTCAATAGATTTTTTTAAAAGATTTTATTTATTTATTTGAGAGAGAGAGAGAGAGAGAGTGAGCACAAGCAGGGGAGAGGGGGAGAGGGAGAGAGAGAAGCAGATTCCCCACTGAGCAGGGAACCCAATGCGGGACTCGATCCCAAGACCCTAGGAGCATGACCTGAGCTGAAGGCAGACGCCTAACCAACTGAGCCACCCAGGCGTCCCTAGATTGTTTTTAAAGAAGACACCGAAAGAAGCAACAGGTACTTGAAAAGATGCTCAGTATCACTAGATACTGCTATCAGGAAATTGCAAATCAAAATTTCAAGTAGATATTTCCTCACACTTGCTAAAATGCCCATTGTTGAGGGGTGTTGAGATAAGTCAACATTTTTGAGCTGCAGGTAGAAATGTAAATTGGTAAAACCAGTATGTAAACCATGTAGGTTCTTCAATAAATTAAAATTGGAACCAATATGTGATCAAGCAATCCCACTCTTGGTATTATCCAAAGGAAACAAAATCAGCATCTCACAGAAATATCTACACTCTCATGTTCATTGAAGCATTTTTCACAGTAGCCAAATATGGAAACAACCTAAGTGTCCTTCAACATGTGAATGGATAAAGAAAATGTGGTTACACACATACACACACTATGAAGCAATAAAAAAAGAAAATCCTGTCATTTCTGGCAACATAGATTAAAGTAGAAGGCACTATGCTAAGTGAAATAAGCCAGATACAGAGAAAAAAAGTGTTTCGTGTAAGTAGATTTTTTAAAGCTGATTCTGTAAAGAGAGAGAAAAAAGAAAGATGGCTGTAAGAGCCGGGTAGAGGGGAAAACGGGGAGGTGAAGGTGAAAGGACAAGCTTCCACTTAAGATGAACAAGTCCTGATGTTAATGTACAGTTAATGTGGCATTGAGTACTTGAGGTTTGCTGGTACTAAGACAGTAATTTGCTGATACATTACACATTCTCACCCACAGCCACAAAAGATTTAACTTGTGAGATGATGGGTATGTTTTCTTCATCTTGGTGATCATTTCATTATGTATATGCTTATCAAATGGTCGCATTGTGAACTTTAAATATATATCATTGTATCTGTTAATTGTTTATCATTACATCTAGAAAAAGAATAAAGCTGAAGAACCCCACTAAACTGTTTAAAAGATTTAAGTAGGCATTTCTCTAAAGAAGATATACAATGGTAAGAGAAGCACTGAAAAGGTGCTTAACATCCATCACTAGTCAATTGGAAAATGCAAGTCAAAGCCACAATGAAATGCCACTCCATACCCATTAGGATGTGTAAGATAAAAATAACAGACGAGAAGTGTTGCAAAGATGTGAAGTAATTGTAACCCTTGCACCATGCTGGTGGAACTGGAAAATGGTGTGGTCGTTTTCAAAAACTGTGTGTCACTTCCACAAAATTTTTAGACAGAGTTACCATTTGAGCCAGCAATGTCATTCTTAAACATCCAAGAGCAATGAAAATATATATTTTCATAGCAAATTGTGCATATATACTCAAAGCAGAAGCCAAATACTCATAACGTGATGTCTATATAAACAAACTTTGGCATACCATACAATGAAATATTATTTGGTACTAAAAAGGAATGAAGTACTGATTTATGCTACAACATATATGAGCCTTGAACACATGTTAAGTGAGAGAAGCAAGCTGTAAAAAAGTTCATATTGTATGATTTCATTGACATGAATTTTGATTAGTGATGGCCTATGTCTGGGAAAAGGGAGGACGGACATTGACGGTTACTTAGTATGGGTTTCTTTTTGCAATGGTAAAAATGTACTAACATGAGATTGTGATGACTGTTGTATGACTCTGAATATACTACAACAATTTGTACACATATGTAAGTGAATTTCATAATATTTGAATTATATCCCTCTAAAGATGTTTTTAAGAAGTCATGATGAAGAGAATATAATTTCAAGCCATAGAATGAGAGAATACATTTGTAAAGCACATAGCTGATAAAGAACTTGTGTATAAAACATATAAAATGCAAGTTGGTACAGCCACTTTGGAAAACAGTGTGGAGGTCCCTTAAAAAGTTAAAAATTGACCTACCCTATGATCCAGCCATTGCACTACTGGGTATTTACCCCAAAGATACAGACGTAGTAAAGAGAAGGGCCATATGCACCCCAATGTTCATAGCAGCATTGTCCACAATAGCTAAATCGTGGAAGGAGCTGAGATGCCCTTCAACAGATGACTGGATTAAGAAGTTGTGGTCCATATATACAATGGAATATTACTCAGCCATCAGAAAGAACGAGTTCTCAACATTTGCTACAACATGGGCGGCACTGGAGGAGATAATGCTAGGTGAAATAAGTAAAGCAGAGAAAGACAATTATCATATGGCTTCACTTATTTATGGAACATAAGAAGTAGGAAGATCAGTAGGAGAAGAAAGGGAAGAAGGGGGGGTAAACAGAAGTGAGAATGAACAATGAGAGACTATGAACTCTGAGAAACAAACTGAGGGCTACAGAGGGGAGGGGAATGGGGGAATGGGATAGGCTGGTGATGGGTAGTAAGGAGGGCACGTATTGCATGGTGCACTGGGTGTTATACGCAAGTAATGAATCATGGAACTTTACATCAAAAACTAGGGATGTACTGTATGGTGACTAACATAATAAAAATATTATTTAAAAACATATAAAAACTCTGAATTATAAATAATTAGCATATATATATGACAAAAGACTTGATCTGAAACCTTACTCAAAAGCAATTAAAGGATGATCAAACCTGTTAGTAGTTTGAGTAATACAAATCAAATTTAAATTATATAACATACCACAAAACATCTGTTAGCATGGCTAAAACCCAAGTAACTAGCCATATTAGATGCTGGTCAGCGTGGGAATGCAAAATTGTACAGCACTGTCAAAGGCAATTTTGCAATTCCTTATTAAGTTAAAGAAGGGCTTATCTTAAAAACAAGCAATCTTACACAATGAATGAATAACAAGGTGTTGGAAGATAGCGCAAAGTTTAAAATATATATACATGAGACCATAATGATAAATGGTTTAACAAATAAATATGGAAGAAGGGACAAAAATCTCTTACAGAATCCCAAATAATAAATACATAGATACTCCCTTTCTGAGGGTGGAGCTTAGGCCCTTATCCTTTTGAGTGAGGACTGACACAGAGGTTCACTTTTGAAAATAGGGTATGGAGGGGCTTCTGGGTGACTCAGTCAGTTGGCCATCTGACTTGGTTTCTGCTCAGGTCATGATCTCAGGGTCATGGGATCGAGCCCTACATCAGGCTCCACACTCAGCAGGGGTCTGCTTGAGATTCTCTCTCTCCCTTTCCCTCTCTCTTTGCCCCTCCCCCCCAAATAAATATATAAAAATATTTTTAAAAAATAAAAATAAAAATAGGGCATGGAAAGGGAAAATTGGTAACTTTAAAACGGAGAAATCCCGGCTAACACTACCTTAACTAAGTGATGAAGGTTAATAGACACCACTGATAACTCATGTTGATGCTATGTATTGCCTGATATGACATAATACCTTTGATATGATAATCAACCCTAAATTTCTGATCAATACTCTTGTAAGTGTCAAGGTCATGAACAAATGGATCAGAGGAGAACACGGAAACTGATAGTTAAATGAAACATAGGATCCTGTATTGAATCCTGGAACAGGAAAAACATGACAATAGTGGGGAGGTTGGTGATGTCCACCTGAATTCTGGAGTTTAGTCAACGGTAATATACCAGGGGCACCTTTGTGGCTCAGTTGGTTAAGCGTCAGACTCTTGTTGTGGTCTCAGGTCTTGATTTCAGGGTTGTGAGTTTGGGCCGGTGTTGGACTCCATGCAGGGCATGGAAACTAATTTTAAAAAATAGCAATACGCCAATGTTAATTTCTTAGTTTTAAGAAACACTCTGTGGTTAACATTAAATGAAGCTGATATGTAGCAATTCTTTCTACTTTTCTTGCATCCTTTCTTTAAATCTTTCTAAAAATCATTCCAAAATAAAGATTTATTTTAAAAAGTTACAAATGAAGCATTGAGAAACCCCATATCCGTGTATACTGAATAGAAAAGGTTGGAAAGATACACAGCAACTTGTTAATCAATAATGACTTCGAGGGAGGTGGAAGAGACAGCTATAAGCGGATTTCACTGGGCGCTTGTGTCCTTGTGATTGTGTATTTTTAAAAAGCCTTTTCACTAATAATATGTTCCTATAATACTTGCGTAAATCATTAGAAAATAAATTATTCAAAACCCAAGATGGCCAGGTTTCATGATGGCAAATATCTATGTATCCTGGCGGATAATGCTTATGAGTCTCCAGGAGAGGAATATCCCCTCCTGATGCGGCTGCTACCAGAGAAAGTAAATTTTACCACCAAGGGTTCACAAGAACATGATTCTTGTTGATGAATCAGAAAATCAATCCCAAATAAATGAGACCCCAGGAGAGGCCAAAATATGGGTCAAATTCAAGCAACCCAGTAGAATAAAGTCCTGGATAACCAGGGTAATTTTCTCCCACACTCTTCTTTTCAGCAAAATCCAATTCAAGGGACGTAAACAAATCAGTTCCTGGAGGTCTAGGGACTTACCTCCTCTGTGGTTTCCTGTTTGCTCAAGGATCCCCTGGGGCACTTGCTGCTGTTCTGCATACTTGTAATTGTGTATATAATCTCAGAAATACTACCTGCAGGTAGAAACCAAAATATTCAAATCTCCCAACACCTCGCTTCCCTCAGGAAGTAACCGGGAGCATCGCTACTTGGGGAAGCATGTGTTGAGGAAAATCCAGTGTATGTGGGTACATGAGCACAGGTAAAATGGAAAAAAAAAAAAAAGACTGACCTGGTTTCCAATAATCATATCTACTGTTTTGCCCCTCTTCAGGATAGTATTTCCCTTTAATCAAGTCCTTCATAGCAACTTGAGAAGCCAGGGGAGAATATTTACTTCAATGAGCTCGGTGAACTTTAAAAATATGGGACAAACATTAAGAACAGTTTTACTAAATTAAATCACCTCTTGGATCTGATAACTTTTTCAACTTCCTTATCTTGTCCCTAAGAGCTTTCCGTAAGCTCGACACGGAAATTCAGTCCTCAGCTGATGGGAAGACGTAATTATTGGGTCCCAGAAGTAAATGAACCTAGTAAGCATTCAGTAAAGCAGCATTACCAGTAAATCCTCAGTGTGTTTGTGTTTTCAGTAGGAATTTATCCATCATCACTGGTGTCACAAGCACACACCACTTGGTAGTGTTGGTTGGGAGAGTGAAAAATCCTAATAGAATTTTCATGTCTGAATCAGAGTTTTCCTTCTGAAATTTTTCCTTTACCCCACCCCTTAACTGCATTTTTCTGTTCTATTGGTTTGTTGTAAATTATGTTTTCTTAATGCCTAAATGCCATCTGAGTAATTAGTGACATGCTCATACAAAATTTACATTTGCTTGGTTTCTTCTAGATTGTTCCAAGCTGCTTAGAATAGAAAACTCCCCATTTCCACTTCTATAAAGTTTCAGGGAGGGTTATCTTCCCTCTTGAGCATAGGCACAAACTAATTTTTCATTTACAGCTTATGGAACTTGATTTTATCATTATTATTTTTTAAAGATTTGTTTATTTTATAGAGAGAGGGAGAGAAAGAGCATGAGTGGAGGGAGAGAGAGGGAAGGGCAGGGGGAGAGAATCTTCAAGCAGAGTCCCTGCTGAGTGAGGAGACTGATGCAGGGCTCTAATCCCACAACCCTTGAGTTCATGACCTGAGCCAAAACCAAGAGCTGGACGCTTAATGAACTGAGCCACCAGGAGCCCCTCATCATTATTTCTGAGTTTATCCTGGTGTGGTTCATATTGAGTTCCTATGAATAAATCTAAACGAGAACACATCATGGACCATATCTATTCATCTCTTGGTTGATATGTACTGTTTTAGGAAATGACATCTCAGCTTCCATTCAAGAACAGGGATGCGAGATTTATTTCATGGCATTCTACTTCACACCCATCTGTGGTTTCTTCCATGGATTTATGTAACCAGAGCCACAGGCAAAGGACTGCTAAGTGTTTATGTGTTTACCCGTTGCATGCCTAACTGTTCATGTATTAAGTGGTACCTATGATCTTGAGTTATTCACCGTAGCGAAATTAGTTTGTGATCATAGAAAATCCATAGATCTTCATTACTGGGGCTTAACAGAACACATTAAACAGAAGATTAAGAAACGAATCATGAAATATCTGAAAACCCACCATCAAGACTGTGAAACTGAGGATGTTGATCTAGGAGCTTTGAGAAACACATAGATCATATTAATCACTTCCAATCCCTTCATTAGTCCCCGTTCTTTCATGACTTACAATGTGTGGAGCTTACTTCCTCACCCCATTGATGTTGGGCTTTTATGTGTGACTTGCTTCTGTCAGTGACATGGGGTTGGAAATGATAGAGTCAATCCTGAGCTCAGGCCTCAGGGGGAATCATGTGATTCTGGTCACTCCTTTTTAGCTTCTGGAATTTTTCTTGAGAAAAGCAAGCCACAGAGTGAGAGACATGTGGTGAAGTAATCTGTGCCTGACCTTCAGCCTAAAGCAAAACTGATCTGTGGATATGGGAAAGAGAAAATATATTTGTTGTCATAAGCCCCTGGAATTTGTAGTTATTTTTTACATTGCATTATTACGGCAATAACTGACACACAACAAAAAATATTTTGAGAGGGCTTATAATGTTTCACTTACTCTTGTTTTCCTTCCTTTCTTCTGTTGGTTCAACCAGATCCGTCATAGCCATGGAGGGAGGAAATGAGACATTAACAACAGATTTCATTCTCTCAGGACTCTTCCCCAACATGAAGTGTGTCAGCATCCTTATCTACACCATCATCCTGATCTACCTGGCTGCGGTCACTGGGAACTTCATCCTTCTCTTCCTTATATGGATAGACTTGAGGCTCCACACCCCAATGTACTTTCTACTCAGCCAACTTTCTCTCGTAGATCTGGCCCTCATCAGTACTACTGTTCCAAAGATGATGGTAAACTTTTTCTCTGGAAGAAAATACATCACACATCTTGCCTGTGGAACCCAGATATTTTTCTTCTTTACTCTTGGGGGTGCTGAATGCATTCTCTTGACCTTCATGGCCTATGACCGATATGTAGCTGTCTGTAACCCTTTGAGGTATGCAGTGATTATGAACCACAGGGTCTGTCTGCAAATGGCCATGGTATCTTGGATTGGGGGCATTTTAGCTTCCACAGCTCATACATCCTATACCATGAGTCTACCTATCTGTGGCTCCAGAGAAATCCACCATTTCTTTTGTGAGATGCCAGAAATCATGAAGATCTCATGCAAAGACACTTCCACCTATGAGCTGGTGGTCTTTGTTATGGGCATTGCTTTTATCATCGTCCCTTTTGGACTTATCATGGCTTCCTACACTTTCATCTTCCTCACTGTTCTTCGTATGAAATCTCCCCAAGGCAGGAACAAGGCCTTGGCCACATGCTCATCCCATCTTACAGTGGTAACTTTTTATCTAGGACCATGTGTTTATATGTACATGACACCTGGTTTCTCCCACACCCCCGAGGAAGAACAGGCTGTGTCTGTATTTTGCACTGTTCTCACACCCATGCTAAATCCCCTCATCTACAGCTTGAGAAACAAAGATGTGGTAGGGGCTTTTCAGAAAATCCTGAGGAAACATCCGACCTCTAAACAGAACACATAAATATCAGGGTGCAAAGCAGCTATCTAGAGTCAAGGATAAAGACTCCAGGAGCTTCCACAAGCACATTTATCAGCAAGAAGAACTTTCCTGTAGCCCTATGGGCAAATCACATCATGGAATTCCACCGGCAATAGTAATGCAATCATAAATAGTTTGTTCAGGTATTTCTCTCAGATCCTGACCATTTGCTTCCAAAATGGGTCATACCAGTTTATAAGGATAGACAAAGATTGTATTTATTTATTTGACAGAGAGAGAGAGTACAAGCAGGGGGAGTGGCAGCCTGAGGCTGAGAGAGAAGCAGGCTCGATGTGGGCTTGATTCCAGGACCCTGAGATCATGACCTAAACCGAGGGCAGATGCTTAACCAACTGAGCCACCCAGGTACCCCAGGAATGGATCTTATTAGGAGAAACGATAGTAATTCTTTTGAATTCCCTGGTGAGCTCAACACATTGGCTTTATTCTCCCTGCTTGTCTTGTGTAGAAAGTTTCCTGGTCATTCTCAGATTAGCGAGAGTCAGTTTATGTATAGTTCAAAAAGTTTCTCCCTTCGGAAATTGATGTACCTAGGTTTGAGTGAAAATAATGTCTGTCATTGGCAAGTGTAGTTGGGGTTTCTTTCAATTTAAAGTCTTTCCAAGCCCTCCCTAGCTCTAGCTTCAGATCCCTCATCCAGTGAGGGCAGTTGTAACGCAAGTTATAGAGTGGAGAGAAGGGTCTCAAAAAGCTTCTTACCTGCCACCTATCTAGAGAAGGTACCCTTGGCTACCGTACATATGCAACAGACTCTCTGGAATCAGTAAATATTCAGAATTGTCTTTTTCCTTATGAGATACTTTTAAGCTCTTATGAGATGTTGTCATTCACTTATAATAACTGGATAAGTGGGTCACCTTTGATGCACAGAAGTAAAAGCGACTGGAGAATTTGGGGGGTTGGTGGTCTATGTAAAGTATTTGTACGTTTTACCAAAGAATGGAGCAGACTGGACCATCAGTAAATTTCAGGTGACCAACAAATTTTACAATGAGTAAAATTTCACAGTTGTTTAGATGAATATTAGCGCAGAGTTGCACTGGACTTCTCAAGATGAAATCCATGAGCGGGTATAGAAACACATGCAAGCACAGATTGCTGCGTATGACTGGAGGGAATGATGCCTCTAGGGCACAGAACATAGAGTATGGGCAGGACTCCGGTCAGCCACTACTGAGCAGGAGGGCTGGAAAGGGAATCCACACAAGACTCGTCTCTGATATTGTGGCCCTGCAATCTTGGGTGATCCTAACTTTCACAGATGTAGACAAAATTTTCTTTAGTTTTCTGTGATTAAGGATAGGGTTCTGATACCAGCCCATATAAATCATAATGAAAATTTATGAGTGAAATATATTGCAAAATTCATAATTAACCATAACCACCCATGCCCCACAGAGAATAAAAATTAATTGTAGTATACATTATTTAACATCGCTCAACACATCAAAAACCAGAAAGGACTCTGAAATCTACTGATGGATGGAGTGTCTCAGTGGGTCAGTTAGTTAAGTGACTGACTCTTGATTTTGACTCAGGATTGTGAGATCAGCCCTGTGTCCAGCTCTGAGCTCAGTGCGGAGTATGCTTGAGATCCTCTGTCTCCCTTTCCTTCTGCCCCCCATTCATGTGCACACATGCTCTCTTTCTCCCTCAAATAAATAAATCTTAAAAAAAAAATAAAATCTATTGGTGGATATGATGTGTGGAAAAAGGCATCTTTGTGCTTTGTTGGTATAAATGTATATCTTTTTTGGAATACGATTTACTAAAATTAAATATTGTTTCACATTTTTTCCTTAGGAATAGCCCTTTGGGGAATTTTCTGAAATAAATGAAATAAAAGTGTTGAAACTTAGCATTTGTAAATGCGTAATTTCTGTGGTATTGTTTACTCCAAGACTGGCAACAACCAGTCAGATAATGGCTGAAAAAATTGTGGTGCACCCACATCACAGATAATTACACAGCTACTCTAAGTAATGAATAAAAGCTATACAAGGTAACTAGAAGGGTCTTCAGAAAAAAGAACTTGAGGAAGTGCTCAAGGTTTGGGGGGGAAGTGCGTCATGAAAGTATATTCTGGTGAAATAAACAGTGCCCCCAAAACTGCTGTGTATGTATGTGTGCATTTGTGTGTGTGAGTGTGTTCAGTGATCTTTTCCCTGGTTTTATTGAGATATAATGGATTATAACATTGTCTAAGTTTACACAATATGATGGTTTGATGCCCGTATAAGTTGCAAAATACATGCCACAGTAAGATAAATTAGCACATCCTTTACTTCACATAATTACTATTTTCCTGTTGTTGTTGATATAGTGAGAACATTAGAGCTTTACTCGCAAAGCAACTTTCAAGTGTACATGCAATGTTATATGAATTTCGGGCATACGGTATAATGATTCAATAATTGTATATATTTCTCAGTGACCGTCAAGATGAGTATACTCTTACTTCCCTTTATATTTCATTCATTCCCCCACCAACCTTTCTCTGGCAACCACCAGTTTGCTCACTGTATTTAAGAATCTGTTTTTTGTCTCTTTTTCCCCCTTTGTTTATTTCTTAAATTCCACATGAGTGAAATCATACAGTATTTGTCTGACTTATTTCACTTAGCATAATAATACCCTCTAGGTCCATCTGTATGGTTGTAAATGGCAAGATTCTACTCCACTTCACGACTCCGTATTACTCCATTGTACACATATATGCCACAACATCTTTATCTGTTATTCTGTGGATGGACACGCGGGTTGCTTCCATCTCTTGGACACTGCAATACTGCAACTAACATGGGGAGGTTATATCCTCTAGTGTTAGCATTTTCATTTTCTTTGGGAAAATACCCAGTTGTGAAATTACCAGATCATATGGTAAAATTTTTAAAATATTGTAAATTTAAATTTTTGGAGGAACCTCCATACTGTTTTCTACAGCAGCTGCACCCATTTGCATTCCCACCAAAGGTACAAGGGTTCATTCTTCCCTACGTTCCCAACACTTGCTATAGCTTGTGTTCTTGATTTTGGCCTTTTTGACAGGTGTGAGAAGACACCTCCATTTTGCATTTCTTTTTGTGTATGGTGTAAGGAAGTGGTCCAGTTTTATGCTTTTGCATGTTGCTCTCAGTTTTCCCAACACCATTTGTTGAAGAGATTGTCTTTTTCCCATTGAATATTCATTTCCGCTTTGTCAAAGATTAATTGACCATAGAATTGTGGGTTTATTTCTTGGTTTTCTATTCTCTTCCATTGATCAATCTATGTGTCTATATTTGTGCCAGCACCATGCTGTTCTGATGACTACATCTTTATAACATAATTTAACTCCAGAACTATGATGCTTCTAGCTTTGTTCTTCAAGATTGCTTTGGCTATTCAGAGCCTTTTGTGGCTCCATACAAATTTTCTAGTTCTGTGAAAAACACTGTTGGTATTTGATAGGATTTACATAAAATATCTAGCTTGTTTTGAGTAGAATGGCTATTTTAACAGTATGGGTTCTTCCAATCCATTAGCATGGGATATCTTTCCATTTGTTTGTGTCATCTTCAATTTCTTTCATCAGTGTTTTATAGTTCTCAGAATACAGGTCTTTCACATCCTTGGTTAAGTTTATTTCTAGGTATTTTTTTTTTAAAGATTTTATTTATTTATTCGACAGAGATAGAGACAGCCAGCGAGAGAGGGAACACAAGCAGGGGGAGTGGGAGAGGAAGAAGCAGGCTCCCAGCAGAGGAGCCTGATGTGGGGCTCGATCCCATAACGCCGGGATCACGCCCTGAGCCGAAGGCAGGCGCTTAACCGCTGTGCCACCCAGGCGCCCCTATTTCTAGGTATTTTATTACTTTTGGTGCAATTATAAATGGGACTCTTTTCTTAATTTCTCTTTCTAGTACCTCATTATTACAATATAGATTTTCTGTGCATTGATTTTTGTATCCTGTGGTTTTACTTAAGTCATTTACCCATTCTGGTAATTTTTTGGTGCAGCCTTTAGTGTTTCCTATATAGAGTAGCATTTGTCTGCAAGTAGTGAAAGTTTGCTTCTTCCTTATCCATTTGGATGCCTTTTATTTCTTTTTGTTTTCTGATTGTTGTGTCTAGGACTTCCAGTACCATGTTGGATAAAAGTGGTGAGAGTGGATATTCTTGTGTTTTCCCCAAACTTAGAGTTAAAGCTCTCGGTTGTTCACCATTGAGGATCATGTTAATAGTGGGTTTTTTTTATAGATGGCTTTATTATGTTGAGGTATGTTTCCACTAAAACTACTTTGTTGAGAGTTTTTATCATGAATGGATGTTGTATTTTGTCAAATGCTTTTTCTGCATCTATTGAAATGATCATCTGGTTTTTATTCTTTCTCTTATTGATGTGGCGTATCATGCTGATTGATTAGCAAATACTGAACCACCCTTGTATCCCTAGAAAAATTCCACTGATCTTGGCAAATGATTTTTTAATGTATTGTTTGATTTGGTATGCTAATGTTTTGGGGATATTTGCATCTATGTTCATCAGGACTATTGGCCTGTAGTTCTCTATTTTTGTAGTATCTTTATCTGGTTTTAGCATCAAGGTAGTGCTGGTCTCATAAAATGAATTCAGAAGATCTTTGTCTTCTATTTTTTGGAATACTTTGAGAAAATAAGTATTATTTCTTCTTTTTTAACCTCTTTTAACATTTTTGTATAGTTCACATACAATGTTACATTAGTTTCAGGTGTACACATTAGTGATTTGACAAGTTTATACATTATTGTCACATTGTAACCACCACCTGTCCCATTAATGTGTTATTACAATGCCATTGACCATAGTTCCTATGTTTTACCTATTATTCCTGTGAGTTTTTTACTCTGTAGATAGAATCCTGTATCTTCCACTGCCCTTTGACCATTTTGTCCACCTCCAACCCCTTCTGGAAATCATCAGTTTTTTCTCTGTATTTATAGGTCTGATTCTGCTCTCGTTTGTTAATTATTTTTTAAAAATTCTGCTTATGAGTGGAATCATATAATATTTTTCTTCACCTGAAACTCACATTACACTCTATGCTAACTAACTGGAATTTAAACAAAAGTAATAAAAATTCAAAAATTTAAAAAAATTAAAAAATGTAAAAAAAAGAGAAACTGATAGCACAGGGGAGGTGGGTAGGAGGATGGGTTAAATAGGTGATGGGGATTAAGGAGGACAGTTGTGATGAGCACTCAGTGTTGTATGGAGTACTGAATCACTGTATGGCACACCTGATATTAATATAATACTGTATGTTAAATAACTGGAGAGAGAGACTAATCAAGAAACAGACTCTTAACTATAGAGAACAAACTGAGGATTACCAGAGGGAAGGTGGGATGGGTGAAGTAGGTGATGGGGATTAAGGAGGGCGCTTGTAAGGAGCCCAGGGTGATGTATTTAAGTGTTGAATCACTATATTGTACACCTGACACTAATAAAACACTGTATGTTAACTAACGGGAATTAAAATTAATACTTAAAATTTTAAAGGTATTGTTTGAGGAAAAAAATATTTTAGAATATTTATTAAAAAAATAAAAGAAAAAGGGGCGCCTGGGTGGCTCAGTTGCTAAGTGTCTGCCTTCGGCTGGCGGTGTAATCCCTGGGTCCTGGAATCGAGCCTGCTTCTTCCTCTCCCACTCCCCCTGCTTGTGTTCCCTCTCTCGCTGGCTGTCTCTCTGTCAAATGAATAAATAAAATCTTTAAAAAATAAAAAAGTAAATAAAAAATAAAAGAAATGGGCTTGGCAGAGGAATGTAGGGTGTCACCTAGTGGACACTGCTGGAATTGTTCAAATTCTGATGATTGCTTAGAATCCTTAGTAATCTGAAAGCTCCCTACAAAAAAATAAAAAAAAACAAAAAGACAGATAGATAGAAACATGATATGTTAATAGATGGATAGATATAAGAAATGATTAAACAATGGGCAAGAAATATGAGTAAATATTTTTTCAAAGAAAATATCCAAATGGCCTGTAGGTATACGAAAAGATGCTCCAGGAGAATGGAAGCAAAAAGAAATTTAGGGTAGCAATACTTATATCAAACAAAATATACTTTAAAACACTCTGTTGCAAGAGACAAGCGAGACACTATAGAATGATAGAGTGAACGGTTGAACAAGACGATATAACAATAGTAAATATTTATGAACCCAATATGAGAGCATGCAAATATGCGGAGGAATTAAAACAGATATAAAACAAGAGTTGACAGGGGGGAAAAAAGCAAGAGAGAGAGAGAAAATCAAGAAGCAGACTCTCAGCTATAGAGAACAAACTGATGGTTACCAGAGAGGGCAGGTGGGGGGATGGTTAAATCAGTGATGGGGATTAGGAAGTACACTTGTGATGAGCTCAATGTAATGGATGGGAGTGTTGAATCACTAGACTGTACACTTGAAACTAATATAACGCTGTATGTTACATAACTGGAATTAAAATGAAAACAAGAGACTATAGCATTACAGGTCTATCTCAAGAACAAGAATAATCTCATAAACGATCTAACCTTATATCTAAGTGAGCTAGAAGGAGAACAAACAAAGCCCAAGGCCAGGAAAAAAAAATAAAGATTAGAACATAAATAAAAAAATATTTTAGAAAATATTTTAGAAAATGGAACAGGTCAGGGGCGCCTGGGTGGGTCAGTCAGTCGAGCATCCAACTCTTGGTTTTGGCTCAGGTCTTCATCTCTGGGTGGTGGGGCTGGGCCCTGTGTTGGGCTCCATGTTCTATGGAGTCTGCCTGGGACTCTCTCTCCCTCTCCCTCTGCCCCTCCACCCCCCCCCAAATGAGTAAATAAATCTTTTTTTAAAAAATTGGAACAGCTCAATGAAACCAGGATCTGGTTCTTTAAAAGTTCAAGAAAATTGATAAATCTTTAGCCAGACTCATCAAGAAAGAAAGGGAAAGGACTCAAATAAATAAAGTCAGGAATGAAGTTGAAATAACAACAAAGTGGAAAGAAATACAAAGGATTATAAGAAAATATAATGAAAAATTATATGCCCAAAACTGGACAACCTAAATGAAATGGATAAATTCTTAAAAACACATAACCATCTAAAACTAAATTGGGGGGGCGCCTGGGTGGCTCAGTCGTTAAGCATCTGCCTTTGGCTTAGGGCGTGATCCCGGTGCTCTGGGATGGAGCCCCACATCGGGCTCCTCTGCTGGGAGCCTGCTTCTTCCCCTCCCACTCCCCCTGCTGTGTTCCCTCTCTCACTGGCTGTCTCTCTCTGTTAAATAAATAAATAAATAAATAAATAAATAAATAAATAAAACTAAATTGGGGAAAAAAATACAAAATTTTAACAGAACTATTAATAGCAAAAAAATTGAATTGATAAACAAAAAACTTCCAATAAACAAAGCCCCAGACCAGATGGCTTCACAGGTGAATTCTTTTTTTTTTTAAGATTTTATTTATTTTTATTTTTTAAAGATTTTATTTATTCATTTGACAGAGAGACAGCCAGCGAGAGAGGGAACACAAGCAGGGGGAGTGGGAGAGGAAGAAGCAGGCTCCCAGCAGGGCAGGGAGCCCGATGCGGGGCTCGATTCCAGGACCCGGGGATAACACCCCCAGCCGAAGGCAGACACTTAGCAACTGAGCCACCCAGGCGCCCCTTAAGACATGAACCTTAAGATATATCCAGACTGAAAATGAAGGGATGGAGAACATTTTTTTCATACCAACGGACCTCAAAAGAAAGCTGGGGTAGCAATTCTCATATCAGACAGACTCAATTTTAAGCTACAGACTGTAGTTCGAGATACAGAAGGACACTATATTATTCTTAAAGGATGTATCCAACAAGAGGATCTAACAAGTATAAATATCTATGCCCCCAACAGGGGAGCAGCCAGCTACATAAGCCAACTCTTAATCAGAATAAAGAGACATATAGATAATAATATGTTAATAGTAGGGGATCTCAACACTCCACTCTCAGCAATAGACAGATCATCTAAGCAGAAAATCAACAAATAAACAAGAGCTTTGAATGACACCCTGGACCAGATTAACCTCTTAGATATACAGAGAACATTCCACCCTAAAAAAACAGAATAGTCATTCTTTTAGAACGGACATGGAACTTTCTCCAGCATAGACCATATGCTGGGTCACAAAACAGGTCTCAACCGATACCAAAAGACTGAGATTATTCCCTGCATATTCTCAGACCACAATGCATTGAAACTGGAACTCAATCACAAGGAAACATTTGGAAGAAACTCAAACACTTGGAAACTAAGAACCATCCTGCTTAAGAATAATTGGGTAAACCAGAGAATTGAAGAAGAACTCAAGCAATTTATGGAAACCAATGAGAACAAAAACACATCAGTCCAAAACCTATTTGACACTGCAAAGGGAGTCCTAAGGGGAAAATTCATAGCCACCCAAACCTCACGCAAAGGAGTAGAAAAAACTAAAATGCAATCTTTATATTCTTTTTTTTAATAATAATTTTTTAAAATGATATTATGTTAGTCACCATACAGTACATCCCTGGTTCTTGATGTAAAGTTCCATGATTCATTAGTTGTGTATAACACCCAGTGCACCATGCAATACGTGCCCTCCTTACTACCCATCACCAGTCTATCCCATTCCCCACCACCCTCCCCTCTGAAGCCCTCAGTTTGTTTCCCAGAGTCCATAGTCTCTCATGCTTCATTCCCCCTTCTGATTACCCCCCTTCTTTATCCCTTTCTTCTCCTACTGATCTTCCTACTTCTTATGTTCCATAAATGAGTGAAACCATATGATAATTGTCTTTCTCTCCTTGACTTATTTCACTTAGCATTATCTCCTCCAGTGCCATCCATGTTGCACCAAATGTTGAGAAATCATTCTTTTTGATGGCTGAGTAATATTCCACTGTATACATGGACCCAGTCTTTATATTCTCACCTTAAGAAGCTGTGGCTAGAACAGGAGAACAGGCGTAATCCACACACAAGAAGGCAGTTGATCAAGATTAGAGCAGAGAACAATGAATTAGAAACCAAGAGCACAGTAGAGCAGATCAACAAAACTAGAAGCTGGTTCTTTGAAAGAATAAATAAGATTCATAAGCCACTGGACAGACTTACTCAAAAGAATACAGAAGGGACACAAATTAATAAAATGATGAATGAAAGGGGAGAGATCGTGACTAACACCAAGGAAATAGAAACAATCATTAGAAACTATTATCAACAGCTATATGCCAATAAATTAAACAACCTGGAAGAAATGGATGCCTTCCTGGAAACCTATAAAGTACCAAGACTGAAACAGGAAGAAATTGATTATTTAAACAGACCGATTAATTACAAAGAGATTGAAGCAGTGATCAAAAACCTCCCCAAAAACAAGACTCCAGGGCCTGACCGATTCCCCGGGGAATTCTACCAGACATTCAAAGAAGAAATAATACCTATGCTCCTAAAGCTGTTTCAAAAAATAGAAACGGAAGGAAAACTACCAAACTCATTCTATGAGGCCGGGGTTACCTTGATCCCCAAACCAGGCAACCACCCCATCAAAAAGGAGAATTATAGACCAATATCACTGATGAATATGGACACCAAAATTCTCAACAAGATCCTAGCTAATAGGATCCGACAGTACATTAAAAGGATTATCCATCATGACCAAGTGGGATTCATCCCTGGGATGCAGGGGGTGGTTCGACATTCGCAAATTGATCAGTGTGATAGATCATATCAACAAGAAAAAAGTCAAGAACCATATGATCCTCTCAATTGATGCAGAAAAAGCATTTGACAAAATACAGCATCCTTTCCTGATTAAAACCCTTCAGAGTGTAGGGATAGAGGGTACATTCCTCAATTTCATAAAAACCATCTATGAAAAGCCTACAGCAAATATCATTCTTAATGGGGAAAAGCTGGAAGCCTTTCCCTTAAGATCAGGAGCACAACAAGGATGCCCACTCTCGCCACTATTATTCAACATAATACTAGAAGTCCTTGCAACAGCAATCAGACAACAAAAAGGGATAAAAGGTATCCAAATCGGCAAAGAATAAGTCAAACTCTCTTTCTTCGCAGATGACATGATACTCTATATTGAAAACCCAAAAGACTCCACCCCCAAATTACTAGAAGTTATAGAGCAATTCAGTAATGTGGCAGGATACAAAATCAATGCTCAGAAATCAGTTACATTTCTATACATGAACAATGAGACTGAAGACAGAGAAATTAGGGAATCCATTCCATTTACAATAGCACCAAAAATCATACGTTATCTCAGAATTAACTTAACCAGAGACATAAAGGATCTGTATTCTAGAAACTACAGATCACTCCTGAAAGACACTGAAGAAGACACAAAAAGATGGAAAAATATTCCATGCTCATGTATTGGAAGAATAAGCATAGTTAAAATGTCTATGCTACCCAGAAAAATCTACACTTTCAACACCATCCCAATCAAAATACCAATGACATTTTTCAAAGAGCTGGAACAAACAGCTCTTAAATTTGTGTGGAACCAGAAAAGGCCTCAAATCGCCAAGGAATTGTTGAGAAGGAAAAACAAAGCAGGGGGCATCACGTTGCCAGATTTCGAGCTGTACTACAAAGCTGTGATCACCAAGACAGCATGGTACTGGCACAAAAACAGACACATAGACCAATGGAACAAAATAGAGGACCCAGAAATGGACCCTCGCTCTTTGGCAACTAATCTTTGACAAGGCAGGAAAAAACATCCAGTGGAAAAAAGACAGTCTCTTCAATAAATGGTGCTGGGAAAATTCGACAGCTATATGGAAAAGAATGTAACTTGACCACTCTCTCACACCATACACAAAGATAAACTCCAAGTGGATGAAAGACCTTGATGGGAGTCCGGAATCCATCAAAATCCTAGAGGAGAACATAGGCAGCAACCTCTTTGACATCAGCCACAGCAACTTCTTTCATGACATGTCTCCAAAGGCAAGAGAAACAAAAGAAAAAAAATGAACTTTCGGGACTTCATTAAGATAAAAGTTTCTACACAACAAAGGAAACAGTTATCAAGGCTAAGAGGTAACCCACAGAATGGGAGAAGATATTTGCAAATGAAACTACAGATAAGAGGCTGGTATCCAAGATCCCTAAAGAACTTCTCAAACTCAATACATGAGAAACAAATAAACAAATAAAAAAAATGGGCAGAAGATATGAACAGACACTTTTCCAATGAAGACATACAAATGGCTAACAGACACATGAAAAATGTTCAAACTCATTAGCCATCAGGGAAATTCAAATCAAAACCACATTGAGATACCTCCTTACGCCAGTTAAAACGGCAAAAATGGACAAGGCAAGAAATGGACAACAAATGTTGGAGAGGATATGGAGAAAGGGAAGCCCTCCTCTTCTGTTGGTGGGAATGCAAGCTGGTGTAGCCACTCTGTAAAACAGTATGGAGGTTCCTCAAGATGTTAAGAGTAGAGCTACCCTATGACCCAGCAATTGCACTCCTGAGTATTTACTCCAAAGATACAGATTTAGTGAAGAGAAGGGCCATATGCACCCCAATGTTCATAGCAGCATTGTCCACAATAGGTAAACTGTGGAAGGAGCCGAGATGCCCTTCAACAGACGAATGGATAAAGAAGATGTGGTCCATATATACAATGGAATATTACTCAGACATCAGAAAGAATGATTACCCAGCATTTGCAACAACATGGATGGGACTGGAGGAGATTATGCTAAGTGAAATAAGTCAAGCAGAGAAAGACAATTATCATATGGTTTCACTCATTTATGGAACATAAGAAATAGCAGGGAGATCGGTAGGAGAAGGAAGGGAAGAATGAAGGGGGGGTAAGCAGAAGGGGGAATGAAGCATGAGAGACTATGGACTCTGGGAAACAAACTGAGGGCTTCAGAGGGGAGTGGGGTGGGACGATGGGCTAGCCCGGTGATGGGTATTAAGGAGGGCACATATTGCATGGAACGCTGGGTGTTATATGCAAACAATGAATCATGGAACACTACATAAAAAACTAATGATGCACTGTATGGTGACTAACATAAAATAATAAAAAATTTTTAAAAAATGACAATAAAATAAATTCTAGTTCAGACATCTGTATTGATTAATTCCCTGGCCATGAGTTCTATTTCCTGTTCTTTCCTTTGGAGTGAATTTCTCTCTTTCATCATTTGGTCCAGAAAAAGAAAAGAAGAAAGAGAAAACAAAAAACAATGAAAATAACAACAATGACGAAAAACTAGATCTTGGGCATGTTTTCATCTACTTGTTAAAAGAATCTAGACCCCCCCAAAAAATATATATATATATATTTAAAAACTTTAAAGATCAATATATATCTAAATTAAAATAATAAAAAAATTTTAAAGTTGAAAAAATTTTAAAAATGAAAAAATAATTAAAAAATAAAGAATAAAGTAAAAAGGGACCTGGGCCCTACTTCCCATCGACCTGAAGCTTGTAGCACTCTGTTTAGAGTAGACTCGGTACAAGCAAGGTGTTTGTGCTGATTTTCTAGGGGAGAAGCCCGTCCACTGATTCTCAGGTGGACTTGCTAGAACGGAGATGCACCTGCAGGCCGCAGGGCAGTAGGGGCTTGGTGTAAGCAGCTCTGGCCTCCACTAGGTGGCGCTGCTTTGCACCCTGAAGGCTTTCAGTGCTGATGGGCGGGATGAATATGGGGATGCCTCACTCACTGGCCCCATAGCTGAAAGTTCACATTCCCCGCTCTTCAGTGAGCCCTCACAGAAGATCAGTCATCCATGTTGTGTCCATCTTCCATCTGAAATCTGCGTCCACCCGCCTGTGTCTGCTCATTTTTATCTTAGGTGCAACTGGGTTTCGAAGTCCAAATTTTAGGGACTCTCTGGTGCACTGTTCATCTGGAGGATGGATTTGCAGTGCTTTAGCCCTTTGCCAGGCTGGTCCCAGGAATGCGGTCACATGACCGAGCAGCTGTTCACAGTTTATGGCAGCACAGAACAGAAAACTGGCACCAAGACCCGCTGGTCCCGGCCAGCATTCTTGCTCCTTTGCCGGGGAACGGTGCAGCAGGCGGGTGCCACCTAATTGTCTGGCGGCGACCCAGCGTATCCGCACGCTGCATTCTCTCTCCTGGGATTTTACCCTGCAATGCCATCTGAACACCTTTAAGCCAGGCATGTCCCCCACAGTAGCGGACTTCCAAAAAATCAGACCTTGTGGTCTGCTGCTTATAATACTTCACAGTAGCCTCCATAGCAAGCTCCCTCCCTGTCACTGTATCCACAGTTTTATCTCCCCCAAGATTACTCTCTACAACTCCTACCTTTGAAAAGGTGGTCACTTTTCCTCTTGTAGATATGCAGTTTTTGTTCTCTCAAACCTCTGGGGATCTGAAAATTTGATAACTATCTAGCTGTGTTCAAGAGAAGAGACACAGATATGTCTGCATATGTCTCCTAAGGCAAGGGGAAAGAAAACTAAAACAAACTATTGGGATTACCTCAAAATAAAAAGCTTCTTTTTACATCATTTTAATTATATTCAGTTTTTACTTAAATTCCATACATACAGTGCAATTTTGTGATTCAACACTTTCATATAACACCCAGTGCTCATCACAACAGTTACAATCCTTAATCCCCATGACCTATTCAGCCCATCCCCCCCACCCAGTTTCCCTCCGGTAACCATCAGCTTGTTCTGTAATTAACAGTCTATATTAGGGGCGCCTGGGTGTCTCAGCCATTAAGCGTCTGCCTTTGGCTCAGGTCATGATCCCAGCGTCCTAGGATCGAGCACTGCATCAGGCTCCCTGCTAGGCGGAAAGCCTGCTTCTCCCTCTCCCACTCCCCCTGCTTGTGTTCCCGCTCTTGCTGTCTCTCTCTGTCAAATAAATAAATAAAATCTTAAAAAAAAAGTCTATTTTATGGTTTCCCTCCCCACCCCCATGATGATTTCTTTCGTTTTTTAAATTCCACTTATGAGTGAAATCATATGGTATTTGTCTTTTTCTGATTGACTTATTTTGCTTCCCGAAATACTCTCTAGTTTCATCCATGTTGTGACAAATGGAAAGATTTCATCATTTTGTGTGGCTGAGTAATATTCCATGGTGTATATATACACTACTACTTTTTTTTAAATGTTTTTTTATTATGTTATGTTAGTCACCATACAGTATATCCCTGGTTTCTGATGTAAAGTTCGATGATTCATTAGTTGCGTATAAACCCAGTGCACCATGCAATACGTGCCCTCCTTACTACCCATCACCAGTCTATCCCATTCCCCCACCCCCTCCCCTCTGAAGACCTCAGTTTGTTTCCCAGAGTCTATAGTCTCTCATGCTTCATTCCCCCTTCTGATTAGCCCCCTTTCTTTATCCCTTTCTTCCCCTACCAATCTTCCTAGTTCTTACCTTCCATAGATGAGAGAAATCGTATAATTGTCTTTCTCTGCTTGACTTATTTCACTTAGCATTATCTTCTCCAGTGCCGTCCATGTTGCAGCAGATGTTGAGAAATCGCTCTTTCTGATAGCTGAGTAATGTTCCATTGTATATATGGACCACAATTTCTTAATCCAGTCATCTGCTGAAGGGCATCTCGGTTCCTTCCACGATTTAGCTATTGTGGACAATGCTGCTATGAACATCGGGGTGCATATGGCCCTTCTCTTCACTAGGTCTGTATGTTTGGGGTAAATACCCAGTAGTGCAATGGCTGGGTCATAGTGTAGCTCAATTTTTAACTTTTTAAGGGACCTCCACACTGTTTTCCAGAGTGGCTGTACCAACTTGCATGTCCACCAACAATGTAGGAGGGATCCCCTTTCTCCACATCCTCTCCAACAATTGTTGTTTCTTGCCTTGTCAATTTTTGCCATTCTAACTGGCGTAAGGTTACGGTATCTTAGTGTGGTTTTGATTTGAATTTCCCTGATGGCTAATGATGTTGAACATTTTTTCATGTGTCTTTTAGCCATTTGTATGTCTTCATTGGAAAAGTGTCTGTTTATATCTTCTGCCCACTTTATGATTTGTTTATTTGTTTCTCATGTATTGAGTTTGAGAAGTTCTTTGTAGATCTTGGATACCAGTCTTTTATCTGTAGCATTATTTGCAAATATATTCTCCCATTCTGTGGGATGCCTCTTAGTTTTTTTGACTGTTTCCTTGGCTGTGCAGAAGCTTTTTATCTTGATGAAGTCCCACAAGTTCATTTTATCTTTTGTTTCTCTTGCCTTTGGCGATGCGTCATGAAAAAGGTTGCTTTGGCCGACGTCGTAGAGGTTGCTGCCTATGCTCTCCTCTAGGATTTTGATGGATTCCTGTCTCACATCGAGGTCTTTCATCCATTTGGAGTTTATTTTTGTGTATGGTGTGAGAGCGTGGTCAAGTTTCATTTTTTGCATGTAGCTGTCCAATTTTCCCAGCACCATTTATTGAAGAGACTGTCGTTTTTCCACCAGATGTTTTTCCTGCTTTATCAAAGATTAGTTGCCCAAAGAGCCAAGGGTCCATTCCTGGGTTCTCTATTCTGTTCCATTGGTCTATGTGTCTGTTTTTGTGCCAGTACCATGCTGTCTTTGTGATCACAGCTTTGTAGTATAGCTGGAAATCTGGCAACATGATGCCCCCAGCTTTGTTTTTCCTTTTCAACAGTTCCTTGGCGATTTGGGGCCTTTTCTGGTTCCACACAAATTTAAGGGCTGTTTGTTCCAGCTCTTTGAAAAATTTCATTTGTATTTTGATTGGGATGGCATTGAAAGTGTAGATTGCTCTGGGTAGCATGGACATTTTAACTATGTTAATTCTTCTGATACATAAGCATGGAATATTTTTCCATCTTTTTGTGTCTTCCTCAATGTCTTTCAAGAGTGATTTATAGTTTCTAGAATATAGGTCCTTTACATCTCTGGTTAAGTTAATTCCAAGGTAACGTATGGTTTTTGGTGCTATTGTAAATGGGATGGATTCCCTAATTTCTCTTTCTTCAGTCTCATTGTTCGTGTATAGAAATGCAACTGATTTCTGAGCATCGATTTTGTATCCCGCCACATTACTGAATTGCTCTATAGCTTCTAGTAGTTTGGGAGTGGATTCTTTTGGGTTTTCCATATAGAGTATCATGTCATCTGCGAAGAGAGACAGTTTGCCTTCTTCTTTGCCGATTTTGATACCGTTTATACCTTTTTGTTGTCTAATTGCTGTTGCAAGGACTTCTAATACTATGTTGAATAATAATGGCGAGAGTGGGCATCCTTGTCGTGTTCCTGATCTTACGGGAAAGACTTCCAGCATTTCCCCATTGAGAATGATATTGCTGTAGGCTTTTCATAGATGGTTTTTTATGAGATTGAGGAATGACCCTCTTCCCTACACTCTGAAGGGTTTTAATCAGGAAGGAATGCTGTATTTTGTCAAATGCTTTTTCTGCATCTATTGAGAGAATCATATGATTTCTGAATTTATCTTTCTGGATAAAATCTAAGACCCCGATCGATTTGCGAATGTTGAACCACCCTTGCATCCCAGGGATGAATCCCACTTGGTCATGGTGGATAATCCTTTTAATGTACAGTTGGATTCTATTAGCCAGGATCTTGTTGAGGATTTTGGCATCCATATTCATTAGGGAAATCGGTCTGTAATTCTCCTTTTTGATGGGGTCTTTGCCTCATTTGGGGATCAAGGTAATATTGGCCTCATAGAATGAGTTTGGTAGCTTTCCTTCTGTTTCTATTTTTTGAAGTAGCTTTAGGGAAATTGGTATTATATCTTCTTTGAATGTTTGGTAGAATTCCCTGGGAAAACCATCCGGGCCTGGAGTTTTGTTTTTTGGAGGGTTGTTTATCATTGACTCACTCTCTTCATAATTAATTGGCCTGTTTAAGAAATCAATTTCTTCCTGTTTCAGTCTTGGTAGTTTATAGGTTTCCAGGAAGGCCTCCATGTCTTCCAAATTGCTTAATTTATTGGCATAAGGCTGTTGAAAGAAGTTTCTAATAATCCTTTTATTGATTCTTTCAAAGAACCAGCTTCCAGTTCTGTTGATCTGCTCTACTGTGCTCCTGGTTTCTAATTCATTGATCTCTGCTCTAATCCTGGTCAACTGCTTCCTCGTGCATGGATTAGGTCTGTCCCTCTATTGCTGTTGGAGCTTCTTGGGGTGAGAATATAAAAACTGCATTTTATATTTTTCTTTTTTTTTTAAAGATTTTATTTATTTATTTGACAGAGATAGAGACAGCCAGAGAGAGAGGGAACACAAGCAGGGGGAGTGGGAGAGGAAGAAGCAGGCTCATAGCAGAGGAGCCTGATGTGGGGCTTGATCCCACAATGCCGGGATCACGCCCTGAGCCGTAGGCAGACGCTTAACTGCTGTGCCACCCAGGCGCCCCCATGCATTTTAGATTTTTCTATTCTTTTGAGTGAGGCTTGGATGGCTATGTATTTTCCCCTTAGGACTGCCTTTGCAGTATCCCACAGGTTTTTGACCGTTGTGTTTTCATTCTCGTTGGTCTCCACTAATTGTTTAAATTGATTTTTGATTTTCTGGTTTATCGAATCATTCCTGAGCAGAATGGTTCTTAGTCTCCAAGTGTTTGAGTTTCTTCTAAATTTTTCCTTGTGGTTGAGTTCCAATTTCAAAGCGTTGTGGTCTGAGAATATGCAGGGAATAATTTCAGTCTTTTGGTATTGGTTGAGACCTGTTTTGTGAGCCAGAACATGGTCTATTCTTGAGAATGTTCCATGGGCATTAGAATAGAATGAGTATTCTTTGGTTCTGGGGTGTAGTGTTCTATATATATCTATGAGGTCCAACTCGTCGAGTATGGCATTCGAAGCCTTTGATTCTTTATGGATTTTTTGCATGGGTGTTCTGTCTATTTCTGATAGTGGAGGATTGAGGTCCCCTACTATTAGCATATTTTTATCTATATGACTCTTTATTCTGGTTAAGAGTTGGCTTGTGTATCTTGCTGCTCCCTTGTTGGGGGCATTTATATTTATAATTGTCATATTCACTTGTTGGATACATCCTTTAAGAATAATATAGTGCCCTTCTGATATCTAACTATAGTCTATAGTTTAAAATCCAATCTTTCTGATATGAGAATTGCTACCCCAGCTTTCTTTTGAGGTCCATTGGCATGAAAGATGGTATTCCATCCCTTTACTTTCAGTCTGAATGTATCTTTAGGTTCAAAATGAGTCTCTTGTAGACAGCAAATGGATGGGTCATGTCTTTTTATCCAATCTGCAACCCTGTGGCACTTTATGGGAGCATTTAGGCCATTTACATTGAGACTGAATATTGAGAGATATGATTTTATTTATTATTTTTTTATAATGATTTTTTATTATATTATGTTAGTCACCAGAGAGATATGATTTTAATGATGCCATGTTGCCCGTAAAGTCTTTGTTTCTATTGATTGTGACTTTCTATTCTGTATCACTCCCGGGGCCTTTTTACCTTTATAGAACCCCCCTTAATATCTCCTGTAGGGCTGGTTTTGTGGTTACGAAATTGGTCAATGACTGGCGATTCTGGAAGGTCTTTATTTCTCCATCAATTCTGAATGACAGCCTTGCGGGATAAAGGATCCTTGGCTTCATGTTTTTCTCTGAAAGAGCTTTAAAAATGCCCCCCCCCCCCGAACGCTTTCTCTCATTCCAGGTCTGTGTAGAGAGGTCTGATGTAATTCTGATACCTTTGCCTTGGTACGTGAGAAATTTCTTTGCCCTGGCCCCTTTCAATACTGTATCCTTGGATCTAATATTTGTGAATTGCACTATGACATGACATGGCATAGGTTTGTCGTGGTTGAGTTTGGGAGGGGTCTATCTGCCTCTTGGACACAAATGTTTGTTTCCCTTGCTAGATTAGGGAAGTTTTCAGCTACAATTTGTTCAAATATCTCTTCTAGACCTCTGTTTTTCTCCACCCCCTCGGGGATGCCGATGATTCTGACATTGGAATGTTTCATTGAGTCAGTAATCTCCCGTAACCTACATTCTTGAGCATGGATTCCTTTAAGTCCAGATTCTATTTTAGCTTTTTCTTCTACTAACCCATCCTCCAATTCGCTGATACATTCCTCTGCCTCATTCACCCTGGCCGTCAGAGCCTCTAGTTTTGACTGCATTTGGCTCATACAATTTTTAATTTCTGCCAGGTTCACTCTCATTTCCACCCTTAGAGATTCCATATTCTCATTAACATTTTTGTTAATACTTTTTTCAAGTCTACACATCATCTTGACCATTGTTACTCTGAATTCCATTTCTGATAATTTGGTTATATCCATATCCATCAGTTCTGTGGCAGAGGCCACAGACTCATTGTCTTTTCTTTGCTGGGGGCATTTCCCCCTCTCATCATTCTGATGAGGAGAGGTTGCGGGGTTGTCCAGAGCCCAAGTTATTGACTGGGACCCAGGCTCTGCACCCTTGTTTTATAGGGATCTTAGGGTTGTGAGCTTCTTGATTTTTCAGCCTGCCTTCTGGGGGAGGGGCCTGCCACGCCGATACTCAGGCAACCCTGTTTGGGTAGAGTCTCCATGTCCCCTGCGAGGGGGGATGGGGATGGGCACGCTGTGAGCCGTTATTTCCAGGCTTTTGTTCTCTGGCGGCTTTCCCTGGCAGTTAGCTGTGCCTAATCTGAGCGTCAGAGCAGCAGTGGCCGAATCTTAGCCTCTGTCTCAGAACAGAGGGATCACGGACCATTCTCCACTGATGTTCTGGCCACTTTATTCTGTTTCTGTTTGTGCTGCTCAACCCTGCAGCGTCCCGGGATGTGCGGCCCACACCTGGTGTCCCAGCCCTCACTTCCAGGTCCAGCATGTCTCAGTCTTTGGGTTTCTAACACCGCCAGCTGCCAGCCGCCCACCACCCCCACACACTCCGGACCTCCCGGTCTCAGTCTGGTTCCAGTGAGTGCACTGGAGCTCCATTTCAGTCTGGTGGCGTGCGCTCCCTGGCTTATGGTCTCAGTCTGCTCTCTCGTGGGTGCCAGACCGAGAGTCCGCCCGCTCCCCTGTGCAGATGGCTACCGCTTCCCGGCCTGAACACGGCGGCTCCCTCCCCCTTCCGTTTATCTTCAGATATGTGTGCGTGGTTTCATGGCTCCCCGCTTGTACCTCAATACTCATCACTGAAGATGTTCATTTTTAGAGATCCAGGTGTATCTTCCTGCGTCTCAGGCTGATTCCATGGATGTTCAGGCTGGTCTGGTACCTATCCAACTCGACTCAGGGGACTGGCTGAAAAAGGGGTCCCCTACTCCTCCGCCATCTTAACTCCCCTCCCAAAGGTAGATGCTTAACCGACTCCATATATATTACTTCTTTATCCGTTCATTAGTCAATGAACATTTGGGCTCTTGCAATTTCTGAACCATAGGTAGTTCAATACTTAACTTAAAAAAAATGTTATTTATTTTTATTTATTTATTTGAGGGAGTGTGCATGAGAGAGCATGAGCAGGGGGAGGGGCAGAAGGAGAGTGCGAGGGGTAGAGGGACAGGGGCAGAGGGAGAGGAGAGGGAGAAGCAGATTCCCTGCTGAGCAGGGAGCCCTATGTGGTGCTCCCTTCCAGGACACTGAGATCATGACCGGAGCCAAAGGTAGATGCTTAACTGACTGAGCCACCCAGGTGCTCCTACATTTAACTTTTTGAGGAGCTTCCATACTGTTCTCCAGGTTGGTTGTACCAGTTTGCATTCCAACCAACAGTGCAAGAGGGAAACCCTTTCTCCACATTCTTGTCAACACCTATCACTTCCCGTGATGTAAATATTAGCCATTCGGACAGGTGTGAGGTGATATGTCATTGTAGTTTTGATTTCTATTTCCCTGATGATGAGTGATATTGTGCATCATTTCATGTGTCTGTTGGCCATGTGGATGTCTTCTTTGGAAAAATCTCTATTCGTGTCTTCAACTGATTTTTTAACTGGATTATTTTTTGGTTTTTTGTGTGTTGAGTTTGTTAAGTTCTTTATAGATTTTGGATTCTAAACCTTCCTCAGATATGTTATTTGCAAATATCTTCTACCATTCTGTAGGTTGCATTTTAGTTTTGTTGATTGTTACCTTTGTTGTGCAGAAGCTTTTAATCTTGATGAAGTACCAGAATTTTACTTTGCTTTTGTTTCTCTCTCCTTAGGAGACATATCTAGGAAGAAGTTGTCATGGCTGATGTCAAAGAGGTTTCTGTCTGCGTTCTCCTCTAGAATTTTGATGGTTTCCTGTCTCAAATTGAGGTCTTTCATCCATTTTGAATTTATTTTTGTGTATGGCATAAGAAAGTGGTCCAGTCTCATTCTTTTGCATGTCTCTGATCAGTTTTTCCAATAAAATTTGTTGAAGAGCTTGTCTTTTTTCCATTAGATACTATTTCCTTCTTTGTGAAAGATTAATTGACCATACAGTTGTGGGTTAATTTCAGGGTTTTCTATTCTGTTCTATCCATCTACATGTTTGTTTTTGTGCCAGTATCATACTGTCTTGATGACTCCAGCTTTTTTCTTTTTTATGTTCATTGAGCCAACATATAGTACATTAGATTTTTTTTAATTTTAAATTTGTTTATTTTATTTTATTTTTTGTTATGTTCAGGTAGACAGGATATAGTACATCATAACTTCTTGATGTAGTATTCAACGATTCATTAGTTGTATATAACACCCAGTGCTCATCACAATACATGCCTTCCTTATACCCATCACCCAGTTACCCCATGTTCCACACTCCTCCCCTCTGTAACCCTCAGTTTGTTTCCCAGAGTCCAGAGTCTCTCATGGTTTGTTTCCCTCTCTGATTTCTTCCCATTCAGTTTTCCCTCCCTTCTCCTGTAGTCCCCCACTCTATTCCTCCACAACCTCATCAATACTTATTGTTTCCTGTCTCATTAATTTTGGCCTTTCTAACTGGTGTAAGGTGGCATCTCACTGTGGTTTTGATTTGTATTTCCCTGATGGCTAGTGATGTTGAACATTTTTTCATGTGTCTCTTAGCCATTTGTATATATTTTTTGGAGAAGTGTCTGTTCATGTCTTCTGCCCATTTCTTGACTGGATTATTTGTTTTTTGGGTATTGAGGTTGATAAGTACTTTATAGATCTTAGATACCAGCCCTTTTTTCAAAATGTCATTTGCAAATAACTTCTCCCATTCTGTGGATTGCTTCTTAGTTTTGTCAACTGTTTGCTTTGTTGTGCAAAAGCTTATTATCTTGATGAATTCCCAATAGTTCATTTTTGCTTTTGTTTCCCTTGGCTTTAGAGACGTGTCATGAAAGAAGTTGCTGTGGCCAATGTCAAAGAAGTTACTGCCTGTGTTCTCCAGGATTTTCAACATTCCCCTGGCGATTCGGGGTCTTTCCCAGTTCCATACAAATTCTAGGATTGTTTGTTCCAGCTCTGTGAGAAATGATGATGACATTTTGATAGGGATTACATTGAAAGTGTAAATTGTTCTAGGTAGCAGAGACATTTTTACAATGTTTGTTCTTTCAATCCATGAACATGGAATGTTTTTGTGTCTTCCTCAATTTCTTTCATAAGTGTTTTGTAGATTCTAGAGAATCTTTACCTCTTTGGTTAGATTTATTCCTAGGTATCTTATGGTTTTTGGAGCTGTTGTAAATGGAATCAACTCCTTAATTTCTCTTTCTTCAGTCTCACTGTTAGTGTATACAAATGCAACTGATTTCTGAGCATTGATTTTGTATCCTGCCACGTTGCTGTATGAGTTCTAATAACTTGGGGGTGGAGTCTTTTGGGTTTTCCACATAAAGTATCATGTTATCTATGAAGAGAGAGAGTTTGAGTTCTTCTTTGCCTATTTGAATGCCTTTTATTTCTTTTTTTCTCTGATTGCTGGAAATAGGACTTCTAGGACTATGTTGAACGATAATGGTGAAAGTGGGCATCCTTGTCGTGTTCCTGACCTTAAAGGAAAAGCTCTCAGCTTTTCCCCCATTGAGAATAATATTTGCTGTGGGCTGTTCACTGATGGCTTTTATGATACTGAGGTATGTTCCCTATATCCCTGTACTTTGAAGAGTTTTAATCAGGAAAGGATGCTGTATTTTGTCAAATGATTTCTCGGGATCGGTTGAGAGGCTCAATAGTTCTTGTCTTTTCTTTTATTGATGTGCTCTATCATGTTGATTGATTTGCAAATGTTGAACCATCCTTGAATCCCAGGAATAAATTCCACCTGGTCGTGGTGAATCATCCTTTTAATGGACTGTTGGATCCTATTGGCTAGTATCTTGTTGAGTATTTTGGCATCCATCTTCATCAGGGATATTGGTTTATAATTTTCCTTTTGGATGGGTCTTTGTCTGGTTTTGGGATCAGGGTAATGCTGGCCTCATAGAACGAGTTTGGAAGTTTTCCTTCCATTTCTTTTTTTTTTAATTACTTTTTATTATGTTATGTTAGTTACCATACAGTATTTTTGAAACAGCTTCAGTAGGATAGGTATGATTTCTTCCTTAAATGTTTGATGGAATTCCCCTGGGAAACCATTTTCCCCTGGACTCTTGTTTTGGGGGAGGTTTTTGATGACTGCTTCAATTTCCTTCCTGGTTATTGGTCTGTTCAG
Source organism: Ursus arctos (assembly GCF_023065955.2). Taxonomy (NCBI): domain Eukaryota; kingdom Metazoa; phylum Chordata; class Mammalia; order Carnivora; family Ursidae; genus Ursus; species Ursus arctos. The sequence continues at coordinate 3,088,496 of NW_026623067.1, read as the reverse complement.
ATGATCTATTTCTACCTGTTTCAGTCTTGGTTTCCAGGAATGTGTCTATTTCTTTTAGATTGCTTAATTTGTTGGCATATAGTTGCTGGTAATAATTTCTGATGATTGTTTATATTTCCTTAGTGTTAGTAGTGATCTGTCCCCCTTTCATTCATGATTTTATGAATTTGGGTCCTTTCCCATTTATTTTGGTTAAGTCTGGCCATTGGCTTATCAATCTTATTAATTCTTTCAAAGAACCAGCTTCTAGTTTTGTTGATCTGCTCTACTGTATTTCTGGTTTCTAATTCATTGATCTCTGCTCTAATCTTTATTATTTCTCTTGTCCTGCTTGGTTTAGGCCTTGCTGTTCTTCCCCAGCTCCTTTAAGTGTAAGATTAGCTTGTGCATTTTGGATTTTTCTAATTTTTTGAGAGAGGCTTGGATGGCTGTGTATTTCCCTCTTGGGCCCACCTTTGCAGTATCCTACAGGTTTTGTACCGATGTGTTTTCATTCTCATTGGTTCCCATGAATTCTTTAAGTTCTTCTTTAATTTCTTGGTTGACCCAATCATTCTTTAGCAAGATGCTCTGTAACCTCCAAGTGTTTGAGTTCCTTCCAAATTTCTTCTTCTGATTAAGTTCCAGTCTCACAGCATAGTGGTCTGAAACTATGCAAGGGATAATCTCAATCTTTTGGTATCAGTTGAGACCTGATTTGTGACCCAGTATGTGATCTATTCTGTAGAAAGTTCCATGTGCACCCAAGAAGATGGAGTATTCTGTTGTTTTAGTGTGGAATGTTCTGTATATACTTATGAAGTCCGTCTGGTCCAATGTGCCATTCAAAGTTTTTGTTTCTTTGTTGATCTTCTGCTTAGATGATCTGTCCATTGCTGTGAGTGGAGTGTTTAGGTCTCCTATTATTAATGTATTCCTACCCATATGTTTCTTTATTTTGTTTATTAATTGACTTATGTATTTGGCTGCTGCCATGTTGGGGGTATAGATATTTACAATTGTTAGATCTTTTTGTTGGAAAGACCCTTTAAGTATGATCTAGTGACTCTCTACATCTCTTACTACAGTCTTTGGCTTAAAATCTAATTTGTCTGATATGAGATTGCTACCCCAGATTTCTTATGAGGTCCATTGGCATGGTAAATGATTCTCCATCCCCTTACCTTCAATCTGGAGGTGTCTTTAGGTTCAAAATGAGTCTCTTATAGACAGCATATGGATGGGTCCTGCTTTATTATCCAATATGACACCCTGTGTCTTTTGATAGGAGCATTCAGCCTGTTCATGTTGAGAGTAACTATTGAAAGATATGAATTTAGTGCCATTGTATTGCCTGTAAGGTCTCTGTTTCTGTGGGTTTTCTGTTTCTTTGTAGTCTATGACTCTTGGGGCTTCTCTTTGTTTGCAAACTCCTCTTTAATATTTCTTGCTGGGCTGGTTTGCTGGTCAATATTCTTTCAGTTTGTACCTCTCCTGAGCTCTTTATCTCTCCATCCATTCTGAATGACAGTCTTGCTGGGTAAAGTATTTTTGGCTGCACTGTTTTCATTTAATACCCTGAATATGTCCTGGCAGCCCTTTCTGGCTTGCCACGTCCCTGTGAACAGGTCTGATGTTAATCTGATGTTCCTCCCTCTATATGTAGGAAATCTCTTCCCCCTAGCTGGTCTCAGGATAGCTTCATTGGCTGTATAATTTGCAAGCTTCACTATTACATGTCAGGGTGCTGATCTATTTTTATTGATTTTGGAAGCGGTCCTCTCTGCTTCTTGGACTCCAGATTAGGGAAATTCTCAGCTATGATTTGCTCAAACATAACTTCTCATCCTCTCTCTCTCCACTCACTCAGGAATCCCAAGAATTCTGACACTGGAGTCTTTCATGGTGTTGTTGATATCTTTAAGTCTAATCTCATGTGCCACTAGCTGCCTATCCCTATCTTATTCAGCTTCCTTCCTTTCTATCATCTTATCCTCTAGATCACTATTTTGTTCTTATCCCTCATTTACCCTGGCTGTTCGAGTATCCAGTTTAGACTGCATCTCCTTCATAGCATTTCAAGTTCATCCTGTTTAGTTCTCATTTCTGCCCTTAGAGATTCTATGTTGTCACTGAGGTCTTTTTCAAGCCATGCTTGGTATCCTGAAGTCTGTCACTGATATCTTGCTTATATCCATATCCATTAGTTTTGTGGTGGAAGACATTGGCTCTGGCTCTTTTCTTTGTTGGGAGTCCCTCCTCCTAGTCATTCTGTTTAGGGATGGTTGAACAAATGGACAGAATCTAAAATATCAACCATGACCCAAGCAAATGCACCCTAACAAAATCTGGAGTGGTCAGACACCACCATCGAAAAAACAAAGCCAAAATGAAGTACGAGAATAAAATTTAAAAATTGAAATTAAAATTTAAAAGTTATACTATATATATCATAGAAATATATATGTGTGTGTGTATATATATATGATAGAAAATATCATATATACATATATTTTTTTAAAGGGTAAAGGGGAGGTATAATTGCTCAGTGTGGACAAAGTGGGGTGTTTCAGTTGTTCCTGAATGTATTTTGGTCTGTGTGTTAGAGGACACTATGTCCCAAAACCACTAGGAAAGTAAAACTTGTATATATAAATAGGTAAAACTGAGTAGAGTGAAAAACGGGCTAAAACAAAGCATATATCTATAAAAAAAATAGGTGTGTAAAAATACAAGTTAAAAAGCACCTATGAAAAAATGAGTTGCTATTATAGACCTCTAGTTAAAATGAGGAGAAGGTATAAGGATGATTACAGCAGGGGCGCCTGGGTGGCTCAGTCGTTAAGCGTCTGCCTTCGGCTCAGGGCGTGATCCCGGCGTTCTGGGATCGAGCCCCACATCAGGCTCCTCCGCTGTGAGCCTGCTTCTTCCTCTCCCACTCCCCCCTGCTTGTGTTCCCTCTCTCACTGGCTATCTATCTCTCTGTCAAATAAATAAATAAAATCTTTAAAAAAAAAAAAAAGGATGATTACAGCAGGGGAAAATGGCATGAGAAAAGGAAAAAAAAAAGAAAGGAAAGAAAAAAGAAAGAAAGAAGAAAAAGAAAGAAAGAAAGAAAGAAAGAAAGAAAGAAAGAAAAAGGAGAGGAGAAGAGGAAAGGAAAATTATATCTGAAAAATAAACAAGTTGTGAGGCCACACCAGGAGCTCAATATACAATTTTCCCCTTGTGTTGTGTTTTTACATTATAGGATCCAAAGGATTGTCATCCATCTGCTCTTTCAGCCTGTCTTCTGGGGGAGGAGACTGCCCCTCTGTTTCCCAGGTAATCTTGCCTGGGGAGTTGCCTCCCCACCCCAGCCATCCAGGGGATAGGCTCAGCGGAAATCAGGCTTCTGAGTGTATTTTGTAACCTGGGGCCTTTCTGGGCCTCTTCAGGGGATCAGAGCAAAAATGGCCACAGCCAAACCTCTGGCCCAGAGCAGAAAATTCAGTCGGCCCTCTTTAATAAACTCTGAGGGCAAGCAGTCTCCACTGCTGCTTGTGCCGCTGAAAACTGCAGCTTCCCACGGTGCACACCCACGGCTGCCCTCAGAAGTGTTTCCCACAGCTACTCTCTGAAATTATCTCTGCCCTTTGTAGTTTTCAAAACTGCGAGAAGCTGTGGGTTCGAGCACATAACCGAGGCTCCGGAATCAGGTCCAGTTCTGCTCTGAAGCCCCTTCCTGGCCACTACTGCTGTGCAAGTTTTTGCCCCGTTGTGGGCGCTGATTCCAGATTTTTTCAGATTGTCCAAGAACAAAGCGGATTATCGACCCACACCATTCACGGTTTCTGACCACTCTAGTTGTGAGTCCCTTCCCATGCTCTCTGACCACAACCTGCTTCCTGGATCCAACACTTGGGCCTTCCACCGTTTCAGGAATTTCCTTTTACTCTGTGGTCCCCGTATCCTGAGATCTACCTAGAATTCTGCCTTTTCATTTCCAAAGCCTGCCTCAGGGGGGGATGTCTCTTACTAAAGCTGATTTCCGAGGCTTCTGTGTTTGTGCTCTGGTGTTATATCACTTTCCGGGGGCCAGCTTATGGTGGCTCCCTCCCACTTCTGTTTGTCTTCTGACATCTCCTGGAGGATTCATGACTCCGCCCTTTCTATCTTGCCAAACACAGCCATTTTTCTGCTTGCAGAGATCCAGATATATATTCTTACACCCCAGGTTGATTTTGTGGATGTTCAAAATGGTTTGATAGATATCCAGCTAAATTCAGGGGGCCAGTTTAAATGGGGTATCCCACTCCTCTGCATTGTAGGCTTTGTCTCCACATCATTAGTTTTTTTACTATAATATGTTAGTCACCATACAGTACATCATTAGTTTTTGATGTACTGTTCCATGATTCATTGTTTGTATATAACACCCAGTATTCCGTGCAATACGGGCCCTCCTTGATACCCATCACCGGGCTAACCCATCCCCCCCACCCCACCCCTCTAAAACCCTCAATTTCTTTCCTGGAGTTCAGAGTCTCTCATGGTTAATCTCCCCCTCTGTTCCCCCCCTTCATTTTTCCCTTCCTTTTTTCTCCTAAAGATCTCCCTGTTTTTCCTTAAGTTCCACAAATGAGTGAAACCATATGATAATTGTCTTTCTCTGCTTGACTTATTTCATTTAGCGTAGTCTCCTCCAATCCCATCCATGTTGATGCAAATGTTGGGTAATCATTCTTTCTGATGGCTGAGTAATATTCCATTGTACATACAGACCATATCTTTATCCATTTGTCTGTTGAAGGGCATCTCGGCTCCTTCCACAGTTTAGCTATTGTGGACAATGCTGCTATGAGCATTGGGGTGCATATGGCCCTTCTCTTCACTACATCTGTATCTTTGGGGTAAATACCCAGTAGTGTAATTGCTGGATCATAGGGTAGCTCAATTTTTAATTTTTAAAGGAAACTCCACACTCTTTTCCAAAGTGGCTGTACCAATTTGCATTCCCACCAACAGTTTAAAAGGGTTCCCCTTTCTCCATATCCTCTCCAACATTTGTTGTCCATTTCTTGCGTTGTCCATTTTTGCCATTTTAACTGGCGTAAGGAGGTATCTCCATGTGGTTTTGATTTGAATTTCCCTGATGGCTAATGATTTTGAAAATTTTTCATGTGTCTGTTATCCATTTGTATGTCTTCATTGGGAAAGTGTCTGTTCATATCTTCTGCCCATTTTTTTATTTGATTATTTATTTCTCGTGTATTGAGCTTGAGAAGTTCTTTAGGGATCTTGGATACCAGCCTTTTATCTGTAGTTTCATTTGCAAATATCTTCTCCCATTCTGTGGGTTACCTCTTTGTTTTAATGACTGTTTCCTTTGCTGCGTAGAAACTTTTCATCTTGATGAAGTCCCACAACTTCATTTTTTCTTTTGTTTCCCTTGCCTTTGGGGATGTGTCATGAAAGAAGTTGCTGTGGCTGATGTCAAAGAGGTTACACCCTATGTTCTCCTCTAGAATTTTGATGGATTCCTGTCTCCCATCGAGGTCTTTCACCCACTTGGAGTTTATCTTTGTGTATGGTGTAAGAGAGTGGTCAAGTTTCATTCTTTTGTATGTAGCTGTCCAATTTTCCCAGCACCATTTATTGAAGAGACTGTCTTTTTTCCACTGGATGTTTTTTCCTGCTTTATCAAAGATTAGTTGACCATAGAGCCAAGGGTCCACTTCTGGAGTTTCTGTTCTGTTCCATTGGTCTATGTGCCTGTTTTTGTGCCAGTACCATACTGTCTTTGTGATCACAGCTTTGTAGTATAGCTTGAAATCTGGCAACGTGATGCCCCCAGCTTTTTTTTTTCCTTTTCAACATTTCCTTGGTGATTCGGGGCTTTTCTGATTCCACACAAATTCTAAGATTGTTTGTCCCAGCACTCTGAATCATGTCATTGGTATTTTGATTGGGATGATGTTGGAAGTGTAGATTGCTCTGGGTAGCATAGACATTTTAACTATGTTTATTCTTCCGATCCATGAGCATGGAATGTTTTTCCATCTTCTTGTGTCTTCTTCAATGTCTTTCATCAGTGTTCTATAGTTTCTAGAGTATAAATCCATTACCTCTCTGGTTAAGTTTATTCCGAGATATCTTATGGTTTTTCGTGCTATTATAAATGGAATCAATTCCCTAATTTCTCTTTCTTCAATCTCTTTGTTAGTGTATAGAAATGCAACTGAACCTGGGGGCTCCTGGGGGGCACAGCGGTTAAGCGTCTGCCTTCGGCTCAGGGCGTGATCCCGGCGTTATGGGATCGAGCCCCACATCAGGCTCTTCTGCTATGAGCCTGCTTCTTCCTCTCCCACTCCCCCTGCTTGTGTTCCCTCTCTCGCTGGCTGTCTCTATCTCTGTCGAATAAATAAATAAAATCTTTAAAAAAAGAAATGCAACTGAACCATACGTTACCTTGGAATTAACTTAACCAGAGACGTAAAGGACCTTTATTCCAGAAACTATAAATCACTCTTAAAAGACATTGAGGAAGACATAAAAAGATGGAAAGATATTCCATGCTCATGGATCGGAAGAATTAACATAGTTAAAATGTCCATGCTACCCAGAGCAATCTACACTTTCAATGCTATCCCGATCAAAATACCGAGAACGTTTTTCAAAGAACTGGAACAAATAGTCCTTAAATTTGTATGGAACCAGAAAAGACCCCGAATCTCCAAGGAACTGTTGAAAAGGAAAAACAAAGCTGGGGGCATCACAATGCCGGATTTCGAGCTGTACTACAAAGCTGTGATCACAAAGACAGCGTGGTACTGGCACAAAAACAGACACATAGACCAATGGAACAGAATAGAGAGCCCAAAAATGGACCCTCAGCTCTTTGGGCAACTAATATTTGATAAAGCAGGAAAAAACATCCGGTGGGAAAAAGACAGTCTCTTCAATAAATGGTGCTGGGAAAATTGGACAGCTACATGCAAAAGAATGAAACTTGACCACTCTCTCACACCATACACAAAAATAAACTCCAAATGGATGAAAGACCTCGATGTGAGACAGGAATCCATCAAAATTCTAGAGGAGAACATAGGCAGCAACCTCTACGACATCGGCCACAGCAACCTTTTTCATGACACATCCCCAAAGGCAAGAGAAACAAAAGATAAAATGAATTTATGGGACTTCATCAAGATTAAAAGTTTCTGCACATCCAAGGAAACAGTCAGAAAAACTAAGAGGCAGCCCACGGAATGGGAGAATATATTTGCAAATGACACTACAGATAAAGGACTGGTATCCAAGATCTACAAAGAACTTCTCAAACTCAATACACGAGAAACAAATAAACAAATCAAAAAATGGGCAGAAGATATGAACAGACACTTTTCCAATGAAGACATACAAATGGCTAACAGACACATGAAAAAATGTTCAAAATCATTAGCCATCAAGGAAATTCAAATCAAAACCACACTGAGATACCACCTTACGCCAGTTAGAATGGCAAAAATAGACAAGGCAAGAAACAACAATTGTTGGAGAGGATGTGGAGAAAGGGGATCCCTCCTACATTGTTGGTGGGAATGCAAGTTGGTACAGCCACTCTGGAAAACCGTGTGGAGGTCCCTTAAAGAGTTAAAAATTGAGCTACCCTATGATCCAGCCATTGCACTACTGGGTGTTTACCCCAAAGATACAGACGTAGTGAAGAGAAGGGCCATATGCACCCCAATGTTCATAGCAGCAATGTCCACAATAGCTAAATCGTGGAAGGAGCCGAGATGCCCTTCCACAGATGACTGGATTAAGAAGTTGTGGTCCATATATACAATGGAATATTACTCAGCAATCAGAAAGAATGAGTTCTCAACATTTGCTACAACATGGACGGCACTGGAGGAGATAATGCTAAGTGAAATAAGTCAAGCAGAGAAAGACAACTATCATATGATTTCTCTCATCTATGGAACATAAGAACTAGAATGATCAGTAGGGGAAGAAAGGGATAAAGAAAGGGGGGGTAATCAGAAGGGGGAATGAAACATGAGAGACTATGGACTATGAGAAACAAACTGAGGGCTACAGAGGGGAGGGGGGTGGGGGAATGGGATAGACCGGTGATGGGTAGTAAGGAGGGCACATATTGCATGGTGCACTGGGTGTTATACACAACTAATGAAGCATCGAGCCTTACATCGAAAACCGGGGATGTACTGTATGGTGACTAACATAATATAATAAAAAATCATTATTAAAAAAAAAAGAAATGCAACTGATATCTGTGTAATGATTTTGTATCCTGCCACGTTACCGAGTTGTTCTACGAGTTCTAGTAATTTGGGGGTGGAGTCTTTGGGGTTTTCCACATAAAGTATCATGTCATCTACAAAGAGAGAGAGTTTGACTTCTTCTTTGCCTATTTGAATACATTTAATTTCTTTTTGTTGTCTAATTGCTGTTGCCAGGACTTCTAATACTATGTTGAACAATAATGGTGAGAGTGGGCATCCTTGTCGTGTTCCTGATCTTAAGGGAAAGGCTTCCAGCTTTTCCCCATTGAGAATGATATTTGCTGTAGGCTTTTCATAGATGGTTTTTATGAAATTGAGAAATGTATCCTCTATTCCTACACTCTGAAGTGTTTTAATCAGGAAAGGATGCTAATCAGGAAAGCATTTTGTCAAATGTTTTTTTTCTGCATCAATTGAGAGGACTATATGATTCTCATCTCTTCTCTTATTAATGTGTTCTATCACACTGATTGATTTGTGAATGTTGAACCACCTTGCATTCCAGGGATGAATCCCACTTGGTCATGATGGATAATCCTTTTTATGTACTGTTGGATCCTATTAACTAGGATCTTGTTGAGAATTTTGGCATCCATATTCATCAGGGTATTGGTCTGTAATTCTCCTTTTTGATGGGGTTGTTGCCTGGTTTGGGGATCAAGATAATACCGGCCTCATAGAATGAGTTTGGAAGTTTTCTTTCTGTTTCTATATTTTGGGACAACTTCAGGAGAATAGGTATTATTTCTTCTTTGAATGTTTGGTAGAATTCCCCAGGAATCCATCAGGCCCTGCACTCTTGCTTTTTGGGAGATTTTGATCACTGCTTCAATCTCTTTTTGTATATAGGCTTTTTTAAGTTGTCAATCTTTTCCTGTTTCAGTCTTGGTAGTTTATAGGTTTCCAAGAAGGCATCCATTTCTTCCAGGTTGCTTAATTTATTGGTATATAGTTGTTGATAATAGTTTCTAATGATTGTTTCTATTTCCTTGGTGTTAGTCGTGATCTCTCCCGTTTCACTCATAATTTTATTATTTTGTGTCCTTTCTCTATTATTTTGGATAAGTCTGGCCATTGGCTTATCAATCTTATTAATTCTTTCAAAGAACCAGCTTCTAGTTTTGTTGATCTGCTCTACTGTATTTCTGGTTTCTAATTCATTGATCTCTGCTCTAATCTTAATTAGTTGTCTTTTTGTGTGTGGGTTAGGCCTGTTCTTTTGTTCCATCTCCATCTCCATCTCCATCTCCATCTGTTTAAGGTGTGAGTAATAGGACTGCATTTTAGATTTTTCTATTCTTTTGAGGGAGGCTTGGATGGCTATCTATTTCCCCCTTAGGACTGCCTTTGCAGTGTCCCACAGGTTTTGGGCCAATGTGTTTTCTTTCTCATTGGTTTCCATAAATTGCTTAAGTTCTTCTTTAATTTCCTGGTTTACCCAAACTTTCTTAAGCAGGATGTTCCTCAGTTTCCAAGTGTTTGAGTTTCTTCCAAATTTTTTCTAGTGATTGAGTTCCAGTTTCAATGCGTTGTGGTCTGAGAATATGCAGGGAATAATCTCAGTCTTTTGATATTGGTTGAGACCTGTTTTGTGACCCAGTATATGGTCTATTCTGGAGAAAGTTCCATGTGCCCTAGAGAAGAATGAGTATTCTGTTGTTTTAGGGTGTAATGTTCTGTATATATCTATGAGGTCCATCTGGTCCATTGTGTCATTCAAAGCTCTTGTTTCTTTATTAATTTTCTACTTAGGTGATCTGTCTATTGCTGAGAGTGGAGTGTTGAGGTCCCCTACTATTAACATATTATTGTCTATATGTCTCTTTATTTTGGTTAACAGTTGACTTATGTAGTTGGCTGGTTCCCTTGTTGGGGGCCTAGATACTTATAATTGTTAGATCCTCTTGTTGGTTACACCCTTTCAGAATAATATAGTGCCCTTCTGTATCTCTAACTACTGTCTGTAGCTTAAAATTGAATCTGTCTGATATGAAAATTCCTACCCCAGCTTTCTTTTGAGGTCCATTGGCATGAAAAATGGTTCTACATCCCTTCACTTTCAGTCTGGATGTATCCTTAGGTTCAAAGTGAGTCTCTTGTAAACAACATATGGATGGGTCATGTCTTTTTATCCAATCTACAACCCTGTGTTATTTTATGGGAGCATTTAGGCCATTCACATTGAGAGTGATTATTGAGAGATAGGATTTTAATATTGTCATGTTGCTTTTGAAGTCCCTGTTTCTAAAGATTGTCTCTGTAAATTTCTGTTCTATATCACTCTTGGGGTCTTTCTAGTTTTATAGAACCCCCTTTAATATTTCTTGTAAGGCTAGCTTGGTGGTCACATATTCTTTCAGTTTCTGCCAGTCTTGGAAACTCCTTGTCTCTCCATCCATTCTGAATACAGGATACAGGATCCTTGGCTGCATGTTCTTCTCACTTAGTGCTCTGAATATGTCCTGCCGGCCCTTTCTGGCTTGCCAGGTCTCTATAGACAGGTCCTATGTTATTCTGATGTTCCTTTCTCTGTACATAAGAAATCTCTTTCCTCTCGCCGTTTTCAGGATTGTTTCCTTGGTTCTAAGATTTGCGAATTGTACTATTATGTGTCGTGGTATTGGTCTGTTCTCATTGATCTTGGGAGGGGTCCTCTCTGCCTCTTGGACACAAGTGCTTGCTCCCTCCCCCAGATTAGGGAAGTTCTCAGCTACAATTTTCTCAGATATCGTTTCTAGACCTCTCTCTTTTTCCACCCCCTCGGGGATCTCAATAATTCTGACATTGGAATGTTTCATTGAGTCAGTAATCTCCCATAGCTTTTTTTCTTGAAATTGGATTCTTTTTCCTATGCTACCTCTTTTTCCTTCTTTTCTATCATCTCATCCTCTAACTCACTAATTCATTTTTCTGCCTCGTTTACCCTGGCAGTCAGAGCATCCAGTTTAGACTGCATTTGATTCATAGCGTTCTTAATTTCTGCCAGATTCGTTCTCATTTCAGTCCTTAGAGATTCTATATTTTCGTTAATATTTTTCTCAAGCCTATACATCATCTTGATAATTGTTACTCTGAAATCCATTTCTGACATCTTGGTTATATCCATATCCATTAGTTCTGTGGCAGAGACCACAGTCTCTCTTTCTTTCCTTTGTTGGGGGTTCCTCCTCTTTGTCATTCTGATGAGGAGTAGTTGTGGGGATGTACAGAGTCCAAATTATTGACCAGGACCCAAGCAAGATGCACCTGTTTCATAGAGACTTTAGGGATGTGGACTTCTTCTTTCAGCCTGACCTCTGGGGTGGGGGCCTGATGTGCTGATACTCGGGCAACCCTGTTTAGGCAGAGTTGCCCTGCCTCCTGTTAGGGGGAAATGGGCTCAGTGAGAACTGGTTTGCGGGGGCTTTTGTTCTCTGGTGGCTTTCCCTGGAAGTTTTCTGTCTTTTCTGAGAGTCAGAGCATCAGTAACCATATCCAAACCTCTGTCTCCAAACAGAGAGATCACAGTCTGCTCTTTACTGAGCTTTCCAGGCCACCCTGACTCCATCTCTGTCAGTGCTGCTAAAAACCCGCAGCGTCCTGGGTTGTGCGCCCCACAGCTATTCTCCCAGTTCTCGCTCCCAGGGCCCGGCACATCTCTGCCCTTTGTGCTCTAAAACTGCCAGCCACCCCTGATTTGCACGTGTACTCCAAGTTCAAGGTTTCAGTTTGGGCGGGCGGTGTCCTAAAAATCTTTCTCCACTGCTACCAGTCTGCTAGTCTGCCCCCCCCCCCCCAGCACAGGAGGCTTTTGTCTTGCTGGGGCATGAGGACGGAGCCTCCCTCACCCTTCCTTTTATCTTCCGATTACTGCCCATAGACTCTCAGCTCCCTGCTTCATACCTCTAGATGAACTGCCGAATATGTTCTGTTTGTAGAGATCCAGATGTATCTTCTTACATCTCAGGCTGATTTGTGGGTATTCAGGATGGTCTGGTAGATACCCAGCTCAATTCGGGGGACCGGTTGAAATAGGGTCCCCTACTCCTCTGCCATCTTTCCCCGCCTCCTTAGTGAGAGCTTTCTTATGGATAGATGAAGACCTGAATTTCTATGAACTTCCCCCTTAGAGTGACTTTTGTTGCATCCCATAAGTTTTCGTAGGTTCTCTTTTTCACTTGTCTTAAAGTACTTTTGAAATTTGTTTTGATTTCTTCTTTGACTGTTGGTTGTTCAGTAGTATGTTGTTAAATCTCCATATATTTTTGACTGTCCCATTTCTTCTTGTGACTGATTTCTAGTTTCATATCATTGTGGTTGGACAAGATTTGAACCAGAAGGTGAAGGGAGCATTCAGATTAAAGGTTTATTTCCTGGGTTTTTTTTTTTTTTTTGAGGGCAGACCATGAGTTCCAGGGGGACAGAGGAAGGTTTTGGAAGTGGGGGTGGGGATCAACCCTTGTTAGAATTACTGACTACTACCGTTCAGGCTGTGCACCACCATTCACACCATAGTCCTGATGGACTTGTACTCCCGATGGACTTGTACTTCATTAGAAACATTTTCTAGGAGGTGCAGGGCTGGCATTCTCTAAAACAAAGGTGCCATGTGGGTTCGTTGCTTGGCCCCAGGTCAGCAACCAGGATGTATGGTATTGTTGGGGATCAGAACCAGTCTTTCTGTTAGAAGTGACAGAAATAGGGCATGGTGAACTTCATCACAATCGCCGAGGTCCCAAGTGACCCACTGGGTGTTGGCGATGGGTGGGGCAGTGAGGTCTGTGGATCTGTCTCATCAGATCCTATGGAATTCAGGGACACCCTCCTGTCTGTTGAGTTGTGTGGAGACAAGTCGACAATAGTCTCTGGCCAGGCACAAGGGTCGCACTGGACCACCACCAGGCAGAGTGTGGTGGGAGCCACTGTTTGGTTTCCATGAAAACTGACAAGGGTCTGTGACTGTGATTCCTAGTAGCTTCATGGGGAGAGGAGGCCGGTGGTGGTGCACACTTCCTAGGGTTGTGGTCAGGACTAGTCTGGAGCCCACTGAAGTCCACCGTGCCTGGCAGAGAACACACACAGTCAGTGTAGCTGTGGGCACTATTCCCATGGCACTTTCATGCCAGGTCCCATGCTGCCACCTCCTGCTTTTCATCATCATCTTCATGGTCATGAGCCTCTGCTCTTGCCCTGTGGCCTCCGGGGTATTACCCTCCCTCCACCTGGCCCTCCCCCCTGGGGTCCTGTGCAACCCAATGCCGGGGTAGCCTTCTCAAGAGGCAGTTCTCGCCTGGTCAGTCCCCTGATGGAAGCCCATGGATCCCTTTTGAGGTGAGGACAATACCCTGCCCTGGAAGGGGGCTGCAGGTCCCCAGTCAGTTGAGCCACGTCTCTCTTCTCAGCCTGGCCTGCCCTGCCCTCAGTCTTCCTCAGGGAAGTTCTGCCCTAAGTTGACAGCTCTGAACTTAAAAATGAATATCTCAATGCCTTAGTTCATCTATGGCATGTCTTTAAAAAATGCTATTGGATTTTCAGAAGTCCTAGAGGGCTGTCTGCTCAAAGAGGGGATGTCCTGGGTGGGGCAGCCTTCCCTTCCACACCCCTCAGCATGTGCCTGAGCCCTGGAGCCAGCTGTCCAACTGAGGGTTGAGGGACCTGAGCCAGTCCATCTTGAGCCCAGGCTCTGTGTCAGCTGTGTAGACTGATATGTGCCAGCAGTGGTGGGTAGTTGGCATGGGCCAGGGACAGGCAGTTTCTCCTTCTCATTTCTTCACCCCCTCCCTCCCTGAGGTAGCTCAGAGCAGCCTCCAAGCCCCATATCTCGAGATCCCATGACCTGCGCCTCCAGTGTTCTGCTAGTGACCTTGGTGGTTTCCCATTGCTTCTGCCCCCCTTACCCACTCCCATGGCAGTTCCTGGATCAGGGGAGGGATCATACCCTTGTCTGTACTTGATCGTCTTCCTATGCCACACCAAGCCCACCCACCTTTGCGTCTTCCATGTATGTGCTTGGAAGCAAGCCCATCCACAGGGAACCTATTAGCCAAATGGATCCAGGTAATGACCATTGAATTAGAGATCTAGGATATATAACAAACCTGCTCTGAAACCTATCCCACACTCTGTGACTATCTCATACTAAAACAGAAACAATAATAGCTTTCTGGATTGTGAAATGCCATCTGCCTCTATTTACACTTTTGAATTTATAGATGCTGAGCCTGGGCAGCATGGCTCCTGTGGGCTAGGATTAACAGGTAAAGTATAAGAACTCAGTAAAATTTGAATTTGAGGTATAGACTGAATAATTATTGTAGAGTAAATACTTCCAAGTACAGCTTATGAACATTGCACAGCAAAAGCTTTTTCAAATAGGTTACTGAAAGAAAAATCTTTTATTTTTTATTTTAATTCCAGTAGAGTTAACATACAGTGTTATTTTAGTTTCAGGTGTACAATAAAGTGATTCAGTAATTCTATATATTATTCAGTGCTCATCAAGAAAAATGTACTCTTAATCCCCTTCATCTATTTCATTCATCCTTCCATCCACCTCCCCTCTGGTAACCATCAGTTTGTTCTCTATTGTTAAGAGTCTGTATTTTGTTTTGTCTCTTTTTTTTCCTCCTTTTTTGTTTCTTAAATTCCACATAAGAGTGACATCATATGGTATTTGTCTTTCTCTGACTGTCTGATTTCATTTAGGACAATACTCTCTAGCTCCATCCACATGGCTGCAAATGGCAGGATTTCATTCTTTTTATGGTCGAGTAATATTCCATTGTGTGTGTGTGTGTGTGTGTGTGTGTGTACACACATCTATCGTCTCATTTATCAGTTTATCTACAGACACTTGGGTTGCTTCCATATTGTGATATTGTAAATAATGTTGCAAGAAACATAGGGGTGCGTGTATCTTTTTGAGTTATTGTTTTCATATTCTTTGGGTAAATACCCAGTAGTGTAATTGCTGGATCGTAGGGTAGTTCTATATTTGAGTTTTTGAGGAAACTCCATACTGTTTTCCACGGTGGCTGCAACAGTTTGCATTCCCACCAACAGTGCAAGAGGGTTCCCCTTTATCCACATCCTCATTCTCCCAAAACCTGTTGTTTCTTGTGCTGTAGGTGTTAGCCATTCTGACAGGTGTGAGGTAATATCTCATTGTACTTTTGATTTGCATTTTCCTGATGATGGGTGATGGTGAGGATCTTATCATGTGACTGTTGGCCATCTGTATTTCTTCTTTGTAGAAATGTCTGTTCATGTCTTCTGCCTACTTTTTAACTGGATTATTTGTCTTTGGGTGTTGAGTTATATCAGTTCTATATATTTTGGACGCTATTTCTTCATTGCATAAGATATTTGCAAATATCTTCTCCCATTCAGTGGGTCGTCTTCTTATTATTATGTTTTCATTGTTCTTCTGCTATGCAGAAACTTTTTATTTTGATGTAGTCCCAGTACTTTATTTTTGCTTTTGTTTCCTTTGCCTCAGGAGCCATGTCTAGAAAAGTGTTGGTATAGTCCACGTCAGAGAAGTTACTGTCTGTGCCCTCTTGTAGGAATTTTATGGTTTCAGGTATCACACTGAGGTCTTGAAACTGCTTTGAGTTTGTCTGTATGGTGTAAGAAAGTGGTCTAATTTCATTCTTTTATGTAGCTGTCCAGTTTTCCCAACATCATTTGTTGTAGAGACTGTCCTTTTCCCTTTCGATATATATTTTTTTAATCTTTGTTCTTTTTTTTTTAAATGAATTTTATTATATTATGTTAGTCACCATACAGTACATCCCCGGTTTCCGATGTAAGGCTCGATGATTCATTAGTTGTGTATAACACCCAGTGCACCAAGCAATACGTGCCCTCCTTACTACCCATCACCGGTCTATCCCATTCCCCCACCCCCTCCCCTCTGAGGCCCTCAGTTTGTTTCTCATAGTCCATAGTCTCTCATGTTTCATTCTCCCTTCTGTTACCCCCCGCTTTCTTTATCCCTTTCTTCTCGTACCAACCTTCCTAGTTCTTATGTTCCATAGATGAGAGAAATCATATGATAGTTGTCTTTCTCTGCTTGACTTATTTCACTTAGCATTATCTCCTCCAGTGCCGTCCATGTTGTAGCAAATGTTGAGAACTCGTTCTTTCTGATAGCTGAGTAATATTCCATTGTATATATGGACCACAGCTTCTTAATCCAGTCATCTGTGGAAGGGCATCTCGGCTCCTTCCACGATTTAGCTATTGTGGACATTGCTGCTATGAACATTGGGGTGCATATGGCCCTTCTCTTTACTACGTCTGTATCTTTGGGGTAAACACCCAGTAGTGCAATGGCTGGATCATAGGGTAGCTCAATTTTTAACTTTTTAAGGGACCTCCACACTGTTGTCCAGAGTGGCTGTACCAACCTGCATTCCCACCAACAATGTAGGAGGGATCCCCTTTCTCCACATCCTCTCCAACAATTGTTGTCTCTTGCCTTGTCTATTTTTGCCATTCTAACTGGCGTACGGTGGTATCTCAGTGTGGTTTTGATTTGAATTTCCTTGATGGCTAATGATTTTGAACATTTTTTCATGTGTCTTTTAGCCATTTGTATGTCTTCATTGGAAAAGTGTCTGTTCATATCTTCTGCCCATTTTTTTATTTGTTTATTTGTTTCTTGTGTATTGAGTTTGAGAAGTTCTTTGTAGATCTTGGATACCAGTCTTTTATCTGTAGTGTCATTTGCAAATATATTCTCCCATTCCGTGGGCTGCCTCTTAGTTTTTTTGACTGTTTCCTTGGCTGTGCAGAAGCTTTTTATCTTGATGAAGTCCCACAAGTTCATTTAACTTTTGTTTTTCTTGCCTTTGGAAATGTGTCATGAAAAAGGTTGCTTTGGCCGATGTCGTAGAGGTTGCTGCCTATGCTCTCCTCTAGGATTTTGATGGATTCCTGTCTCACATTGAGGTCTTTCATCCATTTGGAGTTTATTTTTGTGTATGGTGTAAGATAGTGATCAAGTTTCATTCTTTTGCATGCAGCTGTCCAATTTTCCCAGCACCACTTATTGCAGAGACTGTCTTTTTCCCACCGGATGTTTTTTCCTGCTTTATCAAATATTAGTTGCCCAAAGAGCCGAGGGTCCATTTCTGGGCTCTCTATTCTGTTCCATTGGTCTATGTGTCTGTTTTTGTGCCAGTACCATGCTGTCTTTGTGATCACAGCTTTGTAGTACAGCTCGAAATCCGGCATTGTGATGCCCCCAGCTTTGTTTTTTCTTTTCAACAGTTCCTTGGAGATTCGGGGCCTTTTCTGTTTCCATACAAATTTAAGGACTATTTGTTCCAGTTCTTTGAAAAATGTCCTCGGTATTTTGATCGGGATAGCATTGAAAGTGTAGATTGCTCTGGGTAGCATGGACATTTTAACTATGTTAATTCTTCTGATCCATGAGCATGGAATATCTTTCCATCTTTTTATGTCTTCCTCAATGTCTTTCAAGAGTGATTTATAGTTTCTAGAATATAGGTCCTTTACGTCTCTGGTTAAGTTAATTCCAAGGTAACGTATGGTTTTTGGTGCTATTGTAAATGGGATGGATTCCCTAATTTCTCTTTCTTCGGTCTCGTTATTCGTGTATAGAAATGCAACTGATTTCTGAGCATTGATTTTGTATCCCGCCACGTTACTGAATTGCTCTATAACTTCTAATAGTTTGGGAGTGGCTTCTTTTGGGTTTTCCAAATAGAGTATCATGGCATCTGCGAAGAGAGACATTTTGACTTCTTCTTTGCCAATTTGAATACCTTTGATCCCTTTTTGTCGTCTGATTGCTGTTGCAAGGACTTCTAGTACTATGTTGAATAATAGTGGCGAGAGTGGGCATCCTTGTCGAGTTCCTGATCTTAAGGGAAAGGCTTCCAGCTTTTCCCCATTGAGAATAATATTTGCAGTAGGCTTTTCATATATGGCTTTTATGAGAATGAGAAATGTACCTTCTATTCCTACACTCTGAAGGGTTTTAATCAGGAAAGGATGCTGTATTTTGTCAAATGCTTTTTCGGCATCGATTGAGAGGGTCATTGTTTCCTGAGTCTTTTCTTGTTGATATGATGTATCACGCTGATTGATTTTCGAATATTGAACCACGCTTGCATCCCAGGTATGAATCCCACTTGATCATGATGGATAATCCTTTTAATGTACTGTTGGATTCTATTAGCAAGTATCTTGTTGAGGATTTTGGCGTCCATATTCATTAGGGAAATCGGTCTGTAATTCTCCTTTTTGAGGGGATCTTTGCCTGGTTTGTGGATCAAGGTAATATTGGCCTCGTAGAATGAGTTTGATAGCTTTCCTTCTGTTTCTATTTTTTGAAATAGCTTTAGGAGAATAGGTATTATTTTTTCTTTGAATGTTTGGTAGAATTCCCCAGGAAAACCGTCCAGACCTGGAGTTTTGTTATTTGGAAGGTTGTTTATCACTGACTCAATTTCTTCATAATTAATTGGCCTGTCCAAGGAATCAATTTCTTCCGGTTTCAATCTTGGTAGTTTATAGGTTTCCAGGAAGGATTCCGCCTCTTCCAGATTGCTTAGTTTATTGGCATATAGCTGTTGATAAAAATTTCTAATAATCCTTCCAATTTCAATGGTGTTCGTCGTGACCTCTCCTTTTTCATTCATAATTTTAATAATCTGGGTCCTTTCTCTTTTCTTTTGGATAAGTGTTGCCAGTGGTCTTTCAATTTTATTGATTCTCTCAAAGAACCAGCTTCTAGTCCTGTTGATCTGCTCTACTGTATTTCTGGTTTCTGATTGATTGATTTCAGCTTTAATTTTGGTCAGCTGCTTCTTCATGCGTGGGTTAGGCCTGTCCCTCTGTTGCTGTTCCAGCTTCTTTAGGTGAGAATGTAAAAACTGCATTTTAGATTTTTCTATTCTTTTGAGTGAGGCTTGGATGGCTATGTATTTCCCCCTTAGGACCGCCTTTGCAGTATCCCATAGGTTTTGGACTGTTGTATTTTCATTCTCATTGGTCTCCATAAATTGTTTAATTTGATTTTTGATTTCCCGGTTTATCGAGTCATTCCTGAGCAGGATGGTTCTTAGTCTCCAAGTGTTTGAGTTTCTTCCAAATTTTTCCTTGTGGTTGAGTTCCAATTTCAGAGCGTTGTGGTCTGAGAATATGCAGGGGATAATTTCAGTCTTTTGCTATCAGTCGAGACCTGTTTTGTGTCCCAGAACATGGTCTATTCTTGAGAATGTTCCATGGGCATTAGAATAGAATGAGTATTCTTTGGTTCTGGGGTGTAGTGTTCTATATATATCTATGAGGTCCAACTCGTCAAGTATGGCATTCAAAGCCTTTGATTCTTTGCTTAGTTTTTGCCTGGGTGTTCTGTCTATTTCTGATAGTGGAGTGTTGAGGTCCCCTACTATTAATGTATTTTTATTTATATGTCTCTTTATTCTGGTTAAGAGTTGGCTTGTGTATCTTGCTGCTCCCCTGTTGGGGGCATATATATTTATAATTGTCATATCCACTTGTTGAATACTTCCTTTAAGAATAATATAGTGCCTTCTGCATCTCTAACTATAGGCTGTAGTGTAAAATCCAATTTATCTGATATGAAAAGTGCTACCCCAGCTTTCTTTTGAGGTCCATTTGCGTGAAATATGGTACTCCATCACCTTACTCTCAGTCTGAATGCATCTTTGGGTTCAAAATGAGTCTCTTGTAGACAGCAAATGGATGGGTCATTTCTTTTTATCCAATCTGCAATCCTGTGGCATTTTATGGGATGGTTCAAACCATTCACATTAAGACTGAGTACTGAGAGATATGCTTTTAATGATGCCATGCTGCCAGTAAAGTCTTTGTTTGTATTGGCTGTGACTTTCTGTTCTGTATCACTCTTGGGGCCTTTTTACTTTTATAGAACCCCCCGTAATATCTCCTGTATGGCTGGTTTCGTGGTTACGAAATTGGTTAATGACTGGCGATTCTGAAATGTCTTTATTTCTCCATCAATTCTGAATGACAGCCTTGCTGGATAAAGGATCCTTGGCTGCATGTTTTTCTCTGAAAGAGCTTTAAATATGCTCCCCCAACCCTTTCTCTCATTCCAGGTCTGTGTAGACAGGTCTGACATAATTCTGAAGCCTTTGCCTTGGTACGTGAGAAATTTCTTTGCCCTGGCCGCTTTCAATACTGTATCCTTGGATCTAATATTTGCAAAATGCACTATGACGTGATGTGGCGTAGGTTTGTCGTGGTTGAGCTTGGGAGGGGTCTCTGCCTCTTGGACACAAATGTTTGTTTCCCTTGTTAGATTAGGGAAGTTTTCAGCTACAATTTGTTCAAATATCTCTTCTAGACCTCTGTTTTTCTCCACCCCCTCGGGGATGCCGATGATTCTAACATTGGATCGTTTCATTGAGTCAGTAACCTCCCGTAACCTACTTTCGTGGGCTTGGATTTTTTTAAGAGCAGCTTCTATTTTGGTTTTTTCCTCTATTAACCCATCCTCCAATTCACTAACCCGTTCCTCTGCTTCTGTGACTCTGGCCATCAGAGCCTCTAGTTTTGCCTGCATTTGGCTCATAGAATTTTTAATTTCTGTCAGATTCACTCTCATTTCTGTCCTTAGGGATTCTATATTCTCAGTAACCCTTTCGTTAATACTTTTTTCATTTCTACTCATCATTTTGACCATCGTTACTCTGAATTCCATTTCTGATAATTTGGTTACATCCATATCCATTATTTCTGTGGCAGAGGCCACAGACTCACTGTCTTTTCTTTGCTGGGGGGGAGGGCTTCTCCTTCTTGTCATTCTGATGAGGAGAGGTTGCGGGGTTGTCCAGAGCCCAAATTATTGACTGGGTCCCAGGCCGTGCCCCTTGTTTTATAGGGATCTTAGGGATGTGGGCTCCTTCTTTAAATATTTTATTTATTTATTTATCTGAGAGAGAGAGATAGACAGTCAGCAAGAACGGGAACAGAAGCAGGGGAGTGGGAGAGGAAGAAGCAGGCTTCCAGCAGAGGAGCCTGATGTGGGGCTCAATGCCAGGGCTCTGGGATCACACCCTGAGCTGAAGGCAGACGCTTAACAACTGAACTACCCAGGCGCCCCCAGCTTTGTTTTTCTTCTCAATACTGTGTTGGCTATTCACTATCTTTTGTGGTTCCATACAAAATTTTAGGATTGTGTGATTTCTTTTATTTTTTAAATTCAAATTCAATTAGCCAACTTGTAGTACATCATTAGTTTCACATGCAGTGTTCAATAAATTATAAGTTGTGCATAACACCCAGGGTTCATTGCATCACTTGCCCTTCTTAATGCCCATCACCCAGTTACCCCATCCCCACACACACAACTCCGCTCCAGCAACCCTCAGTTTGTTGCCATAGTGAAGAGTCTATCATGGCTTTTCTCCCTCTCTGATGACTTCCCATTCGGTTTTCCCTCCCTTTGTCTACAGTCCACTGCACTCTTTCTGATATTGTACATATGACAGAAACCATAGGAGAGTATCTTTCTCTGACTGACATATTTCGTTCAGCATAATACCCTCCAGCTCCATCCAGGTTGACATGTTGGTAAGTATTCATCCTCTCTGTTGGCTGAGTAATATTCCATTGAATATATGAACCACATCTTTATCCATTCATTGGTCCATAGATATCTGGGTTCTTCCACAGTTTGGCTATTGTGGACATTGCTGCTATGAACACTGGGGTGCAGGTGCCACTTCTTTTCACTACATTTGTATTTTTGTAGTAAATACCCAGTGGTGCAATTGCTGGGTTGTAGGGTAACTTTATATTTAACTTCTTAAGGAAACTCCATACTGTTTCCCAGAGTGCCTGTAAGAGTTTGCATTCCAACAAGAGGTGTAAAAGGGAGAAAGGGGATCCCTCTTACACTGTTGGTGGGAATGCAAGTTGGTACAGCCACTCTGGAAAACAGTGTGGAGGTCCCTTAAAAAGTTAAAAATTGAGCTACCCTATGATCCAGCCATTGCACTACTGGGTATTTACCCCAAATACAGACGTAGTGAAGAGAAGGGCCATATGCACCCCAATGTTCATAGCAGCATTGTCCACAATAGCTAAATCGTGGAAGTAACCGAGATGCCCTTCAACAGATGACTGGATTAAGAAGATGTGGTCCATATATACAATGGAATATTACTCAGCTATCAGAAAGAACGATTTCTCAACATTTGCTGCAACATGGACAGGACTGGAGAAGATAATGCTAAGTGAAATAAGTCAAGCAGAGAAAGACAATTATCATATGGTTTCACTCATTTATGGAACATAAGAAGTAGAAAGATCAGTAGGAGAAGAAAGAGATAAAGAAAGGGGGGGTAAACAGAAGGGGGAATGAACCATGAGAGACTATGGACTCTGGGAAACAGACTGAGGGCTTCAGAGCGGGGGGATGGGATGGGCTGGTGATGGGTATTGGGGAGGGCATGTATTGCATGGTGCACTGGGTGTTATATGCAAGTAATGAATCATGGAACTTTACATCAAAAACTAGGGATGTACTGCATGGTGACTAACATAATATAATAAAAAATATTATTATTAAAAAAATAATAAATAATTCCAAGGTAACGTATGATTTTTGGTGTTATTATAAATGGGATGGATTCCCTAATTTCTTTTTCTTCAGTCTCATTGTTCATGTATAGAAATGCAACTGATTTCTGAGCATTGATTTTGTATCCCACCACATTACTGAATTGCTCTATAACTTCTAGTAGTTTGGGAGTGGATTCTCTTGGGTTTTCCATATAGAGTATCATGTCATCTGTGAAGAGAGACAGTTTGACTTCTTCTTTGCCGATTTGGATACCTTTTATCCCTTTTTGTTGTCTGATTGTTGTTGCAAGGACTTCTAGTACTATGTTGAATAATAATGGCGAGAGTGGGCATCCTTGTCGTGCTCCTGATCTTAAGGGAAAGGCTTCCAGCATTTCCCCATTGAGAATGATATTTGCTGTAGGCTTTTCATAGATGAGTTTTATGAAATTGAGGAATGTACCCTCTATCCCTACACTCTGAAGGGTTTTAATCAGGAATGATGCTGTATTTTGTCAAATGCTTTTTCTGCATCTATTGAGAGGATCATATGATTTTTGGCTTTTTCCTTCTGGATAAAATCTATGACACTGATAGATTTGTGAATGCTGAACCACCCTTGCATCCCAGGGATGAATCCCACTTGATCGTGATGGATAATCCTTTTAATGTACTGTTGGATCCGAATAGCAAGGATCTTGTTGAGGATTTTGGCGTCCATATTCATTAGGGAAATCGGTCTCTAATTCTCTTTTTTGATGGGGTCTTTGCCTGGTTTGGGGATCAAGGTAATATTGGCCTCATGGAATGAGTTTGGTAGCTTTCCTTATGATTCTATTTTTTGAAATAGCTTTAGGAGAATAGATATTATTTCTTCTTTGAATGTTTGGTAGAATTGAGGAAGACACAAAAAGATGGAAAAATATTCCATGCTCATGGATCGGAAGAATTAACATAGTTAAAATGTCCATGCTACCCAGAGCAATTTACACTTTCATTGCTATCCCGATCAAAATACCAATGACATTTTTCAAATAACTGGAACAAACTGCCCTTAAATTCGTGTGGAACCAGAAAAGGCCCTGAATCACCAAGGAACTGTTAAAAAGGAAAAACAAAGCTGGGGGCATCACAATGCTGGATTTCAAGCTGTACTACAAAGCTGTGATCACAAAGACAGCATGGTACTGGCACAAAAACAGACACATAGACCAATGGAACAGAATAGAGAGCCCAGAAATGGACCCTCGGCTCTTTGGGCAACTAATCTTTGGCAAAGCAGGAAAAAACATCCAGTGGAAAAAAGACAGTCTCTTCAATAAATGGTGCTGGGAAAATTGGACAGCTACATACAAAAGAATGAAACTTGACCACTCTCTCACACCATACACAAAGATAAACTCCGAATGGATGAAAGACCTCTATGTGAGACAGGAATCCATCAAAATCCTAGAGGAGAGCATAAGCAGTAACCTCTACGACATCGGCCAAAGCAACATTTTCATGTCACATCTCCGAAGGCAAGAGAAACAAAAGATAAAATGAACTTGTGGGACTTCATCAAGATAAAAAGCTTCTGCACAGCCAAGGAAACAGTCAAAAAAACTAAGAGGCAACCCACGGGATGGGAGAATATATTTGCAAATGATACTACAGATAAAAGACTGGATCCAAGATCTACAAAGAACTTCTCAAACTCAATACATGAGAAACAAATAAACAAATCATAAAATGGGCAGAAGATATGAACAGACACTTTTCCAATGAAGACATACAAATGGCTAAAAGACACATGAAAAAATGTTCAAAATCATTAGCCATCAAGGAAATTCAAATCAAAACCACACTGAGATACCACCTTATGCCAGTTAGAATGGCAAAAATAGACAAGGCAAGAAACAACAATTGTTGGAGAGGATGTGGAGAAAGGGGATCCCTCCTACATTGTTGGTGGGAATGCAAGTTGGTACAGCCACTCTGGAAAACAGTGTGGAGGTCCCTTAAAAAGTTAAAAATTGAGCTACCCTATGATCCAGCCATTGCACTACTGGGTATTTACCCCAAAGATACAGACGTAGTGAAGAGAAGGGCCATATGCACCTCAATGTTCATAACAGCATTGTCCACAATAGCTAAATCGTGGAAGGAACCAAGATGCCCTTCCACAGATGACTGGATTAAGAAGCTGTGGTCCATATATACAATATAATATTACTCAGCTATCAAAAAGAACGATTTCTCAACATTTGCTGCAACATGGACGGCACTGGAGGAGATAATGCTAACTGAAATAAGTCAAGCAGAGAATGACAATCATCATATGGTTTCCCTCATCTATGGAACATAAGAACTAGGAAGATCAGTAGGAGAAGAAAGGGATAAAGAAAGGGGGGGTAATCAGAAGGGGGAATGAAGCATGAGAGACTATGGACTCTGAGAAACAAACTGAGGGCTTCAGAGGGGAGGGGAGTGGGGGAATATGATAGGCTGGTGATTTTAGTAAGGAGGGCACGTATTGTATGGTGCACTGGGTGTTATACGCAACTAATGAGTTATCGAACTTTAAATAAAAAAATAAATAAATAAAAATAAAATATTTAAAAATAAATAAATAAATAAATAAAAGTAAGAAACAACAGAGGACACTCAGGTTAGGGTGACAGAACACGGTGCCACAGGATCCTACAAGCCCGTATCAAATAAGCTACTTCAGGAAGGACAGTGTGTATGTCAACCCATAGTGCTAGTTGAATGGAAATGTCCTCTGCCCTCCCTAGTGTTCCTGGCCAAACCGATGGAGGAGGAAGAGTTGGAATTCAGACACCATTATTCTCACCGCTTAGGTGCCCAGGCTCATGGATGAGTCCCTTATAAGAAAGATTCCTACCCCAAATGAGGGGATAATTCCTCATTTCCACACAGGTGCTCTGCAACCTAGCTATCACCTTGAGTTGAACATAGAACACATATGTAGAACACATAAGGTTTCCAAGAAGGTCTTAATCCATCAGAGATACATAGAGCAATCTAACATGGGGTTCTACTCATTTGACAGTAAGGTTATTGAGAGATTTCTGTTTGGTTGACAGGTACAGAAACAATACAACCCACCAGTCAAGGGTTACCTGAGAAAATTACCTTACAGATAGAAAAGTTTAGAACCCAGGTGTTCCTCAACTGCTATTATCCAGGAATTAGGTAATTTTAATTTTCCCTGTGGAGTCTCTCTTTCCTCCCAGTCTCAAAGCTACAGCTGCCCTGCTTCTAAGGTCACATAACAATTATGAGCTTCCTGAGTGAGAAGCTGAGGACACCTCTTTTCTATAACCACTTCTTGTAGCCTCATCTCACACAAACAGATCCATTCTGAAGTCTCAGCCAGGTGTTTTTTACTCCAGTTCATGTGTTCAAGACTCAGATAGGAGGTGAGTTATGTCAGGTTTTCCTTAAGGTAGTGTTAGAATTCTCTCCTCACAATTTCAATATTCTAGCTCATTGAATGATAACTACTACCCATTGGTATTTCTTGATTAAAGATAAATTTAATTTATCTTATGAATATATAAACTTATAGGTTTGTAGAAAAACATTTCTGTTTTGTGATATTATATTTGAATTTGGATATATTTGACTTTATTAACTCTAATAAATCAGTTGAATTTCAAGTTACTTTATGCATTTCTGTAAATTCATTTTTTTAAAAGCAGAATGGATCTGAAATAATTCAGAATGATTTATGGTTATTAGTATAACCTTTTTTGGAAATATTTTCGTTTATTTCAGGTATTTAAGGTGTTGAAATCTTATTTAAGATTAAGATGCCAGATAATATTAAATGTGCTTAGCAGTTCGTAATAATGAGATTTTAGTAGATGAAAGAAATAACATTTTTATTCCATTAAATTGTTATTTTTGTGTTACCACAAAACTGTCTGGCAATAAAATCTACTTTTTATTGAATCTCTGTAAAGATAATTACCCGCTTAATGAATAGGGCCAGGTAATATTTAATATGATTTGAAATATCTCCTTAAATTAAAATCAGTTTTAGTATATTTTATTCTCTAAGTAAACTAAAACTGTAAAATGTGTATTTTAGTTTGGGTGAGGCTATTTTGTGTTAATAGAATAATTTGCAAAGTTTGAAGGTAAAGTATTTTCTTATTATAGATCAAATCTTCTAAATTTAGTATCACTGATTTTTCCTCTGAGGTTGCAAGGTGCAATTTGTGCAGTAACGTGTATTCTCAAGAAGTGACAAGAGAATTTCAATGATTTCAATTTTGTTACTAAAATTCAGAAGTTAGCATTTTCTGAATTCTGTAGGAATGATAGCATGGACTCAGAAGAGACAGAAAAATAGAGAGAAAATGATGATGACAGGGATTTTGTATTTCTGTCATATAAGGGCATCCAACCTCAAGAATCTGAATCTGTAGATGCTTGCCATGTATTTGAGAATTTTAAGTTTGTCTTAAAGTAATTCATGTTAATCCCCTGCCTTTTGTGCATTTACATCAACTGACCATGAACATAGGCCCTGAAGCAGAAGACATGCTCTTTATTGCCTTCAAATTCATAATTAACACAGCTGGTATGAGTCTCTGCTTGTTAATGTGAGGCACAGGTGTGTAATGTCAGGACATCTTACAAAGTCTTCGGAAAAAAGTCACACTTTGCTGGTACCCTTTTGGTTGTGTTCCTCAGGAAAACATACAGCTAGACAGGTTTCTTAGGGTTACTCAAAGTTCATAACTCATGGTTTGTGTTCAAGCACCTCCAGTGTTTTTCTATCTCCTATTCTGCAGTGACACCTTCCCTGCCTACGCATTTCCCCAGGACTGCTGAAAATTAAGTGTCTCGAAAACATAATATCCTTGTCAGCAAGCATTGTCTTTCTAGTAGTGCTCTACATGAGTTGAACTGCCAAAAAACTGTAGAAGCTTTTCAGTTATTCAATGATATCTAATGCTTTGCACGCCGATTTTTCTGGCATTTGCACCCTTTACAGAGGTATTTCCATTGAACCGATCTAGATAGAAAGGTATTTTCTTTTCTGAAATTGTGGTTTCATGGAGCAACTATTGCCCCTGAACCAAGACACTTGCCCACACTTTGTCGCTTGCAATTTCCATAATGATATTAGGCTGCCATTGTATGAGTCATGGATTTTATACTGCTTTTCATGGAATATGATAAAATTCATGAGGAAAAGTACATTATTGGGGTGCCTGGCTGGCTCAGTCAGGAGAGCATGCAGACTGTTGATCTCAGGGTTGTAAATCTGAGTCCCACGTTGTGTGTAGAGATTACTTCAAAAAATAAAAATCTTTTTAAACAGTACGTTATTGAATAGTATAATAATAAAGCAAAAGATAGGATGTGATTTTGTCATATATATTATACCATCAATATATGTCAGGCAGTGTGCAAAAAGTTGTATTAAATTTATATAATTGATTTAATAATACTGCTCTAAAAATAAGGCATTATAAAATGAGAAAGTAGATTTTATTAATCTTTATTTAATCCAAATTAACATATTATCAAATGAAAAATACCACTTGAGTTCGTTGAAATAATTTCATTTCATTATACGTTCTCTTTACTTCAGATGTCTGATTTAAGTCCAGAGACTGAATGATCAGCCTTTTGTCCCTAATTTATTTAATGGTGTTATTTTCCCCACACCGTCATCCATGATTATGCATATACTTTGTGGCTTAAAATTTGAGACTGGCCTAAAGTAAGGGCATAATAATGAGAGTCAAATTGATCTTCATTGTCTGTCTTCTGAGAGGGCTCAGAGGCTTCACTCTCAGCCCCACGACAACCTCGTCCCTTCTCACAGTGCTCAGATGTGCATTCCAATCTGTAGATTTTCAAGGTCTCAATTACGACAAACTACCCTTTAAACTCTGACCAACCTATATGACTGCTACAGATTTTTATTTTTTTATTTTTTATTTTTAAAGATTTTATTTATTTATCCGACAGAGATAGAGACAGCCAGCGAGAGAGGGAACACAAGCAGGGGGAGTGGGAGAGGAAGAAGCAGGCTCATAGCGGAGGAGCCTGATGTGGGGCTCGATCCCATAACGCCAGGATCACGCCCTGAGCCGAAGGCAGATGCTTAACCGCTGTGCCACCCAGGCGCCCCAACTCCTATAGATTTTTAAATACATATTTCATTTTTCCAGGTATACACCACGTTTTCTATACCCCATGACCCTCCCACAGCAGTGTTGCCAGTCACCTGATATAAACACAGGAATCAAAGACATTTAAAATTCAGAAAGACAACAACAACTTTTTTGTATAACTGCAACATTTGCATGCTTGCATGTAACATATATATAACTGTCGGGATATATATGTAGTGGAATAATTATTCATTATTTACCTGAAATTAAATTTTACCTGAGAGTCTCACACTTTATCTCTCAATTCTGATCTACGAGGTGCATGGTGCTCTTCTGTCCAGGTTCAGAACCACTGGCCTCAAGGATTTCATTTGAGAAAGACATTATTTGTTGAATCAGAAGATACTTTTTCTCAGTATGTGAATTCATTTAGAGTCTGAACATGAATTAGAATTGTCTGTCCAGCCACATAGTCCATGGGGTGGTAGAAGAAAATATTAAAGCTCTTAACTATGTTTTATTGAATATATTTCATTATCTTTTTAAAATGAATGGTGATATAAGCCTTTTCTTTTAAAAATGATTCTGACATAGTTATTAAGTAATTACACATCATTAGTGGCCAATACCCAAATGTCGTTTTATTGGTACTGGACTGTGATCCTTAAATTCTGGATACCATTGTGCGTTTAAGCTAATATTGTCTTTGTGCCTCTCTGGGGTCCAACATGACAGAATCCAGTGCCGCTGAGTGTACAGATATATGTTGGTGTAAAATACTAGTTCTTTGGTACTGACATTAAAGATGAAGTTGTCACATAATAGACTAAACTTCAGGATGAATATTTAAAAATATTTAATCAAATATACCTTCAAAAATTATATATATCAGGTGATTGGAGAACAGTATCTTTCCTCTGCAATGAGATTCTGAGTTTGAGCCAGGAATACTCTGTCTATATTTCTATACTAAAAACATATGTGAACACTCTCCCATTTCTGGGGAAGAATCTGAATAAAAGTGATATTTCTCTAGTTTTCCTATTGTTATAAAGGTAAATTTTTGAAGTCATAGGTTAGATCAATTGAATAAGATAATTACGCCTGTGTAGAGGGTAAATAGCATGATAAATTAATTGCAAAATTATTCAGTGATCATTTGCAAGGTGTTCTGATGTTAGAAATACCCTGCTTGGACTTGAGGAGAAGAATATTTTTTTAAATCAAAGACCTAAGTAAATTTTTATTGTTGTTTTATAGACATGCTGTGTTTGGTTTATAAGTTAGAGTGACAGCATTTTTCATGGTTTTGGTATATTTTACAAATGCAGCAGTTTACCAAGTACCTGTGGAGGGTTATGAAATTGGAGGCATCATCAGAATTGGTTGCAGGACCAACACTTCACTGTTCACAGACTTGACAGGGACCTGGGCAGCAGACTGGCAGCGATGTGGCTGTGCCTGGTGCAACTGTCATTTTGGTTTACTGTTAACAGACCCTGCACTTCTGCTTCTTCAGATCAAATTACAAACCTTGGTTCACTTTCTCAGTAAAGGTATTGATCCCACATCACCACTCAGCCAATCACAACTGCAGCACCTTCAGCACAGCTTTAGCAGGGAGATGTAAAGATGCTCTTCATACATTCTAGCAGAGAAGTGATACAGAACAGTGGCTACACATACAAGTTCTCTGGAAACCAGCAGTCTGGACCCAAATCTCGGCTCTGGCATTTGCTAGCTGGGTGACTCAGGGCTTGCTACTTAACCTGTCTGTGCTTCAAAGTCGTCGTCTATAAAACGGAAATACTAATGTTAATAGAATCTATTTTATAGTTTTGCTGTGAGGTTTAAAGGAGCTAACAAAGTGAAGTGCTATGAAGTGTTTGCCTTTCCTACCAAAGTTGTTGTAAACCATGACCCAGCTGGGTAATGTGGTGCCTTTGTGCATGATGCATAAACACTTCCTCACACAACTACTGTAAACATGGCTCACTGCTGACCATCCTGACTGTACCAGGAGTCAGGTTAAGGCTCTCCTTTACACCATAATCTGGCCACGAGGGACATTAAACATGGCATAATCCAACTGTCTCATTTCACAAACAAGGAAGCATAATCTAGAGAGGTGAAGCTGCTTGCCCGAGCTCACAAAGTTAATTGGCAACCCGTTCAGAGCTAACTCATCTTTGGTTATATAAGGAACAGACAATCTGAATGTTACTTTATTTCCACAGTGAAGCTTATGTTCATTAAACAAGAATAATAATGACTAATAAAACTACGCAATCCTATTAAGCTATTTCTCTTGTGGGAGAATTGAATGGGACATATTTTCTAATTTTAAATTTCTTAGGATACGTAAGTAAAAGAAATAATGACATGCCACTTTTGGATTTTCTCTACCACTTATTTCTTCAAAGTTGTTGAAACTATGAATGCAAAATAAAATAGTCTTCTTACACACATCTCCCTGAGTGTCTCACAGGGTCAAATTCATTTAATATTTGATGAATGTTGAAGGGAAAGTAACTCTGTCACCTACAGCTCATGACATAAAGGTTAAATCCAGTGTGCCAAATTTCAGAACAGGAAAATAAGCCAAATTTCTCTAGTAATAATCCTTCCCAATCACGGTTTCTCAAGACTCTATATTGTTCACCTGTTACACTCACTTTGCTTCTATAGTCATTTTTATTTCTATCCTTATTCTCCATTTTGAAAATTAAGATGCTAAATTCCAGCACAGTCTTCTTTTTAAAAAAGATTACTTATTTTAGGGGCGCCTGGGTGGCTCAGTCATTAAGTGTCTGCCTTTGGCTCAGGGCATGATCCCAGCGTTCTGGGATCGAGCCCCACATCAGGCTTCTCCTCTAGGAGTCTGCTTCTTCCTCTCCCACTCCCCCTGCTTGTGTTCCCTCTCTCGCTGGCTGTCTCTCTCTGTCAAATAAATACATAAAATCTTTAAAAAAAAAGATTACTTATTTTAGAAAGAAAGAGTGTGTGAGTGAGAGGAGAAACTCGAGCAGACTCCCTGCTGAGCAAGGATCTGGGGGTAAGGCTCCATGTGGGGCTCCACACTGGGCTCCACGTGGAGTTCAATCACACAACCCTGAGAACATGACCTGAGCTGAAACCAAGAGCCGGACACTTAAGGGACTGAGCTCCCCAAGTACAGGTTCCTTTTTAAATGTTTTATTAAACACCTGGGGCTAGCTTCTAGATATGGAAAGTGGTCTTAAATAGAAGTTGTTTTAAGTCTCCTAGCTACATTCAATTTTTTAGGGCAGGAATGACTAGCTTTCTGTGAGAGGTCCACCATTTATTATCTGCTAATTATAAAGCTGGATAAAATAGGAAATTGAAAGCCAGACCTTTTGAAAGCCAAATGATCAGCTGTAATTGTTTTGTATTGAAACTACAAAACGTGTTAGTCTAGCTCCCTGATTCCCTGGAGAAAACAATTTTAAACCATCTCCCCAGACTGATGACAGCCTTGTCAGAAAAAAACTTTGACTTAGTGATGTCTGAAATCTACAATTACAGAGTCATGCTTTAGGTCAGTGTTTTCAGAGTTTGGGTAATTTTCAGAGACTCCTGAGTTCCTCAACACCACCTGAGTTCTGCTGAATCAGAATCTTGAGGAGAGCGGTTTAGAAATGTGTATTTTTCACAAGGATTCTAGATGTTTCTGGGAGTTTACTATGCTTGAAAAGCTCTGTTTTGATTTAAGATTTTTGTTTCTCATTAAGGGACACATCTCTGGCAGATTCAAGAAATTTAGCTCTTTGGTAAGTTGTTCGTATCTGAACTTATGATCCACTAGGATGTGCGATTCTGAAGCAAGAGCTATAACTCCACTGAGGAAGAAAGAAGAGCACATAAAGAAGGAAGACAAGCTTCCACAATAGTGCCCAACAGGGGGCCTTGGACCCACTCTAGATATCAGCAGAAGACCTAAGTATTTTTAAAGGTATGGGAAGATGTGTTTGTATTAAATGAATTCTCATGAAAAATATTTCCACATGAATATTTTGATGCAAATTCACATATGTCATAAAGTTGAGAAATGTATGTTTTTCCTCTTGAAAATTGAGAGCTGTCTCTTACTTAGCAACTCCCTCCTAAGGTTATAGAAGAGATTTCTACCAAGGTATATAAAAGAGAGTAAGCCAGGTTCATGTTGAATAAACATTGTTAATAGGATTTATGGCAAAAACAATCATTTTTACCTACACCCCCTGGGCACGTTCACACCCAAATATCTACATTAGGTAATGCAACAGTGGGAATTAAGGCTGTAGGTAGAAGGAATATTAATAATCATGAGTGGGGACGCCTGGGTGGCTCAGTCTGTTCAGCATCTGCCTTCGGCTCAGTTCATGATCCCCGGATCCTAGGATAGAGTCCCACATCGGGCTCCTTACTCAGCGGGGAGCCTGCTTCTCCCTCCGCCTGCCATTCCCCCTGCTTGTGCGTGCTCTCTCTCTCTCTCTCTGACAAATAAATAAATAAATAAATTAATTAATTAATAAAATCGTTTTAAAAAGTGATATGACTTTAAGATGGGGAGATTATGTTGAGTTGTCAGTGAGTGCCCTGGGCACTCAAAAGGGTCCTTACAGATGCAAAGAGAAAAAACAGAAAGTATCACAATATGTGATAAAAAGATCATCTGGACAGTATTTTCTCCCGATTGTTTATTTGACAATTTTTCCCAATAGCATAAAATTAATTTAGTTCAACCATACAAACGCTCAAGAGTCTTTATATGGCCATCACCATTCTCAGTGCTGAATATTAAACAGTGTGATGCACTTAGCATAATCTCCTCCAGTCCCATCCATGTTGCTGCATATGGTGGGAAACAAACTGAGGGCTTCAGAGGGGATGGGGGTGGGGGATGGGCTAGCCCTGTGGTGGGTATTAAGGAGAGCATGTATTGCATGGAGCACTGGGTGTTATACTCAAACAATGAGTCATGGAACACTACATCAAAAACTAATGATGTACTGTATGGTGACTAACATAACATACTAAAAAAAATTATTAAAAAAATTTAAAAAACAGTGTGATGCAGAACAGTAAACCAATTCTTCCTAAGGAGGAAATGCATGTCCTATAGGAGTTGGACACTGGGCACACTATCCCGGCATGACTGTGGGAATACTGCTTGGATCTCTCTCTCTCTCTATCCATATCTATCTTATCAATATAACTATATCAAAATAACTATATCTACAGAATTTGTAGTAGAAATGATGGTGAGATTGTATTTATAAGACTTTATACAACATAGAATTAACGAATAATTGGGTAAAGTAAAAATGATGGTGTATTTATTTTGATTACAGAATAAATAACATTGATGCTGTGAGGTCTATTTTTTCAGATACACGCAATGTGTTTCTACTTTGCCACTATGATGATCACACTTTCCATTTCTATTACTTTTAAAATATGCCAATTTTTACAAGTTGGCATTGGAGTCTCAGCCAACACCTTCCTTCTTCTCATCCGCATCCTCATGCTCCTTCTGGATCACAGACCTAAGCCCACCGACCTGACCATCTGTCACTTGGCCTTTGTCCACATCATGAAACTCTTCACTGTCCTGTTTTTGTTGTCTTCAGACCTGTATGAATCACCAAATGTTCGAAACGATTTCAAATGTAAGGCTTTATTCTACGTGGGCAGAGTGATGAGAAGCCTCTCCATCTGCACCACCTGCCTCCTGAGCGTGCTCCAGGCCATCACCATCAGTCCCAGCACCTCCTGGTTGGCCAAGTTCAAACACAAATGCACAAAGTACATCCTTCATTTCTACCTCATCGTCTGGCTTCTGAGTGTGTCTCTCAGCAGTAACCTCATCTCCTACACTGTGCCTTCTTCTAATGTGACTCAGACTAATCTACTGCATGTCAGTAAATACTGCTCACTTTCCCCCATGAACTTCCTCATCAGGAATCTGTTTTTCACTCTGACCATATCTAGGGATGTCTTCCTTGTAGGAGTCATGCTGTTCGTAAGTGCATACATGGTGATGCTCTTGTCCAGGCATCGGAAGCAGTGTCAGCACCTTCACAGCTCCAGCCTCTCCTCAAGAGTCTTCCCAGAGAGAAGGGCCACCCAGACCATCCTGCTGCAGCTGAGTTTCTTTGTGGTCATGTACTGGGTGGACATGATCATCTCCTCCTCCACAGTCCTGCTGTGGACACACAGCCCACTCATCCAGGATTTCCAGACGCTTGTGGTCAATATGTATGCCACTGTCAGTCCTTTGGTGCTAATCAGTTGTGATAAAAGGATAATAAATATGTTGCAAAAATGTGGCAAAATTACCATCAATTTTAACAATTTCTTCATGAAATAATTATCTGAAAAATTTACTATTTTACCATTATTCACATGTCACAAGATTTTATTTAACTTTTAAAAATGGCTGAAATTAATGAATCATTGAACACTACATCAAAAACTAATGATGCTGGCTAACTGAACATAGTAAAAAATCGGTAAAAATAAAAATAAACATGGATGAAATTAAACTTTATCTAAATACTACAGAAACCAGTGATGTCACAGACTGGTATTTTTAGTTCATTATCCGTGATAATATGATAGTCCTACGTTTACATTTTCCTTCATATTTTATTTCTTGGGGACCTTGGGTGGCTTAGTTAGTTAAGCGTCTGCATTCAGCTCAGGTCATGACCCCAGGGTCCTGGGATTGAGCCCCTGTGTCAGGCTTTCTGCCTGCTTCTCCCTCTCCCTCTGCCCCTCCACCCCTGCTTGTGCTCTCTTTCTAATGAATAAATAAAATCTTTTTTAAAAGAGTATTTTCTTCCTATTCATGAGAAGAACACACTTAAGTAGCTCCTAATTGGTAATAATACCAATTTTTTTAAAGATTTTAAATATACGCTTACTACTTCAAAATATTTTAGCTGTGTGTCCTATTTTATTTTGAACAATAATTTTCCTCTTCACTCTTCTATTTATTTCTCTGTATTCTGGTTTTATTAAGGATTTGGAAATTCTGCTCTCATTTTCGTAGCTGCTCACTTTCTCTTGCTGCTTTTAATTTTTTCTCTTTTCTCACTATTTTTAACTTTTTTCCTTTTCTTCTCTATTACACAGTTTGAGTCTGTTCTCTGGAAAGTATTTTTATTTACCTAATTTTGTTACAAAGAAGGTCTGAATTCTATCATTGTTGTCTCTTTGAAATTAGAAATGTATTGATCATTTTTATTTTTTATTTTATTTTTTATTTAAATTCAATTAATTAACATTAGTTTCAGAGATAGAGTTCAGTGATTCACCAGTTGTATATAACACCCAGTGCTCATTACATCACGTGCCCTCCTTAATGCCCATCACCTAGTTACCCCATCCCCCCACCCTACTGATAATCATTTTTTTAAAAATTTTGCTTATTTTTTGTATACTTTAGTGAAACAACTAAATTACTTTATCCTAATCTTCATATATCTATAACAATAACTGTATTTTCCGTACTGTGCCTCTCTTAAATGTATTTGGTTACAATAAATCTGCTCAATCTTTCATTCATTAATCTTCTCATCAACACAGAATAACTTAGTACTTGATCAAAATATTGTATAATAATTTTTATTGGTTTCTTTCTATTAGGACCTTTTCCAAATACTCTTGGCAAGTTGTATAGCTTCTTACTCTTTTCAAATTATAGTGATTTCCTGTGTTCCCCATTGTCTTTACTTAAACGTTTTAAACATTACTGACACCTGATTTATGTGACATGTAATTTCTTCTGATCCTTCACTTATTAGCTTGTTTCTTTGTGTGTTTCACTTTTTATAACTTGGTTCTCATATTTGAGAAATGTCCTATTTGGGGTATCTCCAGTTGCTTTACTTCTTTGTTTATCTAATCACTCTGGGGGCATGATGGACAATTCACACAGGCTTGAGCTTTTGGTTGTCAGCCAGTATCTGGATGGATAATTGGCTTCTTAATTGGGCTACTTCACTAGATATTAGTCTAAACTTATTTCAGGTCCTGGGAAGGTTTAAAATTTCCCTCTCAGCTTTGATGGATATCTTAAGGATTCTTATAACTTCTGAGTATTTTTAGTTTCTTCATTAAAGGTCTCTTTTGGAACTTCTGTAATATTTAATGAAAGCACAAAAATCCACATTGAAAACATGAACAGAATAGTTCATATAAATATTTTGGGGTGGACAAAAGAATCTTATCTGAAAAAAAAATTTTTTTTGGACCATTCCCTCCAATCCCTAAGTTACAATATAACAATGTTATTTTATAGAATGTGATTATTTTCTTGGCACTTGTAAGTATTTTCATGTTTTGCACAAATATCCAGTGGGATAATCTTCCAATTCAATGGACAGTGTTTGTGCATGGTACTGGATTACTGTGTTTCTGTGACTAAGTCAGTACTGTAAGAAGTGGTTTTGTGAATTCAGGCTCTTATGCTCCACTTGCGGTGCTTCTTCCTAGTACATCCTTTACTCCATAGAAGTAATCTAAGTTTGTATTTTCTATCTAGTAGTTCTATAAAATATATTAAGTAATAAATATGTTTATTTGATGATTACACTATCTGACAATTTCTCTTGTCTATTACAGTGCTCAGAAAATATGACATGTAGGATTTATGCTTTCGTGAAGTTTATTATATTTTTAAAGATTAAAACCACACCACTTTATTTTTTATTTAAATTCAATTAGCCAACATATAGTACATCATTAGTTTCACATGTAGTGTTCAATAATTCATAAGTTGCATGTAATACCCAGTGCTCATCACAACACCCCATGCCATTTTATTTTATTATTTTTTTATTATGTTTAGTTAGCCAACATATGGTACATCATTAGTTTTTGATGTAGTGTTCAACAATTCATTAGTTGTGTATAATACCCAGTGCTCATCAGAACACGTGCCCTCCTTAATACCCATCACCCAGATACCACCCCCCTTCCTTCTGTAACCTTCAGTTTGTTTTCTGGAGTCCAGAGTCTCTCATGGTTTGTCTCCATCTCTGATTTCTTCCCACTCATTTTTCCCTCCCTTCCCCTGTGGTCTTCTGAGCTATTTCCTACCTTCCACATTGACTTGTTTCACTTAGCATAATCTCCTCCAGTACCATCCAGGTTGATGCAAATGTTGGGTATTCATCCTTTCTGATGGCTGAGTAATATTCCATTGTATATATGGACCAATTCTTCTTAATCCTTTTGTCTATTGAAGGGCATCTCAGCTCCTACAACAGTGTGGATATTTTGTGGACATTACTATTATGAACATTGGGGTCTGTGTGCCCCTTCTTTTCACTACGTCTGTATCTTTGGAGTAAATATGTAGTAGTGCAATTCCTGGCTCATACATAGGGTAGCTCTATTTTTAACTTTTTGAGGAACCTCCATACTGTTTTCCAGAGTGGCTGTACCAGCTTGCATTCCCACCAACAGTGTAAGAGGGTTCCCCTTTCTCCACATCCTCACCAATATTTGTTGTTCCCTCTCTTGTTAATTTTATTGTATTTTCCCCCATTTTTTACTATGTTATGTTAGTCACCATACAGTACATCATTAATTTTAGCCATTCTAGCTGGTGTGAGGTGGTATCTCATTGTGGTTTTGATTTGAATTTCTCTGATGGCAAGTGATGTTGAACATTTCTTCATGTGTCTCTTAGCAATTTGTATGTCTTATTTGAAGAAGTGTCTGTTCATGTCTTCTGCCCATTTCTTCACTGGATTTTTGGTTTTTTGGGTGTTGAGTTTGAGAAGTTCTTTATAGATCTTAGATACCAGCCCTTTATCTGAAATGTCATTTGCAAATATCTTCTTCCATTTTGTGGGTTGCCTCTTTGTTGACTGTTCCCTTTGTTGTCTCTCTTTTTTTATTTTTATTTTTCATTTTCTCATCTCCTGATTTATTTAGTGTATATTTCTCTGGGGTCATTGTTGCCATTTTAAGAAACAAACTGGATGCTAGAGGGAAGGGGGTGGAGGATGGGTTAACTGGGTGATGGACATTAAGGAGGGCATGTGATGTAATGAGCACTGGGTATTTTTTTCTTTTTTTTATGTTTTTTTATTATATTATGTTGGTCACCATACAGTACATCCCTGGTTTCTGAAGTAAAGTTTGATGATTCATTAGTTGCGTATAACACCCAGTGCACCATGCAATACATGCCCTCCTTACTACCCATCACCAGTCTATCCCATTCCCTCACTCCCCTCCCCTCTGAAGCCCTCAGTTTGTTTCCCAGAGTCCATAGTCTCTCATGCTTCATTCCCCCTTCTGATTACCCCCCTTTCTTTATCCCTTTCTTCCCCTACCGATCTTCCTAGTTCTTATGTTCCATAGATGAGAGAAATCATATGATAATTGTCTTTCTCTGCTTGACTTATTTCACTTAGCATTATCTTCTCTGAGCACTGGGTATTATATAAGACTGATGAACCACTGAACTCTACCTCCGAAACTAATAATACACTATACTTTAAATAACTGGATTTAAATGTATTAAAAAAAGAAAGGATGCTGTATTTTGTCAAATGCTTTTTCTCCATCTGTTGAGAGGATCATATGGATGAAGAAGATGTGGTATGAACTATACAATGG
The DNA here is from genome assembly GCF_023065955.2 of Ursus arctos. NCBI lineage: Eukaryota > Metazoa > Chordata > Mammalia > Carnivora > Ursidae > Ursus > Ursus arctos. The sequence continues at coordinate 3,048,874 of NW_026623067.1, read as the reverse complement.
AATATTATTCAGCCATGAAAAAATGAAATCTTACCCTTTAAACAATGGGGATGGATCTAGAGGGTATTATGGTAAGCATAAGTCAATCAGAAAAAAAACCATTACGGGGGGAGGAGTTAAGATGGTGGAGAGATAGGGGATCCCTTTTTCAGCTGGTCCCCTGAGTCGAGCTAGATAGGTACCAGACCATCCTGAACATCCACGGAATCAGCTTGAGACACAGGAAGATACATCTGGATCTCTACAAATGAACATCTCCAGGGATGAGTATTGAGGTACTAAATGGGGAGCCGTGAAACCGCGCACAGATATCGGAAGATAAATGGAAGGGGGAGGGAGCCCCCGCATTTGAGCGCCGGGTAGCAGTATCCATCTGCATGGGGGAGCAGGTGGAATTGCGGACTGGCACCCGCAACAGAGCAGACTGAGACCGTGAGCTGGGGAATGCGTGCGACCAGACTGAAAACCGGAACTCCAGAGTGCGCACGAACCACACTAAAACGGAGCTCTGGAGCACGCAGGGGCGGCTGGCGGTGTTAGAAAGACAAACGACAGAGACACGCTGGCCCTGGAAATAAGGGCTGGGACGCCGGGTGTGGGGCGCACATCCCGGGACACTGCAGGGTTGAGCAGCACCAACAGAAACAGAGTTAAAGTGGCCAGAACATCAGTGGAGAATGGTCCATGATCCCTCTGTTCTGAGACAGAGGCTGAGATTTTGCCACTGCTGCTCTGACTCTCAAGAGAGGCACAGCAAAGCACCAGGGAAAACCGCCAGAGAACAAAAGCCTAGAAATACCGGCTCACAGTGTGCCCATCCCCATCCCCCATCACAGGGGACACAGAGACTCTACCCAAACAGGGTTGCCTGAGTATCAGCATGGCAGGCCCCTCCCCCAGAAAGCAGGCTGAAAAATCAAGAAGCCGACATCCCTAAGGTCCCTATAAAACAAGAGCACACTGTATGGGTCCTGGTCAATAATTTGGGCTCTGGACAATCCCGCACCCTCTCCTCATCAGAATGACGAGAAGGAGAAAACCCCCCTAGCAAAGAAAAGACAATGAGTCTGTGGCTTCTGCCACAGAACTGATGGATATGGATATAACCAAATTATCAGAAATGGAATTCAGAGTAACAATGGTCAAGATGATGTGTAGGCTTGAAAAAAGTATTAACAAAAATGTTAATGAGAATATAGAAACTCTAAGGGCGGAAATGAGAGCTAATCTGGCAGAAATTAAAAATTCTATGAATCAAATGCAGTCAAAACTAGATGCTCTGATGGCCAGGGTGAATGAGGAAGAAGAACATACCAGTGAATTGGAGGATAGGTTAGTAGAAGAGAAAGCTAAAATAGAAACGTGGCTCAAAAAAATCCAATCTCAAGAATGTAGGTTACGGGAGATTACTGACTCAATGACACGTTCCAATGTCAGAATCATCGGCATCCCCAAGGGGGTGGAGAAAAACAGAGGTCTAGGAGAGATATTTGAACAAATTGTAGCTGAAAACTTCCCTAAGCTGGCAAAGGAAACAAGCATTCGTGTCCAAGAGGCAGAGAGGACCCCTCCCAAGCTCAACCATGACAAACCTATGCCACGTCACGTCACAGTGCAATTCACAAATATTAGAACCAAGGATACAGTATTGAAAGCAGGCAGGGCAAAGAAATTTCTCATGTACCAAGGCAAAGGTATCAGGATTACATCAGACCTCTCTACACAGACCTGGAATGAGAGAAAGGGTTGGGGGGGGCATTTTTAAAGCTCTTTCAGAGAAAAACATGCAGCCAAGGATCCTTTATCCAGCAAGGTTGTCATCCAGAATTGATGGAGAGATAAAGACCTTCCAGAATCACCAGTCATTGACCAATTTTGTAACCACGAAACCAGCCCTAGAGGAGATATTAAAGGGGGTTCTATAAAAGTAAAAATGACCCGAGTGATACAGAACAGAAAGTCACAATCTACAGAAACAATGACTTTACAGGCAACATGGCATCATTAAAATCATATCTCTCAATAATCAGTCTCAATGTAAATGGCCTAAATGCTCCCATAAAACACCACAGGGTTGCAGATTGGATAAAAAGACATGACCCATCCATTTGCTGTCTACAAGAGACTCATTTTGAACCTAAAGATGCATTCAGACTGAAAGTAAAGGGATGGAATACCATCTTTCATGCCAATGAACCTCAAAGAAAACTGGGGTAGCAATTCTCATATCAGAAAGATTGGATTTTAAACTAAAGACTATGGTTAGAGACACAGAAGGGCACTATATTATTCTTAAAGGATGTATCCAACAAGTGGATATGACAATTATAAATATATATGCCCCCAACAGGGGAGCAGCAAGATACACAAGGCAACTCTTAACCAGAATAAAGAGACATATAGATAAAAATATGTTAATAGTAGGGAACCTCAACCATCCACTATCAGAAATAGACAGAACACCCATGCAAAAAATTGACAAAGAAACAAGGGCTTTGAATGCCATACGTGATGAGTTGGACCTCCTAGATATATATAGAACACTACACCCCAGAACCAAAGAATACTCATTCTATTCTAATGCCCATGGAACATTCTCAAGAATAGACCATGTTCTGGGTCACAAAACAGGTCTCAACCGATACCAAAAGACTGAAATTATTCCCTGCATATTCTCAGACCACAACGCTTTGAAATTGGAACTCAACCATAAGGAAAAATTTGGAAGGAACTCAAACACTAACAGACTAAGAACCATCCTGCTCAGGAATGATTCGATAAACAAGGAAATCAAAAATCAATTTAAACAATTTATGGAGACCAACAGAATGAAAACACAACGGTCCAAAACCTATGGGACACTGCAAAGGCAGTCGTAAGGGGAAAATACATAGCCATTGAAGCCTCACTCAAAAGAACAGAAAAATCTGAAATGCGGTTTTTATATTCTCACCTCAAGAGGCTGGAACAGCAACAGAGGGAAGGCCTAATCCACGTACGAGGAAGCGGTTGACCAAAATTAGAGCTGAAATCAATCAAGCAGAAACCAGAAGTACAGTAGAGCAGATCAACAGGACCAGAAGCTGGTTCTTTGAGAGAATCAATAAAATTACAGACCACTGGCAACACTTATCGAAAAGAAAAGAGAAAGGACCCAGATTACTAAAATTATGAATGAAAAAGGAGAGGTCACGACCAACACCATTGAAATTGGAAGGATTATTAGAAATTTTTATCAACAGCTATATGCCAATAAACTAAGCAATCTGGAAGAGATGGAATCCTTCCTGGAAACCTATAAACTACCAAGATTGAAACTGGAAGAAATTGATTTCTTAAACAGGCCAATTAATTACAAAGAGAGTGAGTCAGTGATAAACAACCCTCCAAAAAACAAAACTCCAGGCCCGGATGATTTCCTGGGGAATTCTATCAAATATTCAAAGAAGAAATAATCCCTATTATCCTAAAGCTATTTCAAAAAATAGAAACAGAGGGAAAGCTACCAAACTCATTCTATGAGGCCAATATTACCTTGATCCCCAAACGAGGCAAAGACCCCATCAAAAAGGAGAATTACAGACCGATTTCCCTAATGAATATGGACGCCAAAATCCTCAACAAGATCCTGGCTAATAGAATCCAACAATACATTAAAAGGATTATCCATCATGACCAAGTGGGATTCATCCCTGGAATGCAAGGGTGGTTCAACATTTGCAAATCGATCAGTATCATAGATTTGATCCAGAAGGAAAAAGACAAAAATCATATGATTCTCTCAATAGATGCAGAAAAAGCACTTGACAAAATACAGCATCATTCCTGATGAAAACCCTTCAGAGTGTAGGGATAGAGGATACATTCTTCAATCTCATAAAAATCATCTATGAAAAACCTACAGCAAACATCATTCTCAATGGGGAAATGCTGGAAGCCTTTCCCTTATGATCAGGAACACGACAAGGATGCCGACTCTCGCCACTATTATTCAACATAGTACTAGAAGTCCTTGCAACAGCAATCAGACAACAAAAAGGGATAAAAGGTATCCAAATCGGCAAAGAAGAAGTCAAACTCTCTTTCTTCGCAGATGACATGGTACTCTATACGGAAAACCCAAAAGAATCCACTCCCAAACTATTAGAAGATATAGAGTAATGTGGCGGGATACAAAATCAATGCTCAGAAATCAGTTGCATTTTTATACACGAATAACGAGACCGAAGAAAGAGAAATTAGGGAATCCATCCCATTTACAACAGCACCAAAAACCATACGTTACCTTGGAATTAACTTAACCAGAGATGTAAAGGACCTATATTCTAGAAACTACAAATCACTCTTGAAAGACATTGAAGAAGACACAAAAAGATGGAAAAATAATCCATGCTCATGGATCAGAAGAATTAACATAGTTAAAATGTTCATGCTACCCAGAGCAATCTATACTTTCAATGCTATCCCGATCAAAATACCGAGGACATTTTTCAAGGAACTGGAACAAATTGTCCTTAAATTTGTATGGAACCAGAAAAGGCCCCAAATCGCCAAGGAATTGTTGAAAAGGAAAAACAAAGCTGGGGGCATCACAATGCCAGATTTCGAGCTGTACTACAAAGCTGTGATCACAAAGACAGCATGGTACTGGCACAAAAACAGACACATAGACCAACGGAACAGAATAGAGAACCCAGAAATGGACCCTCGGCTCTTTGGGCAACTAATCTTTGACAAAACAGGAAAAAACATCTGGTGGAAAAAAGTCTCTTCAATAAATGGTGCTGGGAAAATTGGACAGCTATATGGAAAAGAATGAAACTGACCACTCTCTCACACCATACACAAAGATAAACTCTAAATGGATGAAAGACCTCAATGTGAGATAGGAATCCATCAAAATCATAGAGGAGAACATAGGTAGCAACCTCTATGACATCGGCCAAAGCAACCTTTTTCATGACACATTTCCAAAGGCAAGAAAAACAAAAGGTAAAATGAACTTGTGGGACTTCATCAAGATAAAAAGCTTCTGCACAGCCAAGGAAACAGTCAAAAAAACTAAGAGGCAGCCCATGGAATGGGAGAAGTTATTTGCAAATGATACTATAGATAAAAGACTGGTATCCAAGATCTACAAAGAACTTCTCAAACTCAATACGTGAGAAACAAATAAACAAATCATAAAGTGGGCAGAAGATATGAACAGACACTTTTCCAATGAAGACATACAAATGGCTAAAAGACACATGAAAAAATGTTCAAAATCATTAGCCATCAGGGAAATTCAAATCAAAACCACACTGAGATACCACCGTACGCCAGTTAGAATGGCAAAAATTGACAAGGCAAGAAACAACAATTGCTGGAGAGGATGTGGAGAAAGGGGATCCCTCCTACATTGTTGGTGGGAATGCCAGTTGGTACAATCACTCTGGAAAACAGTGTGGAGGTCCCTTAAAAAGTTAAAAATTGAGCTACGCTATGATCCAGCCATTGCACTACTGGGTATTTACCCCAAAGATACAGACGTAGTAAAGAGAAGGGCCTTATGCACCCCAATGATCATAGCAGCATTGTCCACAATAGCTAAATCGTGGAAGGAACCAAGATGCCCTTCAGCAGATGACTGGATTAAGAAGCTGTGGTCCATATATACAATGGAATATTACTCAGCTATCAAAAAGAACAATTTCTCAACATTTGCTGCAACCTGGACGGCACTGGAGGAGATAATGCTAAGTGAAATAAGTCAAGCAGAGAAAGTCAATTATCATATGGTTTCTCTCATCTATGGAACATAAGAACTAGGACATTTGGTAGGGGAAGAAAGGGATAAAAAAGAGGGGTAATCAGAAGGGGGAATGAAGCATGAGAGACTATGGACTCTGAGAAACAAACTGAGGACTTCAGAGGAGAGGGGGGTGGGGTAATGGGATAGGCTGGTGATGGGTAGTAAGGAGGGCACGTATTGCATGGTGCACTGGGTGTTATACGCAACTAATGAATCATCGAACTTTACATCAAAAACCAGGGATGTACTGTATGGTGACTAACATAATATGATAAAAAAATATTTTAAAAAATTTAAAAATTAAGACAAGAGAAGAAAAGAATAAAAGAAACAAGCCTGGTCCTAATTCCAGAGGAAGCTGTTTTGGAGCTTTCTTTAATCAGTAGACTTGGTAGATGCAGGGCCGATGTTGGTCTCCTGAGGGAGAGAGCTTCTGGGCTGACTCACAGGCTGAGTTGCCTTGTAAAGATACCCCTGCCAGTTGCAGCAGGGAGGAATTTAGTGTAGAGGACTCCAGTCTCCACTGTAGGTGCTGTGATTCTCTCTGAAGCCCAAACATGCTGGTGGGTGGGAGGAAGGAGAGGTGGTGGAGGAGGAAGAATATGGTGTCAACCTGCCCTCTTGTCCCTGGGGGCCGGGATCTCCTGGCCACACTTTTCAGGAGGCCCTCTGAGAAAAGCAAACAATCTCCTGTGTCTCAGGTTTTCATCAGTTTCCTGCCCTTAACCCATCTGTGTCTGGGCTGTTGGCACACCCAGAGCCACAGACCTCCTGTATTTTATCTGTGGCCAGTGGCTGGGATTCAAAACTCCAGGTTTTAAAGGACCTAGTAAGGAGGAGAGGCTTGGGGCATGCCCAGCACTATCTCTGGCTATCCTTTTTCCTTCCATTTTCATGATAAATATTTCTCCACACCCTCATATTCAAACCTCATGTATCTTTAGGTCTAAAATGAGTTTCTTATAGGCAACATATAGATGGGACTTGCTTTTTTTTGTTTAACTGTTCTTATGATCTGTGTCTTTAGATTGGCGCATTTAGCGCATTTACATTTGGAGTAATTGTTGCTATGTTTTTAGTGCCATTTCATTACCTCTTTTGTCATTGTTTCTAGAGATTTTCTCTGACCTTTTCTTGTCTTGTTGTTGACTAATTCTTTTTTAACATTTTTATCTCTGTGGTAAGGATCTCCTTGATGATTCCATTCTCTTCTCAAGCCCACTGAGGATCTTATGATTGTCACTTTAAATTCTCCATCAGGCATGTTACTTACATCTGTTCCACTCAGATCTCTGGCCATGATCTCGTCTTGTTCTTTCACTTGGGATGAATTCCTCCTTTTTGGTATTTTTTCTGAGTCCCTGCCTTCTTCTCTGTTTTAGAAAAGCCAGTTAGGTTTCCTGCTCCTGAGAGTAATGGCTTTAGGACAAAGAGGTCACGTAATGTCCGTGGCCTGGCACTTCAGGGAGTGTCTCTGGTGTGTGCTGCATGCACTTCACAGTTGTGTTTTGGGGGCTCTATCGTTCAGAGCAGTCATCTGCAGAGGTGCTCCTTGCCTGCGGTGGGCAGTGTTTGGTCCTTGGCTAGAACCCGGCAAGTTTTAACTAGGTGTGCTCTGGACTGCTAAATGAGACCTGATACTACTCCCGCTAGAACTGAAGCCCTGCTGAATTCTTTGGTGAGGAGTCTTTGTGTGAGCAGGGGTTTGGCCTGGTCTTCTGGGGGAAGTGATAGCCACATGTGACTGATGCAAGTGTGGCTGGGAAGGATGGATCCATCAGAGCATGGTGGGCAGGGCATGGCATAAGCAATTTAGGTAGCAAGTGTTGGTGCTGCCCTGGTTCCCACAGGTGGCTCTTTGCTCAAGCTGAGGGATGGGGGATAGAATGGTGTCTGTCCATTCCTTTGTTCCTGGAGAGGTCTCTCCATGAATCTTGCCACTCTAGGACCCACTCCAAAATGAGGAATAATTTCCACACGGTGTGCTCCAGGTACTCTTCAGATCATTGTTTCCACACTCTATATCTGTTGGTTGTCTGCCTTCTTTCCAAGAGCACCCCGATGCCCTCCGGGCTGTCCCTGAGCCATTGCCTACTGACCTTAAAAACTCTAGGCGTTAAGCCCTGCTGTTTGCAAGAACTCTCAAAATTCATCCCCTCCTGCTGTCCAACCCAATCATTATGGGGACTCATTTTCTCCATGTGTTCCCCTGTGTGTTAGTCTGTCTCCCATCCTTCTTCATGGCCACAGCTCCTTCCCCACCGTAGCAGCCATGATCAGTTTCTCTAGGAAATCATGTCTCTGTACTTACTACCTTCTTTGATGTGGCCTCTTCTCTACCTTTAGTTGTGGAGTTTATTCTGCCAGTCTTCTGGTCAATTTCTGGAGTATTTAGAATGATTTGATAATTACCTAGTTGTATTTATAGGATAAGGTAAGCCTAGGGTCCTCCTACTCTGCCACCATCTTTCAACCCCTGCAATGTATATTTTAAATTATTAGAATTTCCTACAGATTTATACTAGTACAATTCTAATGAGTTACAGAAATGTTACTTTTATATAACTCTAACGAATTTTCTCCCTTTTGGCATCAGTAATGTTATAGTTATCTCATCTTTATGTAAAAATATGTTATACTTATAACTTTATATAATGTTATTTCTTATAATCAAGGTGAGAAAAAAGGAGAGAAATTACATATTTAAAATTTTCATATTAACCTTAATTCCCATTTTTGGATCCCTTCATCTGCTTCCATGTATTTCAATTATTCTCTAGAGTCATTTCTTGAGCCCCAAACATCTATGTTCCCATTTATTTTCTTTGTTCCCTTATTGGGAAATATATTGCATTTTATATGTGTACATCCAACAATATAATTATGTATATATTTTATACAATTGCTTTTTAAATTAGCTAAGAAATGGGAATAAATGTGCATTATCCTGTCTTTTATAATTACAGAATTATCTTTACTGATATTCTTTTTCTTTTTATATACATTCAAATTTCTGTCTGAGGCCATTTACTTATAGACTGAACTGGTTCCTTTAGGATATAAGGTGACTACCAACATACAACAGTGTTTTAACAGGGAAGTGTTCATTTTGCATTCATTTTTCGGATAGTTTGCTGGCAAAGGACACTCTATTAATCTTTTCTGAAAGTACTAAACAAAAAAAAATTGAAAAAGAAGGTGAAAAGCTTCCAAGGTAGCAAACAATTCCAGACCCAAACAATCCACCTCTGCGTCACAATATCCTAGTGTCGTAGATGATAATAGGTTGGACTGGGATGCAGACGGCAGGAATAAATGTAATATTAGACTGTAAAAGTCTGTGGAGTAGGTATTCCTGACTGAGTACAAATGGAAAACGTGTTTGTTAGGGATTCATATATGATACATTAGAAATCTACAAGACTGAACCCAAACAGGCTGACAGCTGATGCTCTGTGTTAATATTTGTAAGTTTAAAGAAATAAAAATGACAACTTTAATAACAAATGGTGTTGGATTAATAACGAGAACCACAAATGTGGCAGTCATAGTTAAGGTTATGGCTAAGCCTAGGATACATATAACAAAGATATTGGTTGTCACAGAAAAAACAAAGGCAATTGCTAAGGAGCAGATGCCCCAATAATGTGTGTCTGAAATAAAACATCCCTGTGACTACAAGCAACAGAGGGGACTGACAGATGTGGGGTCAGAGCGCACCCACCACAGGAGGCTGACACTTCAAAGTAAGATATATTAGGAAAGTCATTTCATAATCAAAATTCAGTGCTTTTTGGAAAAGAGGTGTCCTTTCTACTCCCAACGAATGCACCTGAAAAAGTACATGGAGTAGTGAAAGACACCCTGCATTCTCCCAATGCTAGATGCCCCTCTGTGTCCTCTGGAAGATAAGCTATTCCCCTACACAGGACAGGCTGAGAGCGTGTTTTCCTAAGTCCCACAAAGGAGCTTCTAGTTTTGTTATGACACTGAAAATAGACACCAACGTGAAACGCGTGTGAACACCGAGAATAATTTGTATCACTTGAGGTACACTGGGGAGTCTGGCATGGTGCTCTACTTGTTTTAAAGTTAGGGTGATGGTTTGACATCTTTTTCGTTGGCAAGAACAGAGACAATACATCCCTCCAGGACAAAGTGACTTAGAAAAATGAGCTCACACATGGAAACATTTGGAACCTAGCTGCTCCTTGTCTGTTATTTTCCAGGGATCAGGTAAGTTGAGTTTTCCCATTGGTGGCTCTATGACTAGCAATCCCAAGGCAGGGCTTGTCCAACTTCTTCAGGTGACATGAAAATTATGGACCTGGAGGGAGATGAGCTCATGGCATGCCTTCCTTATAACAATATCTTGGGTGCTTTAAGTCACACAAGAACTTGTTCCAAAGACTCCTTTTGGTGAGTGTCTATTTTTCAGTTTCATTAACCAAGAGAGCTCCAGAATCTGGTGAGTGGTAGGATGAGACAGAATTTTCTTAATGAAGTGTTAGGAGAATTTTCTTATAATTTCAGACATATCTCAATGAAGCATCAGTATATACAGTACGTGTGTCCAGATAAAAGGATCAATTTTATTAATCTTATGTGGCCATGCATTTATAGATTTTTGACAAGGTTTTATAACTTTGTGATATACTTGAACTGGAATTGTGTTTGACTTTCCTGTTACCAACTTTTCTCAATTTATTTTGGTTTATATGTTTAGGGAGAAGTTTTATCTTTTAGAATATATGAAATCTTAACAAATTCAGAATGACATAATTATACTTCTTTGATATTTTAAGTTGGAGACACATTATTAGTATTTTGATATTTTAGGACTGACTAAAATTAATGTCACAAATAATGAAATATTTTCAACATTTTGATATTTATTTGATACCACCATATAAACATAAAGATCATTTTTTACTTATTTATAGTATTTGCTAATATAACAATGTTTCTGGTTACAAAAATTTGTCTGAAATATGTTTCTGTCATTCGTCAAATCTTTGTAGAATTAATGAATAGCATGCAATATAATAATTATTCCATACATGAATATTGTAAGAACATTTGTAATATCCTGCATGAGTTCATGTTCAAATCCTTTCTAAAAATAAATTCAGCTTAAGTACTTAATATTTTTTATATAAACCAGAACATAAAATTCCATGTATATTCATTTGGGTGAGATAGTTTAGTGAGAATAGAGTAATTATTTGCCAAATCTGAAAGACATCACATCACCTTGTAATAAAAAAATTCTCTAAATGTTGTGTCCTCACTGTTTCTTTTGAAAGTTTAAAATAATCTCCTGCTTATTAAAACATGTATTCACAAATGTGACAAGTAAATTGCAATTTTGTTGTTGAAATTCATAACAACATTATGTGAATTCATTTGGAATAGCTTCTTCTAGTGTGTGTGTTCTTTTAAAACAAAAGACAGAGAGAATGGAATCCGGATAGCTTTAACATAGAAAGAAAATAAAATGATAAGAGGATGATTTTTCCTTCATGACCCATGAGGGCATCAAGTTCTCTTGAAGTTGAAAAGTAGAAAACCTCTATGTCTCTGGACATTAGAAAATTTCAAAATTTGAAAAATGAATTTATCTAAAATAAAATTTGAATTTCACACAGGATTATGGATTATGTCAGAAAGGATGAACTTCGATCATGATCAGCATAAGAGGAGAAGAGAGGCCATGTTCGTCCAAATTCCATCGTTCAAATGGATGTTATCCCTCCACACTAATATTTTACACAGTTGATGTGACTCTTGTTATTACTATCATGAAGAGGGTCACAGTGTTAAAATACTCCACTTTAGAATAGAATGCTGTTATACTTTGCTGGCATCTTAGTACTGATGGTCAGAAAAACACATTGCCAAAGGATTTTTAGGCTTTTTTCCAAAATTTATTCTATGTGATTTATGATCAAGCTTCTCCTATATTTTTGTCTCTTACTTCTGCAGTGATAATTTCCCTTCTTATGCTGTTTCCCATGAATACTGAGAATTAAATGTCTTAAAAGTATAGACATCAAGTATTGGCTACCACCTTCACCCAACCCAAAGATCAATTGCCAAAGAATACTAGATATATTTAACTTTTTTAAATGTAATGTTAGTCAACATACAGTACCTCATTAGTTTTCAATGTAGTGTTCCATGATTCTTTGTTTGCATATAACACCCAGTGCTCCATGAAATATGCCCCCCCTTAATACCCATCACCAGGCTAACCTATCCTCCCACCCCCTCCCCACTAAAACCCTCAGTTTGTTTCCTGGAGTCCATAGTCTCTCATGGTTCGTCTCCTCCTCTGATTTCCGCCTCTTCATTTTTCCCTTCCTTCTCATGTCCTCCCTGCTATTCCTTATGTTCCACAAATAAGTGAAACTATATGATAATTGTCTTTCTCTGTTTGACTTATATCACTTAGCATAACCTCCTCCAGTTCCATCCATGTTGATGCAAATGTTGGGTAATCATCTTTTCTGATGGCTAAATAACATTTCATTGTATATATGAACCACGTCTTTATCCATTCGTCTGTTGAAGGGCATCTAAGCTCCTTCTACACTTTGGCTATTATGGACATTGCTGCTATGAACATTGTGGTGCATGTCTCTTCTTTTCAGTATTACATCTGTATCTTTGGGGTAAATACCCAGTAGTGCAATTGCTGGGTCATATGGTAGCTCTATTTTTAACTTTTTGAAGGACTTCCACACTGTTTTCCAAAGTGGCTGGACCAACCTGCATTCCCACCAGCAGTGGAAGAGGGTTCCTCATTCTCCACATCCTCTCCGCATTTGTTCTTTCTTGCCTTGTCAATTTTTGCCATTCTAACTGGTGTAAGGTGGTATTTCAATGTGGTTTTGATTTGAATTTCCCTAATAGCTAATGATATTGAACATTCTTTCATGCATCCGTTAACCATTTGTATGTCCTCATTTGAAAAGTGTCTGCTCATGTCTTTTTTTTTTAGATTTTAAAGCATTTTTATATATTTTATTTATTTTTTATAGTAATATTTTATTATGTTATGTTAGTCACCATACAGTGTATCCTTAGTTTTTGATGTAATGTTCCATGGTTCATTATTTGCGTATAACACCCATTGCACCATGCTATATGTGTCCTACTTAATACCCATCACTGGCCTATCCGAATCCCCCACCCCTCCTCTCTGAAGCCTTCAGTTTGATTCCCAGAGTCCATAGTCTCTCGTGGTTCATTCCCCCTTTCCTTTATACCCCCTTCATTCTTCCCTTCCTTCTTCTACCTATCTTTCTACTTCTTATGTTCCATAAATGAGCGAAACCATATAATAATTGTCTTTCTCTGCTTGTCTTACTTCGATTAGCATTATCTCCTCCAGTCCCATCCGTGTTGCTGCAAATGTTGTGAAATCGTTCTTTCTGATGGCTGAGTAATATTCCATTGTATATATGGACCACATCTTTTTTTTAAAAATAAATTTTTTATTATATTATGTTAGTCACCATGCAGTACATCCCTAGTTTTTGATGTAAAGTTCCATGATCCATTACTTGCATATAACACCCAGTGCACAATGCAATATGTGCCCTCCTAATACCCATCACCAGCCTATCCCATTCCCCCACCCCCGTCCCCTCTGAAGCCCTCAGTTTGTTTCCCAGATTCCATAATCTCTCACGGTTCATTCCCCCTTCTGTTTACCCCCCCCTTTCTTCTTCCCCTTCTTCTCCTACCAATCTTCCTGCTTCTTATGTTCTATAAATGAGTGAAACCATATGATAATTGTCTTTCTCTGCTTGACTTATTTTGCTTACCATTATCTCTTCCAGCCCCATCCATGTTGCTGCAAATGTTGAGAAATTGTTCTTTTTGATGGCTGAGTAATATTCCATTGTATATATGGACCACATCTACTTAATCCAGTCATCTGTTGAAGCTCATCTCGGCTCCTTTCACGATTTAGCTATAGTGGACAATGCTGCTATGAACATTGGGGTGCATATGGCCCTTCCCTTCACTACGTTTGTATCTTTGAGGTAAATACCCAGTAGTGCAATTGCTGGATTACAGCATAGCTCAATTTTTAACTTGTAAGGGACCTCCACACTGTTTTCCAGAGTGGCTGTATCAACTTGCATTCCCACAAACAGTGTAAGAGGCATCCCCTTTCTCCACATTCTCTCCAACATTTGTTGTTTCCTGCCTTGTCAATTTTTGAAATTCCAAATGACGTAAGGTGGTATCTCAATGTGGTTTTGATTTGAATTCCCCTGATGGCTAATGATTTTGAACATTTTTTCATGTGTCAGTTAGCCATTTGTATGTCTTCATTGGAAAAGTGTCTGTTCATATCTTCTGCCCATTTTATGATTTGTTTATTTGTTTCTTCTGTATTGAGTTTGAGAAGTTCTTTGTAGATCTTGGATACCAGTCTTTTATCCGTAGTGTCATTCGCAAATATCTTCTCCCATTCCGTGGGATGCCTCTTAGTTTTTTTGACTATTTCCTTGGCTGTGCAGAAGCTTTTTATCTTGATGAAGTCCCACAAGTTCATTTTACCTTTTGTTTCTCTTGCCTTTGGAGATGTGTCATGAAAAAACTTGCTGTGGCTGATGTCAAAGAGGTTGCAGCCTATGTTCTCCTCTATGACTTTGATGGATTTCTGTCTCACATCGAGATCTTTCATCCATTTCAGTTTTCTTTGTGTATGGTGTGAGAGAGTATGTCAAGTTTCATTCTTTTCTATATAGCTGTTCAATTTTCCCAGCACCGTTTGTTGAAGAGACTGTCTTTTTTCCACTGGATGTTTTTTCCTGCTTTGTCAAAGATCAGCTGCCCATAGAGCCAAGGGTCCATTTCTGGGTTCTCTATTCTGTTCCACTGGTCTATGTGTCTGTATTTGTGCCAGTACCATGCTGTCTTTATGATCACAGCTTTGTAGTACACCTTGATATCAGGTAACATGATGCGCTGACCTTTGTTTTTCATTTTCAACATTTCCTTGGCAGTTTGGGGCCTTTTCTCATTCCACACAAATTTAAGGCCTTTTGTTCCTCCTCTTTGAAAAATGTCATTGGTATTTTGATCACAATGGCATTGAACTTGTAGATTGCGCTGGGTAACATAGACATTTTAACTGTTTATTCTTCCAATCCATGAGCATGGAATGTTTTTCCATCTTTTTGTGTCTTCTTCGATGTCTTTCAAGAGTGATTTGTAGTTTCTAGAATTTCATCCTTTACGTCTCTGGTTAAGTTAATTCCGAGATAATGTATGATTATTGCTGCTATTATGAATGGAATCGATTGCCTTATTTCTCTTACTTCAGTCTCATCATTCGTGTATAGAAATGCAACTGATTTCTGAGCATTGATTTTGTATCCCACCACATTACTGAATTGCTCTATAACTTCTAGTAATTTGGGGGTGGAGTCTTTTGGGTTTTCCATATAGAGTATCATGTCATCTGTGAAGAGAGACAGTTTGACTTCTTCTTTGCCGATTTGGATACCTTTTATCCCTTTTTGTTGTCTGATTGGTGTTGCAAGGACTTCTAGAACTATGTTGAATAATAGTGGTGAGAGTGGGCATCCTTGTCGTGTTCCTGATCTTAAGGGAAAGGTTTCCAGCTTTTCCCCATTGAGAATAATATTCAGTGTAGGGTTTTCATAGATGATTTTTATGAGATTGAGGAATGTACCTTCTATCCCTACATGCCGAAGGATCTAATCAGGAAAGGATGCTGTATTTTGTCAAATGGTTTTTCTGCATCAATTGAGAGGATCATATAGTTCTTGTCTCTTTTCTTGTTGATAAAATCTATCACACTGATCGATTTGTAAATGTTGAACCTCACTTGTATCCCACTTGATCATGATGGATAATCCTTTTAATGTACTGTTGGATCCTATTAGCTAGGATCTTGTTGTTAATTTTGGCATCCATACTGATCAGGGATATCAGTGTGTAATTTTGCTTTTGATATGGGCTTTGCCTGGTTTGGGAATCAAGGTGATATTGGCCTCATAGAATGAGTTTGGTAGTTTTCCTTCTGTTTCTATTTTTTGAAACAGCTTTAGGAGCATAGGTATTATTTCTTCTTTGGATCTTTGGTAGAATTCCCCAGGGAATCCATCAGGCCCTGGAATCTTGTTTGGGGGGGGGTTGATCACTGCTTCAATCTCTTCATAATTAATTGGTCTGTTTAAAAAGCAATTTCTTCCTATTTCAGTTTTGGTAGTTTATAGGTTTCCAGGAAGGCATCCATTTCTTCCAGCTTGTTCAATTTATTGGCATATCATTTTTATAATAGTTTCTAATGATTGTTTCTATTTCCTTGGTGTTGGTCATGCTCTCTCCTCTTTCATTCATCATTTTATTAATTTTGGTCCTTTCTCTATTCTTTTGAATAAGTCTGGCCAGTGGCTTATGGATCTTATTTATTCTTTCAAAGAACCAGCTTCTACTTCTGTTGATCTGCTCTACTGTGCTCCTGGTTTCTAATTCATTGATCTCTTCTCTAATCTTGATCAACTGCCTTCTCGTGCATAGGTTAGGCCTCCTCTTCTGTCCAGCTCCAGCTTCTTGAGGTGAGAATATAAAGACTGCATTTTAGAATTTTCTGTTCTTTTGAGTGAGGCTTGGATGGCTATGTATTTTCCCCTTAGGACTGCCTTTGTAGTATCCCATAGGTTTTAGACTGATGTGTTTTCTTTTTCATTGGTTTCCATAAATTGCTTAAGCTCATTTTTAATTCCCTGGTTTACCCAATTATTCTTAAGCAGGATGGTTCTTTGTTTCCAAGTGTTTGAGTTTCTTACAAATGTTTACTTATGATTGAGTTCCAGTTTCAAAGTATTGTGGTTTAGAATATGCAGGGAATAATCTCAGTCTTTTAGTATCGGTTGAGACCTGTTTTGTGACCCAGTATATGGTCTATTCTGGAGAAAGTTCCATGTGCATTTGAAAAGAATGAGTATTCTGCTTTTCTGGGGTGTAGTGTTCTGTATATATCTATGACGGCCATCTGGTCAAGTATGTCATTCATAGTTCTTGTTTCTTTGTTGATTTTCTGCTTAGGTGATCTGTCTATTGCTGATAGTGGAGTGTTGAGGTCCCCTACTATTAATGTATTTTTATCCATATGTCTCTTTATTCTGGTTAAGAGTTGGCTTGTGTATCTAGCTGCTCCCCTGTTGGGGGCATAGATATTTATAATTGTCATATCCACTTGTTGGATACATCCTTTAAGAATAATATAGTGTCCTTCTGTATCTCTAACTACAGTCTTTAGCTTAAAATCTAATCTGTCTGATATGAGAATTGCTACCCCAGCTTTCTTTCGAGGTCCGTTGGCATGAAAAATGGTTCTCCATCCCTTCACTTTCAGTCTGGATGTATCTTTAGCTTCAAAATGAGTCTCTTGTAGACAGCAAATGGATGGGTGATGTCTTTTTTTCCAATCTGCAACCCTGTGGCTTTTTATGGGAACATTTAGGCCATTCACATTGATAGTGATTCTTGAGAGAACTGATTTTAACGATTTCATGCTGCCAGTGAAGTCTTTGTTTCTATAGATTGTAAATTTCTGTTCTGTATCATTCTTGGGGTCTTTTTACTTTTATAGAACCCCCTTTAATATTTCTTGTAGGGCTGGCTTGGTGGTCACCTATTCTTTCAGTTTCTGCTGGTCTTGGAAGATCTTGTCTCTCCATCCATTCTGAATGACAGCCTTGCTGGATACAGGATCCTTGGCTGCATGTTCTTCTCACTTAGTTCTCTGAATATGTCTTGCCAGCTTTTTCTCGCTTACCAGGTCTCTGTAGACAGGTCTGACATTATTCTGATGTTCCTCCCTCTTAGGTGAGGATTCTCTTCCCTGTGGCCACTTTCAAGATTGTATCCTTGGATCTAAGATTTGAGAATAGTACTATTATGTGACGTGGTGTTGGTCTGTTTTCATTAATTTAGAGAGGGGTCCTCTCTGCCTCTTGGACATGAATGCTTGTTTCCTTTGCCAGATTAGGGAAGTTCTCAGCTACAATTTGTTCAAATATCTCTGCTAGACCTCTCTCTCTCCACCCTCTTGGGGATGCCGATGATTCTGACTTTGGAAAGTTTCATTGAGTCAGTAATCTCCCGTAATCTATATTCTTGAGATTAGATTTTTTTGAGCCAAGTTCCCATTTTTTCCTTCTTTTCTATCATCCCATCTTCCAACTCACTCATTCGTTCTTCTGCCTCATTTATCCTGGCCATCAGAGCATCCTGTTTAGACCACATTTGATTCATAGCATTTTTAATTTCTGCCAGATTCGCTCTCATTTCCGCCCTTAGGGATTCTATATCCTCATTAATATTTCCGTTAATATTTTTTCAAGTCTACACATCATCTTGACCATTGTTATTCTGAACTCCATTTCTGACAATTTGGTTATATCCATATCCATCAGTTCTGTGGCTGAGGCCACAGTCTCTGTTTCTTTTCTGTTTTGGGGTGATTCCTCCTCCTTGTCATTCTGATGAGGAGAGGTTCCAGGGATGTGCAGAGCCCAATTATTGACGATGGCCCAGGCAATGTGCACTTGTTTTACAGGGACCTTAGGGACGTGGGCTTCTTGATTTTTCAGTCTGCCTTCTGGGCAAGGGGCCTGCCTTGCTGCTACTCAGGCAACCCTGTTTGGGTAGAGTTGCCCCATCTCCTGTGAGGGGGGTGGGGATAGAGCACAATGAACTGGTATTTCCAGGCTTTTGTTCTCTGGTGGCTTTCCCTGGCAGCTTTCCCTGGCGGTCTTCTGTGACTCTTCTGAGATTCAGAGCCACAGTGGCCATATCCTAGCCTAGCTCTCCACTGAGCTCTCCTGGCCACTTTAACTCTGTTTCTGTCAGTGCTGCTAAAACTCCTGCAGCATCCCAGGTTGTGCACCCCACAGCCACTCTCCCAGTCCTCTCTCCCAGGGCGCCCCCATGTCTCTGTCCTTTATGCTTCTAACACCACCAGCTGCCCCTGGTTCCCCCGCACTCCCAAGCTCCCTGTTTCAGTGTGGTTCACACGTTCTCTGGAGCTCTGGTTTTCAGTCTGGTTGTGCGCGTGCTCCTGAGCACCAGGTTTCAGTCTAGTCCGAGTGCACGCTCTGGAGCTCTGGTTTTAAGTCTGGATGCATGGGCTCCCAAGCTCCTGGTCTCAGTCTCGTTTCTCCGCGGCTACCAGTCCACAAATTAGGCCCGCTCCCCAGTGCAGGTGGGTACTGCTTCCCTGCACCCAAGAGCAGCGGCTCCCTCCCCCTTCTGTTTATCTTCCAATATCTGTGTACGGATTCACAGCTCCCTGCTTCATACCTCAATACTCAGCACCGGAGATGTTAGTTTGTAGAGATCCAGATGCATCTACCTACCTGTCGGGCTGATTTCATGGGTGTTCAGGATGATCTGTAGATATCCAGCTCAAATCAGGGGACCAGCTGAAAAAAGGTCCCCTACTCCTCCACCATCTTTCTTCTTTCCCCAGGATGTAGTCAGTGTTAATCAAAATTTATACGATAAAGTAAAAATGATGATGGGGTGATGATTCTGACTACTGAAGAAAGAATATCGATGCTGATGCTGTCACATTTATTGTCTTGTTTTTTCCCCAGATATGCAAAATTCGTTTTCTCCATTCCATGAAGATCATCACTTATGTTATCACTAAACCCTGCCTTTCTTTTTCAAGCTGTCACTGGAATCTCAGCCAACTCCTTTCTCATGTTTTCCTACATCTTCACTATATTTTTGGATCACAGGCTTAAGCTCACTGACCTGATCACCTTCCACTTGGCCCTGAACCACATAGTGATGCTCCTCACTGCACTGCTATTGTTGTCTCTACACCTGTTTGAGTCACTGGATTCTCAGAATGACTTCAAATGGAAGGCATTTTTCTACCTGAACAGGGTCATGAGGGGTCTCTCTATCAGCACCACCTGCCTCCTGAGCATGCTCCAGGCCATCACCATCAGTCCGAGCACCTCCTGGTTGGCCAGGTTTAAACAGAAATTCACAAGTTACATGATGCATATTTTTGTCTTCTCATGGTCCCTCAGTTTGTGCTGCAGGACTTACCTGCTCTTCTATGCTGTGGCTTCTTCCAGTGTGAATGAGACCAACATGCCGGTTCTTGGTAAATACTGCTCGCTTTCCCCCATTAACTCTATCATCAGAGGAATGTTTCTCATGCTGATATTTTCCAGCGATGTCTTCTTTGTAGGAATCATGCTGCTCTCAAGTGCATACATGGTGATTCTCTTGAGCAGGCATCAGAGGCTATGCCAGGTCCTTCATAGCACCAGCCTCTATGCAAGAATCTCCCCAGAGAGAAGGGCCACCCAGACCATCCTGCTGCTGATGAGTTTCTTTGTGTTTATATACTGGGTGAACCTTACCATCTTCTCTCTCTCAGCCCTGTCATGGAGGAACAACTCTATCATCCTGGGAGTCCAGAAGTTTGTGGTCAATGTCTATGCCACTGTCAGTCCTTTGGTGCTAATCAGTTCTCATAAAAAAACCAGCAATATTCTGCAATATATGCAATGGAAATGCCATCAATTTTTAAAAAGTTAGTAATGAAAAAAATGTGAAAATTGAATTATTCTTCCATCCCTTAAAAAATATGTGGGAAAACATTTTCAGCTGTATCTAAATACTTAAAATCAATGCTGCCAATGACAATGTGACTCCTTTATTTTATAATCCACTATGATGTTTTATTCTAGTATCATAAATCTTACTCTTATTTTAATTCTCTGATTTTGATGCAAAAAAAACTTATCTTTCCTTTTGAGGTGTACTGTTAAGTAGCTTCTATTATAATAAAAGATCTGTGATTTTACTTTGAAAATCTATGTTTATGCTTATTTATTAGAGTACTTTTTATGAATATCCAATTTTACCTTGAATAATTTCTCTGAGCACTCTTTCTATTCATTTCTCTTTTCTGGCACTAAGCTGGGTGAGGAAATTTTGCTCTCACATTTGTAGGTTATTCTTCATACTCGCCTACTGCTTTTTTTTAAGTTTTCATTTGAATTCCCATTATTTAACACAGAATGTAGTATAAGTTTCAGGTGTACAATATAGTGATTCAACACTTTCATACAATACCTGGTACTCATCATGACACGTGCACTCCTAAATCTTCATCATCTATTCCACCCATCTCTCCAGCCACCTCACCTTTAATAACCATGAGTTTGTTCTCTACAGTTAAGGGTCTGTTTCTTGGTTTGCCTCTCTCTTTTTCCCTCTTTGATCATTTGTTTTCTTTCTTAAATTCCACATAGGAGAGAAATCATAAGGTATTTAACTTGAAATCCAGAACTCTGATGCCTCTGGCTTTGCTTCCCTTTTTCATGGTTTCTTTGGCTCTTCTGGTCTTTTGCACTTCCATACAAAGTTTAGGATTGTTTGTTCTAGCTCTGTGAAAAAATGCTGTTGGTATTTTTTTTTTTAGAGAGAGAGAGAGAGAGCACGAGCAGGGGGTGGGGCAGAGGCAGAGGAAGAGAGAGAATCTCAAGCAGGCTCCACGTTCAGTGAGGAGCCCAATGCGGGGATCGATCTCATGACCCTGAGATCATGACCTGAGCTGAAATCGAGTCAGATGCCTAACTGACTGAGTCACCCAGGTGTCCTCTGTTGGTATTTTGATAAGGATTGTATTAAATATGTAGATTGCTTTGGGTAGTATAGACATTTTAATGATATTTGTTTTTCCAATTCATATACATGGAATGTATTTCCATTTCTTTGTTTCATCTTCAATTTCTTTCATCGGTGTTTTATAGCTTTCAGAGTAAAGGACTTTCTTCTCTGGTTAGGTTTATTCCTAGGTATATTGTTTTTTATGCAATTTTAAGTGGGATTGGTTCTTTAATTTCTCTTTCTGCTGCTTTATTATTGATGTATAGAAATGCAACAGATTTCTGTATATTGACTTTGCATCCTGCGACTTTACTGAATTTATGTATCAGATATAGCATTTTTTCTGGTGGAGTCTTTCAGATTCTTTGTATAGAGTATCATATCATTTACAAATAGTGAAAGTTTGACTTCTTCCTTGCTGATTTGGATGTCTTTTATTTCTTTTGGTTGTCTGATTGCTGTGTCTAGGACTTCTAGTACTATATTGAACAGCAGTGGTGAGAGTAGATATCCGTCATGTTCCTGACCTCAGGCGAAACTTTTCCCCCATTGAGGGTGGAACTAGCTCTGGATTTTTCATATATGTTCTTTATTATGTAAGGTATATTCCCTCTAAACCTAATTTGTTGAGGGTTTTTAAAATGAATGGATGTTGTTCTTTGTCAAATGCTTTTCTCTGCATCTATTGAAATGATCATTGGTTCTTATCTTTCCTTTTATTAATGTGGTGTTTCACGTTGATTGACTTGCAAATATTGAACCACTCTTGTAACCCAGGAATAAATCCCACTTGATCTCTCCTACTTCTTTTAACTGTTTTTTCTACTCTTGATGTTATGAACTTTGACTAATGTTGATTTAAACATTTTTAAAAATTATCCCTTCTTGGCACATTGTACTTGAATTTATGAGTTTAAGAATTTATGTCTGTAGTCCCCTGGGTCACTTAATTGGTTAACCATTCAAGTCCTAATTTCAACTCAGTTCATGGTTTCAGGGTTGTGACATTGAGCTAAATGTCAAGCCTGTGTCAGGCTCCATGCTGGGTGTGGAGGCTGCTTAAAATTGTCTCTTTCCCTCTTCTCTTTCTCTCTCTTTTTCTCAAAAAAATTAATGTCTGGTTTTCCAATTTAGAAATTCATAAAGTTTAATCTTCTACTGTCTTTCATTCTTTTCATGTATTCTAACTAAAACTTAGATGTGTCCCCAGAACAACAGAATAATCATACTTTTCGAATGCACATGGAACTTTCTCCAGAATAGATCATATACTGGGTCACAAAACAGGTCTCAACTGATACCAAGAGACTGAGATTATTCTCTGCATATTCTCAGACCACAGTGCTTGAAACTGTAACTCAATCACAAGGAAACATTTGGAAGAAACTCAAACTCTTGGAAACTAAGAACCATTGTGCTCAAGAATGATTGGGTAAATGAGGGAATTAAAAATCAGTTTAAACAATTTTTGGAGACCAATGAGAATGAAAACACAATGGTCCAAAACCTATGGGACACTGCAAAGGCAGTCCTAAGGGGAAAACACATAGCCATCCAAGCCTCACTCGAAAGAATAGAAAAATCTAAAATGCAGTTTTTATATTCTCACCTTAAGAAGCTGGAGCTGGAACAGAAGAACAGGCCTAACCCACACATGAGAAAGCAGTTGATCAAGATTAGAGCAGAGATCAATGAATTAGAAACCAGGAGCACAGTAGAGCAGATCAACAGAACTAGAAGCTGGTTTTTGAAAGAATAAATAAGATCGACAAGCCACTGGCCAGACTTATTCAAGAATAGAGAAATGATCCAAATTAATAAAATGATGAATGAAAGGAGGGATCATTAGAAACTTTTATCAACAGCTTTATGCCAATAAATTAAACAACCTGGAAAAAATGAAATGGATGCCTTCCTGGAAACCTATAAACTACCAAGATTGAAACAGGAAAAAACTGATTATTTACACAGACCAATTAATTATGAAGAGATTGAAGCAGTGATTCAAAACCTCCCCCAAAACAAGAGTCCATGGCCTGACGGATTCCCCAGGGAATACTACCAAACATTCAAAGAAGGAATAATACCTATTTTCCTGAAGCTGTTTCAAAAAAAAAGAAACAGAGGAAAACTACCAAATTCATTCTATGAGACCAGTATTACCTTGATCCCCAAACCAGGCAAAGAGCCCATTAAAAGGAAAATTACAGACCGATATCCGTGATGAGTATGGAAATTCTCAACAAGATCCTAGCTAATAGGATCCAACAGTACATTAAAAGGATTATCCATCACGACCAAGTGGAATTCATCCCTGGGATGCAAGGGAGGTTCAACATTCGCAAATCGAACAATGTGATAGCTCTCCTCAACAAGAAAAGGGTCAAGAACCATATGATTCTTTCAATTGATGCAGAAAAAGCATTTGACAAAATACAGCATCCTTTCCTGATTAAAAGCCTTCAGAGTGTAGGGATACAGGGTACATTCCTCAATTTCATAAAACTCATCTATGAAAAGCCTACACTGAATATCATTCTCAATGGGGAAAAGCTGGAAGCCTTTCCCTTAAAATCTGGAACACGACAAGCATGCCCACTCTCACGGTTATTATTCAACATAGTACTAGATGTACTTGCAACAGCAATCAGACAACAAAAAGTAATAAAATGTAACCAAATAGGCAAAGAAGAAGCCAAACTGTCTTCTCTTCACAGATGACATAATATCTTATATGGAAAATCCAAAAGACTCCAACCCCAAACTACTAGAACTTATAGAACAATTCAGTAATGTAGCAGGATACGAAATCAATGTTCAGAAATCAGTTGCATTTCTAGACACGACAATGAGACTGAAGAAAGAGAAATTAGGGAATCTATCCCATTTACAATAGCACCAAAAATCATACGTTATCTCTGAATTAACTTAACCAGAGACATAAAGGATCTATAATCTAGAAACTATAAATCATTCTTGAAAGACATTGAAGAAGACACTAAAAGATGGAAAAATATTCCATGCCCATGGATCAGAAGAATTAACATAGTTAAAATGTCCATGCTACCCAGAGCAATCTACACTTTCAATGCTATCCCGATCAAAATACCAATGACATTTTTCAAAGAACTGGAACAAACAGCCCTTAAATTTGTGTGGAACCAGAAAAGGCCCCAAATCACCAAGGAATTGTTGAAAAGGAAAAACAAAGCTGGGGGCATCACGATGCCAGATTTCAAGCTATACTACAAAGCTGTGAACACAAAGACAGCATGGTATTGGCACAAAAACAGAGACATAGACCAATGGAACAGAATAGAGAACCCAGAAATGGACCCTCAGCTCTTTGGGCAACTAATCTTTGATAAAGCAGGAAAAAACATCTGGTGGAAAAAAGACAGTCTCTTCAATAAATGGTGTTGGGAAAATTGGACAGCTAAATGCAAAAGAATGAAACTTGACCACTCTCTCACACCATACACAAAGAGAAACTCCAAATGGATGAAAGACCTTGATGTGAGACAGGAATCCATCAAAATCCTAGAGGAGAACATAGGCTGTAACCTCTTCGACATTGGCCACAGCAACTTTTTTCATGACACATCTCCAAAAGCAAAGAAACAAAAGAAAAATTAACTTGTGGGACTTCATCAAGATAAAAAGCTTCTGCACAGCCAAGGAAGCAGTCAAAAAAACTAAGAGGCAGCCCACGGAATGGGAGAAGATATTTGCAAATGACACTACAGATAAAAGATTAGTATTCAAAATCTACAAAGAACTTCTCAAACTCAATACATGTGAAACAAATAATCAAATCAAAAAGTGGGCAAAAGATATGAACAGACACTTTTCCAATGAAGACATACAAATGGCTAAAAGACACATGAAAAAATGTTCAAGATCATTAGCCATCAGGGAAATTCAAATCAAAACAACACTAAGATACCACCTTATGCCAGTTAGAATGGCAAAAATTGACAAGGGAAGAAACAACAAATGTTGTACAGAATGTGGAGAAAGGGGATCACTCTTACACTGTTGGTGGACATGCAAGTTGGTACAGCCACTCTGGAAAACAGTGTGGAGGTCCCTTAAAAAGTTAAAAATTGAGCTACCCTCTGATCCAGCCATTGCATTACTGGGTATTTACCCCAAAGATACAGACGTAGTGAAGAGAAGGGCCATATGCACCCCAATGTTCATAGCACCATTGTCCGCAATAGCTAAATTGTAGAAGGAGTCAAGATGCCCATCAACAGAAGAATGGATAAAGAAGATGTGGTCCATATATACAATGGAATATTACTCAGCCATCAAAAAGAACGATTTCTCAACATTTGCAGCAACATGGACGGGACTAGAGGATATAATGCTAAGCGAAATAAGTCAAGCAGAGAAAGATAATTATCATATGGTTTCACTCATTTATGGAACATAAGGAATAGCAGGATGATCGGTAGGAGATGGAAGGGAAGAATGAAGGGGGGCTAAACAGAAGGGGGAATGAAGCATGAGAGACTATGGACTCTGAGAAACAAACTGAGTGCTTCAGAGGGGAGGGGTTGGGGGAATGGGATAGGCTGGTGATGGGTATTAAGGAGGCCACGTATTGCATGGAGCACTGGGTGTTATACGCAAGTAATGAATCATCGAACTTTATATCGGAATCCGGGGATGTACTGTATGGTGACTAACATAATATAATAAAAATATTATTAAACAAGAAATTTTAAAAAATGAGAAAAAATAAATTCTTGCTTAATTTCCTGGTTTACCCTTTCTTTCTTTCTTTCTTTCTTTCTTTCTTTCTTTCTTTCTTTCTTTCTTTCTTCTTTTCTTTCTTTCTTCTTTCTTTCTTCTTCCTTTCTTTCTTCCTTTCTTCTATTCTGGAGAGTGTACCATGTGCACTTGAACAGAATCTGCATTCTGCTGCTTTAGAAAGAAATGCTCTGAATATATCTGTGAAGTCCATCTGGTCCAGTGTGTCATTCAAAGCCCTTGCTTCCTTGTTGACTTTCTGATTAAATGATATCTCCATTCCTGTAAGTTGGGTGTTAAATTCCCCAATATTACTGTATTGCTATCCATGAGTTCCTTTGTGTTTATTATTAATTGATTTATATATTTGGGTGCTCCAATGTTGGGTGCATAAATATTTACAATTGTTAGATCTCTTGATGGATAGATCCCTTAATTATGAAACAGTGCCCTTCTTCTCTTGTTACAGTATTTAGTTTATTTTTTATTTATTTCATATTATTATGTTCAATTAGCCAACACTGGTATATTGTTAGTTTTTGATGTAGTGTTCAACCATTGATTAGCTGCATATAACACCCAGTTCTCATCACAAGACATGCCCTCCTTAATACCCATTACCCGATTACCCCCACCTCCTTTCTGTAACCCTCTGTTTCCCAGAGTCTATAGTCTCTCATGATTTACCTCCCTCCCTGATTTCTTCCCATTCAGTTTTCCCTCCCTTCCTCTATTTGCCTCTGCTATATTCCTTATGTTCCATATATGAGTGAAACCATATGATAATTGTCTTTCTCTGGTTGACTCACCTCACTCAGCATAATCCCCTCCAGTTCCATCCATGTTGATGCAAATAGCAGGTATTCATCCTTTCTGATGGCTGAGTAATGTTCTATTATATATATGAACCACATCTTCTTTATCCATTCATTTGTTGAAGGACATCTCGGCTCCTTCCACAGCTTGTCTGTTGTGGACACAGCTGCTATGAAAATTGGGGTATCTTACACTGTCGGTGAGAATGCAAGCTGGTACAGTATTTAGTTTAAATCTAGATTGTCTAATATAAGTATGGCTACTCTGGCTTTGTTTGATGTCCAGTTGCATGATAGATGGCTTTCAATCCCCTCACTTTCAATCTACAGGTGACTTCAGGTCTAAAATGGGTCTCCTGTAGGCAGCATAAAGGTGGACCTTGCTGTTTTTTCCATTCTGATAACTTATGTCTTTTGATTGGAGCACTGAGTCCATTTACAATCAGAGTGATTATTGAAATATTTAAGTTTACTGCCATTGTGTTCCCTGTAGAGTTGGTGTTTCTGTTGATGTTCCCTGATCTTTTCTATCTTGGTTCCTTTTGGTCTTTTTTTCCCTCCACTCAAAGAGTCCCCTTAGAATTTCTTGCTGGCCTGTTTCAGTGGTCACAAACTCCTTTAGTTTTTGTTTGTCTGGAAAACTATCTCTCTTATTTTATTTTATTTTTTTACAATAATATTTTTTCTTATATTATGTTAGTCACCATACAGTACATCCCTGGTTTTTGATGCAAATTTACATTATTTATTAGTTGCGTATAACACCCAGTGCACCATGCGATACGTGCCCTCCTTACTACCCATCACCAGTCTATCCCATTCCCCCACCCCCTCCCCTCTGAAGCCCTCAGTTTGTTTCTCAGAGTCCATAGTCTCTCATGCTTCATTCCCCCTTCTGATTATCCCCTTTCTTTATCCCTTTCTTCCCCTACCGATCTTCCTACATCTATGTTCCATAGATGAGTGAAACCACATGATAATTGTCATTCTCTGCTTGACTTATTTCACTTAGCATTATCTCCTCCAGTGCCATCCATGTTGCAGCAAATATTGAGAATTCGTTCTTTCTGATAGCTGAGTAATATTCCATTGCATATATGGACCACAACTTCTTAATCCAGTCATCTGTTGAAGGGCATCTCGGCTCTTTCCACGATTTAGCTATTGCAGACAATGCTGCTATGAACAGTGGGGTGCATATGGCCCTTCTCTTCACTACGTCTGTATCTTTGGGGTAAATACCCAGTAGTGCAATGGCTGGATCATAGTGTAGCTCAATTTTTAACTTTTTAAGGGACCTCCACACTGTTTTCCAGAGTGGCTGTACCAACTTGCATTCCCACCAACAATGTAGGAGGGATCCCATTTCTCCACATCCTCTCCAACAATTGTTGTTCCCTGCCTTGTCAATTTTTGCCATTCTAACTGGCGTAAGGTGGTATCTCAGTGTGGTTTTGATTTGAATTTCCCTGATGGCTAATGATTTTGAACATTTTTTCATGTGTCTGTTAGCCATTTGTATGTCTTCATTGGAAAAGTGTCTGTTCATGCCTTCTGACCATTTTGTGATTTATTTCTTTCTTTTGTATTGAGTTTGAGAAGTTCTTTGTAGATCTTGGATACCAGTCTTCTACCTGTAGTGTCATTTGCAAATATCTTCTCCCATTCTGTGGGCGCCCTCTTACTTCTTTTGACTGTTTCCTTGGCTGTGCAGAAGCTTTTTATCTTGATGAAGTCCCACAAGTTCATTTTATCTTTTGTTTCTCTGCCTTTGGAGATGTGTCATGAAAATGTTGCTGTGGCTGATGTCGTAGAGGTTGCTGCCTGTGCTCTCCTCTAGGATTTTGATGGATTCCTGTCTCACATTGAGGTCTCTCATCCATTTGGAGTTTATTTTTGTGTATGGTGTGAGAGAGTGGTCAAGTTTCATTCTTTTGCATGTAGCTGTCCAATTTTCCCAGCACCATTTATTTAAGAGACTGTCTTTTTTCTACTGCATGTGTTTTCCTGACTTGTCAAAGATTACTTGCCCAATGAGCCGACGGTCCATTTCTGGGTTCTCTATTCTGTTCCATTGGTCTATGTGTCTGTTTTTGTGCCAGCACCATGCTGTCTTTGTGATCACAGCTTTGTAGTACAGCTTGAAATCTGGCATTGTGATGCCCCCAGCTTTGTCTTTCCTTTTCAACAATTCCTTGGCGATTTAGGGCTTTTCTGGTTCCACACAAATTTATGGGTGGTTTGTTCAAGTTATTTGAAAAATGTCACTGCTATTTTGATCGGTTTAGCATTGAAAGTGTAGATTGCTCTGGGGAGCATAGACATTTTAACTATGTTAATTCTTCCGATCCATGAGCATGGAATATTTTTCCATCTGTTTGTGTCTTCCTCAATGTCTTTCAAGAGTGATTTATAGTTTCTAGAATATAGATCCTTTATGTCTCTGGTTAAGTTAATTCCAAGGTAACATGATTTTTGGTGCTATTGTAAATGGAATGGATTCCCTACTTTCTCTTTCTTCAGTCTCATTGTTCGTGTCTAGAAATGCAACTGATTTCTGAGCATTGATTTTGTGTCCCACCACATTACTGAATTGCTCTATAACTTCTAATGGTTTGGGAGTGGATTCTTTTGGGTGTTCCATATAGAGTAACATGTCATCTGCGAAGAGAGACAGTTTGACTTCTTCTTTGCCGATTTGGATACCTTTTATCCCTTTTTGTTGTCTGATTGCTGTTGCAAGGACTTCTAGTACTATGTTGAATAATAATGGCGAGAGTGGGCATCTTTGTCGTGTTCCTGATATTAAGGGAGAGGCTTCCAGCTTTTCCCCATTGAGAATGATATTCACTATAGGCTTTTCATAGATGGTTTTTATGAAATTGAGGAATGTGCCCTCTATCCCTGCACTCTGAAGTGTTTTAATCAGGAATGATGCTGTATTTTGTCAAATGCTTTTTCTGCATCACTTGAGAGGCTCATATGGTTCTTGATTCTTTTATTGTTGAAATTATCTATCATACTGATTGATTTGCAAATGTTGAACCACGCTTGCATCCCAGGGATGAATCACTTGGTCATGATGGATAATCCTTTTAATGTACTGTTGAATCCTATTAGCTAGGATCTTGTTGAGAATTTTGAAATCCATATTCATCAGGGTTATCGGTCTGTAATCTCCTTTTTGATGGAGTCTTTACCTGGTTTGCGAATCAATGTAATATTGGCATCATAGAATGAGTTTGGTAGTTTTCATTCTGTTTCTATTTTTTGAAAGGTATTATTCTTTCTTTGAATGTTTGGTAAAATTCCCCGGAGAATCCATCAGGCCCTGGTGTTTTGTTTTTGGAAGGTTTTTAATCAGTCCTTCAATCTCTTCATATTTAATTGGTCAACTTAAAAAATCAATTTCTTCCTGTTTGAGTCTTGGTAGTTTATAGGTTTCCAGGGAGGCCTCCATCTCTTCCAGGTTGCTTAATTTATTGGCCTAAAGCTGTTGATAAAAGTTTCTAATGATCCTTCCTATTTCATCGGTGTTGGTTGTGACCTCTCCCTTTTCATTCATAATTTTATTAATTTGGGTGCTTTCATTATTCTTTTGGATAGGTCTTGCCAGTGGCTTATCTATTTTATTTATTCTTTCAAGGAACCAGCTTCTAGCTCTGTTGATCTGCTCTACTGTTCCCCTGGTTTCTAATTCATTGATCTCTGCTCTAATCTTGATCAACTGCTTTCTCCTGCCTGGATTAGTCTTATTCCTCTGTTGCTGTTCCAGCTTCTTGTGGTGAGAATGTAAAATCTGCATTTTAGATTTTTCTATTTTTTTGTGTGAGCCTTGGATGGCTATGTATTTTGCACTTTGGACTTCCTTTGCAGTGTCACATAGGTTTGGGACCATTGTGTTTTCATTCTCATTGGTCTCCATAAATTGTTTAAATTGATTTTTAATTTCCTGGTTTATCAAAGATTTTATTTATTTATTTGACAGAGATAGAGACAGCCAGCGAGAGAGGGAACACAAGCAGGGGGAGTGGGAGAGGAAGAAGCAGGCTCATAGCAGAGGAGCCTGATGTGGGGCTCGATCCCATAACGCCGGGATCACGCCCTGAGCCAAAGGCAGATGCTTAACCGCTGTGCCACCCAGGCGCCCCTTAATTTCCTGGTTTATCAAATCATTCTTGAGCAGGATGGTTCTTAGTTTCCAAGTGTTTGAGTTTCTTTCAAATTTTTTGCTGTGTTTGAGTTCCAATTTCAAAGCGTGGTCTGAGAATATGCAGGGAAAATTTTCAGTCTTTTGATACTGGTTGAGACCTGTTTTGTGACCCAGAACATGATCTTTTCTGGAGAATGTTCCATGTGCATTTGAATAGAATGAGTATTCTTTTGTTCTGGGGGATAGTGTTCTATATATATCTATGAAGTCCATCTGGTGTAGTATGGCATTCAAAACTCTTGTTTCTTGATTTTCTGCTTAGGTGATCTATCTATTGCTGATAGTGGAGTGTTAAGGTCCCCTACTATTAAAGTATTTTTACCTAAATGTCTCTTTATTCTGGTTAAGAGTTGGCTTGTGTGTCTTCATGTTCCCCTGTTGGGGCATAGATATTTCTAATTGTCATATCCACTTGTTGGATACATTCCTTAAGAATAATATAGTGCCCTTCTGTATCTCTAACTATAGTCTTTAGCTTAAAATCGAAAATGTCTGATATGATATTTGCTACCCCAGCTTTCTTTTGAAGTCCATTGGCATGAAAGATGATATTCCATCACTTTACTTTCAGTCTGGATGTATCTTTAGGTTCAAAATAAGTCTCTTGTAGACAGCAAATGGATGGGTCATGTCTTTTTATCCAATCTGCAACCCTGTGGTGTTTTATGGGAGCATTTAGGCCATTTACATTGAGACTGAATATTGAGAGATATGATTTTAATGATGCCATGTTGCCTGTAAAGACTTTGTTTCTATAGATTGTGACTTTCTGTTCTGTATTACTTTTGGGGCCTTTTTACTTTTATAGAACCCCCCTTAATATCTCCTGTAAGGCTGGTTTTGTGGTTACAAAATTGGTCAGTGTCTGGCGATCCTGGATGGGCCTTATCGCTCCATCAATTCTGAATGACAGCCTTGCTGGATAAAGGATCCTTGGCTTCATGTTTTTCTCTGAAAGAGCTTTAAAAATGCCCCCCCCCAACCCTTTCTCTCATTCCAAGTCTGTGTAGACAGGTCTGATGTAATCCTGATATCTTTGCCTTGGTACGTGAGAAATTTCTTTGCCCTGGCCACTTTCAATACTGTA
Organism: Ursus arctos; assembly: GCF_023065955.2. NCBI lineage: Eukaryota > Metazoa > Chordata > Mammalia > Carnivora > Ursidae > Ursus > Ursus arctos. The sequence goes on along the minus strand of NW_026623067.1, from coordinate 3,016,514 downwards.
TCCTTGGATCTAATATTTGCGAATTGCACTATTACGTTATGTGGTATAGGTTTGTCGAGGTTGAGCTTGGGAGGGGTCCTCTCTGCCTCTTGGACATGAATGCTTGTTTCCTTTGCTAGATTAGGGAAGTTTTCAGCTACAATTTCTTTAAATATCTCTTCTAGACCTCTCTCTTTCTCCATCCCCTCAGGGATGCCAATAATTCTGATATTGGAAGGTTTCATTGAGTCAGTAATCTCCCGTAGCTTTTTTTCATGAAAATGGAGGGGTTTTTTTCCCATGTTATCTCTCTTTCCTTCTTTTCTATCATCTCATCATCTAACTCACTAATTTGATCTTCTGCCTCATTTACCCTGCCCTTCAGAGCACCCAGTTTAGTCTGCATCTCATTCATAGAATTTTTAAGTTCAGCCTGATTAGATCTCATTTCAGCCCTAAGAGATTCTATATTTTCGTTAATATTTTTCTCAAGCCTAGATATCATCTTGATAATTTTACTCTGAAATCCATTTCTGACATCTTGGTTATATCCATATCCATTAGTTCTGTGGCAGAGGCCACAGTCTCTCTTTCTTTCCTTTGTTGGGGATTCCTCCTCTTTGTCATGCTGATGAGGTGTGTTTGCGAGAATGTATAGAGTCCAAACTATTGACCGCGACCCAAGCAAGACACACCTGTTTTATAGGGACCTTAAGGATGTAGTTTCTTATTCTTTCAGCCTGCCTTCTGGAGGAGGGGCCTGCCATGCTGTTACTCAGGCAAAACTGTTTGGACAGAGTTGCCCTGCCCCCTGAGGGAGAGGGGCTGGGCTCAGTGAGAACCACTTTTTGGAGGCTTTTGTTCTCTGGCTGCTTTCTATGTGTCTTCTGAGTGTCAGAGGAGCAGTGACCGTATCCAAACCTCTCTCTCAGAACAGAGAGATCACAGTCTGCTCCTCACTGAGCTCTCCAGGCCACACTGACTCTGTTTCTGTCTGTGCTGCTAAGAAACCACAGTGTCCTGGTTTGTGCGCCCCACAACCACTCTCCCAGTCCTTGCTTCTAGGGCCAGGCACATCTCTGCCCTTTGTGCTTCTAAAACCCTCAGCTGCACACAGTTTGCTCACGTGTTCCCAAGCTCCAGGTTTCAGTCTGGTTTCCCTGCTGCTACTGGTCTGCTATTGCAGCCACTTCCCAGCGTGGGAGGCTTCTGCCTTCTCAGGGCAGGAGTATGGTGGCTCCCTCCCCCTTCTGTTTATCTACTGATACTTGCCCGCAGACTCTGGGCTCCCTGCTTCATACCTCAAGGCCAAGCACCAGAGATGTTCTGTATGGTGACTAAGGTATAATAATAATAATAATAATAATAATAATAATAATAATAATAGAATAGAAAGAATAGATTGCTCTGGGTAGCATAGACATTTTAACTATGTTTATTCTTCCTTTCCATGAGCATGGAATGTTTTTCCATCTTTTTGTGTCTTCTTCAATGTCTTTCATCACTGTTCTGTAGTTTCTAGAGTACAGATCCTTTTACCTCTTTGGTTAGGTTTATTCCAAGATATCTTACGGTTTTTGGTGCTATTATAAATGGAATCGAATCTCCAATTTCTCTTTCTTCAGTCTCAATGTTAGTGTATAGGAAAGCAACTAATTGCTGTGCATTGATTTTGTAAACTGCCTCATTACTGAATTGCTTAAGGGTTTCTTATAATTTGGGGTGGAGTATTTTGGGTTTTCCACATAAAGTTTCATGTCATCTGTGAAGAGAGAGAGTTTGACTTCTTCTTTGTGAATCTGAATATCTTTTATTTCTCTTTCTGATTGTTATTGCTACAACTTCTAGTGCTATGTTGAACAATAATGGTGAGAGTGGGCATCCTTATCGTGCTCCTGATGTAAATGGAAAACCCCTCAGCTTTTCCCCATTGAGAATGATATTCGCTGTGGGCTGTTCAAAGATGGTTTTTATGAAATTGAGGAATGTACCCTCTATCCCTACACTCTGAAGGGTTTTAATCAGAAAAGGATGCTGTATTTTGTCAAGTGATTTTTCTGCATCAATAAAAAGGACCATATGATTCTTGTCTGTTCTCCTATTAATGTGTTCTCCCACACTGATTGATTTGCTAATGTTGAACCACCTTGCATCCCAGGGATGAATCCCACTGGTCATGATGGATAATCCTTTTAATGTACTGTTGGATCCTATTAGGTAGGATTTTTTGAGAATTTTGGCATCCATATTCATCAGAGATATTGGTCTGTAATTCTCCTTTTGGGTGGAGTCTTTCCTTGTTTTGGGATCAAGGTAATACTGGCCTCAGAGAATGAGTTTGGTAGTTTTCCTTCTGTTTCTATTTTTTGAAACAGCTTCAGGAGAATAGGTATTATTTCTTCTTTGAATGTATGGTAGAATTCCCCACGGAATCCATTAGGAGCTGGACTCTCGTTTTTTGGAGAGGTTTTTGACAACTGCTTCAATCTTGTTACTGGTTATTGGTCTATTTAGGTGGTCAGTTTCTTCCTGTTTCAGTTTTGAGAGTTTATAAGTTTCCAGGAAGGCACCCATTTCTTCCAGGTTGCTTAATTTATTGGCATATAGTTATTGATAATAGTTTCTAATGATTGTTTCTATTTCCTTGGTGTTAGTCGTGATCTCTGTCCTTTCATTAATAATTTTACTAATTTGGGTCCCTTCTCTTTGCTTTTGGATAAGTCTGGTGAGTGGTTTATCGATCTTATTAATTCTTTCAAAGAACCATTGATTTCTGCTCTAATCTTAAGTAATTCTCCCCTCATGCGTGGCTTAGGCCTATGTTGTTCCATATCCAGCAGTTAAAGGGGTAAGTATAGGGTCTATATTTTAGATTTTTCTATTCTTTTGACTGAGGCTTGAATGGCTATGTATTTCCCCCTTAGGACCGCCATTGCAGTGTCCCATAGGTTTTGGACTGATGTGTCTTCATTCTCATTGGTTTCCATAAATTCCTTAAGTTCTTCATTAATTTCCTGTTTGATAAAAACATTCTTTTTTAAATTATTTTTATTTTCTATTTTGTTATTTTTATTTATTTATTTTATTATTTTTGATATTTTTAATTTTTAGTTTTTATTTTTTATTATTTTTATTTTTTATTTATTTTTTAATTTTTTATTTTTTTATTTTTTATATGATATTTTTTTTGTTGTTTTAAAAATTTTAAATTTTACTGTTCTATAACCACACTATTTTTTGAGATCTAGCCATGATTTTTTTAACTTAATAGTATTCCTATGACATGGATTTAGCACATTTTTCTTAACAATCTTTTTTACTTAGTATTCCATCACGTAAATACAAAACATTTTCTTTATACAATTTCTTTTTTTTTTTATAATTATTTTTTATTATATTATGTTAGTCACCATACAGTACATCCCCGGTTTTCGATGTAAGGCTTGATGATTCATTAGTTGTGTATAACACCCAGTGCACCATGCAGTATGTGCCCTCCTTACTACCCATCACCAGCCTATCCCATTCCCCCACTCCCCTCCCCTCTGTAGCCCTCAGTTTGTTTCCCAGGGTCCATAGTCTCTCATGGTTCATTCCCCCTTCTGATTACCCCCCCTTTCTTTATCCCTTTCTTCCCCTACTGATCATTCTAGTTCTTATGTTCCATAGATGAGAGAAATCATAAGATACGTGCCCTCCTTAATACCCATCACCAGCCTATCCCGTGCCCCCACTCCCCTCCCCTCTGAAGTCCTCAGTTTGTTTCCCAGGGTCCATAGTCTCTCATGGTTCAGTCCCACTTCTGTTTACCCCTCCTTCCTTCTTCCCCTCTTCTCATACGATCTTCCTGTTTCCTATGTTCCATAAATGAGTGAAACCACCTGCCTCTATCACGGTTGAGAATCCTACCTGCTCCTCTAGTTGTTACCTCCCCAGTCCTCCATTTTGATTCATAAGAACGTTGTATCTGAGTTTTACTGAGGTCATTATCTGCTTCAAGCAATGCATAGGGAGATGAAAATGAGTGGCAGGCATAATTCTACATGTGTATATAGACAAGGGAAGCAACTCCCTCACCAACTAGTTCCCGCTGCCTAGGGGAATGCAGGTGAGGGTTTGGGTTGGCAGCATCAGCCCTTGTGTGAGCACCGACTTTGGGAAGGGAAGCACAAACCTTCATTCCATAACATTCTGCCAAACTAAATTAAACACCTCAGCACCAAGAAGGCCGTGCAGCTTTCTCTATACCTCTGTATAGGGAAACTCTCCCAGAAAATGTCTAGACTTGTGAGTCAACAAGAGGGAAACACAGGCATGGTTTAGTCAAGTGTCTTACTCAGGGAAGGGGTACATGAGGTGAGTGCTCTGGACCTGGCCCAAGTCAGTCCCCAGTGAAGACAGACTGCCATGGCCACAGAGAGGAAGGCAGAGGTTGCCTGAGTTCCTCCATAGGAGTCTCCAGGGGAAGTGCCAGAAATTGGCCAACTTCAACCTGATCATGAGAAACTTTCCCAAAGAAAATAGCCCAGCTTGTCAAGGACTGGAGGTGTTTTGATAAGGGAGCAACTTTATCTGAATCCCCCAGCTTCTGCCCTTGGCCTAGATCCCAGCACTCAAGAGCTGTATCTCCCGCCCAGGGCTCCATGGACCACCTTGCTTGGTCCCCTCTCTCCCCTTATCTCTTGCTACCAGGGTCTTGTTCCTCACAGTCAGTGTGCTCACTTCTGTTGACCACACCCAGCAGGAAGTGCTTAGTTTTGTATATTTGTTATTCTTGGTGCAACTACAAAATAGGAGCAGTTGGTATTTTTACAATAATAGGAGGACTGTACAGAAACCAGGAAACTCCGCTGCTCCTCTATCCAAACACAGCCTGAAAACCTGTTTTATGCCCCACCTGGGACTTATAGAGAACTAACTGACCCCCTCAAGACTCCCAGAAGCTTCCTGGGAAGGCTACAGCTGGACTTGGGCCAGGTGAGTGTTTCCTACTTTAAGGGCTCTCGTGTATGTCTTTACTTTCTACACACACTCTGTCCCTATTCTTTTTTTTTTTTTAAGATTTTATTTATTCATTCGACAGAGAGAGAGACAGCCAGTGAGAGAGGGAACACAAGCAGGGGGAGTGGGAGAGGAAGAAGAAAGCTCCCAGCGGAAGAGCCCGATGTGGGGCTCGATCCCAGAACACCAGGATCAGGCCCTGAGCCAAGTCAGACGCTTAACGACTGAGCCACCCAGGTGCCCCTGTCCCTATTCTTGAGTGACAGGGAGACCCCACGGGCTTTCACCAAAGGAAAGCAAGCATTGAGGAGCATGAGAGCATCTGCCAACATTCTTCCTTGTACTTTACGTAAACACCACACCTGCAAGGCTCTGCTGGGTGAAATCACCCAGAACGTGGCAGATGAATCTCAGAACATGTGTCCTTGAAACTGAATTCACCATAAACAGTAAAGCTTAGGTGTGTCTTAGCTTCAGGCCACGACAGCGAAGGAGCCCTAGGGCTCATTCCCCTCCCCCAGCGTTCTCTGTGCTCATGATAGAACAGAGCCAGGATCAGGCAGTACTCTTACACCAGTACGTGATGAGATGGAGTCCACTCGCTGGAAGATGTGTCTGAGTCATTCTGTGGACAGATGAGGATAACAGAAATGATATCCAAGAGTAGATGGACACAGCACCAGGTGGAGACAGCTGCTGTCTCTCCAGCTCCAGGACGAATAACTTGTGTGGGAGCCAGAGGGGTCAAGATAATGAGGACTGACCTTTCCCTCCCCTGGCCATGTTTTCTTCACTGCCATTAGCCTCCCAGTGGTGTCTTACCTCCCACCAAACAGAAAGACAGAGCATACGAAAGAGGGACAGACAGAGAAAGAGACAGAAATTAACTCAGCCTCTGATGTCTGTGCCCAGCAGGGATGGCAAATGCACATGATCCAGTCATCTTTCCACCCAGCTGCTCCATTGTCTTCATTATCCTGCAGCTCCTGTCCTGCAGTGTCCCTGCAAAAGGTAGGAGAGCTCCCCCCACCCCATGCTAGGAGGATGCCCCCTGTATGGAGAGGAATGCCAGAGGGGGCTGAGCTGGCACCTTCCAACACCAGCCATCAGCCAAGGATCCAAGCAGTCCTTTCCAGGAGAAACTGGGTCTGGGCGAGAGGGCCCCTTGTCTCCTCACACCCAGCCTAACCATGGCTTTCCGATCTGATCTCCTAAGGGAAAGCTGATTTCTCTGTCTGTGGGCCTGGCAAAACCGTTCTGGCTGTGCTGGGGGAGAATGTGGAGCTACCATGTCATCTGTCCCTGAATATCAGTGCCAAGGACATGGAGCTTCGGTGGTACAGGGACCAGCCATCTCAAGTCGTGCACCTGCACAAGAATGGGACAGACCTGAAGGAAGAACAGATGAGGGAGTACCAGGGAAGGACCACCTTCCTGAGTGCTAGGCTGGACCAGGGAAAAGCCACAGTGAAGATACACAATGTCACAGTTTTTGATAACGGGACCTTCCACTGCAACTTCAAAGATGGCACCGTGTCCGCAGAGGCCAGGCTGTTGCTGACAGTGGCAGGTAAGGGCAAGCTGCTGGGGCTCATGGTCTCCCCCAGAGCTTCTCCCCAAAGCTGAAGCCCAGTGCAGATCATCCCATTATGGCCCAAGCCTGAGCACCTCCCACAAATGCAGTAACATTTTCGCCAGGGGCAGTGATTCTTAGGAAACGCAGTTCAGGACACTGGACTTTGTTTTCTAAGTTTGCTTCTCTCCCTTTCCTGAGCCAATCCGCAAAGAGGGGAGCAGAGGTAGAGAGGGAAGGACAGAAGCAGAAAGAGAGACAGAGACACAGGGAGGAAAAGAAACTAATTGTGCAGTATAGGAAAGATTTTCGATCTTCCTGGGCCTTTTCTGTTTTTCCTGTGCTTTCTGGGAACAAGGGTAATATATGGCATATAAACATTACACAGAGTAAGTAGTCAGTAGTAAGTGAAAAATCTCTAATCCCTGCTGGAATTCTCAGGATCTGTACTTTTCTGATGGAAGCCCTGGTGGTTATGGAGACTGGGATGGGCGTCTCTTCCCACAGGGCTGGGCTTGAAGCCCAGAATCCAAGTGAGAGCCGTGCAGGGTGAAGGTTTCTGGGCACAGTGCACCTCGGAGGGCTGGTACCCAGAGCCCCAGGTACGATGGAGAGACTTCAGGGGACAGGCCCTACCTTCTATGACCCGCCTCTCAGCCTCGCCAACAACAGGCCTCTTCGCAGTGGTGTCCAATGTGACCATCCAGGACAAGGAGGTGTGGGGCCTCTTCTGCTCCATCTCCAGCCCCCTCCTCCGGAAGAAGAAGATGGTCAACCATCACCTTCCCCGTGAGTGTTCTGTTCTGTTCAGGCCACAAAAGCTCTGAACACCCTGGACAATAGGTAGCTAATATCCAATACCTTGCACGGTGACAAAATATTTTTCTTGTGATGAGAACTTTTATGATGTACTCTCTTACACTTTCCAAGGATACAACACACCACCATTAACTACAGTTGCCCTGCTGTTTATCACCTCCCCAGAACTTCTTTATTTCATAATTGGAAATTCATACCTTTTGCCCCTTATCCTCCATTACACCCACCCCCATCTCTCTTCTCTGGAAATGACCAATCTCTTCTCTGCATCTATGAGCTGGGATTTCTGGTTTTCTGGGAGTTTGGGGTTTTTTCTTGTTTTGCTTCATTTTAGATTTCAAACATACATAAGATCATACAGTATTTTTCCTGGATGACCCACATCACTTAGCAAATTGCCCACAAGGTCCATCCATGTTGTTGCAAATTGCATGATTTCCTTTCATTTATAGGTGAATACTATTGTATTGTATAAATATATTTTTTCTTTATCCATTTGCCCATAATGGACAGATGGGTTGTTTCCATATCTTCACTATTGTAAATAACACTGCAATAAACATAGAGGTGCTTATAACTTTTGAGTTAAATATTATATTTTCTTTAGATAAATGCCCAGAAGTGGGATTGACAGAGCATGTGGTAGTTCTACTTTCAAATTTCTGAAGAACATCCACCCGGCTCTCCACAGTGGCTGCACCAATAGCTCCTTTCACATTAGTGCTAAACAATATTCCATTGTCTGGATGGGCCACAACCTATTTATACCTTCACCTTCTGAAGGACACCTTGGGGGCTTCGAAGTTTCACTCTGCACATAATTTTCATTTCCAAACAACCTCAAGCTTATGGAAAATTTGCAAGAATGGCATGCGGTATGCTGTGGAGAGCCACCCAGTGGCTTCTGCCATTTGCTTACCATTTCTCCTGTGCATCTGTCCAGGGCTGTCCAACCAAACACACAAGTATTTCTGAGTCATTTCAGGTTAGTTATAAGCATCATGTCCCCTGACCCACAAACCCTGTCGTGTGTGTGTCCTAAGAACACAGGTGCTCTCCTTCCCTGAGATTCTTGCCTTTCTGGCTCTCTTTTAGCTCCATTGTCCAGAAGTTTCCCGTCAATGGCATGGAGGACAGTGCTGCCTCTGATCCTAACTGTGGCAGGGCTTGCCACAGTTGGAGCCACCTGTCTCTTCCAGAAATGTCAGAAAGACAGGAATATGGTGCAGCTGAAAGAGGACTTTATGAAGCAGAGAAGCAGCACTCCCAAGGTAAGCAGGTCCCGGCAGGACAGATATGTCCCTTCCACCCAGGGCACAGATGTGGAGCCCTGCATGAAGTCTCCTATGTGCACCCTCAAGCACGGGATGGATGGGAGAGGCCTGCCTAGGACGTAGCTCAGGGACTGCCCACTTACCATATGCTCAGTGAAATCCTCTATCTGGGAGAGGTGTGCAGCTGCTCTTCAGTGGGTGACTTCGGGAAAGCTGGAGTGTCTCCATCACAGAGACAGACAGCTCTCAGCTTGAACCCGGGAGTGTCTATCAGTTGGGGATGATGAGAGCATCCTGAAACTGCTCAAGTGAGAAATGCAGCAGTGTGCCTGGCACGTGCCAGGGTCTCATTGTGGGTGCAGGGACCATCATCAATATGCATTGTTGCATTCACCCACCCACTCCCCCCCTCCCCGCCTGCTGTGTCCTTGGCCATAGCCATCAGGCTCCAGTCTGGGAGCACAGCCCAGAGTCTCCATGACAGACGTGGGGAGGCAGGGCTATCAGGATATGCTCCACCAAAGCCTTCCCTAGAAGAAAATGACCCAGATTACTGTTTTATTGGGCACCGAAGAACTTGTATTTGTTCAGGCTTTCCAGGGTCACAGCTAGAACTCATTAAGTCCTCTTTTGACTTAGTTTCCCAGAACTTGAGATCTGGCCCCATGGATCAGCACAATCCCACAGTTCCACATCTTCCGTTTCATTGTAGGCTGGACAGAGGACAAGGTCATCTATGCTGAGGGCCATGCTGGGTGCTGGAAGCCTCTGCCCCTGCATGTGTGTGTATGTGTGCATGTGTGTTTGTGTTGTGTGTGGTTGTTGTACACTTATGTTCACATGTGTGTGTTTGTGTGTGCACATATGCATGCACAGGCACTTGTGTGTGTGTGTGTGTGTTCCTTTCTGTTCCAGAGTGCCTAAGCGCTGTGCTAAATGGTTCATGACAGTCACATGGTTCTAAACATCAAGTTTCAGCTGCCCTGAGAGAACTTAGCTCCTGTTTACTACCTGGGGGAGAGAGAGAGACTTTCAGAGCCTAGGCAGAAAGACAGCCAGCTCTCCTGAGGCACAGCCACTGGCAGGGTGGGAGGACACTGTTACCACAGAGAGTGCAGATCCAGGGACTTTCTACCCCGGGACACCATCTAGGTGGAGGTGTGGGGTGGAGAGAGGAGAGTCTGGCCGTGGACAGGGAACCCTTAGGACTGGGAGGGCCATAACTCCAGACCATGAACCAGGCACCTGAGAGGTATCAGGGAAAGTGGGGACACCTGTTTGAGCACAGCCACTTGTCGAGGGTTCAGAAGGCGACAGAGAGAAGCCAATCATCACTCATTAACTCGTTAATTCATATAAAATAGTGACCAGACCCCTCCTGTGTCAGCAGCCAGCCATCTATTAGTGAATGAAATGGCTTCCTCCTGTCCTCAAGGCACATAGATTCTATGTGGGGATGCAAGCCATCAGTCAGTGATTTTTCATTAACCAAAACTAGAAAAAATCAGAGTAAATATTATAGGAATGAACTGGAATACAATAATAAAGTTGGCCAGAGAGCGTTCATGTAGGATGTCCAGGGCCCTGGGGATGCTGGGATGGCATCATCTAAATGAAGGGCTAGGTGACCCTAGTGGGACCACAGCCTTGCCAGGAGGAGGGGTGGACCCACCACCACGGCAAGGAGAATGCCATCTGTGGTGTGCTGGGCTTGTGGAAGAGGATCCAATGGGGTGAATAGGCTTTGGATGCCCAGACCTGCAGAGCCTGGAAGGCCAAGGTAGGGGTCTGGATGTTACATGAAGCACGGTGCAGAATGAATGAGGGGGTTTAAGCTGGGGAGAGGCACTGATGGAGGAGAGGAAACAGCCTTGAGATGGGTCCTGGGGCCACAAGTAGCAGGGTTCAGCATCGGCAAGGCAAAGTGAAGAACCCAAGGTGACCCTTGTAGCAATTGTTCCTGGTCCCATGGTGTCTCCAACTAACAGAAGTCTTGGGACAAAACAAGACTGATTTAGGCCAAAGAAGTGAAAATCATCTTAGACCTCTCAAGAGTGAGATGTTTTCAGACATCCAGCTTGGAACATCAGATAAATCACTAGATATACAAACAAGTATGGAACTCCCAGGAGAAATGTGGATGGGAAATAGGAATTAGGGGTCCATGGCATATATCTGGCCTTGAATATTAGGAAAGTAAATGAGGAAGTTCTCCATTTACACTTAATATACTTAATATTATTCTATCCTTGGAGAACCTGGTATTTGAGGATCTCTTTGAGCAGGACTCCAGGCAGAGCTGTGGAAAGTTGTGGGAGGGCCAAGGGAAGCTTCACCCCTGAAATCCAGAGATACGATGCAGTAGGGAGAAGTAGAGTGAGTTAAGAATGGGACATGACCCAGAAAAAGTGGCCAGTATGCTACATGATGAGAAGTGTCCTCTGTGGAGACAGCTGGAAGAAAAACCTCAAAATTATTGTCCATGCAGCTGTGGAAGAAACTGGTGAGTGGAGAATCAAGCAGAATGCTTTTTAGGGGGGGTTGTTTTGGATTAATCTAAGGTCCTTGTTAGTAGAGCATGTGTGTCCTCTCTGTCTCTGTCTGTCTCTCTTTCTAGCTCTCTCCCTGTGTCATCTGTGCCTGTCTCTTCTTGTCTCATTCTCTATATCTCTCTCTGTCTCTGCCTGTCTCTCTGCCTCTCTCTACCTCCCTGTATCTATCTGTCTGTGTCTATCTCTCCTTATCTCTCCCTGTCTCTGTCTCTCCATTTCTTTCTCCATCTCTCTCTCCCTCCATCTGTTTATCTGTCTCTCCTTGTCTGCCCCTCTGTCTCTATCTCTCCCTGTCTCTCTCTGCCTTTGTTTTGTCTCTATCTCTCTCCCTTTGTCTCTCCATTTCTTTCTGCCTCTCCCTGTCTCCATCTCTCTCCCTACATCTCTATGTCTCTATCTCTCTTTCCTTTTCTTATTCTGTCTTTGTCTCTATCTCTGTCCCTATGTCTGTCTGTCTCTGTCTGTCGTCTGTCTCTCTCTCTCTCTCTCTCTCTCTCTCTCACACACACACACACACACACACGTGCTGAGACACACAGCACAAGAGGGCAAGCAGACCTCACAGTGTGCCAGCCATGTCCCCTCATCGCTAGAAATCCACCCCGGCTCCCACCTGGAGCTGCCTCAGCTGCACTGGGATGGCCTGTTTGCACAGGGCCCTGGGCAGAAAACAGGGGGACCACAGGGACTCCCAGGGAGGCTGCGGTTTCACCTAACCCAGAGGCACTAGAGTCCACTCCATGCAGGAGCGCAGGTTGGGGACACAAACCCCCAAGCCTAACCCTCTCCTCTTCCCACAGTGAGCCCATCCCTGCCCTGACACCGCAAGCCCCAAACTCGCTCTGTCTGAGGATGGGAAGAGTGTGAGGCGGCTGTTCTTTGACCAGGAGCTGCCAGATGTTCCCAGCAGATTTGACCAGGACCCCTGTGTGCTGGCCCGGGAGCAGTTCTCTGCTGGGAGGTATTATTGGGAAGTGCAGGTGGGGCATAGGAAGGCCTGGAACGTGGGTGTCTGTCTGGAGAGCTTGGATCGGAAGGGAAGGATCCCCAAGGCCCCCCAGCATGGACTCTGGGCCCTGGAGCTGTACAAGAAGACGTTCTGGGCCCTTGCCTTCCCAAGAGTTCGCCTGCACCCTCCAGAGCCCCTGCATCAGGTGGGCATTCTCCTGGACTGTGATGCTGGCACAGTCTCCTTCTACAATGTGGACAATGGATCCCTCATCTACATATTCTCTGGACTCTCCTTCTCAGAGCCCCTGAGGCCATTCTTCTGCCTCTGGACACACGACGCCACCCCCCTCATCATCTACTCAGATTGCCAGCCCCCAGAGGCTGTGAGCTCTCCTCAGAGCCAGGTACCGGAGAGCATGAGGACCCTCCTCCAACAAGACCCATGAACTCTCTGCTCTAGCCTGTCATAGATTTGGGGGAGACATATCCATTCTCCATGCCAGCTAGGCCCATACAAGGGTGCACCTTTCTGAATTATCCTGTCTTATCTTCATTTTCCTTCCCTGTGGAATACTAACAATGTATTACGGGCTGAATCATGTACCCTCAAATTCACATGTTGAAGCCCTAACCCCCAGGACCTCAAGATGGGCTGTATTTGGAGATGGGGTCTTTAGAGAAGTGGTTAAGGTAAAAGGAGTTCACTAGAATGGGCCCTGACCCCGTATGACTGGAGTCCTTATCAGATGATGGGATTAAGGCACAGACACACACAGGCGAACGACCACATGAGGACATGGGGTGGAGATGGTATGTACACACCAGAGAGAGAGAGACCTCGGGAAGAACCACCCAAACCCACAACTGGATCTGGGACTTCCAGCCCACAGGACAGGGACACAATAAATCTGTGTTGCTTAAACCTCCCAGCCTATGGTACGTGTTACACAGCCCAAGCTGACTAAAGCACCATATCATTACACACAGTGAGGTGCTTTTCTGAAATGTACTTGAGGGCATTTGCAAAGCATTGGGCCCAGTGCCAGACATGAAGTATTTGCTCAGTAAATGCCAGCCTTCCTCATCCCCTCTTCCCTCTCCTTCCCCTCGTCTTCCCTTTTCCACTCCTCCCTTTCTGCTACCCATTTGACCTTCTCCTTCCCCAAACTCTCCTTTTTTTTTTAAGATTTTATTTATTTATTTGACAGAGATAGAGACAGCCAGCGAGAGAGGGAACACAAGCAGGGGGAGTGGGAGAGGAAGAAACAGGCTCATAGCAGAGGAGCCTGATGTGGGGCTGGATCCCGTAACGCCGGGATCACGCCCTGAGCCGAAGGCAGACGCTTTAACCACTGTGCCACCCAGGCGCCCCTCCCCAAACTCTCCTTAGCCTCCTCCCTCTATACCCGCATCCTCTCTCCCACCACCCCATTCCTGTCTAACGTCTCCCCTCCCCCTTTCCCTCATTCCACCTCCCCCTCTCTCCCTTCCCTTCTTCCCGTCCTCTTCCCCTGCCCTTTTCTCCTCCACCTCTCCTTCCCTTCCTACTCTACTTCCCCTCTTCTCCTCTTGTCTTCTCTCTCTTACCTACCCATTACTCCTTCTCCTGCTCTCCTTCCCCCCCACCCAACTCACAACAGCCTGGACATCTGGTCTACCTTGTCACTTGTCTCCTCTATGCTCACCATGGTAATTCAGTACAGAATAATATGGAGGCTGAGACAAAGATTGCAGGGCTTCCCATGTCAGTCAGAGAAGCAAATGAAAATGAAAACATGGCAATTCAAAACCTCTGGGATGAGACAAAGTATATAGCAATACAGGCCTACCTCAAGGAGCAATAAAAGTCCAAAATATACAACCTAACACTACACCTAAAGCAGCTGGATAAAGAACAGCAAATAAAACCCAAACCCAGCAGAAAAATGGGAAAGAATAAAGTTTGATAAAACAGTAGAACAAATCAATGAAACTAGGAGCTGGGTCCTGAAAGAATTAATAAAATGATAAGACCCTAGTGAACACTATATCAAAAACTAATGATGTATTATATTTTGGCTAAATGAACATAATTTAAAATTTTTTTTTTACTTTGTGGTCACTGTAACATTTTGGGGGGTGGGACAGGGAGGAAAAGTAACAATAGTCCATTTGTCCCTGACATCTATTCAGAGCAGTGTGCAGAATGTAATGCTCTTTTGTAAGAAACGTTTTATGATTTTTAAAATAAATTTAGTGAACCTAGAAAATTTTTTTTTCTTAAAAGATCCTAGCCAGATGTCTCAAAAAGTAAAGAGAAACAACCTTTTAAATAAAATCATGAATGAAAGAGGAGAGATCGGGGGCGCCTGGGTGGTGCAGGCGTTAAGCGTCTGCCTTCGGCTCAGGGCGTGATCCCGGCGTTATGGGATCAAGCCCCACATCAGGCTCTTCCACTATGAGCCTGCTTCTTCCTCTCCCACTCCCCCTGCTTGTGTTCCCTCTCTCACTGGCTGTCACTCTCTGTCAAATAAATAAATAAAATTTTTAAAAAAAGGAAAAAAGAAAGAGGAGAGATCGAAACCAACACTGCAGAAATACAAATAATTACAAGACAACATTATGAACAATTCTATGCCAACAAATTAGGCATTCTTGAAGAAATGGATACCTTCCTGGAAACAAATAAGCCACCAAAACGGAAACAGGAAGAGATAGAAAACTGGAACAGACCCATAACCAGCAAAGAAATTGAATCAGTATTCAAAAATCTCACAACAAACAGGGTCCAGGGCAAGATGGCTTCCCAGGGAAATTCTACCAAATTGTTTGTTTGTTTGTTTGTTTGTTTATCTTTATCATTATTATATAATGTTAGTCACCATATAGTTCATCATTAATTATTTTTTCATTTTATTTTTTATTTTTTTTACTTAAGTACAATTTTATGAGCTTGGACAAAGGCATACACTCTCAAAACAATCACCACAATCAAGGTAGTAGATGTGTCCATCAGGTCCAAAAGTTTGTGTCCTTCAGTGTGCACCCTCTTAGCAAAATTCTAAGTGCATAACGTAGAATTGTTCACTGTATGTACTTTGCAGACTACAGCAAACCTCTAGAACTAATTCATGCATAACTGATGTTTGGCTGTGGGATATACAAGCGACAGAATTTTACTCAGCCTTAAAAAAAAGAAAGAAAGAAAAAGAAAGAAAGAAGAAAGAAGAAAGAGTAAGAAAGAAAGAAAGAAAGAAAGAAAGAAAGAAAGAAAGGAAGGAAGGAAGGAAGGAAGGAAGGAGGAAGGAAGGAAGGAAGGAAGGAAGGAAGGAAGGAAGGAAGGAAGGAAGAAAGAAAAAGAAAGAAAGAAAGAAAGAAAGAAAGAAAGAAAGAAAGAAAGAAAGAAAGAAAGGAAGAAAGAAAGAAAGAAAGAGAAAGAAAGAAAGAAATCCTGCCATTTGTGCGGCTGAACCTGGAGGATGTTATGCTAAGTGAAGGTAGCCAGCCCCGGAAGGACAAACACTGCATGATTACACATCTAAGAAGTATCTAAAAGAGTCAAACTTACAGAGGCAGAGACTAGAATGGTGGTTTCCTGGGAGCTGGGCAGAGTTTGCTATTGGCACTTTCTAAATCAGCAGCAGGAGTCTGCTGCTGCTCTGTCCTCTGACTTGAAGCTTCTCGATTTCTAGACCCAGGAGATTGCATAGTCAAGGAGGGTGGAAGAAGATACGGGGCACAGTGGTCAGTGAAAACCAGAGGAGCAAAAGCCCTGGAGGGAGAAGATACAAGAATGGAGGAGAACCGGTGGGAAGTTCTCCCAGAACTATGCATCATTAGTTTTTTTTATCTGATGGTCACCATACAGTACATCATTAGCTTTTGATGTAGTGTTTCATGATTCATTGTTTGCATATAACACCCAGAGCTCCATGCAATACATGCCCTCCTTAATACCCTTTACCAGGCTAGCCCATTCCCCCACCCACTTCCCCTCTGAAACCCTCAGTTTGTTTCCTGGAGTCCATAGTCTCTCATCGTTTGTCTCCTCTGATTTCTCTCTCTCTCTTTTTTTTAAGATTTTATTTATTTATATGACAGAGAGAGAGACAGCCAGTGGGAGAGGGAACACAAGCAGGGGGAGTAGGAGAGGAAGAAGCAGGTTCCCAGAAGAGGAGCCCAATGCGGGGCTCAATCCCAGGACTCCAGGATCACGCCCTGAGCCAAAGGCAGACGCTTAATGACTGAGCCACCCTGGCACCACCTCCTTCTCTGATTCCCACCCCTTCAGTTCTCCTTCCTTTCCCCTAATGTCTTCTATACTATTCCTTATGTTCCACACATGAGGGAAACCATATGATAATTGTCTTTCTCTGCTTGACTTATTTCACTCAGCATAATCCCCTCCAGTTCCATCCATGTTGATGCAAATGGTGGGTATTCATCCTTTCTGATGGCTGAGTAATATTCCATTGTATATATGAACCACATCTTCTTTATCCAACGTCTGTTGAAGGGTATCTTGGCTCCTTCCACAGTTTGGCTATTATGGACATGGCTGCTATGAACATTGGGGTGCATGTCCCCCTTCTTTTCACTACATCTGTATCTTTGGGGTAAATACTCAGTAGTGCAATTGCTGGATCATAGAGTAGCTCTATTTTTAATGAGTTGAGGAACCTCCACACTGTTTTCCAAAGTGGCTGTACCAACTTGCATTCCCACCAACAGTGTAAGAGGGGTTCCCCTTTCTCCACAGCCTCTCCAACATTTGTTGTTTCCCACCTTGTCAATTTTTGCCATCCTATCTCGTGTAAGGTGGTATCTCAATGTGGTTTTGATTTGAATTTCCCTGATGGCTAGTGATCTTGAACATTTTTTCATGTGTCTGTTAGCCATTTGGATATCTTCTTTGGGGAAGTGTCTGTTCATGACTTCTGCCCATTTTTGGCTTGATTATTTGTTTTTTGAGTGTTGAGTTTGAGAAGTTCTTTAGAGACCCCAATGGGTACTAGCCCTTTATCTGAAATGTCATTTACAAATATCTTCTCCCATTCCTTGGGTTGCCTCTTAGTTTTGTTGACTGTTTCCTTTGTTGTGCAGAAGCTTTTGTCTTGATGAAGTGCCAAGAGTTCATTTGTGCTTTTGTTTCCCTGGTCTTTGGAGACATGCCTAGAAAGAAGTTGTTGCAGCCCAGGTCAAAAAGGTTGCTTCCTGTGTTCTCCTCTAGGATTTTGATTGATTCCTGTCTAACTTATAGGTCTCTCATTCATTTAGAGTTTATCTCTGTGTATGGTGTGTCTTGGTGATCACAGCTTTGTAATATTGCATGAAATCAGGCAACGTGATGCCCCCAGCTTTGTTTCTCTTTTTCAATATTTCCTTGCCTATCCGGGGTCTTTTCTGGTTCCATATGAATTTTAGGATTATTTGTTCCAGCTCTTTGAAAAATGCCAGTGGTATTTTATTTATTTATTTTATTTTTATTTATTTATTTTTCCCAAAAGCCATGTTTTATGTTTTTATAATAATTTTTTATTATGTAATGTTAGTCACCATACAGTACATCATTAGCTTTTGATGTAGTATTTCATGATTCACTGTTTGCGTATAACACCCAGTATTGGGCGCCTGGGTAGCGCAGTCATTAAAGCGTCTGCCTTCAGCTCAGGGCGTGATCCCGGAGTTCCGGGATCGAGTCCCACATCGGGCTCCTCTGCTGGGAGCCTGCTTCTTCCTCTCTCACTCACCTGCTGTGTTCCCTCTCTCGCTGGCTGTCTCTCTGTCACATAAATAAATAAAATCTTTAAAAAAAAAAAACACCCAGTATTGCGCCATGCAATACATGCCCTTCTTACTACCCATCACCAGACTATCCCATTCCCCCACCCCCTCCCCTCTGAAGACCTCAGTTTGTTTCTCAGAGTCCATAGTCTCTCATGCTTCATTCCCCCTTCTGATTACCCCCCTTTCTTTATCCCATTCTTCTCCTACCGATCTTCCTAGTTCTTATGTTCCATAGATGAGAGAAATCATATGATAATTGTCTTTCTCTGCTTGACTTATTTCACTTAGCATTATCTCCTCCAGTGCCGTCCATGTTGCAGCAAATGTTGAGAACACGTTCTTTCTGATAGCTGAGTAATATTCCATTGTATATATGGACCACATCTTCTTAATCCATTCATCTGTTGAAGGGCATCTCGAGTCCTTCCACGATTTAGCTATTGAGGACAATACTGCTATGACATTGGGGTGCATATGGCCCTTCACTACGTCTGTATCTTTGGGGTAAATACCCAGTAGTGCAATGGCTGGGTCATAGGGTAGCTCAATTTTTAACTTTTTAAGGGACCTCCACACTGTTTTCCAGAGTGGCTGCACCAACCTGCATTCCCACCAACAATGTAGGAGGGATCCCCTTTCTCCACATCCTCTCCAGCAATTGCTGTTTCCTGCCTTGTTAATTTTTGCCATTCTAACTGGCATAAAATGGTATCTTAGTGTGGTTTTGATTTGAATTTCCCTGATGGCTAATGATTTTGAACATTTTTTCATGTGTCTGTTAGCCATTTGTATGTCTTCATTGGAAAAGTGTCTGTTCATATCTTCTGCCCATTTTATGATTTGTTTATTTGTTTCTCATGTATTGAGTTTGAGAAGATCTTGGATACCAGTCTTTTATCTGTAGCATCATTTGCAAATATATTCTCCCATTCTGTGGGCTGCCTCTTAGTTTTTTTGACTGTTTTCTTGGCTGTGCAGAAGCTTTTTATCTTGATGAAGTCCCACAAGTTCATTTTACCTTTTGTTTCTCTTGCCTTTGGAGATGTGTCATGAAAAAGGTTGCTTTGGCCGATGTCGTAGAGGTTGCTGCTTATGCTCTCCTCTAGGATTTTGATGGATTCCTGTCTCACATCAAGGTCTTTCATCCAATTGGAGTTTCTCTTTGTGTATGGTGTGAGAGAGTGGTCAAGTTTCATTCTTTTGCATGTTGTTGTCCAATTTTCCCAGCACCATTTATTGAAGAGACTTTCTTTTTTTCACTGGATGTTTTTTCCTGCTTTATCAAATATTAGTTGCCCAAAGAGCCGAGGGTCCATTTCTGGGTTCTCTATTCTGTTCCATTGGTCTATGTGTCTGTTTTTGTGCCAGTACCATGCTGTCTTTGTGATCACAGCTTTGTAGTACAGCTTGAAATCCGGCATCGTGATGCCCCAGCTGTGTTTTTCCTTTTCAACAATTCCTTGGCGATTCAGGGCCTTTTCTGGTTCCACACAAATTTAAGGACAATTTGTTCCAGTTCCTTGAAAAATGTCATTGGTATTTTGATCGGGATAGCATTGAAAGTGTAGATTGCTCTGGGTAACATGGACATTTTAACTATGATAATTCTTCCGATCCATGAGCATGGAATATTTTTCCATCTTTTTGTGTCTTCTTCAATGTCTTTCAAGAGTGATTTATACTTTCTAGAATATAGATCCTTTACGTCTCTGGTTAAGTTAATTCCAAGGTAACGTATGGTTTTTGGTACTATTGTAAATGGGATGGATTCCCTAATTTCTCTTTCTTCAGTCTCATTTTTCGTGTCTAGAAATGCAACTGATTTCTGAGCATTGATTTTGTATCCCCTCACATTACTGAATTGCTCTATAACTTCTAATGGTTTGGGAGTGGATTCTTTTGGGTTTTCCATATAGAGTATCATGTCATCTGTGAAGAGAGACAGTTTGACCTCTTCTTTGCTGATTTGGATACCTTTTATTCCTTTTTGTTGTCTGATTGCTGTTGCAAGGACTTCTAACTACTATGTTGAATAATAGTGGCGAGAGTGGGCATCCTTGTCATGTTCCTGATCGTAAGGGAAAGGCTTCCAACTTTTCCCCATTAAGAATAATATTTGCTGTAGGCTTTTCATAGATGGCTTTTATGAGCTTAAAAAAATGTACCCTTCTATCACTACACTCTGAAGGGTTTTAATCAGGAAAGGATGCTGTATTTTGTCAAATGCTTTTCCTGCATCTATTGAGAGAATCATATAATTTCTGTTTCTTTTGTTTTTTGATAAAATCTAAGACACTGATAGATTTGCGAATGTTGCACCACCCTTGCATCCCAGGGATGAATCCCACTTGGTCATGATGGATAATCCTTATAATGTACAGTTGGATTCTATTAACCAGGATCTTGTTGAGGATTTTGGCGTCCATATTCATTAGGGAAATCGGTCTGTAATTCTCCTTTTTGATGGGGTCTTTGCCTGGTTTGGGGATCAAGGTAATATTGGCCTCATAGAATGAGTTTGGTAGCTTTCCTTCTGTTTCTATTTTTTGAAATAGCTTTAGGAGAATAGGTATTATTTCTTCTTTGAATATTTGGTAGAATTCCCCGGGATATCCATCAGGCCCTGGCGTTTTGGTTTTTGGAAGGTTTTAAATCACCGTTTCAATATCTTCATAATTAAATGGTCTGTTTAAAAAAGCAATTTCTTCCTGTTTCAGTCTTGGTAGTTTATAGATTTCCAGGAAGGCCTCCATCTCTTCCAGATTGCTTAATTTATTGGCATAAAGCTGTTGATAAAAGTTTCTAATAATCCTTCCAATTTCATCAGTGTTGGTTGTGACCTCTCCCTTTTCATTCATAATTTTATTAATTTGGGTCCTTTCTCTATTCTTTTGGATAAGTCTAGCCAGTGGTTTGTCAATTTTATTTATTCTTTCAAAGAACCAGCTTCCAGTTCTGTTGATCTGCTCTACTGTGCTCCTGGTTTCTAATTCATTGATCTCTGCTGTAATCTTGGTCAACTGCTTTCTCGTGTATGGATTAAGCCTATTCCTCTGTTGCTGTTTCAGCTTCTTGAGGTGAGAATATAAAAACTGCATTTTAGATTTTTCTATTTTTTTGAGTGAGGCTTGGATTGCTATGTATTTTCCCCTTAGGACTGCCTTTGCAGGGTCCCATACGTTTTGGACCATTGTGTTTTCATTCTTGTTGGTCTCTATAAGTTGTTTACATTGATATTTGATTTCCTGATTTATCAAATCATTCCTTTGCAGGATGGTTCTTAGTCTCCAAGTGTTTGAGTTTCTTCCAAATTTTTCCTTGTGGTTGAATTCCAATTTCAAAGCATTGTGGTCTGAGAATATGCAGGGAATTATTTCAGTCTTTTGGTATCAGTTGAGACCTGTTTTGTGACCCAGAACATGGTCTATTCTTGATAATGTTCCATGGGCATTAGAATAGAATGAGTATTCTTTGGTTCTGGGGTGTAGTGTTCTATATATATCTATGAGGTCCATCTGGTCTAGTATAGCATTCCAAGCTCTCGTTTCTTTGTTGATTTTCTGCTTAGGCGATCTATCTATTGCTGATAGTGGAGTGTTGAGGTACCCTACTATTAACATATTTTTATCTATATGTCTCTTTATTCTGGTTAAGAGTTGGCTTGTGTATCTTGCTGCTCCCTGTTGGGGGCATATATATTTATAATTGTCATATTCACTTGTTGGATACAACCTTTAAGAATAATATAGTCCCCTTCTGTATCTCTAACTATAATCTTTAGTTTAAAATCCAATCTGTCTGATATGAGAATTGCTACCCTAGCTTTCTTTTGAGGCCCGTTGGCATGAAAGATGGTATTCCATCCCTTTACTTTCAGTCTGAATGTATCTTTAGGTTCAAAATGAGTCTCTTGTAGACAGCAAATGGATGGGTCATGTCTTTTTATCCAATCTGCAACCCTGTGGTGTTTTATGGGAGCATTTAGGCCATTTACATTGAGACTGAATATTGAGAGATATGATTTTAATGATGCCATGTTACCTGTAAAGTCTTTGTTTCTATAGATTGTGACTTTCTGTTCTGTATCACTCTTGGGGCCTTTTTATTTTTATAGAACCCCCCCTTAATATCTCCTGTAGGGCTGGTTTCATGATTATGAAATTGGTTAATGACTGGCGATTCTGGAAGGTCTTTGTCTCTCCATCAATTCTGAATGACAGCCTTGCTGGATAAAGGATCCTTGGCTTCATGTTTTTCTCTGAAAGAGCCTTAAAAATGCCTCCCTAACCCTTTATCTCATTCCAAGTCTGTGTAGACCGGTCTGACGTAATCCTGATATCTTTGCCTTGGTACGTGAGAAATTTCTTTGCCCCGGCCACTTTCAATACTGTATCCTTGGATCTAATATTTGCGAATTGCACTATGATGTGATGTGGCATAGGTTTGTCGTGGTTGAGTTTGGGAGGGGTCCTCTCTGCCTCTTGGACATGAATGCTTGTTTCTTTTGCTAGATTAGGGAGGTTTTTCAGCTACAATTTGTTCAAATATCTCTTCTAGACTTCTGTTTTTCTCCACACCCTCGGGGATGTCGATGATTCTGACACTAGAACGTTCCATTGAGTCAGTAATCTCCCGTAATTTACATCCTTGAGATTGGAATTTTTTGAGTTTCTATTTAGCTTTCTCTTCTACTAACCCATCCTCCAATTCGCCAATACGTTCTTCTGCCTCATTCACTCTGGTCATCAGAGCATCTAGTTTTGACTGCATTTGATTCATAGAATTTTTAATTTCTGCCAGATTCTCTTTCATTTCCGCCCTTAGAGATTCTATATTCTCGTTAATATTTTCGTTAATATTTTTTTCAAGTCTACACATCATCTTGACCATTGTTATCTGAATTCCATTTCTGATAATTTGGTTATATCCATATCCATTAGTTCTGTGGCAAAGGCCACAGACTCATTGTCTTTTCTTTGCTGAGGGGGATTTCCCCCTCTCGTCATTCTGATGAGGAGAGTTTGCGGGGTTGTCCAGAGCCCAAATTATTGACCAGGACCCATACAGTGTGCTCTTGTTTGATAGGGACCTTAGGGATGTGGGCTTCTTGATTTTTCAGCCTGCCTTCTGGGGGAGGGGCCTACCGCGCTGATACTCAGGCAACCCTGTTTGGGTAGAATCTCCCTGTCCCCTGCAAGGGGGATGGGGATGGGCACACTGTGAGCTGGTATTTCCAGACTTTTGTTCTCTGGCAGCTTTCCCTGGCAGTTTGCTGTGCCTCTTCTGAGAGTCAGAGCAGCAGTAGCCGAATCTCAGCCTCTGTCTCAGAACAGAGAGATTGCAGACCCTCTCCACTGGGCCCCTCTGGCCACTTTAACTCTGTTTCTGTTGTTGCTGCTAAACCATACAGCGTCCCGGGATGTGCACCCCACAGCCGGCATCCCAGCCCTCACATCCAGGGCCCGCACATCTCTGTCCTTTGTGTTTCTAACACCGCCAGCCGCCGCCGTGCGCTCCGGAGCTCTGTTTCAGTGTGGTTCGCATACTCCAGAGCTCCAGTTTTCAGACTGGTCTCGCGCGCGCGTTCCAGTGCTCACGGTCTCAGTCTGCTCTCTCGTGGGTGCTGTCTGCAAGTCCGCCTGCTCCCCAGTGCAGGTGGCTACCGCTTCCTGGCACCCGAACATGGCGGCTCCTTCCCCCTTCTGTTTATCTTCCAATATCTGTGTGCAGCTTCACAGCTCCCCACTTCGTACCTCAATTCTCATCGCTGGAGATGTTCATTTGTAGAGATCCAGATGTATCTTCCTGCGTCTCAGGCTGATTCCATGGATGTTCAGGATGGTCTGGTACCTATCCACCTCGACTCAGGGGACCAGCTGAAAAACTCAATGTGGTTTTGATTTGAATTTCCCTGGTAGCTAATGATTTTGACCATTTTTTCATGTGTCTGTTAGCCATTTGTATGTCTTCATTGGAAGAGTGTCTGTTCATATCTTTTGCCCATCTTTTGATTTGATTATTTGTTTCTCATGTATTGAGTTTGAGAAGTCCTTTATAGATCTTGGATACCAGCCTTTTATCTGTACTTTCATTTGCAAATATCTTCTCCAATTCTGTGGGTTGCCTCTTTGTTTTGATGACTGTTTCCTTGGTTTTGCAGAAACTTTTTATCTTGATGAAGTCCCACAACTTCATTTTTTCTTTTGTTTCTCTTGCCCTTGGAGATGTGCCATGAAAGAAGTTGCTGTGTTGGATGTCAAAGAGGTTACAGCCTATGTTCTCCTCTAAGATTTTGATGCATTCCTCTCTCACATCAAGGTCTTTCATCCATTTGGAATTTATCTTTGTGTATGGTGTGAGAGAGTGGTCAAGTTTCGTTCTTTTGCATGTAGCCATCCATGTGTCTGTTTTTGTGCCAGTACCATGCTGTCTTGGTCATCACAGCTTTGTAGTATAGCGTGAAATCCGGCAACGTGATGCCCCCAGCTTTGTTTTTCTTTTTGAACATTTCCTTGGTGATTCGGGGTCTTTTCTGGTTCCACACAAATTTTAGGATTGTTTGTTCCACCTCTTTGAAAAATGTCATTAATTTTGATGAGGATGGCATTGAAAGTATAGATTCCTGTGGTTAGTAGACATATTAACTATGTTTATTCTTTTGACCCATGAGCATGGAATGTTTTTCCATCTGTTTGTGTCTTCTTCAATGTCTTTCATCAATGTTCTGTAGTTTCTAGAATATAGATCCTTTACCTCTCTGATTAAGTTAATTCTGAGATATCTTACGATTTTTGGTGCTATTGTAAGTGGAATCGATTCCTTAATTTCTCTTTCTTCAGTCTCATTGTTCATGTATAGAAATTCAACTGGTAATGATGTACTGTCTGGTGACTAACATAACATAATAAAAAATTTTTAAAAAAAGAAATGCAACTGATTTCTGAGCATTGATTTTGTATCCTGCCACATTACTGAATTGTTCTCAGTTCTAGTAATTTGGGGGTGGAGTCTTTTGGGTTTTCCATATAAAGTATCATGTCATCTGTGAAGAGAGAGAGTTTGACTTCTTCTTTGCCAATATGAATACCTTTTATTCTTTTTTGTAGTCTGATTGCTGTTTCAAGGACTTCTAGTACTATGTTGAACAATAATGGCAAGAGTGGGCATCCTTGTCATGTTCCTGATCTTAAGGGAAAGGCTTTCAGCTTTTCCCCATTGAGAATGATACTTGCTGTAGGCTTTTCATTGATGGTTTTTATGAAATTGAGGAATGTACCCTCTATCCCTACACTCTGAAGGGTTTTAATCAGGAAAGGATACTGTATTTTGTCAAATGCTTTTTCTCCATCAGTTGAAAGGATCATATGGTTATTTGAATGACATACTGGACCAGATGGACCTCACAGATATATACAGAACACTACACCCTAAAACAACAGAATACTCATTCTTTTCGAATGCACGTGGAATGTTCTCCAGAATAGACCATATACTGGGTCACAAAACAGGTCGCAACTGATACCAAAAGACTGAGATTACTCCCTGCATATACTCAGACCACAATGCTTTGAAACTGGAATTCAATCACAAGGAAAAATTTGGAAGAAACTCAAACACTTGGAAACAATGAACTATCCTGCTTAAGAATGAGTGGATAAACCAGGGAATTAAGGAAGAGCTTAAGCAATTTATGGAAACAATGAGAACAACACATCGGTCCAAAACCTATGGGACAGTGCAAAGGCAGCCCTAAGGGGGAAATACATAGCCATCCAAGCCTCACTCAAAGGAATAGAACAGTCTAAAATGCAGTCTGTATATTCTCACCTTAAGAAGCTGGAGCTGCAACAGGAGAACAGGCCTAACCCACACACGAGAAAGCAGTTGATCAAGATTAGAGCAAAGATCAATGAATTAGAAACCAGGAGCACAGTAGAGCAGATCAACAAAACTAGAAGCTGTTCTTTGAAAGAATAAATAAGATTGATAAGCCACTGGCAAGACTTATTCAAAAGAATAGAGAAAGGACCCAAATTAACAGAATTATGAATGAAAGGGGAGAGATCACGAACAACACCAAGGAAATAGCAACGATCATTAGAAACTATTATCAACAATGATATGCCAATAAATTAAACAGCCTGGAAGAAATGAATGCCTTCCTGGAAACCTATTAACTACCAAGACTAAAAAGAAGAAATTGATTATTTAAACAGACTGATTAATTATGAAGACATTGAAGCAGTGATCAAATAAGAGTCCAGGGCCTGACGGATTCTACAGGGAATTCTACCAAACATTCAAAGAAATAATAATACCTATTCTCCTGAAGCTGTTTCAAAAAATAGAAACAGAAGAATAACTACCAAACTCATTCTATGAAGCCAGTATTACCTTGATCCCCAACCCAGGCAAAGAGCCCATCAAAAGGAATATTACAGACCGATATCCATGATGAGTATGGATGCCAAAATTCTCAACAAGATTCTAGCTAATAGGATCCAAGAGTACATTAAAAGGATTATCCATCATGACCAAGTGGGATTCATCCCTGGGATGCAAGGGTGGTTCAACATTCGCAAATCGATCAGTTTGATAGATCTCCTTCTATTCTGAATGAAGTATTCTTGGCTGCATTTTCTTCTTATTTAGTACCCTGAATATATCTTGCCAGCCCTTTCTGGTCTGCCAGGTTTCTGTGGACAGGTCGGATGTTATTCTGATGTTCCTCCCTCCATATATAAGGAATCTCCTCTCCCTAGCTTCCTTGGCTCTAAGATTTTCAAGCTTCACTATTATATGTCATGGTCTATTTTTATTGATTTTTGGAGATGTCCTCCCTGCCTCTTGGACATATATGCTTGTTTCCTTCCCCAGATTCAGAAAGTTATCACCCATGATTTGCTGAAATATACCTTCTAGTCCTCTCTCTCCACCCCCTCTTGGATCCCAGTGATCCTGATAATGGTCCTTTTCAATGTATAATTAAATTCTTGAAGCGGTTCTTCATGGGCTATTAGTTGTCTTTCTCTCTTTTTCTCAAGTTCCTTCCTTTCCATCAGCCTGTGTCTAGATCACTTACTCTCTTCTGCCTCATTGACCCTAGCTGTTAGAGCATCCAATTTAGGCTGCATCTCATACATAGCATTTTTAAGTTCAGCCTGATTAGATCTTATCTCTGCCCTTAGAGATTCTTTGTTGTCATCTGTGCTTTTTTCAAGCCTAGCTCTTAACTTTGTATTTCCTATCTTGAATCCCATGTCTGACATCTTACTAATATCCATATCGATTAGCTCTGTGGCAAAGGATATTGCCTCTGGCTCTTTCTTCTGTTGTGCATTCCCCCTTCTAGTCATTTTTTCCCACAGAAGGGTGGGTGACCAAGTGAGCAGGGTCCAAAATATCAACCACTACCCAGGCAAAATACACCCTAGACAAATCCAAAGCAGTCGGATACCACAGCAGAAAAGCAAACCAAACCAAACAAAAAGACATTGAGGGGGTGGAGAGAGACTATAATCTTGCAGGGTGGACAAAGTGGGGTGATCCACTTGTTCCTGATTGAATTTTGGTCTGCGTGTTAGAAGACACTACATCCCAAAATGGCAAAGAAAGCAAAACATATATACGTATTTGAATAGAGTGGTAAAAGGACTAAAATGAAGCATATATCTATAAAATGTAGATGTAAAAAATAAGTTAAAAAGTGACTTAAAAACATAATTTGACTGGGTGTTATACGCAAACAATGAATCATGGAACACTACATCAAAAACTAATGATGTACTGTATAGTGACTAACATAACATAAAAAATTTTTAAAAATAAAAATAAATTTAAAAAATAAAAAAATAAAAACATAATTTGGTAAATAAGAATGTAGTTGAAACTGGGATGCCTGGGTGGCTCAACAGATTAAGTATTTGCCTTTGGCTCAGGTCATGATCCCATGGTCCTTGGATTGAGCCCTGCATTGGGCTCCTCACTCAGCAGGGAGCCTGCTTCTCCCTCTGCCTGCCTCTCCCTCTGTTTGTGCTCTCTCTCTCTCTCTGACCAATAAATTTTAAAAATCTTTAAAAAAAAAAAAAAAAGAATCTGGGTGAAATGGGGAAAAAGTTAAAAAAAGAGAAAGGAATGGAAAATATTGGACTGAAAGATAAATGAATCATGAGAAAACACCTGGAGCTGAATATACTATTTTCCCCTGGTGCTGGAGTTTTACAGTCTTGTGGGATCCATATATTATTGTCTACCTGTTTTTCCAGGCTGTCTTCTTGGGGAGGGGCCTGCTGTGCTGCTTCTCAGGTGTCTTTGCCTGGGTGCAGTTGCCCCACCCCTTGCCAGGGGGCTGGGTTTAGTGTAAGCTGGTCTTCTGTGTCGATTTTGTTCCCTGAAGGCTTTCCACACCTCTTTACGGGATCAGAATAAAAATGGTATGACCGGATCTCCGGCCCAGAGCAGAATGGTCATGGTCCCATCTCTTCAGTAAATGCTCTAGAACACACAGTTTTCACTTTTGCGTGTGCCAAACTCTGCCAGAGTCTTGCAGTATGTGCCCAGCATACTCCTCCTGGAAGCATCACTGCCCCTTGTGTGCCCTGGGACCACAAGCAGTTGTGGGCTCCTGCACGTACCATACCATGTTCCACTGCTCCTGGGCCATGGCTGGGTGCCGCCTTACTGTCCTCTCTGGGGTGACCACCACACTACAAGCCGTTGCCCAGTTGTGGGTGCAGCGGTTTCATCCCTCCCAGGGATGGCAAACAGGCCCCACACTCCAGTACTTTTGAGGCACTCAGGTATAGAGCGGTCTCCCTACCAGCCCAGATCTCAGTTTATGGTGACTGGAGCTGAGAGGTCCCTCCTGGGCTCTCTGACCATAACCAGCTTCCCTGCTCCACTGCTTAGGCACTCTATCAGTTCAGGCATCCCAGTTCATTCTGTGGCTTCTGGGATCTCGAGACTAAAATGACCCGCCTAGAGTTCTGCCCTTTAATCCCCTGAGCCCATCACTGGAGCAGATTTCTAAGAGTTACAATTTTGGACTCCAGTGTTACATCACTTTCCAGTAGCAGGCTTATGGAGGCTCCGTCCCCACTTCATTTTTCCCCCCAATATCTCCCTGCAGATTCACAGCTGCACACCTCCTACCTTGCAAAAAGTAGTGAACTTTTCTACTTCCAGAGTTCCAGATATATTTTCTTACATCTCAGGCTGAATTTGTGGGTGTTCAGAATGGTTTGATAGTTAACCAGCTAAATTCAACGGACCAGATGAAATGAGGTCCCTCTAATCTTTCACCAACGTGTCTTTTTCTCTTATTTTTAGTTTTATTCCTACTTTCTTTTTTTCACTTTTTCCTCTCTTAGTTTCCAATACTGGTTTTTTTTCTATCCGTCGCTCTTTTTCTTCTTTTTTCCATTTGTTTTTCTTTTTTCCAATTGCGGTGAAACTCATATACATAAAATCAACCACATGAAAGTGAATACTCAGTGATACAGCACATTCACAACCACGTGCAGCCACCACATCTGTCTCCTGCCAAATCACACCCCAAACCCTTACGCAGTTACCTTCCATTTTCCCTATCCTCACTGCTTGACCACCACAAATCTGCTCTCTCTCTCTCTGGATTTACCCCTTCTGCACATTTCATGGCAATGGGATTCTACATTATGTGGCCTCCTGTGTCTGCCCTTCAACACTGTCCTCCCATTGCACATCAGGGAGCCTGTCCCCAATCAAGGCTCAAGACCGCCCCTGAGGGGTTTGGACAACGTCTTCCGTAGCTCTTGCTACTCTGATAAAAGACTGTGGGGCATGCATGAGCTCAATCCCAGGAAGGACCCCTGACCAGTTGAGCCCACCTTCAGGATTCATTCTCCCTGGAAAGCATCACCTGCTTCTATCACGGTTGAGAATTCTACCTGCTCCTTCTAGTTGCTACCTCCCCAGTCCTCCCTTCTGATTCATAAGGACATTGTATCTGGGTTTTAGCTGAGGTCATTATCTGCTTCAAGGAATGCATAGGGAGATGAAAATGATAAAAAATATTATTATGAAAAAAAAAGAAAATGAGTGGCAGGCATAATTCTACATGTTTATATAGAAGACGGGAACAACTCCCTCACCAACTAGTTCCCGCTGCCTAGGGGAATGCAGGTGAGGGTTTGGGTTGGCAGCATCAGCCCTCGTGTAAGCACCGACTTTGGGAAGAGAAGCACAAACCTTCATTCCATAACATTCTGCCAAACTAAATTAAACACCTCACCACCAAGAAGGCCGTGCAGCTTTCTCTATACCTCTGTATAGGGAAACTCTCCCAGAAAATGTCTAGACTTGTGAGTCAACAAGAGGGAAACACAGGCATGGTTTAGTCAAGTGTCTTACTCAGGGAAGGGGTACATGAGGTGAGTGCTCTGGACCTGGCCCAAGTCAGTCCCCAGTGAAGACAGACTGCCATGGCCACAGAGAGGAAGGCAGAGGTTGCCTGAGTTCCTCCATAGGAGTCTCCAGGGGAAGTGCCAGAAATTGGCCAACTTCAACCTGATCATGAGAAACTTTCCCAAAGAAAATAGCCCAGCTTGTCAAGGACTGGAGGTGTTTTGATAAGGGAGCAACTTTATCTGAATCCCCCAGCTTCTGCCCTTGGCCTAGATCCCAGCACTCAAGAGCTGTATCTCCCGCCCAGGGCTCCATGGACCACCTTGCTTGGTCCCCTCTCTCCCCTTATCTCTTGCTACCAGGGTCTTGTTCCACACAGTCAGTGTGCTCACTTCTGGTGACCACACCCTATAGGAAACGCTTAGTTTATATATTTTTTATTCTTGTTGCAACTGCAAAATAGGAGCAGTTGGTATTTTTACAATAAGTAGTAGGAGGACTGTACAGGAACTGGGACACGCAGCTGCTCCTCTATCCAAACTCAGCCTGAAGACCTGTTTTATGCCCGACCTGGGACTTACAGAGAACTAACTAATTCCCTCAAGGCTCCCAGAAGCTTCCTGGGAAGGCTACAGCTGGACTTGGGCCAGGTGAGTGTTTCCTACTTTAAGGGCTCTCGTGTATGTCTTTACTTTCTACACACACCCTGTCCCTATTCTTGAGTGACAGGGAGACCCCACGGGCTTTCACCAAAGGAAGGCAAGCATCGAGGAGGATGAGAGCATCTGCCAACATTCTTCCTTGTACTTTACGTAAACACCACACCTGCAAGGCTCTGCTGGGTGAAATCACCCAGAACGTGGCAGATGAATCTCAGAACATGTGTCCTTGAAACTGAATTCACCATAAATAGTAAAGCTTAGGTGTGTCTTAGCTTCAGGCCACGACAGCGAAGGAGCCCTAGGGCTCATTCCCCTCCCCTTCCAACTGCACAGTTTTCCTTGGGAGCAACAGGGTCAAGAGGGCTTGAAGGGCTGGACAGATGGAGTCCTGACCTTGGATTCACTAAATCAAAGGTGTGTTTTCTCCCCCAGCGCTCTCTGTGCTCATGATAGAACAGAGCCAGGATCAGGCAGTACTCTTACACCAGTACGTGATGAGATGGAGTCCACTCGCTGGAAGATGTGTCTGAGTCATTCTGTGGACAGATGAGGATAACAGAAATGATATCCAAGAGTAGATGGACACAGCACCAGGTGGAGACAGCTGCTGTCTCTCCAGCTCCAGGACGAATAACTTGTGTGGGAGCCAGAGGGGCCAAGATAGTGAGGAGTGACCTTTCCCTCCCCTGGCCATGTTTTCTTCACTGCCGTTAGTCTCCCGGTGGCGTCCTACCTCCCACCAAACAGAAAGACAGAGCATACGAAAGAGGGACAGACAGAGAAAGAGACAGAAATTAACTCAGCCTCTGATGTCTGTGCCCAGCAGGGATGGCAAATGCACGTGATCCAGTCATCTTTCCACCCAGCTGCTCCATTGTCTTCATTATCCTGCAGCTCCTGTCCTGCAGTGTCCCTGCAAAAGGTAGGAGAGCTCCCCCCACCCCATGCTAGGAGGATGCCCCCTGTATGGAGAGGAATGCCAGAGGGGGCTGAGCTGGCACCTTCCAACACCAGCCATCAGCCAAGGATCCAAGCAGTCCTTTCCAGGAGAGAGGGCCCCTTGTCTCCTCACACCCAGCCTAACCATGGCTTTCCGGTCTGATCTCCTAAGGGAAAGCTGATTTCTCTGTCTGTGGGCCTGGCAAAACCGTTCTGGCTGTGCTGGGGGAGAATGTGGAGCTACCATGTCATCTGTCCCTGAATATCAGTGCCAAGGACATGGAGCTTCGGTGGTACAGGGACCAGCCATCTCAAGTCGTGCACCTGCACAAGAATGGGACAGACCTGAAGGAAGAACAGATGAGGGAGTACCAGGGAAGGACCACCTTCCTGAGTGCTAGGCTGGACCAGGGAAAAGCCACAGTGAAGATACACAATGTCACAGTTTTTGATAACGGGACCTTCCACTGCAACTTCAAAGATGGCACCGTGTCCGCAGAGGCCAGGCTGTTGCTGACAGTGGCAGGTAAGGGCAAGCTGCTGGGGCTCATGGTCTCCCCCAGAGCTTCTCCCCAAAGCTGAAGCCCAGTGCAGATCATCCCATTATGGCCCAAGCCTGAGCACCTCCCACAAATGCAGTAACATTTTCGCCAGGGGCAGTGATTCTTAGGAAACGCAGTTCAGGACACTGGACTTTGTTTTCTAAGTTTGCTTCTCTCCCTTTCCTGAGCCAATCCGCAAAGAGGGGAGCAGAGGTAGAGAGGGAAGGACAGAAGCAGAAAGAGAGACAGAGACACAGGGAGGAAAAGAAACTAATTGTGCAGTATAGGAAAGATTTTCGATCTTCCTGGGCCTTTTCTGTTTTTCCTGTGCTTTCTGGGAACAAGGGTAATATATGGCATATAAACATTACACAGAGTAAGTAGTCAGTAGTAAGTGAAAAATCTCTAATCCCTGCTGGAATTCTCAGGATCTGTACTTTTCTGATGGAAGCCCTGGTGGTTATGGAGACTGGGATGGGCGTCTCTTCCCACAGGGCTGGGCTTGAAGCCCAGAATCCAAGTGAGAGCCGTGCAGGGTGAAGGTTTCTGGGCACAGTGCACCTCGGAGGGCTGGTACCCAGAGCCCCAGGTACGATGGAGAGACTTCAGGGGACAGGCCCTACCTTCTATGACCCACCTCTCAGCCTCGCCAACAACAGGCCTCTTCGCAGTAGTGTCCAATGTGACCATCCAGGACAAGGAGGTGTGGGGCCTCTTCTGCTCCGTCTCCAGGCCCCTCCTTCGGAATAAGAAAACGTCCAACCATCACTTGCCTTATGAGTGTTCTGTTCTGTTCAGGCCACAAAAGCTCTGAACACCCTGGACAATAGGTAGCTAATATCCAATACTTTGCACAGTGACGGAATATTTTTCTTGTGATGAGAATTTTACAATCTACTCTCTTACGCTTTCCAAGGATACAACACACCACCATTCTCCACAGTTTCCATGCTGTTCATCACCTCCCCAGAACTTCTTTATTTCATAATTGGGAGTTCATACCTTTTGTCCCTCTTCACCCATTACACCCACCCCCATCTCTCTCCTCTGGAAATGACCAATCTGTTCCCTGCATCTATAGCTGGGCTTTCTGGTTTTCTGGGGCTTTGAGTTTTTTGTTTTGCTTTGTTTCGTTTTAGATTTCACATATACAGGAGATCATACAGTATTTCTCCCTGTCTGACTTACTTCACTTAGCAAATTGACCGCAAGGTCCATCCATGTTTCTGCAAATTGCATGATTTCCTTCTTCTTTATAGCTGAATATTATCCCATTATATAAATATGTTTTTTTTTTTATCCATTCATCCACCAATGGACACTTGAGCTGTTTCCACATCTTGGCTATTGTAAACAACGCTGTAATGAGCATAAGGGGACATGTAACTTTTTGGAGCTAATATTTTTATTTCTTACTTTTTGTATAAATGCCCAGAAGTGGGATTGACGGAGCATGTGGGAGTTCTACCTTCAAATTTCTGAAGAACATCCACCCGGCTCTCCACAGTGGCTGCACCAATAGCTCCTTTCACATTAGTGCTAAACAATATTCCATTGTCTGGATGGGTCACAACCTATTTATGCCTTCACCTTCTGAAGGACACCTTGGGGGCTTCGAAGTTTCACTCTGCACATAATTTTCATTTCCAAACAACCTCAAGCTTATGGAAAATTTGCAAGAATGGCATGCGGTATGCTGTGGAGAGCCACCCAGTGGCTTCTGCCATTTGCTTACCATTTCTCCTGTGCATCTGTCCAGGGCTGTCCAACCAAACACACAAGTATGTTTTCTGAGTCATTTCAGGTTAGTTATAAGCATCATGTCCCCTGACCCACAAACCCTGTCGTGTGTGTGTCCTAAGAACACAGGTGCTCTCCTTCCCTGAGATTCTTGCCTTTCTGGCTCTCTTTTAGCTCCATTGTCCAGAAGTTTCCCATCAATGGCATGGAGGATAGTGCTGCCTCTGATCCTAACTATGGCAGGGCTTGCCACAGTTGGAGCCACCTGTCTCTTCCAGAAATGTCAGAAAGACAGGAATATGGTGCAGCTGGAAGAAGCGACACTGTATAGAGCAGAGAAGCAGCACTCCCAAGGTAAGCAGGTCCCGGCAGGACAGATATGTCCCTTCCACCCAGGGCATAGATGTGGAGCCCTGCATGAAGTCTCCTATGTGCACCCTCAAGCACGGGATGGATGGGAGAGGCCTGCCTAGGACGTAGCTCAGGGACTGCCCACTTACCATATGCTCAGTGAAATCCTCTATCTGGGAGAGGTGTGCAGCTGCTCTTCAGTGGGTGACTTCGGGAAAGCTGGAGTGTCTCCATCACAGAGACAGACAGCTCTCAGCTTGAACTCGGGAGTGTCTATCAGTTGGGGATGATGAGAGCATCCTGAAACTGCTCAAGTGAGAAATGCAGCAGTGTGCCTGGCACGTGCCAGGGTCTCATTGTGGGTGCAGGGACCATCATCAATATGCATTGTTGCATTCACCCACCCACTCCCCCCCTGTCTGCTGTGTCCTTGGCCATAGCCATCAGGCTCCAGTCTGGGAGCACAGCACAGTGTCCCCATGACAGACGTGGGGTGTAGGGCTATCAGGATATGCTCCACCAAAGCCTTCCCTAGAAGAAAATGACCCAGATTACTGTTTTATTGGGCACCAAAGAACTTGTATTTGTTCAGGCTTTCCAGGGTCACAGCTAGAACTCATTAAGTCCTCTTTTGACTTAGCTTCCTAGAACTTGAGATCTGGCCCTATGGATCAGCACAATCCCACATTTTCCTACCTTTCTCTCTCTCATTGCAGGCTGGACAGAGGACAAAGTCATCAATGGTGAGGGCCATGCTGGGTGCTGGAAGCCTCTGCCCCCTACATGTGCATTTATGTGTGCATGTGTGTTTTTGTGTGTGCACATGCATAGTGTATGTGTTGCGCGTCTGTGTGTGCATGTATGTGCCTGATGTGTGCACATGAGTACATTTGTATGTGTTGTGTGTTCCTTTCTGTTCCAGAGTGCCTAAGTGCTGTGCTAAATGGTTCATGACAGTCACATGGTTCTAAACACCAAGTTTCAGCTGCCCTGAGAGAACTTAGCTCCTGT
Organism: Ursus arctos; assembly: GCF_023065955.2. Lineage (NCBI taxonomy): Eukaryota > Metazoa > Chordata > Mammalia > Carnivora > Ursidae > Ursus > Ursus arctos. The sequence goes on along the minus strand of NW_026623067.1, from coordinate 2,980,970 downwards.
TTACTACCTGGGGGAGAGAGAGAGACTTGCAGAGCCTAGGCAGAAAGACAGCCAGCTCTCCTGAGGCACAGCCACTGGCAGGGTGGGAGGACACTGTTACCACAGAGAGTGCAGATCCAGGGACTTTCTACCCCGGGACACCATCTAGGTGGAGGTGTGGGGTGGAGAGAGGAGAGTCTGGCCGTGGACAGGGAACCCTTAGGACTGGGAGGGCCATAACTCCAGACCATGAACCAGGCACCTGAGAGGTATCAGGGAAAGTGGGGACACCTGTTTGAGCACAGCCACTTGTCGAGGGTTCAGAAGGCGACAGAGAGAAGCCAATCATCACTCATTAACTCGTTAATTCATATAAAATAGTGACCAGACCCCTCCTGTGTCAGCAGCCAGCCATCTATTAGTGAATGAAATGGCTTCCTCCTGTCCTCAAGGCACATAGATTCTATGTGGGGATGCAAGCCATCAGTCAGTGATTTTTCATTAACCAAAACTAGAAAAAATCAGAGTAAATATTATAGGAATGAACTGGAATACAATAATAAAGTTGGCCAGAGAGCGTTCATGTAGGATGTCCAGGGCCCTGGGGATGCTGGGATGGCATCATCTAAATGAAGGGCTAGGTGACCCTAGTGGGACCACAGCCTTGCCAGGAGGAGGGGTGGACCCACCACCACGGCAAGGAGAATGCCATCTGTGGTGTGCTGGGCTTGTGGAAGAGGATCCAATGGGGTGAATAGGCTTTGGATGCCCAGACCTGCAGAGCCTGGAAGGCCAAGGTAGGGGTCTGGATGTTACATGAAGCACGGTGCAGAATGAATGAGGGGGTTTAAGCTGGGGAGAGGCACTGATGGAGGAGAGGAAACAGCCTTGAGATGGGTCCTGGGGCCACAAGTAGCAGGGTTCAGCATCGGCAAGGCAAAGTGAAGAACCCAAGGTGACCCTTGTAGCAATTGTTCCTGGTCCCATGGTGTCTCCAACTAACAGAAGTCTTGGGACAAAACAAGACTGATTTAGGCCAAAGAAGTGAAAATCATCTCGGACCTCTTAAGACTGAAACTTTTTCAGACATCAAATGGGGATGTCAGATAAATTTTAAATACACAAGTGTGGAACTCCCAGGAGAAATGTGGACTTGAGATAGGAATTTGGGGTCTATGGCATATATCTGACCTTGAAAACCAGGAAAGTGAACAAGGAATTACCTCATTTGTCTGCACACCTAAAATTACTCTTCAAAATTTTTTCTTTGAAAAAGAAATAAGATTAAAAAAAAAAAAAGGAAACGTACAGGGCAAAGAAGACATATCCAAGATCTAGCCTCGAATAACCTGGTATTTGAAGGTCTGTTTGAGCAGGAGTCTGGGCAGAGTTGTGGAGGGCCAGGGGGTACTTATCCACTGAAATCCACAGATACGGTGTGGTGAGAGAGCAGCTGGTGGCATTCCGTACAGCTGACATGTAGGGTGAGATGAGATCAGGAACATGACCTCATAGTATGATGTGCAAAGAGAGGTGTCCCCTGTGGAGACAGCTGGGAGAAAAAAATCGTAATTACTGTCTGTGCAGCTGAGCTTACAACTGGTGAGTGGAAAATCAAGCAGAGTGCTTTATTTGGGTTTGTCTTGGTTTTACTTTAACGTCCTTTACTTTAAGGTAGCAGAGCACATCTGTTGCCTAAAAAGAATGATCTGTTGTGAAGACACATGAAGCCAGCAGGGGGAAAGAAAATGCACTAGAGAACAATTTTGCAGGGAAGATAATCTGCAGCGGTGGATAGGATGGAGCACAGGTGTGCACTGGCGGCGAGGTGTGGGGTGGTGTGCAAGAAGTCATTATTGAATAGTTTTGTATCAATGTTAATTTTCTGGTTTTGATCCTTTTACTGTGGGTTATGCAAGATGTTGTCACAGACATATTGTTTGTGCTATTTTTCAGCTTCTTTATAAGTCTGGAACTGTTTTTTAAATGTGAATAATTTTTATTTAATGATGAGGGAATTTGGAAGAGCAAGAGCCAGGCTCATTGCTCAGCTATGGAGTCCATGTTTGACCATCATGGAGGTGGAACATGGGCTCCATCCCCACAGCCCAGTCTCTAAAGGGAAAGGGTTTGAGTGGGGCAGAAGGTGGAGTATTCAGGAAGCAGCAATGAGAATTCTGGGGGGGAACAAGTATTCTTTACTGGAAAGCAAAAGGGAACAGGGTTCTATCCAGAAAGAGGTAGAGACCCGGGAGAAAGCTGGGGTTCAAATAGGAGGGGAGCATGGGTCCTGTGCAACTGACAGGGATGGGGGTTGAGGAAACATGAGTGTCTGGGGCATCTGGGTACAGCCCCAAACAACAACATACCTGGCTTTAGAATGGGCCAGGATGGACACTGGCTAGGAGGTTTCTGTTGTTGAGAAGGTGACTGCAGGGCAGCCTGCTGCCCAGCTGGTCCCCACACACCCTCCCTGCCTCCAGTGTGGAGCCCAAGGGTAGACAGTCCCTCCCCCAGATCACACACTGGGGTTCTAAGGGCTCTGAGAGGGATGGCAGGGCAGGAGAGAGGGGCTCTGTTTTGGAAGGTGTTCATCTCAGCTGTGGGGCTCTTAAAATGCCTCTTGGGCTTTCCACATGTGACTCTTCAGTCGTTGACCCCAGAGCTATCCAATGACATTTGCATCGCTGCACCTGCGGCACCTTCTCCTGTCCGCCTGCGTCCTCCCATGTCTTCCTACGTGTCTATCTCTGTCTCTCTGTCTCTGTCTCTCCATCTTGCTCATTGGGTCTCTCTCTGTATGTCTATCTCTCTCTGTGTCTCTCTATCTTTCTCTGTCTCTCTGTCTCCCCCATCTCTCTCTTTATCTGTATCTGTATCTCTATCTTTCCTTGTCTCTCTATTTATTTCTGTCTGTATCTGTCTCTTTCTCTCTCTGTCTCTCCCTATTTCTCTCCCTATGTATCTCTGTCTCTCCTTATCTGTCTGTCTCTGTCTTATGTCTCTCTCCCTATCTCTCCCTGCCTCTCTCTACCTCTGTCTCTGTCTCTCTCTGTCCCTCCCTATATCTCTGTGACACTGTCTTTGTCGCTATCTCTCCCGTATGTCTCTCTGGCTCTCTCCCTATCTCTCCCTCTTTCTGTCTCTGCCTTTCTCTCTGATTCTACCTGTCTACCTCTCTTTCTGTCTCTCTCTCTCTCTTTTTCTCTCTCTCTCTCTCTCACACACACATACACACCTGCTGAGACACACAGCACAAGAGGGCAAGCAGACCTCACAGTGTGCCAGCCATGTCCCCTCATCGCTAGAAATCCACCCCGGCTCCCACCTGGAGCTGCCTCAGCTGCACTGGGATGGCCTGTTTGCACAGGGCCCTGGGCAGAAAACAGGGGGACCACAGGGACTCCCAGGGAGGCTGCGGTTTCACCTAACCCAGAGGCACTAGAGTCCACTCCATGCAGGAGCGCAGGTTGGGGACACAAACCCCCAAGCCTAACCCTCTCCTCTTCCCACAGTGAGCCCATCCCTGGACCCTGACACCGCAAGCCCCAAACTCGCTCTGTCTGAGGATGGGAAGAGTGTGAGGCGGCTGTTCTTTGACCAGGAGCTGCCAGATGTTCCCAGCAGATTTGACCAGGACCCCTGTGTGCTGGCCCGGGAGCAGTTCTCTGCTGGGAGGTATTATTGGGAAGTGCAGGTGGGGCATAGGAAGGCCTGGAACGTGGGTGTCTGTCTGGAGAGCTTGGATCGGAAGGGAAGGATCCCCAAGGCCCCCCAGCATGGACTCTGGGCCCTGGAGCTGTACAAGAAGACGTTCTGGGCCCTTGCCTTCCCAAGAGTTCGCCTGCACCCTCCAGAGCCCCTGCATCAGGTGGGCATTCTCCTGGACTGTGATGCTGGCACAGTCTCCTTCTACAATGTGGACAATGGATCCCTCATCTACACATTCTCTGGACTCTCCTTCTCAGAGCCCCTGAGGCCATTCTTCTGCCTCTGGACACACGACCCCACCCCCCTCATCATCTACTCAGATTGCCAGCCCCCAGAGGCTGTGAGCTCTCCTCAGAGCCAGGTACCGGAGAGCATGAGGACCCTCCTCCAACAAGACCCATGAACTCTCTGCTCTAGCCTGTCATAGATTTGGGGGAGACATATCCATTCTCCATGCCAGCTAGGCCCATACAAGGGTGCACCTTTCTGAATTATCCTGTCTTATCTTCATTTTCCTTCCCTGTGGAATACTAACAATGTATTATGGGCTGAATCATGCACCCTCAAATTCACATGTTGAAGCCCTAACCCCCAGGACCTCAAGATGGGCTGTATTTGGAGATGGGGTCTTTAGAGAAGTGGTTAAGGTAAAAGGAGTTCACTAGGATGGGCCCTGACCCCGTATGACTGGAGTCCTTATCAGAAAAGGGGATCAGAGGTGCTTGGGTGACTCAGCCAGTTAAGAATCTGCCTTCAGCTCAGGTCATGATCCCAGGGTCCTGGGCTGGGGTCCTGCATTGAGCTCCCTGCTTGGCAGGGAGCCTGCTTCTCCCTATGCCCCTCCCTCTGCTTTCTCTCTCTCTCTCTCTCTGTCAAATAAACAAATAATAATCTGAAGAAGAAGAAGAAGAAGAAGAAGAAGAAGAAGAAGAAGAAGAAGAAGAAGGAGGGGGGACCAAGGCACAGACACACACAGATGTATGACTGTGTGAGGACACAAGGAGAAGACCACATATATACACCAGGGAGAGACATATCAGGAGGATCCAGCCCCATTCACACCTCGATCTGGGACTTCCAGTCCCCAGGACTGGGACACAATAAATGTGTGTTCTTTAAACCTCCCAGCCTGTGGTATTTGTTACACAGCCTAAGCTGACTGTGTATGTAATGTCATTACACTGTGTAATGACATCATATCATTACACACAGTGGAGTGCTTTTCTGAAATGTACTTGGGGGCAGTTGTAAAGTATTGAGCCCAGTACCAGACATGAAATAGTTGTTCAGTAAATGCCAGCCTTCCTCATCCCCTCCCACCCCCTCTTTCCCCTCCTTCTGCCCTTCCCCCTCTTTCCCTTTCCCTCCCCATTGCTCCTTCCCCTCCTCCAACCCTTCCTTAACCTCCTCCTTCTCTCCCCCATCCTCCCTCTCTCTCCCTCTTCCCTACCTTCACCTCTTCCCTTTCACCCTTCCCCATTCACCTTCCCTTCTTCCAACTCTTCCTTACCCTCCTCCTTCTCTCCCCATTCTCTCCTTCCTCAATCCCCTCCCCTCTCCTCTCCACCCACCTTCCCTTCCTACTCCCTTTTCTCTCTCCCCTTCTTGCCTTCCCACTCCTACCTACTCACTCATCCTCCCTCCCCCATTGCCCTCACAACAGACTGGATATCTGGTCTACCTTGACACACCCCCCCCTCTCTCTCTCCCTCTCTCTCTCTCCCCCTCACCATGGCAGGTCAGTGCAGAGCTACATGGAGACCAATCCAAAGATTCCTGGGCTTCTTCAGGCCAGTCGTGGAAGCAATGAAAAATGAAAATATGACAATCCAAAACCTCTGGGATGAGAGACCTAGGGAAAATCCTGAAAGCAACTCAAAACAAGAGGTTCTTAATCTACAAGGGTTGGAACATTAGATTGGCAGCAGACCTATCCACAGAAACCTGGCAGGCCAGAAATAGCTGGTATGATATATTCAGGGTAATAAATGAGAAAACACGCAGCAAATATACTTTATCCAGCAAGGCTGTCATTCAGAATGGAAGGAGAGATAAAGAGCTTCCAGGACAAACAGAAACTAAAACAATTTGCGGTCACTAAGCCAGTCCTGCAAAAATATTAAAGGGGATCCTGTAAGCAAAGAAAGAGCCCCAAAGTAACTTAGACCAGAAAGAAACAGACAATCTACAGAAACAGGGACTTTACAGACAATACTATGACACTAAATTCATATATTTCAATAGTTACTCTGAATGTAAATAGGCTGAATGCTCCCATGAAAAGACACAGGGTTTCAGATTGGATTTTCAAAAAGCAAGAACCATGGATATGCTGTCTGCAAGAGACTCATTTTAGACCCAAAGACACCTCTGATTGAAAGTGAGGGGGTGAACCATTTATCATGCTAGTGGACATCAAAAGAAAGCTGGGGTAGCAATCCTCATATCATTCAAGTTAGATTTTAAACCAAAGACTGTAGTAAGGGATGAAGAGGAACACTATATCATACATTATCCTATAGAAGATCTAACAATTATAAATATTTATGCCCCTGACTTGGGAGCAACCAATTATATAAACCAATTAATAACAAAATTAAATAAGTGAAATAAGTCAAGAAGAGAAAGACAATTATCATATGGTTTCACTCATTTATGGAACATAAGAAATAGCACAGAGGATATTAGGGGAAGGGAGGGAAAACCAAAGGGGGAGAAACCAGAAAGGGAGACAAACCACGAAAGACTATGGACTCCAGGAAATAATCTGAGGACTTCAGAGGGGAGGGGGGTGGGGGATGGGTTAGCCAGGTGATGGGTATTAAGGAGGGCACCTGTTGCATGAAGCACTGGGTGTTATATGCAACTAATGAATCATGGAACTCTACATCAAAAACTAATGATGTACTGTATGGTGACTAACATAATAAAAAAAAGTTCTATTAAAAAAAGAATTTAATTTCAAAAGAGATAAAAAAGGAATATTGTGTAAAAAGGTCTGCAGTTACTGGTTATAATTACAAGTTCAGTTTTTAAAAGACTTTATGACTGTTCTAATGATTTTCCGAAGCTACCATTACCCTTGTGCTGTAATTCTCTAAGCCAAGAAAGTTAAACTCTGTTGGTCAAAAAAAGAAAAAGAAGATAGTGATTTCATTTTCTTCGGACATAGACGCAGAAATGGCATTTCTGAATCATAGTTTTAACTTGTTGAGGAACGTCCATACTGTTCTCCAGAGTGGCTGTACCAGCGTAGGAGGGTTCCCCTTCTCCACATCCTCACCAACACTTGTTGTTCGTGTTGTTAATTGTAGTCATTCTGGCAGGTGTGAGGTGGTGTCTCGTTGTGGTTTTGACCTGCATTTCCCTGATGATGAGTGACGTTGAGCATCTTGTCTTGTGTCTATTGGCCGTCTGAATGTCTTCTTTGGACAAGTGTCAGGTCATGTCCTCTGCCCATTTTTTAAAATCGGCTCTTTAGTTTTTTGCTATGATTTGTTATGAGGGCCTTAAAAAAAAAAAGGAAACTTCTAGCATTTGTGGTAACACGGGTGGTCCTAGAGGACATTAGGCTCAGTGAAATAAGCCAGACACAGAAGGGCAAATAGCGCACGATTGTTTTTAAATGAGGCATCTAAGACGGTGGAACATCCAGAGGCGCACAGCAGAATGGTGGTTCCTGGAGGATGGAGGAGACGGTGGTGTGACGGGCATGAAGTTGTCGTTACTCGACATGAGCAGCTTGTGGGAGACCGGTGTCCACTGTTCACAGCTAACAATATAACTAACACAGTGGATTGCGCGCTTAAAGTCTGTTAGGGGCACCTGGGTGGTTCAGTCAATTAAGGTCTGACTCTCGATTTGGGCTTAGGTCATGATCTCAGGGTCTTGGGATCGAGTCCCACATTAGGCTCTGTGCTGAGCGTGTGCAGCCTGCTTAAGCTTCTCTCTCTCCTTCTCCCTCTGCCCCTGCCCATCCGTCCCTCTCCGATACTCACTAAGAAAAAAAAAAAGTATTCTTAATTAAGGTACGTACCCTTTTTTAGACATAATGCTATTGCACACTCAATATACTAGAGTCTAAACATAAGCTTTACATGCACAGGGAAACTAAATAATTTACACCAGAAACCAGACTTATTTGACTCTCTTTATTGCAATATTTGCTTTATTGCAGTGGTCTGAAACCAAATCTGCAATATCTTCAAGGAATGTATTATCATATTACAAAAGTTTTTAAAATATATTGCCAGTGAGGGTGTATCTCAATACAATTGATTTGTCTTGAAATCTTATAAATTTTACTTTAGCCATTTACACATGTGTTTTCACAAAGGGGTCTACAGGCACCCCCTGAACGCAGAAGTGCCCATCACGCAGATGGATGGGAGTCCTGCACGATGCCACTTGCTGAGCCATAACCCTGCACCTCGGCTCACCTGGATCTGTCTAGAATGGGGACTCGTATACTAGAGAAGGCTCCTGGGCCCTTATCCCCACCCGAAATGGGGATTCTCTGCTCTCATGGCATCCTGTCTCAGCCCTGCTGCTACACCGAAAACAGGAGAGGAGACCACCTTGTTTGTCCACCTTGTTTGTCCTAAATGTTATAGACGAGACATTTTCATGAAAGTCACAAACTGACCACTGAAATTTACCGAACTTCAAAAGAGAAGTCAGTATAGTGCTACCAGTGGTGACTTCAAGAAGATTTAAGTTCCCTGGTCAGTTTCCTGTAAAAGACCAGCCGTGAAAGCTTTCAGTGGCAACCCATTCAGGACCCTGCTCACTTCAGAGAGCTTTTTTTCCCTTTCCTTTCTGTTCTCACCTTCACTTCATAAACTTTCACTTCACTTCACCCTTTTGAGTCTGTGAGACAAGAGCCCTGCAACAGAACCACCTGATCTTTCTTCTTGGTCTTTGAACGTCCAATGCCCAGACCCAGGCTGTCATATCATGGGTGCTGGGTATTTGATGTGAGGTGGAGAAAGGGTGCTGCGCTCCCAGAGAGATACAGAGCAAAGCACCCAAGAGGTTCTTGGAAATGTATGAATCACTAACCGTAATGAAAGGACCTGCAAGTCTGATTCAGGGCATGAAGGAGGGCCCAGCTGAGTCAGAAGTTTTGAGGTAAACTTTGGGGGATTGTCTTAGCCTGTTCATGCTGCTACCATGAAGTATAATGAAAATATAGACTGCATAGCTTGTAAACAACATAGGCTGTTTCCCACAGTTCTGGAGGTTGGAAGTGCAAGGTCAGGGTCCCGGCACGGCCAGGCTCTGGTGAGAGCCCTTTTGCAAGGAGCCGATGGCTGTCTGCCTGCTGTGTCTGCACACGGTGGAAGGGACAAGGGATCTGTCTGGAGTCTCTATTAAAGGACACTAATCCCATTCACGAGGCCTTCACTTTCATGCTCAGCTCTCAAAGGCACTCCTCCTACCATCATCTCCTTGGGGGTTAGGATTTCAACGTATGAATTTGGGGGGACAGAAACATTCAGACCACAGCAAAGGTGATTAGAAAGGTGTCAGTCTGGCAAGGAAAACTTGGGTCACCTCCGCACAAAAAGCAGTGTGTGAATCAGAGAAGAAGGCATGAGAGGGAGGCATGCACATCCCAAATGTGGCCAGAGAGCCAACAGACCGCCTCAGATGCAGCCTATACAGAGAGGGCTCTGTGTGCCACAGGAATTGCCTTCGTTCTCTAAGACTTGCATTTTTGGAAAATCCCCTCCCTTCCGTGTGGTTTAATTGGATGGGAGCCAAATCAAGGATGGGAAAGTTAGGAGGATATTACAATAATGCAGCGTGGTCACGAAGTCCCCAAATGCAATGATGCCAGAGGGATGCCAAGCCAAGGGGAGCAAAGAGGAAGTCGCTCCGCGTGGGAGAGCCGTGCTCTAGGAAACTGTGGGTGGTGGCTGGTTGCTGTCAATTTGTCTGGGCCACGGTGCCAGATATTTGGTCAAATGTCATTTGGATGTTTCAGTGTGGTTTTGTTTTTTTTATTATGTTCAGTTAGCCAGCATATAGTACATTCTCAGGTTTTGATCTAATGTTCAACAATTCATTAGTTGTGTATGACACCCAGTCAGTGTTTTTTTAAATGAGATTACCATTTAAATCAGTGGACATTGAAAAAAAGGGGGGGTGCGTCTGGGTGGCTCAGTTAGCTGAGTAACTGCCTTTGGCTCAGGTCATGTTCCCAGAGCCCAGGGTCAAGTCCCGCATTGGGCTCCCTGCTCAGTGGGGAGTCTGCTTCTCCCTCTGACACTCTCCCCTCACATGCTCTCTCTCACTGTCTCTCTCTCTCTCTCTTAAATAAATAAATAAAATCTTTTTAAAGATAAAAATTTAAAAATCAGTGGACATCGAGTAAAGCAAATTGTTCTTCCCGATGTGGGTGAGCCTCATCTAATCAGTTGAAGGCCTAAATAAAACAGAAGGCCGGCCTCCCTTTAACCAGGAGGAGCTCTCCAGCAGACTGCCTTTGAGTTCTATCTGCAACACCGGCTTTTCCTAATTCCATGGCAGACAGCCTTTGGATTTGAAGTGCTACCGTCTCAAGTCTCCAGCCAGCAAGCCTTCCCTGCAAACTTTGGACTCACTAAACTTCCACAACCGCATGAACTAATCCCTTTGAAGAAATCTTTCTCTCTCTCCCCCTGGTAGGTAGGGAGATAGATAGATAGATAGATGATAGATAGATAGATAGATAGATAGATAATAGGTTAGATAGACTGATAGATAAATAGATGATAGATAAGTAGATACATAGATGATAGATTAGATGGATGATCGATCGATCGATAGATAGATAGAGTACTATTTTCTTGGCTCCGTTCCTCTGGACCGGAGTGGAAAGTGCCCAAGGAGGAAGAAGCAGCATCTGCGGTCGCTCATTCCACAGATGAACACAGGAGAGCGCAGCTGAGCAACACCAGGTGAATGACATGGGAAAAGCCAGGGACGCAGCAAGGCTGTGCATGGTGACAACTATTAGCACCCCTGGTCTGCAAATGCTGACCTACAGAACGAAGACAACGCCGTGCATCCACGGCTCTCTTTCTTCTGTAAACCGTTTGGGATGGTGAAATGGAAGTACTGAAATAAGACCCGTCCCCGCGGCGGGATCCTTGGGCATGACGATGGGTGGGGTCAGCACACAGACCAGTGACAGCAGTGTCCCTCAGGCTGAGGGCATGCAGTAATTCTCCATCCTCTCCCTCTCCCCACCTGTTGCTGTAAACCCCTCCTTGGTTTTTTTGAAGATTTATAGTGGAAGGGAGGGAAAACTGAATGGGAAGAAATCAGAGAGGGAAACAAACCCTGAGAGATTATGGACTCCAGGAGACAAACGGAAGGTTACAGAACAGGGTGGGGGGCTGGGGTAACTGGGTGATGGGCATTAAGGAGGGCGTGTCTTGGGATGAGCACTGGGTGTTATACACAGCTAATGAATCATTGAACACTGCAACAAAAACTAATGATGTACTGTATGCTGGCTAATTCAACGTAATTTTTTTTAAAGATTTTTTTATTTATTTTGAGGGGGAGGGCAGAGGGAGAGATTCAAGCCCAACGTGGGGCTTGATTTCATGACCCTGAGATCATGGCCGGAGGCGAAACAGAGTCAGTGGCTTCACTGACTGAGCCCAGGCACCCCCGACCCCTACTTCCATTCAGAGTAGAGTTCTTCCCCTCGTCCCCCACCCCTTGCAAGAGTCTTGAATAAAGTCTCCATTGCCTGTTTAACTGGCCCCGTGTGATTTCTCCTCAACATTTCCGCGACACAGCTGGGCTTCTCTTTTGGGACCCTGTCTGCACACACGTATCCCAACAAGCCAGCACACGCATGAGTCCCGATGCTACATGCCTGTCCATAGTTAGAACTGACACATCTTCTCTTGTTTAAGTGACACGGGTTAGGGTTGCCATGTTCGCTTGTGATCCAAAGGAGGGAAGTAAACGCAGAGGGGCCAGCTGGGAGGAAGGCAGACGAACGCTGGGACTGCCGTGGGCATACAGAGCCAGCTATGAGTCTTCACGTCATCTGGGTACTCACTCCACAATCCCGACAGGTGACCTCAGACAGTCCACACCCCACGAAGGCTGGGCGTGAGGTCAGGCAGTGGGAATTTCCTGCCCACCCAGGCAGCTTCTGTATGGCCCACGGTCCCACCTCGCTGGACTCTTAGCTCAGTTAGTTCTCTAGGACCTGACAGAGGTAGGGTCCTCTGGTTTGAGGGGCAGGGACAGCTTAGTGTTTGGAGATTGGGGGTCTGAAATCAGGGCGCTGATTGTCTCACACAGCAGAGAAAGAGAAAGAACAAGCAAGCTCTCTTCCCAACTTTCAGAAGGCGGCTAGTCCCATGGGCTCCACTCCCCAGCTCCCAAAGGCCCTGCTCCTAATACCTTCCCACTGGGGGGGTCGAGGTTCCAACGTGGGAGCTTGGGAGCAACAAAAGTCAGTTCATGGCAGAGGGGCTCTTGTCTAGGCCCTGCCTGCAACGAAGGCTCTCACCTTAAGGTCTCTGACGTCTCTCTTACATTGGCCAGTCCATGCTTTGAACAGGAGCATGCAAAACCAACAAGCAAAGGCTTCCAAAATCTCTTGTCCCTCAGAGCACCCAGCGTCTGTGCTGGCAACTCACCAGACGACAGAAGTTTCTTAATAGGACCCATGTAAATGAGGACATGACACAAGCAAACAAAAATGAGCCCGAAGGACAGCCACTGGGAATTCTCCTCTCCCTCCACTCCCCCAGCCACCACCCACCCCCCCCCCCCCCCCCCCCCCCCCCCCCGCTCCAGAAGACCTCCCAAAACTCCCCCTCCTCTTTCTTTCTCCTGGGCACTCACCCACCCTGAGCGCGGATGCAGGAGGGAGCAGCAGAAACATGCCTCGGCTTTATTGGCTCCGAAGGAAGGGAAAACAAGGAAGTCGACACCATTCCTCGCCCTACATTTTGTCCCAAGCGCAGGCATACATCGTTTTACTGTGCTTTGCTCTATGGAGCTTGGCAGGCCCTGCATTTTGTGCACATTGAAGGCTTGTAGCAACCCTGTGCAGAGCAAGTATATCGGGCCATTTTTCCAACGGCATTTGCTCACGTCAAGTCTCTGTGTCACATTTTGGTAATTCCGGCCCTATTTCAAACCTTTTCATTATTATGAGATCCTTATGGTCATCTATAGTCATTGATTACCTATCACTGAAAGCTCACGTGATAGCATTTTTTAACAACAAAGTGATTTTTAATTAAGGTAGGTACATTGTGTGTGAACATAACGCAGGACAGACGACAGCCTGGTGCAGACCTAACTCGCTGTATCGTGGCGTGGGTGTCGCTGCAGTGCTGCAAACTCGCACGCACTTGGGAGAACCCCCTGACTGAGGCCCCGGGGACGAGGTTTCCGGGTCGGCTTCTGTCTGCCAGAGTCTGTCGCGGCAAGATTGGCACGGAGGGGCCGGCGCGGGGCTGCGCCTTCCTTGCACCCTCGGGCTGATGGAGGCTGAAAGGACCCTCTGCACTCCCAGTGACCTCGTAAGGAAGGCGGTATGTGTCCCTACTGACCTCATCCCCCAAATCCGTCCCCTAGCTGAGAGTTAGAAACGGATTAGTTAAGAAAAGATGTCCCACAGGGAAAAAAAAAAAAAGACAAACTATTAACTTTATTTGGTTAATTAAATGCAACGCTAAGCTATGAGCAAGAACTGACGTGTACGGTTTTCATTCCTTACTGTCCACACAGCCCGGGCCACGCTTTTGTCTTTCCGGTTCTGGGTACAAATCCCGCGCAAGAGCGATCAGCAGGCTGCAGGACCCTCGTCCCCCGGAGGGGGCGCTGGACCCGACCGTTGGCCTTCGGCCGGACACGGCCCTGGGGTGTGTGGTTTTCAATCTGGTCCGACCGCTGCCTATTAAAGGGGACCGCACGCTGATGCGGACGCTAGGCTCCGGAGGCTTTCAGCGCGTGCAGGGGTCCTGTGGGGTGGAAATTCGGAAGGCTGGAGCGAACACTCATCGATGTCGCGTCGCCTCGGAGATTTTCTCGGAAAGCGCTGCTCGAGAGCGTCGGAGAAGCTGAGCTGTCATTGGACGCGGTCTTAGCGTCGGGGTCCGCGCGGGGCGGCTGTTGGGAGGCGCTGGGAGCCCGGATCTGTGCTCTCTGGGTTGTGGTTCTCGCGGGCGGGCTGCGCGTCCCTGCGAAGGGCTGTGTTCAGGGTGTTGTTGGCCGCGCGGGGACGGCGAGCCCCAGTGGCCGTGCTCTGAGGGGTTTTTTAGGGTAATGGTTGAGAGAGACGCTTTCCGCCCGAACCCAGCGTGTTCGCCTTGGAAAACCTAGTATTTGTCACTCGCTTTTGAAGCTGATTTCATTCACTGGATGAACAGGTCTGCTCCGTTTCTGGACAAAATTCTGTGATTGATGCCGAGGAGGCAAAGCCAAAGAGCATTCCTTGCTCCCGCCTCGGGCTTGCCCTTCACACAGGCGGTCTGCGCCTGCCCTGGTCCTGCTCTTCTCTCCCCCTCCCTCCCTGCAGATTGGCCTGGGGAGGCCGGTCGGGGCTTTCACAACGTGGGCAAGCTTTGCACGTGGAGACGAGGGTTGCCCATGGGGCTTGTGCACCAGAGTTGGGAGCTTTAACCCGTACACCCTGGGACAGAAACCCCACACTGGGGACTCCTGCGTGGCACAGTCGTTAAGCTTCTGCCTTCGGCTCAGGGGGTGATCCTGGATGGTGGGATCCCAGTGTGTTCGCATTTATGAAGCAAATACTTGAACACATGTGCCTGTGCTGTTATTAATTGCTGGAACATGGTTCCCTTTCCCTTCCTTTTATCAACAAGTAGCTATTTTTATTCTACACTGAAACCTTTCACAATATTTCTGTAGACAAAAGCTAGCAGCCTCTTCCGGACACAGAGGTGCACACTCCACTGGAGACCACGTGGGGGAGGGTAATTGTGCTTGTTCAGTGCCTGCTACTCGGAGATTTCACATACAACCCTCCCTCCCACTAGCCGCGGAGATTAGCAGGAGGCAGATTATGATTTATGCCTCTGTGCTTCCCACCCCAATGTCTTCAGAGAAAGTCTGGGCAGGGACAGCTGAGGGCACTTGGACCTTTCCTGGCTTAATAAGCACTCCTGCTCCATTTCACTGCGCGCCGTGTGCAGGATCCAGCAAGCACCCAAGGGTCTTCGCCACACTTAATCTGCTTTTAAAGGACTGAACTGAAGGAAAGCTACCTCCCTGAGCAATCAAGGCGGGGTTTTCCTGTTTAGTTAGCTAGGAGAACTAATTCGCGTGGGCATTCCTTTCTCTAGGCAGGAAATCAAAAGCTGTCTTCTGCTTTCCAGTTATTTAGAACAGAGCTCTGAAACAAATATTTAAATTGATATTTTGTTTCTAGTTTCCTACCATGTCTTGATCTCTCAAACACCTACAAACATATACACATTTGTCCTGCTTTACTGTTACTATTGGCATACTCATAATGTAGATTGTACAAACAGTACTAATATTTGTTCGTGTCGTGTTAAATGATACTGCATTTCCTGCAAATGCATGGTACTGATCATTTGCTGACATTAGAAACAATTTTTTAGACAAATCAACCATGAGTCCACAGAGAAGGGATCGCCATGCTGACGGGGTGTGTGTGTGTGTGTGTGTTAATGATTGGGTGGCCTCTGAGGCTGTCAGCCCACCCTCAGCTGGTTTTCAGCCCAGTAAGTCTGGGAGAATTTACTCAGGCAGGAGCCGCTGAGCAGACATGCACAAGCTTGGGTTCCAACAAGCGGCTGCCACCGATTCTTCACAAGCTCCAAACCAAGGTCCAGTTCATCCTTTAGGAGTAATTTTGTTTTCCCCAACAGTGTGCCAGAAAGTTAGTGCCTCGGGGCGCCTGAGTAGCACGGCGGTTAAGCGTCTGCCTTTGGCTCAGGGCGTGATCCCGGCGTTATGGGATCAAGCCCCACATCAGGCTCCTCCGCTATGAGCCTGCTTCCTCTCCCACTCCCCCTGCTTGTGTTCCCTCTCTCGCTGGCTGTCTCTATCTCTGTCGAATAAATAAATAAAATCTTTAAAAAAAAAAAAAGTTAGTGCTTTTCCAATACAAATCTAACATACACGGTAGCCTGTCTTTTTGTCCTTTGCCAGAAGGCCGAGCAACTGCATGGTTTTCCATCTCCAGCCCCTCCTATGAATGTGAGATGCAGGACTTCCAACCTTCTGTTCCAGTCTCTGTTATGATGTCCCCCGCCCCAGGGACATGGCCTACAGCCACACGCTGCAACATCCTACTGCAGTCCTCACAAAGCAGCTTCACGTACAACTCAGAAAAGATGCTGGCGTCGTCCCCACTTTCCCAAGACCAGGAAATGTGATGGAAAAGGGCTGGGGGCAGGGGGAGTGGGCTGTGGGCAGAGAGAACCTAATCTCAAAGGCCTATTTCCACACCGTGTGTGTGGCCAAAGGGATGAAGCTGGGTCGTTTCCTGCATAGGGTCCATTAAACATGAGTCCGGAGCTGACCTTGAGTATGTGAGTTCAAGAAAAGCCCCTCTGTCTTTCTGGGTCTTCACTTCCTCATCTGTAAACTAAGTGGCTTTTGCCACTATCACCTAAGGCTCTGACGTTGTATTTATTCATGCATTAATAATCCTCTTCAATGCTGCAGGCACCAGGGACAGAGGAGCAAACAAAACAGGGCAACAATAAAATGTTTTAAGCCCTACCCTTATTCTGTAAGTGGGAATTTTAATAACTGAGTAAAATTTGTTCATTAAGTAAAATATTAGTTGGTGGTAAATGCTACAAAAATGCACAGAGCGGATGCGGGAGCAGGTGATTTTCATGGGGGAGATCAGGGAAGGCCTTGCTGATGGCACCTGGGCACACACCTGAAGGAGGTGACCCTAAAGTCAGCCAGGAGGGGTAGAGCGTAAGAGAGCCTCCTGAGAGCTTGAAATTCCATAGGATCTCAGGCTGGGACAGAAGGAGCTCTGACAAAGGCTGGCTCATTCCCACTGCTTTGGCAGCTCCTCAACTGTAAATAACCCTTCCTGAATCTTGCAGCCTCACCTCACCACCTCCCTGCTCCTGGCAAATCGGACAGGCTCTGTGCACGAAGGAACCAAATGCCCCACTCTCACCCTAACTAACAGTAAGCCTCAGACCCCGAGGGCCCCTCTGCCCGGAGCGGTGATGTGAGAGGAGGCTGAGCACCTGTATCCCATCCCCTGAGTCTGCAGGGGCTTGGCGCCGGCCGCCCTCCCCATTCTCCCCTACCTCCTGTGGGAAGCCCGAGGGCAGACAGGGCCAGCCACACCAGGACAGGGGCAGCCTCAGTCTGGCTCTCAGAGGTCCGTGCCTGGGACGATGGTGAGGATGATGCACGCTGGGTCTCTGGGAGGCCGGCGCAGGGAGTGGCCACTCCTTGGAGGTCAGGTCTTCGGTGGCTGGTCTGCAGAGTGGCATGGGGGAGGGGTGCTGTGCGCAGATGGGTCTCGTGGAGACCACCAGGGTGGGGCGGGGTGAAGCTCAGGATGACAAGATGGGGTTTAGGGGCTGGGACGGAAGGCTTTGCATTCCACTGTGCTGTGCACACACACACAGGGCGGAGAATGATCCCGTGGGGGCTCCCAGAGAAGGGGAGGGAAGTGGAGAGCCACCTCCAGGACGAGGCTTCTCCGAACAAATGGCAGACCTGGGACTCCTGCCAGGACGCGGGTCCACCATCACTGCCATGCCAGGTGGGGTCTGGCCCTCCCTCCAAGGGAGCATGCCAGGGTCTGGTGGGCCTGGGCATGTGGGAGGGGGTCCTGGAAGAGACTTGGGCACCTCTGTCCTTGGAGCAGCAACAGCCCCTGCAGGGACATGCCGGGGACTCCACCTCATTTCTGGGCTCCTGGTCGAACCTCATCTCTCCAATTCCAGGGCTTAGCTCTTTCCTTCTATCATTTTTAAAAAATTTACTTGTTTGTTTTATTTTAAAGGGGAAACAATGGAAACTCACAACAATGGCAGCCTGGGCAGAGACCTTGGTTTAGGCCCCTTCTTTCCGCTTCCCAGCTTCTGACGACTGAGGCCTTACAACCTCCTTGACTCCTTGTGATGGCAAATCTTATGTGTCAGCTCAGCCAGGATATGGTGCCCAGATATTTAGCCCAATACCGGTCTAGATATCGCTGCTGAAGTTTTGTTTTTTTGTTTTTTCAGAATAACATCTAAATCAGTAGACTTTGAGTAAAGCAGATTACCTGCCATAACGTGGGTGGGCCTCACCCAATCAGTTGAAGGCCCTAGGAGCAAAGACTGAGGTTTCTACGAAAGAGGGAATTCTGCCTCCAGGTGGCCTTTGGATTCAAGTCGCAACATCAGCTCTTCCCTGGGGCTCCAGCCTATTAGTCTGCACTGAAGATTTCAGACAACCAGCCCCCAACTGCAAGCCAATCCCTTAAAATAAATTTCTCTCTATATTTTTTCTTATAATACATATTATACACATTTATATTATATATTTATATATATAAATATATTTATGTTATATATTAACATCATGTTTATGTATTTATATATATTATACACACACACCCTACTGGCTCTGCTTCTTGGGAGCACCCTGACCAATACATTCTTAGAGCCAACGTACATGTCCCAATGCCTGACTGAGGATCAACGTGTTAGTGCTACAGTCTCTGGGGAGCCCTGGGCAATGCCCCCCTCTGCCAGTGTGGTCCCATGTGATCTGGGACAGCAGAGACCTGCCTGGGACAGACTGGGACCAGGACACTCGCTTCTGTGTGTGCCTGGGGCTCTACTTCCAAGTTCCACGAGGCCTGGGGAACCCCTGGCACAGTGATCCACAAGTAATAGTCATGAAAATAAAATCGCGACGTCTCTCTGTCCCTGCCTCATTCAGCCAGTTTCTGCCCCTCTCTCCACAGCCCCTGACGTTCTGCCTGGTACAATGTTCCAGCATTTTGTGCAAAGTTCAGGGGCTTGTCCTGGAGATCCACAGCAAAGTGGATTTCCCTCAAGAACATCCCTTCGGGGACCTTCCCTCTCTGCCCTGCTGTGAAACAGTAAGGAGTGTCTGTATTGCTCTGTGCCCCCACTTCCCGGCACAGCAGACCTGTGTAGTTCCTGAGTGGCTAGTGTGTGACAGAGCTCCTACACGCCTGGGAATTTCCGGAGCGCCCCCCAACTTTGCAGGCACGAAGCTCCTGTGCTCAGGTCCTCCCAGACCTCGTCCACGGGCCTCCTGACCCAGCTGTTCATGTGTGTCCTCTGTTGCATCTTTTATTACGTAAGAAACCGGTAACTGTTCGGAAGTGTTTCCCTGGAATCTGTGAGCCGCTCCAGCAAATGACGGATTCCCGGGGGGGGGGGTGGTCATGGGCACCTCCCCGTTTGCAGCCAAGTCAGACACGAGCTGTGGGTCCCTGAGTATCTGCTCCTTGCGATTGGCGTCTGAAGTGGGGGTGGTCTCATGGGCCTGAGCCCCGAAGCCATGGGGGCTGACGCCGACTCTGGGTCGTGCCAGAATCGAGGGGACCTGCAGGACACCCAGCTGGTGTCAGAGCGCTGAGTGTGGCAGCTGTGGGGGAGTGAAGCAGAGACCTGGGGGCTCCCTGTCTGGAGCTCTGAATCCATCTGTACACCAGGGTGTCGGGGGCTGGCTCACCCTTCTGTGAGCTCTGTCTCGGGATTTTCGGTGTCTTCTGCCCATGTCCCCTGTGCCCTGTGCCATGCTCACGGCTACCCGCTCAGGCTCCATGAGTAGCACTTAGTGAAGCCCGTCTGACCCATTTAGAAATACAAACAGATCAACTGGGAACTAGATACATGCACAAATGTATCAAATATATATTACAGTTTGTTTCCAAAAATCCACATGTTGGAACCTAACCCCCATCAGGTGGTGTTGGCAGGCGGGGGCTCCAGGAGGTGACTGAGTCATGAGGGTGGAGTCCCATGATGGGATTAGTGTCTTTGCAGGACCCCGAGAGCTCCCTCCACATTCCCGCCACATGAGACCAGTGACAAGATGCCCGGGAGCAGGTTCTCCCCAGACCCTGAGTCTGCCCGCAACTTCGTCTTGGGCTTCCAGCCTCCAGAACCATGAGGAAGCCCACACGAACCGACACATGCACGTTCTTCAACTGATAGACTCACGGACGTCAACATTCCAATTCTCATACGTGTGTGTACCAAGTGGAAATCCACACGCCTGCTTTGTTCATGGTTAAGCTGTACGGGCTGACACACGAAGGGCCTCCCGCTGCCCCCACAGATCAGCTGCCTTGTCCCACGGAAGGCAGGACACCTGAGCCTGGCCCCTGGCGAGGGCCTCGGAGGGTATGAGGAGCTGTTCCCCACACAGATGCCACTCTCCCTCCCATGGGCCAGGAGGCAGCAAATTCCCTTCCCACAAACCCAAGGCAGAATTCCAGCATCTTATGAGCCAGGAGCAATGTAGGGACCCCACAATGACCCCGTCAGTATGCTGAGGGGCTCCACCTCAGCCTGAGTGAAAACGCTAGCACAGGACACTCAGTTAAGAGGCTGAGCCCAAGTCCAAGCCGGGATCTCACCTGAGGAGGACGAAACCAGAACACTGACAACACTACCACCGGCAGACAGCACGCTGAGCCCCGAGTCCTTGGCCATGGTCATTCTACCCTCGCCACAACCTTGCAGGTGGGCATCAGGGTCCTGCTCAGGTGCATGGACATTGACAGCTGAGCCTCAGGCCAGAAAGCCACCCCATCCTTAAGGAGAACACAGCGGAGTGGAAGGAAACTCATGGTCAGAGACCCCTGGGATCCAACAGGAAGCTCTGGGTTTTCCATGCAATACTCTGCCCTTACCAGCAACCCGGGCTGTGCAGAATGTCTCCAGAACAGGATTGCCCCTGACTCCCAGCCTCCCCACGTGTCTCGGTCTTGAAGGAGAGGTTAGGCCCTGTCTACTCAGAAGCAGCTGTTTGATGAGATACGTTCCCACTTGGGATTTCCTCAGGCAGAACCCTGGGTCGCAGATTTTAAGGACCCAGGCTTTCGAGCGGCGAGGTGGGGGGCTGACAGCATTTGGCATCAGGAGGTTCCCAGAAGTCACAGAGCATGCAGTTCCCAGGGGGGTTATACAGAGCAAAGCAGATGCGTAACCACACCTCAGCTTGTTGGCGTTTGAAATGTGTGGGCCTTGCGAGGAGGCTCTGGGGGCCTGAGCCAAGACGGGGTGAGGGGCAGCCATCAACAGGACCCCTCCGTGGTCGGTCCGCAGCCTCCTGCTTCCCGGCCCCAGAGGACGAGGACACCAAGGTGCTGTTTCCATCCCCGGAATTCTTTACAACATGCAAGGACATGGAAGACCAGGAAGGTCACGGGGAAGGTCTACAAGCCTATCTCAGTACCTCTTGGCAGGAAAGGTCTGTGGGTTAGGGCGTCCACCCATCCCACAAGCACCTACTTTTCTTCTTTTGTGACATCTCGTTATGTAAGTATTTTTTAAAATATTTCCTCCAGTTTTGTTGGGATATATCACTGTGTAGGTTGAAAGCACATGGCATGATGGCTTGATTTCAGTATGTTCAGCCAGACGCACCTTCTCCTATAGATACAGTAAGAATAGAATAAAACACATTCCTCCTTCTCTTTAGCCATCTTGGGCGCTAACTTGCCTCTATACTTCCACATCGGTGTTCGCTACACACCCCATGCTGCACGTTACATCCCTATTGCTTATTTATGTCATAACCGTGTCTGTACCTTTTGACCTCCCCACCCCGCCCCAGCCCCCACCCCTGGGAACCACAAGTCTGATCTCTGTCTGAGTTGGGGTCTTTGTTTTCCTTTTGTTACATCGCACATGTCCGTGAGATCATGCAGGATTTATTTTCGTCTGACTTACCTCCCTCAGCACAGCACTCTCAAGTCCATCACTGTTGCTGCGGACGCTGTGGCTTCCAAGTGTTTCTGGCTGAATACTATTCCATTGTGTGTGTGCATGGATACACATTTTCTTTATCCACTCATCATCCACAGACACTTGGGCTGCTTCCATGTCTTGGCTATTCTAAATAATGCTGCGGTGAACACAGGGGTACGGATATCCTCTCCAGTTCGTGTTTTCGTTACCTTTGGATATATTCCCAGTAGTGCAATTGCTGGGTCGCAGGGTAGCTCTATTTTCAACTTTTCGAGGAACCTCCCTACTGTTTTCCAGAGTGGCTGCACCAGCTTGAATTCCCACCAACAATGTAAGAGGGATCCCCTTTCTGCACATCCTCTCCAGTATCTGTCATTTCCTGACCTGTTAAGTTTATCCATTCTGACTGGTGTGAGGTGGTATCTCATCGTGGTTTTGATTGTATTTCCCTGACGCTCAGGGACGTGGAGCATCTTTTCATGTGTCCGTTGACCATCTGGATGTCTTCTGTTGAAAAACGTCTATTTGAGTTCTCTGCCCATTTTTTAATTGGGCTATTAGGGGGTTTTGTTTATTGGTTTCTGTTTCTGCTATTGGGTTGTGTGAGTTCTTTATATGTTTTGGATATTTAACTCCTTATCAGATATATGGTTTGCAAGTATTTTTTCCCATCCCATGTGTTGTCTTTGAATTCTTCAAAAGTGAAGTGATTGAGTTTGTGTTATATGAATTTCACCCCAATGAAAACACACACACACACACACACACACACACACTATGGCAATCCCCGTACTCCAGAGTTCATTTAGGGATGTTTATAGGATGGCTAGTTGGCCATAAATCCCTTCCATCCAGGTAGATGCCTTCCAGCTCTGAGCTCACACATGTCCAGCTTTTCCACATGCGGTGACTAGGTGTCTGTGTCTCCCATGTGGCACTTTTCTGCATTTTGCACTAGCAGGAGCTGTCACACTCAGCAATCTCCTGACCTGTGTCTGCCTGCCCTGAGCCTTTGAACACAACCCATCCTCTTGGGAACCGTGCCCACCAAGTAGAGGGACTTGGAATGTATCATTGGTCTGACTGCCTCTGTGTCTACAAAGCACTTCTTCCCAGACTCACAACGGTAAGAGGCATCAGAAGTCATGGTCCTCTGGAATTCTGCACACCTGTCTGTGTGTGTGTGTGTGTGTGTGTGCGCGCGCGTGCAGGCACGCACGTGCCAGGGGCTTCTGATACCCCGCATGTAGGCCAGATACCTTCCCAGAGATTCTGGTCTCTGTCAAAATCTCCCATGAGGATTCGACTCTATTTCTGGTAGATGAGAGTCCATGGTCCCATGACCCTAGCGTGTAAGGCAGCTGGAGGATCCAGTGGGACACTGCTGGTGAGAAGCACACAGAGCAGCCTGGAACTCTCAGCGCTGCACCCACCATGCACAGATAGGTTCAGGGATGCATGCTACCCACTAGGCTCTGCAGCTTTGACGAGTCACGTAACACCTCGAAGCTCCGAGAGCCTCTTCTAAGATGCACGGAGGTGTCACTTCACAGTGCCACTGCAAAGCACAAATGCTTGCAAAGTGTTCTGGCAGCAATGAACTACAATTCATTACATCACCACGGGGCACAAATGCAGAATTGAACAGAACCAGGACCAGTGGCAGCTGCGGGGGGGAAATGCAGACAAAAAATGGAGCAACTGCTGCAAGAAAAAAGAAAGTTAGCGGAAACCTCCCTGCTCAAAGCAGTCTGGCCTGCAGGTGAGACACACACCGGTCAGCACAAACGTTTCAGGGAGTTTGGGGTCCAGATACCTACCTGCAGGGTGCAGAAGGGTCAAGAGCAGCCAGAGTGTAAGGGGCCCAGGAAACCAGCAGGAGGAGGCAGGAGCAAGGCCCCACAGCTATTTGGGTTTTTTTTTTAAACTCGCTGTTTTGCAGGCTGGCAAGTTGACCTGTTGACCTAGGTTTCTCAGGGGCCCACGTGACTGGGAGATTCTGGAAGAGCTCAGACTGTGTGTGACCAGCGCTGGAGGTCAGCAGTTCCAGCAGTGCTGGAAGGTCACCCGAAGTTTCTGTATCCTGCTAAAAACAGCTGTGGCCCTGGTGCACCAAAAACCATCCTGGAAACTCACACATTCTCCAGCCTTACCATTCTCTGCGCTCATGCGCCCTCCTCCTTGCAGCCGGGGCTTACGGGCTGACTCCACAGGCGGCGCTGGGAGACTACAGTTAAGTCTCACCTCTGCAATCATTTGTGCAAGACTTCCAGGCCATGGCCACTTGGAAGGACCAGGATTCCACCTGCTTAGGGGCTCCTGGCTGTGAAGCATACAACACAAGTTGGGAACAACGGGAGTGACCGAGGGGGTTGAAAATGTTTTCCTCAACCTTCTTAGGAGTCCCTGGCTGGATCTGAAAACAGCTGACAGAGGCACATTCACAGGAGAAAAGCCCACAAGCTAATGTCATATAAGTTTTACGGGGCACGCAACCTTCCTAAGCAGCGGAAGACCCAAAGACAGGCCTGCGTACTTACGACTAGGTTTGATGAATATGGGCAGCCGCGGAGAAGCAGGATAGCTTACAGGGCCTGCGGCAAGGCTTGCACCTGGGGCGTGAGGCTCAGCAAGGCCCGGATGCTCGGATTCTGGGCGTCCCCGTCCTCGGAGGCAAGGAGTTCAGGGCCAGGACCATTGCCAGCTCGTGTG
The DNA here is from genome assembly GCF_023065955.2 of Ursus arctos. NCBI lineage: Eukaryota > Metazoa > Chordata > Mammalia > Carnivora > Ursidae > Ursus > Ursus arctos. Next base: position 2,956,626 of record NW_026623067.1, on the reverse strand, counting down.
CCAGCCTTGGCTCTGGGACTTCAGGTGCCCAAAGACAAGCAAGGACAAGGTCGGACGAGACGGGGAGAAACCTACCAGCAGCCGGGCCTGAACGTTGGGCAGGACGCCGTCCAGCGAGCTGATGGCCAGCTGCAGGTGGCGCGGAACGGCGCACACCTTCTTCCCCATGCTAACCTCGCCTCCCTGCTTGCCGCAGACACACGACTCCGAGCCGGGTGCCGGCCGACGGCTTTATATAAGGGGAGCGCGCCGCTGCATGCTGCGTTCACCAATGGGGTGCGGGCACCGTGCCGTCCGGGAGCCCCATTGGCCTCTCCGCGACGCTGAGCTTGGCGGCCTGTCCAATCAGAAGAAACCTGGATAGTCGCTTGATTTGCATGCAGCCCGAGAGCCGCGTCCTCAGTGCTCTCCGGGCGCGCGTGCTTTGAAGTCCCTTCGCCGAGTGTCGCCTTCCCGCTGCTCGTCGTGGCACCGGCCGCGCGCTACGGCCGAGCTCTCCGCTGAGGCGCGCTCAGCCCTGCCCTCAGCCCTGTGCCCGGCCGGCCGGGGCGCGAGGGCCAGGGAACGCCCGAAGTCCGGCGCCGTCTGGGGAGGCGAAGGGGTGGCGCTCCGCTGCCTCGCTGTGGGAATGAAATCCCTAAAATGAGGAAAGGAGCCCGCGCGCAGAGGAAACCTGGAGAGGTTGCCCGTGCAGAGGGACGCACCATCCCTGGTCACAGAAACGGGGGGGGGGGGGGGGGGGGTGGCTGAGAACATTTACAAAAAAGGAGACACTGCATCCAAGGCCTACGTGGTCCGTGTTCTATTGCTTTGTATTTAAATTTGCCCTCTCCTGTGGCAGAACTGCCCTGTAGAAACAAGACTTCAGAGATGGCTGCGATGTCCTTCCTGGCCTGCTGACCTACTCCATCATCTGTCGCGCTGATGTTTTCACTGGCATGTCTTCATTTCGGAATGGTTTTATACTCGTCAAGTAGAACGGCTCACTAGCACATCCTCTTCATGAAAGAAGGTTTAATAAAACCTGAGTCCAACGAGTTATCTTCAAAAATAAGGCAGGCGGGAGTGGGGGAGACTTCAGGGTCTTTGTCTCATCTAAGTTATGTCTCCGGCGTTAGGAAACGAAGAGCCTTAACTCTGATGAGCCCCTGACTGAGGGGCTCCCGGGTGCCCACAGAGTTGTTCTGCCTTCTGCTGGAGGGAACCCTAGTTTGTGTGGGGCCTTCCGCGTCCTGCCAGCAGCTAGCCTTCCCTAAGAAAATGTAGGCGTGAACGGGGGCAGGTCTGTGGGCGCTCTGGGTGGGAACTGCAGCTCGGCTGCTGCTGCACCTGAGAGCCTGGACGGAGGCCCAGGGCAGAGGGCTTCTGGAACCCGCTACCGCTGGGGTCCCTGCCCAGCCTTGGGCGTGAGAGACATTCCAAAGTGGGAGGGCACAACCTCCTAAAGAGTGTCAAAATGGGGAGTCAAGAGTTCCCCGGAAATCTGAACGTGGTGGCCAGTGCCCCCCTGAGGCTGTAGGACTGACCAGTGTACTCGCGTCCGGGAATCGGTATTCTGTGTTCCCTTACGGAAGCCCCCCACCTTCTCCAGGGTCACACTGCCTTCCAAAGCCTCCCTTGCACACACACGCACACACACCTACACGCACACACATGCACACGGGCACGCGCACACACACGCGCAGAGGACGTTCCTCACAGAACTAACTAGCCACTATTTACAGAGATCCCAAAATGACCTAAACTACTCTGGAACCCCGCTCTCTTCCCTGGCGTGAAGTCCTGGGCTAGGGACTCCCATTTTCCCCCTTCCACCCACAGTCCCTACTCTGTGACCTTGGTTCCTTTTCTTTAAAAAAAAAAAATTATTTGACGGAGAGAAAAGGCACAAGCAGGGGGAGTGGAAGCAGCAGAGGGAGAAGCAGGCTCCCCCCCGAGCAGGGAGCACGACACAGGGCTTGATCTCACGACCCTGGGATCACAATCTGAGCGGAAGGCAGACACTTATCTGACTGGGCCACCCAGGTGACCCACCTTGGCTCCTTTCCTTCTGCTCTGCTGCTATTCCCTCTATCCACGTTCCCCTCCCCACAGGCAACACGCGCCAATGGTCGGTTTGGAGCATCTCTGCAACCATGAATCGTTCTGTGTGCACACATTTGAAATGTAAGTAAATCGTGCTTTGTCTTCTATCCCACTTGCTTATTTCTGTGACCTAGCACGGTGCCCTAAGCCACTGCAAGTCACCCTGTGTCCAGGTCCTGTGTGTCCCCAGGGCTGTGGCCTACCGTGGTCTCCAGCCCTCACTGGACCTCCTACCTGCCCAGTGAGGGGCGCTGGTCTCTGCCCTGCCCACTCTCGCCCCCCACAATGACAGTGAACCGAATGTCCACGTGCACCTCGCCTGTGGGCCTAGAGAGGCATCTGTGGAAGGGAGCGTCTGCAAGGGGGGTCACCGGGCCCTCAGTCATCATGCCCTAAATCTCTCGACATCTGGCAGCTGGTCGTGGAGGAGCACCGGCAGTGCCGGGGCTGTGGTTGGGACACCATCAGCAGACTGGCCTCTCCCCGGACATCTCCGCTGGTCGAGTCGGGCACCCTGTGCGCGTGTATCGGCAGAACAAGCTCCACTGCTCAGTCCCCAACGCTGGCATCCGGCCTCATCTGACTTTCAGCTCCCTCAGTCAGGGGGACCCAGGTCCCATCCAAACTCTCAGCATTGCAAAGGAGACTCGGTAATTCAGAACCATGCTGGCATCTGTGGTACACCAGCCCGGGGCTGGAGTGCAGTGTCGCAGGGTAGCAGGTGGCCCGGCCTGCTGGCAGGTGCCCACCTCTTGTCCCCCACCCTATCTAGAACAGGGATACCCCTAGCACTGCCGCTGACTCAGAGAGGTCTGGACTATTTATCAGGGTTATGTGGTCATGGTCACACGGTCTGCCCACAGAGAACGGGTCTCCAGGGAGGGGGGAGGATGGCAGCTGTCCCTGTCCTAAGCAAGTCTCCCCCAATGTCACTCACTGGAGGTGTGGGGCCCATCAGGAGAAGTCCCATCTACAGGAGCCCCCTTTATGCTGCTGCGTGGACACAGGGCCTCCCTGGAGACTGGCTGGGCAGCAGAGGAGACAGACAAGGAGGAGGGACACCCGGCAAAGTGGCTGAAGCAAGCCCTCTTTACGGGGATCCGTGAGTGCCAGCCACGCCACCCCCAAACTCACAGAAATGGTGCTGGGAGACCTCCTCTGAAATGGACCTGTTGATCTTAAATCCACACAATGTGGCCCAACTCCCAGCCTCAAGCATCCTTAACGGCCCCGTGTGTCAACATTGCAGGAGCCTCATCCCCACTGCCTTCCTTGCTGTCACTTGCACGAATTTACACTATCATGTAACCACAAGTCGTGATTTTGGTACACTTGTCTACTGAAGGAAATGTGAAGCAAAGGGAGCCAGGAACAGAGCAAGGAAACGCCGCATCCAGGCCTGGGGGTGACCCGCACTCCGCACAGTTCCTCTGGTTTCCCCAGGAAAAATACTCGGGTCGGCCACGGGGGGGAAGGTGGAAGGGGGTGGACAGAGGTCAAGGCTAAGGCGAGTCCCTGGAAAGCCATGGCACCACAGGGCAGGCAGTGCAGAGAGAAACGAGCACAGCTGAGCAGACACACTGGGGGCAGAGCGGTGACGGAGCTTCAAGGACTCGGACCCCTGGACACGGACCCCACAAAGTCCCTGAAGACAGAGCTGGAGCCGTAGGTGCAGGCTGCGTGGGGACTCAAGCCAGTAACAGGTCTGACCCGCCTGCCTGCCCTCCCCACCCAGATGTCCTGAGCATCCCTTTCCCTCCACTTACACCCACATGTACCCTGAGTGGGCATGTCTGACGCATGCGTGGGAGTCTGCATGACCTGGGTGTGCGTGTCCAGTAGCCCAGCCCCATCGTGGGTGGCATTTCAATGGGGTGAGTGCCAGGTCTGGACGATCCAGGCTGTCTGGGGACAACCAAGGGCCTCGGAGACGCCAGGCCAATAAGACTCGGCGGCAGCGACAAGAGCTTTATGAAGAGTCGTGATACACTGGGGCCAACGATACCCCTGCTACAGGTCTCTACGGTAAAACGTTTACAGCCTGGGGAACATGAACACCCACAGGATAAGGGAACAGGGACACTGCTGAGGGACACTGTCTTAAACAACCCAAGGCGGGCACCTGCGGTATGCGTCCTGCGTGTGCACCTAGGTGCGGACCCTCATGGGTGAAGGATGCTGCGAGTCCGGAAGGCGGCGATGGAGGAGCGGCTGGGGGCCAGGCCAGGTGGGTGGAGCTTCTTGGCCTGGGGCTGGCGCCAGGGGCAGACATCACTGCAGGGGGAGGGGTGGGAGTGGGGAAGGAGAGAGACAGCTGCTGTGCCAGGATCAGGCCATGAGGTGGGACCCAGCCCCCACCAGTCCCCCCAGCCCCACACATCTCCCCAAGACCGGAGCCTTATCATGGCCACTCCACCCACTTGGAGCTGATGACTCAGCCTTTCCAGAATCAGAATGGCACCCTTGGGACCCGAGGAAGAAAGGACGGGCTGCCAGATCTGCTGTCATATGAGGGGGTGTGTGGAGGCCAGGGTCTCCTGGGTCAGTCGTTCCTCAAATTCAGCCCCAGGCAGGAGCCAGGTGGCTGGTCTGAAGCCCTCCATGTCCCCGTACTGCCCCGGCTCCCTCCCCTGGGGTCCGGACGGGACGCAGTGCCCACCTGGAGCAGCATGCTGAGGCCCAGGTTGCGGTGCCTCCTCTCCAGCTCCGACACAGCCTGCAGCAGGGACCCAAAGCGCTCCGCAGGGTCAGCGTCCTCATCCTCCGGGGATCCCTCCTCTTTATCCGCCTCCTGCAGAAAACGCTCTTCCTCCTCGGCAAAGAATGCCCGCAGCTTCCTGTAGTCGGTCAGGGCTTTCTTCCTGCGGTCCATCACGTGTCCCTGCAGGGCAGGGAGGGACACTTGTGTCCCCGGGATACACCCTGGGGCCTCCCGCCCCACCGCTGCCCACCTCTGGGAGGAGGGTTTGCTACACAGTGCATGGCACTCAGCTGCATCCCTGCCAAACGGGGTCAGGGTCCCCTTCTTGGGCAGACCGCAGGCCTGCCGCCACTTGCCTTCCACACGGCCGCGGCAGACTCGGCCTGGCCATGCAGGTCCCGGGCATCGTTCAGGTCTTTTCTCATGATCTCCACAGACCCCTTGTTCTCCTGGAAAGACACAGTGGTTACTGGTAGGCACACAGTCAGAAGCTCCAGGGTCCCCTAGCCCAGTCCAGGGGCAGACTCAGTGTGTGATCGTGGCCTGTCAGGCTCTGCACAAGGGGTCTGCAGGTACCAAAGGAGGTCTCAGCAACCCCACTAAGCTCTCTCCAGAAGGAACTCTGGTAGAAAAGCACCTGCTCTAAGACTATAACCAGGCAACTGGACAAAGACCATGCTCTGGGGTCCCTAGTGTTACTGTCACCAAGGGAGCAATGTTGAATGGCCTGTCAAGGGTGCACTAAACCTAGGCCTGGGTCCCCCAACAGGAGCAGAGCCCAGCTCCAGTCCACAGGCTCCAGCCCTATGCAGCCCCTGCCCACCACCCACAGTGCCACCCCCAGTGCTCACTGGGTCCCCTGGACCCACCACCTGACAGAGTGCTTCCCCTGTCTTCCCTGGGGTGGGTGGGACCACACACACATATTGTCTCTGCACTGAAGGAGGTCCTGGCTGCTTTTACTCTCTAAAATAACGTTGTAACCCCACCTCCATGGGGGTTTCCCAGGGCCCGAGGCCCCAGCTACAACCAGCCTCTCCAATAGCGGGTTTTTACCCAGGGTCGACAGCACAGGGAAGTTTTCAATATCCAATGGGTGGGGGTCGCCGAGAACGAGTGGGAAAGCAGTCTGGGTGAAGGGAGAGGGGGCGCACTGGACCACAGCAGCTGACAGCCCGACTTACTGCGGAGTCCACCAAACAGAACCTCAGGGGGCAGAGCGGGGCGGGGACGCTGCTGCAGGGTGACGTCACGCCCAGAGGCAGGGCAATGAAGTGCTGGAGGCGAGTTATGGGGGTGGGGCTGGCAGATGGACACTGTCTTCAGATGGGGGGAGGGGTACAACAGTCCAAAGATGGAATACGCGGATGAGTGTGGGAGGTGGGGGGAAAGATACAGTCCAGGGATGGGCGCGGGCGTTAAGGGAGAGGGCACTGGGCACTGTCCAGGGGATGGGGAGGTGGGGGACAGGGCACCGTCTGGCAAATGATAACGGAAGACAGAGCACAGTCCAGGGATGGGTGAGGGGGAACAAGGCATGGTCCTGGGAAGGGGACCCGGGTTAGAGAGGACAGGGAACTGTCAGAGAGTGGGGAGGACGGGATGGAAGACTGGGCCCTCTGTCCAGGGGCAGGGACCCGGGTTGGGGAGGGAGGACAGGACACCAGCCGAGAGCGGGGGAGGGAAGACAGAGTACGGTCCAGGGGTTGGGGATGGGGGACAGGACACCAGCTGAGACAGGGGGAGGGGGTACAGGGCACCGTCTGGGAGCGGGGACCGGGTTGGGGATGGGGACGGGCCGCGTACAGGTCACCGCCCGCGCGCACCTTGCCGCGCAGCGCCTTCCTCCAGCGCGGCTCCCACTCGGGCGGCTCGGGCCCCGCGGCCATGCGGCAGGCGGCGCACAGCGGACCCCCGTCGGCGCGGCACAGCAGCTGCAGCGCCGCCTCGGAGGCCGGGCCGTCGCGCGCGGGCGCCGCGGCCGCCTCCTCGAGCGCCAGCAGCCGGCGGCTGAGCGGCGGGCGGCCGGGCTCCACGGCGCGCTGCCAGCAGTCGTCGGCGCACTCGGGGCACGGGAAGGGTCCGTCCTCCTCGGCCCAGAAGCGCACCACGCACGACCGGCAGAAGCGGTGGCCGCAGTCGGCGCGCACCGGCTCTCGGGGCGCGCGCTGACACAGGGCGCAGGCGGCCTCGGCGGGGCCCGCAGGGAGCGCCAGGGCGGCGGCGGCGGGGGCCCTCGGGAAGGGCGCGGCCGGAGGGTGGGCGAGGCCGAGGACGCGGCGTAGGGACGGTGACAAGGGCGTGCGGGCGAGACGGGCCCGAGACGCGGCGGACAGCGGGTACTGGGATAGAGAGCGCGGCCGGAGAGCCGAGGACGGGGACAAGGATGGCGGCGGGGACGCGCGGGGCGGGGACGGCGGGGCGCCCCACGCAGGGTCCTGGCAGCGGTGAGCTTCACGCAGGGTCCTGGCAGAGGTGTGCTTCAAGCTCTGGGATGCTGGCCGCGACGCTCCGCGCATAAGGTCCTGGCAGGGGTGCGCGCCACCCTCTCCGGGTCCTGGCAGTGAAGCTCTCCTCGAAAGGTCCAGGCCGAGGTGCGCGCAGTACCTCCGGGGTCCTGGCAGCGACGCACTCCATCTCCCCCAGGTCCTGGCAGCGGTGCACTTCACACTCCCGTCCGCGGGCCGGCCCACATCCTCGCACCCTGAAATCTTACTACGATTGTCACTTACCCCGTAAATGATTCGTGGACAAGAGGGAACCTGTTTTATAATTATACGAAGACTCCGTTGTAGAAGTCTTTTGTAAGCTGCTAGGACCTGAGCGGAGGAGCGCCCCGCCCACATGGGGTTGGGGCGGGGCTGGAACCGGCCTCCCCGCGTGAACCACCCCCCTCGGTCCGGTCCTTTCCCGGGGGGAACAGGTTTCGGGTCCGGTGCCCCGCGCCTCTCCCGGTGGAGGAATCCGGAGGCGCGGGCTGAAGAAGTCCCTAGAGACCCAAGACTTGTATTAGCATTTCTTTAAGGGAAAAAATGGGGGGAGGAGCAATCTGTTTTGTTTTTTTAAAAAACAGCCAAGCACGCAGTTAAAATAAAAACAATCACTGTGATTTAGCAGTACATAATTTTTAAATTTTAAAAAACGAGTCTGTTACTCCACACAAATGCAAAATCTTCTGAGTTACATTGCTTCCAGTTTTATGTGTTTTTAATATTTTGGCACAGACCTGAGAATGCAGTAAATGGGAAGAGTAACGAGTAAACTACGGCTAGTTCCGTGGAGTGATGGTGAGAAGAGGGCTTCAAGCTCAGTACGCCTGACCCGTTGCGTAGATCAAGAACTTCGTGCAGAGAAGAGAGAGAGGAAGGGAGGAAGGAGTTCAGCAAATATCAATGATACCCGGTGAGTGTGTTGAGGGAACAGAAGGCAAACTGAGGGCAAAGCAGAAGCTGACACCTCCCCCCCCCCCCCCGGAATATATGTGACATTCCTCAGGCACTCCTGCTGCCCTAAAGCTAAGGAAAGGAAAAACAGTTAACTGACAGAGATCACAATCCTGCAAGACAAGAATATCCCCCAGTTGACAAATGTCTTAGCAATTTACAAGAACAAAGCATTTCTATCAATAACCTAGCTTTCAGGGGCGCCTGGGTGGCTCAGTCCTTAAGCGTCTGCCTTCAGTTCAGGGCATGATCCCAGAGTCCTGCTTCTTCCTCTCCCACTCCCCCTGCTTGTGTTCCCTCTCTCACTGTCTTTCTATCAAATAAATAAAATACTTCTTAAAAAATAACCTAGCTTTCAGAAGAAACGTAGATACAATGAAACATCTTTGTAATCTGCAATCCATTGACAGATACTTGAAGCGGGCAGAGTGTAATATCTCCAGGAAGCTCCCAACTATCTTGATGTCAACACCTTGTTAGAGGGAAAAAGAACCTTGACAATGGCAAGGCCTCGGTATCCTGTGAGTCTTTTTAACATATGAAAGTCCTTTTGAAAACTCCCCTTTCCTTACCTCCCCCAACCCCTTAGTATATAATCACCCCTCACAACCCCAGTGCAGCAGCTCATTCTGCCCAGGGGTTCTGTCTTATGCTTTAATAAAGCCAGCTTTTTACATCAGAGACGTCTCAAGAATTCTCTCTTGGCCATGGGCTCCAGACCTCACCAAACCCAACCTCACTTATATTCCAAAACCCCAAAAACATGGCTGTTTGAATCTTTTGTTCAGAACATAGATGTGGAGAAAAAAACCACTCTTACCACTTACTAAGAAATAGGATCGAGCCCCACATCAGGCTCCTCCGCTATGAGCCTGCTTCTTCCTCTCCCACTCCCCCTGCTTGTGTTCCCTCTCTCGCTGGCTGTTTCTATGCCTGTCGAATAAATAAATAAAATCTTAAAAAAAAAGAAATAGGAACATAAAAGAAGACTTCTTCACTATAAAGTTAGCAGACTCCAAAAACTGGATTTTGCAAATATTGCTTCTGGGAGACAATGTAGCAATGTAAGGACCTTCACATTTTTCATAACCTTTGGAATTCCTTTTTTCAAAATATGTTCTATATTTCCAAAACGGAAATAAAGCCTTCCCTGATTTGGCTTGGTTTAGTTTGGAGAAATGTTTCTCACATCACTATTTGGGGAAAAAACAAAAACTTCAAAATTTCCTCTCATAATGAGCAAGTCAGAGTAGCCATCCATTTGAAAATGTAGCAGCAATGCCCACAATAGCCAAACTATGGAAAGAGCCCAGATGCCCTTCAACAGATGACTGGATAAAGGTGTGGTGTGGGAGGTGTGTGTGTGTATAAACACACACACACACACACACACACACATATATATATATATATATATATGGGAGGTTTTGGTTTTTGTGTGTGTGAGGGGAAAAAAAGCCTTTATTGATAAATAGGTTACAAAGAAATAAATAGAGTGATGGTTTGTTGGGGAATAAAAACTTGGTCAGGATCTCCATGTCTCCACCCCAGCTCTAGCTTCCAGCTTCTGCCTTCCTACTGGCCAGATTGGACAATGAGGCCTTGGTGGGCATGCCTGGCCTCCTCGGGCCCCTGGGGGCCTCTGTCTTCCTGGGCAGGGGTTCAGGTACCGTCTTAGACCTGCCACCCCTGGGGGGAGCAGCAGCCTTGGCTTTGAGCCCCTCCTTGGCTGCATAGACAATGAACTCTTCAGGGGCATGGATTTCCTTCTTTTTGGCTGGAGAAGCAGCACCATTCTTCCCCTTAGGGACCGTGGATTTTTCACTCTGACTCATATATATATATATAATTATTCAGCCATCAAAAAAAATGAAATCTTTTCATTTGCATCGACATGGATGGAGCTAGAGTGTATTATGTTAAGTAATATAAGTCAGAGAAAGGCAAACACCATATGATTTCACTCATGTGGAATTTAATAAACAAAACATGAACATAGAGGAAGGGAAGAAAAATAAGATGAAAATTGAGAGGGATACAAACCATAAGAAACTCTTAGCTGTAGGGAACAAACTGAGGGTTATTGGGGGCGGTGGTGGGAGGGGATAACTGGGTGATGGGCATTGAGGGAATGTAATGTAATGAGCACTGGGTGTTATATGCAACTGATGAATCACTAAATTCTAGCTCTGGAACTAAAAAATTTTTAAAAAGAGAGAAAATGTGTGCATGAAAGATTTCTGGAAATAAGGAATAGCAAACATTGTTTCACAGCCCTAGTTCTGCTCCAAATCCCAATGTGGGCTCCCCCCCCACCACCACCAGTCAAGCAATTCCCTGTGATACCAGCTGCGTGTTGTACAATTTAAGTGAATGCTACCCAAGGATTGTGTTAGACCCCACAGGTTAAAGACCTCACAATATCCCATAATCCTTTAGGACCAGCAGAATCCAAATTATGTTGTATGGCATCCTCACTTCCCAAGACAGACTAAAAGGTATTACCTGGCATTTCTCCCCCTCCCTCTGCACCCTCCAAGTGAGACATTTAGCAGTTGCTATTTGAGGACAGGTGTTGGGAGGACAGGGCAAAGAAGTTGCATAGGCTTTCCCTCATCTGTCTCTAGAACCATCCAGAAAATGGAAGACTCCCACTCCCACGTCAGAAGCAGAATCCGAGTGGGTGATGATCTGGATTATTGCTCAGAACCCCCACAAGACAACAGGACAGTTGCTGGGCTCTAGGTGTTTTGAATTCCCACCACACTGATCCCAAAGAACTAAATAAGAGAATGCCTCCCCACAAACAGGCAGAACTCCCAATTCAGCTAGCTGCGTTCTGAACCACTTCCCTTTCTCTCAAGATCATACTCTAAATGGATTCATATAAAAGGTTTTGGGATTAAATTGGCAGTGATGAAAAAATCTGAGTATTGTCTATAAGACTGACAAAGTTGTTTGTTTTTTAAACAATAGACCAGAAGGACATAAGTAAAGGATTCCGAAGGGTAAGAACAGAATAGGCCCTCAACACATGCCACGTTGGCATGAAGAGTATTTTGAACTGCAGGCAAATGAGAATCAGCAGGTGCAGAAAGAGGCCTTCCCGGAGCTCCCCTTATCTGACGAGAGGAAGACACTAATGAGGAATGAGAAGTGCTCTGTTCTCATCAACGAGGCTATGCAGAGGGATGGGAGAGGCCCTGTCAGCGATGCAGGACACTGACTGAGGACACTGATGGGAGAAACAAAGGCAGAAGAAAAATTACTAAATTTCCTTACTACCTACAACCCATTGACAAGTCCTTGAAACAGGCAGAGTTACTTTCCTCTGGGACTCAACTGCCTCCATGTTACTACTTTGTTGAGGGCAACAGGCAATCTCAGCCCAACCCCCAGGATTCTGTAAGTCTGCTTTAACATATAAAGATTCCTTTGGCAACTTCACGTATCTCTAAAGCCTGCAAGCATTTGACCCACCTGTATACACCTTTAGGGTCTCATATTTAAGTTTTATTAGACAGTAATAAATGACCCTTTCCCAACAACAATTAGCCCTCTCAAGGTCCTGGAAAAGCTTCCAAAATTCCTGAGACTGACGCTATCCCTAACCCCTCCTGGCTTGAAAATACATAATGGGCCACTCCTCATGACCCCACTGCAGTTCTTTCTGCCCACAGGTCCTGTCCCCCTGCTTCAGTAAAACCACCTTTTTGCACCAAAGACGTCTCAAGAATTCCTTCCTGGCCCTAGGCTTTGAACCCTAACGTTCTCTTTCCTACATCACGGGTGACGAGTTCGACCCCACATGGGGGAGAGACTGTACTTTAAAAAAAAAATCCGACTCGGTGCAAACTTCACATTTCGCCCACGGAAAAGGAATCGGAAGTAGTTAACTCTCATTGCCCTGATTCACGCATAACACAGCAGCCAGCCAGCCGGGTGGGCGGAACGACCGGACCTCGAGACCACCAGGAAAAGGACGAAACCGCCCTCTACCCCAGGTAGCAGGGCGGAAGTTTCCAACGGCCCCAGAGCGCGCATGCGCCCTCCCCGTAACGACCTCCCCGTAACGACCGCCCCGAAGTACTCCCGGCCTTTATAATACATTTACATGTTCCCGGTGCATGGTGGGAAAGGTCCAAAATGGCGGGGCCGAAGGAGACGCGGCGGGGAGGCGGCCGGGGAACACCGTGGAAAATGGAAGCACAGAGGCGAAAGCGAGGACGGTGGGCGCGCCCTCTGTCCTGAGTAGGCTACTCCACCCTTGTCTCCAGTGAGCTTTCGCTTTAACTGCTACGAAACGTCTGCTTTCGTAAGAGGGCGGCTCCGAGTCCTCCGAGGGCGGGAGGCCATGTCCGCCGGCCTGTGGTCGGTGCCGGGCCCGGGCCCGCGGGATTGGAGGGTCCGGTGCCTCGCTCTGCGCCCCCCTGCTGCAGTCCTGGCCTCCCCCAGCGTCCGCTTCCTGGGACTGTGTTTTCCCACCCGCGTCCCTTCGTCGCTGGAACTCCTTTGGCGTCCCCCTGTCGGGCTCTCCGCCGTGTCCCTTCCCCGGCCAGGGGAACCCCGGCAGAGGCGCAGAGATCTGGAACCGCTGCGTTCCCAGCAGGACGCGCTGAGGATCTGCCGCTTGCTGCGCGCACGCGGCTTCAGAGGGCCTCCCTCCCTCTTCCTCTGGCCCTGCCCCCACCGTTCCCCCACTTAGCAGTTATAATAAACCTGAACTTTGGAAAACTGGGGAGATCCTGTGCAGCTTCCGAGAAGGCACACGGCTTTAAGAAGAGGCCTTCAACCCTTCCTTAAGCTTCTGTGCCGTCCCGAAGATGGCATCTGCTGCCTCTGCCTAATCCCCCCCCCCCCCCCACAAGCGGATTTCTGCCCGGACAATGTAGCTGCTTTGTCGCTTTAGGCACCTCCTAGGCTTTCTTCCCAAGATCTGTGCATAGAGACCCCATAGTTTTCAAATTCCACTCCTCTGATCACTTACATTTGGTTTTACATTTTGCCGGAGGCCTCGAGGGGAATTGCCCCCTTTGTCTCTTCAGACCCTGGCGGGGAGATCTAGTTTCTAATCACAGGCCTGGTTGGGGAGATTGGGAAGGAAAAGGAATAACAAACACTGTTTTGCCAAACTAGATGCTGTCTTAGAAGAGAAGACAGTTCCCGCCTTGGGAGGAAACACACACTAATGAAGGTGGAGGGTGGATGGGGGTCCCTCTTGGGGAGCCTCGCCAAGCCAAAGAGGTTCACAGGCCAGGCATGCCCCTCTGCACCAGAAACGATAGTTGGGGGTTCCATAGGGACATGTCTGGGTCCCAGGCTCTCCAGGATGACTTTCGGGGTTCAGCAGGGGTGCCTCTAGCCCCAGAGGATTGTCACTGTGTATCTTTGCCATAGATGGGCAAGAGATCACAATTTTGTCTCACTATTGGAAGGCTTGAAACAGAGTAGATCTAAACCCATATAATAAAATATATGGGTTATAATTTATAAGAGAATGGCCAATTAGCCCCCGGCATCCGAGGGCAACTTGAGAAGCTTCCCTGCCTGAGCTTCTGAAGGTAGTCTCTTCCCCTGGTTTATAACGCAGATTTAGAGGAGGAGGAAAGGGCTAGAGAGGAGGGAGCAAAGGAAGGAGAAGAGACTGGCACAGTTGCTGGCTGCCCTACAGCCTGGCGGCTGGTGCAAGTCCTCTGGGGGAAAAGACCCCTAGGGAACTGCTCCACACTTCAGGAAATCCAGACACTGGAAAAACGAGTGTCCTCTAGGGGAGAAGCCATCTACTCCCTGCCAAAGGGACCCAGGGCTGCTGCTCCATTGTGGGCCCTGGAGCGAGGCGACCTGGAGTCCATCCCAGCTCCCTCACATGGCTTTACCATCTTGAGGATGGAGCCTAGGGTGACCATGGAAGGGACAGCTAAGACTCAACTGTCTACATATACTGAGCCGCTCACTCTGTCCTCACTTCCTTCTGGGGCCTCGTCCTCTTCTCACCTGTGTCCCTGTAGTCTCTGTCACCAGGCTGTCAATGCTTGGGTTATTATCTTTTCAGAAGAGCTCTGTGATTGGGGCGCCTGGGTAGCGCAGTTGTTAAAGTGTCTGCCTTGGGCTCAGGGCGTGATCCCGGCGTTCCCGGATCGCGTCCCACATCGGGCTCCTCCACTGGGAGCCTGCTTCTTCCTCTCCCACTCCCTGCTGTGTTCCCTCTCTTGCTGGCTGTCTCTCTGTCAAATAAATAAAATCTTTAAAAAAAAAAAAAAAAAAAAGAAGAGCTCTGTGATTGCCAGTGAGCTACCAGTTGTGTGGCTGGACAGCGCTCCGCCCCCACCACACCCTGTGGTTTTGCTGCTCTCGGTATTATACCTCAATATCCTTCTCTGCTTATTCCCACAGGGTCTAAGGCATCTCAAGTGCCCTAAGTAAGTGGGTGAATTCTCAATTTCCCTGTGCATCTCTTCCATCTGGCTGTCCCTGAGTTACATTCTTTTATAATAAACTGATAATCAAGTAAGTAAAATGTTTCTCTGGTTTCGTAAGAGATGCTGAAAATCACTGTCATCAGGGTGATTCCTCCACAAAACTGGGAGACCACCTTAAATTAAAATGGCCTTATCTCCCTTTGTATTTTTCTGCTTCAAGAAAAATCATTGTCTCACTTTGGGATCAAAGAGGGAAAAAACAAGGAGAGGAATATTGGTGATTAAACAAATTGCAAGTACTGGTTGTAAAAGAAAAAGGTGGGTAGCAAATGTAAGTTGTAATCACAGAGTTACCTGTGGGAATCAGAATTTTCCAGAATTCCAAAATTCTGTTCCAGAATTTTCTAGGTGTTCACAACATACACTTGAAAAATCATTTCTCAGCCTGTTTTCATTCGTGTGTGTATTGAAAGCTGCGGTCACTCATAAGCTCAGATAAGCCAATCATGTTCGTTCCTGTAGGTAGTATTTCTTTTTATTAGAACCTAAATATTTTTAATTCCCCATACAATTTCTTTTTTAACTGAAGTATCTCTAGCCACGTATTATTTCGTGTCTAAATACCTAGAATTTGCAGCTGAACTTTGGTTCATGACTTGTAACTTTACCA
The DNA here is from genome assembly GCF_023065955.2 of Ursus arctos. Lineage (NCBI taxonomy): Eukaryota > Metazoa > Chordata > Mammalia > Carnivora > Ursidae > Ursus > Ursus arctos. The sequence goes on along the minus strand of NW_026623067.1, from coordinate 2,941,308 downwards.
CCGGAGGGTCGCAGAACAGGGTAGTTTGGAATTGAATGAGCTGCCTTACATAACTAAACAGGAGGTAAACATTCCTCCTGTGCTCAAACGAAGTGAGTTCTGTGCTTGCTGGTTGCAGTTCTAGAAGCTGGAGACTCAACTGCATTAGTCGACTCTTCGGTTTCCCTGTTTAGTTTGCAATTGATTTCTTAGTGTCTGAGCAACAGGTGTTAAAACCTGCAACAGTGTGGATTTACCCACTTCCCATGGATTTTGAGCAGCTGGTATATTTCATGATGGAATGAGGTGCCTTTGTGCTAACGCTTATGTTGATAGAGCATTCGTTGTGCTAGAATGTAATGTCGTTCTTTGACATTTTTGATCAGTTTTACCTTAAGTTCTTTGTTACAGCTCAAGATAAGAACATGGTAGAAAATGAGAGCTACTGGAAATACCTAGAAGTGATTTGTCCTGCAGTTACTGCACACTAAAATGTGGGGGACCCAGATGAGCTCTACTTAAAAGGAAATGTTTCTTTAAACTCATATATGGGGTGGGGGGGGATGGAACTACCCATCTGTTATAGGTTGATTGCATCCAACAAAAAGCTTACCTGAAATGTACAAGCCCTATCCCTGGAACCTGCCAGCGTGACCTAATTTGGAAGGAAGGTCTTTGTGGACGCAGTCAGGTTAAGATGAAGTCATACTGGACTCGTGGCCCTGAGCCAATGACTGGTGTCCTTATACGAGGGGAACTTGGACCAAACGACCAGGGAGAAGGCTTTGTGATGATGGGGACAGAGATCCCTGGGATGCCTCTACAAGCCAAGAACCACCAGGGAGCGCTGGCAACCAGGAGAACTTTCCGTGCCTCACAGGGAACCCACAGCGCCACCTTGATCTCGGACTTCAGGCCTCCAGAACCATGACACGGAACGTGTCTGTTCCTTGAGGGCACCCACGTTGTGGTAATTTGTTGCAGACACTGAATACACCATTCAACTCAATCCGTCGAAGGAAGAGTAAACCGCAGTAAACCTGAAGAAAAAAAACAGATAAAAAAGCAGAAATCATTAAGCAGAAAAAGTAGAGAAACACAGAGCAAACTCTTCAAGTCTGTGATTACATTCACTAATGCAGGAGGAAAGGTTCCATACGGTTCTGCATTAGTTGAGCATGTAGATACAGAAGGACACTTAGCGTTGTAAAGGGCTTGTGCTAAAGTGGGAGTAACCCACAGTTGAAGCAATCACCGGTCTCCGAGTCCACAGGATCAAATCCCGCGAAGTTCACAGACAAAAATGTAGGACAATACACCTGTCACCCAGAGGCACAGAAGAACGTCAACAAAACTCGAAAAGCACGGAATTTACGGCAAAAATAGTGGAACAAATGACAGCAGAATTAAGAATGTTCATCTTCTTAAAGACACTATATTGCATATCTGAAAGTGGCTAAGAGATTTTGAAAGTTCTCCTCACAGGTAAAAAAAATCTAACCATGTGGGAAGATGGATATTAATTGGACTTACTGTGGTCGTCATTTTGCAATATATTTAAATATCAAACTACGATGTTGTACACCTGAAGCTAACTGTTACATGTCGAATATGACAAAAAGTAATAACAGTCCATCCAGTGGTGGATATTTTTGACAAAGGTGACAAACTGAAGACAGATTAAAAGCAATATATGAACTGTCTGAAACCGAGAAGGGATTAACATGGAGAAAATGCCAGAAACTTGCTAATTAACAAGACAGGAACAACAGCAAAAAATTAGCCAAGGGCACGACTTTAGTCTGCAGGCTGGGAAACCCTAAAGGAAGTGGGCATACGTGGTTATGTTCACGTACATGGGTCACCAGAGAAATGCAGATTGATGGGACAGTGTGAGACCAGTGTGCACCCTCATTAGACCAACAGAAGTAGAGAGCTGTCTGCCATCAAGACTGGCAAGGCTGTGCGGATGAAGGAGGGAGGGTGGCCTGGGACAGTGCTTCCCCCAGGGTCTCTCCCTTAATCTCACACAACGGTGACCCTCACATGCTTCTGACAAGCGTTTCCCACACACCAAGCAAGTCTGCAACACCAGCTAGGGGTCCTACGGTACGACTCAGTTCTAATGCTCTCTACGTGGACCCCACAAGTTCAGGCCTCCGTCCCACAAGACCACCCCCATCTCACACTGCTAGTCCAGGGGTCACCCATGCTTCTGACCCACCAGCTACAGACCTGACGTTCCCATGGCCCCCTGCTCAGATTCCATTAACTTGCTAGAGTGGCTCACAGAGCTCAGAGAAATATTTCAGTCACTAGATGACTGGTTTATTATAAAAGGGTATGACTCAGGGACAGCCAGATGCAGACTCGGACAGGGCGAGGCGGGTGGGTAGGGGTGCAGAGCTTCCACGCCCCCCGGGCACGTCACTGCTGTAACCTGGGTGTTGATGAGTAATGGACTCAAACTCTAAAGGGGCTGCTTTGGACCCTGCTCATCCTTCAGACTCAAGATCCGCCTCTCGATTTTCCTCTCTAACTTAAAATCCTGTCTCAGAAACGAATACCACAGCCTTTGCAGGTGGAAAACAGACATTTATTGTCTCCCCACCCTGGAGGCTGAAGTCTGAGAGCCAGGTATGGGCAGGCATCAGCAGTGTGTTATGAGCACAGGCCTCCAATTCTGACCTTTGTCAAGGTCCCTGAAGAGCCAGGCCTTGGGTTACATGCCCAGACCACCTAGTCCCTTCCACATGGCTGCCGTGCAGCACAGGCTCAACTTTCAGAGCACAAGGACGTCTGGACAGGCGTGAAGAGGAGAGGGAGACCCAGGGTTGACCAAGACCTGGGAACCCACAGAGGCAGCTCCTTGAGGAAGGGAGGAGATGGGAGTTACTGGAAGGAAGAGCAGAGTACATACTAGAAATCACTGCACCTCCTAGTTTCTGCGACCTGATGCCCTGACCTCCTGGCCCATCTGGGGGTAGCCAGCCCTGAGGACAGGAAACAGATTCACCCAGGAGTGTGCCTTTCAGATGTAAACTGACCAATCCAGAGCACACATGCCCCCTGACTGCCACCTCTCACACTATCTATCTACCCTCATCGTCCCAGGCCGGTGCCAGACAGCTGGGACAGCCCTTGCAGCCCAATGCCCACGGAGATACTCAAACTAACCAACCTTGAGCCTGCTAGCTCTGCCTTCTCTCACCTTTCCTGAAACCACAGTAACCACAGTGAAGGTCTTGCCCACATTTCCCCTGGCTCTCCGCCATGGAGCCCTCTGTGGTGCCCTGTGCCCTTCCTCTGGGGAGCTGAGTGTGTCCTCACCTGTTGGCCTGGGCATACCTGAATCGTAACAGTAAGATCCCTGTATTTTAAAATAGCAAGGACAGGCCCACAACAAGGCAACAGAGGCCACGGCAGGGCGGGCAGCTCCGGATTACAGTGGGCATGTGGACAGCCCAGCCTTACCCAGGAGGGGGGTGTGGCCAGGTTCCAGAAGGTCCCAGTACCCAGATGCAAGGTTGTAGGGAGGCCAAAGGAGAGGGTTTTTTTTGTTTTGTTTTGTTTTGTTTTCTGGGAGCAGCAGCACCTAGCCCCTTTCTATACTCTGTGGAAGTTGCAAAAGGCATTAAAACCGCTTACTTGTAAAGACAGTTATTGGTTGTGGGGGAAAAACAAGCCATTGAAGGAAAGTGAAGATCAACCCAGGAGGCAAGTTGAATTCCTTGAGAAAGAACTAGAGCTTCCCCTGAAGGCAGGTCCCGCGGAAAGCTAGATAAATCCGTGTATATCAGAATCACCTGTGAAAACAATTGCCAACCAACCAACAAAAAGTCTGTATAACGAAGAGGGAAGAATTCATGGGAATTCTATAGGTGGAAAGGCAAACCATAGGTGTGGGGGGACAGGGCCCGAGAAGCTGGGATACAGGTAGGTGTGGGGACAGGGAACAAGGACTCAAATAGCCACCCGAGGCACCGCCCACCGCACCCACGGGCCACTGTACTCCGAGCCCCCCTGGAAAGCCACTTCTTGAGCCCATTCCTACGTTGGAGAAATGACGGGATTACTCGCTTCCTGCTAGGTATTAGAATGTACGTGGTGTTCCAGCAGAGGGCGCGCGGAGGAGGCGGGACACAACCCGAGGTTGCAGACAACAGCAGAGGGAGCCGAGGCAGGGGCCTTCGAGGGCCACCTGGTGGCGGCCCGTTGCCCAGTCCAGGCCCACGACTGATAATACGCGTCCAGAATTCCCAACGCGAACCTACTATCCCCACCCCACTCCCGCTCCCAAATGTGTCTGAGAAGCTCCATCTTTCCCAAGACGACGAAAGAAGAGCCAAGCGCGTTGGGAAAACCGCTCAACTCACTTAATTGGCACCGCTAGTGGCTCTCAGAAGAGCGAGCCCCGGCCCGGGTGGCCGTCTCCGGGCCTCCACCCGCGGGCGCGGCGAGTGCTGGGGGTCCTCGGGTGTGACGGGGACGCACCTGGTGCGGATGGAGCAGAGGCGGGTGACCGCAGAGCCACTCCCGGACGGCGGGCGCAGCGATCCTGCGCGCTGGGAGGGCCGGGCGCGGACGGAAAGCGGGCTGGGCCCGCAGCTGCTAGGCGATGCAGGGTTGCAGATGAACGGGCTGCAGGGGTACCCGGCGCAGGGGCGCAGAACTGCAGAGGTGGGGGGCGCAGGGGCTCAGAACTGCAGGCGGCGCGGGAGGTGCAGAGGTGGGGGGCTCGGGGCTCAGAACTGCAGGCGGCGCGGGAGGTGCAGAGGTGGGGGGCTCGGGGGCTCAGAACCGCAGGCGGCGCGGGAGGTGCAGAGGTGGGGGGCGCGGCGGCTCAGAACTACAGGCGGCGCGGGAGGTGCAGAGGTGGGGGGCGCGGGGGCTCAGAACTGCAGGCGGTGCGGGAGGTGCTCTGAACCTTCGCTTCGGCCCCCCTCACGCACACAGCCTTCGGAGGCCCCCGCGCGGAACAGGAAGAGCAGCAGCCTGTGGCGTTTATCCCAACTGATGCAAATTTAATCCTACCCGATTGACTGAGGCACCTTCTGGAGCTTTCCAAAACTTCCCTTGGTGCCATTGCCTTTGCTGCGCCCCCTCAGTTTGACTGTTTCTGAACTTGGAGTCTCTTGCGTTGTATTCACATTTGTGCCTTAATGTGTTTGGATATCCTCGTGATTTCCTGGCATGCGGGTGACTTAGGCAATAAGGCTGCTCTGGTGGGGAAGAGGGGGGACCTTGGACTAAGCCGCGCGGCGGGACGGGGGGGGGGGGGGGTGTCCCCAAGGCATGGTCCTGTGGGTGAGGCCGGCTGTCTGCCCAGCCCAGCCCCCTCCCTACACCCTCCTGGCTTCCCCCACCTCCCCCGAGACCCCCACAGCCCTCCAAGACCCCTCCCCCACCCCATCTCCCTTTCTACCCCTCCCACTCACTCCCCTCCCCTCTTAGACCCACCTGCTCCCCTATCTCCCTTCCTACCACTCGCCCCCCTCCCCTCCGAGACCCCTCCCACCCATCCCCAGCTATCCTCCCTACACCCTTCTCCCAGGTCCCCTCCCCACCCCTGCCACCCATCACCCCATCGCCCTTCTCAAACCCCTCCTGCTCATTTCTCCACAGTTCTCCCTTTCCAGATCCAGACCACCTCTCCTGAAAACTTAAAACATATAAAATATAAGGTATAGAAAAATTATCGTCATACAAGTTTTGTGTTTTCTGATATATGTGTGTTCTGTTTTCCATATGTCCTCTGTTAAAAGGTAAACTGAGGCCTACTGAAAATGTTTAGAATTTATCTGGGCCAAGATTGGTTGGAGTTGGGCAGCCTCCAGGATAGCAGGGAGCAGGGAGCTGTAGAAGGTGAAAGACTTAGAGGCAGAAGGGAACCCAACAAGGAATTATTCTCGGCAAGAAAGCAGTTTATTGCAAGGACATTTTCCTCTGGGGAGGGGACAGCAGGGGCCTGGCCTGCAGATTTTCTCACTAGAGCTGAGCAGGGGGGATCTGTCGACTGGTTTAAGTTCCATTTCTGGGAGAGCCGACACTGTCAGTAAGTCTCTGTTGGGTGGCCTGGGACCAGACATAAGCAGCTCCATTTGGGACCTGCTGTCTTGTTTTAACCCCCCAGCCTGACCAAATTGATCAGAATTTAAGACTCTTCGCTCCACTCTCAGCTACCACTCTGAAGTTCTGGAAGCTGTTTTGTGATAGGGTTTTGTTTGTTTTTTTCTGATCCTTTGTGATATTCACAGGCCACTATTCTGGGCTCTCATTCTTTAAACTGGTCATTCTTTTTGTCCTTTTCTGACGTTCTGATCTCAGAGGGGTCATTTACTTGGTGGTGAGGGAGCCGCAAACATACACATTTAAAGTGTTTCGGAGCGTACCCTGCACCAGGAAGACGATTATGATTATGATACAGTGTAATTCCCAATGTGGGACGTGCACTTTGGAGCCATGGTCCCAAAGACCCAAATGAGTCAGAATCAAATAAGTCAAAGAAGGATCCCGTTCAAAGACTTTCTTATGCCAAGAGATCTCGCGTAGCTGCCTCAGCTACCCCAGAATTGTGGATCCAACTGCAGCGGGTGGTGGTGGCCCCCGCGCAGACCCCTACCTTGCTCAGCTAAAAGGTGATCAAGGGCTCTTCTATTATCAGGAACGAGTCTGGCCAGAGAGTCAAACAGTCTTTGCTGGGCAGCTCCTGGTTCCGTAGCAGAGTCTACAACATCTTCACGAGTTAAGGGGACGTCCCGTCATCACCTCTGATGAGGTACAGGTGAGCTTCAGTGGGGTGGAGTCCGGAGCCGACGGCCAAGAAAGAATTCTTGAGACGTCTTTGGTGCAAAATGGTGGTTTATTAAAGCACAGGGACAGGACCCGTGGGCAGAAAGAGCTGCTGCCCTGGGGTTGTGAGGAATGGCCCATTATATACCCTCAAGTTGGGAGGGGGTTAGGGATAGCGTAAGTCTCTAAGGAATTTTGGAAGCAAAGTTTCCAGGACCTTGAGGGGCTAGCTGTTGTTGGGAAAAGGTCATTTATTACCCTCTAATAAAACCTGAGTCATGAGACCCTTCAGATGTATATCAGTGGGCCATATGCTTGAGGGATGATTGCCAATACGTATCTTGGGGGGTTAGAGATAAAGGAAGTTTCCAAAGCAACTTTTATACGTTAAAGTAGACTTACAGGATCTTGGTGGAGGGGAGGGGGTCAGGCTAGGACTGCCTTTTGCCCTTAGCAAAGTATTAACATCAAGGCAGCTGAGTTCCTAGAGGAATGTCACCATGCCTGTTTCAAGGACTTGTCACTGGGCTGTAGGTAGTAAGGACTGTTTCTTTGTCCTTTAGGGCAGCCAGGAGTGCCTGAGGAATGTTGCATACATCCCATAGTGGTGGGGGGGGGGTGCAGGGTGTCAGCTTCTGCCTTGTCCTCAGCTTGCCTTCCGTTCCCTCATCACCTCCTTTGTGCTTGCTCCTAGCCAGGGAGTAGGGATCTGCCAAAGGAAGCAAATTTTGAATCATGAATGCCTCCTGGTAATTCCCATTTGGGTCCGTGGCTCAGGTCTCCCTCCCTGGTCACCTCTAGGGATGAAATCATCTAAGGAAACTTTGTCCTTTTGACAGAAAACCAAATTCTCATTTTGCACTGTATACTTTTGATATTAAAATGTATTCTTGATAAACTTCAGTAGGTCCATTCCAGTCTTAGCTTGACCACACATAAAATTCCTTTTTCATAAACGTCCTACAACTGTTTTGGGTTGTTTTGTTTTGTTTTGTTTACCGTATGTATCCATTCAGATTTCACCCTATGTTTTTTTCTCCTTCCTCGTTTCGGAGCAAGCCATTGCTTTACTTTCCTCACATACATACTTTTCTTTTTTTTTTTTTTTTAAGATTATATTTATTTATTTGACAGAGAGAGAGAGAGAGAGAGAGAGAGAGAGACAGCCAGCGAGAGAGGGAACACAAGCAGGGGGAGTGGGAGAGGAAGAAGCAGGCTCCCAGCGGAGGAGCCCGATGTGGGGCTCGATCCCAGGACTCCTGGATCACGCCCTGAGCAGAAGGCAGACGCTTAACAACTGAGCCACCCAGGCGCCCCCAAACATACTTTTCATACTATTTTCTTTCTCTCTTCTTATTTCTAAGTGGCTTTATTACATTTTTTAAAAAGTTTTATTTATTTAAGTAATCTCTATACCAAGGTGGGACTCAAACTCAAGATCCTGAGATGGAGAGTCGCACACCCTTCCAACTGAGCCAGCCAGGCACCCCGTTATTAGGTATATTGATGAGAACTGTTAGCCATCAGAATTCTCGGTTTCCAGTGAAAACTAAGGAGGTGTGGACTGTGTCACGCTGGCATGCTATGCACTGGGACATTTATAAATATGTGTCATAGTTTCTAGAAGTATATTCTTCTTCATACCAGCTTTCCAATGTGGCAGCAAACGTGTTTACTAAGAGACCCCAATATCCTCCATTCCTCCGTAAAGAGAAGCCAGAAATGGGTAAATCTATGTTCAGTAATTCATGATTCCATGTATTTCTCATGTTTAGAAAAGATCTGGTTATTCAGTGAATGCCCATCACTCAACTTACCTCAGTATGACTGTAAGGTTTTGGGCTGCCGAAAACAATTTGGAAGCTATTCTTCAGTAGACATACCATAAAGTGTCATAATTGTTGAAAAGCTCATTTGTAAACCTTTCTGTTATTTGCATCTTTTAATTCACTTGTTCTCAAGAATTATGGTTGAATTAGCCAGGACAGTCTTACACGATATTCAGCAGTTACCCGTTATCTAAATCGTGTAAAAGAAATAACACAAGCTTATTTAGTAAACCTAGGTAGAAGAAAAGTACTATATTTAATGCCGTCAACTCTAAAGAAATGCCTTTTTTAGTTAAACCAACAAAGTTAAGCTAGCTTGTATTTACCAATGATGATCCTAGATTGCATGAACTTGAAAGATACGTTTCTGGCGGTCTTCCTGACCTTTAGAAATGCTTGTTTGCCTTTCAGCCAATTAACTAGAGTGGCTTACAAATTGACTTTGGCACTACCATCCAGAGGTAGAAAAATGTCACACGTTTATAACATGCGTACCTAGACATCCAAGAACATACAGGCAGATGCAAACGGATCCTACAGTTTTCACTCTAAAATACTAACCGTGAGCGAGGCAGGATGATGGGAACTTACTAGTTTATAAAAGAACAGGTGGACGCAAATCGTGTTTCTGACAGATGTTAGGGTCACGTGCTCAGACGGCAGATTGCCAAAGCTGATACTCACACGAGGGGAAAAGACTTCTAAGATCCATATTTGTCCTCACAAGTAATCTCAGGGAGGCTGTGGACTAGATTTGGGGCAAGAGAACTTTTACACTGGTTTGTATTTTTAAAAGCCTCCTTCCCCTTTCTTCTCCCTTCATTCTCAGGGGTCTGTGGGCAGTGTTTTGGTCATGTCCTGGGGTGTTCACATTTCAAAGACATGGTAATATTGTCATCTCCAAGGGACAAAGAAAGAAGGCAAGTTTCCTCCTAGGAGTTTGGGGTGTATTTGTCTATTATCAGAACTCTAGGGGAATTGTTATTTAAATTTTTCCTTCAGAGCAGGACATTGTTTCCAAAGTCCTAATCTTTTACGGTGTCTGCAAGCATTTAGAGATGAACAAGAGACATTGCAGGAATCGTAAAGATGGGTGGACACTGAATTGTTTCTAGAGCTGTACTTCTGGTTTCGCAGATTTGCCAGATAAGGACAGCGGCTTGTAATTCCCCAAAGAATGGTGTCACCACCTGAGTGGTATCAAGGGACTGACCCAGCCATCCAACTACATTACCCTCAATTCTTGATATCAGGGAGATTCCCAACTACAACGGAAAACAAAAGATTCCTATGTTCCAGATTTACGGCTGTGTGTCCTCGGAATATTTCAGGACAAAGGCTTCTCTCTGGGTTTGTAGTTTTATTTTAACTGAGGAGAGAAGACCTAAAACAAAGACTCTGAATATCAGGTTCCAGGTTGGCCAGCCTGTGACCACAGAGCCACGTTAAAAAACATCCCTTTAGGGACGCCTGGGTGGCTCAGTCGTTAAGCGTCTGCCTTCAGCTCAGGTCATGGTCCCAGAGCCCTGGGATTGAGCCCCTTGTCGGGCTCCCTGCTCAGCAGGGAGCCTGCTTCTCCCTCTCCCTCTGCTTGTGCTCTCTCTCTTGCTGTGTGTGTTTCTCTCTGTCAAATAAATAAATAAAATCTGTAAAAAAATAAAAAAAGAAAGCATCCCTTTAAATATCTTGTCAGGTTTCAGGTGGGGCAAATAGTAGATATTCTTGGTGATATTAAACAACTCCTTGGATACAAGGGGGTCCCCAAAGAGCATACAAAATATGCTACCCTGAGATGCACAGCCACTCCCAAAGAAAAGAAGATTGGACAAGTTTTCTGAAAACTGTGACAGTGGGCGGGACCCCGGCTGCAAATGGAGCACAACCCACATTTCTGTCCAGCCATATTTTGGGGTCCCCAGCCTGACAGTTGCCAAACCAAGTTCCCAAGACACAAGACAAACAGAAGGCAGTAGCTGTCTGTGGGAGAGAAAGGACGGACAGCACATGGGTACCCGGACGCAAATCCACAAGTCACTGTTCCAAGATCTCGGTTTTACAAACGTGTTTCTCCTGCCAATCCAACTTTGGAAAGGAAGGGACAATGTGAGATTTTAGCTTCCTCTCTTGACTAGGCACTGCAGGTGCAGATCTGGTAAGATTTCTCACCCTGTGCAGCTTCTTTCTTTTCTCCTAGGACCTCATCTGTCTGCAGGTCCTGGGGTGAACGAGGTGTCCCAGTGACTCTCACCCTGGTCACCACAAACTGTAAAGGAGGAAAAATAATTTTGTGTCTAACCTTTATGGTGAGTGCTTGGCTGAGACCCCTTCTGCTCTGGGACACCTCATAGTGGACAAGCTACTCTAGGAGAAAAGTTCTCCACTGTGGCCACTGTGTCTCAAGATTATCTTTGGACATCCAGATGGCCAGCATGAAAAGATGTTCCACATCAGTCGGCATCAGGGAAATGCAAATCAAAGCCACACTGAGATTCCACCTCACACCGGTCAGAATGGCTAAAATTAACAAGGTAGGAATCAGCAGATGTTGCAGAGGATGTGGAGAAAGGGGATCCCTTGTGCACTGTTGGTGGGAATGCAAGCTGGTACAGCCACTCTGGAAAACAGTGTGGAGGTTCCTCAAAACGTTATTAATAGAGCTACCCTATGACCCAGCAATTGCACTACTGGGTATTTATCCAGAGGATACAAAAATACTGATTTGAAGGGATACGTGCACCCTGATGTTTATAGCAGCATTACCTACAATAGCCAAAATGTGGAAAGAGCTCAAATGTCCATGGACAGACAAATTGATAAAGAAGGTGTAGTGTGTACATACACACACACACACACACACACACACACACACACACACACTGGAATATTACTCAGCCATCAAAAATGAAATCTATCCATTCGCAACAAAGTGCATGGAACTGGAGGGGATTATGCTGAGTGAAGTAAGTCAGTCAGAGAAAGACAATTATCATATGACCTCACTCATATGTGAAAGTCAAGAAACAAAGCAAAGTTGCAAAAGGAAAATAAGAGAAAGACAAACCGAGAAACAGATTCTTAACTACACGGAACAAGCTGATGGCACCAGAGGGGAGGGGTTGGGGGTGGGGGAAGCAGGTGCTGCGGGTGCAGGAGGGCACCTGTCGTGATGAGCACCGGGTATGGAAGTGTCGAATCACTACACTGTACACCTGAAACTAATATAACACTGCAGGTTAACTAACTGGAATTAAAATAAAAACTTTAAACAAGAAAAAAGATGATCTTTGGTGAGGTTAACCTGCTTGTTCAGCCTTTAAACAAACTTTGATTCCCTGAGGCCTCACACTGGACCGAGCCTGGCTTCAGTCGGACCCAGTCCAACCCCTGACCTAGCCAGGTTTGTAAGTCAGACCCAGTCTGACTTGAGCCATTTTCCGGTCTGGAAGTTCCTGACAGAAAAGCTCAGACCAGAACCTGAGCGGGACTTTTCCACGACCACCAGATGTGGCGAGACAGCGGTGGGCTCAGAGGGGCTCTGTGGGCACCCGCACCTGGCTTCCTGATGCCCCGGGGGTCCCACTCCTGACACCCGCACTGTTAACAGAGAAACTGAGACCCATTGAAAAGGGTAAGTGTATTCGAGCACAAACTGAGTCAAATCAGGCAGCACCCCATCTGGTAGGTAAGAAAGCATTCCGGGAGCCATACAAAATGAAGGACTTCTATAGGCAGAAGGGAGTGGGGACGAGGGAGTCATACAGGCAAAAAGCAGTTGGTTGTTGCAAGGTTACCTCCCTCTAGGGCGGGACGGCAGGGGTCTATCAGGCAGATTTCCTCGCCGTGCTGAGCAGCTGATCCCTGACCGATGCGTTTAAGATTCCATTTCTGGGAGAGCTGACACTGTCATGAACATGTCTGGGTTTGGTGACGTGAGTCCATTTGAGGCCTGTGACCCCCCAACACCTCCACTGATGCTGGAAGCCATTATATTTACATTCGACACACCTTAAGGTTTCTAAATTTCTGTAGGTACCTAGGAAGTACGATAAACACACTATATACACATGAGGAGGGGAGCTCAGTCCCGTGGAAGAACCGTGGAAACCCAAAGGCTTGCAGGAGGGGAGTGGCCTCCAGAGCCTTTTGTGTCCCCTGACCCCAGCCCGGGGGTACCCACAGTCCGTCGGGGGGTGGCTGGGCTGCTCGGGGCCGAGGGGCCAGCGTGTCTGCGTGGGCTCTGGGACAGGAATGATACGGCCGTCCAGCTGTGCATCCAACACCACACCTGCTGCCGCTTCTCAGATTTGGCTCCCTGGTCCTGTCGCAGCTCTGCCGCCGTGGTCCCCTGTCTCTCACCCGCACCTGGAGCTGGGATCTCACTGCAGACCCACTCTCTTCTGCTTGCTGAAAACACGTGGCATGAGCTCAGAAGAAGCTTTGGCCAACACGAGTTCAAAACCCAGTCTGCTTGCACAGGATGCGGGGCAGCCCCTGTGTCATCTGGGGTCCTGCACACAGGGGCCCAGGAGCCCCAGATCCCCGTGCAGAGGAGCGCAGGACCTTGGAGGGAAGGGTCCCCAGCCTCCTGCCACGGGGGAGGCGGAAGAGCAGCCTTTGTCTGCAGGGTGCATGCTGTAAGCTGTCTCCAGGACAAAGGCTGGCGAAGCTGTCTTCCTGCTTTGCAACCTGCATGCATTTAGTGAGGTTTACCTTTTCTTCGCAGAGCTCCAGCCCACGCACTAGGATCGCACCCACCGCCTTCCTGCAACTCTCAGCCCCAACCATTACAAGTCCTCCTCAGGAGTGTCTTTTCTGCCCTGGGGGTGCTGCCTCCAGGCATAGCCCTCCCTCTGCAGGCTCGGGAAGCTCTTCCAGGATGGAGAGAACCCCCTTGTACAAAGGAAGGAAGAGCAAACACTTCTGTTTGCCATTGCAGTGTTGGATTTATAATGAATGTTGTTAGTGAGAATGTTCACGGACTGGGCTTCCTGCCTGGCATGGGGAGACCGCTCACAGCACAGCATCCTTACCCCCGGCGGAGAGAGGATGGTGGCATGTGTGCTGCGCAAGAGCAAGGTGGGGGGGGGGACCTGGTGGCTCAGTTGGCTGGGTAAGGGCCAGACTCTAGATTTTGGCTTAGGTCATGATCTCAGGGTCGTGAGATTGAGCCTCCGAGCTGAGTGTGGAGCCTGCTTAACATTCGTTCTCTCCTTCTCCCTCTGCCCCTCCCGCTGTCTCTCTCTCCTCAAAAGATAATAATAATAACATTAATAACAATACTACACCATGATAAAATGGGCTTATTTCATTCAGTCATTCATTCAATATATTTATGGAATTGTTACCAGCACCAGGCGCTATGCACTGGAACCATTAAGGGAAAAAAGTTTTGATTTCTTATCATCCAAACCCCTTTTTATTTTATTTTAAAGATTTTATTTATTTATTTGAGTGGTGAGGGGAGGGACAGAAGGGGAAGGAGAGGGATAAGCAGACCCTGCACTGAGCACGGAGCCCCACATGGGGCTCCATCCCACAACCCCGAGATCATGACCTGAGCCCAACCACGAGTGGGACACCTAACCGACTGAGCCTCCAAGGTGCCCCTAAAGCCCTTTGTAATTATTCCAGTGGGCCATTACTCCCACGCACAGTTCTCAGTGGCTAAGCTGCAGGCCACTGTTACTTGGCTTTTCTTTCTTTTTCTGTGCTCTTTTTGGCCTTTCTCTTGTAGGCACAAAATCAACACATGTTTTAGACTCTCCACAAGGAAATTGAGGCCTTTATGCATGCCCAGGTCAGGACAGCTGCTGGGCACGCACAGGGACAGAGGTGTTCCAGAGAACAGACAGCGTTCACGGGGCAATACGGCTTTTGCACAAAGAGCCACAAATCAGCAAGTCGGAAGCACACCTTTGTCAAACCTCACGAAGACTGTAAATTAGCATGTAGACAGCAATCACAAGTTTTAACGTCAGGGAATGCTGGCAGTGGGAGCATTGGTCTCTATCTAAGGACAAAGCAAAGATTCTTTTCAGCCCACTCATTCTCGAAACAGGTGCACGATGCATGCTTGGTTTGAACAAAGTCAGGCTGACTTACAAAGAAATCTAACGTGGACTTGTATGTCCAGATTGCAGAGAGTTTTTCTCTCACCGCTGTGCCTCCCTCCCTCCCCCTCCCCCTCCCACTTCCTCTCTCCCTCCTTCTGTCTTCCTCCCTCCATTCCTTCTAAGAAAAATCTCAGCTTGCCCTACAGTGTTCCATCTGTCAGTACACCATGTTACTCTTGACCCCGAGACAAGTATCTCAGTCAGCTCAGGCTGCTGTGACGAACACCGCCGACCAGGCCGCTTGAACAACAGGCATTCACTCCTCACGGTTCCGGGGGCTGGAAGTCCAAGATCAGGGTGCCAGCCAGGTGGGTACCTGAGGGGGTCTGTCGTCCAGGCTTGCAGAGGGCCCCCTTCTCACCACCTCCTCACATGGAACAGAGAGAGAGAAGCAAGTGCTGTCCTGCCACTTCTTACAAGGACACTAATCCCACCCCACAGGGGCCCCAGCGCAATGACCTCCTATAACCCTACTCTCTTCCCAAAGGCCTCACCTCCTGACACCAGGCCACTGGGGATTAGGGTTCCAACATAAGAATTTGGGGAAGACACACACATTCAGTCCATAGTAGTAACCCAGGAGAGTCTGGTCCTGATTTTCTGTCACTAACCAGCCACTATGTGGGGAAGGGGGGACTCCCAAATCTTAGCACCTGATGAGGGAACAGAAGGCAAGCTGAGGACAAAGCAGAAGCTGACACCCCGCAATCCCCCCCCCCCACCATGGGATGTACCTTGCGTTCCTCAGGCACTCCTGGCTGCCCTAAAGGACAAAGAAATAGTTAACCTATAGAT
Source organism: Ursus arctos (assembly GCF_023065955.2). Lineage (NCBI taxonomy): Eukaryota > Metazoa > Chordata > Mammalia > Carnivora > Ursidae > Ursus > Ursus arctos. The sequence goes on along the minus strand of NW_026623067.1, from coordinate 2,925,800 downwards.
ACCACAATCCTGCAAGACTTAAGTCTCCCTCAGTGTACAAATGTCTTAGCAGTTTACAAGAACGAAGCATTTCTATCAATAACCTAGCTTCCGGAAGGGAATGTAGATACAATTAAATGTCCTTATAATCTGCAGCCTCCAGGAAGTTCCCAACCATCTTAATGTTAATGCCTTTCTAGAGGGAAAAACAACCTTAACTTGACAATGGCAAGACCTCTGGTATCTTGTGAGTCTTCTTTAACATATGAAAGTATTTCCTCAACCTCCCTTTTTCCTTACCTCCCTGAACCCCATGGTATATAATCAGCCGCCCCTCACAACCCTGGTGCAGCAGCTCTTTCTGCCCACGGGTCCTGTCCCCGTGCTTTAATAAACCACCAATTTTGCACCAAAGATGCCTCAAGAATTCTTTCTTGGTCGTCGGCTCCAGACTCCACCCCACTGAACCTCACCTATATATATATATATATATATATTTTTTTTTTAAAGATTTAATTTATTTATTCGACAGAGATAGAGACAGCCAGTGAGAGAGGGAACACAAGCAGGGGGAGTGGGAGAGGAAGAAGCAGGCTCATAGCAGAGGAGCCTGATGTGGGGCTCGATCCCAGAACGCTGGGGTCACGCCCTGAGCCGAAGGCAGACGCTTAACCGCTGTGCCACCCAGGCGCCCCTGAACCTCTCACCTATATTCTGTAACCTCATCAGCACCTACACAGAAACACAGCCCCTTACTTGAGGCCCTTCCTAGGAATGCTCACCTCCTATCCCACACCACAAGGAAGCCAGGAAACCCCAGCAGGACCTGGTGGAGGACCAGCGTTCCAAGGGCTTGGCAGGACCAGGGCGGGTCAGGGGACTGTGGGGGACAAAGGGCTGGGACTGCCCCCCCCCATGCATGGGGCCTGTAGGCCGAGGGGCACCCAGGGCCAGCTTCAGGGCCAGCAGCCTGGGCCCACACCAGGGCTGCCCTGAGAAGCGCCCCAGCTTGCTTCGACGCTCTGCTGTAGCTATCTGACAAGACTCAGCAGGCTCTGGACAAGATGCCGAAATTCTCATTTTGCACCAGTTCCCGCAAATCGTGTCCCTGGCGCTGTGACGTACCCAAAGCACATCCTCCCCAAACCTCCAGCTCCTCAGTGGCAGAAACTGTCTCCTCCCCGACACTGCAAATGTGTGAACAGCCTCAGTGTCCTCCGCCAGTGAGCCTCAGCAGCTGAGACGGTAAGATCACTTCTGAATGGTGAGTTTCGAGAATACGTCAGAGAAATCTGTGCCAACTAAATCTCAGGCAAAGGGAAAGCAGGTCCTGTGCCCGACCAAGCTGCAGACCTCTTCCAACGGCGCGGGAGGCGAAACTAATCATTTCCACGCATTACCCATTAAATCTCCCTGACAACAAAATAACAAGGTCCACAAAAGTGGTTTGGATAAATGATCCAGAAACAAGCTCTTTCTCTACTTTCTTAAGTATCTTCTATTCCAAGACTTTATCTTTTTAATGGAATCAGCAGTTGTGTAAGTTGGTACAATTTCATCTATAATATCATCTTTCTATGGCAGTAGAAATTATATGATTTCTGACTTTTTTTTTGGCCAGAAACTTAAACACAGAGCAATGCATTTGTGTTTTAATATTTTTCTTCTATCCACCTCAACATAAGTGGTGTTCCTTCCTTCTTCAAAATGAAATGAAATTCACGATCTAAAAATTTTAAAATTCTAGGTTGCAGGGGCGCCTGGGTGGCTCAGGCGTTGAGCGTCTGCCTTCGGCTCAGGGCGTGATCCCAGCATTCTGGGATCGAGCCCCACATCAGGCTCCTCCGCTGGGAGCCTGCTTCTTCCTCTCCCACTCCCCCTGCTTGTGTTCCCTCTCTCACTGGCTGTCTCTCTCTCTGTCAAATAAAAAAATTAAGTCTTTAAAAAAAAAATTCTAGGTTGCAGTTGGGTTGGTGCTTGGTGCCAATCCTTGGTTTCCAGGGTCAGCTCCCACCTCACAGGGTGTTTAACCTGGGACACATTTTCTTCAGCCTATTGCTATGTATCCGTAAAATGGAGTTGATAAGAGTGCACTCCTGGAAAGGCTGTTATGGGCCCCACCTTGAATTAAGTATTTAATAAATGGTTACCTGGCTTGTAATGAGTTCTGTAGAAATGTCTGTTAAATCAACTATGTATTTTTAAGGTAAACAGATAAGATGGTTAATGCTATGTCCAAAGCAGCTCAGGGCACCCAAACGTCAAGAGGACCATGGGCCGCAGAGGACATATATACACGTGAAGAGCATTTGTGTTGGTATCTTGAAGGTATCTTGCTAAACGCTCTGAAGCTGTGAGCCATTTCATCACCATTAAGTTTGCTGACCTGCTTGGATAATGCCCTGGGGTGATTAAAGTGCCCAGGGAAATGACCCCCCCCCCACCAAAGCTGTTTGAAATACAGATTCTGAGTCAATACCTTTGAGATGGGCCCAAGATTCTGCATTTCTAAGGAGCTTCCCAGGTGATGCTGAAGTAAGGTGAGAAATGTGAATTCCTAACACCTTTTGTTTCTCTCTTGGCATTTAACATATAGGGGAATTTAATTCATGTTTACAGGAATTACTTTAATGAGGAGGCAAATCAGGGACTGGTAAATCAATAAAAATGAGAAAAGAGGTTCAAAATGGAGTGCCTTATGCTAAGGGCCACATCACCCAACCAAGACTAATTTACTGAAAGTGTCAGATCTCCCAGAAATGGAGTCAGTCAGGAAGCCCCTGATCAGCACTAGTGAGGTAATTGGTCTGATAGGCCCCTGCCATCCTGGAAGAGGAAAGTGACCTTGCAATAATGCTTTCTTTGCTTCGTGTGGCTTCTTGTTTATGCTCAGTTCTGTCTATACACGTTTTTCATTTTGTACAGTTCCTTGGAACTCCTTTCTGTTAAATTGGGTCCTGCCTGATTCTAATCAATTTTTGCTCAAATACATTCTTAACATTTTTAATAGGCCTCAGCTTACCATTTAACAGGTCTATAAGCCTGTGTTCTAATTAGAGACGCCTAATTAGAGAACAATAGCATTTAACCGTAGGATTTTTTTAAAGATTTATTTATTTGAGAGAGAGTGAGAGAACCGGGCCCCACGTGTGCCCGCGAGTGGGTCAGGGGAGGGTCAGGGAGAGAATCTTCATGCAGACTCCCTGCTGAGCACGGAGACTTGCGGGGCTCAATCCCACCACCCAGAGATCACGACCCCAGATCACGACTCTAGATCCCCACCTGAGCGGAAACCGAGTCCTGCTCAATGCACTGCGCCAGGCAGGTGCCCCTAACTGTCCGCTATTTTAGCAGACTAGATGAGATCATATGTACCAAGCACTTAGCGTGTACCTGTCACTTCAAAGGGGAGTAGTCGGCGTGGAAATAAACAATGTGAAGGACTGTTTCCCTTGAAACCGATTCCTTTCCTCCCTCCAGTTGAACGTCTGCCCTGTAGCTACACTTCCAATATAAATACCTTAAGTATTTTCAGTGTTTCCTAAAAAGTCCTTTGGATTTGCTCATCAATTCTGAAACTGGCCTTTGGGAGGGGTGGGAGAAGGAAATGATGGGGAATAAATAGTTGTTATTCCCATTCCCCTCCGTTCAGTAAGCATCAGCTTCTCCTCCCCAGCCTTTCGCCTCAGAAATGTGTTTGCCCTTGCCTGGAGAAGATGGAGACGCACGGCTAAACCGGTCCTTATTTTAGTATTCGTATTCCTATTCCTATTTTGACCGACCCAGAACCTACGGCTAAACAAAGAGCCCTCTCCTGGCTGGAACAAAGATGCTCAACCTGACTCCCAGCGCGCGGCACACGCGTCTTCGGATTGGTTGGATTACAGTCCAATAGGAAAGAAGAGCCGGCATCTGCTATTTACATAAATTCTTAGCTGTCCGGCGCAGCCGGCCGTCCAATCGGATTCCGGCGATTTGGAGCCTTCATTTGAATATGGAGACAATAAATAGCGCTGCTGGCGCCACGCGTTCGCATCTCTGCACCGCCCCGCCATGCCGGATCCCTCCCGCTCCGCTCCCGCGCCCAAGAAGGGCTCCAAAAAGGCCGTCACCAAGGCGCAGAAGAAGGACGGCAAGAAGCGCAAACGCGGCCGCAAGGAGAGCTACTCCATCTACGTGTACAAGGTGCTGAAGCAGGTGCACCCGGACACCGGCATCTCGTCCAAAGCCATGGGCATCATGAACTCGTTCGTCAACGACATCTTCGAGCGCATCGCCAGCGAGGCCTCCCGCCTGGCGCACTACAACAAGCGCTCGACCATCACATCCCGCGAGGTGCAGACGGCCGTGCGCCTGCTGCTGCCCGGCGAGCTGGCCAAGCACGCCGTGTCGGAGGGCACCAAGGCCGTCACCAAGTACACCAGCTCCAAGTGAGGCGCGCCAGGCGCCCCGGAACCCAAAGGCTCTTTTCAGAGCCACCTCTGTGCTCAGAAAGGAGCGTGCCACCCGGTCTGAGTGTGATGTGGTGCTCCAGGGGGTCGGGGCACCTGGAGTGCGCGACGGCAAGCCCTGGCCTAAAGCTGAGCTCCTTTAAAGACGTGTACCTCTCAAAGGCCTCTTGGATCAGTCTCCAGCGGGAGAGGGAGAGCGGCCTTGACTTTAGGCGGGGACCCGGTGGGGTGAGGCCGCGCATCACCTCCAGGAAGTCCTCAGGCCAACCTCCCCAACCAGCACTCCTCTGTCTCTTAATGGGTGAGGTCGTGGTAGCTAGGCACGACGGTAGTGAGGCCCTGGGTGTTGTCGCGCAGCCTTGGCGGTAGCGCTCGTTCCCGTCCTTCCTTGCCTCACTAGGCACGAGGAGCTTCTGGCCAAAAAACTCAAGCAGTGTTGAGTTTAAGCAGTCTTTTATGGGCACTTAGCCGTTTCTATCGGAAAAAGTCAAAAGGGCGGGAGCACACATCATGGCCTCCATCCTCCAACTTCGCTAAAATCCTTCCTATTAGGAGGTTGCTATTTTTTCGAAAAACGTGTATATTTTTAACATAAGCCTAGTCAACAGCGAAACAGCCTTTTTATTTTAACTTTTTAAAAATTCAATTAGCCGACTTACAGTACATTCTTAATTTCAGATGCAGTGTTTAAAAATTCGTGAGTTTCTAACAACACCCAGTGGAAAGAACCTTTTTAACAAAACGAATAGAGGGCATTTAAGGAAAAAAACAAAAGAAGTAAACCATATGCAAAGGGGGTATAACTTGCCTGCTTCATAACTGAAGCACCGGGCCTGACAGGCCTGACTGCCCTCACCCTAAAAACATCCCGCTGTACTAGTGACCCCCGAACTACCAAGACCACCCCGAGAGCATCCTAGTCTCAACAGCCTGCAGGCCTCCCAGGATTTGGACTGGAGCCTCCGTTCCCTCAGGTGGGCCTCCTCCTGATTCCTGTCCCCTACGGGACTTAGGCTATCTCTGGCGACCTGCCACACTTCTGTCAACATTTAACCTCTTATACAGTGCATTTTTGTTTGCTTTTGTAGTTTTTATTAAAGGGATAGCCCCTTCCGATCCATCTTTGGTTTACTCCATAGTAATTAGCAAATCTGACTTGAAATTTTTAGCTGAGATTGGGGGAGGGGAGAGTCTCTTAAATGCGTCTCAGATAGGATACCTGGAAAAGTCCCTCCAGGGCCTTTACTTGGTTATCTCAAACCCAGAGAATTCTCCCATTGTATTGAGCCTATGCATTGTCAGTACCCAGCGAACCCCTTCCCCCAACCTCCAGCTTCACATAAATAACATTTCTCTTTCTCTGTTGCCGCAGTATTACAGACATGGGCTCTGTATTCAATTTCCCTCCATTTTCTTGATTATAAATTCTCAACAGCAAAGACTCTGTGTCGCCCTGCATTTTCCTTAATAGATTCCCTGGGAGGAGAGGGCACATCCAGGCCCATTCTTCATCTGAGGCTGCTGCTGGCTGTCTCTGTAGCCTCCACCATACTGTTGAGCAAATAGAAGCAGTCTTTTTTTTTTTTTCTTCATGCTAATGAAGTGCGTGTACCAGAGCAGTGAAAAGACTGAGAAATTAATCTGCATTTTTGCATTATCCACAATGAAACATTTTCATACTATTGTATTTGGGAATTGTTTATTCTGCGTCTTGATTTTATTTTTGTTTTCTACTGCTAGCACAATCACACAGTGCCGGAGACAAGTTTCATTTTATTAAACCTATGTCTTAAGCTAATGATTCAGGCAGAGAATCCTGTGAACCTGGGAGTCTAGTTCCTGTTACCAGAAGTACTTATTAAGATACTGACTCCTAATCTACCTGGGTAGAGGGCTGAGAGCTCAGACCCAATCAGGAGGCCCCTGCTTCATAGTGGAGGGCTGGATTCTGTAGTGTTCAATATGAATCAGACATCTCTTAAGATTAAAGGTGTTGGTTTTGATGATACATCACCGTTTTCAAATTTTGGGATTATAACTAGGAGAAAAGAATTGAGTAAAATAGCCATGACAAAATTTCTGTATCTATGGGTTTGTTTGGATGTTGTTGTTTTGTTTTGTTTGTAAATATTGTTTCAGAGCATATATCTAAAAAGGAAAGTAAAGGGAAAGCAATGAGGCACACCACTGTAACCGTAACAATACAACTCTCACTGTAACCGTAACAATACAACACTTGCCCATGGATGCATAAACTGAGCCAATATGGTGGGGAGAGCCACCATCAATCTCACCTGATGACGTAGGTTTCACTAAAATTCTGATTGTTTGAGAATTACTTATAATTATCTTTTTTTCTTTTACGATTTTATTTATTTGACAGAGAGAGACATCGAAAGAGGGAACACAAGCAGGGGGAGTGGGAAACGGGAGAAGCAAGCTTCCCGCTGAGCAGGGAGCCCGATGCAGGACTTGATCCCAGGACCTCAGGATCATGACCTGAGCCCAAGGCAGACACTTGACGACTGAGACACCCAGGCGCCCCTAATTATATACCTTTGATAACTATGTACCAAAACTTTCGTTTTCAGCAATTGCATACCGTCCAGATTTTTTAAACACTTTCACCTTACAAGTATTTTTAGATTTCAATTTACATACCTTTTATTTATTTTTTTGGATAAGGAAAGGTAGTAGATAAAACACTTAAAGATATGTTACATTTGGATGAAATTCTGAGAGATGCAATGGGAATGAGTTCAGGGAGAAAAAAAAGGATCAGCTAGACTATCTCCGTGTTAACGAAGAATTTGATCATGTGTTTCATAAACTGATTATGGTATCGAATTGCTATTTCAATAGATACCTTGAAAAGATTGATGTGGTCGTGTGTCAACTATATCTCAATAAAAAGATTTTGAAAATGTATAAAAGCTCAAGAACTTTACGAATATTCAAACATTTCTTTAAAAATTTTTGTTGAGATCATTTTGCTTTTTAAAACGTCCTGTGTTGGGATTTGTGTCCTTGTAACTATTAGAACTAAGGATAAAAATATTTTAGATGCCAACTGAAAAACATGTGAGGTTTTAAATCCTTTAGACTGGACCCACGCAGAAGGGTGGGTGGGCTTCCAGCCACTTGGGCGGAGGACCCTCGGGTGGTGATGTTCCCTCCCCAGACCCTCCCGCCCAGCCCGGTACCCGACCGGCTTCCTTTGGAGAGATGATTTGCAAAACCACGACTCGTTTCATTGTGTGTGTCTGTTCCCTGCCAGAGACGATGACACGACCTTTCAATACATCTAAGACTCAAAACGGCTCAAAGAAGCGATTGTTAGGAATCCCTTATTTACAAATGAGAAAAGCTAAACGAAGGAAAAGGCAAAGCGACGTCTTTTCCCACATGAAGACTCTTCGTGCCAAAGCGCTTTCTCTGAGCCAAGAGGACACTTTCCAAATTAAATGCCATAAATTCAAAGAAAGGGGAAATTCTGCGTCACTGACGCTTCACAGAAAATAACAACAATGTGGCTGAAACGGGAGGGGGCTGATTTGTTCAGAAAAGGGGGAATTACAGAGAAAGGGAATTATTTTCCTCTTGAACTTATCTCCCCCATCCCCACATAGGTTAAAGCTACCCGCAGCAGGAGTCGGCCTGTTACATCTGGCTCCCGCGCACAGAACGCTTCCATTTCCCTTTTGGTTTCAAACATTTTGCCGCTGCAAGATCCAGCCACGCAAACATCCTCCCGAAAATGTTCACTGCTGGAGGATAAAGATGTCTGGTCCAGGCAGCGATGCAGCTCCAGGCGTCACCGCCCTGGCTGCGCAACCAAGTCCTCATCTCCGGGGTTCATTCATCAGGGACACTGGGGAGGGAAGGTTGGCACGAGGTCCTCCCGGAAGAGGTGACCCGCGCCCCTCACCCACAGGCGCACGCCACGCGCAGTCTGTCCGGGGCCTGGGAGTCCACGCGCGGAAGCGCCGGGGATACACTGCAGCCACCGAAGACGCAGAGCTCAAGGCTCCTACTTCGACTAAGCGACGCATTAACAGCCCCAAGCAAAAGGAAGGATGGACACGGGATCCTTGATCGCCTGGCCACGGTTACCATCCCAGACTTTCATAAAGAACTACGCATTCTTGCATTCCGCTCACATACGCACAAGCTCGCGCCCACACAGACCCCACAACCAGAAAACCTCTAGGACGCACAGAACGAAATTGGTTCACATGACAACCCTTCACCGTGTTCGAAACCCTTTTTCGATTGTGTGGGTGGCTCTGAAAAGAGCCTTTGGGTTCCGGGGCGCCCGGCGCGCCTCACTTGGAGCTGGTGTACTTGGTGACGGCTTTGGTGCCCTCCGACACGGCGTGCTTGGCCAGCTCGCCGGGCAGCAGCAGGCGCACGGCCGTCTGCACCTCGCGGGATGTGATGGTCGAGCGCTTGTTGTAGTGCGCCAGGCGGGAGGCCTCGCTGGCGATGCGCTCGAAGATGTCGTTGACGAACGAGTTCATGATGCCCATGGCTTTGGACGAGATACCGGTGTCCGGGTGCACCTGCTTCAGCACCTTGTACACATAGATGGAATAGCTCTCCTTGCGGCTGCGCTTGCGCTTTTTGCCGTCCTTCTTCTGCGCTTTGGTGACGGCCTTCTTGGAGCCCTTCTTGGGCGCGGGAGCCGATTTGGACGGATCAGGCATAGTGGCAGACCTCTCCAAACAAAAAGAAGGTACGCCGGGAGCAACTGTATTTATACGTCCTGTATGCAAATGAAGGATCCAGAGTTCCTCGCTCCTGATAGGTTCAAATGCTGCGTGACGTCACCACTGGGAAAATCGCATGCAAATTAGGGGATTTTGGCCTCCTTTTCTGATTGGTCGGCATCGCTATCCAATCGGAAGAGGTCGGCTCGACTACCTCCGGACCATATATAAGGGCTCACTGGGCCCAACCGCCTCGTTACTTCGGGTGTCTTTTCTCAGCTCTCTCTTTTCCCCGCGCCCGTTTTGGAAATGTCCGGCAGAGGCAAGCAGGGCGGCAAGGCGCGAGCGAAAGCCAAGTCGCGCTCGTCGCGCGCGGGCCTGCAATTTCCCGTGGGCCGCGTGCACCGCCTGCTGCGCAAAGGCAACTACTCGGAGCGGGTCGGGGCCGGCGCGCCCGTGTACCTGGCGGCTGTGCTGGAGTACCTGACTGCCGAGATCCTGGAGCTGGCGGGCAACGCGGCCCGCGACAACAAGAAAACGCGCATCATCCCGCGCCACCTGCAGCTGGCCATCCGCAACGACGAAGAGCTCAACAAGCTGCTGGGCCGCGTGACCATCGCGCAGGGCGGCGTCCTGCCTAACATCCAGGCCGTGCTGCTGCCCAAGAAGACCGAGAGCCACCACAAGGCCAAGGGCAAGTGAGGCTGCGGAGGCCGGCCGATAACGGCCTTGCGCCCCGGGGGCCCCGTGACACCAAAGGCTCTTTTCAGAGCCACCCACAGCCTCAAGAAAAGAGCCGCACTGAGCACGCAGCTTTGCCTTGTCCTAGGGGTGCGTTCTCCCGGGAGCGCGGGGAGCCGGGCCCCGAGCACGATTCGGGCGCGCCTACGCGCACGGTGGGCTCCCGTGTTCGTTTGCCGCAGGAATGCCAGCGGACACGTGGCCTCCCTCTCCGTTAGAATCTCACCCCCAAGCTTGGGGGTCTCAGTCCGGCTCACCGTGAAGGAGACTGTCATGCCGGTGGCCGCTGCTTTCGGCTGTGCAAAGTGTCCTACCGCAGTCCTGGATAACCGTCACTTTCATCTGGTATTGAGAATATGTACTTTGTAGAGAATCTGCTTTTTGAGATTCTTCTATGTAAACCTTATGATTTACATTTTAAAGTGTAGGGGTGCTTGACTGAGCGGATGTTGCAACGTTTTAGGAAACCGGTCCGTCGGAGTTATGATCTAATCTGCAGATTAGGGTCTTGGAAAGGGTTTCTGTTCTAAAGGCGTTTGCAACATTAAAAAAAAGGGGGGGTGGGGGGAGTGTAAACTTTTAAAGAAAATCTTACTGTAAATAGAATGACTATTTGAAAGAGTGTAAATTGTTCAATCTGGGTTGGTCAAACATGAATCCAAGTCCCTTAACCTGATAGCTAAAATCAATAAGATAATTTGTCCATTGAGTTTGGGGAGGAAAACTAGGTTTGCGAATTTAGTACGTGTAAAGTGAACATTGTTACCATCAGATTATGTAACACATGTGTGGCTATTTCCGAAGAGGACTGACTGTTCATGAGCTCCAAATTTTGTAATAAAGGGGAGTTAGACAATCCCAAGAGTCCTGGCAAAGTCGTGAGAATGTTAAGAGCACCCACCCCATGGGTGAGGAGGGATTAAGTGGTTGATTCATAATAATTCCTTTAAAACAATGTCTGGCACAGAAAAAGCCTGATAACTGTTGTTATTCTTATTATTAATATCTTTATTGTTTTCATTAATTTTTATAGCAATAAAGACAGGTGGATAAGACAATTCAGGATTATTATGTAATTTGTACTTACTAAAATTAGGTCTACTCAAACCAGGGCTCCCTAGACACCATCTGGAGCTAACCACACATCTGCGGGTCTTAAGAAAATATCCTAGTGCTGTGAAAGGAATTCACACCAAGGATGTACAAGCCTGCTCTGTCCACGTGGATCTGAACACAGGACTGCCCTGCAGTGGAGGGACTTAGCGAAGCACGTGGCTGGGCGGGATGCAGTTTCTCAGCCGTCCTGGCCACATGTGACCAGCAGCCACACATCAGACAGCAGGGGAACAGAACAGCTCCATCATCACGGAAAGTTCAGTTGGATGGCTCTGGTCTAACGTCTGATGGTCTATAAGGGGTTACCTGGTTCAGAAATGTGATAACATACTCAGAGCTGCCTGCCTCTGAAGAGAAAGCCCATCAGAGCCACGCTTCAATAAGAAAGCAGCACATGGCCCAGCAATCCCACTCCCAGGTATACACAATGACCCCGTGACTCGCACATTCCCAACAGCGAGATTGCTCACATCCCCAAGCTGGAAACAGCCCAGATGTCCCCACAGAAGAGTGTGAACAAAATGTGCTTGTGCTCACAGTGGAAGGCCATTTAGCCACGGAGTGCAGCACCAGTGTGCGACCGTGTGGATGAACCTCGAAAACACGTTTGTCAGGGAAGCCACACAAAAAGGCCACACAGGGTATGATCCCATGTATAAGAAACGGCCAGAATAGACAGAGCCATAGAGGTGGGAAGCAGATCAGTGCTTGCCAGGGGCTGGGGAAGGAGGGGGGCTGGTGGGGCCAACCTCAGCCTCTCTGAAGCTTGGAACTTCGAAGCCTTTTCCCGGCTCACTGTAGCAGGTCCCATGCTCCTGTCCCCCACCCTGGGATTCTCTCTGTCATGCTCCCTATGTCCCTGTGGGGCCAGTAGTTTATTGAGAAAGGGGAGCCAAGGAGATGCAAAGTCCCACAGGAAGAAAGGAAAGACCCACACCCACTGCCAGGAAAGTGCTCCCAGCTTCCGGAATTCTCCACTCACTTTGGCCAGGTCCCATAACTCACCAGCCCCTCTCCACGGTATGGGTCTGTCCCCAGTCCCCGCCCTACATCTGGTCCCTCCTCCTTGTGCTGTTCATTTCTGTCTTTTTACCAACATGTTTAAGAATCCCCCACGGGGGGCGCCTGGGAGGCTGGGTGGCTCAGTCAGTTAAGCGTCTGCCTTTGGCTCAGATCATGATCCCAGGATCGAGCCCCACATTATTGGGCTGCTCAGCAGGGAGTCTGCTGCTCCCTCTCCCCAATTCTGCCCCTCCCCCCACTCATGATCGTTTTCTCTGTCTCAAATGGATAAATAAAATCTTTAAGAAATGAAAAAATAAAAATTTTTAAAAATTAAAAAAAAGAATATCCCAAGTGAACAAGCATAAAGGACCCCCTCAATTTCTGTGTTTGCTTAGATCCTGAATTAGGGTGTTATGGGACACGCCTCAAGGAGGACTGGGTCACCCAGCTTGAGAGCTGTTAGGTCTGGGCTGAGCAGAGCTGTTCTGCTCTCTTGCATGGAGGTCCCAGGCCTGGTCATCAGAATTGACCTCGTGCTCCCAGGAGGGTCTGTTTCCACACACTGCCCACCAAGCCTCACCGAGGCTTTGCTTTCTCCCATGCCCGCCAAGCAAAAGCTTTAAAATTGCATCCTCCCCTGTGCCCACTCCCCTCCACGTGGGTGGCTGGGTCCCAGGCAGCTCTCTGGGGAGACCGGTCCTGGCACCTCTCTCCTTCCCCAGACCATGGAGCCCGTGACCACCCCTCCTGCCAATACTGCCTTCGGTCCTCCAGGACACCCTTCCTTACCCACTGCCCTGTCCACAGCTTGCCCCAGCCCCAGGACAGCCCTACTTGAGTCCTGTCTTGCCAGTTTTCTCCTGAGGGATGACGGAGCAGCCCAAACTGTCCCAGCCCCTTGAGGGTCGGGGGGGGGGGGCGGTTAATCTGGTAGGTCAGTAGGCAGTGTGAAGTCGGCTGGGAAGGCACTGCCTCCTTTGCATGGCTGGGTGTCTTGTGTCTTCTTATGCATAGTCTCTCTCCAAGGATGGTTCGGCTTCCTCACATGGTTCCCTGAAGACAAAGAGTCCCCAGGACCCCTGAGGCCCAGCCTGCACCCTGTGACTCATGCCGCACACTGGGGGTCACAAATCTTGAGGCCTGCTGGGTCCCCAGTATGGAGACACCTCCACCATTGGTGTTAGGAGCAGCAAGAGCCACACTGCCGTCCACCACGGGTTCTGTGGCTCAACCAGAAGCATCCTCCTTCCCTGCGTTCATTCAAGCCAGGGCATCGGTGGGGCCCAACCGTCATCCATGGCAGCTATCTTCCTGGAGATGCAGGCTCCCACCCTCCTACCTGGGAGCTCCCCCCTCTCCTGGCGGCCAGCCTGCACCCTGCATCAGAGGCACACCCCCATGGCGGCACCTCCTTGTCACCCCCGCAGCCAGGTATGCCTACCTGGAGACCATCAGCACATGGGGAATGTCAGGAGGCAGGGCCTCTCTGTGGAGACACCCTAGTCCTGGATCCCACCTGTAGTGCTCTCCCCGCAAAAATACATATGACCCCATTCTAACACCCAGAACTTGTGAGTGTGATCTTATTTGGAGAAAGGGTCTTTGCAGGTGTAATTAAAAAGTCTTGAGATGAGAAGGTCAAGCTGGATCAGGCACTAGACAGGAACATGCAAAGAACTGACGACACTCCACAGTGAAGAGGCACTCCTGGCTGTTGCACCGGCCAGGCCCCTCACTCGCTGCACCCTCATTCCCTCACCCTGGCTGCAGCCTCCTGGAGGGAGCACCTGTTCTATTGTCTTAGAATATTCCATCCTGCTGGAGAAGACAAGAAAAAAAAAAAAAATGGGCAGCTGGGGTAGGGGAGGGGAATGGATGAATTTCCTAAGATGGGAGTATAGATAAAAGTGAGGAGAGAGAGTGGGGCTTAAAAATACAAGACAACCAAGACACAAGGTAGTTAAATGTGAGGTATCTGGGCACTATTCGTGTTAAGTATAGAGGAGGCACTAAATATTCAGGATCAATAAGTATGCAGTGGGCACCAAGCAATCACCCTTGAGGCACTCAATTTCTGTTAGGTCTCAGTCAGCCACCTCTGGGACTCTCCACAGGTGAGCCTGTCACGGAGTGGCAGGGACACCACACCTGTGTGCATGGGCCCAGCACCCGCCCCCCCCCCCGCCCGTGGCCCCACCATCAGCGGGAAGGTTGAGGCAGCAGGAAGCCCGGGACTTGGGACAGCTGTGCCTGGGATCGGGAGGGGCAGCTCTCCTCCCCACTGACACCACCTCTTCCACCTTGCTTCTGCTGGGAGTTTGCAATGGATTTAATAAACCACCCGGTTTGAGCGCTCTGATGGCCTGCGAGCCCTTCCGCGCGAACACATTAGCCACCAGTGTCCGACAGCACTCACCATGGAACTGCTGTTTCCTCCCCTCATTACACTGGAGAGTGTGTGGGACTCTCAGCCCCCCAACCCCCGCCCCCCAATGGCAGGAGAAACCCTGGGTGCCCCGATTCCCAAGGACACCTGTGTACGCGGAGTGGCGCGGCGCGGTGAGCGCCCCTACAGGTGTGCCGGACGCCGGGTGCACATCTGTGTGTGTGAGACACGGCCATCTTCACACGCCACGGGCGTGTCTGGCAGAAGTAGCCTTAGCTACCTGGTTCCTAAGCCCTTGAAGGCATTACTGCTCGGAAACTGTCCAGGGGCTGCATACATGCAGGGTCTGCTTGGGAAGAAGTCACCAAGAAAAGAAAACGAAGGACTCAGGAATGAGGGCCACCCTCCCGCAGGCTCCGAGATGCGACGGAGCGGAGCGGTTGCGGCCTCTTCTGAGGCGGTCGGGGAGAGCGCGCGCAGCTGTTTTTGCTGAAACGGAAAAAGGGACGTGGGCTTGATGACGTCTTCTGAAGCCGGGGTCGCCATCTCGGGGCCGCTCCCGGAGGATGCAGCGCATGCGCTGGGCGTCCCCAGGCGTGTCTGGGACGCGCCGGGCGGGGTGGCGCACTAGTCCGCCTAGGGCCTCCGGCCTGGCGGCGCGTCGCGGCAACCCTGGGTCTTGGCATCCTTGGTCCGGGAAGGCAGCGGGCGATAGGGAGGCTTGGCGAACCCCTGAGGATGGTGGAGCTCTGGGGAGCCGCGGTGGAGGTTGGCAGGGAGGCAGGAGCGAGGGGATGCAGCGGGGCGGGAATACAAGGGCGCAAAGGACGCAGGGATGCAGGGGGGCAGAGATACCGGGATGCAGGGGTGAAGGGGAGCACGGAGATGCGGGGGGTGCAGAAGCCCGGGGATTCCATGGCGCCCGCAAGCGGGGGCGCAGGGGACGGTCGCGGGTGGCTGCTGGCGCGCTGGCACGCCGAGGGCGGCGGTGGGTTCGGAGGCGGCTCCTGCGGGCTGTCCTCGCGACTCCCTGGGTAAAGCACCGAAGCATTTGCGGCCCTTATTTACGCTCGGGCACGTTTCCCGGTTGGTCATTTCAAAAGCTCTCGACCTGACCGCATTGGAGGCGAATTCGCCCCGGTGGCCTTGGGTACTGACTGCCATCGTGGGCCCGGCGGGCGCCGCGCCTCGCCGCTGCTCCCCTGGGCCCCGAATCTCGGATGCTGACCGGCTTCTGCACCCTGGACGGCACTGATTTCTCGCAGGGGCGCGCATTCCTTAGATGTAGGCGCTACGTGCGTTCTTCCTGAAAGGCATCGTTCTGTCTGTCCGGGAACGGCTCACTGAGTCCGTTGCTCCGGTGCGCACAGGGCTGGAGCACCGTCAGCACCCCTTAGCTCCCGGCTTTCCCCTCGCCCCGTCCCAGCTGCGTCTCTCCCCTCCTCCCCTCTCCTAGGAGGGCATCGGATCTCTGTCCACGCTTTGTTTCCCTCTTTGCTGCTTATGGGGATACGCGCATGTCCACATCTGAACGTTTCAGATAGACATATGCTTAAGAACCAAATACCCATATATGTCAGCGCTTTCCTGTTTACCGAAATCAATAAAAATGCAACATAATCTTATTTACGTCCTTCCGTAGTCACGGTTGTAATCTTTGCGGAAACTGAACGTTCTAGTTAACCATGAACCTGGACTTGCCATTGGCGTGGGCTCTGGGGGTGGGGGTGGTCTTGGGGGACTGAGCCCTGAGCCTGTGGGGTCTGACGCTGTCTCCAGGTAGATAGGGTCACAACTGACGTAAATTTGTGGGACATGCAATGTCCTCTGAGGCCGGGAGAATTGCTTAGTGACGTTGACAAACACAGATTGGATTTAGGTGGGTTTTTTTGGTTTGTTTGTTTACTCAAAACACGAATTCAGCTATTTTGCTTTTGGTTTTTGCACTCAGGTTGTGGATGCAACCACACTCCAAGGAGATTTGCTCCTGATGAAAATTAGTATTGCCCATTCAGTGAAAAGCTAGCTGGGTGCAGACCTCACGTTGGCCGTGGGGCGGGGTGGAGCAGGGGGAGGGTAGTCAGTGCTGCTTCTATTAGGTCTCTCTTGGTCACTGTTGTCTCCTCATGGTGACATCTGTGTCCCTCCTGCGGAGACAGTTCTTTCGACAGATCTTTGCGATGATAAGAACGTTCCTTTCTTCCACATGACTCTCAAGAGGCCTTTCCCTTTGGCAGAGCCAGCTGGGATATGTGTATATTTTCTCCACAAGAGTCACTCCATTTAGCAATACAAATTTAAGAAAGGTCACCAAGGTGTTGTTTACTTGGTTTCTGCTCCTGACAGGAAGTGGGTTTGCCCTGCACTAAATCTCCCTGTGCTGCTTTGAATTCAGCAAATGTTCCCCCATCCCAAGCCCCACGCCTCACCCCAGGGGAGAACTGCCCTGCTCCGCTAACCTTGGGTGTGGCTTCATGTGGCTGGTTCCAAAAACCACCACTGAACAAACTATTCTTCTCGTCCCAGAACTTGTGACTATTACCCCGTGTGGGAAATAGGAGGAAATCAAGGATCTTCGAGGAGGAGCTTCTCCTGGATTATCCTGGGCCTAAATGCAATCACATATCTTTTGATAGAAGAAAGGCGAGGGAGTGTGGACACACAGTGGGGGAAAGGTGAACATGGATCCAGAGATTGGAGTAACGTAGCTACAAGCTGAGGGACACCTGGAGCCCCCAGGAGCTGGAAGAGGCAGGAAGGATTTGCCCCCAGATCCTCTGGGGGGAGCATGGCCTTGTGACACCTTGATCTGGACTTCTGGCCTCCAGCCGAGGCATTGGGTGAGGGGCATGGGGTTGGTTAACCCCCTGTTGTAAGCCCCCAGTTTGTGGTAGCTTGTTAGGACAGCTCCAGGAAACTAACACACCATGGGCCCCACTGGCTGATGGCAGGAAGGACTGTGCCCCATTTCTGGACAAGGGCTGCAGGTGGCAGCAAGCTACCATGACCCTTTCGCTCCTGTCCTGCATGGGAGACCTGCATGTCCCAGAGAGAAGCTGCTCCTGGAGCCCAGAGAGAGAAGATGGGAGTCAGAATGGCAACTTGGAGCCAGCAACCCCGGTGCCCAGCAGCTGGCTGCCAAAGGTCACCAAGGTTTGGGGGCTCTTTCTAGGCAGCATTATCACAGAAGAAACGATGAACGGCCAAAGTGGTCCCTACATCCTGTGGCAGGAATTCTGCATGTCTCCTTACGTAGTGAGACCTCCGTCCTTTTTTTTTTTTTTAAGATTTTATTTATTTATTCGACAGAGATAGAGACAGCCAGCGAGAGAGTGAACACAAGCAGGGGGAGTGGGAGAGGAAGAAGTAGGCTCATAGCGGAGGAGCCTGATGTGGGGCTCAATCCCATAACGCCGGGATCACGCCCTGAGCCAAAGGCAGACGCTTAACCGCTGTGCCACCCAGGTGCCCCTCCGTCCATTTTAACATAGAGCCTGAGTAGGTGTTATTAGTTGCCGGGGACAAAGTATTACCAAAATAGTAATCATCACAATAATAATAATAAGCTCAGAAAAGACCTTGGCCTATTTACAACTAGGGGTGAAAGACAAAAGAGAGTCGTGATTCCAGGTTTTCTCAGCGGGGATTCTCCAGAGAAGCAGAAGCAATAGGATATACAGAGAGAGATGTATTTTAAGGCATTGGCTCCCATGACTGTGGGGCTGGCAAGTCTGACATCCACGGGCAGGCAGGAGACCCAGGAGAGAGAGATCACAGTGCAGGACATTCAGAAAGTCACAGCCTTTATCTTATTTTTTAGTATGTGCAAGGCTGTATGCCTTTAATATGGGAACCAGGGAGGTTTTTTGTTTGTTTGTTTTTTGTGGGGTGTTTTTTGTTTTTGTTTTTAGAGGCAGAGGTACAGAAATAGAGCCCATGCTTTGAGGTTTTACCAAATCACTTTCACCTTGGTAAATGTTTAAATATAGCTTTCCTGGGAGCCCAGGAGCAGGGCCCACACACATTAGAAGTTGAAAATTTTCCTTTATTAATGCTTATAAGCTCTGTGTAGTATACTGTTGAGAAGGTTTGTTACTGATAAACACTTGGAAGACAGCATCTGCCGTTTGTTGAGGAGTGTGATTAATTATATTCCTGAATTATTAAATAAAAATCTTTCAGTCAACTGGGTGACCTAGAAATTCATGCATGAAATGATAGAATATTTTGGATTTTAGGTTTCAAATTAATCTGAGCAAGAGAAAGGTAGAAATAGAAGTCAAAATTGGTCTTTGGCTGATAATTGCTGAAATCTAGTCCATTTTACTATTTTGTCTACCTGTATATATGTTTGAAATTTCCCAGGTTTTAAAGGAAAAAACCCAGTTATTTAACACATTACAGTTGACCCTTGAACAATACGGGTTTGAACTGTGCAGGTCCATTTATACAGTTTTTGTTTTTAAAATATAGTACAACTCTGCAAATGTATTTTCTCTTCCTTACGATTTTCTTAATAACATTTTCTTTTCTGTAGTTCACTTTACTGTAAGATTCCTGTATATAACGCATATAACACACAAAATACGCGTTAATCAACTGTTGATGTTATCCGTAAGGCTTCCTGTCAATAGCGGGCTATTATTAGTAGTTAAGTCTTGGGGGAATCAAAAGTTATACATGGATTTTCAAGGGCTCAGGGGAGCCCTGTGTTGTTCCAGGGTCAACTGTGTTTTTGTTCTTGAGTCTGAACCACAAAGACTTTGGGGTCGCCTTATTTAGCATGACCCTGATCCTATGGTCCTCACCAAAGCCATGGCCACATTTGTGTGTAACATACACACTAGGAGGGTGACACTGACATTCCTCTCATCTCTTTCCACTGAGAGCTGGCATATTCTGCTGTGAATGCATTTCGTATCCGTGCAACCGTAACGTCTGCTCACTCCAACTTCCCATGCATCCCCCATGCATCCCCCATGATTGTATAATCATTCATTCAGGCAGGCAAATATTCCCACCCAGGAAAAACTCAGAGATAACACACGTTCTGTGTTAGGGTTCTCCGACACACCCCTTTTTCATCAGGTAATTTTTCTAAAACAAAACAAACACACCTTCCCGCTTTGTTACATGCTGCTTGGCTGAGCCATCTGTGGATGTCCACGCGAGGATGTGAACCCGCCTTGCACTTACGGGTCCACCCATGGAGGAAGGAGCTCCGTTTTTTACATAACCTCACTGGTTTGAATAATGGACGACTACACAGATCCTAAGGGAACATCTGACCAGACATGTCTTTAGTAGGCAGACTGCAACCCCTTCCCCTGCCCCTGCAGGACTTGCAGCTGTCATTAATGCTACAGATCTGAAGAGAAGATCATCCTAGATTTCCCAATCTCATCACAAGCGGCTTGACAGCAGACAGCTTTATTCAGCTGAAGTAACCCAGAACGCAGCACAGAACTCAGACACATTGGAAGCAGGAGGGGGGATGGGACCCACCCCTGCTGGAGGGAACCACGGGGCTAGCAAGAGAAGGAATGTGGGCAGGGGCAGGGAGAAGAGCCCACAGCCAGCAGTCGCGAGGAACGGCCAGCAGCCTAGCCTCAGTGAGCCTGGATTTGGAGGGGGAGTGGTTATCCAGAGCCCTCGGACAGGAAAACAACCATGAAGACACCTTGAATTTGCAGCAGGGGCCTAGCTGAGCCTGGACTTCCGACCCGCAGAACCGCAGAATAAATGGGCTTTGCTTTAAGCTGCTGTCTTGGAGGTAATTTGTTATGGAGGCAATAGAAAACCAGTATGAAGTCTGTTTTAAAAGCAGCGGGAGGGTTTGGGTTTAATAGAGTGGGTCTCGTAATTTCCTGTAGAAAGAAGCAGCCCACTCGCGACTGGTGAACCTGGAGATCTGGGCGTTTCCATCCTTCTGACTATCAGCCACATCCTACCGTTAAGCCTTGCCGGCTGCAGAAACGCACTTGCAGAGACGACAGCGCAGCTCCGGGACAGTGCGGACGGCACCCGCAGTCCTATTTATATGCCCTGCATGCAAATAAGGGCTTGGGAATAGGCAGCATGTGATTGGATCAAAGAGCATATTTAAATATAGGAGGCAGCTAGGCTTTCTGACTGGATAAAATTGCTGGGGAAGTCAGCCAATCAGAATACAGATGCTTCCAGAAGCCCTTCAAACAGCGCTGCAGCTGGTTTACTGCCTGGGCCAGAGCGAAGCCGGGTTTCCCAGGAGCGTAGGAGCTTTTCAACCAGGGGATATGAAATCTGTAACTAGGTCTCTCGGTGTTCATAGTAAATTCAAGGCTTATTGTGATGAAGCCCCAGCATGATATATAACGGTGAAACGTATCACCTTCTGAGTACTGTCTTTATTCTGGAATATCAGAGATTGTAGACAAAGAGGGTTTGGGGTGGTTTTGTGGGTTGCTTGTTTATTTGTTAGTTTTCTTAGGGAAACTATATACACGTCAGCGTACCTGCGGGTGTTTAATACCTGGAAGTCCTAGAGGAGTGTTTCCAGAGTGTGGTCCTGAGCCAGCATCAAGTTACCTGGGGGCTCGTTAGGAGTGCAAACTCTGGTCACCCCAGACCCACTGAGTCACAAAGGGGATGAGGCCCAGCCACCGGCTCTGCGAAGCTCATGAGTGTCCACATGCATGTTAGCGTTTGAGAACCACTGCCCTGAAGAAACAAATACAATTGAAAGAGCTCACTCGGAAACTAAATTATCTTTCCTATCTCCAAATGAGTCAGTAAAAAATCGGATGGGGAAAATGACACTTGTTGTCATAAATAAAATAAGCAAGGATAATCTTGGGGGAAAGTAGGATTATTTTCATGAAAACATAAAGCTCATTGAGAGATTGGTAGAAAAGGTTTAAAGGGTGTCTGGGTGGCTCAGATGGTTAAGCATCTACCTTTGGCTCAGGTCATCATGTCAGGGTCCTGGGATGGACTCCCACTCATTGTGGAATCTGCCTCCCCCTCTTGGCTCACACGTGCGCTCTCTCTCAAATAAATAAATAAAATATTAAAAAAAAAAAAAGAATGTAATGCCCCACAGTTCTGGAAACGAAGTTCAAAATCAAAGTGTTGACAGGGTTGGTTCCTTTAGGGCTGTGAGGGCCATATGTGCTCCCGATCACCACCTGAGCCGAAATCAAGAGTCAGATCCTCAACCGACTGAGCCACCCAGGCGCCCCCTCCCTCAATTTTCCCTTCAGATGAGGATACCAGTCGTATTAAACTAGGGCTCACTCTAATGACCTCACTTTACCTTAATGACCTGCCTAAAGATTCTGTCTGCAAACACAGTGACCTTCAGAGGTATCAGACTTTAGTTCTCCAGCATATGAACCTGGGGACGGATACAATTCAGCCCATCGCAGGGGAGGAGCAGTATCTATAAGCAAAATAAACTTGTTTTCTGAGTCAATATGCTGTGTTGCTGTGTTTCCTGCTGGCAACTGGATGAAAGCTGGAGGAGTCTCTGGAGAGACCCACTGGTTCTGACACTTGGTCCAATGCTCCAAAAACTCCCTTGGAGCTGGTGTACTTGGTGACAGCCTTGGTGGCCCCAGACAGTGTGCCTGGCCAGCTCGTCTGCCCCTCGAGAGATGAAATGGCTGAACAGCTGTTGTAATTAATGCGCCAGGTGGTAACCTGCGTTACAGTCATCCATAAAAGCATTCATCTCTCTGGAAATACTCAGAGATTCGACTGCCTGTAACCTATACAATCCAACCCAGTTCCCTGACTTCACCAATGGGCCCTGGCCCCTCCGTCCAGCTCACCCCCCACCCCTACTGAAGAAGCTGCATTCATTTCATCCAGCCTGCTCTCAAATGCCGCAGCCCTGTGTTTAGGAAGCTTTTGTTTCGTTTAGTGTCACTTTTATGTGAAAAGGTGTGTATCAGTTCGGGTGCTCCCTACAAATAGAATTAATAACATATACAGATATGTCCTCTTTATTAATCCTTCCATGAGTAAGAGACATGTATTACACATATATAATTATATATATGATTCACTCTGAGTCTGAAAGCCTGAGAACGAGGAGCAGCAAGAAGATGGACACCCTAGCTCATCGGCCGGACTGAAGGAGCAAACTCCTCCTTCCTCCAGCTTTGGTTCTCTCCAGGCCCTCGGCCTGGGTGGAACCAGCCCACCCACACTGGGGTGAGCCATCTGCTCTCCTGAGTCCACCCATTCACAAGGGAATCTCATCCAGAAACACCTCACAGACACACCCAGAACTGTGTGCAATCTGGGTGCCTTACAGAGCAGTCAACACACAAAATTAACCTACACCAGGTGCGTTCTGCATTTCCTTATTTATCTAGGTGTCCGTGTGTTCCCTGAGTTTCCCTATGATGAGCAGAATTAGGAGCTGTGCGCTGCAACCTAGCCCATCCCACCCACCTCAGGCCCTGTGCAAACGCCAGCAAATCAGCTATGAAGCACCTGTAAAGGTCACAGCTCAGTGACACGGGTCCGAGAAGAGATGGAGACTTAATCAGAGTGGCATGCTCCCCCTGCCCACACCCTACCAACACCCCAACAGCATCCTGCCAATGTGCCACAGCGGGGAGAGCCAAAGAGCCACTCTGCCTGGGACAGAGCTCTTCGGGAAGCCCAAAGGGCACACAACAAGGACCCCAGGGGTCTTAGAAGTTTCTGGGGCCTGCAGCTACCATGTACACTAAGCACAGCCCAACCCCACATCCAGACCACCACACATCTTCCCACTCAAGCCTAACTCGCTCTGGTTCTTATCACCCAGCGTGAGCATCATGTCTGGCTTTCAACCAGAAATTACCGGACATGCCCAAAGGCAAGGAAAAGTCAGTCTGAAAAGATAAATGGCCATCAGGACTGGATGCAGATCAACACAGGTGTTGGAATTATCAGACTGGGAATTTAAAACAACTGATAATATGCTAAGAACTCCAGTGGATAAAGTAGACAGACAGGCCATGTACGCCGTGGGATAGAAATGCCAAGAGAGCTGTGAAAGGAAGTGCTAGAGGTCAGGATCACCAAGGCAGACTTCATGTCTGCTTCTGAAGGGCTCAGCCACCTGGCTACGCCCCACAGGAGAATCGGTGAGCTTGAAGAAAGGCCAGTAGAAACCTACCAAACTGAAACGCAGAAAGAAAATGGAATAATATTTTATTTTAAAAAACCAGAATATCCAAGGACTGTGTGACAATCACCAAGGGAGTAATATACGCCATTGTGGGGCATCTGGGTGGCTCAGTCGGTGAAGCATCTGCCTTCAGCTCAGGTCGTTATCCCAGGGTCTTGGGATCGAGTCCCGTGTCGGGCTCCACACTCAATGTGTTGTCTGCTTGAGATTCTCTCTCTCCCTCTCCCTCTGCTACTACCCTGCTCGCACTCTCTCTAAATAAATGAATAAACAAATAAAATATGTTTAAGAATAAAAAATTACATAAATACAAAGCAAAGTGGACTTAGATTGGGTATAAATGTATATTTCAAACTCTAGGCCAATACCGTAAAAAGAAGTTTAAATAGACATGTAACCGATGTGTGAGGAGAGGACGGCAGGTGGGATCCTCGAAGTACAGAGATCTCTAAAGGTCCTTCATGTCCACAGGCACTTTGAAATGACAGCAGTCGCAAGTCCTTCCCTAGTAGAACTTTGCATTTACTGCAGTAATAAAGATGCACATTTATATACATACAACTCTCTATATTATACATGTAATTATATGACTACTTTTGCATATATTTTGACAATTTCCTTCAGTATCACTGATTTCCTTTGCAGTTAAAAAATGCCATGCATTTAGAAACATTCTGAGACATTTCATTGTATGCATTTTTAAATGTTTTAAAATATTCTGAGCTTCACCAAACTGCCAGAGGGATTCATGAGGCCAAAAAAAAAGAATTAAATTCTTGCCACCTGTCACCTAAACAGAAAATAAAACTTCCTAAAAAGGAGAAAGTTACAAAGCATTATAAGGAAATGTATTGAAGCACGTGACAGAGTTTTTTCCTGTTGTGGAGGCTGAGGGGAATCACCGTGGTGGAGACAACCCTAACTAAGCAGAGCCGCTCATGAAATGGGTCTAAACAGGGAGCAGACCTGGTACTGAACTCCGTGATGGCTGGAGCGCCAGGCCCGGTCTGCAGTTTTGGAGGCACTTTGGTGCCCCCCGGGTCCCTCAAATGGCGGTTGACGGTGGGTGACTGGGGCGCACCGTTGCCGTCTCCTCCTGGGGTTCTGGGCAACTTGAACTCAATGCTCACTGTGCTTGGGGTCCAGAGAATGGGAAGGCAGGACCTGTAGATGGTCAGCAGGAATTTCCCATAAAGGGGGCCAGAGTAACCTGGCATCAGCTGGGGTATTGGAAGGGTTCTCCTAACAGCTGGAAGCCCGAGTATCTGCTGTAGTTCTCAGCTCTGGGGGAGTCGTCATGCACTGTGTATCCAGGACCACCTGCCCCTGGAAGAACCCCACTTCACCCGTAGAGTGAGCTCCTGAAAGTCCTGATGGCTCCCATACGACCCCACAGAAATGATGCATGACGTTAACCACCTGTGACCTCAAATCCCAAAGGACCTACAACAAAGTGCCACACACAACCCTGTATTTCCCAAGTTGCACATGCAAGCACGGTGAGTGGTGAGAGCAAGGAAAGGATGTTCTAGATTAGGGAGGGCTTCCCTCAGACGCAGGATGGACGCTGAACAGTTGGAGCAGAGTCCCCGAATGCGACGGTCAAGGAAGAATTCTTGAGATGTCTTTGGCGCACAAGGGTGTTTATATTAAAGCACAGGGACAGGACCCGTGGGCAGAAAGAGCAGCCTGTGTTCATCAGGGGTGACTGATGACATACTTCTCAGCGTGTGGAGGGAGGGTAGAGATAATGTAAGTTTCTAAGGAAGTTCTGTAGGCTGAAAGTGAGGTCCATAGGACCCCAGAGGTCTGGCTATTCTCAAGAGAAGGTTGTTTTTTTGTCTGAAAGAAAACATCAGTATTAAGGCAGCCACAAGTTCCTTGAGATGTCATGCTCTGCGCACCTCCGGGATTTATCAGTGGGCTGCAAGCTGTAAGGGGATTTCCTTTAGCTGTGTTCTCTTGCCTTTGTTCTCATCGCAGTGATTGGCACCAATGTATGCACAGAGCACACACAACCTGATCTATAAAATGCACGTGTCCTAGACAAGCCAAAACTTTGTTTGGCTTCTGTTCACATCTGAAGCTGTCATCAGAGAGATGACCTCTCTAATCTTGGGGAGTTTTCTTAGGGGATGATTTTCCCCTGGGTCTTGGCGCCTCTGAGGGAGTAGGAATCACAGGGAACTCAGTTCCTGAGATCATGAAAACTGTCAACTGAACCAACTAAAAAGAGGTTTTTTTCTCAGCTTTTCAAGGGTGTGGGCCCTGCTTCTGGGCTCCCAGGGAAGCTATACATTGGCTAAGGTCAAAATGACTCAAAGCATGGGCTCTCTTTCCATATGTCTGCTTTGTTAAAAAAACATATAACCAAAAAGGAGCATTTCAAATACAAAGAAAAACAAAAAACCTCCCCAGCTCCCATAAGACTAAAGGCATACAGCCTTGCACAATAGTAAAAACAAAAGATAAAGTCTGTGACTTTCTGGAATGTCCTTCACGATGATAACAGAACGAAAGCTCCTGTGGTCAGAAAAGTGAACCCTCAGCCGTGCAGCCCGAGTTGAGCCCCAAAGGGCTGCTTCCTGGGTGCTCCTGTGGAAGTCACAGCCGGTGCCAGAAATCCGTCATCCAACCACCATCGTCCCCTTTAGCGCTTGCAACCCCCAGAGATTTGGAGGCTGCTTGCGCTGAATGAGTGACAGCCCTGGGAAGATTAATGGGGGAGTCCCGGTCAGACTGCGTCAGATCGAGCCATATATGCCAGGTGACCTTGGGTTGGTCCCTTGGTTCTTCTCCCTGGTGCCCAGCCAACCTGACCCAACTCGGGGATGGCAGCAGAGATTCTGTGTGACAATCATGACCAAGTAAAAAAAAGTCCAGATTTAGTAAGGAGAGACTTTCATCTGAAAGGACTATTACGAGGCATGGGAGAGTACCATTGCAACAGGGAAGGAAAATTCTTTCTTCAACTCATCTTAGGTCCCAGTAGGGGCTCTAAAAAAAAAACAAAAAAACAGATTAACAAGAGAGAAGCACTTAAGTTATTTTTTTAAGATTTTATTTATTTTAGAGAGGGAGCAAGTGTGGGGGTGGGGGAAGGGCGGAGGGAGAGGGAGAATCTCAAGTGGACCCGCTCTGAGGGCAGAGTCACACGAGCAGCTCAATCCCCTGACCCTGGGACCATGACCTGAGCCGGAGTGAAGAGTCTATGCCTAACCAACCAAGCCACCCAGGTGCCCCCAGCCCTTAAGTTTTATTGGGACAGAAGAACCTTCATGAGGAAATGAAGACCCACAGAAGGGGCAAAACCTAAATGCTTTCACACTAGGTTGAACAAAGAGAGGCGACGGTGGGAAAGCGGCTGAGATACTCTGCGGACCAAAGGAAGATAAGAGTTCTGTCAACAAGGGCTGTGTGTGCAGAGTCCCCTTTGGTCTTCACGTCCCCTCCATGATGAGAAAAACGTTTTTTCTCCAGGTGTAGACCCGTCGCCTTTCACATGCGGATCTTAGCTCTGTTTTCAGGAGGAAAAAGAGGCGTTTGAGCTCTCCCCTTGAATCTGCCGGTTTCCAAGCACCTTTAGCTCAAAATAACCCTTGCGTGGACCTTGCATGTTTTGGGATGACACATGTGGCCCAGCCTTGAGCCATAACCATGGGGTCTGCAAAGGCCTCAAGGGTCAGGCAATGAGGGACCCTCTCTCATGGGGAGGAGGGAATGGGCTAGAGCAGCAGGTGCTGCGGGGGAACGACGGACCTGGGGGCCAGTCCCCAGGAGGGGCCAGAGGTCAGGCCCAGGGAAGCACAGCTGCTGGACCCAATCTGGGCACGGCAGCGTCTTGGTGGGGTCCCGCTATGGGGACGGGCAGCTCGCTAATCATCCACGAGGGAAGGATGGTGGCGCCGAGGGTCTGTGCCCGGCCTTGTCTTGGGCCTCTCACCGCCGGCTGGGAAAATTCAACATTGTCACCACGGAAAGGCCCAGCGCAGAATGCGGCCTTCTAGAAGGTTCTTCCTGCAGCCAAGAGGAGTGCTGAGGGGGAAAGAGGGGAGCTGTGTGGGGAGTGGCGATGCCCTCGGCCAGGTGACCACACCCTGACCCGCAGGACCCTGACCCGACGGCCCGACAGCCCACGGCCAGGTGACCCAACCCTGACCTGCGCCCACACGGAAACAAGCACGTGTGAGAGGGATCAGATCTCTACCCGACTGGCGGTCGCACGCTCGCGGTGCGCAGATCAGGGGCAGGCGGCCGAGTGGAGCGTGCGGCGGACCAATCAGAGTGCAGCCTGCCATCACGCCACCCGGCGGCCGGCCAATGGGAAAGCTGCAGCCTCTATAAAAGCGGGAACTGCCAGCGGCGCTAACCCGAGGCGACTGGCAGCGAAGGCGGCGTCAGTTTCTTCTGTAACACCGAAGCCATGGCACGTACCAAGCAGACCGCGCGGAAGTCTACGGGAGGCAAAGCGCCGCGCAAGCAGCTGGCCACTAAAGTGGCCCGCAAGAGCGCACCGGCCACCGGCGGCGTCAAGAAGCCGCACCGCTACCGGCCCGGCACCGTGGCCCTGCGCGAGATCCGGCGCTACCAGAAGTCCACCGAGCTGCTGATCCGCAAGCTGCCGTTCCAGAGGCTGGTGCGTGAGATCGCGCAGGACTTCAAGACCGACCTGCGCTTCCAGAGCTCGGCCGTGATGGCGCTGCAAGAAGCGTGCGAGGCGTACCTGGTGGGGCTCTTCGAGGACACCAACCTGTGTGCCATCCACGCCAAGCGCGTCACCATCATGCCGAAGGACATCCAGCTGGCGCGCCGCATCCGCGGGGAGCGTGCTTAAGCCCCGCGCACATGCGAAGTCTGCCCCATCGGAGCCATAGTGCTCACCCCAAAGGCTCTTTTCAGAGCCACCACTAGGCCACAAAGGGTGCTGTGCCAACCCGGGGTTCTTCCCGACTACGTGTTTTCTCTCTCTGGTTAGTGGGTTTTGGTAATGGGGAAACCCTACGACGGGGAAGGTGAACCTGCCCTGAGCCCAAGCCGGGAGTGGGGCTGACACCTGAGCATGGCTGGGAGGTTAAGGGTGGAGGGCTTTTTTCTTGGTGCTGTTTGCAAGCACGGTCTCCAAAGCTTTAAGCAGGTACCACCCGATGGTTGGCTAGTACTGGTGAGTTGTGTCCATGGGTCGGTACTTAACAATGTGCTCCCGGCAGAGTGAAGGCCTGGATGGAGAAGCGCCCAGAGTGAACTGTGTTTCAGGGACAGCCCAGTGCTATCCGTGGGAAGGAGCTGGGTTTTTGAAGTTTCTTGGGATGCAGTTTTCCAGTAGACTTGATTCATAAAGCTTCACCAATTAAAGTAGTACAACTGTTTTGAAAGTTGGAAAGGATCGTAAGTTTCAATGTGCGTAAGTTCGTGACAAATCCTTGAGGGGCCATCCAGATGCCTGGAGTGTTCAGGGACAGCCCATGTTCTGGCTTGAAAATCAATGATAACCTTCAATGCAAGGTTCCTTTTCAGTAAATCCATGTCTGGCCATTGTTCCTTTTCTGTGCCTCATGAAGTCCTTACCTTAGGGAAGTTTTGCCCAGTGCAGAGGGCTAAATCTCCACGACCTTCCCCACATTCTACATATGGCCTTGGGGATGAGGAAGTTGGCCAACTGGCTACATTTGGGGGGAACCATGCAGATGATGTATGCTTGGCAGAATAGGCTGGACTGCCTTGAAGAAACTTTCCTTAGCAGACCATGCTGTGGAGGGGCAGGTCCATGTCACCCTGTTCTTTGTGTCCATTAGAGCCTCTGGCATTGCATGTTCTGCCAGAGGACCCGAGACAGGAGCAAAGAGAAGCGAAGAACTGAGGACAAAGGAAGAAAGTAAAGTCCCTCATGCTCATGTACATGGATAGTCATGGAAGCTTTTTCTGACGGTGTCTGAGCACACCACTGTGTCCCTCCTGGGGCCTGATGCAAATCCTCTGTTCACAACGGCCCTCCAGAAATCTGAGCAGAACCCCTGCCAGCGGGGATGCATCAACCAGGCATCCCTGGGGGAGCCACAACCTCGCTCTCTGGAGAAGGTGCCAGCACCCTCCAAACATGGCGGTGCACAAGCGAGAAGACCACAGGAAAAGCAGAGAAAGGAGACAGCACCACGGCAGGAAGTGCCAGGAGTTCCCTTGCAAGTGGTGTAGCTGGGATCCCTCAGCGAACACGTAAATACGGAGCAAGGGAGTGTGGCCATCTGAAGCACAGCACAAGAGCAGGAATGTTCTTTTTTTGATTCATAGCTTTCAGGTGTCTGTAATGAGAACCAACCTAGTAGCCTTGGAAGATTTGATTAGCTTTATAAAAGTATAAAACTATTACAGTTAAGACATGTGCATCTGTCTCTGAGTCTGCCCGTCCCAAGCCGTGGGCATATTAAACATTTCGTTCTACACCTGTTCACACTGTGTCCAAGTCTTCAGGCCATGTGTGCACTGTGGGGACAGTCTGAGTGTGGAATGTTTAGGAGTGGAGTGAACCCTCCATCAGACAATCAAGGACGGAAGTTCTAAACATAAATGAAGGCGATAGGCCGGCACCTGATTGCTGGCTGGGGGTCAGAGTGGGGCTGCTCAGACAGACATCTGTGACAGGGGAACACACACATGTGGTCGAATTAACAAGACAAGCTAGGCTATGAAAAGTCCAGGTAACGGTTAATGGTAGGGAGAGGGCAGGAAGGGGCGTGTGGTGGTTCAGATGATCTCGTGGGCCAGGGATGCTAATTTTCTTATTCTTATACCTTCTACATACTATATCCTGGTGTGTGCAGTTACTATTTAACAAAATGAATCATAGGTCTGTCTTTCTAATTACACTCATGGGCCGTGAACCCCAGTTTGTGGGGAGCAGGGTTGCAGGAGGGATCCTCCATGCCTGAAACATTGCCAGCATACCAAAAAGCATATCATGCCACACTGAAAGAAAAGAATGGGCCACAGGGACTCTAGCAATCTCCGGAGGAAGCAAAAGTCCTGGCTCAGAGCCCCCGGACAGGCCGTCATAGAGGAGAGGGCACAGCAGGTGCATTCGAGAAGATTCCCGGGGGGGGGGGGCTGGTGCTCCCTGTGGGGATGCAGGACATAAATAGCTGGGGCTGCACGGTGATGGGCACAGCAGGGAGCAGGCTCAGCTTCCTGATTGGAGAGTCAGGAGGAATCAGGGGACCCTCCTCTTGGCCTCATCCCTGACCCTTCTTAAGGGACAATGTTGGGGAATGACATCAAAAAGACATGACCACCTATTGACCCGAGAGCTGGCCTCGGGCGATCAGAGACCTCTCATCTCTACCCTGTGTCCTAAGAATGTGGGTTCCACTTGCCTTTCCCACCCCCAGGAGCTGCTCCAAGGACAGAGCCTTTAGACACTCATGAGCTGTTGAAAACACCTGTGTGGTATATGTGACTGAGCCCAGCTGAGGCCTCTTGATAAGCTTGTAAGATTTGGCAGGCAGGTGCGGGGAGCTATTGGTCTTGTTGCCGCCCAGGACAGACCTTGTGTGTAAGTTCCCTTCGCTTATTACCGCTGCCATCTGCCAGCCCGTCTCTGGGGTCTCTCCCTGCCCTCTGAGGACAGCGGCCAGCTTCAGGTTGCACCTGGGGAGTTCCTGGGAGGGTTTCAAACCAACAGACAACTGCTGATATCTGTCAGCCCCACTGCCCATCATCTCCAACCATCCCACTCTGCCTGTCCTGTGGTCTTTGCGGGAGATGCCCCCTTCTCCTGAGTCTGTGGCTTAGGTGTATATACCTGCCCTGAGTGCCAAGAACCCCTGGACAGAAGGATGTCAGCACCTGGCCCAGAGGATTGTCCGAAAATCACATCAGACAGTCCAACTAAGGGGACAGAGGCTTAGTGTGTCCACTATCTGTGATGGGCCAAATTGTGTGTACCCCCAAACCCTGCAAAATTCCTGTGCTGTTCTTTCCAACTCCCAAGACCTCAGGACGAGACTGTATTTGGAGATAGGGCCACTTTAAAGTGGTAGTAAGAGAAAATGAGGTCACTATGGTAAGTCCTAATCCCATAGGACCAATGTCCTCATAGGAAGAGGAGGTTAGGACACAGACTTGCACAGACGGACGACCATGTGAAGACATGGGGAGAAGACAGCTGTGATACTGTGGCTTATAATAAGAAATACATATTTGGTCTCAAAACCTTTGGAAGTTTCTAAGTGATTAGGGTGATAAAGGTGATTTTGGTATGTATCACAAGCCCCTGCTCACCGCACGTGAGTGTGTGTTGATGAGGTGCCTTTGGAAAGCCCCTAATGGTGCAGCTGTGGCCAGGGGACCCAACCGGGGGGTTCAGAGGGCTTTTGGGTTGGGGGACAGGAATGCGCGCACATACTGGGAGGGGCTGCACCCTCAGCTCCGCGGGGACAAGAGCTCCTGCCGACTGGACTTTCCAGAGCTCCCTGTGGCCGCCGATTCACAGCTTTTGATGTGTTTGTGATAAGCTGACATCAAGCATGTGAAATGCTTCTCTGATTAAGAAGTCGTGGTCCATATATACAATGGAATATTACTCAGCTATCAGAAAGAACGAGTTCTCAACATTTGCTGCAACATGGACGGCACTGGAGGAGATAACGCTAAGTGAAATAAGTCAAGCAGAGAAAGACAATTATCATATGATTTCTCTCATCTATGGAACATAAGAAATAGGATGATCGGTAGGAGAAGAAAGGAATAAAGAAAGGGGGGGTAATCAGAAGGGGGAATGAAGCATGAGAGACTATGGACTCTGGGAAACAAACTGAGGGCTTCAGAGGGGAGGGTGTGGGGGAATGGGATAGACTGGTGATGGGTAGTAAGGAGGGCACGTATTGCATGGTGCACTGGGTGTTATACGCAACTATTGAATCATCGAACTTTACATCAGAAACAGGGGATGGGGGCGCCTGAGTGGCACGGCGGTTAAGCGTCTGCCTTCGGCTCAGGGCGTGATCCCGGCGTTATGGGATCGAGCCCCACATCAGGCTCCTCCGCTATGAGCCTGCTTCTTCCTCTCCCACTCCCCGTACTTGTGTTCCCTCTCTCGCTGGCTGTCTCTATCTCTGTCGAATAAATAAATAAAATCTTAAAAAAAAAAAAAAAAGAAACCGGGGATGTACCGTATGGTGACTAACATAATAAAAAACATTAAAAAAAAAAAAAAAAGAAATGCTTCTCTGGGCTCTGTGAGCCGCTCCAGCAAGTTAATGGAACCCGAAGAGGGGGCCGTGGGAGCCTCGGATCTGTAGCTGGCAGGTCAGAGCACGGCTGAGCCCTGGGCTTGCGACTGGCATCTGCAGGGAGGTGGTCTGTGGCCCTGAGCCCTGAACCTGATGCTGACTCCATGCGGACAGGGTCAGAGCTGAGTTAATTGTAGGACCCCCAGCTGCTGTCACAGACTTGCTTGGTGTGGAGGAAGCACCCCTCTCCCCACACACACGTTTGGTGATCAGAAGTGTCAGAAGTGAAGCAGAGAATTGAAAGTAAGTGAAACACAGAGAAGCATGGTTTTCACAGCAAGCACGTCTACACGCCAGGGGGAGAGAGGCCTCGGAAGGAACCAGCCCTGCCCACGCCCAGAGCTCAGAGGCCCACCCCCAGGACCGAGGATGGGAGAGAACAAATGTGTGTGGTCGGAGCCACACGGGGCGTGGTATTTGTAACACAGCCCGACCTGACTGACACACTATCCTTACATTTAAAATTAGCATTAAAATCGGTTCTTTTTCTCCCTCCCACTTAGAAGGGAGTTTCTAGATGTCTACTCTTGCTCTGGGGGTGAAGCTGAAAGGCATGAGCCTCAGGGGCTGTGGGTCATGGTCCAGGGAGCTAGGAACTGGATTCCAGGCTTTTCCAGCTGCCCACCTGCCCCTCCCTGTCTGAGGGACCCCACCAGGAACTCCCCCCACCCCCGTCCCCAAAAGAAAGGCAGGTAGAGACTAGAACAACCCCAGGAAAGAGCCCTGACCCCACCCACCCAGGGGAGAGGGTGCAGACTGGACAGAGGGGCAGCTCCCTGCCATGAAGAGGGTCACCCAGGGGCGCCTGGGTGGCTCAGCTGGTGAAGCGTCTGCCTTCAGTTCAGGTCATGATCCCAGCGTCCTGGCATTGAGCCCTCATCGGACTCCCTGCTCAGCAGGAAGCCTGCTTCTCCCTCTTCCTCTGCTCCTCTCCCTCAGCTTGTGTTCCCTTCCTCCCTCCCTCTCTCTCTCTAAGTAAGTAAATAAAATGTTTAAAAAAAAAAAAAACCAAGAGGGTCACCCAGAAAAGGATAACAGCAGACCCCAAAGCAGGAAAGTCCTCGTGGTCTCCGCCGTCTGGACTGGGATGCGGGAAGGAGCAGACACGGCCCATGGAGGCTGCCGCCGCCTGCCAGGGTAGCCGAGAGCCAAACACACGCTGCCAGCCGTCACTGCAGAGCCGGCGCTCGGGTCCCAATGGTTCAGATTAACTGACACTTCGTTAAGCTGCAGGAGCAACCTTCCTGCATGTTCTGGAATAACTGGCTTTGAGCGCTGGTGACCCCACCCCATGGCAGAGGCCGTGACCTGGCCCCCTGCGTGAGGACCCACCGCAGCGCAATCACTGAGAGGCTGGAGGGGATCGGGAGGTGCGACCCCACAATACACCACTTTGGCAGACATGATTTTGAGCTGAAGGCAACTGAGAAACCGCAAACACAGGATGAGATCTCTGCCCTCCCACCTATTCTCTCTCAAAGCAAAGCAGAAATTCCTATTCCGAAAGAAAATTTCCATTTGCAAAGGTGCCCTCCCCTCCTGTGCCAGAAAGAGGACAGCGACTCTCATCAGCAGAGATGGGACCGAGATGAGTCTGCATGAACAGCTCTTACCTGTCATTAGCTCTTCCCAAACATGTCCCAGTCATCTTCCCACGATTGACCCCCGGAAGCCCAGACCCACTTTCCTCTGTCTAGGTACTTCTCCACAGCTTATCACCCTTTGTTAAAATGCTGTAGCAGCCAATTTGTGTTTTCACTTCTTTTCTGCAAAGTCCCTATACACATAAAATTAAAAACATAAAATAAAATTTGTATGCCTTCTCACCTATTAATCTGGCTGTTGTCTCATTCACAGACCCCAGGTACAGAACGTAAGAGGTAGAAGGAAAGATTTCCCCCTCCCTTACAAAGCCCATGGTGCACCTGCAGTGAGTGTGAGAAGTGACCTTTGCTGTGCTATCTGCTGCATCTGGGATGCAGGACTCCATTGGGCCACAAAATCCTGACATGTACAGCAGGGTCTGTGGTAACTGAAGATAAAAACAATCACATCAGCAAGAAATTTGGAAACCAGGGTTTATAAGAAATGGTGACAGCAATGAAGGTATTGGGGCTATAATCTGGCAGAGAAGGGCCAGGGGCTAGGTGTGGGGTGAAAAAAAAAATGGGAGGCCTCCAAGGGCGCCTGGGTGGCTCAGTTGGTTAAGCGTCTGCCTTCGGCTCAGGTCATGATCTCAGGGTCCTCGGATCGAGCCCCGTGTGGGGCTCCCTGCTCAGTGGGGAGTCCGCTTCTCCCTCTGCCTGCTGCTCCCCCTGCTTGTGCTCTCTGGCTCTCTCTTTCTCACAAATAAGTGAATAGTCTTTAAAAAAACAAATTGAGACCTCCAGACGTTGGAAGGGCTACCGGAGGTAGGAGAAGACAAGGATTACTCTGTGTGGTTTCAACAGGCAAACCCAGGACCAGGCCTTGACGTTGCAGTGTTGCGCACTGGATCGAAGGCCCTTTCCCGCAGATTCCTGAGAGAGGACAGGCAAGCATCTTGTTCACTGGGAGCTGGGTGCCCATTGTGCGAGTTACTGCAGAAAGGGTCCTGCTTTGCAAGGTGGCTGGACCACCAGGGCCCCGTCTGACACCAAGGGTCCAAAACTCTGGGGAAATGACACCCAAAAGTGACACTGTCAGGGTTCACTTTCCTCCATGCTTTATTCTGTACAACACTGCCACTAAGGTGTACAGGAATGCCAGTGGGTCTCCCAGCAGCCGCGGACGTCAGCACTGGGTGTGCAAACACCGCTCCACTCCCACAGACCGGAGCTCAAGCTTTAATGCTCACACAGACTCCTGACCAAACCAGCCGGGCTCCTCTGAGCCCTCTCCTCCTCCAGACCTCGCCCGTGGGTTTTCGTGTCCAACCCAGCACAGCCCTGTTGTAGCAAGAACCCTGCTGAGTCCACTTGGTGAGAGACCCCCTCCTTGATGCCTGAGCTAGCTCCTCAACCCCCCTTCTGACATGTTCATGCATCCTTGACCTCCCAGACCAAGGATCTCCACAGGCCAACCCCGTCGGCGGAAGCTTGTGCCTCCAAAGTTCAGATGTTGAAACCTAACCCCCAGTGGGATGGGTTTTGGAGGAAGGGCCTTTGGGGGGTGATGAGGTCCTGAGGGTAGAGCCCCCACGATGGGATTAGTGCCCTTATAACAGAGACTCGAGAGAGCACCCTTGCCCCATCCGTGGGTGAGGACACAGTGAGCAGAGGCCATCCATGACCAGGTGTGGCTCGCACCACACACGGAATCTGCCAGCACCTCGATCTTGGACTTTCCAGCCTCCGACACTGTGCGCAATACGCCTCTGTAGTTTATAAGCAACCCCATCTCCAGCATCATGTTAGAGCTGAGCCCCTCTCGGCTCACTGGTCCAAATCTCCAGCCATCTCTGCCGTGTTTGGAGCTCAGCTCAGCTGTGTTCTCAGCATCTTTCCGCTCTTGCAACAGTGCTGAATAAAATCTGTCTTTACCACCTTTAACTAGTGCCCAGTTTATCTCTGACTATAACCTCTGAAAGGGAACAAAATATGTCACCCCCGGAAATGCCACTTTGGCATAAGGATGATTTTGAGCCAAAGGCAAGTGAGAAAGAGCAGACACAGGATGAGCTTTCTGCCCTTCTCCTATCTGCTAACACAGGATCTAAATCCCCTTTGGGAAGGTGTCCCCGCCACCCCTGTCCCAGGAAAAGGAGAGTGACCCTTACTTGTCACCAGACGTGGGGGAAGCACCAAGATGAGTCTGCGTACTCCAACCTTACTCAATAACCCGTATGTAGTTGGTTTCCCCACATACATTTACCACCCAAATCCCTTTTGTCTTGTCAGTTCTGCACAACAGATCACCCTTTGTTAAAACTGCATAGAAGCCCCGAGTCTATTGCTTTGGGTTTTTGAGTTGTTTACTATGAAGCCCACAGGCACATAAAAAAATTAACATCAAGTAAAATGCATATGCTTTTCCTCTGTTATTCTGTTGTTTGTCTGTTTAAGTCACAGGCCTCAGGGTTAGAACCTAAGAGGGTAGAGAGAAAGATTTCCTTTGCCTACACCTTAGAAGAATAAACACTCTAAATGCACAAAAATTATCAACTGAAACTTTATATTTCCTCTCACACTTTTATTTTGTGTTTCTGTTTCTCTGACAGAAAGTGGCAAATCTGGATAGAAACAAAACATCCAATCTTTGAATTGGATCACTCTCTAAACCAACCTAGTTCCAACTGTGGTGGCACGTTAATGCTGTGGAAATATAACGAAATACAGTGAAATCTGCTCCCAACCCAGAATACGTCTCCACAAAGAGAGAGGAGAGAGCAAGTTTGTTGTTGAATGAACATCCAACCAGAACGCCCATGAGATGGTCCCGGGTCCTTCTTTAGCCATTGCAAAGATTTGCATGCATTTCGAAAGGACAGAAAAAGAAATTCTGAAGGGGAAAGGTGGGGGAGTCTCTTAGGCTCCACAGGGAGAACGAAACCTCTTATTTTTCATTGTGTTTGTTCTCACAGTGAGATGTTCTCTGAGCGTTTTACAAATAGCGGTGCCAGGCCCCTCCACAGAGATTCTGAGCTGCCCCCACACTGGGTTGTTTAAAGCTTCCTGGGGGTGGAGCTCCTAGGTGGCTCAGTCGGTTGAGAGTCTGACTCTGGGGGAAAATGGGGGGATTCTACTGTATAGCCCTGTTGCAAAACTCACCTCTAAAGCAAACCTCCTTTGGGCACCTGGGTGGGTCAGTTGGTGAAGCATCTGCCTTTGGCTCAGGTCGTGATCCCTGGGTCCTGGGACGGAGCTTCGCGTCAGGCTACTGCTTCTCCCCCTACCTTTGCCCCTCCCCTCTGCTTGTGTGCTCTCTCTTGCTCTCAAATAAATAAAATCTTAAAAAATAAATAAATAAATAAAGCAAACCTCTCTTGGCAAGGCATTCCCAGGATGGAAGGACAAAATCAGCAACGCTCTGAGAAGCACGTTGACAGATTCATAGGGCACCTGATCTGATGTCATCATTTAGATGATGGAGGAGGAGGAAAAATACGTAAGAGAAAGAAGAGGAACAGTACCAACTTAAAGTCCTAAAAGACCTCATCACCTTCTTTGGATCCTGATTCAAACCAACATTTTTAACACTGTTGAGATAACAGGTGGACTCTGGGTAAGGACCAGAGGGCAGATAAAACGAGGAATTATGGTGCATAGTGGTTATGTAAGAAACACAGTTTTGGAGATGTGTGGGAAGTGTGGGGGCCACTCTGGACCCCAAAATTGCCACATTATTTTAAGATAAAGACACTTAAGATTCAACAGATGCGAAAGAAAGCCTCTGGGAGCTTCTCTTGTTGGACCAGAAGCAGCACGTTCTGGGAAATGAGGCTACCCTAAAGCCCCCTTGGTCCAAAGGAGATGGGAAGACGACTCCCAGCGGTATAGACAAGTAGGCTCACAAGCTTTCTTACCTCCCGTTCTCTTCAAAACCCACCTGCCTCTCCTAAAGGGACCCGCTCCTTTGACCCATAGAGGCCATTTCTCCCCTCCGTTTCCCCTCCAAAGTCAGGTGTACCCCGGACGTTCCGAAAAGCCTTCAGCCATTCAACAAGCCGGCTCGTTCCTTTGCGGGCCCTCCAATACCTACAAACTACACGCAGTATTTTCCCCCCTACTGGGTCCGCTGTCAGCGTAGCCGGCAGGCTCCAGAAACTTCCAGCCACAGGTGGATGGGAGGCGAGTGGCGTCTGTGGTTTTGCTCAAACAACACACACACTCTTCCGCCAAGACAGAGCAGCCGGATGGATAGAGCAAAAACGTAAAAGGTGTTAGTATGGGATCCATTGCTTTCTTGTGGGTTTTCTGGAAATTTTTAATTAAAGCTTTAAACATTCTGTGATTCCATTTCCTAAATTGGAAGAAGCCCTCCGCCCAGGATCCCCTGGCTGGTGGGAAGGACAGCAGAGGGTTGGGGCCTCCCGGAGGAGAGATTAGAATCTGCAGGTTGTCCGCCCGGGCCTCCCCCTGCACTGCCCCGGCCTCCCCCCTGCACCGCCCCAGCGCACACCCCCGGGTGAGCCGCCAGACTGTCCTAGCTTGCGTCTACACCCGCACAACTGCTTTCCCGCCCTCCTGTGGGGGCCCAGACTGTTTCCTCATCTGTCCTCTCTCTCAGGGCCTAGGACTTGGGTTAGGTCGGGGGCAGCGACCCTCCAAAGCCACCTCGGGCTCTGGCAAGATCCCAAGGGGTCGACCTTGGCTGGTGCCCCTCCGCCCCTCTGGCCCGCCCCTCCTTCCCTAAGCCGGGACCTTGATGCCGCCCCCTCCCCTCTACCCCGCGCTGACCACTAGCGAAGCCCGAGAGGTGGTGCAGGCCCGGCGGAGAAGCCCCTCACCTCCCACAACGGGGCGCCCAGAGTTGCCGTCTTCCTCTTTCGTCTCTTCCGCATGGGGGATCCATCTCCTGCCCCCCGCCGCAGGCCCACAACCCCCTTTCTCTTACCTCTCAGAAAGATCCTCCCCATTGGCCTATGCCCCCTCCTCATCCAATCTCTACCATACCTCTTCCCTCCCCCTCCCATCGCCCCCTACCCCGCTGGGCTGCCAGAACCCTCTCCCTCCCTCCCCTGGCCAACTCTGCGTTTTCACTCGCCCGTCAAGAGGCTCCCGCCCCCATCCTCAGGGTGCTGACCACCCACACCCCACAACTAGCCTCTCCTCCGCCCCGCCCCTGCTGACGCCACAAAGCCCTGTGCCCCCGCGGCCCCCTGCGCCCCCGCGGCCATAGCCCAGATGGTCTTCAGCTCACAAACGCGGGTTTTCCCGGGCGCTGTTTGCGCGCTTGACTGCGGACGCCCTTCGAGGTGCGGCCTGCAGCCCCCTCCCCCGTGAGTACCAGTCCCTCAAGACCCCCGGGCTGGCGGGTGGTCACCCAGTGTGCGCTGAGGCTCAGGTCGGGACCGCGCGCACTGCTGCTAACCCTAACCGAGTAGCAGACCCTTTTGAAGATGGTTACAAATTGGAACCAGACGGTGAACTGGGTCCCTGCGGCCCCCGCATTTACAGAGGAGCATTCCCGGGCGGCTCCCCCCTGCCCCCGATCCTGAGCTGGACCCCCAGCCCACCAGACAGCCGCGCTTACCCCTGCTTCTATTGGGTGGGCAGCAGTGCGCCTCAGGGTGGCTGAGAGCTGAGGGAGAGACTGACCCCAAAGTCTCTGCAGAGACAGCTCCAGATAAACTGAACCCCTGTCAGGGACCGTGGAATGTCTGAGGCACCCAGCCCCCATCACTTCAGATGACTGCGGAACCAGGAGCAGGGGTAGTGCGGGTGGCCCAGGAACGATGTGAAAATCCAGCCTCTAACAGGTCTCCAGTAGCCACCCTGTGACCTGCGTAGGGGACTTTGGACCTCCATGCCATGAGGTCAGGGGTACTGGCACCCCAAAGTGTGTGCGCGTGTGTGTATGAGCCCTGAATGTGTATATACTGCGTGTGCATGTGTATGCTGAGTGTGCGTGCGTGTATACTGTGTGTGCATAATGTGTGTGCACGTGTGTATACTGTGTGTGCGTGTGTGTATACTGTGTGCACGTGTGAATACTGTGTGTGCGTGCGTGTATACTGTGTGTGCACGTGTGTATACTGCATGTGCACGTGTGTATACTGTGTGCATACTGTGTGTGCACGTGTGCATACTGTGTGTGCGTGTATACTGTGTGCACGTGTGAATACTGTGTGCGTGCGTGTATACTGTGTGTGCACGTGTGTATACTGCGTGTGCGTGCGTGTATACTGCGTGTGCGTGCGTGTATACTGCGTGTGCACGTGTGTATACTGCGTGTGCGTGCGTGTATACTGCGTGTACACGTGTGTATACTGCGTGTGCGTGCGTGTATACTGCGTGTGCGTGCGTGTATACTGCGTGTGCGTGTGTGTATACTGCGTGTGCACGTGTGTATACTGCGTGTGCGTGCGTGTATACTGCGTGTGCACGTGTGTATACTGCGTGTGCGGGCGTGTATACTGCGTGTGCACGTGTGAATACTGCGTGTGCACGTGTGTACACTGCGTGTGCACGCGTGTATACTGCGTGTGCACGTGTGTATACTGCGTGTGCGTGCGTGTATACTGCGTGTGCACGCGTGTATACTGCGTGTGCACGTGTGTATACTGCGTGTGTGTGCGTGTATACTGCGTGTGCACGTGTGAATACTGCGTGTGCACGTGTGTATACTGCGGGTGCGTGCGTGTATACTGCGTGTGCACGTGTGTATACTGCGTGTGCACGTGTGAATACTGCGTGTACACGTGTGTATACTGCGTGTGCGTGCGTGTATACTGCGTGTGCGTGCGTGTATACTGCGTGTGCACGTGTGAATACTGCGTGTGCACGTGTGTATACTGCGTGTGCGTGCGTGTATACTGCGTGTGCACGTGTGTATACTGCGTGTGCGGGCGTGTATACTGCGTGTGCACGTGTGTATACTGCGTGTGCGGGCGTGTATACTGCGTGTGCACGTGTGAATACTGCGTGTGCACGTGTGTATACTGCGTGTGCGGGCGTGTATACTGCGTGTGCACGTGTGTATACTGCGTGTGCGTGTGTGTATACTGCGTGTGCACGTGTATACTGCGTGTGCGTGCGTGTATACTGCGTGTGCGTGCGTGTATACTGCGTGTGCGTGCGTATACTGCGTGTGCACGTGTGTATACTGCGTGTGCACGTGTGTATACTGCGTGTGCGTGTATACTGCGTGTGCACGCATGTATACTGCGTGTGCACGTGTGTATACTGCGTGTGCGTGCGTGTATACTGTGTGTGCACGTGTGTATACTGTGTGCGTGTGTGCATACTGTGTGTGCACGTGTGTATACTGCATGTGCATGCGTGTATACTGTGGGTGCATACTGTGTGTGCACGTGTGTATACTGTGTGTGCGTGCGTGTATACTGTGTGCACGTATGAATACTGTGTGTGCGTGCGTGTATACTGTGTGTACGTGTGTATACTGCGTGTGCACGTGTGTATACTGTGGGTGCATACTGTGTGTGCGTGCGTGTATACTGTGTGCACGTGTGAATACTGCGTGTGCGTGTATACTGTGTGTACGTGTGTATACTGCGTGTGCACGTGTGTATACTGTGGGTGCATACTGTGTGTGCGTGCGTGTATACTGTGTGCACATGTGAATACTGCGTGTGCGTGCGTGTATACTGTGTGTGCACGTGTGTATACTGCATGTGCGTGTGTGTATACTGTGTGTGCACGTGTGAATACTGTGTGTGCACGTGTATACTGCGTGTGTGTGCGTGTATACTGTGTGTGCACGTGTGTACACTGCGTGTGCGTGCTTGTATACTGTATGTGCACGTGTGTATACTGCGTGTGCGTGCGTGTATACTGTGTGTGCACGTGTGAATACTGTGTGTGCACGTGTATACTGCGTGTGCGTGCGTGTATACTGTGTGTGCACGTGTGTATACTGCGTGTGCGTGCGTGTATACTGTGTGTGCACGTGTGTATACTGCGTGTGCGTGTGTGTATACTGTGTGTGCTGTGTACTGTGTGTGCACGTGTGTATACTGCGTGTGCGTGCGTGTATACTGTGCGTGCACGTGTGAATACTGTGTGTGCGTGCGTGTATACTGTGTGTGCACATGTGAATACTGTATGTGTGCGTGTATACTGTGTGTGCACGTGTGAATACTGTGTGTGCGTGCGTGTATACTGTGTGTGCACATGTGAATACTGTGTGCATGTGCATATTGTGTGTGTATTGTGTGGGTATATTGTGTGCATGTATGTATACTGTGGGTGTGCGTGTGTGTATACTGTGCGTGTGTGTGCACGTGTGTATACTGTGTGTTCACTTGTGTATACTGTGTTTCTGTGTGTGCACGTGTGTATACTGTGTACTTGTGTGTATACTGTGTGTGCGTGTGTATACTGTTTGTGCACGTGTGAATACTGTGTGTGCATGTGCATATTGTGTGTATTGTGTGTTCACTTGTGTATACTGTGTTTCTGTGTGCACGTGTGTATACTGTGTGAGTGTGTATACTGTGTGTGTATACTGTATGTGCATGTGTGTAAACTGTGTGTGCATGTGTATGCTGTATGTGTGCATGTGTGAATACTGTGTGCGTGCGTGTGTGTATACTGTGTATACCGTGTATGTGTATGTACTGTGTGTGCACGTGTGTATACTATGTGTGCATGTGTATACTGTGTGCTTGTGTGTATACTGCGTGTGCATGTGTATACTGCGTGTGCATGTGTATACTGTGTATGCATGTGTATACTGTGTGCTTGTGTGTATACTGTGTGTGCACGTGTGTATACTATATGTGCATCTGTGTATACTGTGTGTGCATGTGTGTATACTGTTTGTGTGTGCACGTGTGTATACTGTGTGTGCCTCAGTGTGTGCCTGCAGTTACACTTGTGTTCGTGTGTACATGTTCTGTGCATGTGTGCACGCATGTACACACAACTGTCTTTTCAGCACTATACCCTGTCAAGGAAGAACAGAGCCGGTCCATAAGTAGAACAGTAGAAACAGACTTTGTTCAGGGTTATTGCAATAGGGGGAAAGAGACCCCAGCAGAGAACCGGCTCATCTCAACATGTGGGGAACAAGTTGGGATTTGTGGCCAAAGAGTCGGGGGGGGGGTCAGTGATGGAAAATCACTAAGAGGTGACATGGGGAGGGGGATTCTTGCCAGACTGGCTTACCAGGATTCTTGCTCTAGACAGGTCAGTAGGGGGCTGAGGAAGTAGATTAGACATCATCTTGGGGGGCGCTCTAAACCAACATAGTATCAGTCTCCCTAATGTGGGTGGGGCCGCCCAAAGACAGGGCACCCTGGCAGAGGCTGTGAGGGACATTCTGTTCCTTCCCCAGGAGACAT
Source organism: Ursus arctos (assembly GCF_023065955.2). NCBI lineage: Eukaryota > Metazoa > Chordata > Mammalia > Carnivora > Ursidae > Ursus > Ursus arctos. Next base: position 2,882,021 of record NW_026623067.1, on the reverse strand, counting down.
GGATGCCTTGGAACTTGCCAGAAAGCTGCAGGAGGAGGCCACGTGCTCCATCTGCCTTGACTACTTCAGGGACCCTGTGATGACCGCCTGTGGCCACAACTTCTGCCGCGAGTGCATCCAGCTAACCTGGGAGAAGGCCAAAAGCAGGAAAGGGGGGAGGAAGTGGAAGGGCTCCTTCCCCTGCCCTGAGTGCCGCGAGCTGTCCCCCCAGAGGAACTTGCGGCCCAACCGCCTGCTGACCAAGGTGGCCGAGATGGCGCGGCAGCACCCGGTCTTCCAGAGCCGGGACCTGTGCAGGGTGCACCAGGAGCTGCTGAAGCTCTTCTGCGAGGACGACCAGAGCCCCATCTGTGTCGTCTGCAGGGAGTCCCGGGAGCACCGGCCCCACAGGGTGGTCCCCATCGAGGAAGCCGTGCAGGAGTACAAGGTGGGTCCAGGGCGGGGGGTGGGAGGGATGCACCAGGAGGCCAAGTGCAGGCCTTAGGAGACAGGCAGGAGAATGGCTGCCATGACAAACAGTCCAAGTGCAGGACAGCGTGGCTGAAGTGTCCACAGGCTGCCATGACACACGGTTATTCAGAAGTCCCAGCTGATGTAGGTCCTGCCCAGGTCCATCGCGTCAGGGCTCCAGCCTCTTTGGGGGAGAGAGCTCGTCCTGGTTCCTGGGCAGCTGTCTTTGCCCTGCGTCCACAGGGCGGGAGGCGCAAGGGCACTAATCCCTTTCCTGGGGCTCCACCCTCGTGACCTCCGCACCCCCCCATCCTCACACCATGGTGCTGGGGTTAGGATTCAGCACAGGAACTTGAGAGGACACATGCAAACCACAGCAGACAGTAAGTACAGGGACACTCGCGGAGGAGAAGGGGCCTTATCCCAGGTGCCTCTTGGCTCCCACGGTCCTTTTTCCTATTCAGCCATAAAACTTCCCAGGAGAGGGGATTCATGGCATCTCTCACTTCTCACAAATTTGGGTGTTCAGTCAGAAAAGGGGAGCCCCGGGAGGATGTCTTTCTGCGGCTGTTCATTCTCAGTTGGCTGCAGCCCAAAATAACCCTTTTGCAAAAGGGGCACCTTTTGAGGGGCGTGTGTCCACCCCAGCACCCCCTCACGGTGTTGTCTGGGGGGTACAGCTTCAGAGGGTGCTGTCCAGATGCCAGGGGGTGAGGGGCCTCTGACCCCACATCCCACGGTCTGTGTGTCCCACAGCTGAAGTTGGAGGCGGATGTGGGGTACCTTCGGGAGGAGATGATGAAGACGGAGAAGCTGCAGGCCAGGGAGAAACAGACCTTGGCCGAGTGGAAGGCAGGTGCTGGGGGCTGGGGTGTGCGCACCTGGCAGCCCCGTGGGGTGGGAGAGCCCGGCCAGCGGCCCTGGAGCACCCGCAGGGCCTGCAGAAGCCCCGGAGGGCACAGGGGGGGTGGGGATCGCGGTCCCGTGCAGATGGGACCCAGGGCTCGAAGTCCCGCTAGAATCAGGATCCAGAACGTGTGCTCAGCCCAGGCTGGCTGTGCCACAGGCGCAGGGACGACGGCACACGGATGGGGGCACGCTGCTGTTTGGGGCCCCGCAGGCCACCCCCCAGATGCTCCCACCCCTCCCGGATGGCTTCTCTGTGGCTCGTCCCCTGACGAGCTGGGGTGGAGGGGCTGCTGGCATCCAGGCTGGTGGGTGCAGCCAGCCCGCGAGGGGACACCTGGGGCAGCAGGTCCCCAGGCGGTGCCTCACATGCACCCACCTCCCCACCCCCTGCAGGTGAAGGTAAGGGAGCAGAGACAGCGCATCCTGGTCGAGTTTGAGAAGATGGACCTCCTCCTGGTGGAAGAGGAGCAGCGCCTCCTCCAGGCCCTGAAGCAGGAGGAAGAGGAGGTGGCGGCCAAGCTGCGGGAGAGCGCAGCCGCACTGGAGAAGCAGAGCCATGCCCTGGAGAGGCTCCTGCTGCAGCTGGAAGACAAGGAAGTGCGCACACCACTGCAGACGCTACAGGTAGGCAGGTGCCCACTGACCTGGAGGGGGAGGGGGGCCTCAGCACCCTGCTCACCTGGCTGGAGGGGGAGGAGCTCAGGCCCAGGTGTGGTCAGGGTGGGCCAACTGCAGGAGCAAATACTAACAGGGAAGGCTTTGACTCAGTCAGCCGAGGCTACGTAACAAAAACCACAGGCCTGAGGCTCAAACAACACATTTATTCTCTCTGGGTCCTGGGGGCTGGGAGTCCGAACTCCAGGCATGGGCAAGGCTGGTTCTTCCCGAGGCCTCCCTCCTTGGCGTTACAGATGGCTGTCTCCTCCCTGTGTCCTCACAGGGCCGTCCCTCTGTGTGTCTGTGTCCCTAAACTCCTCTTCTTGCAAGGACACCGCTCTCATGGGATCGGGGCCCACCCTAGTCACCTCACGTTACCGTAACCACCTCTGTAAAGACCCCATCTCCAAATACAGTCACCTTCTGAGGTCCTGGAGGTTGAAGCTCTGGTGTGTGAATTTGGAGGACAGTCTGCCAGGCTCCAGGCCTGCAGACTGTCCTTTCCCTTCCTAGCCCAGGCAGGTGGCCTGGGGCAGCTGTCCTTAGCACCGTGATGTGGGGCGTGGGCACACTGGCCCAGATAGGCACCCATGACTTCACAGGGAGAAGGGAGTCATGTGACTGCCCCAGGATGGGAGCAAAGAGAGTGCAGCAGGGGGTATGGTGGCTGACAAGGGGAAATGTGTCAAGCACGGGAGCGATGGAATCCATAGCAACAGATAAGATTCTGCACACGCACAGACATGCTCCTACCCCAGAAGCAGATGTCGCCTGCAGGGCGCTGGGCATTCTGTTTGCCTGGGTCAGTCCCAGTGTTTGTCTGTGGTCCTGACCTCGTGTGGGCTTTGTGCCCAGGAAGCGGCCTGCTGCAGACGACAGGCCAGAGAGTTGCCCAAACTTTGGGGAATGTTGTGTCTTCCATTAGAAAACAGCTGTGTGCAGGCTAATACACGGACGTCTGACTCACTCAAGGCCCCATTCGGTGGTCATCGGTCAGGTCCCCCACCGCCCCTCGTGTGCAGACAGCTTCCAGGGTCCTCAGTTACGGGGGTGAGGAGACCCAAGTGGCCGGAGGATTCCTATAGGCAGCCACGGCAGGGCAATGCTCTGGAAAGTGGGCACGGGGCCCCAGAAAAGCATCACAAAGCCCTTCCAGCTGGGCAGCCCAGAAATGCAGACAGGACGCCCCAGAATCCTGACGAGGCCTTGCCCGTCTCCCTCCCCGCTCCGTCTCGCAGGCCTTGAAGGAGCTCCTGAGCAGGTACACGGCCACCTGCGGGGGAGGCAGCGATGGGCGCAGGGAGGGCTCCGCGTGGGGCCGGAGGGGACAGTGAACCTGTGTCCCCTGGAGGAAGAACAGCCTGAGTGTTCAGTACCCGGAGGCCACCCCCACCGTGCTGAGGACAGTCTGCAGGGTCCCCGGGCAGATAGAGGTGCTCAAGAGTTTTCAAGGTAAGAGGGGCCCAGGAGCTCTCGGCTAATGCCCACCCCACCCCTCGTCACTCACAGTGAGCCACCCATAGGGGCGACTGTCCTCTAATGCACGGTCACACTCTGGGCCCTGATGCTGCTCCAGGGCGATGCTCTCCGTCCTGTTCCTATGGTGACACGTGTGGAGATGCCCAAATGGCCCCCTGGCTCCCATCTCCTGAGCACCAACAATATGGACAGGTGGGGTAGGGACACAGCTGGACTCAGCCTTGGGGAGGCCCTAGGGGATGCTTAAGGCCAACAGGGATGATCCGGCCCCCTTTTCCCATGGCCCTGGGCCTGTCTACAGAGGATGTGGTGCCCGACCCCACCACCGCGTACCCCTACCTCCTGTTGTACGAGAGCCGCCAGAGGCGCTACCTGACCACCCCACTGGAGGGCGTGCCCCACAGCAAGGACAGATTCCTGGCCTACCCCTGTGCCGTGGGCAAGGAGACCTTCTCCTCGGGAAGGCACTACTGGGAGGTGGGCATGAACCTCACCGGGGATGCACTCTGGGCGCTGGGCGTGTGCAGGGACAACGTGAGCCGCAGGGACAGGGTCGCCAAGTCCCCTGAAAACGGGTTCTGGGTGGTGCAGCTGTGCAAGGGAAAGAAGTACCTGCCCGTCACATCCGCCCCAACCCCTGTCACGCTGGCCGAGCCCCCCAGCCACGTGGGGGTCTTCCTGGACTTCGAGGCAGGGGAGGTGTCCTTCTACAACCTGAAGGATGGGTCCCACCTGCACACCTACGCCGAGCCTGAATTCTCTGGCCCCCTGCAACCCTTCTTCTGCCTCGGGCCACCCAAATCAGGCCAGATGGTCATCTCTACAGTGACCCTGTGGGTGAAGGGATAGGGGCAGAGGCTGGGGCAGTGTGGGCGGCCCTGGTTTCTTGGGAAGGTGAGGTCGCCCAACTCAGCACAGGCCACCTGCCAGGGTTATCTCTGGTGACGCACTGTTGAGCCACCTGTCACGCGAGGCGGTTTCACAAAGATGAAATATAATCCTGATTCAAGCAGTGAAATGGTAAGAGGCTATATTCCACATGTCTCATAAAGGAAACTTTGAAAGCCGCCGAGTTTCCTAGCGGGCCGATTCTAGGCACGGACAGTACCAGGTGCGGTCCGGCGCGCCGGCATTTACAAGCGCCCACCTTGGCTGGAGCCAGCACGCGGGCTCTGCTGTGCTGCCCGTGATACATGCACAGCTGCGGCCTCCACCGTCCACCTGCTGTGTCCGCCATACATTCCATATTTGCACCTTGCCTGGGTGTGTGTGTGTGGGGGGGGTGATGGGAAAATGAAACTTTTCAACTGAATCCCTAAAAACCTCAGAGCTGTCCAGCCCTAAAGTTGCAGAAGCCGGGGCGCAATTCAGAGTAAGGGCCATGGGTGGAGAGACTCCTTTCCACCACCACCCCCATCCCCCGCGTTTCAGGCGCGTTCACAAACCTATGGCAGGCCGGTCACCCCAGAATCCCAGTATGCCTTCCCCAACAAGGCCAGAGTCCCTGCAGGCCGAGCCCCTCCCATCCTGATCGTGCCTGGCCCAGGGACGCACGGGGCAGGGCTTGGGGCTCGCCACCGCAGCCTCAGGCCCCTCTCGTCCTCGCAGTTGCTGTGCTGGGCGGGGAACCCGGTGAACGTGCGGGGCCCCCTTGGCTTACGTCCTGCAACGGGTCGGGACGCGAGAGAGAGGTGACCTGGGGTCTGGCGACTGCGCCGCCGCGAGGTCAGCGGGCGAACAGCCTCCAATTCTGGTCGGTCTGCGGGCCGCGTGACAGGCCTTGGCCAATCCGAGGCTAAAGCGGGTTGTTCCAAAAAAAAAAAAAAGAGAGAGAGAGAAAAAAAACCCAGCTGCTTCCTGCTTCCGCCGCGGCTCCTCTTCCTGTCCGCGTCGGGGATCCCTGCGCCCCGCGTCCCCGGAGTCCCGAGTCCCGCGACCCCCGTGCCCTGCGCCCCGCGTCCCCGGAGCCCACGACCCAGCTGTCGGACGCTTCGCGTCCCCGAGTCCCCCGGTGCCCTGAACCTCGCTTCCCCCGGAACCCCCGCGTGCCCGGTGCCCTGCTCCTCGCGTCCCCGGAGCCCCCGCGTCCCCGCGCGCTCCCCAGAGTCCCGGCGGCGAAGGCCACCGCCCGACCCGGCGGAGAGCGCCGCCTTCCTCCGCCCCACCGGCGCCATGGCCGCCCCCGACCTGTCCACCAACCTCCAGGAGGAGGCCACCTGCGCCATCTGCCTTGACTACTTCACGGACCCGGTGATGACCGACTGCGGCCACAACTTCTGCCGCGAGTGCATCCGGCGCTGCTGGGGCCAGCCCGAGGGCCCGTACGCCTGCCCCGAGTGCCGCGAGCTGTCCCCGCAGAGGAACCTGCGGCCCAACCGCCCGCTCGCCAAGATGGCAGAGATGGCGCGGCGCCTGCACCCGCCGTCGCCCGTCCCGCAGGGCGTGTGCGCCGCGCACCGCGAGCCGCTGGCCGCCTTCTGCGGCGACGAGCTGCGCCTGCTGTGCGCGGCCTGCGAGCGCTCGGGGGAGCACTGGACGCACCGCGTGCGCCCGCTGCAGGACGCGGCCGACGACCTCAAGGTGCGGGGCGTGGCGTGGCGTGGCCGCAGGCCCGGGCCGGGGGTGGGGGGTGGCGCGCTCCTTGCCGGGGCGCCGGGTGCTGCTGAGGGTGTGTGCGGGCAGCCAGTCCCAAACCCGCACCCTCCTGGGACGGGGACACCACTCGCCAGTGGGCCTCCAGCCTGGAGATCAGGGATAGGCGTGCTCTCTGGGAGGCGCAGGTCCTGCTATGACTACGCATGGTGGGAGTGTGGAGGGGACCGGGCAGGTGTGACTGCCCGTTGGCAGGGCTGGAGCTCAGAGCGTGAGAAAGCAGGAAGAGAAGCTTAGGTAGCTGGTCTCATAGGGACGTAGGCAGACTAGCACTCAGGCCTCAGAGGGTTGTGGGCGAGGCTGGGCTGTGGGAAGTCAGCCGGCTGGGATGGGTGGAGGGCAGAGCCATTGCCCTGGGGGCAGGTTGCCAGGGCTGCCACAGCTGCCAGGCTTTGTGAGTGGGATACTTGGGGCCACTTCTGCCATCTGACATACCAGGGATCAGCCCCACTTTGACTCGAGACTGAGGTGCCTCCATGTGTTCTGGAAATGCGTTTTTAAAAATCCAAACCAACTGTCACCCCACTGCTGAGAGCCTCGGGTCAGACACTCCCCGCGGCTGCTATCATCTGTGTTCCTCCCCCGACCTCAGACAGCCTCCAGGAACGAGGTATTGAGTACCTGGGTGGCACCCTTCCAGCTCTTAGGCTGTGGTTTGCACTTGCTTCATGGCCAGGAGCACGTGTGCTAGGATGCTCCGATGACATGGTTTGGCCAGTACTTGGTCACTTTGTCGCTGTCACAGAACAAATGGGTACCGATCTGCATCAGGGGACTTACCCTGACATAGATCTCTATAGTCTTGCTCCCCATTCTAAGGCACGACACACATGCAGGATACCCCACCCTTTGTGTTAGTCCCAGCAAGTGCGCACTCCTGTCACTGAGCGGAAACTGACCATGAGGGCAGATAGTGACCAGCAGCTCTCCAGAGGCCCCTCCCAGCCGGCCTGGGGCAGCAGTTACCCCTTCCTATTGTAGCAAAGACAAAACCTTTTTCTCTAACCTGTTAGGTTCGCTGCACGAGGCTTGCAAATTATACTAACAAAGGCAGAGTAATAAGTGAAAAGACATACAATTTTATTAGCCTTTTAAATCTCATATGGCACAAGGGGCTTCACAGAGAAGTGAACAACCCAGACTGAGTTTATGTTCCATTTTAACATCAAATGATAAAGTGGGGAGAAGGGGATTTGGGCTTCTAGGGCATATAGGGGGGAACTGATGGAAGACCAGGGTTATCTGAGTAATAAAGTCTGTTCAGGCAGACTCATCTGTGACAAAGAGTCATCTGTGCTGAGTGCTCTCCCCTTCCTGGTACAGACAGGGAGGCAGGAAGGCGGAGGGCAGAGGGCCCTTCCTACCTCTGCTGTTGGCCACTTGCTTCAGCTCCAGAAGTCCTTGTGTCAGAGAGGCCAACTCTGGGTGGCACACTCCGACCCCCTCCACTGTACTAGTGCCTGGTTGGTCTTCATCCTGGGGGTGCCCAGCAAACTGGCTTTACCTGCCCCCCATGGGCTATGCCTGGCATTCACATACCCTGGGGTGCTCGGTCCAGAAAGCTCCACCTCTTCAGGCCTGGGTCCAGCTAGAAGTTGGATGGAGCGCATAGGCAGGCAGCCCTGCACTGACCAGGGGCCTACAGAGCCCCGAGCAGGCATGGAGAAGTAAGGGGCTGGGATTCGGGCGAGGTCAGGAGAGCAAACACAGGCAAGGGCCCTAGGAGTCCAGGCTGTCCACTCGCTGGCTCATTTGAAGTTGTCGGGGTGTCATGCCCACGACTGTGGTTCCTGTCAGCCACTTCAGGCTCTGCTGGGGTTGACCGCTGACCGGAGCAGGGGCTAGGCCCACACAGCAAAGGTCATTCTGGTCTCCCTTTCCCGCAGGGGAAGCTGGAGAAGTCCCTGGAGCATCTGCGGAAGCAAATGGAGGACGCGCTGCTGTTCCAGGCCCAGGCTGAGGAGACCTGCGCCTTGTGGCAGGCAGGTGCCCCAGTGCCCTGGGGGGGTGGGGGGGGGGATGGCCGGTGCCTGAGCCCCCACGGAGGGTACTGCGGGTCTCAGCCTCATGCTGCTTGTGAAGAGGGATCCGTGTTCCAGACCCTGCGTACAGCCCACGTTGGGGGTGGGGCAGGCCCTCAGCTGTCCTGTCTGCCCTGCAGAAGATGGTGGAGAGCCAGCGGCAGAACGTGCTGGCGGAGTTCGAGCGACTGCGCCGGCTGCTTGCGGAGGAGGAGCAGCGTCTGCTGCAGAGGCTGGAGGAGGAGGAGCTGGAGGTGCTGCCCCCTCTCCGGGACAGCGCTGCCCGCCTGGGGCAGCAGAGCGCCCAGCTGGCCGAGCTAATCGCTGAGCTGGAGGGGCGCTGCCAGCTGCCGGCGCTGGGGCTGCTGCAGGTAAGCCACGTTGCACTCCTGGGGTGAGCACTGGGGGCTCTTGGCGGAGCCGGGGTCACCCACCTGTGAAAGGTGGGGGCGGGTTAGCTAGGTCTCCCGGGTGTGATTGTCCAGGTGTGGTTGCGGGTCCTGCGGAGTGGATACCGATCCTGAACTCCGCTGAGAACGACTGTCGTGCCTGTCCTGGAGCCCCTTTGTGCTCTGGCCGGGCTGCGTGGTGGGTGGCATCCAGGATCCGTGGGTCACCAGGCTGGCTCCAAAGGTTCGGGTCCACTGTATTGGGAAGAAAGGCCGGCAGGTGTCTCGTAGAAGTCCTGCATCAGCCCGATGTCAACCGGAGACTGCTCCTGGCTCCTGACCCCAGGCAGGAGTGAGGCTGCTGTGTGTGTAGCCCACGGGGTGACCCTCCTGAGTCCCAGACCTGAGAGCACCTTCAGGGACTAGGCAGAGGCTCTTGGCTGCCCTCCTGGGGTTTGAACTCGGTCCTTCCACCGCTGCTGAGACCTCAAGCGGTTTCAAGCCTGGGAAACAGGAAGAACCCCAGGCGCGTGTCTGGTAGGGGGTGAGGGAAGTAGGCTGTGGTCAGTGAAGTAGGGTCTGGGTGGCCAGCCAAGGAGGTCAGGGGAAGTGAATGGTGCTGGAGAAGCCAGAGGAAGTGGAGGTTCTGGAAAGAGGAGGGGTTGGCCCCATAAGTGAGATGAGAACCCCAGATCTGTATGAAACATGATGTGGGGTCTCAGCTGAGATGTTCCAGTGCGTGGGTGGTCTCGGCTGGTCTGCTGTACTCCTGGATTTCATACTAAAAGTGACCACCTGTGCCCCCACTGCCCCTCACTGCTCCCATCTGCTCGCCACTGCCCCCTACTTGCTTTCCACTGCCCCCACCCCCAACTGCTCACAGCTTCTGGCCCTGGATCTTTGCCTGGGTAGCCAGCTTCAGGGAGGAGTTTCCCGCCTTCCTCTCCTCACCACCCCCCAGCCCCAGGGCTCCTCTTGCCTGTGCTGGGGGTAGAGGTGGGGTCTGCTGCATGGAGGGGCAGGAGAGCAGCCCTGGGCAGCCCCCTGTTTACTGGTGTGAATAAGGGAGGTCAGGTGTGCCCTTACCATCAGACCTCAGTGTTAGGTGGAGGCCTGCCCCAGGGAGTGGCCAGGCCAGGTTCTGGCACCTGGGGTGGGCAGGGGGGTGTGTCCTCACGGGCAGAGGAAGTGAGGGTTTGGGTGACTTCTAGGAGGTCAGACCCCTGGGTTCCAGCTTCCCTTCCAAGCTCACCCTGTAGCCATCCTGTGTAGGTACACAGCCTTTTCCTAAAGGAACGTGTGTCTCCCCAAGGGGCTGGTGGTGTACATGGAGGCCAACCCCTTTCCTTAAGGTCAGGACCCCCCCCCCCCCGCATGACCCTCGGGGCAGGGAGGGTCTTGTGCAGTGTGTCCACACACACTGTCCTGAATGGGTAGGGCCTGTGATAACCAAGACTATCCCATTCACTTCCCAGTGCCCTGGGGTGGGCCACCTACCCCACAAAACTACCAAGGACAGACTGTTTCTGTTTGCCTGCTGCCCATGCTGACCTCCTTGTGCCCCAGGCCCTTTGCACATGTCTCTTCCAGTCCTGCACTCTCCCCCTCACTGTATCTTCAGAAGCCTGCATCTCCCTTATGTGTCTTGTCGTACCCTCCCACCAAGCAACCCACACACAGACCATTGCTTGTGTGTGTGCAGATCTCCCACCTTGAGGGAAACCCTCCACAGGCACCATGTCTTCCTTATTACCTCTGCATCCAGGTGTGTGGTCTGATGACTGGTGCAGTTAGAATCACTGTGGGCGGGCTTGCCTGTGATTGACAGTGTGGACCAGCCAGGTCCCTGCCATTCTCGGGGATTCCAAAAAGATCCAAGACCCCATCAGCAGCCAGTGTTTTAAGTTATTGAATGCTCTAGTCAGCTCGGGCTGCATAACAAATACCACAGGCTGTGAGATTTAAACAACACACAGTTATTGTCTCCTGGTCCTAGAGGCTGGAAGTCCCAGATCCAGGCATGGGTGGGGCTGGTTCTCCCGAGGCCTCTCCCCCTGGTGTGTACCTGCTGTCTCCTCCCTGTGTCTTCACGTGGTCAGCTGCCTGTGTGTGTGTGTGTGCCCAGATCCCTCTTCTGATAAGGACTCCAGTCATGCGTGATCCGGGCCCACTGTAGTGACCTCCTCATGCCCCACTCTGTAAAGACCCCATCTCCAAACACAGCCACATGCTGAGGTCCTGGGGGTTGGGCCTCCAACATTTAGATTCGAGGGACACGATCAGTCCGTGAGGCTGAGTGAAATGCTTATATGGGTCATTATGCGAGACCGGATCATCCAAGTGGAGAGGCCTCACCTGGAAGGTGGGTGTGAGTCAGGGGCCTGCAGGAGGGCAGGGCGGGCAGGTGCGTGGGAACAGGTGAGGCCGCGGGCTGGACAGACAGCCAGGTACCTGCGAGTCCTGGGAGGCCGGAAGCACTGGGCCCACATAGGCCTGGTTCCCCACTGGGCGGGCAGACAGCCCCCACCCCTGGGAGGCCAGGACCCCACCCACCTGTCCCACCATCTAGGGGTGCTGGGGACTCTGGCTGAGGGAGCCAGTAGCCAAGGCCCTGCATCCTCCAGGCACGCTGAGGGAGTGAGGCCAGGGCTGCAGGGCTGGCTGTGCCCAGGGTCTGTCCAGGGTCCCTGTGTCTGAGCTACACTGGGCGGCAGCCCACAGGTGGGTTCTGACCACGTGTGTCTGGCAAAGTGGGCAGAGCAAGGTTTTGGGGGCGCTGGCAGCAGGGACGCGGGGAGGCCCAGGGTCAGGGGACAGGCGCTGACGCCGCATGTGTCTCTCCCACAGGACATCAGGGACACCCTGCGCAGGTAGGAGCCCCGGCCTCTCCCCAGGGAAGATGGGCGGGGTGCAGGGTGGGGCTGTCTTGGGGGTGATGCCTGTGCTGCCCCTCCAGGGTGCAGGATGTGAAGCTGCAGCCGCCAGAGGTGGTTCCCATGGAGATGAGGACGGTGTGCAGGGTTCCGGGGCTGGTGGAGGCCCTGCGCAGATTCCGAGGTGGGTGCCGTGCGGTCCCAGCGCCTGCTGGCCCATGGGGCCAGGGTGGGTCGGCAGTAGGAGCGGACCTGGCCTCCCAGTGCACAGAAACCGGGGGTCTAGGCTGTTGGCTGAGGCGGGCGGGAATAGCAGTGGGGAGACAACCCCCCACCCCCGCCGGGGGCGTCTAACAGGTGCCAGAGCGCCTGCATGGACCCCAGGTGTGGGGAATGCCCACCTCCCCACTCCAGGAACTGAAAGATGTGGGAAGATGGATGTAGGAAGCCCCTGGGGTTTCTTCCGTCCTCTAAAGGAGGGCGCATCGCAAGGGAGCATGGACAGCTTTCTAGAACATTCCAAGTTGCGGGGACAAGCCCTTCGATGATTTTTTCAGAAAGGAACCCCCATAGGGCATGCTCAGCTCGCAGGCAGGCCCCGCAGCCGACCGCAGGGGTGCGCAGGCAGATCTGTCGGCTCACGGGGTGACCTCTGCCCCGTCTGCAGGGGACGTGACCCTGGATCCCGACACCGCCAACCCCGAGCTGGTCCTGTCGGAGGACAGGAGGAGCGTGCGGCGGGGAGACCTGCGGCAGTCCCTGCCCGACAGCCCCGAGCGGTTCGACCCCGGGCCCTGCGTGCTGGGCCGGGAGCCGCTCACCTCCGGCCGCCATTACTGGGAGGTGGAGGTGGGGGAGCGCGCCAGCTGGGCGCTGGGCGTCTGCAGGGAGAACGCCAACCGCAAGGAGAAGGGTGAGCTGTTCGCAGGCAACGGCTTCTGGATCCTCGTGTTCCTGGGCAGCTACTACAACTCCTCCGAGCGGGCCTTCGCCCCCCTCCGGGACCCGCCGCGGCGCGTGGGCATCTTCCTGGACTACGAGGCCGGACACCTGTCCTTCTACAGCGCCACCGACGGGTCCCTCTTGTACGCCTTCCCCGAGACCCCCTTCTCGGGGACCCTGCGGGCCCTTTTCTCGCCTCTGTCCAGCAGCCCGACCCCCATGACCATCTGCAGGCTGAAAGGCGGGCCTGGGGACTCGCTGGCCGCCCAGTGAGGGGGCCTCCCAGCTGCTCGGGAATCTGGGCGGGTCGTGCTGTCCTCTGAGCTGCGGAGGCGCTCACGGTGCCCGGCGGCGGTGTGGCTGCGCTAGCTAAACTGACCTCCTGCGCTCACTCCTGGAAGCGTGTGCCCGCGTGTGCAGGGCCAGCTGCATCCTGTCCTCTGGACGGAGGGCGCTGAGACACCCCCATTCACCAGTGCTGGGCCCTGGGCCTCAGGCTCCCGCCCCCCCTGCAGCCCTGGAGCTGCACCTCCAGAAAGCTGCCGCCAGGAGCAGGCAAGCCCCAGTGCCTGTGTGCGGGTCTGGTCCTGAGAAGGGGGGCGGGATGGGCTTGCCCTGCAGTGGCCAGGTACCGGGTGATGGGCAGACAGGCCAGAGGGAGCTGGGAGCAGGACACCCGGGCACCCTCGCCTGAACACAGACCACTGGGGGCTTCTGGAAAATGCTCTTCCCTGGCTCCCCTTGAAGGGGTTCAGGTAGGGCAGGCCCGTGGGCCCCCGGGGGGAGCAGGCACAGAAGCCCCTGGCCTCCCTCTGGGCTGCAGGGAGAACCCCAGCTGGAGTCACCCTCACAGTTTTCTCCTCGCTGGCCTGAGGGCCTGCTGAGCCCAGAACTCAGCGTACCTGGTTCCCAGTCCTTTCTGCCCTGCCTGGGGCAGGTGGGGCCTCAAAGAGGGCCCCCCCCTCTCGCTACCAGAGTCTGGGATTTGTCTCTGCTTTGTTCAGACTTTGTCGCCCTTCCCGAAGGTGTGCTCCAGCTTCTTGGTACCCCTAGCTTTTATTTATTGTAAGGACTGTTCTCACAGTAAATAAACTGTTGTCTGTGATCCAGTGTCTGCAGTTGGGGAGAGGGAGGACATGCATGGGGGGGGGGGTGACAGAGGCAGGACCCCCAAGGGCAAGTTCAGAGGCGCTTTCCTGTGTGTTCATTTCACACACCGGCCTCGGGAATTGTTTTCTTGTTTTTGTATAGAGGCTGAAAAATACTCCACACATGCCGCTGTGTTCAGTACTTTCCCATGTACTTGCTTATGCAATCATTCTCCCATTCTGGGGCTCTTTGCTGTTATTATATATATATGCACAACCTTTCCACCTTCGACGGTCCCTTCACATTACACCCCCAGGGGAGTGTTTCCTCCTGCGGAGCCGGGTTCTGGCAGTGTCTCCCACATCTCCCCAAACGACTTCCCTCTGCTTCACTCCCCAAAGCCGGGCAATACTGGCTGTCTTCCCCAGGAGCAAGATTTGGCTGTTAGGGTTTGGGACTTGCACAGTGGCCACCGGAAACCCAGCAGGTGGGACGCCCTCATGGGTAGGAGTGCGGACAAGCACACAGCCACACTTGGGACAGCAGGACAGACCCTCGGGCCACAGGTTGAGGACATCCTGGGTGCCAGTGTAAGGCTGGAAACTTTTCTCCACCCTTCTGAGGGCTTCGCTGAGAGCCTGTAATACAAGATCAACAATAGAAAAACAAGTTCTCGGCACCCAGACCTCATGTACCGGGGGGAGATAAGCTGAGGAAAACCAGGAACTTGGAGCGGCAGGCTGGAACTGCAGCTGCAGGGTCTTCAACAAACACGACTGTGTGAAGCCCTCGCAGGACGCGGGAAGAGGCGTTAGGCTTCAAGGCGCCAACCAAGCAGAGGTAAACAGTGTCAGACAAAGGCTAGTTAGTAGGATCCTGTAGACGCCCCCAGTGCCATGGCCTGGTTGATAGGGTCCCAAGTTCTCTCCCGTGACTCATGTCCTTCCTGGCATGGAGGAAGGAGACAGGGTCACCTAAATTTACATCCTGCTTTTAGGGAGGTCGAGGAAGGGCAGCTGCTTCTCGACTGGCCCCAGCTCAAAATAACCCTCCTGGCAAAGTGGGCTCTTCTCAGTGGGCATATCCTCCTACCCTTCAGCAGGTAGAACGAGAGTAAGCTTCAGGATGCCCGTTCACACGCGTGCACCCTAAATTCACAGGTTCGCTCTTTCCACACGTTCCACCTGCTTGACCCCGAGGACCCAAGGGTGCCATCTGCTGTTGTAGACGGTGGACAGACCTCTAGAGCGACAGGCAAGCTCCCGCCCCTGGAGCTGATGACCTGTGAGATGTCGGTGCTCACAGCTGTGAGCTCCGCCACCGGTTCTCCAGCCCCCGCGGTGGGCGAGTGCTCTGGAGGCAGAGAAGCAAGGATGCCAGTGCAGAGCCAGGATGTACAGGGTGTGGTCAGCCAATCTAGAGGCTTCCAAAAATAACCCTACATACAGCCAACCAGACCTGAAGTGCCCAGAGGCCTTGTTTCCTGTGGGCTCAGCCGCCCAATGGGAAGATGGAGAGAATGCAGGTAGAAAAGAGAAGCAGGCCTTCTGGGTTGTGATTAGTGGAATGAAGAAAATATTCAGGAGTGGGGCGCCTACTTCTGCACCTCTCCAGGTCAGCAGAGTATCCACAAGGTGGTCTCCACCGCCAAAGCGGTGTCTGCTCTTGTTCCCTCACATGCGAGACGCCTTACTGCACTGATTCCGACAGCAAGTCTGGGAGGCTTCACACCGGAGGCCTCGGGAAAGCGGGGCGGAGTCTCTGAAGAAAGCACAGCCCGGATCAGAAATACCTAATCGCACTTCACCTGCTGCCCACGTACAACCGGGCGATTTCGTACACTTCGGTAGAGTTGCGCACCCAGCAGCACGCATCCCCACACCGGGCGCGCTGGAATCATTCCCAGAGTGGAGCTCGTCCGCGCCCACGGCCTCAGCCGCACTGCCGCGCTCGCGCCACAGAACCCGCCCCCCGAGTCCGCACGACCCGAGGGTCGTTCTGGGGGTGCAGCGGGCGCCTGGAGCCCGAAGGTCCGGGTGGAGGACAGCCCAGTCCCACCTCGCAGCGCGCAACCGCCCCACCCATCACTCCTGCATCTCACGCATGTGTCCCTACAGCCCCCAGGCTCCACGACCCCCCACACCTCCCCCTGCACCGCCGCATCCTCCGCATCCCTGGGCCTCCTTCTTCCTCCGAGATCCCCCGGTCCTCCCACCCCGCCCCCCAGTCCCTGCTTCGCACCCCACACATCTCCCACATCCCTCCCCGGATCCCCGCCTTTTCTATCCCCCTCCAGGTACCCTATACCCACCCTGCTCCCCGCGCCCCTGTCCCCACGTCCCCATAGCGAGCAAGCCCGCCTGAGTCCTCTCCTTCCACCCCTGCACTGACCCTGCTCTGCACAGCCAGAGCCCCCTCCCGATGACCCTAGTACCCGCCGCCTAATTTTCACGCTGCAGAATCCAGCTGTTTCAGGTGCACATTCCTGGCCGGGGAAACCCCGCTCGGTTGTCTTCATGTTGCTGGATTCAGTTTTCAGGAGTGTTAATTCGTGCTGGGTAACGTGGGTCTGCAGCTGTCCGGTGGCCCTCAGTTCCTGCCCCACTAGTTTCCGAGCCGGTTCACGCAGGACTGCTCTTTCCTCCTTGGTGGTTTTTCCAGCGAAGCCTGCGGATTCCGGGCTCTTCTACTTTCTGTTACTATTTCTGTGTCGTTGCTCCTTGCAGGTCTGTTCAGATTCTCCACTTCCTAAGCAACGTTTCTCCTCTTTCATTTTTCATTTTGGTGATTTTCTTTTTTTTCCCCCTTGGTCAGTACAACTAACATTTTGTCAAAATGATTTTGATATTTTCAAAGAACAACTTTCTGTTTCATTTGGTATTTTCTAGTGTTTTTGTTTTTTGTTTCGGTGATTTCCACCCTTGTCATGATTCCCTCGTTTTTGTTCACTTTGGGTTTGGTTTGTATGTCTTTATCTCTGTTTCTAAGACTTGATTTCAGGCTGTTCTTCTGTTCCAACGCAGACATGTGGGGCTATAAATGTCCCTTTAAACACTGCTTTAGTTGTATCCCATTAGTACTGATATTCTATTTTCACCTACCTCAAGCCCAAAGTACTTTCTAATTATCTTCATGATTTCTTTTTGACACATGGATTATTCAGAAGTACATTAACTTGCAAATATTTGTGGCTTTCTCAAACTTCCTTCTGTGGTTGACTTCTGGTAGACTTTGTATGCTGTTTACTGTCTTGCAGCCCTGGGCATGGTCTGCCCTGGAGAGGGTTCCAGGGGCACCTGAGCTGGAGTGTGTCTGCTGCTGCTTCAGTGGAGTGATCTATTGTACCAGTGTTTGTACCCTCGGGGTTTTAATTTATCAGGGTGACTCAGTGGTGACAACATGGAAAGAAGAATTTGTTACTGATATTTCTCAAGAGAAACGGGTATGCCATACTACACCGGACCACATGGGGAAGAAGTAGTTTGGGTAGGAGGCAGTAAGGAGTGGAGGGAGAGAGCCCGAGTGTTTACCCTGGTTTTCACCAGAAAGAGAAGCAGGACGACAGGGCAAGCAGCTTAGATTAGCTGGTTTGAGAAATTCTGGTGAGCTGTGGGGCCTAGGGGCTGGTTGTCTGGTACCTGGCCCTGCGTGGGTTCAGGGCATGAGAAATATTGGCTTGGTGTTTGGGAATCAAAGATGGCTGGTGGTGGGCTCTGCATTGGATAATTTGCTTATGAAAGAAGAGCCCTTTGCTATCTCTAAGGCTTTGCTAGCCTGTGTAGGGATAATCTTTCCCCCAGTCAGAGAGGACATAAATGCCAGAGAATGAAAAATACACAAGAAAAGAAAATCTAATTAATACAACTGGCACTGTGCTGAGTGCATACCAAATAGACCAATCTAGAATCTGAGGAGACAGGAAGCACACTCACGGATGTCGAATTTGTCAAGTTGCTCCATGGTGTATGCTAATTCTATATTCTTGCTGATTGTGCCTGGTTATTCTGTCCACTCTTGAGAGAAGGCTACTGAAATCTCCAGCCACTATTGTTCAAGTGTCTGTCTCTCTCTTTCATTCTGGTAGTTTTTGCTTCAGGAGTTTGGAGCCTCCATTGTCAGGTGCCTATATGTGTATAATTGTCATATCTTTGTGATGAATTGAATTTTTATTATTATAAAATGTTCCTCTTTCTATAGTAACGCTTTTACTTTTATAGTTTATTTTCTATTACTTTATTATAAGCACTTCAGCTCTCTTTTAATCATAAGAGAGTTTGCAAGGTATATCATTTTTCAGCCTTTTGATTTTAATCTATTTCGTCTTAATTTAAAGTGTGTCCCTTATAAACACAACTTTTATTTATCTGTTTTGCGTTTTTGTTTGATGACAATCTCTGCTTTTAGTGAGAGTTTTTGATGAACTCTCATTTAATATGATCTTAAATTGCTTTACACAGGTCTGTCACTTTGCTACTTATTTTCTGTATCTTGTCTTTTGTGTTCGTCTATGCTCCTTTGCCAGTTTCTTTTATATTAAATAAATATTTTCCAGTGGTCCATTTTAATCCATTTCTATTGGTGGTTCTTACTGGTTGCTTATGGGATTGCCATATGCATCTTAATTTATCACAATTTACATCAGATCAATACTTAATTCCAGTAAAATATGGAAGTTTTTATTCATTATAAGTCCATTTACTCTCCCTTCCTGTATGTGTGTAGATAGATAGATGATGGATAGATTGATAAATAATGGATAGATGTGCCTATATGTCTATGCCCAATGATACAATGTTATCATTATTGCTTTATAAAATCTGAGGTATTTTAAAGAAGGTAAGAGAAAAAAAGAGAGACATATTCATAGAGACTTTTACATTAGCCTACATATTTATCACTTTGAGTACTTTTTATTTCTTCCTCTGGTTAGCATCACTTTCTGGTGTCAATTCCTCCCCCCAGTATAGTTCCTTTCCCCCCTGTCTTCTGTGTGCTTTTATTGTTATATACGCTAAATCTTTATGTTATATCCCAGCAGTAGGATTTTTTTAAAGATTTTATTTATTTATTTATTTGAGAGAGTGTGTGAGCGAGAGAGAACACAAGCCGAGGGAGAGGGAGAAGCAGACTCCTTGCTGAGCAGAGAGCCCGACGGGGGGCTCAATCCAGGACCCTGCGATCATGACCTGGGCTGAAGGCAGATGCTTAACCAACTGAGCCGCCCAAGTGCCCACCCCCAGCACTAGGATTTTATAATTACTGTTCTATGTGGTTGTTTCCTGAATCAGTGAAGAGCAGATTTTATTGATGTTGTCTTTTATATCCACCTATGCAACTATCTTCACTGTGCTTTTTATTTCTTCATGTAGATTTGAGTTTCTTTGGGGTAAATTTCTTTCAGCCTGAACAATGTCCTTCAGGATTCCCTGTAGGACAAAAGTCAGCTCAAAACAAATTCTCTCAGTTGTTCGTATATCTGGGAATATCATTATTTCATCTTCATTTCGGAAAGACAGTATCTGTTTCCTGTTTATAATTTCTATCTTCTTCCTAATGGTCTCTATTTTGATCATTTTCATCTATATGGGTCTATATGGATCACCGTTATCATACTTTTTTTTAAATTATGTTCAGTTAGCCACTGTATAGTACATCATTAGTTTTCGATGTAGTGTTCAGTGATTCATTAGTTGACTGTAACACCCAGTGCTCATCACAACACGTGCCCTCTTAGTACCCATGACCCGGTTACCGCATCTCCCCATCCCCCTCCCCTCCGAAACCCTCAGTCTGTTTCCCGGGGTCCACCGTCTCTCATGACTCGTCTCCCTCTCTGGTTTCTCCCCCTTCAGATTGCCCTCCCTCCCACTATGGTCCTCCGTGATATTGCTTATGTTCCACATATGAGTGAAGCCATATGGTTATCATACTTTTAAATCATGTTATTTTTGTATTGAGATGTCTACTGATATTTTGGGGGACGTTATTTAAATTCCACTTAGTTAACATATAG
The DNA here is from genome assembly GCF_023065955.2 of Ursus arctos. NCBI lineage: Eukaryota > Metazoa > Chordata > Mammalia > Carnivora > Ursidae > Ursus > Ursus arctos. Next base: position 2,862,547 of record NW_026623067.1, on the reverse strand, counting down.
GGTAATATTAGTTTCAGGTGCACAATAAGGTGATTCAATATCGTACTTCCATACGACCCCTGGTGCTCATCACACGTGCCCTCCTTAATCCCCAACACCTGTTTAACCGACCCCCCACCCACCTCCCCCCTGGTAACCATCAGTGTGTTCCTTATAGCTAGGAGACTGTTTCTTGGTTTGCCTCTCTCTCTCTTTTGTTTTCCCCTTTGCTCATTAGTTTTGTTTCTTAAATTCCATATATGAGTGAAATCATGCCTACTGATGTTTTTTAACTAGGACTAAAAACATATAACAAAATTAACCATCTTAACCTTTTTAAGTGGACAGTATAGCAGTATTAATTATATACACAGTAGAAATTTTTTTTCTGGTGAGATTGAAATTCTATACCCATTGAGTAACAACTTCCTTTCCCCGTCCCTTCTGCTGCCGGCAGCTACCATTCAATTCCTTGTTTCTAAGAGTTTGACTACTCAGGTACCTCACAGAAGTAGACTCATGCAGTATTTATCTTTCTGTGTCTGACTTATTTCACCTAGGATAATGTCCTCGAGGCTTGTCCATGTAGTCGCCGGTGTCCGGATTTCCTTCTTTTCAGTGGCTGAATACTATTCCGTCATGCATAGAGACCACATTTGCTTTATCCATTCACCTGTCCATTGCCATCCAGGTTTTTTCTACCTCTTGGTTGTTGTAAATAATGCTACGGTGAGCATAGTTGGGCAAATATCCCTTTGCGATCCTGTTTTCAAATCTTTGGGATACATACCCAGAAGTGGAATTGCTAAATCACATGGTAATTATATTCGTAATTTTTAAGGAACCTCCTTATTGTTTTACATCAGAAGTGTGCCATTTCACGTTCCCAGGAACCATGCGCATGAGTTCTCATTTGTCCACATCCTTGCCAACACTTGTTCTTTTCCGGGTGGTGGTGGTTTGAACAGAGCCATCCCCATGAGTGCAAGGCGACATCTCGTTGTGGTTTTGACTTGCATTTTGCCCTGGTGATTAATAATGCTCAACACCCTTTTATATGCTTGTTGACCTTCTGTATATCTTCTTTGGAGAAAAATTAAGTCTTTCAAGTCCTTTACCCAGTTTAAAAATATGATTACTTATTGGTTTTGGTGAGTTTTAGAGTTCTCTATATATTCTGAATATTAACCCCTTATCAGATATACGGTTTGCAAATATTTTACCACATTCCTTAGGTTGCCTTGTCACTCTGTTGCTTATTTCCTTTAATGTGTACAAGTTTTAAATTTTGACATAGTCCCATTTGTCTATTTTTGCTTTTCTTGCTTGTGCTTTTGATGGCATACCCAAGAAAGCATTGTCAAATCCATTGTCATGAAGCTTTCCCCCTACGTTTTATTCTAGTTATACAGTTTAGGTCTTTGATCCATTCCGAGTTAATTTCTGTACATGGTATAAAGTAAGAGTCTGACTTCATTCTTGTGCATGTGGATATCCAGTTTTCTCAGGACCATTTTTTGAAGAGAAAACACTTTCCCATTGGCTAGCCGCGGCACCCTTGTCAAGGATTGTTTGGCCATATACGCAAGAACTTATTTCTGGGCTCTCTACCCTGTGCCTTTGGTCAATGTCTGTCTTTATGCCAACGTGCCACATGCTTTGATTACTCTAGCTTTGTGGTATGTTTTGAAATCAGGAAGTTGGAGCCCACCAGCTTCGTTTTTCTTTCTCAAGATTGTTTTGGCTATTTAGGGTGCTTTGAGGTTCCACATGAATTTTAGAATTTTTTTTCTCCTTCTGCAAAACGAAAATGTTATTTTTAACAGGGATTGAATATCCTTGATTCTGTAGATCACTTTGGGTAGAATTGGCATTTTAACAGTATTAAGTGTTCCAATCCATGATCATGGGATGTCTTTCCATTTACTTGGGTTTTCTTTAATTACTTTCAGCAACGTTTTGCAGTTTTTATAGTACACAAGTCTTTCACCTCCCTGGATAAGTTTATTCCTAGATATTTTGTTCTTTTTGATGCTATTTTAAATTTTCATATTTTGAACCATCCTTGCACTGTGGTATAAATCCAATTTAGTCATGGTGTATAATCCTTTTAATGTATTGTTAATTCAGTTTCCTCATATTTTGTTGAGGATTTCTGCATCAGCATTCATGAAGAATATTGGCCTACAGTTTTCCTTCCTTGTCATGTCTTTGTCTGGCTTTGGTAATAGGGTCATGCTGGCCTCATTAAATGAGTTTAAGAGGGTTCTCTCCTCTTTAATTTTTTGGAGTATTTTGAGAAAGTTTAGGTTAATTTTTCTTTAAATGTTTGATAAAATCCTCCACTGAAGCCATTTGGTCCTAGCTTTTTTTTGTTGGGAAGGTTTTGATTCCTGGTTAAATATCTTTATGAGTTAGAGCTGTGCTCAGAATTTTTATTTCTAAATGATTCAGTCTTGCTAGGTTGTATGGTTGTAGGAATTTACACATTTCTTCTGGATTATCTAATTTATTGGCATTCATTGTTCACAATAGGCTCATCTGATCCTTTTTATTCTTGTGGCATCAATTATAATCTTTTCCATTTCTCATTTTTGTTATTTGAGTCTTCTCCTTTTTTCTCAGTTGTTCTAGGATGTCTAGTTTGTCAATTTTGTTGATCTTTAAAAAAAAAAACCCTCTCAGTTTCAATGAATTTTCTATAGTTTTCTATTCTGTTTCATTAATTTTTCTTCGAATGTTACTTTTTTCTGTTAAATTAAAGTTAATTCATTCTTCTTTTTCTAGTTCCTTAAGGTGTAGAGTTGGATTATTGATTTGAGATCTTTCTTGCTTGCTTTTTTTTCCCTTTTTTTTTTTTTTACTCTAGGTATTTATCACTATAAACCTCCCTCTTAGCACTGCTTTTGCTGCATTCGATATGTTCCAGCATGTTGTGTTTTCGTTTGTCTCAGTGTAGTTTCTAATTTCCCTTGTGATTTCTTCTTTGGTCCATTTGTTATTCAAGAGTTGGTTTGGGGCGCCTGGGTGGCTCAGTCGGTTAAGTATCTGTCTTCAGCTCAGGTTATGATCCCAGAGTCCTGGGATCGAGTCCCATGTATTGTTCTCTGCTCACTGGGGAGTCTGCTTCTCCTTCTCCCTCTGTGTTCTCTCTCTCTCTCTCTCTCAAATGAATACATAAAATCTTCAAAAAAGAGTGTTTGATTTCCACTTATATACAGTTTTTTTTCCTGTTTTCCTTTTGCTGTTGATCTCTAGTTTCATTCCATTGTGGTCAGAAAAGACAGTCGGTATGTCTTAATCTTTAAAATTTGTTAAGACTTGTTTTGTGGCCCAACACATGGGATCTATCCTGGAGAAAGTTCTGTGTGCACTTGAGAAGAAGGTCTGTTCCACTGCTTTTGAGTGCAGTGTTCGGTATATTTCTGTTGGGCCCAGTGAATCAGTAGTGTTGTTCAAGTGCTCTGTTTCCTTAGGCATGTACTGTCCTGTTCTTCGGTCCATGGCTGAAAGTAAGGTGTCAAAATTTCCTACTAGAATTGTATTACTATCTATCTCTCCCTTCAGATATGTCAGCATTTGCCTCACATATGTGGGAGCCCTGCTGTGGAGATGGGGAGTGGAGCCACCCCAGGCTAACATGCCACAGCCCATCCTTGCCAAGGTTCAGAATATTCTCGTGAACAAATGCTTTCAATTTGTTGTATGGTTTCAGTCAATTTCCAGTCTTTTTTTTTTATTTTTTTTTATTTTTTTAAAGATTTTATTTATTTATTCGACAGAGAGAGACAGCCAGCGAGAGAGGGAACACAAGCAGGGGGAGTGGGAGAGGAAGAAGCAGGCTCATAGCGGAAGAGCCTGATGTGGGACTCGATCCCGGAACGCCGGGATCACGCCCTGAGCTGAAGGCAGACGATTAACCGCTGTGCCACCCAGGCGCCCCAATTTCCAGTCTTTATATAGTTCTTTTGACAACTTCGTCCTGTTTTGGTGTTACCTTTCCTGTTTTGAAAGAGAGTTCCTCAGTCAGCCATTTTTTGAGTGGTTGGGCAGTCTCCCTGCTCCTCTCTTATTTGTACAGGAAAGAAGAGGCACTAAGAGGTGGATTTTATGGACCAGAAAAGAGATATGTGTCCTACAGCTTAGCTGGTGCTGGAGTTCTGTCCTCCTCCAATGCACAGCCTTCCCAGGATCCATTCAGGCACTGGGATAATGTGTCACAGACTGAGGTGCCTTGGGGCCATCAGCTCCACACCCTTGCCTCGGTGGCCATGTCCCCAGCACCCAGCAGACCGTAAGCGGACACTTTCAGAAATCTGCAACCCAACTCCAAATTTCTTGTGATGCAACAAAAATAACGAACATTGGAGACAGTTACGTTCTCATCATTTCCTGTCCCATTTGGCATAAAGTGAATTTTACTCAAATTTTTTTTCTAGATGGTTCTGTATGAATCTCTAAACTAATTTTTAAAAATATTTTTGCATAAGCATCCTGGATTAAGAATTACCTAATTAAGAAGAAGTTGTAACAAAAGTACTATGAGACAATCAGATTTTTAACTTCTAAATTAATATTATTTGAGATTCTCTAACTATATAACTATAAAGACAGCCAATAGCTCAAGATCTACAATAAGGACACTATGTATCTCATTTATAGATTATTTCATTTTTTAAAAAGCTGTCATTAGAGGTGCCTGGCTGGCTCATTCAGTGAAGCATGCAACTCTTGATCTCAGGGTCAGGAGTTCAAGCCCCACATTGGGTGTAGCAATTAGTTAAATAAATAAAAAATATTTTTTAATGTTTACAAATAAATAAAATGTTATCATTAATAAGCTGGCCCAGTAAACTCCTTTAAAGCCCTTGGTTTTAATTCTAAATTGTGATCATCCAAAAATAACATTCATTTACTTATCCAACCAGCAAATATTCATCAAGTACCTATTTTAGCCTGCTTGGGCCATCATAACAAAATACCCTAGACTGGGGGGCTTCCATAACAGATATTTATTTTTCTCATCTATTTGGTTCCTGGCAAGAACCTCTTCTTGGCTTGCAGACAGCCACTTTCTTACTGTGTCCTCACATTGTAGAAAGAGAGAACTCTGGTCTCTTCCCCCTCTTATAAGGACACTAATTCCATGATGGAGGCTTTACACTCATGACTTCATCTAAACCTAATTACCTCTCAGTGGCCCCACTTCCTAACACCACCACATTGGGGGTTAGAGCTCCAACATATAAATTTTCGTGGGAACCCAAACGTTCAGTCCATAATAGTACCTGTATCTCATGGGCATTACTTCTGGGGCTGGGGACACAGTAATGAACTCAGACCCTCTGTCCTCATGGAGCTAGAATGTGTCTCCTGGAGAAATGGTTGATAAAACAGAGTCTTCCATTGCATAAGCTGGGAAGGACAGACATATTTACCCAATAGCACATTAAAGTTATATATTTAGGTGACTGTTAGATCACATCTTCATAACAAGTGATTTAAACCAAATCTGGTGTGTTTTATAGCAACCCAGAAGGCAGACTGGGGAGGGGGGTAGAATAAACCCCCTCTGAGGAATATGAGCAATGGGAGTGCTCATTGCAATATAAAGAAAAACCAGGATAACATAGGATAACTATTCTAAAATAACACAGAACAACCCAGAATCTTTGTTCCACACATAGGTGGTTGAGTGTCTCCTGGGTCCTGAGATACCAAAATGGACACTGCCCTAGAGCAGGAGGGTGGCCGGCCAGATGGACTTGGAAGAAGAAGTGGAGCTATGAATGGAGATAAGGTTCTGAGAAGCAGACGTGGCTGTCTGGGTCCACCTTACAGAGAACATGCTGGAGCATGAGGAGGGTTGGCGAGGGGGCAAGGGGTTTGAAGGTGAAGATAAGTAAGACTGGCCTTTTTCTACAAGCACTGGGAAGCCACTGGAGGGACAGAATGAAATTTGTGTTTTGAAAGGTCATTGTGGCATGGACAGCAGGTTAGAAAGCTAACTGGATGCAGAGGCAGTGGATAGGATACTTTTGCCACAGAGACAAGAGATGTTGGCTTGAATTGAGGCGATGGCCATGCAGATGGGGTAGGGGAAGGAAGCTCTGACAGACTCAGGGCATGAGAGAAGGAGTGGAGGGCTGGATTGGCTAATGGGAGTGAGGGAAAGAACAGAGGAAGACTGGTGCCTAGGCTTCCAGCTTGAACATCTGAGAGATGATAGAGCCCCAGATGGGGTTTGGGCCAGGTTGGGTGTATCAGGTAGAGCCTGGTAGAGGGGATCTTTGAGGCCTCCAAGCAGAAGGGTTGAGTTGTTAGTTAGCCAGGAGTTTTGAGTTCAAGAATAGTCATGGCAAATGCTGTTTGGGAGTGCTCAAGACCACTGTCAGGCTCAGTGATTACCTACAAGTACTCTCAGAACTCAGCAGAGTTTATTTTGGTTTATTATGGTTTATTATGGAAAAAGGACACAGGTGAAAATTGTCCCAAAGAAAGAGGCACATGGGGCAGGGTCCAGGATACACCCAGAACAAGCTTCCAGTTGTCCTCTCCCGGTGGAATTGTGGGTGGCCTCTACGGCCCCAGCAAGCATATGTGGCAACATACATGGAGTGTTGCCAGCCAGGGCAGCTCATGGAGCCTTGTGGTCACACAGACTTGGTTGATGGTCTGCACAGTGGACCTCCATACTCTAGCCTGTCCAGGGGTCGAGCTGATGCTGCATAAGTCTTGACATCTTCATACGAGTTTGAGCTACTGTCTAATTCTTTTCATTTCAATCTCAAGGACTCCCACTGGCATTTTTTTGTAGAGCAGGTTTAGTTTTAATAAGCTCTCAGAGCTTTACACCTGAAACTGATGTAACACTGCTTGTTAATTATAATTTAATTTTAAAAAGACTTTAAAAAATAAACTCTCTCACATTTTGTTTATCTGTAAATGCCTTAATTGCTCCCTCACTTTTTTTAGAGAGAGGTGGGAGGGGCAGAGAGAGAGTAGAGAATCTTAAGAAGGCTGGGTATGGGGTCCAATGTGGGACTCAATCTCGTGACCCTGAGATCATGACCTGAGCGGAAATCAAGAGTCAACACTTAAAAACTTAGCCATCCAGGTGCCCCTCTCCCTTATTTTTGAAGGACAGTTTTTCCAGCTACAGAATTCTTGGTTGATAGTTTTCTTGTCTTTCACACTTTTCAGTACTGCCTTCTGACCTAAAAGGTTTCTACTGAGAAATGACTTATCATCTTATTTAGAATTCCTTGTATGTGATGAGTTGTTTCTCTCTTGCTGGTTTGTTTGTTTGTTTGTCTTTCTCTTTCAACAGTTTGATCATAATGTGCTTCAGTGTGGGTCTCTTAGTTTATCCTATTAGGAATTCATTGAACTTCTTGGATTTTTAGTTTTCTGTATTTTATTAAATTGAGGTGTATTTAGCTGTTATTTCTTCAGATAATCTCTCTGACCTTTCTCTGTCTCTATTCCCTTTCTGGGATTCCCATAACGCATGTGTTGGTACCTTTAATGTTGTGCCACAATCCCTTAGACTCTGTTCACTTTTCTTCATTTTATTTCTTTCTGCTCCTCAGGCTACATAATTTCTTAAAATTCACTGTTTCTTTATTCTGCCTGCACAAATCTGTTAAAATTCTCCTTTTTCAGGCAACCTGGCTGGCTCAGTCAGTAGAGTGTACAACTCTTGATCTCTGGGTTGTGAGTTCAAAGTCCACTTTGGGTGTAGAGATTACTTAAAAATAAAATCTAAATAAAATAAAATAAAAATGAATTCTCTTTTTCCTGTATTTTCAGCTCAGTAGATCTTTTCATTTTTAATATAACTTCTATCTCTTTGTTGGATATTCTTATTCTGCTCATATTTTCCCCCCTGAATTCTTTTTAGTTCTTTGCCTTTGTTTTCTTTTAGCTCTTTGGTTATACTTAAGGCAGTTGTTTCAAAGTTTTTATTTAGTAAGTCCAATATCTGCACTTCCTCAGGGACAGTTTCTGGAAATTTATTCTGTACCATTGAATGGCCCATTTTTTTCTTCTTTCTTTGTATGCCTTGTGATTTTTGCTTTTGTAGAAAAGTGGGCATTTGCAACAACAGCCACTTCCACATGTCTTTTCATGTTGCCTCTGTGCTGGGCAGTTCCCTACTGATTAGATGAACATGCTCCAAGCCTGGAGATCTGTTCAAAGTGAAAGCTCAAGGTCTTCTTGGGACTTTGCTGATACATCTTGCCTGGAATTCACTGGCTTTTTCAATTCTTTTGTACACATGACTGCTTTTAAATGTCTTAATTTCTCGAAGAGTCTCACTCTAGCTTCTCCTTGGGATCTGAGATTCTATCTCTTGTATGTCTCCACCTGTAATTTCTTGCCATAAATACCTGTAAGTTGGCAGTCTCCCTGCAGCTTTCATGATCAGCGTCTGCCCCTTTTCTCCATTTGAGATCCAAGTTAGGCAAGATGTAGATCAGTCTTTCAGGCAGTCACCAGACTGGTAAGACCATTGCATATAAGGTCAACCTTGCTCCACCTGGTTCAAGGGAGGGAACTGGGAACTAAACTGCTTGGTCCTTCAGACCATGATTGTGCTGTGCTGGAGAAGGAGCAGGCTGTGCAAACAAAAACACCATTTGTTTGATCTTTCATTCCATTTGGAAGGTGGTCTTTTCATGATTGGGCATTTAGCTTGGTTGTTGCAAACTTTGATTGTTTTGCAGAGCTTCTATAAGGTTATTTTAGCCAGTCTCTGTTTTTGTTTTGTTTTTTATTTTTCTAATGGAGAATAAAAATGGAGATTCCTAATGTGCCATTTTACAAATGTCACTCTCTTACATGGGTTAATTTTTGAATGTTAAACCAACTTAGTGTTCCTAAGATAAGTCTTACTTTATCATCATGATTTTCTTTCTTATATATTGTAGGATTCTATTTGCTCATATTTAGTCAGGTATTTTTTCTTCTTTTTTCTTGAAGTATAATTGACATACAGCGTTATACTAGTTTCAGGTGTACAATATAGTGATTTGACAATTCTATACACCACCCGGTGATCATCACAAGAAGTGCAGTCACCATCTGTCACCAATGTAATTATAATCTTACTGTTCACTTTTCATCTCCATGACTTCTTTATTTTGTAACTGCAAGTTTGTACTTCTAAATCCCCTTGATCTATTTCACCCACCCACCCACCTTCCCTCTGGCAACCACCAGTCTGTTTTCTGTACTTGAGTCTGTTTTTCCAATTTGCATTCCCACCAACAGTGTAAGAGGTTTCCCCTTTCTCCACATCCTCTCCAACATTCATTGTTTCCTGCCTTGTTAATTTTTGCCTTTCTAACTGCTTGAGGTGATATCTCAACGTGGTTTTGATTTGAATTTCTCTGATGGCTAATGATGTTGAACATTTTTTTCATGTATCTGTATGTCTTCTTTGGAGAAGTGTCTGTCCATGTCTTCTGCCTATTTTTTGGCTTGATTATTTGTTTTTTGGGTGTTGAGTTTGAGAAGTTCTTTATAGATCTTGGATACCAGCCCTTTATCTGTAATGTCATTTGCAAATATCTTCTCCCATTCTCTGGGTTGCCTCTTAGTTTTGTTGACTGTTTCCTTTCTGTGCAGTAGCTTTTTATCTTGATGAAGTGACCCAGCAATTGCACTACTGGTATTTACCCCAAACATACAGATGTAGTGAAAAGAGGGGCCACATGCTCCCTGATGTTTATAGCAGTAATGTCCACAATAGCCAAACTGTGGAAGGAGCTGAGATGCCCTTCAACAGATGAATGGATAAAGAAGATATATTCCATATATAGAATAGTATATTACTCAGCTATCAGGAATGATGATTACCCAACATTTGCATCAACAGATGGAACTGGAAGGGGTTATGCTAAGTGAAATAAGTCAAGCAGAGAAAGACAATTATCATACAATTTCACTCATATATGGAACAAAGGAATAGCACAGAGGACATTAGTGGAAGGGAGGGAAAACTGAACCGGGGTGGGGGGGCAGAATCAGAGGGGGAGATGAACCATGAGAGACTATGGACTCCGGGAAACAGACTGAGGGTTTTTTGGGGTGGGGGGTGGGGGGATGGCACATGTTGCGATGAGCACTGGGTGTTATATGCAAACAATGACTGCAAACAATGACTACATCACAAACTAATGATGTACTGTATGGTGACTAACATAACATAATTTTTTTAAATGTCTGTTTTTCTTTGTTTCTTTTTTCTTTCTTTTGTTCATTTGCTTTCTTTCTTAAATTCCAGATATGAGTGAAATCATGATAGTTGTCTTTCTCTGACTGACTTATTTCACTGAGCATAATACCCTCTAGGTCCATCAATGTCACAAATGGCAAGATTTCATTCTTTAAGTCTGAGTAATATCCTATCATACATATGGACCACATCTTCTTTACCCATTCATCAATGGTTGAACATCTGGGTTGCTTCCATATCTTGGCTATTGTAAATAATCTGCTATAAACATAAGGGTGCATATATCTTTTTGGATCAGTGTTTTTGTTTTCCTTGGGTAAATACCCAGTAATTGATGTACTGGATTGTATAGTAATTCTATTCTTAACTTTTTGAGGAATCTCCATACTGTTTTCCACAGTGGTTGCACCAATTTGCGTTCCCACCAACAGTGTGAGAGTTCCTTTTCCCCCATATCCTCATCAAGTCTTGTTATTTCTTGTCTTTTTAATTCCATTGTTTATGTATTTATGTATTTTTTTTTAAGAGAGTGAGAGAACATAAGCAGGGGGAAAGGCAGAGAGAGAGAAGGAGAAGCAGGCTCCCCACTGAGCAAGGAGCCTGGTGTGGGGCTACATCCCAGGACCCCGAGATCATAACCTGAGCTGAAGGCAGATGTTTAACCAACTGGGCCACCCAGGCACCCCAATTCCACCCATTCCGACAGGCATGAGGTGAGAGCTCATTGTAGTTTTGATTTGCATTTCCCTGGTGATGAGTGATGTTGAGCATCTTTTCTTGTGTCTGTTGGCCATCTGGATGTCTTTGGAAAAATGTCTATTCAGGTTCTCTGCCCATTTTTAAATAGATTATTTGTTTTTTGGTGTTGAGTTTTTTAAGTTCTTTATATATTTTGGATATATATATATATATATATATATATATATATATATATATCCTTATTGGATATTTCATTTGCAAATACCTTTACTAGGTTGCATTTTCATTGTGTTGATGGCTTCCTTCATTGTGCAATAACTTTTTATTTTGGTATGGTCCTAATATTTTATTTTTTATTTTGTTTCCCTTGCCTTAGGAGACATATCTAGAGAAACGTTTCCATGGCTTATGTCAAAGAAATTACTGTTTGTGTTTTCTCCCAGGATTTTTATGGTTTTACATCTCACATTTAGGTCTTTGATCCATTTTGGGTTTATTTTTGTGAATGGTGTGAGAAAGCAGCCCAGTTTCATTCTTTTGCATGTTGATGTCCAGTTTTCCCAACACCATCTGCGAAGAGACTGTCTTTTTCCCGTCGTATAGTCCACACTCTTGTTTGCCTGGTCTTGGTTCTTGGCTGCCCAGTCCTATGCAAATAGGGTAAAACTGAGTGTCCCCATTTCAGTGGGAGGTCTCCGTCTGCTCACCTACCTGCCCTGCCCTGAGCCATGACCACTATTGAAATGGGTGTCCAGATGCCATGCTCAGCCTTGGTGCCCTCTGTTTTTGATTTTACCCTGGGATCCCCTGACGTCCTTGGGAACTCTGCTGTGAAAGAGCATGCCTCCCGAAATTTGCTTCAGAGTTTCAGTTTTCTGAATCAGGAGTTTTCAGAATATCTACTCACTGATCAATTGATGAATCTAACCTATCTATTGATTGATCTGATCGATCTCATCTATTGATTAATTGATCTAGTCTATCTATAAGCTACTTATCATCTACAATACCTACCTATCATTTATCTATCTACCTATCTCATCCATCCATCTTATCTATCTGTCACCTGTCATATTACCTATCCATCTGTCTATTTATTGATCTATCTAATCTATATGCATTTACCGATCTAGCTCTCTGGTGTATCAGTTGATCTGCATTATCTATCCACCATCTAACTAGTGAGCTATTGTATCCGTCAGTCAAATCCAAGGGGCCAGCAGCCCCAAGAACACATGAGCACCGGGAGACTTGTGCTAATGACATGTGAACCCCCAGCTGCAGAACACACAGTCTTGGGAGAAACCCCAAGGATCTGTATTCTGAACACTAACTGTTCCCAAGGTACCATGAGGTAACAATAGTTTGTATAGTGTGGGCAAATGAACACTTAAAGCTGTATTTGGTGTTCTATGTTCTGCAAGAATTCCATGTCTGTTTCAGCAAAGAATATAACCAGAATGAATAATTTTCTGCAGTGTTCACCCAACAGTTCCTAAGGTTGGGGAAGAAAAGAACATCCTTTGCTGCCAGCCTCTATGCCTCCTCCTCAGATGCCACTTTATTTTCTTTTAAGATTTTGTTTATTTTTTTGACACAGAGGGAGCACAAGGAGGGGGAATGGCAGAGGGAGAGGGAGAAGCAGGCTCCCCACTAAGCAAGGAGCCCGATGTGGGGCTTGATCCCGGGACCCTCGGATCATGACCTGAGCTGAAGGCAGACGTTTCACCGACTGAGCCAACCAGGTGCCCAATAAATTTTAACGATCATTTTGGTTTTCCTATTTAATGCAGAAATTATTGAGGCATGTTCTAAAACTTCCCAGTGCTGGCTGTTTCGAAACACAGTGTTAAAATCTCCTACTAGGATCACCAAGGTATCAGTTTTGCCCCTTGATGTCCATGATGTTCTGTTTGCTCTGCACCAAGTTACAATGAATCACATTTGCAGGAGTAATTTGTGCATCGTCCAAGGCTGTGACGGTGTTAACCACCATCTTCAGTGTGACTTGCTATCATTTATCACCGTTTCAGTGCATTGGTGCCCAGCTGTGTTGTGCTGGCTTTTACCAGGATGTGTCTGGACACAGGAATCCAGAGCTGGCCCATCCTCTCTGTATCGACCTTTACGGTCTCAGAAAGCCCTCAGGTTCAGACCCCGGGGAGGCGTGCTGTTCCCTTGGCCCCTGCTCCACTCAGGCCATCATCCCTCCACTTGGTACTCAAGTGGAACAACCACCAATACCCAGGGCATTACTTCAGATGGACTGAGCCAGGAGGGGGCACAGGGGCTGTGAGAGGCACTACTAGCGCATCGTCAGAAGGGGCCTTCAGGCCACAGGTGGAGGCCCAACCACAGCTCTGTCGTCCCTCACCATGGGCTTCGAAAAGATCCATGAAGTGACTGCTTCCTTCAGGATGCCACCAAATAACCAGCCCCCACTACAAGGAAGTGTGCTCACAGGATTGCTGGGGTGTATGGGGCAGCAGGTCCATGCCCATGCAATCAGGACATGCAGCTTCCTGCCTCCCCACACCAACTCCAGCCCTGGCTGAACACCCGACAGGCCACCCCACTCTGACCCTCACCACCCGGAGTTCACACAGGCTCCACATGTTAAGGGCTTCATGAGACCACCCCCACTTGAGAGCCCAGCAGCAAGTCTCAGAGGTCCCCTGCACTCCTGACCAACTGGCTGCAAGCTGGGGGGCTCCCATGATTGCCACAGGCTTAATACTTTGCTGGAATGATTCACAGAACTCAGGCAAACACTTTACTGAAGGGTTTCATCATGAAGGAGCAGCCAAGGGAAGAGATGTCCAGAGGGAAGCGATAGGTATCCTCACCAAGGTATCCTCCCTACAAGCTTCCTCAAGCCCTGCGGTCCTCACGGGCACCTCATTACACAGCGACTGATTAAATCACTGGTCATGTGATTAAACTTTGTCTCCAGCCCCCTCCCCTCCCAGGAGGTCAGGGGTCAGAGGTCAAGATTCCAACCCTCTCATCACCACACCTGTCTTTTTAGAGAAGCAGTCCCCATCCTGAGCTATGTAGGGCCACCAGGGGTCACCTCATTAGCATCCCACAGAAACTTCTTTCACTTGGGGAATTTCAAGGCTTTGAAACTGTGCCAGGAACTGGGGACAGAGATCAGTTATGTTTACCATGCACATCCCAGGGTGGCATCCCGGGTGGCACAGAGCCCTCACCACCGGGCAGACACGGAGCCTCCTCACCTGCCCCATTTCTCCCTTCAATTTCAGGGTGACGGCTGATTCACAGCCAGGCACACTTGCCACCAGCCTGTGAGAAGCGCCCAGCACTCCCATTCGGGCCCAGGAAAAACCAGAACGGCCTCCTTACCCACCCGTGCAGTCCGACCAAGTCTCAGCCTGGTCCTGTCCAACCTCTGAACCTTCCAATGACAGGAGATCAAACCAAATGTGCAATAAAAAGGAAACACAATCACTACGAGGTTGGGTTTGGGGTAGCTTTTCTCAAAGCTGTGTCTCCGTTGCCTGGAATACTTCTTAGATCGTAGGCCAAATATTTTGTTCCCATCGATACATATATTATACATAACTACATATATTGTCTGCATGATCTTGATGAGGCGACCCAGGGCAGCCCCTAAATAACTTCAGGATGGAGCTGGTTGCCAAAAGGACCAGGCTTGTGTTTATATACATACTGATACAGAGTAAGATTGGTAGATAGGTAGATACATACAGACACAGACTGATACCATATAGATACTGTGGATAGATAAATCGATACAGATATAGGTACAAATTGACACAGATATAGAATCAAATATATTAATCAGGATATGTTCTAATCCAATCCACAAATATATATACAAATATATATGTTTGTTGATTGAACTATTGATTGATAAACTGAGATTAAAAAGTTTTAGAGCGTATTTGGGCAAAAATTCTTTCACGAATCAGACAGCACCCAGTCTCGCAGATTGAGAGTCATGCCAAGGAGCCATACAATACTATACTATAGGCAGAAGGGAGTGGGGACGAGGGAGTCATACGGGCAAAAAGCAGTTGGTTGTTGCAAGGTTACCTCCCTCTAGGGCGGGACGGCAGGGGTCTATCATGCAGATTTCCTCGCTGTGCTGAGCAGCTGATCCCTGACCGATGCGTTTAAGATTCCATTTCTGGGAGAGCTGACACTGTCATGAACATGTCTGGGTTTGGTGACATGGGGCTTAACATAAGGCACTCCTTTTAGGGCCTGTTGTCTTATTTTTAGCAAAATAAAAATGATTATCTGGAGGTCTTCCCATCTAGAATTCAGGCACAGCTGAAGTCCAGGGCATGACAAAAACGCATCTCAGCTCATGGCACGAAAAAGTAAAGTACATCAATAAGAGGGGGAAATAATGATTTAGGTATAAGAAAAAAGAAATTTTTCTCTGTGGAGGAGCCTGGGAGGCTTAGTTGGTTAAGCATCTGCCTTTGGCTCAGGTCAGGATCCCAGGATCCTGGGATCGAGTCCCAAGTCAGGGTCCCTGCTCAGTGGGGAGCCCGCTTCTTCCTCTTTCCCACTCATGCTTCTCTCTTTCTCTCTCTCTCTCTCTAATAAATAAATAAAACTTAACTTTTTTTCTCTGAGGAGAGAACTAATCAGGAAAAACAAGAAAGAACAACCAGCAAGACTGTGGCTGTGGGGCAGCTTTTCCTGGGTCCAGGCTGAGGCAGACGGTTGGTCCATGTGCTTCTGAGAACCCCCGACAGCAAGGTCGGCATGCAGAGGGATTTCCAAGACTCACACCGAAACCCACACAGGTAACATGATGAGTCCCGCTATTCTGGACTGAATGGTCGCATTCCACCCGCCAGATGCATATGGTGAAACCCTGACCCCATTGGTTGGAGGGGGCCTGTGGGAGGCGATTGGCTGACATGAGGTCATGCCCCCCCATGGGATTAATGTCCATATAGGAGGAGGAAGAGACCAGAGCTCTCTCTCTCTGTGTCTCCACCACGTGTGGATCAACAGGAAGGGGGCTATCTGCAAGCCAGGAAATGAGATCTCACCAGAACCCAACCATGCTGGCACCCTAATCTCTGACGTCCAGCTTCCAGAACTGTGGGAAACAAATTTCATTGTTTAAGCCACCCATCTGCAGTATTTTGTCATGGTGGCCTGTGGTAACTAAGACACCTACCCAGAAAAATAGGAAAATAGCAGTATTCACAAAATGCTTTTAAGATGAACAGGGTCAAAAATTTTTGCCAGATAACCAAGATAGTAGCAAACATGTAAGTTAGGGAACACATAGGTGAGAACCAAGAACTAGGAGAAAGGAATACAGGGGGAATACTGGAACATATCTGTCTTTCTGTCAATAGTTTTTAAAATGCAAAATTCAATTAAAAGATAGGGGTGCCTACCTGGCCCAGTCAGTAGAACACGAGACTAAAAAACAATTTTTTTTTTTTTTGAGAGGGAGAAAATCTGAAGCCAGTGCAGAGAACTTGAATATCCCAGACTTTGGCCCTGGCCAGGCTGTAAAGAGCTCCCCCAAACCCACCCGTGCTGTGAGGGTGTCACAGAAGACCACATAGGGAGCTGGCCTTTCAGCCCTACTGTGCAATACCATAGTGTCAGAGGAGACCAGAGGGCCACTGGAATGCCCTCCTTTGCTCAGCAGCAACTAGGACCCTGACCCCTGCCTGCAATGTCAGTGGGATCCAAACTTCTCCTTCCACTGGGCAGTAACTAGGTGGCACCAACCCTTCCCCTGACAGAGTAGTGTTGGAGACAACCAGTCTGGGCTGCTTTCCATCACCCACAACCAATTCTCTTATTCTCTGGACACCAGCTAGCTGTCCAATAATCGAGTTTGGTTTTGGCACTAACTACTCCCTCTTTGGGGTTGATGTGTTCACCAATCCATAAGCTCTTTGAATATCATTGTTCAAGTAGTTTATAGAGGGGCACCTGGGTAGTTCAGCTGGTTGAGCATCCAACCCTTGATTTCAGCTCAGGTCATGATCTCAGGGTTGTGAGATCAAGCCCCACATCGGGCTCCACGCTCAGCATGAGTCTGCTTGGGATTCTTTCTCTTCTCTCCCTCTGCCCCCCCCCCCTCTCTCTGTCTCATTCTCTCGCAAATAAATAAATAAAATCTTTTAAAAAAAACAAAACGTTTTAATAGAGCTCTATCTCCAAGCCCCTTCCCTCCCTGGAGGTCAGGGGTAGAGATGGAAGTTCCAGCTCTCAAGGCACTTGGTCTTCCTGGTCATCCTGAGGCCACCCATGGGTCCCGTCCTCAGTCACCTCATTAGCATAAACTAAGGGGCACTCTAAAGGAAGTCTTTAGGAGCAACAAAAAACACTTTCCTCACTTCCCAAAGAGCCTGGAAATTTTAGAAGCTCTGTGCCAGGAACCTGGGACAAAGACCAACTGTAATTCCTATTATATCACAGCCAGCTAAAAAGGGAACTTTAACAAGAACCAGAGTCTCACAGCATGTTATGAAAGTGTCCACATGTGAGTAAAAAGTCACTTGTCATAACCAAGAACCAGGAAGATTCCAGTAACGTCAGTGGAAAAAACAAGACAAGCAATACGCACCAATCCCGGGACGACAAAGTTGTTGGAATTCCCTGAGAAATGTTGTAAAGCTGTGATAAAGTGCTTCAACGAAAATTACACAAACATGTAAGACAAATAATAAGTAGAACGCTTCAGCAAAGAAATCGAAAGTCCTAGCATAAGAGCAGAGATATAAAGAACAACCGAATGGAAATTTTAGGACCGAACCATACAATAACCAAAATTAAAGGCTCAACTGCAGAATGGAGGGGACAGAGAATCGGTGAACCTGAAGATAGGACAACAGAACTCAGCCAATCTGTAGAAACATAGCGAGAACAGAGCGACAAAATGTAAACGGGGACCTGTGGGACTATTACAAAAATGTAATGTTAGTGTCATTAGAGTCCTGGAAATAGAAAAGAGAAGCAGGAGGGCTGAAAAAGTGCCCAAAGGACTTAAAATGAAGGAGGTTCTCGCACACGCTCCCGCATGGATGAGCTTTGAAGACACCACGTGAGTGAAATAAGCCAGTCACAGGAAAGATAAAGATGGTCTGATTCCATTTAAATGAGGTATCTAGAATAGTCAAATTCATAGACACAGAAAGCAGAATGGTGGTTACCAGGGGCTGGGGAGAAGGGGAAATAGGGAGCTGTTTTTTGATGGGGACAGAGTTTCAGTTTTGCAAGATGCAAGGGTTGTAGAGATAGTTTGCATTGATGCTTGCATAATAATATGCATGTAACTAACAATACTGAACTGTACAAAATGATATATTTTATGTCATATGGGCTGTACTACCATTTACAATGTTCTAAACAGTTAGAACTTGCTCTTTGAAAGGCTTTGGTAAAAGATGATTAAAAGTGAAGCTGCCAAGTGGGAGAAAGTGTTTGTAAACCACACATCCAGCAGAGGACGCCAGATACATGCAGAACCCTCAAAATTCAACAGTAAGCAATCCTAGCAGAACATGGGCAGGGGCGCCTGGGTGGCTCAGTCATTAAGCTTCTGCCTTTGGCTCAAGGCGTGATCCCAGGGTCCTGGGACAGAGCCCTGCATCAGGCTCCCTGCTCTGCTGGGCCCCTGCTTCTTCCTCTCCCACTCCCCCGGCTTGTGTTCCCTCTCGCTGTCTCTCTCTCTGTCAAATAAATAAATAAAATCTTAAATAAAATAAGAAAATGGGCTAAAGATATGGGCAGATATTCCACCTGAGAAGATATACAGAAGGCAAATGAAACCATTTTGCAGCCCTTGCTCCCCTGGACATTTATCACAGAACAATGAAGAGTATGACCGCACAGAAATCTGTACACGAACGTTTACAGCAGCTTTATCTGAAATAGCCCCAAACTGGAGAGGTTCCAAAGGGCCTTCAGTGGGTGAATGGCTATGCAGATGACGATGGAATAGCACCCACCAGTAAATGGCTACACAAATGACTACACAGATATGCCATGGAATAATCCTCACCAGTAAAAAGGAACGAACTACTGGGGGCGCCTGGGTGGCACAGTGGTTAAGGGTCTGCCTTCGGCTCAGGGCGTGATCCCGGCGTTACGGGATCGAGCCCCACATCAGGCTCCTCCGCTAGGAGCCTGCTTCTTCCTCTCCCACTCCCCCTGCTTGTGTTCCCTCTCTCGCTGGCTGTCTCTCTGTCAAATAAATAAATAAATAAAATCTTAAAAAAATAATAAAAAAGGAACGAACTACTGACATTTGCAGCTCTGCATGAATTGCCAGAGAATTATGTAAAGTGAAAAAAAAGCCAATCTCAAAAGGTTACATACAGGTTACTCCATTCTTAAAATCACAAAAGTCACAAATATCGGACAGACTGTTGGTTGCCATGGTTGAAGAGTGTCAAGATGGGAGAAAGTGGTGCTGACCATAAAAGGGGGAGTACACGAGGGATCCCTGTGATGGAAATGTTTCATAGCTTACCTATATCACTGTCAATATCCTGGTTGTCACTGCACTATCATTTTGTGAGAGACCAACACTGGGGGAAATTGGGTAGATGGAGACTGGGCTCTTCCTGTACTATTTCTTTCAACTACATTGTGATTCAACAATGATCTCAAAAGAAAAAATTTAATTGAAAAAGTTACCGTATAATAATGTTAAAAACAAAATGCAGTGCATTAGATTTGATATTTAGAAACAACCTACCAATAAAATAGCCTTCACAGATAAAGGCAGGGACTTTGGGACTGAGTTCATCCGACAGGGTTCAGTGTGGGAAAGGGGCCACGAATCATGCCACATGATGTCAGGAAGGGCAAGTCCAAAACGGGGCTGTGAGGAGGCGTTAGCCACCGTGCACGGAGCACAAGAGGTGAAGTAACAAGGCAGAACTCACAAGGAGAGCTGGGCTTGGGCAGCCAGGCCAGCCACCAGCAAGGACCAAAGGCGGCTGAGCTCCTGGAGGAGACATCGCCTCTATGCAGCCCCAGTGAATGTCTCAACATATGTGAGGTGAAGCTGGACTGACCCTGCAGAATTTGATCGAAATAGGCTTAGACAAGGACAGGTCATGTCAGCACACAGCACAGAGTAGGTTACCAAAGAAATGCAGCCTCAGACGACAAGTTGCTCAGAGTCTCACCTGGGTCCCCATGCACAGAGCCAGGCTCGACATGGTCATGGCCAGCTGGGGCTGGTGAACATGTGATGGAGAGGAAGGAGCGAGCTCAGATGCAAACCATGAGGGCTAAGACCAGAGGTGTGTTCACCATGTGTCTGAACCAGAGTCATCAGAGCCACTGTGGAGGGACTCTCAACAGAGGGCTCAGAGATAGTCCCTGGGCACAGTGGACGTGTCCCAGAAGGGAGTACTGGCAGGAGGCCATTCCTAACTGGAACTAGAGTTAGAGGCAGTAGAGGTGAAACAAGGCCGCAAGTGCTCATGCAATGTCAGAATGACAAATTCTTTCCCAATGAGATTTCCCTTGTTAGAGTAGCCAGAACGTCTAGCAGATGTTCTGTTCTAGCAGAACCTGGTGGCAGGGGGGTGGGGGGTACCGCAGGGGAGTGGGGTTTGGAATCCTTCTGCAGCTTCTACGGCCTTCCCATACAGGAGTCCAGCCCTGCCTCCCTCTGGGTGGCCTTGGTAGTCACTTGCCAGGCTCCTTTCTGCCTCCGACTGAGATAGGACTGCTATGGCCAGTCCTGGAGGCCACACCAGGCCGGGGAGGTGACCATGGGGCCCAGGCCGATGGTTCTCAATCTATGCACCTCTGAGCATCCAGGAGCCCCAGGAGAGGTGCCTTGGAGGCCAGCTGGTGGGGCGAGGCTGGGGACCAGCTGTCCCAGTTTGTGCACGACTCTGAGCTGGATGAGCTGGTCACTACAGGTGGGGCTTCCCTGGCAGCTCCTCCACTCTGAGAGCCAGGATGCCTCATTTCCACCCATTCCACAGGGAAGGGCAGTTCTGCTGCCTGGTCGGCCCCTGCCCCCCATGCCCCAGATGAGGTGCCGGGACCCTCACCTCCTTCCCCAAACAAAACAAACCAAAGGAACAGATGACACCTCATCGGGTCCTGCTTTTTATTGGCGTGTCTGTGCATAGACAGAAGTCCTAGAGGACAGACTAGGGGGTGAAGCCCAGCAGGGCGACCCCCCCCCCCACACACGTCCTCTCTGCCAGGCCAAGTGCTCAGCGCACCTGCGCCAAGTTGTGCTTCTTGTACAGAAGCGCCCGCCTCTTCTCTCGCTCGCGCACGAAGGCGCGCAGTCGCGCTGTGGGGAAGGTCACGGCCGCGGGCTGGGAGGCAGCAGGGCCTTCCTCCGTTAGCCACGGGCACTGCAAGCAGCTGGACGCGCATGGCCGGCCCCTGGAGAGAGGACAAAGGTGTCAGGTGAGCTCTCTGAGCTCTTGGAGCTGGGGCCGGAGGTGGGAGGTGGGATGTGGGATGAGCGGGGTTGATGGATTGGGTGGGGCAAGGTGGAGGTGGTTGGACCCCGCGGGGCCGGGGGATGGATGGGGCGGGGCCGCCTTACCACGGGTGAGCGCACAAAGTGCTCCGCAAAAAAGCCACGGCTCCTCCAGACAGCCCCGCATAGCAGCGACTCAGACGGACCAGCCCCTTGCGCAGGCTTTTCTGCAGGTCGCGTGTCCCTTCACTGCTCACGGGGTACTCCGCGCTCAGCCTGCGCGCGTGGGGGTCAGGGGACGCAGGTCACCCTCGGGTGGATGTGCAGGGGCACCAGGGTCTCTAGGGTCACCCTCGATGGATGGGGGGCACAGGGATCTGAGCACCCTCAGATGTATGAGAGAACACGAGATCTGAGGTCATCCTTGGATGGAGGACACATGGGGGCTCCCGGGGCACCCTGGATGGATCCCCAGTCCCCCCCCCGGGATTGGGGGACTCACATGATGAAGGCTGTCACGCCTATGGCCCAGATGTCGGTCTGTGGGACAGCACCCTGGCCGTCCAGGAGCTCGGGAGCTGGGGTGGACACAGGTGAGCGCACAGGTGAGAGGCTGGGTGTGCGTAACGCAATGGGGAGGGAGGCAGGACGGGGGGGGGGGGGCGCTTCCTCCTGGCCCACCCTTCCCCCCAGGTCAGGTTGGCATCTGCTCCCAGCGCACCCATGGTCTCCACGTAATCCTTGAACCTCTCGGAGGGCAGGACCCTCTCCTGCGCGAGGCTTTGGGCGTTGCCCAGGTCGACGACCTTGAGTAAGTTGTATTCGGTGACGATCATGTTCTCGGACCTGAGGTCCAGATGCAGAATGCTCTGGGCGTGCAGGTACTGGGCGGCGCTCAACATCTGCCACAGGTAGTCCTTCACCTCCGATTCCGAGTAGGAGGCCCTGGGGGCGCACGGGGAGGGGGGCTCGGCTCCGTCCACGGCAGCGGGGGGGCGGGGCCCCAGCCCTTTCTGTGGGCTTGGGAGGAGCGCCTCCCGGCTCTGCTTAGCTCCCCGCTTGGGCTGATCGGTGGAGACGGGGCCAGGAGGTGCGTGGGTAGGTGTGAGCTGGTCACCTTGCGCCCCTCCTCGCCCAGGCGTGTGTAGCGTCCCGCCCGGGGCCCCGCATCCAGGCCAGGCCTCACCTCTCCGCCAGGCAGGGGAGCAGCTCGGGTCCCGAGCACAGCTCCAAGATGAGGACCAGGTGCCGGGGGCTGAGGTAGGCGGCCTGTAGCTGGGCCAGGTGTGGGTGGCGCAGGCTCTTGAGGGCTTCGTATTCGCGCAGCACAGCAGTCCTGTCCTCAGGGCGGTAGGGAACAATCTTGGCCGCCAGCGCTCGTCCGCTGGCCTTCTCCCGGCACTGCCGCACCACGCTGAAGCGGCCCCTGGGAGAGGAAGCGCCCGCCAGGCTTGTGAGAACCCCCCATGCGCCCTCTTTCCCAGTGTCAGAAAAAGCAAGCCCAGCGGGAGGTGACCAGAGCATTTGGGGAGGGGGGGCCAGATGCTCCGCACGGAACTTGTGTGGATGTGAGAAGCGGGGAGGGAGACCAAGGCTGCGTTGAAAGCAAAGCCAGCGGGTGATGGGCGGTGGCACCTTCGAATCTGTGTCTGGAAGGCGAAGGTCTGCGTGCTGGGGAGGGGCTGGGCTGGGCGCAGGGCACGGCTCTCTTCCTCGGAGGCTGTGGGGGAAGAAGCCAGTGATTGAGAGGCACCGCTACAGCCCCAGCTTCCCCCAACCTTGTCTCTCATACCCTTTCTCAGTCCCCCTAACAGGGGGCCCTTCTGTGAACGCCCACACTTTGATCTCTCCTTCCTTGAACCATTTGGCGGCAGGCGCCTACCAGTTTGAACAAAGCATCCCAGTGCGTGCTTGTGACTGAGTGAAGTGGCAGGGCAACCCCCACCCCCCACCCCCAGGCCTCACAGAGCGGCTCACCCAGGTGGCTGGGCCCTCCCAGGAGGACCTCCTCTGAGGGGCTGCTGTAGGGACCCATGCCCGCCTTGCTGACGCAGGCCGTCCGGAAAGTGTACACACCACCCCTGGAAAGCTTGCTGGTGAGGTAGCAGCAGTCAAAGACGTCGGAAGCCAGCGTGCTCCAGCTGCCACCTGGGCCACACAGGAGTGGGTGAGGGACAGCCCAGTCGGGGGGTGGAGAGACCCTTCCCTGAGGGAGGACCGAGGTGGCTGGGTTCTTCCCGAAGCCACCCAGGGGCGCAGCACCAGCCAGGCACTTCCCTGCGGCCCTACTGTGTGGGCCCCAGGGCTGCCAGGAGGGGAGCCACAGGGAGGGCTCCTACCTTCCAGGCTGCACTGCACAATGTACGTCACAGGGCCATAGGACTCCACGGGCTTCCAGACCAGCAGCACGCCATCAGCATACACCTCCCCGATGTCCGGGCGTGGAGAAGAGGAGGGGCGCTCTGCAGGGCCCAGGGTTGGCAGACTGAGGGGGGCTCCCCACGGCTTCCCAATGCAGCATGGAGCCCCTGCCTCCCCTCCTGCACCTGCTGCTGGGTTCCAGAGCCCACCATGCCCTGGACCCCTTCATTCAGGGTCCCCTTCCAGCGCCAGCTGGTAGAGAGGCCCGGTGCTTCTTCTGGTGGGGGCCTCGGGAGGTGTCTGCCCTGCCAGGCTCCCCCCCCACCAATGTACATCAGCAACCCCACGGAGTGGCCCCCACTGACACCCCTCCGCCAGCTGCAGGCTCCCATTGGAGGGGCCTGTCCTGGCTACGCAGCTTCACCGGGGCAGCCTTGAAGGACAGTTGGTGGTTGGCCACTGGTGGGAATCAAGCTAGGGCCTGAGCGCTAGTCCCACAGCCCCTATTTTGCGCCCTCCGCTTCCCCTCCTGGGGGTCCCAGTCTACAGAGCTGACTCAGGCCTTCTGCAGTCCTGACATGGCTGACTGGGTGGTAAGTATCCTGCTCCATGGGGCTCCTCAGTGAAGGGGACCAGCATAAACCAAATCACCAAGGGAGAAGTGGTCTCCAGGTGCCCTAGCAGCCCCCCATCAGGGTCAGTCCCTGCCCCGTCCCCGCTGAGAGGGCCTGGCGCGTTCCGCTCACCTGCCTTCCGGAGGACAGCCGTGCTGGCCACTGTGCCCAGTGCGTTGCTCACGCGGCATGTGTACACCCCCAGGTCCTCAGCAGTCACCACCAGGATGGTCAGGAGCTGGAAGTTCTTGAGCGTGGAGGAGATGAGGAGACGGCTGGTGCTCTCCAGGGGAGCCCCGTCTGCAGCAGGACAGACCAGGCCTGGGGATTGGCTCCAATAGGCACCCTGCCCTGAGACCCCTGCCCTCTTGGGGCCCATTTCCCTCCATACAATGAGAGCAATGTCCCCAAGGAGCACCCCCTGCCTTCCTGCCCCCCAGCCCCAGGACACCTCCTTACCTTTGGTCCAGGTGGCCTGTGCAGCTGGCTGGGCTGACACCTGGCAGGCAAGAGTCACGGACTGGCCCAGGACCACTGTTTCATCTGAGAGCTCCCTTAAAAACGATGGCGCTAGGGCATGGGATGGGAGGCAGGCAAGCTTTCAAAGGTGACCCCCAACCCGAGAACACAGCCTGGACCCCTGAGAGAGTGATGCTGCAGAAGCCCATGCCTACTCATCTCATCTTTAACACTAGCATCTCCTCCAGGAAGGCCTCCAGGACTGCCCCAATGCTGGGCACTGGAGCCGCCCTCCCCCGCACCTCCCCACTAATCTGGGCTCCAGCCCCTGTGGATGTAAGCTTGCCCCCTCTACTCGTCTGGGCACCAGAGAGGGGCTCCCTTCCCCCACAGCTGGGTTCCCTAGGCTGCAGTGTGGCTCAGCCCCTGGGCAGCACACCCACCTCGGTCCCTGCTCTTCAGGCCCAACCGGAAGGAAGCCAGGCCTGCCTTCTTCCTGGGGGGGCTCTCTTTCTCCAAACCTGCAGGGAGAAAGAGGCCCCTAGAAGTCACACCTGAGGGGCCCCACTCCCCTGGGAGCTGGCTGTCTTGGCATTGCTCCCAGGAGCATTGGAGGAAGAACTCAGAGCCACCCACGGCGGGATTTCCACGCAGCAGAAGAGCCCAGATCCTAGGGGCTTTTGTTGCAAAGGAGCTACATGAGCTGCAGAGCCCACCCCCACACCCCTGACCCCTTCAGGATCAGTCTATCTGGTGCAAGGGCACTAGGGGCAGGTAAGACTGGGAGCCAGCGGTGCCTGGGGAGGCCTGGCCAAGGGCCCAAGGGGTCAGGGACGGGTCAGGCAGGGCTGGCCTGGTTGGGTCCTCTCTGTTTGGGTGTCTCCAAGCCACCTTAGGTCCCAGACGCTGGGCCTGAGATGCACATGGGGTGAGGCTGAGGCCACATGGGTGACCTCAGGAACAGAAGCCCCTGTGTGTGTGCGGGGAGGGGGGACCCTGGAGGAGCGTGGCTTCTGTGTCACCCCAGTCTTTCCCAGCGTGGGAGGTGAGGTGCCCCAAGGTGCACCTGCCGGGGCGGGGGAAGAGGAGTCACCTTCAGGCTTGCCCTTCAGGAGGCGAGAGATGTGGGCCACGGAGGCCCTCACCCTCCTGCGTAGTCCCAGCTCCATGGGCTCCTCCAGGAGTGCGTGCCTCCCTGGGAAGTGGAAGAGGCCGCCGGAGGGGGGCGACCACTTGCGCTTCCTGCTGCCGGTGGCCTCCCTGAGCAGAGTCTCCATGTCCTCTGGCTCCTCTGTGATCTGCAAGCTGGCTGGCGGGCCCAGTGCGCCTGGCCAGGGCCACCCGGCCTCCGGGAACTCAGCCAGCTCCTCCCCGGCCTCAGACTCAGGGGACGACGGTGGCTCTGGTTCCACAGGCTTGGGGACCTTCCTGAAAATCATGAACTCGAAAGGGAGGTACTTGATGTCATATAGGTCAGACAGGTTGAGGTAGGCAGGCTCCACCTCTGAGATGTCCAGGGACACGGTGTCGGCTGCTTCTGAGTCCCCAGACAGGTCTCGGATCTGCACCAGGGACACCTGGGAGCCCCCACCAAAGTCCTCCCATGAGCTCAGCTCTGGGGAGGTTCTTGGGGGTGCCCTGCTGCCCTCAGGAAGGGGTGCTGCACTGGCCTGGGGGGGCGGGCTCTGGGCCCCAGCATCGTCATGTTCCTCAGAGGACTGAGAGGCGGCCCAGGCCATCCTGGCCCACAGGGGACCCTGCCCCAGCATGCCCCCCGCGTCCCCACCAAAGGCAAAGGTTCCATAGCCTGCCACTCCCGCATAGCCCCCATGGCGCGCCCCCAGGGAGAACTTCCGTGTGGTTGCCTGCTCCTGAGGCCGCGGTGGGCTGGGCTCAGACTCGGACACGTCCTCCAGCTCCACGGGCAGGCCCTCCACATCCTGGGAGGGGCCAGGCTCTGTGCCCACTGGGGTGGCCAGCTCTGGGGAGCTAGGGGGACTCGGCCTCCCAGGGAGAGGGGTGTCCTTTGGTCCCTTCTCAGAGCCTGGCTGGGGGCTTTCTTGGGCTGGGGACAGGGGGGCCTTTGGCTCCCCAGAGAGGAAGGAGCTCATGGGTGGCAAGAGGGACTCTGTGCACTGCTTTGAAGGGAAAGAGCCAGAAGGCTGTGGTGTAACAGCCTTAGGGGTGCCACAGCCTTCCGGGGGAGAAGGACTCCACTGGGGATGAAAGGAAGGGGTGGGCTGCCCCCCACAGCTGTCCTGAGATGACCCCTCTTGCTGAGTGGAACCCAGGTCTCCACTGATGGACGGAAATAGTCTTGGCCCCTGCTGAGATCCCTCCCTATGCTCCATCTCCCTGGCACGCGTCACCCCTCCTGGCCAACTCTCCCCTGAGTCTGCCTGGAGGCCGGAGAGGGTCGGGGCAGGGCACTGCCCTCCACAGGCCTCAGTCGAGGAGCTGGCGCTGTGTGGCCCGTCGAGCTCCAGGGAGCGGCTACGGCCAGGGGCCCCACGGGCGCTGGAGCCCGGCAGCCGCAGGGCAGTCTCGAAGGAGGGCGCTTTGGCCATCAGGGCGGCCTGCTCTTCCCGGGCGGCCTCCTCCTCCAGCGCGCGGTGCTCCAGCAGGGGCTCTCGCAGACCGGGCAGCGCGCTGGCGAAGTAGCCGCCCTTCAGTAGGTGCCGCCGCCGGGCCGGGTGCCGCCTGCTGCCCGCCGCGGGGCCTCCGCGCTCGGGGCCCTCGCCCGCCTGCTGGTAGAAGAGACTGCGGATGACGCTCTGCCGGGAAACGCAGCCCGCGGCCGCAGGCGCCTCTGCTCCAGGGGGCGGCGTGGGAGGAGGCGCGGCGGCGGCGGCGGTCGCGCAAGCCTCTGCCTCCTCGGGAAGGCTGGCTGACGGCCGCAGGAAGCCCCGAGGGTGCAGCAGCGGGGAGTGGGTCACCGGAGAGGGCGGCAGCGATTTGGCCCGGGCGAAAGGTGCCAGCTCGTTGTCGGAGGAGGAGGACGAGCTGCTGGAGGAGGCGCTGGCGTCGCCCCGCAGGTGCCGGGCCACCCCGAGAGATGGGCTGTCGGGCGGGCCCTGGAGCAGCTCAGGGATGGAGCGCATCACCAGGATGGACTTGTAGCTCATCAGGGAGCGCTGGGGGAATGCGGGGGACAGGGGAGTGTCAGCCATATGCCCTCCGCCTTCCCGGCTCCTAGCTGGCCCAGAAGGGGCACCCAGGAGCTGGGGGCGGTACAAGCTCCACTCCACAGACCCTAGGGCTCTGTCGTCTGCTCCTGCCCTCGGTGGCACGTTGTAGGCACGCACCTCGCCCCGACCTGCCCTGGCGGCCCAGAGAGCGCACAGCCCAACGAAGGGTGTGCAAGGTTTCTTGTTCTCCCAGGCCCCCAGGGGACCCACAGCCAGCCCTCGGGGCCTGGCTTCTCCTTCGGGCCTCCAGGCCCCACCTCACCGCTAACCCCGCCTCGCAGTTTCCACCCCCGCAACCCGAACTCTCCCCTGGCCGACTGCGCCTCCAGTCCCTGCCCTCCGCGCCTACCCGCCCCCCGCCCTCGAGGCTGCCCGCTCACCTGCCAGCGGCTGCGGGCCAGCAGGAACTTGAGTTGCTTGGTGTTGATGAAATGGGCCTCCTCCGCGGGCACGGACTTCTGACAGGGCCCAGGTGAGAGGGGCGTGAGGGGAAATCCTGGTGTACCCAGTGGCCCACGCAGGCCTCCACCCCTCCTGGCCTCCGTTTTTGTCCCTGTGCAGGCCTGCTTGGGCTCAGCCTACTCACCTGGAACCAGGGGTGGGCAAGGCACTTGGCTGCACTGGGCCGGGTCCTGGGAGAAGAGGAAGACCAGGGGTCAGGCCAGGGGGTCAGCTGCCCCGGCCCAGGCCTAGGAGAACCCTGGGAGGGGGAAGGGCTGTGCACTCACTCTGGGGCCCTCTGCAGGGTAGCCTTGATGAAGTCCTGGGCATCCTCGCTGAGGTGGGCGGCCACAGGGCTGCTCCAGGACACACGCCCCTCCAGTACGTTCAGGAGGGTGGCTCGGTCACTCTCACCAGCGAATGGTGATGAGCAGGTCAGGCTAAAAGCGGAGACACAACTTGCCTTCAGTTGTGACCTGGTTTTCTGGATCCATAGGGGACAGGTGGCCAGGACAAGGAAGTCCCCAGTCCTGTCTGGGGATGGCAATGGTGCCACTCCCGTGCACCCCTGAGAATCCCCACAATGATCTGAGATTTGCCCGGAGATCCAGGCTCAGCCTGGGGTAGGGATCAAGGATCAGCCTGGAGTATGTACCCAGGCTTAGCTCGGGATCCAGGTGCCGTCTACACCAGCAGCATCCTCAGGACAGCAGTAACTGTTATGAGGGGGCTTTCCGCAAACTATGCACACCCTTTCGGGAAACAGCTCCCTGCTTTGCCTGGTGACTGGGCAGAGCTCCTCTGGGACAGGGTGTGTAGGAAAAGAGCTCAGCAGAAACCACTTATCAGTTGGCTGACCGCTGGCTCCCATAATAGCTGCCCTTTGGGTCCTGAGTCCTTGGTCTGGGGAGCAGCCAGTAGTGCTCGTGGCCTCCCACGGGTCTGATGGGAGGTGGGGGTGGAGGTGGGGGGTCTGCGGTTGGCTTCAGAGGAGGTGGCTGACAGGAGGCAGGGGTCTGCTCACCTGAGGTAGGAGATGACCCCCATGGCCCTGCAGAATGAAACCACAGTCAAAGGGTGTGCTCAGGATTGAGGGGTGTGGGGGCAGGAGGAGAGGGCAGGGAGTGTGTGTCAGGGGGTTGCTGGCATGGGAACTCACCAGATGTCAGAGGCCTCGCTCACAGGGGTCTGCTCGATGATCTCCGGGGACACAAACTCCGGGGAGCCATACTTGCTATACTGTGGCTCTCCTGGGGTGATTTTTTGGGCAAAGCCAAAGTCGCAGATTTTAATGTCTTCCCGAGCAGGATGCACCATCAGGATATTGGGGGGCTGTTAGGGAGAGTCAGGGAGGGGTGAGGCCATGGCCTAAGGAGGTGACTCCCAGGGTTGCAGGGAACACTCGGGTCTGTGACGGGCTGTTCCAAGGCAACAGTGAGACCAGTGTGGGACCATGGGCAGCCCTGGGGGTGGATTTCAGTGCCATTTGGGGACAGCCTCCAATTCATTACAGCTGAACCACACCTGAAAGAGCGCCCCATCCCCAGAGGCAACCAAGTCCTAAAAGGGAATCTAGAAGTGGTCAGCCTGTGCACCCACCCCCAACCAGCAGGCCCCAGGCTCCCACCTGTCCTTCCTGGTCCCTGGGGACCCCAAGGGAGCTGAGTACCTTTATGTCCAGGTGGAGAATGCTGTGGTTGTGCAGGTAGTGGAGCCCCTCCACCAGCTGCTGGACATAGACCTTGATCTGCAACAAGGGCCAGGGCTCAGGTAGGGGCCTTCCTCCACCTCCTCCTCCACTCCCTTCCCTGTCCTGCTCCCACCTGCAAGGCCTCCACTTCCCCCAGATCTGAGCTTGGGATGGTCCCACAGGGCAGCTCTGTGCAAAGCCCCCCCCGAGGCCAGAGGACTCCTCCAGCCTGGCAGTGCACCAGCCTGCCCGAAGCAGGAAGCACCATGTCTCAGGTGGGTAGAACGGCCTACCGGCCAGGTAAGGTCTGCCAGGGGACATCAGTGAGGGGGAAGACATGGACAGGCTTGGAGAGATCCACCGAGGAGCTGCCACACCCCATGGGGCCCTGGGGAACCTCAGAAGGTGTCTGAGCTGGGGAGTGCTGGGGCCTGTGTTGGATGGGAGCGGGAGGCAGGGAGCAGTCACCTCAGCCTCTGTCACCACACTCTTCTTGAACAGACGGTCCAGCAGCTCCTCTGACGAGCACCTGGGGCTCAGGTTAAGAAAAGCTCTGGAGTCTGGAACCCATCCAGCCCCACACACCTTTGGCCAGTCTTACCTTGGGTGGGGGTGGGGGCCATGCTGGGGAGGCTGGTGCTCAGGTTGAGGGTGGGAGAGGGACAGGGACCCCGAGGAGAGGGGCTGAGGTCAGGGGGCAGCAGCAGCAGAGTAGGAGGGGAGCGAGTAGTGCGTGTGTACCGCTCCTTTGAGCTTGGGTGGGCAGCCTGAGGACCCTCTCAGCATTAGCGCTGGGGACAGCGACACAAGTCGGACCTCCCTGCTGGTGAGGCCACGTGGAGCATGGCAGGGGCCTGCTGAGGGCATGTCCTGGACCCTGCGGACACAGCCCTGCCCCAGTTCCGGGCCCACGGGACCGGAGCTTCAAGGATGGTGCTGTGTCCAGGGACACCGGAAGAACAGGCCCCTCGGGACCCTCGGACCCCTGCCTGCCCAGGGCGCGCCCCTCTCCACACTTTCTCGGGCTGAGGGCGGGATACAGTTCCAGGACAAGGATCAGGGTCTTCCGGGTCTCAAACTGGTCCAGCAGCCCAGTGACCAGCGGGTGGCTCAGCGTGGCCAGGATGTCACGCTCGCGGTACGCCTGGGTGCGCGTCCTGCTCCGCAGGGGGATGAACTTGGCTGCGCAGGACATCTGGTTTCCCTTGTGCTGCACCCTCTTCACGAAGCCGAACACGCCCCTGGGAGGAGGAGAGCCATGCTGGGCGCGCACGCCAGGCTCCCAGGGGTCGGGGCTGGAGGAGTCCCCTAAGGAAGGAGGCATCTGGGGGCGGTGCTCCTGAGAAGCCTGGACTCCGGGGATGGGACTCGGGGATGGGACTCATGGAAGCGGGGCTGAGGGGCGGGGCTCAGGGTAGTGACTCAGGGAGGCGGGGCTGAGGGGGAGGGACTCGGGGAGGCGGGGCTGAGACGAGGGGCTGAGGGGGAGGGACTCAGGGAGGCGGGGCTGAGGGGCGGGGACTCGGGGGAGAGAGTCAGGGAGGCGGGGGCTGGGGGCGGAGCTCCGGGGGCGTGGCAGTGGCTCCTGGGTCTGGGTTATGGGACCATACCTTCCAATTTCCTCCTTGACCTCGTAGAAAGAGTGCAGTTTCCTTCGATAGCTTTGCTTCTCCGAGTCCGGCTCACTGTCTCCTGCAGTCAAGGAGCGGAAAGCCGTCGGTGTGGGTACAGATGTCCATTTCCCACAAGTGTAGCATCCTTGTGCTGGAGCCCATGAGAGGCCGCAGACCCCACCCCTTGCTCGCAAGGAGCAAACACTCGGGTTCTGGGAGGGATCCCCCGACTCACCCCCGTGGACTACCAGCTCCGCTTTACACAGCACCTGGCCACCAGCGTTGCGGGCCAGGCATGTGTAGACGCCCGCGTCATCCTGGGCCACGTCCCTCAGCACCAGCGAGTAGGTGATCCCTTCCTGCTGCTGGCTGAGCCGGGCGCCATCCACCAGCTGGGCATCGTCCTGCGGGCATAGGCGGGTGCTCATCAGCCCCACCTGGGGACCCCTGCAAGGCAGTCTGTCCCACCCTCCAGTGAGTGCCTTGCTGTCGGGTGGGACTGCCACACACTCCCCAGGCCCGGCCCCCCACACGGTGCCTGTCCCTACCCGGTACCAGGTCACCGTTGGCTGCGGGTTGCCCTCGATGACCGCCTGGAACTGGGCTGTGCTGCCCCTCTGTGCCTGCACATCTTCGATGGTGACCTGCATGGATGGGGGCCCTGGGGTGCAGGAGGGAGCCTGTGAGGGGGGGCCCAGGCTGTGCCGCCCACCCTGCCCACCACAGCCCCTCCAGCACGGAGTTGTCAAGCTGGGGCTTGCAGTCAGAGACCCCCTGGTGGACCAGCATTGACCCTGGGCTTGTCCTGACCCCCCAGGTGGGCAGCCAGGCCCTGAGATACTCCCCTGGGGCAACAGAGCCCACCTGCCTCCCCAAATGAGGACAACCCCCTCCTGACTCTGTCCAGGCCCCTGATGGCCAGGAAGTGCTTCCTTCCATCTAACCTCTGTCTGTCCTGCTTAGACCTTAGCTGTCCAAGGGCAGGGCATGAGAGCGTGCTAACCCCTGCTAGCGAAAGGGGCACTCAACATCCAATTCACTACTGTCAGCACCCCCAATGGGAAAGATCTCACCCCTCCCAGGGATGCCCCTCTTAGGGAATGCAGGGAAAGGGGCCGTGAGGCCCCTGGCCACAGCAAGCCTGGGACAGGCCAGCTGGCTTTGCAGGTCCCCCTGCACAAGTGTCCCCCCAGTCCAGGGCATGGGGACCACACGTGTAACCTACTTGTGGCAGCCGTGTCGCTGGCCTGGTACACGTATGTCCTATGGGTGGTCTCCGCGAACACTTGGCTGTGGACGTCCCATAGCTCCACTGCGCCTGCCCCCGGCCAAGCTGGGCCCTCCAGCCTGTGGTCGTGGTGCCAGATGAGCCGTCTGCCCTTCCCCTACACTTCTGGAGTGCAGGCACCCAACCTCTGCCTCCCTGCACTGCAGATGTTTTGGGAGGGGATGTGCAGAGACGGGACCCAGCCCTGGGTAATGAGAGGGCTCCACCAACACCTCTCACCCTGAGGGCGGCCTTTCCCCCCTGCCTGCCCCTGGGATGTCCCCTCACAAAATACCCCCACCCAGCATGTTAGGGAGATTACCGGATGGGCACAGTGCGTCCCGGGCCCTTGGTGTGAGCCCCTGAGTCCCGCTCCTGGCCCTCCTGGGGGAGAGGCTGTGGCACCTTCTGGGGCTCAACTGGTAGGAGACAAGGGGTGTAGTGAGAGACGGGATGGAGCTGGGACTGTCCTCCACAATGTGCCCCATGTCGTCCTCCAGGCCCAGAGGATGGGAGCACAAGGCAGAGCAGGGACTCTGGGGTGCAGGGCCCTATGGGTAAAAACAGACCAGGAACACCCACTCCTGAAACCCAGGGCTCCTGACCTCCCTGCAGAGCAAGACCCCAAGGCACCCTCCTGCCTTAGCTCCTTGCCTGGGCCACCAGCCCTGAGGCTCCCCTCCCCAGACACTCTGCAGGGCCCTGGACACCTAGGTGCAGCAGCTTCTGGGAGGAGGGGCCTCAAGGCAATATCCCCGGGGTCTCATCTGCCCAGAGTGGTGTGGAGGTCTACCCCTCCCTCTTCTCCTTCCTGTCCTTCTCCTCCCTCTCTTCTTCCTCCTCCCTCTTCCCTCTCCTACTTCTCCTTCCCTCTTCCCCCACCTCCTCCTCTCTCTCCTCCCCCTTCCTCCTCTCTCCTCCTCCTCCCTCCTCCCCCTCGTCACCTACCAAGGAGCACAGGGTACCCAGGCTGTCTGTCCAGGGCTGACCACTAAAGCTTCTGGCTCCCAGGACAGATGTACTGGGGAAGAACCTTCCAGCACCCACCCCCCTGCCTTGTTTCACAGATGAGGAGACTGAGGCTGAGTGCATGGAGCCGTTGGGATATCAGGGTCCCCAGGGCTCTGCCCATTCGCCCACATAGGATGGATACCTGGGGTGGCCAAGGTCGGGGCCAGCACAGGGGGGACTCTGAGAGCAGGTGGCACCTTGTGGTCAGCCTGAGGCCACTGGGCCTCACCGGATACATCTGCAGCCTCCATGCCTGGGAGTTGGGGCCCAGCTTCCTGGAGTTTGGGTGGCCCCTCAGGGCAAGGGCTGGGGCCAGCATGGTCCCCTGTGGAGGGTCCTGGAGCCTCAGGGCACACTGTAACTTCCTGGTCTGCTGGCTCCCAGGCAACTGGGGGAGGGACAGCAGCATCTGCAGGAGAGGCAGGTCAGTGTGTAGGGGTAAGAGGTGGCCTGGGCCCCAAGAGAAGGCTCAAGAAACCTTGTCCCAGTCCTCAGAGGCTGCCTTTCCCACCTGCCTTCCCCACCCACCCACTCCAGGTAGTGAACTCAAGGCCTTCAGGAGCATGTGGGCTCCTCTGGGGACAGGTGGGCCTGGATACCTGCCCTCCGTCCTGGTTTGCCCTCAGTCTCTGTTCGTCCCATCCCTTCATCCTGGGACTGCCTTCCCCCCACCCCATGGCCCACTCCAGACCCAGGGTACTAAGCCACCAGGCTGGGGTGGACCCAGCCCCACACTCTAGGGAAGCCTAGGGACAGCCTGATGCTGTCAGGGACCAGGGGCTCCTTCCTGCCCTCCCAGGCCAGCCTCTGCTCCCTGCCTGACACCTGCAGCCTGGCCCCACCCAGGCCACCGCACCCTCACTGGCTCCCACTCCAGCCTCCCATACAGCCCCCTGAGGGAACCCTCAGACTGCCCCATGTGTGGGCTCCCTTCCCCCAGCTCCCGGCACGTTTTCCTCTTCCACCTGGAGGCCAATTTGTGTAGCCACACCACAGCCTCACACATGCCCAGGGATGCCCACCACTCCGTTCCCAGCAGGTCCCCCTGCCTGGAACTCTCCCCTGCCCCAGACCCTCTCTCTTGCTGATCTTCTGTATCCTTGGGCTCTCCAGGACAATGAGAGACAACTGGGCGGGCTGCTGTTTGCACCCCATGGCACTGGGGAACCCATCCTGTCCTTACCCAGTCCAAGGATGTCGGCACACCCCTGACACATCACACACTCTGTGTCTATCTCGCCAACAGCCCCCATTGCACAGGGGGCAGGAAGGCCTGCTCAGCCCCCAGCAGGATAGGAATGACCACTATGGGCTGTCCTGATCCCAGTATATGCACCTGTGACCAGACACACAGGCCATGTGAGCAAGCTAGACCGGCAAGCTGTCACGCCTCCACCCAGGGACCCCAAGAATGGGCCAGAACCCACAGGCTGATGTCGGTTGCCGACCCAGGACCCTCCCCCATAAGACGCCGGAGCCATTAGACAGAGAAGCAAGAGAGCAGAGCAAAGTCAGTGCAGGGAACCAGTTTATTATCATTGGGGGTCGCCGATGGGCCGCTTCCCACACACAGACCGTGGTCCACCCTGCAGAGAGGCCCAGGAGTTCCTGCAGGGTTGGGCCCTGCACAGGCCTCCCAGAGGCTGAGAGAAATGTTCATAGGGAAGATGTGGCTGGGGAGCCCCCCACTGAGAGGAAGACTAGGACCCCAGCCTGGAGCAGACAGGGCCCACCTGGCAGCCTGGCCTCGTGAACAGGGCAGGACAGATGCAGAGTCCCTGATCTGCGTCTAGAGCCCCGAGCCCAGAGCTACAGTCTGTGAGTCCCTCCGGCCTTCTGTACTTTCTGAGATGCCAGGTCTGTGTGTAGTGTCTTCAGCTGGACCGGGCCCCATCAGGTAGCAAGTGCCTGGGGTGAGAGGGGCGGGCAGGCTCCAGCCCTGAGTTCTTGGAGACTTAGGGAGAGGGTCGGAGCACACGTGTATTCATAAAACCCTGGTTTCCTCCACGCAGCCACAGAGCCCCGCAGCCAGGTGCCTGCTGCTCACAGCCTCAGCCCTGGGAGGGACCAGGGGCCTTGTCCCCATCCGGGCGGATGTGCAGAGTGACGGTCTCGCCCACTGTCCCAAAGCTGACCGTCTGGGTGTTAACCTCCGTTTTGAAGCTGCTCTGGCCATTGTCTGCAGACCTCTGGACCTGGATGCAGAACGACGGCTTCCAGGATGCAGCACCCCCAACCTGGGCCTCCTGCATACGGAAGGAGACTCCTGCGGGGCCGAGGACCTGAGGCCCCAAGGGAGATGTCTCCCGGCGACTGAAAAAGCTGGATGGGTTTCGAGGGCCCAGGGGATGCCCCACGTTTAGCAGGACAGGCTGCCCCACAGTGGGCTCACTGATCTCTCTCTGGAGCACAGAGACCTCACATGGTGGGTCATCAGCAGTGCTGGGCACAGAGCCATGGCAGCCGAAGGTCTCCCCCTCCCTGGGCACGTAATCCTCCAGGTCAGCCAGTGTCAGCACTCGGCCGTGGTGTGTGAGGATCTTGGGGTCACGGCCCCAAAGGCCATTGGTACCCAGGGGCTCCTCCGTCAGGAGGGCACCTCCTCCCTCCACCTCCTCCATGGGGGTTTCCTCTTCAGCAGCCTGGGGAGGGAATGGCTCATGGGTCTCCTCTGGCCCTGTGTCCGTGCAGAAGATGAGAGGGTCTCCAGTGATGACCATGGCTCTGCCCCGGGCCTGGGGCTCCTGAGCCAGTAGGTTGTTGTTGGAGTTGTTTGCATTGGGGTCTCCTATGGGAGTCCCACCAGGCAGTGTGAAGAGAAGCCCTGCTGAGCTGTCAGGTCCTTCTCTGGCAGGGGATGCACCCCTGGAGCCCGTCTTCTTCACCCTGACTTCAATGGTCTCCTCGACCTCTACCCACTTGGGCTGGGGCCTCATGCCCCGAGACAGGTCTGGCATGTGGGACTCAGGCTCCGTCACATACAGCGTGGGTACAGTAGGCCTCCAGCCTGGCTCCACCTCAGGCCTGCGGGGCTGGCCAGCCCCCAGTGAGTACAGCAGCTCAGGAGCCAACTGGCCTGGCCTGGGCGGGCTTGCAGTGCGGCGGGAAGGTGAGCGGGAGGGGGACTTGTTGGGGGACCGGCGCCGGCCACGGGGGCTCTTCACCACGGTGGTGATGGTCTCCTCTCTGTAGGGAGAGGGCCAAGAGGAAATGTGCACAGAGACCTGTAGCCTTGCTCAGTGCCCGCGCCATCAGCACGTGCAGGGGCCCTGTGAGTGATCAGGTTAGTGTAGCAAGCAAATGGTGACACTGCATAAACAAGATTCCTACATGTGTGATTGAGCCCACTCTCTGGAACCCCTAGCCAGAGAACCAACAAAACAGCACAAAGCCCCATCTGGCCAACCTCAGGCTCTAGTATGCAGATCTCAAACAAGAGCTGAGGCAACAGGGGAGGCCCAGGCCACATCACAGGGCACCTCCAAACCCCAGACCAAGTCTGGTTCACAATGTCTCCATGTATGGCTCTCCTCCATTTATGGCCATTTTCTTCTGGAGATACCACTGCTCCTTGCAGAGCTAATGTACAGGGATGCAGGGACATAGCCATGTGGCCTTCCTTATCTATCCCATGAGTGCTTTGTGCTTTGTATCATGGGGGGTTACCCCAGTGAGCTCTCAGAAGGCAAGAGCCTCAATGGTCCTCAGCTGGAGGTACACTGGCAGCTGATGCTAGGTCCGAGAGGGTTGTCAGAGCCCTGATCTGCTGCTTGTGCTCCTGATCTGTTTGTTTGGGGGTGTGAAGCCCAGCAAGAACACCTTGCTCTGGGTGTGGCTTGGCCATCACGGGCTGTGTGATGTCAGACAAGCACTTCCTCTTCCTGGGCCACTTCCACCTAAATGGGAGTGGGCAGGAAGGAGACGAGGAGGCAGAACACAAGGCCATTTGCATGTGGGTGGACATCAGGCACTGGCCAGGGACTTTGCAGCAGCCTTGGGGGATGGATCTGACCTCCTTTTGCAAGTGTGGACCAGGAGGCTGAGAAGGCTGGGCACCTGCCCAGGGCCAAGATTTAGAAGTCCACCAGTCAGCCCCAGTACCCCTCTGCCACCCACTGCCCCTGACCTTGCCAGGTGCTGTGGGTAAAATGAGTATCAGGCAGTATCAGGGAGCAGGGATGGGCTGAGCAACACACAGACCCTGGGGAACTCACAACTCTCCTGGGCCCTGGGACCTGCATTTTCTCTTGGGCTCAGGCAATGCATGAGCATTGAGCTCAATGCTGTCACCACCTGCCTGCTATGGCTAAGGCAGGCTCGTGCTCTCTCTCTTCCTCTCATTCAGCTTTTGTCCAACTCAGAGCTCCATCCATCCCTGGAGCAGGGATGAGCCCAGAGATGTGTGCTACCCCTTGGGGTGCACAGCAATTACAGGCCCTCTCTCCTCAGCCCTCAGCTGGTAAGAAGGAAATGCTACACCCCACTTAACTGATGGGGAAACTGAGGCTTGGAGGCATGGCCTATTCAAAAATCGCAGGACTGCTTTCCTGCCTAATGCCCAGGCTCAGGAGCACTAGGCTTGTCCCTGGGCCGGAGCTTGCCCAAACATCAGGGAACCTGGGCCAGGCCCATCTGCTGGCCTCATGCGTCTTCAGTTCGCCAAGGCAGGACAGTCAGTCACATGGGTAGTGGGGTCTTGTCTCCTAAATGCCTCCCTGTGTTGAGCTCATTACTGTCCCAATGAAGGGATGTGGGCATCCTGCACTGAGGCTCCCAGGATAGCAGGTGGGACTGACAGGTGACAGGGGTCTCTCTCCAAGCCCTGTTTCCTCCCCATGTCCATTGAGTCCCCACTCTGTGGTGTGCCCTTGGAGGAGATGCCTGGCACAATTCCTCCAGCTGAGCTCCTCCAGCATCACAGGGTGTGTGTTTCTACCTGCCGAAGCCTGGAATAGACTGGGCTTCAGGATGCCTTCAGGAGTCTCCTAGTCCAGCTGCCCCAGGTGTCAGTCCTCTTTGAAGTCATACTGATGGGGCAGCCTGGCCCTGTCTCTGTTTCTCCATTTTGTCATGTGTAAGATGTAAATAATAAAAATGCTCCCTTCATAGATGAAATGTATAGTTAATCTGTGTATAGCTGTGGCACAGTTGCATACCTCCATGGATGCTTACTTCTGCCCCATGTACTGTAGGCAGCAATGTACCTTGGAGAAGGTAGAAGGAAGTTGAGGAAGGGTTAACCCAGGATCTGACCAAATGTCTGGTGATAGGATTCTCCAAAACCTGGCCAACTACAGGCCCCTTTAGGAGGTCCTAGGCCCATGAGGAACCAACTGGAGCTTCCCAGTCATCTGGTCTTAAACCAGTCTTTCTTGCCTCCTGGCTTTCACAAGCTTTTACACAATCTCCACCTGCACACACCTCATACTGGATCATCCAGGTCAAAACCGACTTTGCTTCCTGTGGGCTTACTCAGCTCCAGACCTCTTGTGTTATTTAATTAGCAACACCCCCAGCCTTGAAGGCACCGAATAAAAAAGGGGACGGTGGGCGTGGCACCGGGGAAATGGGTTATCTGCTGGCTTTCAATCATGAACCATCCTGAGCAAACCTCTTCCCTGAACCCGAGTTTCCCCATCTCCCAAATGCTAGGGTTGGGCCTGGAGATCTTTAAGGGTCCTAGAGCTGTGCTTCTCACCAGGATTACACTATTTTAATTAAATGCAAGTTAATGAGAATAAACAAAATCTAGAATTCAGTTCTTCAGTTGTGCTTGACACATTTTAAATACCCAGTAGCCGCATGTGGCTAGTAGCTGTTCTTGTAGTGGGCATCACAAAGATAGAATATTTCCACTGACAGAAAGCTCTGTTGGACAAAAATGCCCTAGATCCTAGGGTTTGAGGTGTAGAATACTCCCTTGAGCCCACTGTGGGAAGCAGCTCCAAATTAACTGATGTGATTTTGGGTCCAAGCCCTGGGTGAGCCACTGTGAGGTATGCAGAATAAGTCTACCCTGTGGAGGCACAGGAGCCATAGAGGCCCTGGAAGAGAGAGCTGTGAAGTGTGAAGGTAGCCAAGGCCTCAGGGGAAGGTGGGTCCCCTCAGGGGCATCTGCAAAGTGCTGGCAGTCTGCATTGTGAGCAAAGGCTATGTGGGCAAGCAGTTAGACAAGGAGGTGACCAGACCACACGGACAAGGTCCAAGTGGGTTAGTGGGCATGCAGGGGGCACGGCAGTCAGAAGGAAGGTTAGGAACACGCCTGCACTTACATGATGACGGTTTTCTTGGGGACTTTAGTCTCTTGCTCAGTGACTACAAAGAAAACAGTCGGAATAGCGAGGGTTACAGATCAGCCAGCGCTCAGGTGCTGAGCCATTTGAGTGGCATGGCAGTGTAGTAACCTGCTCGGCTTTGGAGCACCGTATCCAAGTCCTGCCTGATCTGCCTGTCTCAGGTTGGAGCCTCAGTTCTGTCATCTTTAACATGGAGATGACAGTACCTGCTCTGAGTGGCTGGGGGATGAGCGAGTGTGACATCACTGTGTTCCACATGAGGAAATGAGGGTCTTGCAAGGACTGCAGCAAGAGTAGGGGCCCTGTCTGGGCTGCCCATGCAGAAATCCCAGCTCCTTCTTCAGCCCATGTGCCCAAGGAGCCCTGTGAATTTGTCAAACCTGAGGTCCCACTTCTCAGACAGAAACTGAAGGCTAGAAGTGGGGGAAGGAAGGGGCCATGGGAGCCAAACTGGGACTGGGATGGCTGGTGCTATTTTATAAAAAATACTAAAGACCAAAGGAATCTCTCCAGGGGAAAGGAACACTGGAGTCCTAGAGATGGCACATCTGAGCTCTGCACCATGAGGCCATGGAAATCCGATCAGGAAAAACCAGAGATGCCTGGACAGGGTCCTGAGCTCCGAGTGAGCAGGGAAACCTAGGTCTCTCCATAGAAGCTCCCCATAAACTCAACTGCCTTGATTGTCCCAGCTTTCCATCTCCCTGGAGTCAGCAGATGGAGGACCTGTGTCCCAGAGACAGGACAGGACTCATCCGGGACCATGCAGCACCTATTCTCACCCATCCTGTGGCCTCTTCCTCGGCAGCTTCTGGGCAGGGCTAGGCTTGCCACAGAGATGCCCTTCCCAGCCACACCCTGCTGGACAGCAGGCAGTCCAGCAGATACCAGTACCCTCAGATCTCAACAGTCCCTCTTGCCATCCTGGGGACAAAGCTGAGTGGGATGCTCAGAAAAGTCAAATGGCATGACCGGGCACATGGTGCTCTGGCTTCCGGTGTGTGGGATTTTAGGTTTTGCTGCAGTGCCACATAGAGAAAGGATTTCCCTTAGATGACCAAGAGTATTTTAAACTGTCTCTGATTGGGTGCATGTGAATTAAAGGTACCAGCTGTGTTTGTATGGCCCTTGGGAACCTCATTTACTTGTGAATGTGTGCGTATGTACGCATATGTGTGCACACAAGTATGTATATATGTACCTGTGTGTGTTTGTGCCAGCTACCTCCTGGAGAGGGAAGCCCCCTGGGAGAGAGATGGGATCCAGCCAAAATGCCTTGTGTGTTTGGATTAAGTTGGGCCCAGAGCGAGCCAGCCTGTTTGCCACCTGCAGGCTGGACTCTGTGTGCAGAGTAGTGGGAAAACCCAGAGCTCCTTCCCTCACCCTCCCCTGATTGGAGTCCCATCCTGCTGCTCTGGAGTGGTAGTCAGGGAACGTCTTGGCTGCTACCTTCCTGGTGCCTTGTTCCTGACCTGACCTGCCACCTGACAGGCTCTAAGCCCCGGTGAATACTGGCAGCTATCAGAGGGGTGCAGCTGTGCGAAGCGGGGCTCCCAGGCCAGTGCAGTTCCAAAAGCGAGGGGGCAGTGCCCACCCCACAAGGCAGGCTGGGGCTCTTCTGGTTGCGGAGCCACCAGGTTAAAGATGAAGCGGCAGGATAGGGTTAGGAAGCAGGAGGCGGCGGGCTCCAACTCCTGGGTCTGTGACGACTGGCCTTCTTGGTTGTGAGGTGCAATGTTTCTGGTATCAGAGGGCTGACCCTCTTGCAGACTTCACAGCCATGAGACGTTGACAGAAAGTGAACCATCATGACAATGAAGTGAATGTCTCTGTAGGACACGCGTGTCGCCAGCCTGAGAGGGAGTGCTGAAATCCTTGCTCAGCACCTCCCGAACATAAGACGCCATATGGCAGGAAGTGCAGGTGCCTGCAGACACCACAGGGCCCTCTGGGGGGCAGGAACATGGACCCCTGCCCACTGTGTGATGGCTGTGGAAGGCATCAAGGCTGTGAGGTCAAGCTCCAGATGCCAGGTAGGCTGACTCTGGGAGGGTCCAGACAGATAGAGGCCCCTGGACATTGGGCCCCAGGACGGACTGGATCCATTAGCCCAAGGCATCACAGAAGCCAACACTCAGGACTTGGGAGGACATGTATTCCAGCCCCTCCTACTGTGAGAACTGAAGCTCCACCAGGTGTTGGTCCAGGCTCTGCCTGCATGCCTCTAGGGACAGGAGGCTCACCACCTGACAAGGTAGCCCCTTCTAGGTGGTGCAACCCAAACTGGAAGAAGCTGTCCCTGGGGCTGCAGCCTGCCCTGTGAGCACCACAGGGCTGCTCTCTGACTGAGCAGGCCCAGGACAGATGTCAGCTGCCCCCCTTTCCGTCCTGGCCATTCATAGGCTGGGCACAGCTGGGACCCTGGACTCAGGTGTGAGTGGAGGCATAAGGTATCCTGCTGCCCACCCTTCACCTCCCACCCAGGAGCACATCTCCCCTCAGTGAGACCCACCCCAGGACCCCAGATGCCACCCCAAGCCAGGGTAGGGAGAAAGAGCCATGGCATTCTATTTTTTCCATGAACAGCCCAACCCAGTGTGGAGGTAGCAGGCCCCTGACACCACTCCCTCTCCTGGTAGCCAAGCTGGGACCCAGCAGCTGGTCCTCTGCACTCAGCACGCTTCCCACAGAATCATCCTCCCCAACGTTCCTGCTATCTATTACGACGCCTTGCTGGCCACTGCCCAGCAGCCTGCCAGGACCAGGCCTGGCCTTTCTACATACTCATTACTGCCACAGGGATGGTAAACAAGACACAGCCCCCCCCGCCCCCCCGCCAGGGCTGTCCTCCAGCCTTGCTGAACCTCTGGGCTCAAGGTTCACCTCATGCTGCCCCAGTAGGGGGCTAGGAACCAGCCCTTGCCCCATGGCCTCTGCATCTTCATCTCTCCCAGCCAGACCCCTCCTTGGCCCTCACTGCCCCTCGTCCAGGAAGCACACCCTGATTGGAAAGGCTGATGGTTTCCCCCCAACCTGGCCCCACAGTACCACTTACCTTCCACCGCTGCAAGTTGCTCCCTGTGAAGCTGTTCCCGGGCCCGCACAGCAGGGCTCTGCATGCACAGCTCTGCCCCGCCCCTCGCAGAGCCCAGCCTGTTCACCAACTGCAGGACGGATGGCAGGAGCCCACTTAGAGCCAGTGGCTCCCTTAGGACCGTCAAGGCCATCTCTAACATGGGGGGCCCTCCCTGGCTGTGTCCCAGAGCCTGCCACAGAAGAAAGTTTCCCCAACAGACCCAGCACTGTGCAGGGGTTTCCTAGGTGGTAGGGACACTTTATCTATTCAGTGTGGTAGCCATGTGGGCCCGGAGCACTGGAAACAGAACCAAATCTTTACCCACAGTTAAGTAACTGATTTCAACTCAAATTCCACGTGTTGGTAGTAGTAACCGAATCACACGGTGTGGGTCCACAGCTAACTCTGGTCTGTGGGCCTCCCCAGGAGCTGCCATGGGGCAGGCCCCATCTAGCCCAACCCAGGCCACCAGAAGCAACCACACAGAGGAGGCTGGCAGCCAGGAAGAGCCACAGGCTGTGCCACAGACCACCACTGGCCCTGCAGGTGGACAGGTGGCTTTGGTAGAGAGGATGCCACCCAGAGTTCCCACCCAGGTCCCTGTCCTTGCTATGGACACTGGGTGATGGGCTGGGGGTCCCAACCTCATTAGGGGATACTGGATGATGGTGGCCAGGGGTGCCTCCTTCATCAGGGACCCTGGGTGACAGTGGGCCTCGGGTCCCTCCCTCATCAGGGACCCTGGGTGATGGTGGGTCTGGGGTCCCTCTCTCATTGGGGACACTGGGTGATGGTGGGCCTGGGGTCCCTCTCTCATTGGGGACACTGGGTGATGGTGGGCCTGGGGTCCTTCCCTCATCAGGGACACTGGGAGATAGTGGGGGAGTCTCCTCCCTCATCATGGTTCAGGGACCCTGGGTGACAACAGGCCCCGAGGTAGATCCCCTGTGCCTGCCCACCTCACCTCACACTCATAATGGCCGAGGTCGTCCTTGCTGGCAGCCAGGATCTCCAGCACCAACAGACCACTGCGGGGCTCACTCAGGGTTCGGTACTTGCTGCTAGGCGTCAGCAGGGCTCCATCCTTGTACCACCTGCAACCAACCCCAGGGGATGAGGAGGGCCTCCCCAGCTTCCTCTACTCGAGACCCTCCTCTTGCCCACCCTGCAAGACTGGGCTTTCTTCCAGAGCCCACGCACTCCTGATGCCAGCTGCCCAACCTCCAGCGGGTACTGCCCTCCCTGCAGCGGGAGCCGCGTTCAGAACCTGCCCGCCCCCCATGCAGCGAGCATGCTGCCTACCTCCCCTCCTGTTTCTTGGGCACAAGGTGCCCAGCCCACCTGATCTGAGGGTGCGGGGTGCCTTCAATGGTGCAGGTGACCTGCGCATCCTCTCCCTCCACAAAAGGAACTGCCCGGACCTTTTTCACAAACCGTGGGGGTACTGTGGGGCGACGCAGCAACGTAAGGGAAAGAGATACAGAGAGACACCATGATGGACCAGGACCCTATCCCCACCTGC
Source organism: Ursus arctos (assembly GCF_023065955.2). Classification (NCBI taxonomy): domain Eukaryota; kingdom Metazoa; phylum Chordata; class Mammalia; order Carnivora; family Ursidae; genus Ursus; species Ursus arctos. The sequence goes on along the minus strand of NW_026623067.1, from coordinate 2,817,647 downwards.
GGGTGCCCTGGATGTCACCGGCAGCCCCCCCACAGGCCCGAGCCCCCCATGGGGCCACCGAGGTGGAGTGGGGTCCAGACGCCCTCTACTCCAGCCTCCCTTCCAGGGTGGGCTCACCTTGCACCAGGATCTTGCCCAGCGTGCTGGCATTGCCGGCTGCACTGGCTGCAAAGCACATGTACTGGCCCGAGTCCGTGCCAGTCAGGTTGTCCAGGATGAGGGCACATGAGCCATCGGGGTCCTCAATGAGGATGTGGTGTGGATCCACCTCCACTGGCTTCCCATCTGCAAAGGAAGGCCGCGCTCTCACGGGAGGGGACGCTGCCAGGGACAGGAGACTGGCCTACCTGGGGCCGCAGTCACGGGGCAATGATAGGGGGCCACCGCTAGAGCACAGACCCCTGGTGGGGAGCCAAGCTGGCCACTCTGACCCAGAGTTCCGTCCCCTTCCCCAGACCACTGTGCCCACCGTGTGGCCTCAGAAAGTAGGCTCATAGCAGGGTCCCTGCATGGCATGCTGCCTGAGGCCATGCCCAGAGGGAGGCTCTGAGTCCACAGTGGGGCCCCATCGCACGGGGCATGCTCCTCGTCCTGGCAGGTCAGGGCCTCTGGGGGATCCCCGTGGGGTCTCCCACTGTGATGCTGCTGTGGGTCACAGCGGCACACGACTGTGTGAGCTGCCTGCGCTGGGACGGTGTGTGCATCAGTTTGGGCATTCGGGCTGCACTGGAGACCTGGAGGCCACATGCCAGCCCAGCCCAGGCTCCCCTGCCAGCCCGAGTGACCCCCGGTCGGAGTGTCTTGGTTACCTGGGGGCCTTGTACCCCATCAGTTGTGATTTAGGGCTGGGGCTTAGGGCCACATGACATCAGTTTGACGTCTGCAGGGGCTGTGACAGAGGTAAGCCGTGCCTGCGTGAGTGACCCCCCAACAGACGCCCCGGTCACAAGGCTCAGATGAGTGTCCCCGGGGGCTAAACTGTGCTGCCGTGCATCCACCTGGGAGACATGCTGTCAGCATGACTCCACCAGAGGGCAGGGGGACACCAGGACCCTGCTTGGACACCCAGCTGGACCCCTCCCCACACACCTCTTCCCGCTCCTGCAATAAGCCAGACCCTGAGTGGACAGTCTGCTGAGTTCTGTGAATCCTTCTAGTGATTCACAGAACCTAAAGCTGGTCATGGGACCCCCAAACCAGGGGTCAGAACTGGGGGTGGCCCTGGGGACCCCCAAACAGCAGCTGGTGTCAGAATTGGGGGTGGCCCTGGGGACCCCTGAATAGCAGCTGGTGTCAGAACTGGGGGTGGCACTGGGGACCCCCGAACGGCAGCTGGTGTGAGAACAGGGACCCCCAAAATTTGTGGCTCCCATCACACCCAGAGCCAAACCTGAGACCCTACCATAGGGCCGGCCTCAGCGTCCACCTTGCCCTCTCCTGGCCACGTGACGGCCCCCCCAGAGCTCCTGCATGTCTGCCAGAGAGGCCTGCCAGCTGCCCCTTTGCTTCATTTCCATGAACAGCCGCACCACCTCCCCACTTCCTGCCACACATTTGTCCACCAGTTTGCCATCGGTCTCCCCATCTACACGGCCTGCACTCTTGGGCAGGGCCTATTTGCCACTGCATCGCTGGTACCTGGAATGGGGTGCTAGCCCTCGGTACGAACTCATCAAACAAGACAGCTAAGGAGTGAGATCTGAGGTGGGTGGGGCCACTGTGTCTGACTCACAAGGACAAACGCTCTGCTCTGTCCCACCTCGTCTAGCTGTGCTCCCAGCCAGGCGGGCTGAGTCAGCGGTGAGCCACTGGAATAGGACGCCTGTCCCTCACGCCTGGCTCCCCGACCTGGCCCGACTCCCTCTGTGCAGCTCTTGCTGGTGCAGGATCCACATCCCTCAGGCTGCAGGGGCCTACCTTTGTACCAGCTGATGATGGGCTTGGGTGTGCCCGTCACACGGCAGGCCAGCTTCACGGTCTCACCCAGCTCTGCTGTGCAGTCTGCCAGCTCGTCTTCGAAATCTGGGGGGTCTGAGCGCACACACACACACACACACACACACACAAGCTCTGACCTCTTGGTGGATGGGACAGCGGTGCCCTCATGTCCCTGGTCCAACCCTGGCACAGTCAGAAGCTCCAGGGTCCAAGGGTGTGATTGTTATGGACACTGCCCCTTGCGACCTTCTGTCCAGGTGGCCCTTCACGTCCCTAACACAGTCTGGGCACCTGTCCCGTGCTGGGGAGCCCCTGTGTGCACCCTGAGGCTCCCCTGCACTGAGGTCGGGGTCAGCCCTACACCCCAGCTCAGGCTCCTGAGATGGACCCAGGAGCGGGGCAGGGGTCTGAGGCTCGGGGGCCAGAGAGGCTCCGGTGCTGAGTGCGGCCTCCCTGCCCACCCCGGCGGGAGGACTCACGCCACACGGGCAGGGCCAGGCGCTGCTGGATGCCGCAGATCTCCTTCACCCACGAGTTCTTGGTGATGACCGTGCGGGCCTGCAGCAGGTACTTGCGCACCGAGTCCTCCCGCTCGTGCCAGACCTCGAAGGCTCGGTCGTCCCCCTCTACCTGGTCGTTCAGGTCGATGCTGCTCAGCTGTGGGGGACGGGGAATGCAGACTGACTGTCTGGACGCATACCTCTGCCCGTCCCCGCCCTGGCGCTCCGCCGGCGCCCACGCACCTTCATCATGTTCCGGAAGACATAGCTGAAGGTGTCGGTGCGGGAATCCCTCTTGGGCTTGCAGACCACCAGGTGGTGGCGGAACAGGAAGACATGGCGGTGGTGGCCCTTCCAGGGCATCCGCGCGCCCGGAGCCCCCTCCCACACGATGAAGTGGCCCTGCGGGAGCAGAAGCGCGCAGTCAGCCCGCAGCCCGGAGCCCAGCCCCCCCGCGGGCGGTCCTGGCCAGGCCGTTGGCCGCGCCCCGCCTCCCGCCGGCCGCCTCCCGGACCTGGCGGATGGGCTCGCCCAGGGCCTCCAGGGTGCCGGGGTAGTTCTCCATGAGGGACACGTGCAGCTGGTTCTCGGCGCGCTGCGGCAGGGCTGACACCACCGCGTAGGCCTGCTCCAGCAGTGCGCAGTTCTGCCCGTTCCTCGCCTTGTTGCGGATCAGCTCCTGGGGGACACAGCGTCAGGCCAAGGCCCCAGCGCCGGCGACGAGGCCGGGGAGGGCGCCCAGCGGCGCAACCCCTACCTTGAGCAGGGCCTGGTACTGCTGGACCCGCTCCACTGGCTGCTCCAGGAAGTGCTGCAGGGGCGGTGGGGGCGGCTGTGACGGTTCTGCGGCTGACAGCACCTCCTCTGTATACTTCTGTGGGAGACGCGGGCGGGGTGGGAGACGCGGGCGGGGTGGGGCACACGCCAGTGTCAAAAGAGGCAGAGAGCTGGGGCCTGGGGCACCGGGGTGCGCACACGTGTGGATACACACGCACACCCATGCGCACGCACGGCCCCTCCTCCCAGCCACCCGCACCCCTGCCCCACTGCGCGCACGCACACACTACCCCCCCTCTTCCCCAGCCAGCCGCACCCCTGCCCCACGGCGTCACCATCTGAAGGTGAGCACGGAGCTCCGGGGGCTCTGCTTTTCTCAGTAATCTGTGGGGCCCGGGCTGGGGGGCACCTTGTAGAACTCCTGCACAGCTGTGCCGACCACCGCTGACTCGGCCTGCACGCGGCCCACCAGGAACTCCAGGTACTTCTCAAAGGCCGCCTGGTTCTTGATGAAGCACATGGCCACATCGTCATCTGTGTCGCAGCTCTGCAGCTCCCTCTGGAAGCTGCAGCATAGGGTACGGTGGTCAGGGGGCGGGTGAACACTCAGGTCTGGGAGGAAACAGGCTACCACCCAGGGCTGGGCCGCGTGGCTACTTGGGACTGAGTGCGCTGGGTTGTGGGTGCTGCGGGTGTGGTGGGGGGGGCCATGCGCGTCTGTGTGCATCTTTCTGCAGCTGTGCCTGCGTGCTGGGTGTGCCACGTACACACGTGCCCACATGGGCAGGAGTGTGCCTGTGAATGCAGGCGTGCATGTGTGCACACCCGAGGGCCCACCCGCTCACCCACCTGCTGTGGAAGCGGCTGATGTCCTGCACGTTGCGGAAGATGACTGCCTTCTGGCTGGCCACAGCGGTGGGCACGTGGGGGCAGCGGTCCAGGTGCTGGATGTGGTGGCTCTGCAGGAACTGCAGCTTGCCCACAAAGGCCTGCTCGGAGCTCAGCAGCTCCTGGATGATGGAGCTGGGAGGCGATGAGGTGAGGAAAGACCCAAGGGCTAGTGAAGGCGGTGGGCCGTCTCCTCCTCCCCCGTGCAGCCCACCACCCACTGTCAGAACAAGCCTGGCAAAACAGTGGAGGGAGGCACCCCCACATCTAACCCGCCACCGCCACCACAAAGCTGCTCATGCCCCCGCCTGCTGGACCCTCACCTCAGCCTTGTCTTGTATTCATCCTCAGACACGGCCTCCCCCGGGAACTCGGGGGCCTCAGTGGGCCCCCACTCGGGTGATAGCTGGTGAGAAAATGGGGGAGGGTGGCAGGTGGGGCCCTGTGGGAGTCAGGCTCCAGGCCTCGCGGGGCACAACAATCCCATGACCCCAGCCCAGCTGTCTGGTACCTTGAGCCGCTTGTCCAGGTAGGCGGGGGACACCCAGCCTTGCCGCGAGGGGCTGGACTTGGTGGGCTTGGTGCGCACAAGCCAGCGCAGTGGGTGGGCTGAGTCCAGTACCTCCACATACTGGCCCTCCCGCAGCGAGATGGCATCCTGCTCGGCCCCCAGGGGCAGGTAGTCAGCTGTGACCACGTAGATATCGAAGATCTGGGGGCATGGTGCTGAATCAGACCAGAGGGGGGCCAGCCTGACCTACCGAGGCCCCAGCAGCCCCCAAAGACCGCGGAGGGGCGGGGACCTGGGCAGGGGGCCAGCCTGATCTTCCAAAGCCCCAACAGCCCCCAAAGACCCCGGAGGGACGGGGACCTGGGCAGGGGGCCAGCCTGATCTTCCAAAGCCCCAACAGCTCCCAAAGACCCCGGAGGGGCGGGGACCTGGGCAGGGGGCCAGCCTGACCTACCGAGGCCCCAACAGCCCCCACAGACCCCGGAGGGGAGGGGACCTAGGCAGGGGGCCAGCCTGATCTTCCAAAGCCCCAACAGCCCCCAAAGACCCCGGAGGGATGGGGACCTGGGCAGGGGGCCAGCCTGATCTTCCAAAGCCCCAACAGCCCCCAAAGACCCCGGAGGGGCGGGGACCTGGGCAGGGGGCCAGCCTGACCTACCGAGGCCCCAACAGCCCCCAAAGACCCCGGAGGGACGGGGACCTGGGCAGGGGGCCAGCCTGATCTTCCAGAGCCCCAACAGCCCCCAAAGACCCCGGAGGGACGGGGACCTGGGCAGGGGGCCAGCCTGATCTTCCAAAGCCCCAACAGCCCCCAAAGACCCCGGAGGGACGGGGACCTGGGCAGGGGGCCAGCCTGATCTTCCAAAGCCCCAACAGCCCCCAAAGACCCCGGAGGGGAGGGGACCTGGGCAGGGGGCCAGCCTGATCTTCCAGAGCCCCAACAGCCCCCAAAGACCCTGGAGGGGAGGGGACCTGGGCAGGGGGCCAGCCTGATCTTCCAAAGCCCCAACAGCCCCCAAAGACCCCGGAGGAGCAGGGGACCCGGACAGGAGCCAGCCAGGCGTCCGGAGGCTCCAGGGTGCCTAGCATTGGTCCAGAACAGGCTCAACCATGTCTGCTGATGGAAATCCCATCGGGGGTGGCAGTGAGGCTGGCCACCGAGAAGAATGGGCCCCCCCACCCCACCCCCACCAGTGCCCTACTCGCCCCTGCCAGTCAGAGCACCTCGCCTCTGGAGTCCCCATCCTCCGACTCTGAGGACGACTCCTGGACACTGGAGGAGGGGCGGGAACGGCCATGCCAGGGGGATGCGGATGGCGTCTTGGATTCCTCATCGCTGTCAACTCCGGGCACCTGCAGCTTGGCTGGGGACACAGGGCACATGATACCCAGGAAGGACCTGCATCCCTGTCCCCTCCCCATGGGTCCCCCATGCATGAACAAGGGAAAGCCCGGTCCTCACGCTGCAGCCAGCAACACCCTCACCCTGTGTGATCTTGGCCGACACGATCTCAGTGATCTGGGATGTGAGCTTCTGCAGGAACTCTTCTGTGCCCACCTCGGCCAGGGACAGGTGGCCACGGGCCTCCACTGCCGTGGGCTCTGCTGGGGGCCAGAACCTAGCTCAGCCGGCCATGTGCCCCACAGATGAGCCCAGGTACACCCTCGGGCCCCGTTCCGGGCTCGGGGGCCAGCAGTGCCGAGGAACACACAGACTTGAGACCATCACTGCAGGAAGCTTTGCAGGGTCAGGTTAAGGGTTCACAAGGGCTGCCTGGGTGAGTGGGGGTCAGCCGAGAAGTGACCCCAAAGGTGGGCAACTGGCATGCAGAGCACATGTCCCTCCCTTCTCAACTTCTGTGCAGACTCACTACTTCCGCTAAAGATGTTACAAATACTCCAAGGTGCAGAGAGGCCCCGTGCACGTGGTGGGAAGCAGACAGAAGGACCCCGCTGGGGACGGGGCAGAATCCAGGACAGATGAGGTCTTGGTGGTGGCATGCCCAGCACCTGCCCCTCCCCCCACTGCCCTCACCCAGCCCTCAGCTGTCACCTGCATCCAGGCTGGGCATCCGCAGCCTGCTTGATGTGAGCTCTGAGCCAAGGACCAGCAGGGCTCAGAATCAGGCCCCGCGGAAGGCGAGCAGGCATTTCTGGGGCCACACAGCCTGGGGCAGCCCCCTCCATGCCTCACCCCTGCACTAGAGGCATGTTGGCCTCCACACTGCGAGGACATGCTCTCAACCAGCCCATACCTTTCCTCTGCCCAGCAAGGTCAGCGAACCCCACAGGCTCTGACATCTGTGCAGAGACGGCTTGGGTCCTAAAAGGAAGCAGTGTCCTGAGACAATGCCTCAGCCGAAGCCCTCATGTTACAATGGGGACACTGAGGCACGGAGAGGGACAGGAGCTGGCCCGAGCCACAGAGCCCTCGTGGGGCAGGGCTAGGCTGCAGTCTGGATGGGGTTCCCTCCCCCGCAGCAGCACTGTCCCCCTCCAGGGCCAGTGCTGCTGCTGGCCTGCTCCCCTGCACTCACCCCTGCAGGAAGGTGGAGATGAGGGCCTCCTTCACCCCAGCATGGTCTTCCGCCACCCCCGCCTCCTTGGGCACTGTCAGGAGAACAGGGTGAGTCACCGGAATGACGGCCCACAGCCTTGAGCCAATTCTAGCTGGGACCTGGTCCAGGATGTCCAGGCCCCCCAGGGGACTTTGACCCTGGTCCACGGGAGCCCCCAGACGGAGTGGGGCCCAGGAAGGAAACACTCAGGGTGGTAGGAGGCCTCTAGGAAGGTCTCAGCCAGATGAGCAGAGCCTACAGGACAGGGGATGGGAGCTGGCCCAAGGGCTCTGTGTTTGGGGTCTCCCCGCCTCCAGGTGGGGGGTGTGGTCAGCCACCCACACTGACTCACAGCCAGAGATGTGCAGGCTGGCGGAGCAGAGGGCCTGGCCAGCAGCGTTGGTGGCGATGCAGGTGTAGGTGCCCTGATGCTGTCTGCCCACGTCCAGCAGGACCAGACTGTGCTGCTGTGCAGAGCTGGCCACCGTGTAGCCCGGCGTGTCACGGCCAATCCACAGGACGCCCCGCTCAGCCTCCTCCCGCAGCCAGTGCACGGCTGGGGCCGGGCAGCCTGTGGGACAGTCGAGGGTCCATGGGGAAGGGGGCTCCAGGAGCTGGCGGTTGCCTCTGAGCTCCCTGGGGGGCTTTGAGTGGAGGCAGAGAGGGCCCTGCCTGCTCTGAGCCTCCCTGAGTAGGGGTCCTTGGGGGGGGAGCAGGGAGGTAGGAGAACCTTACCTTCCACCTTCACTGAGAAGGTGATGCTGGAGCCTTTTTTCACCTTCTTGGAGGTGAATCTTTCCAAGAATCGGGGGGGCACCAGCTGTTCATATGCATCTGGAGAAACAGCAGACACTGGTGATGAACGAATGTCGAGCCCCTGCTCCCTGTTGGGGCACCAAGGCCTCCAGGGGCACCTGCTGCAGCCGCAGCCTCCAGGGGCACCTGCTGCAGCCGCAGCCTCCAGGTCCTGGCCTCAGCGGGCCTGGAGGCTGGGTGTCCACAGCCTGCACCCAACCGTCCTCTGCCTGCAACGTGGTGTCCCTCACGCACTTGGCTGAGTCACCCACCCACCCTCTGCCCATCCGAGCTGGCTCACCTGATGCCGACTTCTCTTCAGGATCTTTGGGGCCTGAAAGAGGCAAGAAATGGAAATCAGGCCTGTAGCGCCAAGGGGCCTGTCTCCCCAGGACCGTGCACTTGCTAGGGCTCAGGGTCTGTGAGGGGGCCCCACCCACTCGTAGCCCCACCTTCCCAGAGACTCAGACCATACAGGGAGCTCGCGCTGAGGCTGAATGGACCCAGTGTGATGCACCCCCACCCCACTGCCCCAGGAGTGTGGGGGTCGCTCTGCAGCCTATGCAAGGTCACACTGAAGGTCAGAGGGAAGGCTGGGCAGCGCTGGGTCCTTCAGCCACCGCCAGCTCAGATGTGACATGGAAGCGCCTTGAGGTGCCCAGAACTTTGCAAACAATGAAGTTCAGACCTCTCCTCCCACAGTAACCACTGGCCTCTTCCTCTGCACAGTCTGCCGGTTCTCACATGCCTGCCTGGGTCTGTTTCACGGACCCCGTGCCCCCACCCCCCAGGGCACGTGTGCGGAGGCATGGTGTGTGGCGGACGGCAGCCCAGGTGCGGAAGCTCGGTCCGAGCACACACCCCTGACCAGCAGCCGAGCAGTCGAGTAGGCGGCACCCACGGCGTTGCTGACATAGGCCGAGTACTGGCCGGCGTCCTCACTGGTGACCGACACAACCTCCAGGGTGTGAAGCGTCTTCCTGTCAGCCATGCGGATGTGCTCAGAAGCTGTCAGGGGCTGCCCATCTTTGAACCAGTACAGCCGGGGTGTCGGGTAGCCTGGGGCCACAGGGCAGTGATCAGCACGGAGCCTCCACCCTGTGGGCACCAGGGACGGCCCCACCTCCACCCAGCCGCTGTCTCTCTTCCTCACCTTTCACCTTGAGCTGGAACTTGGCCAGGCGTGTGCCGGGGGCCACCTGGAGGTCTTTGAGTTCCTCCACCACCTGGGGCAGCTGCCCCTCTTCTGAGGTCGATTCTGTGCCCTCTTGCTCCCGGCTGGTGGAGAGAACAGAGAAGGGGCAGTGAGTGGACCAGCGAGGGGTCCAGCCCCGGGGGGGGGGTTGGTCAAGAGCAGTGAGGTGGACCGGTGAGGGCCCCTGTGTGCTGGATAGACACTGCGGGCCTGGTGGAGAGCCCAGAGACAGATTCTGTCAGTCCCAGCCAGCACTGTCGCCCGCCTGTGCACGGCCCTCTACCTGGACAGGTAGCCCTGGGCGCTGAAGTAGGAGGAGGTCTCCGTGGCATCGGCCGCAGTTTCATAGTCCGTGCTGGTCACTGGGAAAGGAAGAGTGGCTGCCGTGAGGCTTGCGCCCCACCTTCCTGGTATGGCCCCACCTCAGGGGCCAGCCACCCGGCTCTCACTGCAAGGCCATCCCTGGGAGCTACGCACATGCCTGGGGCAGAAGCCACAGGGGACCTGGCTGTCCGCTGACCCTCCACGCCCCAGGCTGTCACCTAGCCCATGCTTCCAGGCCTGGAGGTAAGTGTGACCTCAACCAATGGTCAACCATGGTGATTCTGGGCCTCACGATGGGGCTGCGTTGCCCAGTTTTACCCGCTAGGGGACATGGGGGTGACGCACGCCTCAGAACCAGCAGCTGGGGGCTTCCACGTCCAGGCACGAAGGACAAACAGGGACTGGATTTACCCTCTGCCGTGGGCAGGATGTTCGTGTCCCACCCAAATTCATCTGTGGAAATCCCAACCCCAACGTGCAGGTGTCAGGAGCGGGGCCTTTGGGAGGTAATCAGGGTTAGAGGAGTTCCTGGTAGGGGAGCCCCCACGATGGGAGCAGTGTCCTGACACGGAGCGACCCCACGCAAGGACACCGCAGCTCGGAGGGGGGCCTCCCTGGAACCCAACCAGCGGGCGCCCTGAGCTCAGCCGCAAGCCTCCAGTGCAGCCTCCAGAACCCGGAGCGGCAGCTGTGCAGGAACTACAATGGTTGTGATAGTGTGATTTAGAAGAAGAAATGTGCTCCTGGCACAGAGCTCCAAAGCCCTTGGAGTTTCCTGTGCGGAGAGCCATAAGGTGTCTTTTGTTATATAATGAGGTGACTTTGGAAAGCCCCTCAGGATGGGGGCTGGTGGCCAGGGGGCCCAACCGTGGTACCAGAGGGTTGGAAGTTTCAGTCCCACCCCCTGGCCCCGGGGGAGGGGAGAGGGAATCAATTACCAATCACCAATCGTCAATGAGTGAATCAATCATGCCCACATAATGAAGCCCCCTTAAAAACCCACAAGGACGGGCTGGGAGAGCTTCTGGGCTGGTGGCCACGTAGACGTGGGGAGAGGGACGTGCGTCCATGCCCCTCCCCCAGTGTCTTGTCCTGTGCGTCTCTTCCCATCTGGCTACTTCTGAGTTCCATCTTTTTATAATAAACTGGTCATGTAGTAAGGAGAATGCTTCTCTGAGCTCTGTGAGCCGCTCCAGCAAGTTAATGGAACCCGAAGAGGGCCGTGGGAGTCTCGGATCTGTAACTGGTGGGTCAGAGCACGGGTGAGCCCTGGGCTTGCGACTGGCATCTGCAGGGAGGTGGTCTGTGGGCCTGAGCCCTGAACCTGATGCTGACTCCGTGGACAGGGTCAGAGCTGAGTTAATTGTAGAACCCCTGGCTGGTGTCAGAGAATTTCTTATTGCTCCCTTACAGATAGGAAACAATGATGAGCCCTGTGATTGCCCCAGGTTCCTGCCTGGAGTTTCCAGGTCCAGGAGGGGAAACTGAGGCAGAGCCAGGTAGACCCTTAGTCGAGGTGCTGGCGTCCTGGGAGACGAGGGCTGCTGGAGTCCACAGGACAGAAGCCAGCGAAGAGAGAGGGCAGAGCACTGACTAGCATGTGCACGTAGGGGTCGAGCCATCCGAGGGGGCCATCTAAACAGTGCAGAGGGTGCTGTGTTTGCAGCCGGACTGGGAACTTCCCCAATCCATGGCATCAGGTCCTCAGGAAGGCCTTCCCCTCAGCAGTGGGAGAGGATCAGCCCTGGACTGAGCTCTGCCTGCTCCCCACCTAAGAGGAAGATCTCAAGAAGTGTTCAGCCCCCATGGGGGCAGGCATCCAGTCAAGGACCGCCAGACATGCACGGAGGCAGAAAAACTCCACCCAGTGGGTCAAAACCAAGCTAGGACGGACGCACATGGAACTGGCAGAGAGGGACATCAAGGTAGGTATTAGAACTGTATCAACAGAGACACAGAGCACGTGAGAAGAGACGCCAGTAGCACTTGTAGAGACAACACACTGGTGGGACTGACAGCAGGTTAGCGATTCCAGAAGGACAGCGAAGTAAGAGGGCAGCGCTGCAAACAATGCAAAATGGAATGCAGACGCAAGAACTGCAAGTGGCGAGTGTGAGCGCGGGGTTGTGCCCTGGACGTGGCTTCACGGGCCTGGGACTACTGTCCCCAGATGAGGCGGAGAAGGAAAGACACGTGAGGGAATAACAGCCGAAAACACTTGCTAACTTGATAAAAACTAGACGCCCCAAATCCTGAGAAGCTCGGGGAACGGCAAGCACGCAGGAACATAAAGAACAGTGCACCCAGAACAGCACCCAGCAAGAAGAAGGAAATCCTAAAAAATACCCAGAGACCGTTTTTGAGGAAATTGACACTGAGCCTCAAAGTCACATAAAAACACACGGGACCCAGAAGCTCAGAACAACCTAACAAGAGTGAAGTTGGAGGGGCGCCTGGGTGGCACAGTGGTTAAGCCTCTGCCTTTGGCTCAGGGCGTGATCCTAGCGTTCTGGGATCGAGCCCCACATCAGGTTCCTCTGCTGTGAGCCTGCTTCTTCCTCTCTCACTCCCCCTGCTTGTGTTCCCTCTTCCGCTGCCTGTCTCTATCTCTGTCAAATAAATAAATAAAATCTTTATTAAAAAAAAAAAAAAAGAGTGAAGTTGGAGGACTGCCGTGTCTAGATTCCAAAAGGGGGTACAAAGCTATACTCATCGAGACAGATTGGTGTCGGCAGCGCGACAGACGTACGGAGAGACGGGACAGAGTCAGGGGCCCAGAAATAGATCCACACGTGTCACGGAAATCCGTTTATGACAAGAGTTCTACGACAATTTTATGGAGGCAAATAGTTCTTTCTGTGAACGGTGCAGGAACAACTGCATTTCCACAACACAAGAATGAATGTGGGCCCTTACTTCACACTGTACACCAAAACTAAACCTACACGTAAGAGCTGGAACTCTAAGACTCTTGGAAGAAAACAGGGTTGTAAGTCTTCGTAAGGTCAGATTAGGCCATGGTCTTGTAGACAAGCAACCAAAGGAGAAATACTGGACTTCATCATCATTAAAAATTCTTGTGCATCCAAGAACACCATCAAGAAGGCAAAAGGAAAATCCTCAGAATGGAAAAATATTCAAAATCATTTATCTGATAAGGGTATATATAAAGAACTCTGACAACTCAAAATCAAAACCCAACTTGAAAATGGCATGACATCTGAGTAGAGATTTCTCCAAAGACCATACACAAACACCCAACGAGCACATGAAAGACACCAGCACTGTCAGCGAGCAGGGAATGCGGGTCGAAACCACAGTGCTCAGGGCAGCCGCTGCGGAACAGACGAACGGTGACAGGTGCTGCGGGGGTGGGGGCCTGGGACCCCCACTGCGGGGGCCATGTACAATGGAGCTTGCCAGTTCCTGCACAAGGTAGCCACAGAATTACTGTATGACCAAGCAAGTCCACTCCTGCCTGTGTTCCCAACAGAGCTCAACACACAGGCCCCCAAACGCTGAAACTTGCACACAGATGGGCACAGCAGCGTTACCGATAAGAGCCAAGACCACCAACGTGTTTCATTGGAAACACCAGCCGATGAGTGGTAAATAGTCCGTATACACGGACTGACTTTCAACTTGAAAAACGGACGAAGTTTACAATGTGGATGGACCTCCGGAACACGCTCAGTGGCAGGAACCGGACACAAGACACCACGTAGCGTAGGCTCCCACTCACATGAAGTGCCAAGAACAGGCAAGCCTACAGACACAGAAAGTAGCTCAGTGGTCTCCAGAGCTAGGGAAGGCGGGGGGGGGGGGGGCGACGGCTAACCCACACGGGGTCTCTTTCTGGGATCCCAGAAATGTCCTGGCACCCGATGGCAGTGAAGCTGGCATGACATGCGAACATACTAACGTCCACGGAGCTGCACGTTCTTAAACATACATTTTATGGCATGCAAATATCTGAACACCGTAATACCAAGAGAAAAGGCAACTTTTGCACAGAGAAACAAAGATACGGATGACATTCTATTTCTCAGTGGAACCCATCCAAGCTACTAGACAGCCGAGCAGCACCTTTTAAGGTATGAAAAGAAAAAAAAAATTGTCCTAGTAAAAATACCTTTCAGAACCACAAGAGAAATACAACTCTTTTCTCAGACATACAAAAACTGAAAGAATTCTAGCATTCCCGGACTACAGAAAAAGTGTTGAAAGATGTCCTTCAGGCAGAAAGACAGAGCTAACGGGAAATCTAGACCTGCAGCGCTGGATGAAGTGGCTCCTCCTTTGGTAAATGTATACAATTTCGTGTCGTTCACGGTAACTGACTTGCGAACGGCTCTGCAGATGCCACTGGCCGCGACTGTTGCCCCTGCATCTTGCGCATGTTGGCTCAGCGACCTCTCTCGCGGCTGGCCTCCCGCAAATCCGTTAGAGAGAACAGTCCTTCCCAGGCCCACCTACGCTTCAGTCTCCAGCTATGACACAGCCACCCACTTTTCCGGAGACCATGTCCCACGTTACGTTCCTGCCAGCGACGCGTGAGTGACCGCGTGTCTGCACCCTCGCTGGCACTGCGTGCAATCTTTAGTCACTGGGCTACCCCTGCCGAATGCACAGTGACACCTCGCTGGGGTTTCAGTAGCACTTGACGTCCTCCATGCGCGTCTCTGCCTTTGGCGAGTCCTCTCCTGTGAAGTTCTTTACTACATATGTGGTTTGCACATGCCTTCTCCCGCCCCATAGTCCCTCCACACGGGGTCTTTCTCAGAGCAGAAGTTCGTGACTTTTACCAATTTTCCCTTTTATGGGTGTTGCTTTCGTTGTCAAATCTGAGAAGTCTTTTCCCCACCATAGCTCCTAAAGATTTCTTCCTTTCTTTTTTCTGAAAGTTTCATACTTTTGTATTTTCCATTTACGTATGTAATCCGTGTTGAGCTCATGTTTTGGTATGAGGCCAAGGGCTAACTTTTGCCTACAAAATTCCAATTACTCCAGCACTACCTGAGACTCTACCCTTGAGTCTGAAATTCTACCCTTTCTCCACTTAAATGCTCTCGCATTTTCTCAAAAATCATGGATGTACTCATGCTGAGGCCCACCAGGAGTCACTGCATTAGAATAAAACACACCTCCGATCCTCTTATCACTCAGGGCAACTTCCAGGGACTTAGGAACTGTGTGCTTGGAACCAGGGACGACCAAATCCTTATTTCTTATTGTATCACAGCTAACCACCACCCATGCCCAGGGTATCTGTGAACTTTCCGGGGCCCTCCCCGGCCTAGACACTTCCCAAGGAGATAAGACCCCCACCCCCAGCCCGGCCCCAAGACACTGAGGTTCCTAGTCCTCCCTGACCTGAAACCAGCATTCTCAGGGCCCTCCTGCAACCCAGCACCGCCCCCTCCCAGCTCTGGCTCTGGGGCCATCAAACCCGCAGCACCACACTCACGGTCCACACGGAGCTCGGCCTTGGTGGACGACACACCCACGCTGTTCTCAGCCATGCAGCGGTAGACGCCCATGTCTGCGGGCACCACGGCCGTGATGATGAGCTGGTGGCCACCCTGCTGGTCCTCACTGATCATGTAGTGGTCGTCCTCCTCCAGCAGCCTGCCGTCCTTGAACCAGCACACGGTGGGCACGGGCTGGCCTGTCACCACACAGTCGAAGCTTACGGGATACCCGTCCTGAACCTCCTGATTCTGCAGCTCAGTCAGGAACACCGGGGCTGGCAGGGACAGGCAGGGTATGCGGTGAGTGGGCCCCAGGCTTCTCCCCCAGCCACTCCAGCTGCCAGCGGCTCAACGCGCATCATCTGCACCCATTCAGGTGGGGGCGCTCACAGGCTCCTGGGCTAAACACAGTTCTGTCTCTGCCAGCTTCGCCCCACTTTCTAGGAGAATCCTTTCCCTGCCAGCCTAGGTCTCAAGCCACTGAGAGGCCAGAGGTTTAGTGGACAAGAAACAGGGAGGAGGGGGAGGTAAGGGAAGACAAATGCTGTGTGGGCTGAGGGTCAAGGGGTTGCAAGCAGGAGAACGGCCCAAAATTGCACAGGGAAGGTTTGGAGGTGTGATGCCGTGGCTTATTAGTTATACCCCCTTATTGTTCCTAGGGAGACGCAGTGGCTTTAAAATTAATTTTAGTTGCTGGAGCAAGACGATGGGGGCCGTGGAACCCCAGCTTCTATAGCGACTGTATCCCAGACCCGCACGGAACAAACAACACAAACTCTGCAAAGTCAGTATTGCCAGGGCCACTTCACAGAGGGGACACTGACGCCCAGAGGCTAGCTCACGACCGGCAGAGCTGGGACTGATGCTGAGCTCTGTCGACCCCAAATCCGGGGCTCTTCCAGCTCTGTGGCCGCACGTGCAGTGGCCAGAGGCTGGAACCCGGCCAGCTCCAAGTCTCAGCGGACGCAGGTCCCCTGGGCTGGCCCGGCTCGACTCCTCCTCCTTCCCCGCCCCACCCCGGGCAGCGGGCGGCACCAGACTCACCGGCCTCGGCAGTCAGTGGGCGGGGCACCATCTGCGGAGGTGCGGCAGGGGTGGCGGCTGCCTTGCTGATGCGCATCTCCACCCCCCGGGGCCCCTGCTCCGACAGGCTGATGTCCACCCCGATGCCCATGGTGCCAAACATCTCCCGGAAGCAGGCGGCTGCACGGTGGGACTCGGCAAGCGACTCGAAGCGGATGTAGACGAACTGCTCGTCTTCGTGGTACGTCTGCCAGTCCCCGGGCTCCTCGGACGCCCCCGTGCCCTCGTCTGCACTGAGGAAGATCTCTTCGTCAGAAACCTCCGCCGGGCTCTTGGTGCGGAAGAGGCGGTGCAGCCTCCGGGCCGCCCGGCGGAAGGCGTCATCCAGCTCGCCCCCCGAGGAGCTCTCCGCCTCGCTCTCAGTCCCGCTGACCACCACGCAAGCGCTGTGGGCCACGTGGCCGAACTTGCTGCTCGCCTGACAGGTGTAGAGGCCGGCGTCGGCCCGGCCCAGGCCCGTGACCAGCAGGGAGCAGGTGCCGTCCCCAAGCTGGTCGATGTGGTGGTGACGACCGTCCATCAGCTCCACGCCATCCTTCAGCCAGCGAGCACGCACATCCGCCTTGCTGGACACCACACACTCCAGACGCAGGACATCCCCCACCTGCGCCTCGGTGTCCCCGAACGTGCGGGAGAACACAGGCCCCTCCTGCTGCTTCATCTCCTTGCGGACTTTGTAGCCCTTGAAGGCGGCCTGGATCTTCACGGCTGCCTTGTCCATGGACGGGTCACTCGGGTCTCCTGGTGCGGGCTGAACGGCAGCTGGCTGCTCCTGATGCTTTTGTGGCTTCCCAGGTGGGACCGTGGGGACCCCAACCTGTGCACACAGGGAAGGTAGGGACACTGAGGCCCGCGACGGCGAAAGGACGGTGCAGGGACAGCTGGGGCAGGGCTGGAAGCAAAGCCCAGGTCTCCCGCCCCAGCTCCATGTGTCAGTACATCACACCACTCTGCTGCCTGCCTGCATGCAACGGCTTAACGTTCGCGTGCTGATTGCTGCTACTGCCGCCAAGAGGCCGGCCCGCCCTCCCTGAAATCACCTGAAGCGGTCACCCAGACAGAGACAGACAGACCCAGTTCTTAACAGCCAGGTGGATGGTGCATGGGTGCATGGGTGGTGGGTGGGTGAGTGGTGGATATTGGGTGGTGAATGAGTGAATGAGTGAGTGAATGATGCACGGATGGACGACAGATGACACAAGGATGGGTGGGTGGTGGTGGATGATGTGTGGACGGAGAATGAACGGCAGATGGACAGCGAGTGGATGGGTGGCTGTATCAATGGGTAGCAAATGGACAGATGATGGGGCGATGAGTGGGTGGACAGTGGACAGGTGGTGAAGAGCTGAGACATCCAGGCCGCTCCTTGCAGGCCACACTGGACACTCACCTTGCTGACCAGTGGTGAGGTGCTGGGCCTCCCAGCTTTCTTGAGGTAGGTCACCAGGGAAGGAGTGCCTGCCCGGGACTCGTCGTCGGAGCTGGTGTGCGAGAGGTCAGCCTCACCGGTGCGTGCCAGCTCATCCGCTGTGGAGTAGTCCTCAGAGAGATCGGGGGCTGCTTCCTCTGCCTCCTGCCGCAGGCGCTGCAAGCGGCCATCCTCCTCGGGCAGCTCACTGATGGAGTCCAGTGTGGGCTCTCGGCTCATGCGGCGCTTCCGGGCCAGGGCCTCCCACAGCAGGTGCAGGTCACCCTCCTGGGCTGCCTCAGGGGGGAGGCTGGGCTGCGCAGGGGCCTCATCTCCAGATTCTGGGGTCAGCACCACTGAGAAGGACAGGAGACTGGTCAGCAGGGGTGGGGGGTGACGACAAGCCCTAGGCCCCAGGCTGGCCTAGGCTGTGACTGTGGTTCCCCTCAGTAGACCAGAGAGCTCTGAAGGCCCAATCTTTATGAGGTTTTACAGGTTCTGACCTGCCCTGTCGGCCTCAGCTTCCCCTGATGAGGCCAGACCTCAACCTACATTGGGCACGAGCAGAGGAGGAGTGAGTCCAAGGATATGTCCAGAGTCAGTGCAGGGGCAGGGGGGCTCACAGTGTGAGGGCGTTCAGAGCACGGGGGGGAGGGTTCAGAGCACAGAGAGGAGGAGGTCAGAGCACAGAAGAGAGGCAGTCAGGGTGGGCAACTCAGAGCACAGGGAGGAGGGTGTCAGAGTGGGGGGGCTTGGAGTGCAGGGAGGAGGGGATCAGAGTGGGGAGCCTAATAGTGGGAAGGGTTCATAATGTGGGGGGCTCGAGCACAGAGGGGAGAGGGTCAGAACAGGGATGCTCATAGTGGGGGGCTCAGAGCACAGGCGGTGGGGGACCTTACAGTGTGAGGACATGAGTTCGGGGGGCGGTGATTCAGAGTGGCGGCTCATAGGGTGGCAGTGCTCAGAGCACAGAGGGTGGGGTCAGAACACAGAGTGGGGGACTCAGAATGCAGGGGGGAGGGAGGCTCACAGTGAAGGTGGAGGGGGCTCAAAGCATGGGGGTGGGGTGCAGCGCATGGGGAGGAGGCTCAGAGGGCAGGGGCCAGAGGGCTCAAGGGACCAGCAGTGGGTACCAAGGGATGTGTTGGCCAGCGCCCTGCTCGGGTGGCAGTGTGACCCGAGCTGCCAGCCTTAGGAAGCGGAGCCACAGGGCTCTCTGCATCTCCAGGCCTCAGTCTTCTTTGGTGTGAGGCGGGCTCCCCAAGAGGACCCCCTACCTGTCTCTTCAGATGCTGATGAAGAGGAGGGGCTGGCTCACTCCCACACCCCAGGCCTCCCCCCTTAGCTGGGTCCCGAGGACGCACCCTGGAAGGAGGCAGCTGCAGGGGTACTGGGGTCCCCGGTGTGGCGACAGCGGTACTCGCCCTGGTCCTCCGCGGAGAAACCCTGGATGACCAGCGTCTGCCGCTGACCCCGGCAGAGAACCTGGACACGTCCGCTGGGTTGGATGAGCTCCGACCCCTTCAGCCAGACAACCTCGCCCGCCTCTGCCACCTCGCACTCCAGACACACGTCCTCGCCGGCAGCCACCTGCCGGCTCTCGAGAGCGGGGCGTGTGGGAGCAGGGGGCCCGGGAGCAGGCGGCGCAGGCTCGGGCTCCTGGGGCTCTGTGGGGAGCAAGGCCACTTCAGTAAAGGCGTGCCCGGGGCCCTCCAGCCTGGAGAGACCTCGAGCACTCCGGGAGGACCTCACCCTCACCAACCGTGGGAAGTGCAGCGACTCACCGAGCCTCACTGTCTGCGGCAGGTGCACGGGCTCCCCAGCCCCCGCCGGGCCCACAGCCGACACGCGGAAGCGGTACGTCTCCCCGGGGGCCAGGCCATCCACTACGCACTCGGGCCCGGGCACCAGTTCGTGGCACAGCCGCCACTCGCCCCTGGCGGCCGCCTTCATCTCCACCCGATAGCCGCAGAGACCGCCGCCACCGTCGCTTGCAGGCGCCACCCACGACAGCGTCACAGAGCGGCCGCTTCGCGCCACCACCTCGGCGTCCTCTGGAGGGTCCGGGAGGCCTGCAGGGAGGGGGCCTGGTCAGTGGAAGCTCCCTGTGGGCGCGCGGGTGCCCAGCCTGCCTGCTTGGGATCTGATCCTGCAGTGAGGAGTGGGCGTCGGGCAGTCCGTCCCCAAGGCGGGTGAGCCACTGTGCTCCGCCGCCCAGACCGTCTGAGCGAGCAAAGGACGCGGGGCTTGAGAACCAGGCAGACTGTGTGCCCTGAGCCCCCCAGGAAGGGGGCCACGGAGAAGCCCTGGCAGCCCCTGCGGCTGGAACAGCAGAGCGCCGCCCCGACCTGCGGCAGAAGTCCCGAGCCACTCACCCAGCACGGTGAGCCGAGCGGAGGCCACGGCGTCGCGGGCGGCGAAGGTGACCTCGCCAGCGTGGTGCGGCTGGGCACCGCGCAGCAGCAAGGCGTGGTGGACGCCATCCGCGGTGACCATCCAGTCGGGGTCGTCCGGCTGCACGGCGGCCCCGTTGATGTACCAGGTGGCCTCGCCCACCGGCACCGCCTCGCTGAGAGTGCAGCTAAAGCGGGCCTGCCCACCGGCTCGCACCACTGCGTCCTGCGGGGGCTCCAGGACGTCCAGGCGCCAGCCTGTGGGCGGGGTGGGGGGTGGAGGGGGGTTGCGGTGAGCGCGCGGGCGCAGGGGAGGCCTGGAGGCACGGTTGGGAAACTCCTGTGCCACCAGGTCCCTCCAGCCCCGCCCCCTCCCCCTGGCGGAGGAGGAGGCCCAGCCTCGGGCATGAGGGGGGGTCTCAAAGACCAGCGCCGCTCTCCACAGCCCGCAGACCCCAGCCCTGCACCTTCGCGGCGCGGGATGCTGTGGAAGGGGTCTCAGAGACCTGGCTCCACCCTGCGGCCCCACCTCGCCCCTCCACACCCGTAGGGCGCGGCATCGGTGGGAGGGGTCTCAGAGATACACGCCCCTTCCACTTCCGCCCCGCACCCCTAACCTCTGACTGTGAGGAAGGCGGACGTCACCACGTCCCCCGCCAGGAAGGTCACCCGGCAGCTGTCCTGCAACCGCAGGTTTTTGAGCAGGAGCGCGTGCCGCAGGCCGTTCTCGAAGTAGACCACCTCGGCGTTCCCGGAGGTGTGCACAGGCTCATCGTCCAGCAGCCAGGTGTGGGCGGCCACCTCGGGGCGCGACAGCTGGCACTCGAATAGCGCCTCGCCACCTTCCAGTGCGTCCACGTTCTCCAGGCCGCGCACCACGGTGTTCTTGGCTGCGGGGAAGGAGGCAGCTCAGGGCTCCCTGCGCAGTCCCATGGGAGAGCCTCCCCCTCATTACAAAGGGCCCGAGCGCTGAACAGAACATGGCCCAGTGGAGAGCAGCACACAGTGTCCACGAGGGGGGCCCTGCCCACTCCCATGCCACCACTGCTCTGGTGGCCTTTGCTCATGGCCAGGGAGGGGGGTTCTCCGCACCAGACAGGTGAGAAGCCTCACAGGTGTTCCCAAAGCTGCCTGACCCACAGGCAGGCTCAAACCCCCAATCCCCCACCCCTGACTGCAGCATGGGGCTCTGGAAATGCCCCCCTTTCTTCCCATCCCCAGCCAGAGCTATCAGCTATGCTGAGCTGCTCCCCTCACTCACACAGGCCAGACAGACCTCTGCCCTAATTCCCCACCCCTCTCTAATTCTCTTGTGCACACAGGACACCAATCTTAATAAGTGGACACAGGTGTAAGCCCTGAGCTCAGGACTGGGCATGCCTGGCCCCAATTCCAGCTCAGTGCCTGGCCGCACTGGCTTGCCACCTGCCACGGCCCATTCCCACGACACAGCACCTGTTCAGCAGGTGATGCCAGTAGGAACAGTCTGAGTGGGCTTCCAGGAGGAGAAGGAATCTCTGAATGGGCATGACTGAGCTGGGCAGGAGGAGTGACAAGAGGGGACACCAAGATGGGAAGGAAGGAGGGATTCGTGAGGGGCAGCAGGGACATGGCCAGCAGAGTAAGGATTGCAAGGCACCAGGTGGGGTCCTGGGAGTGCGGTGCATGTCAGGCCAGAAAGGAGCACCAGGTGAGCCAGGGCTGGCCTGGATGCTGGGAAGTGTGTGACATGACTTCAGGAAGCCACTACAGACACTGACCTTAGGGGTAGGGGTGGGGCAGCCAGGCGCACAGCCCCAACTGCTCTGTGGGATATGCACCCGAATGAAACCTGTTCACAGCTCATGGTCCATCCCAGCTTGTCCACAGAGTCCACGTGCCTTGCAGGCAAGGGTGTTCACTCTGGACAAGGAGACCCAGCGGGGGAAAGGGGCATGGCAGAGTACCTAGAGGACCTGTCCAATCCCTCTTCTGGCCACCTTCCCGGCTCTGGGCTGCTCACAGCACCACAGACCAGACAGCCCCACATCCCAGCCCACCTCCTCCCCACATCAGAACCAACGGACCAACGGGGGCTTAGAAGTGCATGCACAACTCCACTGTGCTCAGATGGCCAGGCGGGGACTGCTCTTCATCATGAGGAGAGGAGCAGAGGGACGAAGGCGAAGGCCAAGCCTGCCGTCACTGGTGGCGCTCATCACCCTTGGTTCCCATCCCAGATACTCCTGCTGCTTTGTTTTGATAAAATCCCAGATTTCAAAGCCCCAGAGTGCTCGCCTGCCCTCTCCTGCTTCTCAGGGCTCCCTTGTCCATGCTACCCTGCCCAGATAGATGCCCTCAGGCCTCAACCCCACTCCCACCTCCCTCAGGCCTGGGCTCACAGGCAGCAGCTATCACACCTTCCTCAGCCCCCACGGGGATGGCCCCCAGAACAGAGGGATTGCTGTCTATTCTGAGCTGTGCCCCCAGTGACCCAAAAAAAAAGTTTTAAGAACTTAGTTATTTCAAGAGTGAAGGGATGGGTTCACCATCCGGCAGGTGGCCCCCTGACCACTGCCTCCAGCCTCCAGCTCACTCACCACTGGGAGGGGTTCAGATTTTCCCAAATAGGAAGTGGCAGCAGCCAAGAGATGCTCCTCCCCGACAGGGGCTGTAGTCAAATGCCGCCCCCCCCCCCCCACTCCTGGTTCCCAGAGAGTGTCCTTGCTGTGCTGTGGACCAGGACACAAGACTCCAGTGCCCTCTGGGTGGCTGGTCTGGACAGGAGCATAGCTAAGATCTCGGGACCCAAGGAGCTCAGCCCAGCACCTGTCCTGTCAGGCTGCTCTGGGAGGAGTGGGGGTCTGCCTGCTGGACCCTGTCTTTCTGGCATGGTCACAAGGCGTTGGCTGTCACTGCCTGCCTCTGCACCATTCAGGATGGCCCCAGCCACGCCGGAGCCGTGCAAGGCCTCACCTTGCACGTGCAGCAGGGCCGCCACGCGGGTGCCTGCAGCCTCACAAGAATAGATGCCACTGTCGCAAGGCAAGGCCGGCCTGAAGGACAGCCTGGCCACGGTCCAGTCCTGCTCTATGATGACGCGGCGCCCGTCGGCGCGCACCTCCTGCTCGTCCATCTTCCACGTGGCCTGCACGGGCCGCGAGTACTGGCAGAGGAGCTCGGCCGGGCCACCCTCCTCCACCACCAGGTCCTGCATGGCACTGACCACCTCCACCGTGGGATCTGTCGGCCGACACCCCGGTCACGCGTCAGCTGGAGCAGCGCAGCTGCACCCCACCCGCCCTCTGCTCTCAGCGGCTCAGCAGTAAGCAAGCGCAGGGCTGTGGCGGGAGGGGCACCTGTTACAGCAGCCCCGGGGCCCTCTTGGTAGGGCAAGCCTTCCCCTCCCCCGACACCCCCCCCCAGCAGATAGCAGTGTCGGCTTGGCCTCTGTCGGGGCTAGGCCCTTCCTCACCCCGCTGTCTCCTAAGCCCCTGCCTCCCTCCCCACCCCCTGGCCCAGGGCATACTTTGCCTCAGCATGGACCCAACACCTGTCCTCAAAGCCCCCAGGCCCTGCTCGGGGTCTATGCACTCTGCTGAACACACGGCACCCCTAGCCCAGCTTGTCCCTTCTCCAGGGGCCTCACCAACCTCCTTGGGGGTCCCCATCCCATCTTAGCCTGCTGAAACCCTGCTCACCAAATGAGTCGCCCCTGGGATGTGGGTGAATGTCCACACTAATTCTGTAGAAACACCGAGGGGATCAGAGCGAGAGTACCAGGAGAAGCCCTGCTGGCCGGCCATCCCAGGACTACCTGACACCCCCACTGGTGTCCCTCCCCAGAGGCCAGCTCTTTCCCAGAAGGGCACAAGACCTCAACTGAGCCCGCAGCAAGGGAAGCAGCTGCGAGCCGGGACGGTGCAGGCTCAGCCCGGGGCCAGGAAGGGGGCTCTCACCTCCCGGCTGCCCACAGGTGCTCCACAGAGTGGTGGCCCAGGGAGGAAGCAGTGCCTGGGCACAACAGGTGGGTGGGGGTAGGGTTGCCTCACAGCTTCACCACTCCCCAGCCCGGCCTTCTCTTCCACAAATCAGGGTAGCAGACCTCTCACCGTGCCTGCCCAGATCATGTCCTAGGGCCAGCCCCAGACCCACCACCCAGGAAGCCCACAGCAAGCGTGCGGAGTCAGCAGGTGCAGAAGCGCCAGCTTGGGGCAGGGTCCCATCGGCCAATACCTTTGACCAACAACTTGGCCGTGGAGACCAGGGGCCCTGCGCGGTAGGTGATGGTGCCTGAGTCAGCAACCCCCAGGCCCGAGAGTGTGAGGGAGTGGAAGGTCCCGTCGCGCACGGAGATGGCGCTCTGGGGGCCATCCTGCAGCAGGGTGCCATCCAGCCACCAGCGGGCCTCCAGCCCACCCGCACGGGACACCTCACAGGAGAATGTGGCCACCTCCCCCGCAAAGACGTCCACGTTCTGCAAGCCACGTACCAGGCATGGTGCCGCCTCTGTGCAAGAGGGCAAAAGGAGGGGGGCTGGGCACCCCGGGTCTGCGGGGCCAACCTGGGGTCTGAGTCTACAGTCCACCCAGGCCAGCTGGCCCACCTTGCTTGCAGAATGAGATACAGAGACCACCCACGGCAAGCCCATGGAGGGCCAGCGCAGCCCCCTGCACCCGACACCCCCACTGGAACATGTCCACTTTCACCAAAGGACACTGATGACCTGCCTCCATGCCCTTTTCAGAAGACACAACACACAAGCCCCACACTCCAAAACTGTGATCTTTGTGGGGTGGGTGTGGAGTGAGGAGGAGAAGCCATGGGGCCCAGTGCTCTGATACGGTGTGGGATCTCCCATGGGAAGTAAGCCGTCCATCCCTGGGAGTGTGGAAGCCGGTATTTCTCCCATCCCCAGAATTCCATTTGCGCAGATGTGCCCTAAGATTCCTGGGCCCTAATGCCGCATATCACATGGTGGGGCCTGAACCCAGAGCCTTCCCACTGCTCTGTACCCCTGTACCGACCTTGGCTGGCCCCTCCCCCAGAAGGCCCTCCATGCCCTTCCTGGGGGTGCACCATTGACACCCTAGCCCCCACCTGCCTTTCCACCCTCTCCCAAAAGTGCACACCTGACTGCATCCCCACCCTACCCCATCAGCTCCCCTTTTCCATCTCCAGCAGAGTTCCCAAGTTCATCCATATGCCACCTACCAGGACACCCATTCGCACACCCCCATGCTCATGGCCCTCCCCACAAGGCCATCACCAGCACACTCCAACTGGGGACACCCGGCCAAGAGGGGCCAAGGCCCAACCCAGTCCCATGCTGCCCACCCTGAGGAACACACAAGGCCTTTCCTGGACCCACTCTACTCAGGACAACCAGGATACTACCCCTCTCCCATCACTCCACTTGAGGGCACTAATCTTGGAGCCTTTCCCAGCCCCACAGTTCACAGAGCTGACTGTCTGTCCACCCTCTGAAGATCTGATGGGAGGGGAGGGTACGTGAGATTTAGGATACACTCCGTCTCTATGTCCAACTCCCACAACAGACTGGGCACTCCCTGAGGGCAGAGCTGCATCTGTCCCCTTTTTAAGTAGATGGTAAGATAGATGGTGGGTGGATGGTTGGGCGCATGGATGGATGGTGGTTGGACAGATGGATGGCAAATGAACAGATGGATGGATGGATGGATGGATGGATGGACAGATGGTGGATGGGTGGATGAATGGATGGATGGATGGATGGATGGACAGATGGTGGATGGGTGGATGAATGGATGGATGGATGGATGGATGGATGGATGGTGGATGCATGGATGAGCAGACGGATGGATGGTGGATGGATGGATGATGGATGGATGAGCAGTAGATGGATGGTGGATGGATGGATGGGTGGTGAATGGATGGTGGCTGGGTGGATAGATGGTGGATGGATGGTGGATGGGTGGATGAACAGATGGATGGGTGGATGGTGGATGGTGATCAGACAGGTGGGTGGTAGGTGGATGAGTGAATGGATGATGGATGGATAGATGGATCAGGTGGGTGGATAAATGGTAGATGGGTACATGGTGGATAGATGGATGAACAGGTAAGTGGATAGACAGAAAGATGGGTGGTAAATGGACGAGTAGTTGGATGTGTAAATGAATCATGGCTAGTGGGTGGGTGGTCAGACGCATGGGACCAGCTTGAAAACCAGGAGTACGAGAGCACAGGAGAAGCTCTCCTGGTCAGGCACTCAGAGATGACCAGCTTTGGGGACAAAGTATAACCCAAGTTGAAAGTCTTCGGATCCTGCCTAGAGGCCTGGGGCCTCGAATGTTCTTGTCTAAACAGACACACATCACAGCTGTGCCTGTATCAGCACTGGGAAATCTGCTGGATGCACAGCTGTGTATCCATGTAGACATGAGCACATGGACCAGTGTCACAAGAGTCGCTGTATGGAGGGTGGAAATTCCAAAGGCCCTGCCTCCACCGCAGGGCCCAGGCCCACAGCAGCCTCCCCACCTCCCTCCTGTGGACAGCACTCATCCCATACTGATATCCCACACACACCAGAATGTCTCAAGCTGACCTGACTTGGTCCATCTTGTTGGGCTTTGTGGTCTGTGGCTTAAGCCACCAAGGGGTGGAAAACTGCCACCCCAAGGCAAGATCACCTCTGGAAGTCTTGTGTTTCTGGTCACACCATCCCCAAACAGCTCCCTGAGTAGGGAAATACAGACACCCATAGGCAAGGGGCTGGTTAGGGGAGGGGGCTGCCCACCTGTGACCTTTAACTGGGCCTCCGAGCTACACGAGCCCACTTGGAAACTGATGGTTCCAGCATCCTCCAGGGTCACCTGAAGGAGAGAGGGGGTCTCAGCCTGGCAGCCCTGCTTCCACCATCTCTGCAGGCCCCCAGTCCAGTCCAGCTGGAGTTGGGATCTTCCTTCACCCACACCCCTGGGAGCACTGTGGCTGGGGCAGGTCCCAGGGAACCCACCTTGTGCAAAGTGAGGAGGTGGAGCGTGCCGTGTTCCACAGTGATGTCATTCATCTCATTGGCCTGCAGGGGCACCCCTCCCAGGGCCCAGCGGGCCTCCTGCCCAGAGGCCCTGGACAGCTGGCACCGGAAGTGGGCGTCCTGGCCCTCGTTGAGCTGCAGATCCTGCAGGGGCTCCAGAATGGTCACCTCAGGGACTGCACAGCGGGAGACACAGCATCGGCCTCCAGGACAGGAGTGCCTCCCGGTGGCCAGGGTCCACCCCAGCACCCCACCCCAACTCCTGAAGACAAGCACGTGAGGCACCACTCCACCATATCTTGGCCATCCCAGAACCGCCCATTCACAGGGCCACCTCCCCACCAGTTCCCCACCCCCCACAGGGATCTGTGTCTGGCCCACAGACGCCCGAACCTTCCAGCCCAGAGTGCAGTGAGCCTGCCCGGCCCCACTACCTCGGACAGTGAGCTGCGCGGAGGACGTGTGGACGCCCACGTGGAAGGAGACGGTGCCCGCATCCTCAGGTGTCACGCCCTTCAGCTGGAGCGTGTGGGTGCAGCCGTCCCGCACAGACACCTCTGTCACCTCGTTGCTCTGCAGGGGCAGGCCCTGGAGGCGCCACTCCACATCCGTGACCCCATCCCGCGACACCTCACAGGTGAACTCCACGTCCCCATCGACCTGCACCTCGGCATCCACCAGCCCCCGCACGATGGTCACCTCTGGCTCTGGGGTATAGGTGAGGAGGTCCCTTTACCAGCCAGGCCAGAGCACCCAAGCCAACTGCCCACTCCTCCTCCTCCAAGAAGCCTTCCTGAACACCCTCACACTCTGCTCTTGGCACAGTCTCTATGTGCCCCACACATTTGTCACCATGACACTCAACTCCTAGACTGGGCTGGGGGCGCCTCTGTTTGGAAGGAACGTGAGCACCTGTGGGGTGCAGGGCAGCTTCTGTCCATCCTCACCCCATGGCCAGCCCTGCCCTGGCCAGGACATCAGGGAGGGAAGCCCTTTAAGACAGGCCCTGCTCCATGAGGATGACCCAGCCAGGCTGCCCACCTGTGGGCTGGGGTGGGATGCAGGGCAGTGTTCGGGTGGAGGGTTGCAGCATGTTTCCCCCCATGAACACTCCTCTCTAGAAGCACCTGCACCAGAGTGCAGCAGAAAAAAGAGAGAGCCTATAACCCCAGAGCCCCCAGAGCAACGCCCAGACAAGTGCTTGGCCTTAATGGGAGCTGGGCCAGACCAGGTGCACCCCCAGGGCAGCCACAGGGGCAAGGGTGTGGCAGGGAGGGCTCACCTTTGACCATGACAGAGGCCACGGTTTTCTGACCACCGGCCACACAGACATACTCGCCCGTGTCCTTGGCCTCCAGCCCGTGGATCAGTAGCTCACATGTGGCCCCCAGGCGCCTTATCTCGTATTTGGGGCTCCCGTGCAGCTCCACACCCTCCTTGAGCCACTGCACTGGGACACCGGTCTCTGCCTCGCTCAGCTGGCAACGCAGCCGGGCCACGCTGCCCACCTCCTGCTCCGTGCTCTGCAGCTCCTCCTGGAATGTGGGCCTAGGGGCTGGGGGACCAGGGAGGGGTGCTTAGGGCTGCTGAGCGAGGCACCGGCCCCTCGGGGATTGAGGGCCCCAGAGACAGCAAGGGGCTGCTGGGCAGCTCACATCGGACAGAGAGGCTGGCAGTGCTCTGTGTGTCTCCCGCGTCACAGGTATAGTGGCCGGAGTCCTCCTGCTCCACATCACGCACCAGCAGCTCGGCGGCCCTTCCCTCCTGCACCATCTGGTACTTGGCACAAGGGAAAAGCTGCAGGGAACCCTTGCGCCACTCCACGCTGGCACTCTCACGGCTCAGCTCGCAGCACAGGCGTGCCGTGGCGCCCTCATCCACCTCCTGGGCCTGCAGCTCCCTGAGGAACCGCACAGGTGCAGCTATGGGGAAGCAGGAGAGCGTGATGCCAGGGGCAGGAACCATTAGGGAGAGCAGGGGGCAACAGCAGGAGCCCAGCTATCGGGCACAGGGAGACGGGGGGGGGGGGGTGTAACTGTGTGGGTCGGGGAGATAGTGGGGGCAGGGCCCAGGGTGCCTACAGGGGTGCTGGGGAGAACCGCCAGAGAGCAGCTATAAAATAGAGGAGGCACCACAGGCACTCAGCTGAGGTTTTCAGGGCGATGGGACTGAGGGCTGGGGCACAAACTAAGGGCTTCAGAGGGGAGGGGGGTGGGGCGATGGGCTAGCCCGGTGGTGGGTATTAAGGAGGGCACGTATTGCATGGAGCACTGGGTGTTATATGCAAACAATGAATCATGGAACACTACATCAAAAACTAAGGATGTACTGTATTGTGGCTAACATAACATAATAAAAAATTAAAATAAAAAAATAAATTAAAAAAAAAGGAGCTGGGGCATAGCTACAGAGTGGGAGGGGCGAGCTTCTAAGGGTCTGGGGGTGAGAACCACCGGAGCAAGACTATGGGGATGCAGAGGCGTGGCTACAAAGTGCAGAGGGGAGCCGCAGGGGCGAGGCTATGGGTGCAGGGGAGACCCGCGGGGGCGTGGCTACAAAGTGCAGAGGGAACCACAGGGACAAAGCTACAGCTAGGGAGTGCAGGAGGGGAGCCTCAGGGCCGTGGCTATGTGGTGCAGGGGAGACCCGCAGGGGCATGACAGTGAAGGGAAGCACAGGGGTGAGGCTGTCGGTGCTGGGGTTAACTCCAGGGTCTCAGCTACCAGCGTGGGGATAGTGAGGGCTGAACTTCCTGCCAGGCCTGACATGCCCACAGAGCCCATGTCCCGCATGGGATGCCCGGGGTGGCGCAGCAGCCCTGAGGTGCAGCCCAAAGCACAGGGGACCTGCACATGGGACAGCTCTTGCCTTAGGGCCCACCTGAAATGGTGAGGGTGGCACTGGTGGCCTGGGGTCCACAGGCACATGTGTATTCTCCCGAGTCCTCCCTGCGCAGGTCCCGCAGCACAAGCTCCGCCATGCGGCCCCGCTGCCGAGGCTCCCTGCGCTCGTCAGCCTGCAGCTCCAGACCGCCCTTGCTCCAGACCACGGCGGCATTGGGCTGAGAGAGCTCACACCGCAGGGTGACCGAGGCACCCTCCTCAGCCTGCAGGCTCTGGAGCGGCTCCCTGAATACAACCTGTGGGGCTGAAGGGTACGTGGGGGCACAAGGGACACAGGATCAGCCCCATGATCCCGACACACAGCTGGACACACTGAAGATAGAAAAGCTCGGCGGATTGGGGTGAGGTGGGAGAGGACATGAGGTGGGAATTCTGTCCCTACCACCAGGACAGGCCCCATGAGGTCATGAGGATGGAGGTCAATAGCCAGACAAAGAACACTGGACAGGCGAGTAGACAGAGGACAGAGGAGGGGAGTGCGTCTGAGAGCCAGTGAAGATGCAGAGACACAGAGACAAGGACACGCACCCCTGTACTCCATGTGGCCACACATGGTCTTTACCCATGACAGTGAGCTTGGCTGATGTCCTCTCCTGCCCACACACACACAAGTACTCCCCAGCATCCGCCATGGCCAGGCCACGGATCTCCAGCTCACACACGGCCCTGTCCTGCCTCAGGCTGACTATGTCCCCAGCTATAAGTGTCTCGGGGCCCTTCCTCCACTCCACGGAGGCTGCCTTGCTCAACTCACATAACAGCATGACTGTGGCACCTTCTGTGGCCTCCTCATTCCTTAGACTTTTTGTGAACTTGGCAGGCAGGGCTGGGGAGGGTCAAGGTGACACAGAGAACATCAGACTGTCTTGGAGATACATTGTCCAGGATGGGAACACCCACAATAATCACAAACAGTAAAGGGTCACAGTGTGAAGGACCTAATGAACACACAGATAGTGAGGAAGACAAGTACCCCAGGAGGAATAGACAAGCCTGGAAATGACATCAGGACAAATACAGAATAAGGACATGGAGGCTGGGAGAGACCAGGGGAAGGCCAGTGGCAAGACACAGACACCCACGACTCTACTAGAGAGAAAGTGGGGACAGGGTGAGACTATGCAGACACCAAGTCACACATGGTCTTTACCCCTGATGGTCAGCGTGGCTGATGTCCTCTCCTGCCCGCACATGCACGAGTACTCCCCAGCATCTGCCACCACCAGGCCACAGATCTCCAGCTCACAGACGGTCCCTTCCTGCCTCAGGCTGACTCTGTCCCCAGCTCTGAGGGTCTCAGACCCCTTCCTCCACTCCACGGGGGCCGCCTTGCTCAGCTCACACTGCAGCGTGGCCATGGTTCCTTCCATGGCCTCTTCCTTCCTCAGGCCCTTGGTGAACTTGGCAGGCAGGGCTGGGGAGGGTCAGAAAGACACAGACACAATCACGGTCTCTGACCACATGGACAAGACACAAACATCACAGAAAAAACACAAACCCAAATGGACATGGGCCACATGCTCGGTGTGCTGAGCACACACGGTGGGTGGTGGCTTCCCTCAGCCTGGCCTGTGCACAGTGTGGCCATGCCACTTCAGTGGCTCCTCAGGCCTCATACTTGGTATGACTCTAGCCGACACGGCTGGGGAAAGCCAAGAAATAGGGAGAACAGTCGGCTGTCTGGGGGACTTGTGTCCAGGACGGGTACACACACAAGGATCAAACAACTACAAAGGGCCACGGCCTGAACGAGACACACATGCAGAGATGGTGAGGGAGGCAAATGGCCTTGCAGAAAAAAGGGCACAAAGGACTGGACACAAACATCAGGACATCTGCTGAATGAGGACACAGAACCCAGGACAGACACGAAACCACAGGTGGAAAGACACAGATGCCCACACGGTCCTCCAAAGAATAGGGGCGAACAGGGAGCCAATGGGCACACACCGAGCCAGAGGCCCACATGGCCACAAATAGTCTTTACCCCTGATGGTCAGCATGGCCGATGTCTTCTCCTGTCCACACACACACGAGTACTCCCCAGCATCTGCCACCACCAGGCCACGGATCTCCAGCTCACACACGGTCCCATCCTGCCTCAGGCTGACTCTGTCCCCAGCTCTGAGGGTCTCAGACCCCTTCCTCCACTCCACGGGGGCCGCCTTGCTCAGCTCACACTGCAGCATGGCCGTGGTTCCTTCCATGGCCTCTTCCTTCTTCAGGCCCTTGGTGAACTTGGCAGGCAGGGCTGGGAGGGTCAGAAAGACACAGACACAATCACGGTCTCTGACCACATGGACAAGACACAAACATCACAGAAAAAACACAAACCCAAATGGACATGGACCACATGCTCAGTGTGCTGAGCACACACGGTGGGTGGTGGCTTCCCTCAGCCTGGCCTGTGCACAGTGTGGCCATGCCACTTCAGTGGCTCCTCAGGCCTCATACTTGGTATGACTCTAGCCGACACGGCTGGGGAAAGCCAAGAAATAGGGAGAACAGTCGGCTGTCTGAGGGACTTGTGTCCAGGACGGGTACACACACAAGGATCAAACAACTACAAAGGGCCACGGCCTGAACGAGACACACATGCAGAGATGGTGAGAGAGGCAAATGGCCTTGCAGAAAAAAGGGCACAAAGCACTGGAAACAAACATCAGGACATCTGCTGAATGAGGACACAGAACCCAGGAGAGACACGAAACCACAGTTGGAAAGACACAGATGCCCACACAGTCCTCCAAAGAATAGGGGCGAACAGGGAGCCAATGGGCACACACCGAGCCAGAGGCCCACATGGCCACAAATAGTCTTTACCCCTGATGGTCAGCGTGGCTGATGTCTTCTCCTGTCCACACACACACGAGTACTCCCCAGCATCTGCCACAGCCAGGCCACGGATCTCCAGCTCACACATGGCCCCGTCCTGCTTCAGGATGACTCTGTCCCCAGCTCTGAGGGTCTCAGACCCCTTCCTCCACTCCACGGGGGCCGCCTTGCTCAGCTCACAGTGCAGTGTGGCTGTGGCCCCTTCTGTGGCCTCCTCATTCTTCAGACCTTTTATGAACTTGGCAGGTAATGCTGGGGAGAGCCAAGAGTCAGGAAGACACCAGACTGTCTTGGGCAGTCTGTGTCCAGGAAGAGATACCCACAAGTACCACACAATCTGCAGAAGGCCACAGCATGAATGACTGAATGAAGCACAGGAGAGGTGGGAGACAAATGGCTCAGGAGGAACAGGTCAAGCCTGAACGTGAACATCAGGACAATACTGGACAAGGAAATGGTGGCCAGGAGACCCCAGGGGGACCCAACTAGAGAGACACAGATGTCGACACAGTCTAACAGAGGGAAGGTGGTGATATAGTGACAATGGGAGACACCAAACAACAGGTCCACATGGCCACACATGGTCTTTACCCCTGACAGTCAGCATGGCTGATGTCCTCTCCTGCCCGCACATGCACGAGTACTCCCCAGCATCTGCCACCACCAGGCCACGGATCTCCAGCTCACACACGGTCCCATCCTGCCTCAGGCTGACTCTGTCTCCAGCTCTGAGGGTCTCAGACCCCTTCCTCCACTCCACGGGGGCCGCCTTGCTCAGCTCACACTGCAGCGTGGCCATGGTTCCTTCCATGGCCTCTTCCTTCCTCAGGCCCTTGGTGAACTTGGCAGGCAGGGCTGGGGAGGGTCAGAAAGACACAGACACAATCACGGTCTCTGGCCACATGGATGAGACAGGACACGAACTTCACAGAGAGGACACAAACCCAAATGGACATGGGCCATGTGCTTGGTGTGCTGAGCACACATGGTGGGTGGTGGCTTCCTCAGCCTGGCCTGTGCACAGTGTGGCCATGGGCTCTTCAGTGGCTCCTCAGGCCTCATACTTGGTATGACTCTGCCCAGCACGGCTCGGGAGAGTCGGACACAGAACCGGAGATTGTTGGGGGCAGGACATCCCAGGACAGAGGACAAGACAGACTCCCAAAGGACAACAGGACTAGCAGTGACCAAGGGATGGGAAGTGGGTGGGATGCTGGCTTCTCATGGTTCACACAACAGCCCAGGAGATGAGGTGGATTCCATGGAGTAATCGATGGAGGATGACATCGAGAAAATGTGGGAGAGAAAGAACGTGAATATGGACTGAGTGCAGATGGACGTCACAAAGTCAAGTGGACACCAGAACACAGCTCTGCTTGGCCTCATGCGGTCTTTACCCCTGATGGTCAGCGTGGCTGATGTCCTCTCTTGCCCGCACACACACGAATACTCTCCAGCATCTGCCACCACCAGGCCACGGATCTCCAGCTCACAGACGGTCCCTTCCTGCCTCAGGCTGACTCTGTCCCCAGCTCTGAGGGTCTCTGGACCCTTTCTCCATTCCACAGAGGCTGCCTCGCTCAGCTCACACTGCAGCGTGGCCGTGGCTCCTTCTGTGGTCTCTTCCTTCCTCAGGCCCTTGGTGAACTTGGCAGGCAGGGCTGGGAGGGTCAGAAAGACACAGACACAATCACGGTCTCTGACCACATGGACAAGACACAAACATCACAGAAAAAACACAAACCCAAATGGACATGGACCACATGCTCGGTGTGCTGAGCACACACGGTGGGTGGTGGCTTCCCTCAGCCTGGCCTGTGCACAGTGTGGCCATGCCACTTCAGTGGCTCCTCAGGCCTCATACTTGGTATGACTCTAGCCGACACGGCTGGGGAAAGCCAAGAAATAGGGAGAACAGTCGGCTGTCTGGGGGACTTGTGTCCAGGACGGGTACACACACAAGGATCAAACAACTACAAAGGGCCACGGCCTGAACGAGACACACATGCAGAGATGGTGAGGGAGGCAAATGGCCTTGCAGAAAAAAGGGCACAAAGCACTGGACACAAACATCAGGACATCTGCTGAATGAGGACACAGAACCCAGGACAGACACGAAACCACAGTTGGAAAGACACAGATGCCCACACGGTCCTCCAAAGAATAGGGGCGAACAGGGAGACGACAGGCACACCGAGCCAGAGGCCCAGATGGCCACAAATAGTCTTTACCCCTGATGGTCAGCGTGGCTGATGTCTTCTCCTGTCCACACACACACGAGTACTCCCCAGCATCTGTCACGGCCAGGCCATGGATCTCCAGCTCACACACGGTCCCATCCTGCCTCAGGCTGATTCTGTCCCCAGCTCTGAGGGTCTCAGACCCCTTCCTCCACTCCACGGGGGCCGCCTTGCTCAGCTCACACTGCAGCGTGGCCGTGGTCCCTTCTGTGGCCTCCTCATTCTTCAGACCTTTTATGAACTTGGCAGGTAATGCTGGGGAGAGCCAAGAGTCAGGAAGACACCAGACTGTCTTGGGCAGTCTGTGTCCAGGAAGAGATACCCACAAGTACCACACAATCTGCAGAAGGCCACAGCATGAATGACTGAATGAAGCACAGGAGAGGTGGGAGACAAATGGCTCAGGAGGAACAGGTCAAGCCTGAACGTGAACATCAGGACAATACTGGACAAGGAAATGGTGGCCAGGAGACCCCAGGGGGACCCAACTAGAGAGATACAGATGTTGACACAGTCTAACAGAGGGAAGGTGGTGATATAGTCACAATGGGCAGACACCAAGCAACAGGCCCACATGGCCACACATGGTCTTTACCCTTGACAGTCAGCATGGCTGATGTCCTCTCCTGCCCGCACATGCACGAGTACTCCCCAGCATCTGCCACCACCAGGCCACGGATCTCCAGCTCACAGACGGTCCCATCCTGCCTCAGGCTGACTCTGTCTCCAGCTCTGAGGGTCTCAGACCCCTTCCTCCACTCCACGGGGGCCGCCTTGCTCAGCTCACACTGCAGCGTGGCCATGGTTCCTTCCATGGCCTCTTCCTTCCTCAGGCCCTTGGTGAACTTGGCAGGCAGGGCTGGGGAGGGTCAGAAAGACACAGACACAATCACGGTCTCTGGCCACATGGATGAGACAGGACACGAACTTCACAGAGAGGACACAAACCCAAATGGACATGGGCCATGTGCTTGGTGTGCTGAGCACACATGGTGGGTGGTGGCTTCCTCAGCCTGGCCTGTGCACAGTGTGGCCATGGGCTCTTCAGTGGCTCCTCAGGCCTCATACTTGGTATGACTCTGCCCAGCACGGCTCGGGAGAGTCGGACACAGAACCGGAGATTGTTGGGGGCAGGACACCCCAGGACAGAGGACAAGACAGACTCCCAAAGGACAAGAGGACTAGCAGTGACCAAGGGATGGGAAGTGGGTGGGATGCTGGCTTCTCATGGTTCACACAACAGCCCAGGAGATGAGGTGGATTCCATGGAGTAATCGATGGAGGATGACACCGAGAGAATGTGGGAGAGAAAGAACGTGAATATGGACTGAGTGCAGATGGACGTCACAAAGTCAAGTGGACACCAGAACACAGCTCTGCTTGGCCTCATGCGGTCTTTACCCCTGATGGTCAGCGTGGCTGATGTCCTCTCTCGCCCGCACACACACGAATACTCTCCAGCATCTGCCACAGCCAGGCCATGGATCTCCAGCTCACAGATGGTCCCTTCCTGCCTCAGGCTGATTCTGTCCCCAGCTCTGAGGATCTCCGGACCTTTTCTCCATTCCACAGGGGCCGCCTTGCTCAGCTCACACTGCAGCGTGGCCGTGGCTCCTTCTGTGGTCTCTTCCTTCCTCAGGCCCTTGGTGAACTTGGCAGGCAGGGCTGGGGAGGGTCAGAAAGACACAGACACAATCACGGTCTCTGACCACATGGACAAGACACAAACATCACAGAAAAAACACAAACCCAAATGGACATGGGCCACATGCTCGGTGTGCTGAGCACACACGGTGGGTGGTGGCTTCCCTCAGCCTGGCCTGTGCACAGTGTGGCCATGGCCTCTTCAGTGGCTCCTCAGGCCTCATACTTGGTATGACTCTAGCCGACACGGCTGGGGAAAGCCAAGAAATAGGGAGAACAGTCGGCTGTCTGGGGGACTTGTGTCCAGGACGGGTACACACACAAGGATCAAACAACTACAAAGGGCCACGGCCTGAACGAGACACACATGCAGAGATGGTGAGGGAGGCAAATGGCCTTGCAGAAAAAAGGGCACAAAGGACTGGACACAAACATCAGGACATCTGCTGAATGAGGACACAGAACCCAGGACAGACACGAAACCACAGTTGGAAAGACACAGATGCCCACACGGTCCTCCAAAGAATAGGGGCGAGCAGGGAGACAATGGGCACACACCGAGCCAGAGGCCCACATGGCCACAAATAGTCTTTACCCCTGACGGTCAGCATGGCCGATGTCTTCTCCTGTCCACACACACACGAGTACTCCCCAGCATCTGCCACAGCCAGGCCACGGATCTCCAGCTCACACACGGTCCCATCCTGCCTCAGGCTGACTCTGTCCCCAGCTCTGAGGGTCTCAGACCCCTTCCTCCACTCCACGGGGGCCGCCTTGCTCAGCTCACACTGCAGCGTGGCCGTGGTTCCTTCCATGGCCTCTTCCTTCCTCAGGCCCTTGGTGAACTTGGCAGGCAGGGCTGGGGAGGGTCAGAAAGACACAGACACAATCACGGTCTCTGGCCACATGGATGAGACAGGACACGAACTTCACAGAGAGGACACAAACCCAAATGGACATGGGCCATGTGCTTGGTGTGCTGAGCACACATGGTGGGTGGTGGCTTCCTCAGCCTGGCCTGTGCACAGTGTGGCCATGGGCTCTTCAGTGGCTCCTCAGGCCTCATACTTGGTATGACTCTGCCCAGCACGGCTCGGGAGAGTCGGACACAGAACCGGAGATTGTTGGGGGCAGGACATCCCAGGACAGAGGACAAGACAGACTCCCAAAGGACAACAGGACTAGCAGTGACCAAGGGATGGGAAGTGGGTGGGATGCTGGCTTCTCATGGTTCACACAACAGCCCAGGAGATGAGGTGGATTCCATGGAGTAATCGATGGAGGATGACACCGAGAGAATGTGGGAGAGAAAGAACGTGAATATGGACTGAGTGCAGATGGACGTCACAAAGTCAAGTGGACACCAGAACACAGCTCTGCTTGGCCTCATGCGGTCTTTACCCCTGATGGCCAGCGTGGCTGATGTCCTCTCTTGCCCGCACACACACGAATACTCTCCAGCATCTGCCACAGCCAGGCCATGGATCTCCAGCTCACACGTGGTCCCATCCTGCTTCAGGCTGACTCTGTCTCCAGCTCTGAGGGTCTTGGGCCCCTTCCTCCACTCCACGGGGGCCGCCTTGCTTAGCTCACAGTGCAGCGTGGCCATGGCTCCTTCCGTGGCCTCCTTGGTCTTCAGACCTTGGATGAACTGAGCAGGTAGTGCTGTGGAGGTTCAGATGGACAGAAGCCATCAACCCCTCTGGAGGATTGGGGGCACAACATGAACACTCCAGATGGGAATAGAGCAGAAGAGTGGAGATGAGAACAGGCAGAGTGTGTGTGTGTGATTGTGAGAGCTTCTGGCATCCTGCCTTGAGGTGAAGTTGGCCCAGGGACTGGCTCCCTCCAGGCATCTTGTCTTCTCAGTGTCCTCCTACCCTAACCCTTCATACAGGCAAGCTCTGGCCTTACCTGTACTGAGTTCTAAACCAAGCTCCTCCAACTCAAAACCCATGTTCGTGATGTAATGGACATCTCTCATGGAGGAATTTCCATGAGACATCTCTTGGCCATGATATCCACTGCTCCACTCTTGCCTCCATCCCAATCTTTCTAGCCCACATGGGGCATCCATCCAGTACTGGACACACCTGGGCTCACTGCATGCCATCCCCACCTTCTCTACTTCACAAGTTCCTGTCCAGACCCCACTGAACACTCACTCTCCTGCCTCAGATCTCACAGACCATGATGGATGCAGCCATGCCTTCTAACCACACCCCTGGTCCCTCCTCCACTGTATTCCTAGTCCAGGCAGGGCTCCACAAGTTACAGCTGATCAGTATCTACCCTGGTCCCACCATGTTGAGAGGGGACTCATGTTCCCCCAAATTCATGTCAGATCCCCAACCCCAAGACCACAGAATGGGCCTATATTTCAAGATGGAGTCTTTAAAGAGGTGATTAAGGTAAAATGAGGTCACTAGGGTGGGTCCTGATCCTGTATGACCAGGGTCCTTACAAGAAGAGGAGATCAGGATACAGACATGCGGAGAAAGGCAACCATGTGAGGACACAGGGAGAAGGCAGTCATCTGTAAGCCAATGAGAGGCCTCCAGAGAAACCAGCCCTGCCCTGCCTGGATCTCAGACTCCAACCTCCAGGACTGTAAGACCACACATTTCTGATGTCTAGGCCACTTCTCTGTTGCTCAGCCATGCTGCTTTTGGTTTTAGGAGTGGGTTGCTGCTGTGACAAAGAGCTCAAGTTGTGGAAGTGGCTTTGGAACTGGGTGTTGGGCAGAGGCTAGATTTTGGCGGGCAGCTGGATCAGTGTAGATTGCCTTGAGGAGATCATGGTGGAAGGTGTCAGTATGCACATTATGGCACTTCTGGTGAGGCCCAAAGTGGAAATGAGGAACAGGTTATTGGGCACTTGGAGGAAAAGTAGTCTTTGTAGGAAGTGGCAAGGAACCTGGCTGAGTGCTGTCCCAGAGTTTGTGGAAGGTGGGACTTGTGAGCAGTCATCTTCCATGTTTAGCTGAGGAGATCTCTAAGCAAAGAGTTGAGGGAGAAGTCTTACTTCTCCTTGCTGCTTCTGGTGAAATGTTAAAGCAGGGAAGAAGCTGGGGACAGAGTTGTGGTCACCCAGGAAGGATGTGCAGGGGTCTGGTCTGATGAGTGGAACTCCTGCAAACTGCATGGGAGACCAACCAGGCTGTTGAGAGCATCCCACCCAGAAACACCACAGCTATGCCTAAATCAGATGGAGATGAAGGGCTGAAATGGTGGAAACCATCAGCCTTGTGGGGTTCCTACAGGATGGGCCCATGCAGTTGCCTAGCTGTGGACATATATTATCCTTCAACAAAGGGAAAGAAGGAAATCACAGTCACTTCAGAGCTCACAGGACTGCCATGGCACCCATGGGCCAGGGCACCTCCACCCATTGCTGCAGCGGCAAGGTCAGCACTCATGGGCCCAGAGGACAGAGCATTGAGCCAGAGGCTACTTCTCCAGCCTTAAAATCCAAGAGTCAGTCCTGCCCATTCTTGCATCTCTGGGGACCAGTGACCCTCTTCTTCATTCCTGTTCCCCGCTTTGGAATGGGAATGTGTATCCTGTGCTGATCACGCTTCTGTGTTTGGGAGGCATACAGCCTGACTTCACAGATTCACAGCTCAAAAGTAATCCACCTTGAGTCTCAACCAAACCTCGTGGACATGCTGCTATCACACTTTGGATTCTGAGGTGACATGGGAATCAGTTAAAGCTTTGGGGCCTTGGGGACAGGCTGAATGTATTCCACATATGAGAAGGACATGCATTTGGGGGTAGAGGGCATGAGAGCAGAGGGTCATGGACGGACAGTGTCCTACCCACAAATTGGCATGCTAGAGTTGTACCCCCAGGACCTCAGAATGTGAACATATTTGAAAATAAGGTCTCCCGAGAAGTAATTAGGGTAAAACGAGGTCACTGGGGTGGGTCATTATCTAATCATACTGGTGTCCTTGTAAGAAGAGGAGATCAGGACGCAAATACACAGAGAAACAACCAAGTGAGGACACGGAGGAGATGGTACATGCACACCAAGGAGGGAGGCTCCTGGCTCCTTGATCACAGACTTCCAGCTGCTAGGAGTGTGGGCCCACATGCAGTGTTTGTCACGCAGCCCAAGCTGACTGGGACAGAGCCCTTCAGATGCTCCACAAACCTGCAGGGTCAATCAAACCTTGTCACCAAAGGAGGGCCTGGCCTCTCTGGCCACCTTATCCCTAAAGCCCCCAACAATGCCCCTCGGTCCTGCACACATTCGTCACAGGACACACATTCTCCTAACTCCACACCTGGGC
The DNA here is from genome assembly GCF_023065955.2 of Ursus arctos. NCBI lineage: Eukaryota > Metazoa > Chordata > Mammalia > Carnivora > Ursidae > Ursus > Ursus arctos. The sequence goes on along the minus strand of NW_026623067.1, from coordinate 2,776,887 downwards.
CCACAACTTGTGCCTATATGTAGCCCGAACACATGCCACAGCCACAGCCACAGCCACAGCCACAGGTAGCTTTCCTGGACTGTGATGCCCCTCCATTGATGTTCACCTGGGAGTCCCTGCACCATCCACCCCTGCAGCCTACATAGAGCTGACCAGTGTGTTCTTAGTGTGAGCTTGTGGGATGGACCAGACAGATGGTCAACATGTGGCCCTAGCGTGACAGCAACATTGAAGGATATAGGGGAAGCAGAGTGAAAGGGAGAGGGAAGTCACTCAGTTGGCCACTGGTGGATGTTAACCCTGATGGTCAGCATGGCCGACATCCTCTCCTGCCCGCACACACACAAGTACTCCCCAGCATCTGCCACAGACAGGCCACAGATCTCCAGCTCACACATAGTGCCGTATTGCATCAGGCTGACTCTGTCCTCAGCTCTAAGGCTCTCAGACCCCTTCCTCCACTCCACAGGGGCCACCATGCTCAGCTCACACTGCAGCATGGCTGTGGCTCCTTCGGTGGCCTCTTCCTTCCTCAGGCCCTTGGTGAACTTGGCAGGTAGGGCTGGTCAGAGCCAAGGATCAGGCAGACATCAGACTGTCTTGGGAATTCTGTGTCCAGGATGAGATACCCACAAGCACCACACAAACTGCAGAAGGCCATGGCATGAATGAGTGAATGAAGCACAGGTGGGGTGGGAGGCAAATGGGCCAGGAGGAGACACAAGCCTGGACAAGAACATCAGGACAAACACTGGGCACAGAGAAGGATACTGAGAGATCTCAAGGGGACCCAACTAGAAAGACACAGATGTCGACACAGTCTAACAGAGGGAAGGTGGTGATATAGTGACAATAGGCAGACACCAAGCAACAGGTCCACATGGCCACACATGGTCTTTACCCCTGACAGTCAGCATGGCCGATGTCTTCTCCTGTCCACACACACACGAGTACTCCCCAGCATCTGCCACCACCAGGCCACGGATCTCCAGCTCACACACGGTCCCATCCTGCCTCAGGCTGACTCTGTCTCCAGCTCTGAGGGTCTCAGACCCCTTCCTCCACTCCACGGGGGCCGCCTTGCTCAGCTCACACTGCAGCGTGGCCGTGGTTCCTTCCATGGCCTCTTCCTTCCTCAGGCCCTTGGTGAACTTGGCAGGCAGGGCTGGGGAGGGTCAGAAAGACACAGACACAATCACGGTCTCTGGCCACATGGATGAGACAGGACACGAACTTCACAGAGAGGACACAAACCCAAATGGACATGGGCCATGTGCTTGGTGTGCTGAGCACACATGGTGGGTGGTGGCTTCCTCAGCCTGGCCTGTGCACAGTGTGGCCATGGGCTCTTCAGTGGCTCCTCAGGCCTCATACTTGGTATGACTCTGCCCAGCACGGCTCGGGAGAGTCGGACACAGAACCGGAGATTGTTGGGGGCAGGACATCCCAGGACAGAGGACAAGACAGACTCCCAAAGGACAACAGGACTAGCAGTGACCAAGGGATGGGAAGTGGGTGGGATGCTGGCTTCTCATGGTTCACACAACAGCCCAGGAGATGAGGTGGATTCCATGGAGTAATCGATGGAGGATGACACCGAGAGAATGTGGGAGAGAAAGAACGTGAATATGGACTGAGTGCAGATGGACGTCACAAAGTCAAGTGGACACCAGAACACAGCTCTGCTTGGCCTCATGCGGTCTTTACCCCTGATGGCCAGCGTGGCTGATGTCCTCTCTTGCCCGCACACACACGAATACTCTCCAGCATCTGCCACAGCCAGGCCATGGATCTCCAGCTCACACGTGGTCCCATCCTGCTTCAGGCTGACTCTGTCTCCAGCTCTGAGGGTCTTGGGCCCCTTCCTCCACTCCACGGGGGCCGCCTTGCTCAGCTCACACTGCAGCGTGGCCGTGGTCCCTTCTGTGGCCTCCTCATTCTTCAGACCTTTTATGAACTTGGCAGGTAATGCTGGGGAGAGCCAAGAGTCAGGAAGACACCAGACTGTCTTGGGCAGTCTGTGTCCAGGAAGAGATACCCACAAGTACCACACAATCTGCAGAAGGCCACAGCATGAATGACTGAATGAAGCACAGGAGAGGTGGGAGACAAATGGCTCAGGAGGAACAGGTCAAGCCTGAACGTGAACATCAGGACAATACTGGACAAGGAAATGGTGGCCAGGAGACCCCAGGGGGACCCAACTAGAGAGACACAGATATCAACACAGTCTAACAGAGGGAAGGTGGTGATATAGTGACAATGGGAGACACCAAGCCACGGTACACTTGGCCAAACATGGTCTTTACCCGTGATGGTCAGCGTGGCTGATGTCCTCTCCTGCCCGCACATGCACGAGTACTCCCCAGCATCTGCCACCACCAGGCCACGGATCTCCAGCTCACAGACGGTCCCTTCCTGCCTCAGGCTGACTCTGTCCCCAGCTCTGAGGATCTCTGGACCCTTTCTCCATTCCACAGAGGCTGCCTTGCTCAGCTCACACTGCAGCGTGGCCGTGGCTCCTTCTGTGGTCTCTTCCTTCCTCAGGCCCTTGGTGAACTTGGCAGGCAGGGCTGGGAGGGTCAGAAAGACACAGACACAATCACGGTCTCTGACCACATGGACAAGACACAAACATCACAGAAAAAACACAAACCCAAATGGACATGGGCCACATGCTCGGTGTGCTGAGCACACACGGTGGGTTGTGGCTTCCCTCAGCCTGGCCTGTGCACAGTGTGGCCATGCCACTTCAGTGGCTCCTCAGGCCTCATACTTGGTATGACTCTAGCCGACACGGCTGGGGAAAGCCAAGAAATAGGGAGAACAGTCGGCTGTCTGGGGGACTTGTGTCCAGGACGGGTACACACACAAGGATCAAACAACTACAAAGGGCCACGGCCTGAACGAGACACACATGCAGAGATGGTGAGGGAGGCAAATGGCCTTGCAGAAAAAAGGGCACAAAGCACTGGACACAAACATCAGGACATCTGCTGAATGAGGACACAGAACCCAGGACAGACACGAAACCACAGTTGGAAAGACACAGATGCCCACACAGTCCTCCAAAGAATAGGGGCGAGCAGGGAGACAATGGGCACACACCAAGCCAGAGGCCCACATGGCCACAAATAGTCTTTACCCCTGACGGTCAGCATGGCCGATGTCTTCTCCTGTCCACACACACACGAGTACTCCCCAGCATCTGCCACCGCCAGGCCATGGATCTCCAGCTCACACACGGTCCCATCCTGCCTCAGGCTGACTCTGTCCCCAGCTCTGAGGGTCTCAGACCCCTTCCTCCACTCCACGGGGGCCGCCTTGCTCAGCTCACACTGCAGCGTGGCCGTGGTCCCTTCCATGGCCTCTTCCTTCCTCAGGCCCTTGGTGAACTTGGCAGGCAGGGCTGGGGAGGGTCAGAAAGACACAGAGAACATCAGACTGGGGAATATGAGGATTCAGCATGTGGGCATTCAACAATGAAACACATCCTAGAGCAAATAAGGAATCAAAGCATGGACACTCAGACATGTGGGAGAATCAATGTGTAGGGGTAGAGTGTGACTTAAACCCATCTGGGTATAGGCCAGCAAGGAGACAGAGGAGCTGGCATCCTCAGAGGACCTCAGGACATGGACACACATGGAGAAATGGCCACAGTGCCCACAGGGGACATCTTCCAGCATCTCCCATGGCCCATCCTGCCTCAGACTAACCTGATACCAGATTCAAGGGCCCAGGTCCCTCCTCTACTCCACACACCCCAAGCTGCCCCACTCAGATCACACCATGGCCATGGGCCCCTCAGTGGCTCCCTATATCATAGTGATTTTGTGATCCTGATGGATATAGACAAGGAAGGAGACATGAGCACAGCCCCCTAAACTCTTCACAGGAGCAAGGACCACCCAGCTGGGCGGGAAACAGGAGCTGCCCTCCTCCTGGACTGTCACCTTACAGTTGGTGTCCTTGTGCCCCACACTTCTATAAGTGGCTCTCTAGGGCCACCTACAGCCAGTCAGCCTGGGTACTCTGCTCCCCCTCAGCCCCTGGCAGCAGCTCCCGGGCTAGAGGGCACTCAGGCTGCAGGGCAGGCCGCCTGCCCGTACCCCATGAGTTCACCCAGTGCCTCTTTGGCAAAGATGTTGTGCCTGTCCACATGGCTCAAGCAGCACAGCGGCCTGGCCTTGCTCCTGGGACCTCTTCAGGATGTGTGGGTGGCCTCATCCTGCCCTGTCCCATCTGCTTCCCTGCAGGAAGTGACCAGGCCCCCAAAAGGGCCCCTGAGGACCCCAGCCCCCGCCCAGGGAACCACCAGCCATACCATGGTCAGGACCTGGGCATCCCCAAGGGCCTTGGGCCCCTCACAACACTGCACAGGCCCCCCCTCCCTTGGCCTGCCCAGGCCTCAGGACCTTTGTGAATGGGATGGTCAGGCCTGGGAGGGTCAGACAGACACAGACCGTGAACTCAAGCCAGAAGAGGAGGAACGTCCACAGACACAAAACTGGCAACATGGCTGCCGATTAGAGGCAGGCTCCCTGGGGATGGTGGGCAAGACGCCCCCAGGAGGCGGCTCCACTGCACAGGGAGCCCCCCCCCACCTGCCCCCTCCAGCCTCGCCCCCCACAGGACATGGCCCCGACATCCCTGACCCCTGGACCAGCCCTCCTGATCCAGCTGACACAACCCTATCCTTCCCTGTGCATCCTGTTGCACCCTAGCCTGACGCCCCATTGGACCCTTGCGCTGCTGCTGTGAGAACAGCCAACCCACCTGCCAGTCACCACACATGGACCCCCACCCAACCATGGACACTCACCTGCCTTCCTGGGTCAGGCACTCCTGACCTTCCCCTCTTTCTACACCCAAACCTCACCTCCCGCCTCATCTTGTCACACAGCCCCAACATCACGTCACCACCATACCCACCTCACCTCACCTCTGCACTCACCTCACCTCACCTTCCTCACCCGTCTCGCCTCAGCTCCTCGCCTACCTCGCCTCACCTTCACACTCACTTTGCCTCAACTTCACACCCACCTCGACTCACCTCACTAACCCACATCACCTCACCTCCCTCACCCACCTCACCTCACCTCCACACACGCCTTACCTCACCTTCCTCACCCCGCCTCGCCTCAGCTCCTCGCCTACCTCGCCTCAGCTCCTCACCCACCTCGCCTCACCTCCCTCGCCCACCTCACCTCAGCTGCATGACACCTCACCTCACCTCCACGCTCGCCTCACCTCACCTCTTCACCCTCCTCACCTCAGCTCCACACTCACCTCACCTCAGTTCCACCCCCACCTCACCTCAGCTCCACACCCAATTCACGTCACCTGAACTTTCATATTTACCGCAGCAAACCTTATCTCCAGATCCAACAAGCCTCTACTTCATCTCCATACCTAGACCTTACCTCCACCCATCCTCCACACCCACACTTCACCCCTACAGCTCTCCCATGGCCCTGCATGTGTGTGCTGGCTCTTCTCCTTAATCAGCCTCCTGGTATCCTTGTCTTGAATAACCTCCAATCTACTTCCTAGCTCCTCCTCTGGCACGCTCCCTTCAGAGGCCTCAAGAAGGCTATAATTCTCCTATTTGTGTTGTGGGATGCCCCCCATCACTCCCCTAGATATGACCTCCTGAGGGCAGGAAGGGCCTTGTTCTCTGCAGTTTATCCAAAATGAGCGTCACACAAGGAGGTCCTAGAGATTCATGCTTCAGGATGCAGGAGACACACAGAGAAGCAGGAGGGCCATACAGTGACCAGAGCAGAGCAATAGGACATGACACAGCTTTGGGACATAGAGACACTGCTCCACATGGCCACACACGGTCTTTACCCCTGACAGTCAGCATGGCTGATGTCCTCTCCTGTCCACACACACACGAGTACTCCCCAGCATCTGCCACGGCCAGGCCACGGATCTCCAGCTCACACACGGCCCCGTCCTGCCTCAGGCTGACTCTGTCCCCAGCTCTGAGGGTCTTGGACCCCTTTCTCCACTCCACAGGGGCCTCCTTGTTCAGCTCACAGCTCAGTGTGGCTGTGGCCCCTTCTGTGGCCTCCTTGCTTCTCAGTCTTCCTATGAACTCAGCAGGCAGGGCTGAGAAAATTCAGACACAGAACATCAGGTTGTCTGGAGATTGTTGGGGGCAGGACATGACATGACAGAGGACAAGACAGACTCCCATAGGACAACAGGACCAGCAGTGACCAAGGGGTGGGAAGTGGCTACGATGCTGGCTTCTTGTGGTTCATACAATAGCCCAGGAGATGAGGTGGATTCCATGGAGTAATGGATACAGAGTGAAGGAGAGAAAGAACGTGAACACGGACTGAGTACAGATGGACGTCACAAAGTCAACTGGACACCAGAACACAGCTCTGCTCGGCGACACACGGTCTTTACCCGTGATGGTCAGCGTGGCTGATGTCCTCTCCTTCCCACACACACACGAATACTCCCCGGCATCTGCCATGGCCAGGCCACGGATCTGCAGCTCACAGATGGTCCCGTCTTGCTTCAGGCTGACTCTATCGTCAGTTCTGAGGGTTTCAGACCCCTTCCTCCACTCGACGGGGGCCTCCTTGCTCAGCTCACAGCATAGTGTGGCCGTGGCCCCTTCCATGGCCTCCTTGCTTCTCAGTCTCCCTATGAACTCAGCAGGCAGGGCTGCAACAGGGCCCAGCAGACAGAGAATGTCATTTTCACCCTCCCACAGGGATGAAAGGGGCCTGTGGGCAGGGCAGGCAGGGACGCTTACCCTTCACAGTGAGTGTGGCCAAGGTCATCTGGTCCCCAAAGCAGCAGGAATACTGCCCACTGTCCTGGGGCCGCAGGTCCCGGACCACCAACTCCAGCACAGTGCCCTCCTGACGCAAGCTGTACTTGCCTCCAGGCTGCAGAACCTCGTCTCCACGGTGCCACTCCACGGGTGTGACCACAGAAGACAGCGTGCAGCGCAGAGTGGCAGCCCCACCCTCCAGCACCTCCAGGTCCTTCAGCCCCTCCTGGAAGCGTGCTGGCCGTGCTGTGGGCAGGCACAGGCTTGGTTCAGCACCCACCTCCTTCATCCTGGCAGAGGGCCCCCTGTGGCTGACGACAGCTGGAGACATGGCAGCCAGAGAGCACAGGCAGGCCTGCCTCACCCTTTCCACACTGGGGGCTATGGAGAGTGATCCCCAGAACTCTGTCTTCCAGGAGGGGCAGCCAAACAGTTGAGAGCACAGAAGGGCAGAGTAGCATGAACCGTATCCCCCCAAATTCCTACGCTGGAGCCCCAACCCCCAGAATGACTGTGTTTGGAGATGGTCTTTACAGAGGCCATTCAGGTAAAATGAGGCCATCAGGATGAGCCCAATCCTACAAGTCACGTGGTCACGTAATAGAAATTAGGACACAGACACAGACAGACAACAATGCAAGGACATGGGGAGAAGTTGGGGTGTACATGCCACGGAGAGAGGCCTCGGGAGGATCTAGCCACGCTCATGCCTGGACCTGACACTTCTCAGCTCAGGGAGAGGAGACAGTCAAGGTCTGTTGCTTCACTGCCCAGCCTGTGGTATTTGTTATGTGGCCCGTGCTGAGACAGGTGAAGACAAGCCAGGTCAGAAGGAGGGGGACACAGAGGTGTCAGAAAACAAGACACAGGAATGAAGCAAGAAACATGCGGCTGGTCAGGAGACAGAAGAGGGGTGATTCTAGCAAAGCAGCAGAGCCCTGGAGATAGACAGAGGGGGCCCTGAGATGTGGGTGTGAGCCCAGGAACTTACCGTGGACCCTGACAATGGAGCTGCTCCAGGAGCCCCCGGACTCACACTTGTAGCGCCCGCCATCCTGCAGGGTGGCACCAGTAATGACCAGCTGGGCCCGGTGGCCCTCCTGGCTCACCTGGCACCGGGCTGATGGCCGCAAGACCTTCCCGTCCTTGGTCCAGCACACGGGGCTGTCCAGGACTGTGGTCTCACAGGCCAGGGTCAGATCCTCCCCCTCCGTGACTGTAGCGTCTGTGAGCTCACGGGAGAAGACACTTGGCTTTTCTGGAGGTACAGAGAGAAGCACAGGACACTTGGGGACTCCTGCAGACCAAGCAGCTCCCTGGCTGAGTGTGTACCTACCCCCTCAGCCTGAGGCCACACCGGGGCTGCCAGGGGCACAGAGAAGGCCTGGCATGGCATGGCCCACACAGTGGGGATGGTGGGATCACCTCTGCACCCACATGCAATGGTCGCCTTCAAACAGCCCCACCTCCCTGGGGTCCATGGGCTGGGCACCGCCCCGTGAGCCCCAGGACCATGCTCTCTACATGGCCAACATCTGCCCTCCACAAGGCTGCACCCTCAGCCACATGGACTGGGCACCACTACAGGGCTGAGCACACAGCCCACCTAAGACCCGCAGGGTGGCTGAGGCCCGCTGGTCCCCTGCTTCGAAGTGGATGGTGCCGGAGTCCTTGAGAGCAAGCTGCCGCAGGGTGAGCACGTGGTAGCCCCCTGACTGAACCTCAATCTCATTGAGCTCGTTGGGGTGCAGGGGTGTCTTGTCCAGGAACCAGTGGACGGGCCCGTAGTCGGCAGGGGAGATGCGGCAGGAGAAGGTGGCTGAGGAGCCCTCGTGCACCTCCACGTCCTCCAGATCCTCCGTGATGAGCACTCTCTGGCCTGCAGGGCACAGACCGGCAAGTCAGGCTCCGCTGCAGCCAGCTGCTGAGGGAAACGGGCACTCCCCGAGACCTAGACGGGGTGACGGCCAGAGAGAGCACGCAGCTTTCCCGGGCTCGGGACGACAAACCCAGGAACCAGGAAGGGGGGCAGAGCTGAACTGTCCAAAATGTTTGCTTTGGTTCCATGGATGAGCCCCAAAGCCATGTGTGGGGTCCTTCTGCAGAGCACGGCGGGGGACCACAGCAGGCCCTGTGTCGCCAAACTGTGCTCCCACACCTGCCCACCCCCAAGGTCACTGAAGGCCATTAAGTCATGGATGAACACAGGGAACAGGAGTGTGACAACAGAGTTGTGTCTATGTTACAATTTTGATCACGTGCTTTGGAGGCTTAGCGACGTGACTTGTTCGGAAAACACCCTACTTTTGCAGCCGACGTAGGCTGGGGACAACTCAGAGACAAATCCTAGTGACTAAGACGGACTCAGCCTCCTGGTTCCCCCTGCGCTGGCAGGTGTCTCAGAGCTGTGGGACCACGCAAGGAACGCGTGGACAGCCCGGTGGTGGGCAATGTGAGCCGAGCAGACAAGGAAACAGTTGAAGACTGACTGCCCGACGGGCACGAGTCTGTGTCTTGTCTTCGAGGAAATTGATGCCCACTGTCACTGACATTTTTTGGATTAAACCTGAGTACCAGTTTCCCACAGAGCATGGTTTCTGCCGCAGTCACAGGGTGCTTTAGTGTGAGCTCACTGCATTTGCTGGATTTCGCAGAAAAGCAGAGAAAAAACACAGCAAGTCTTCTTTGTTGTTCTTTCTTGTTTCCTGTGGACAGATCCCTTCCCCTCAAGGAGGGACCTCCCCCTGACCCTGGGTGCTGGCGTTGGCATTGGGAGGGCGATGCACGGCCACGCCTGGACACCAGTGTGCCCTGTGACCTGGGGCCAGCCCCGGACCCTGCGGCAGGCCCCCATCTCCTGATCTGTGAGGTGGGTGCATGGCAGTTGCAACTGCTACTCTCACTGGGAGACCTCCCAGGCCACACACCCCACGTGCAATCCCTGCTGAGCGGCGGTGTGGGGGCCAGGCTCACGCCAGCAGGGCCTCGGAGACTAGACCATCCAGGGCCCACCTCCCAGGGATAGGGAAACTGAGTCTGGTCTCCGAGGGCCTCCAAGTCTACTTTAAACAAACAAAGCTCACACCCGACCACGCCGTAGGCCAGCACAGCGCCAGGCCTCACCTTGCACCAGAAGCCGGGCCTGGGAACAGGCCTGGCCGATGTCACAGGTATAGGTATCACTGTCTGCTTTGTTCAGTGCGTTGATGGTGAGTTTCAAGGTCAGGCCCTCCTGGCTGAGTGTGTGCTTCCCTGACGCATGCAGCTCTATGAGGCCCTTGCGCCAGGTCACCATGGCTGCGGGACGCTCTGTCTTGCACACGAACACGGCCGTGCCCTTCTCCTCCACCTGCAGATCAGCCAGCTCCTCCGTGAACCGGTTTGCCTTTTCTGGGAAGGGGGTAGGAAGGAGTGGAGGTTGAGGGCTGCACAGACCCCATGCTGGCCCCCTGGGACAGGGAAAGGCCCCCACCATGAGCAGCTCCCCTGCTGAGGCCATGGGGACCCAGCCCAGGGTCTCTTGTGGGGTCACCTTCCACACGGAGGCTCGCTGTGCTCTTGGAAGCCTCTGTCTCACATGTGTATTCGCCTGAGTCCTTGGGTGAGACCGCGTGGACCACCAGCATGGCCCGAGTGCCTTCCGTGATCAGGTCATACTTCTGACTCTTGCGAATGGCCTTCCCGTCCCTCAGCCAGCGCACCGGGGTGCTGGCCCGAGACAGCTCACAGCTCAGCACCACATCCTCGCCTGGACTGGCCTGCTGGTCTTCCAGTGGTTTCGTGATATCCGCTGGCCTCTCTGAAGAGAGCAGAGCAGCCACCCATGAGGCGCGGCCATGCCCTAGCCATGCTTATAGGGCAGGTGACCACAGGGACCTTGGGCCCAGGAGCCTCAGGGCCCTGGAAATCAGGAGCCCCCATGGTCACGGGGGAGGGGCTGGGAAGGGGAGACATGAGACCACAGACTCTCACAGCTCAGCATCATTCACAGTCCCAGGACTCATAGCGTGGCCATGGCCAGTGAAAACTGGGAACTGAGTGTCACCCATCTGCACCTGGATTTATGCCAGGGCCATGCGCTCAGGAACACCAGTGGCGGTTTCACTAGCTCAGTGAGCCACGAGCCTGGGGGCTCCCACAGCCATCAGACCACACACTAGAGACCAGAAACCCTGCTTCTGCCCAGAGTCTGAACAATATCGTCCTACAGAGGGAACTCCCTCAGATGACTAAACCCCCCAGAACCCCAACAGGTGTCTCTGGGTCTCCAACCAGGGAGCTCTCCAGGGCCCGGCCTGAGGCCCCACTCCACCCTCAGCCCCGCGGAGACAGGCCCCCACCCTGCCCTGCCTGTGGTGCCCACCTCTGACAATGAGGGAGGCCTTGGAGGTGAGGTCCCGCACAGAGAACACCACCTCCCCAGCATCACTAGGAGCAGCATCTTGGACAGCCAGGGTGTACTTGCGGCCCTGGCGTGTGGCCCGGAAGCGGCCCGAGCCACCCACGGTCTTCCCGCCCACTGTCCATATGGCCACATCGCCGGTGTTCTCGTGGGACAGGACACACTCGAAGCTGCAGCTCTGGCCCTCCAGCACCTCCACCGTCTTCAGCCTCTTGGTGATGCCCACGTGCAGGTCTGTGGGCCACAGGAGATGGCGGTCGTGCCAGGCCAGGCTCTTGGACACCAGCCCCTTCCCCTCCCCACGAGACTGGCACTGTTCAGCCCAGAGCCACCCCTGGCCAGACCCCAAGACGGCTGAGACCTCACTCCCATCTGCAGCCCCAGCCCTGGTGGACCTGCTGCCCCCTCAGCAAATGCCTCCAGCTGGCCGAACCCTGGTGTTTGCATCACGGACAGCTGTTCCAACCAGTGTGGCCACTTCCTGTCTGCTACAGAACAAGTACTGTCCACAGCAGTCACCAGATCGAATGCTCCAGAAGGGCAAGGACGGGAGCCCCAAATGAAGGGGCCATCCAGCTCTAGAACAAACTCACCACACTGCCCTGCCCCCTTCCCTATCTCACCTCAAACTCCAGCCAGACCAGCAGGGACCCGCCACAGGCTGACTGGGCAGCAAGCCTGCCATGCATATGCCCGTGAGGGAGGACGGGACCAGAGAAAGTGGGCCAGGGCAGCAGTGCACACAGGAGGCCAGGCCCAGGCTGAGAGGGACGTCTAAAGGGACCCAGTGTCCTGGGGGTGAGGGGGCTGATGGTGCCCTGCTGGCTGGGTGGCCTATGGTGTGGCTCCATAGTGAGACACATGGCCCGCCAACAACCACCTCACCAGGCTGTGCCTGTGGCCCGGGAGTCCCTCCAGGTCATCCTATGCCTGACATCTGGGTCTCTGCCACTGGCCACCCCCAAGCGATGACCCTGACTGTACCCTTCCGTGGCCCCCACAACTGCCCACACACAGTCCCCGGTGCAGAGGGACTGTCTCCAGCCTCTGCTGAACTCCTGGCACCCTGGGACTCTATCAAGCATGGCCAGTCCAGTGTCCCCAGCCCTACCGTTGCTCATCGTCCCTCACCCCCCTGCCGGCACCAGGGCCTCCCAGGATCCCGTCAAGCCTGCTCCTCCAGGAGCCTGCTCTGATCTATAGACCCCGGCAGAGGCAGCCCCCGACCCCTCTCCCTGAAACCGGTTCCGCCCCTGGACCCAGACCCGCCCCTGGACCCGCCCCCGCCCCCTGGATGCGGCTCCAACCCCTGGACCCGGCCCCACCTCCTGGAAACAGCTCCGCCCTCTGACCCCCCCCCACCCACCTCCCGGAAGAGGCTCCGCTCCCTCCTCCCAGAACCGTTCCTGGAGCCGCCCCCATCCCAGGGACCGGCTCCGCCCCTCGGAACTGACCCCGCCCCATGACCCCGGCCCCGCCCCCGGCCCCGCCCCTGGGCTTGCCCCGCCCCCTGGAGCTCTCTGAGCCACGCACCGTGCACACTGACTCTGGCGCGGGTCTCCTCGGAGCCCACGCTGCAAGTGTAGAGGCCGGTGTCGTCCCGGCTCAGGTCGTGCACCACGAGCCCGCGCGTGCCCGCTGTGTGCAGGAAGTCGTACTTGTCGCTGGGGCCCACTTCCACGCCATCCTTTCGCCACACCACGCGGGCCTGGGGGTCCGAGACCTCGCACTGCAGGGCCAGCGTGCCCCGCTCCTCCGCGGACACATCATCCAGAGCCTTCAGGAACACCACCGGCTTTGCTGGGGGGCGGGTGTGGGCAGGTGAGCGAGCGCCACCTCCGGCCTGCTGAGAGCCCGGCGCCCCTCCCGGGAAGGACCCCAAGGGCCTGCAGGGAAGCCCTCACCTTTGACCTCCAGGCGGGCCGTGGCCGACACCTTAGGGGAGCAGGCGCGCACGGTCCCCGCGTCCGCTCGCCTAACCCGCTTCAGCACCAGCGTGTGGCGCCGGCCCTCGTGGGCGATCTCATGGAAGCTGTCGTTGTACAGAGGCGTGCCGTTGAGCGACCACTCCACCTCCTCGTCCTCATGGGACAGCTCGAACGAGAAGCAGGCCTGGCCCTCCTCCGTGACTGCTGCGTCCTGCATTGGCTGCGTCACCGTGACCTCGCGCGCTGCCCAGGGCACAGTGGGCTGCTCAGCACCCGCCGCTGGCGCCTCCCCCCCACACCGTCCCAGGGCCCCGTGCGGCCCCTGTACCTTCCACGGTGACCTCGGCGCTGCTCTGGGCGCTGCCGGCCTGGCACCGGTAGACGCCGGCGTCGGCGGGCGTGAGGCGGAGAATGCGCAGCTCTGCCATGTGGCCCTCCAGCCTCATCTTGAACTTCTCGGAGGGCGCCAGGGGCGTATCCTCCTTGTACCACTGCACGGCCTTGGGGGGTGGCTTGAAGTCGCAGGACAGGACCACCGACTGCTGCTCGCGCCCCGCCTTGGGCTCCAGCGGCCGCGTGAGCACCGTAGGGATGTCTGCGGCGGAAGGGGAGAGGGCGGAGCTGCGGCAACGCAGGGACCACCGGGTCCTACCCCCGCGCTGTGCCCGGTCCGTCTGCAGCCCAGACGCGGGCCGCGCGCTCACCTGAGACTACCAGGCGCGCGGTAGAGCGCGACTTGCCGATGGTGAAGTGCACGGGCCCAGTCATGGTGGAGCAGGTACGCCGCAGCGTCAGGCGGTGTACCGTGCCCTCCTGCTCCATGCCCACGTTGGCCCCGGCCTGCAGCACCGTCTTTCCCAGGAGCCACTTTGGCGGCCGCACCGACGGGATGGAGGTCTCACACTCGAACCAGGCAGGGGCGGGCTCCATCACCGTCACGTCCTGCAGGCCGCGCACGATGGTGATGGATTGCTCTGTGGGTGAGGGGCTGGTCACCAGCGCGGTCCCGCAGGGAGGACGGCCCGCCACCACACGCACGGGGGAGAGGCGCCCGCACTGCGCTGCCCGCACCTTCCACGAAGAACTGGGCGCTGGTCTTCACGTCCCCAGCATCGCAGGTGTAGGTGTCCTCGTCCTCGGGCTGCACGTCCGTGATGATTAGCTTCCGGTAGAGGCCGTCACTGACCATCTCATACTTGGGCCCGGACTGCAGTTCCACACTGCCCTTGAACCACCGCACCTGTGCACTGGCCCGAGACATCTGGCACTCCAGCACGCCACGGTGCTTCTCCATGGCTATCTTGTCCCGCAGCGGGCGCAGGATGGCCACCGGCAGCTCTGTGGGTGTGGCCAGTGCGGTTGGGCTGTGCTCAGGGCTCCAAAACCCCACCCCCACCTCGGTCCAGGTGCTCTCCCTCTGCAGCCTCCAACTACCAGGCTGGGCCCCTGCCCTGGGGCAGAACAGACCCCACTGGCCCCGTTCACATTCACCGGGGCCAGCAGATGGCTACCCTAAGTGTCCCCCTCCGGCTTCTCTGGGACCCACTGCATACAGCTGACCAGGAGGAAGCTGAGCACACCCGTGCATGCCCCTGACCCTTCACAAGCTCGTTCAGCGCACCCCTGGCCCCCGCACACCCCCGACCCGCCACATTTCCGCACACCACACCCTGCTCCCGCCTGGCACACTGCTGCATTAAGCAAATCCAAGCCTCCTATGCCTTTGCACCCCCCTAGCTGCAGACCCTCCCTCCTCGATGCCCTCACTGTCACCAAGGCTACCAGGTAAGAGCTGACGTCGCCACCTACCCTCTCCACCTGCCAGGGCCTCACATGCCTTCTCTCCAGCACCCGCTACAGTCCCAGGAGGAGGAACAGTTTACTGCTGCTTCCGTTTTCAACAAGGAGACCCTGAGCCCTCTTACTCAAAGCTGCCTCTCCGAGACCCCTGCCCTCCCGCTGGGGAGGCAACACCTCCCTTTCCTCCTTCTGGGTCAGTCCCACACAGGCCTGTTGTGCCCCAAGCCTGTTCCATGACAGTGAGCCTGTCAGCCCTTAGAAGGCCCGGAAGGTGTGTGTTCACCCACGCACTGCCCCGCACAACTCCCCCCCCCCCGGGCTCCCTCACCTTTCACTCGGAGCTGCGCTCGTGATTCTGCATTTTCCGCAACAAATTTGATCTCCCCTGCGTCTTCTGCCAGGACCCTCCTGTAGATGAGCGTGTATTTCCTTCCTGGAAACACAGGCAACTCAGCCCTGGGGGGAGGAGGGCCTGGGGCAGGAGGAGGATGTGCCCTCCCGCAGCCGGCCCAGCGCCGCACCTTCCTGGCGGATCCGCACATTGTCGCTGGGCCGGAGCTTACTGCCCTCCCAGAACCACTGGGCTGGCACCTCGTCGAGAGAGACCTCACAGGAGAATGTGGCACCCTCCTTCTCCATCACCTCCACATCCTCCAGGGGCCTCACGATCTGGACCCTACGACCTGAGGTAACAGGCAAGGCCTTGTCACACCTGGGCACACAGCTACCCCTTCCTGCCTCCCACCCAGACTGCTGAAGGGTATGAGGCTGGGAGAGCCAGGGGGCTAGGCATCTTGCTGGGGAATGTGGGGAGGCCAGGAGGTTCTGACCCCTAATCGCCCACCTTGCACCTTCAGGGAGGCCGAGCTCTGAGCGTCGTGAGCGTCACACACGTACACACCCTGGTCCCCGAACTCACACCGGTAAAGGATGAGACTCCGACATGCACCCTGGGCCACCATGCCCACTGTCTTGCCCACCCGCAGCTCCACGCCGTCCTGAGGAGGGATGAGGTCGGGTCAGGTGCTGGGACTCCCCAGCAGAGCAGTCCCATGCCTGCCAGGCCACCATGAGAGGCAGGTGGAGCGAGAGGACTCCCGGGGAGAGAGGCACCTTCAGCCAGCGCACATCCACGTTGGGGCGTGACAGCTCACACTCCAGGGTCACCTTGTCCTTCTCTGTGGCCACCGTGTCCTGCAGGGGCCTGCTGAACCTCACAGGCAGCTCTGGTTGGCGGGAGGCGAGAGGTGAGAGCAGGGCCAGGAGGGCCTGAGCTGGGCGGTATCACACAGCTGGCTCTAGGAATGAGACCCAGTGCCCTGCCCCCAGGAGTCCACCACCCTGTCCCCGCCCACCTCCCCAGGCCTCCTCTGCAGCAGGTCCTGCCCATGCCCACGCACCAGTGACTGTGAGCCGTGCAGATGTGTGCACGCCCTCAGCTTTGAAGGCAATGAGGCCCCCGTCCTGCGGCCGCAGCTCCGAGAGCGTGAGGGTGTGGATGGGGCCATGCACGGCCAGCTGGCACATGAGCCCTGGCTGCAGCCGCAGGCCATCACGTGTCCAGCCGCCCTCCACGTCATCGTGTGACAGCTCCACCTCCATGCTGACGGTGTCCTGCTCCGACACCTCCACTGCCTGCAGGCCCCGCACGAGCCTGACCTGGCGCACTGCGGCACACACGCAGGGGCACAGTGAGCCGCCACGCGGACACGCCCTCAGGCCAGCCCCACTCACCTGCCCCGGGGCCTCAGAGCCGGCCAGCTGTCCAGGAGGGAAAGGCCCACCCCTTCCCGGCACGCCCCAGGGCCTGTTACTCCAGGGGCCTCCTTCCTGGACGCCTGACCCCCAGGCCCGGCCCGCCGCTGCTGCTCACTTTCCACGGTGAGCTTGGCCTGCGTCTTGTCGTCCGGAGTCTCACACCCATAGAAGCCACGGTCCGCGAACCCCACACAGCGCAGAACCAAGCGGTGACTGGTGCTCTCTGCGTGAATCTCCACGTTCTTGCCTGGCACCAGGGCCGCTGCATTCCGCGTCCACTTGACCTCGGGCCACGGCCGCGTCAGTTCCACCTCCATGGTCACTGAGCTCCGCTCTTCCACCGTCTGGGGTTCCAGCTTCTTTCTGAACAGCACCGGAGCCTCTGGGGTCGCAAGCAGGGGAGGTCACTACAGGCACTGCCACTCTTGGAAGAGCCAGAGCTGGAGGGCCCTTCCACCACCAGCCCATCCCCCACCAGCACAGCGGCCCCCCACCACGACCTCACGTTCCGCCTCCAAGCTAGGCCCACCGTGCTGCTGCACAGGTAGTTACACGGGAGGAAGCCAAGGCTCTGGGAGGCAGCTCCTTCCTCAGCATACCTCTCACCTTCTGCTCCCCTGCTCCCGGCACCCCGGCCTGGCACAGTGCCTGCAACTCCCCAGTGTGGCCCATGGCCGCCAACAGCAGGTCACGGGAGCTGGTGCAACAGACCGAGCCCCCAGACTTGCCGCACCAGCCACTCTGCTTGAAGAAGACCCTGGACGCTCCACGTTAAGGAATGAAGAGCGTGGCGCGTGTGAGCCTCCCAGTCCCCAGCTCCGCCTCATCTCCCCGGGAGTGTATGTGTGCACACTACTCCCCAGGTGAGGGCCCGGCTTCAGCCAGGGAAGGTCATCCCCACCTCCTGCCTCTGCTTGCACTGGCTGTCAGCTCCCCTTCCTCCCACCTTGCCATCCCTGGGGCTCGGCTTCGGATGCCTCCTCCAGGAAGCCTCCCTGGACAGCCTCAACTTCTGCCCACTCCACAACCAGATGCATGTTGTGGGAGTTTACTTTGTCCCCTTCCAAGTAGGTCCCCGGCCCCTGGCCCCCACCCGAGTCTCCTTTGTGGAACCTCCAGGTCACCGAGACCAGGTGGACACGGGCTGGCATCAGAAGGCTGCCAGGGAACCAGCCATGGGGAGGCCCTCCCTGTGGCCCCATCCACGCACCTCGCACCCGAAGAGCAGCCGAGGACTGGACGCCCTCCGCCTCTGCGGTGATCTGGCCAGCGTCCTCCAGGGTCAGACTGCAGATGGTCAGGCTGTGGCCCGCGCCACTCTGCGATATGAGAAACTTCTCGCTGGGCTGCAGCAAGGCGCCGTCCCGGAACCACGTGACTGCCGCGTCCCCGGGGGACACCACGCACTGGAAGGTGGCCTCGCGGCCCTCCTCCGCCACCACGGTGTTCAACCCAGACGTGAACTTGACCACTCGGGGGGCTGCGGACAGGGGTTTTGCTTTAGAGGTGGGTGGGAGAGGCAGAGGCCCCACCCTGCAGAGGTGGAGAAAGGACACCTCCTCTAGGGAGCTGCCCAGGTGTGCCCCACCCAACTGCCCACCTACCCACACGCCCCTCAGTTGCTTACTGCTAACAGAGAGCTGTGCACTGGTGCGGTCATCACGGGTCTCACACGAGTACTCCCCTGCATCCTCCAGCCGCAGGCCTGTCACGGTGAGTGAGCGCTGGGGCCCCGCGGCTTCAATCTGGAAGCGTTTGCCAGCCCGGAGCTGCGTGTCCCCGCAGCGCCACACGACCTCGGCCTGGGGCGGGCTCAGCTCGCAGACCAGCATCACTGTGCCGCCCAACTCCCCGCTCACGGGCTCTAGGGGCTGGCAGAACTTAGCGGCCACCTCTGCAGGACGGGAGGGGACATCAGCTGCAGGGCTCAGGCTGGGGACAACCTCTGTGCTCACCAGTCCTGCGCCCTGAGTCCTCCTCCGGCTCTGCACAGGGATGCTGCCCGCACGACCTCACAGGGGACACCCCCTCTGCTGCCACCCCACACACACATGGGGTTCCCAGAGGACCACCCACAGCCCTGCTGACCTTCCACCTGCACAGGGAAATACTGCCCCTCTGCGCCCACATGGCAGCTATAGACCGCGCTGTCCAGGGTTTGCGCGCCGTGGATGGTCAGGGTGTGGGTGTCCCTCAGGCTGGCCGTTTCGTGCCTCTTGCTTCGGCGAATCTCCACACCGTCCTTGAGCCACGTCACCGCGGCCACAGAGGGTGTAGCCAGCGTGGCTGTCAGGACGATGTCCTCGTGCTCCCTGACCACCAGAGGCTCCTTGCGGCCAGGTCTCTCGAGGGTGGGGGGCTCAGCCTCCGGCTCTGGGGGTAGGTCAGTGAGCATGAGAGGGGGGCCCTCGCATTCCTGGTCTGGGCTCCTCCCACCTAGGGCCACACTGTGGGAAAAGACCTGAAATGGGGCCACCCCGAACTCCCATTGCTCTGCAACCACTTGGCCCCACTGCTGTCTCTCTGCTGAGCAAACCATGCCACCTGCCAGCCACCATCCAGGCTTCCAGAGGCCGGAAAGGGCAACCAGGAGGAGCCCCTGGGACCACAGGTCTGGGGTCCAAGAGCTCTGTCAGGCCAAGAGCTGAGAGCTCAGGACCCCTGCCCACCAGGGAAGATGGCCCCATGAGCAGATACTGCGGAGAGGGGGGAGCAGGCAGTTTAGAGAGACCCTGCCGAAGACTGGGGCCTGGGCGCACACAACAGAAGGACGTCGGGGAGCAGAGCCAGGAGGGGAGGCAGGCAGGACAGCCAGGCCCAGGTCAAGGCCAGGATGGGCATCCAAGCAAGGGCAAGCCCACAGGGCTGACCATGGGACAGCTGGAGAATCAGGATCCCAAGGCCAGAGGCCTCTCAAGTGAGGCTCTGAAGCTGCCCAGGGGGGATGGGAAATGGGACACATGTCTCCTCACCAACCCTAGCCACAGACAGGTACTGCCACAGACCTCAGGCCGCAGCAGCTGCAGGTGCCCAAGGAAGCCTCAGTGCCAGGGTTTGTCACTAGCTGAGGTACGGATATGGAGGAGAGGGGAGAAGCTTGGGGAAGTGGATGCTGAGAACGTCCCTGAATAGGGGCAGTGGTGACTGTTCTCCAAACAATGATGTGGCTAGTGGACAGAGCCCAGGGCTGGGCCCATCAGCAGACAACCCAACACAGGGGCAACACACACTTGTCTCCCCACCCTGTCCAGTAAGGGATCGTTTCAAGATTGTCAGGTGCTTATGCCATCCGCCTGACCCTGGTACCCACCTGTGACGTCCAGGTGGAAGGACACCTTCTGGCCCCCGGCCTCGCAGCTGTACTCCCCAGCGTCTGCCTTCCCTGCCTGCTGCACCACCAGCCGCCTGCTGCAGCCCTTGGCCTCCATGTGCACTTTGGAGCTCACGCTCAGCTTCTTCCCATCCTTGTACCAAGTCACCTCTGTCTGGGCCTGGGCCACCTCACAGCTCAGGGTGGCGCTGGCCCCTGCCCTGGTGTGCACCTCACTGCGTGCTGGCTGCTCCTTGGCAAACACCGCAGGGGGCTCTGGGGACAGAGAGGATACACCTGATCAAGGACTCCATGTATACGTTAGGAAGGCAGCACTGAGGGAAGGACTACACAGGGAGGCAGTGGAACTGGAAACTTCTCCAGGCTTTGCATCAGCTGTGGGGTCTGGAAAGCCTCAGAGCCTGCTCTACATTGAGGAGCAAAATTTATGTACCCATTCTGTAACTACTGTGGGTGGGCTTCTTCAGGTGGGGACAGTCCATTCTACCACTGCTCCTCATGGACTGTCCCAGGTGGGACCGTACATTCTATCCCTTCTCCACGTGGGCTGTTCCAGGTGGGGACCATATATTCTATCCCTGCTACACCTGGGCTGGTCCGTGTGGGACCACCATTCTATCATTGCTCCACGTGGGCTGTTCAACGTGGCGTCCATACATTCTATCCCTGCTCCAATGGGTTCTTCCTGCTGGGGACCATATATTGTATCACTGCTCCACGTGGGCTGTTCTAGGAGGTGACCAAATATTCTTTCACTGGTCCATGTGGGCTGTTCCAAGATGGAACATATATCCTACACTGCACACATAGGATGTTACAGGTGGGACCACAATTCTATCACAGCACCGTGTGGGCTGTTTCAGGACAGGACCAGACATTCTAACACTGGTCCACCTAGGCTGTTCCAAACGGAAATTACATTATCCCCCTGCACACGTACGATGTTCCAAGTAGGACTACATATTCTATCCCTGGTCCACGTGGGCCGTTGCAGGTGAAGACCAAACATTCTATCCCTGCTCCACAAGAGTAGTTGGGGACAAGACAGTCTACCATGCTCTATGTTAGCTGTTCCTTTAGGGGCCATACATTCAACCAGTGCTCCAACTAGGCTATTCCATGTCAGAACTATATATTCTAGACTGTTTCCGAGGGCTGTCGACATGGGGTCCCTACACTCTATCCCTGCTCCACATGAGCATTTCCAGGTCGGGACCACATTGGACACTGGTCCACGTGGGCTCATTCAGGTCAGACCATACACTCTATCCCTACTCCACGTGGGTACTTCCAAGTGGGACCATCCATTCTACATCTGCTCCCCATGGTTAGTTCCACTTGGGGACCATATATTCTGTCACTGCTCCATGTGGGCTTTTCCAGGTGGGAACCACACATTCTACCATTGCTCCACCCAAATTGTCCAGATGGGGAGCATACATTCTATCACTGCTCTGCCTGAGGGCTCCTCCATGGGGACCATACTGGGATACACCAGTCAGGGTGCACAGGTACACCCAAACCCTTCCATGTACACCTCCCCATCCAAACTCTCTTGGCTCAGCCACGTGTATGAGAATAGGAGGCAGAAGGAGGGACCTGCGAAGAGATAAGTCTAATGGAAAGAGCTCCAGAGTCCATCTGGATTGTATGCTAATCCCACCATCACCCTCGATCAAAGCTAGAGTTTTAACCCAAAGGACTGACCTGCGACATCCAGGTGGAAGGACACCTTCTGGCCCCCGGCCTCGCAGCTGTACTCCCCAGCGTCCGCCTTCCCCGCCTGCTGCACCACCAGCCGCCTGCTGCAGCCCTTGGCCTCCACGTGCAATTTGGAGCTCGCGCTCAGCTTCTTCCCGTCCTTGTACCAAGTCACCTCTGTCTGGGCCTGGGCCACCTCACAGCTCAGGGTGGCGCTGGCCCCCACCTTGGTCTGCACCTCACTGCGTGCTGGCTGCTCCTTGGCAAACACCGCAGGGGGCTCTGGGGACAGAGAGGATACACCTGATCAAGGACTCCATGTATACGTTAGGAAGGCAGCACTGAGGGAAGGACTACAAAGGGAGTCAGTGGAATTGGAAACTTCTCCAGGCTCTGCATCAGCTGTGGCGTCTGGAAAGCCTCATAGCCTGCTCTACACTGAGGAGCAAAATTTATGTACCCATTCTGTAACTACTGTGGGTGGGCTTCTTCAGGTGGGGACAATCCATTCTACCACTGCTCCTCATGGACTGTCCCAGGTGGGACCATACATTCCATCCCTGCTTCACGTGGGCTGTGCCAGGTGGGGACCATACATTCTATCCCCGCTCCAGTGGGTTCTTCTTCCTGGGGACCAGACATTCTATTCCTGCTGCACTTGGGCAGTTCCAGGGGGGATCATACCTTCTATCCCTGATCCACGTGGGCTGTCCCAGATGGAACCACCCATACTATCACTGCCCCATGTGTGTTGTTTCAGGTAGGACCACACGTTCTATCACTGCTCCACATGAGCTGATCCATGTGGGACACACATTCTATCCGTGCTTCACGTGGGCCTTTGTAGGTGAGGACCAGACATTCTACCACTGTTCCTCATGGACTGTCCCAGGTGGGACCGTACATTCTATCCCTGCCCCTTGTGGGTGTCCAGGTGGGATCCATACTTTCTATATCTGTTGCACGTGGGCTGATCCAGGTGGAGACCATATAATCTATCCCTGCTACTCCTGGGCTGGTCCGTGTGGGACCACCATTCTATCACTGCTACACATGAGCTGCTCCAGGAGTGACCACATTCTATCACTGCCCCACTTGAGCTGTTCCACGTCGGGCCACACATTCTACCCTGCTCCACGTGGGCCATTGTGGGTGAGGACCAGACATTCTATCACTGCTCCACGTGGGATGTTCAATGTGGTGTCCATACATTCTATCCCTGCTTCTTTAGGGTTTTGCCTGATGGGGACCAGAAATTCTATTCCTGGTCCATGTGGGCTGTTCCAGGTGGAATCACACATACTATCACTGCCCCGTATGTGTTGTTTCAGGTGGAAAGACACGTTTTATCACTACTACATGTGAGCTGTTCCAGGAGTGACCACATTCTATCACTGCTCCACTTGAGCTGTTCCGGGTTGGACCATGTATTCTATTCACTGCCCAAGGTGAGCTGTTCCACTTGGGGCCACACATTCTATCCCTGCTCCATGTAGGCTGTTCCATGTGGGACACACATCTATCCGTGCTCCACGTGGGCCTTTGTAGGTCAGAACCAGACATTCTAGCACTGCTTCAAGTGGGCTGTTCCAGGTGGGACCTCACATTCTATCACCACTCCACATGGGCTGTCCAGCTGGGGTCCATACATTCTATCCCTGTTCCATGTAGGTTCTTCCAGGTAGTGACCATACATTCTATCACTGCTCCTCATAGACTTTTCCAGGTGGAGCCACTCATTCTATCCCTCCTCCACTGGGGCTGTTCTACGTGGGGACCATACATTCTATCACTGTTTCCTGGGGGCTAAACCAGGTGAGAACTACACTTTCTATCACTTCTCTGCCTGGGCTTTTCCTCTAGTGGAACATACATTCTATCCCTGCTCCACGTGGGTACTTCCAGATCGGGATGAGACAGTCTACCACGTTCTATGTTAGCTGTTCCTGTTGGGGCCAAACATTCAACCACTGCTCCACCTAGGCTATTCCATGCCGGAACTATATATTTTAGACAGTCCCGAGGGCTGTCCATGTGGGGACCCTACGTGCTAGCCCTGCTCCACATGAGCTGTTCCAGGTGAGGACCATACTTTTGGACACTGGTCCACGTAGGCTCTTTCAGGTCCGACCATACACTCTATCCCTACTCCACATGGATACTTCCAAGTGGGACATATATTCTATCACTGTTCCATCTGGGTTGTTCCAGGTGTGACCACACATTCTCTCACTGCTCCATGTGGGCTTTTCCAGGTGGGAACCACACATTCTACCATTGCTCCACCCAAATTGTCCAGATGGGGAACATACATTCTATCACTGCTCTGCCTGAGGGTTCCTCCATGGGGCCCATACTGGGATACACCAATCAGGGTGCACAGGTACACCCAAACCCTTCCATGTACACCTCCCCATCCAAACTCTCTTGGCTCAGCCACGTGTATGAGAATAGGAGGCAGAAGGAGGGACCTGCGAAGAGATAAGTCTAATGGAAAGAGCTCCAGAGTCCATCTGCATTGCATGCTAATCCCACCATCACCCTCGATCAAAGCTAGAGTTTTAACCCGAAGGACTGACCTGCGACATCCAGGTGGAAGGACACCTTCTGGCCCCCGGCCTCGCAGCTGTACTCCCCAGCGTCCGCCTTCCCCGCCTGCTGCACCACCAGCCGCCTGCTGCAGCCCTTGGCCTCCACGTGCAATTTGGAGCTCGCACTCAGCTTCTTCCCATCCTTGTACCAAGTCACCTCTGTCTGGGCCTGGGCCACCTCACAGCTCAGGGTGGCGCTGGCCCCCACCTTGGTCTGCACCTCACTGCGTGCTGGCTGCTCCTTGGCAAACACCACAGAGGGCTCTGGGGACAGAGAGGATGCACATGATCAAGGACTCCGTGTATACGTTAGGAAGGCAGCATTGGGGGAAGAAGGACTACACAGGGAGGCAGTGGATTTGGAAACTTCTCCAGGCTCTGCATCAGCTGTGGGGTCTGGAAAGCCTCATAGCCTGCTCTACATTGAGGAGCAAAATTTATGTACCCATTCTGTAACTACTGTGGGTGGGCTTCTTCAGGTGGGGACAGTCCATTCTACCACTGCTCCTCATGGACTGCTCCAGGTGTGACCGTACAGTCTATCCCTGCTCCACGTGGGTGTCCAGGTGGGATCCATACTTTCTATATCTGTTGCATGTCGGCTGGTCCATGTGGAGACCATATATTCTCTGTGCTACACCTGGGCTGGTCCGTGTGGGACGACAATTCCAACCCTGTTCCACATGGGCCTTTGCAGGTGAGGACCAGACATTCTATCTTTGCTCCACATGGACTGTTCAATGTGGGGTCCATACATTCTATCCCTGCTCCAGTCGGTTCTCCTGATGGGGACCAGACATTCTATTCCTGCTCCATGTTGGGCTGTTCAAGGTGGGACCATACAACTATCCCAGATCCAAGTGGGCTGTTCCAGGTGGAATCACACATTCTATCACCACTCCACATGGGCTGTTTCATGAGGGGTATATACATTCTATCTCTGTTTCACGTGGGCTGTTCCATGTCGGAACACACATTCTATCCCTGCTCCATGTGAGTTGTTCCAGGTGGGGACCATACGTTCTATCCCTGTTCCACGTGGGTTGTTCCATGTGGAACCACATGTTCTATCACTGTTTCACATGGGCTGCTCCAGGAGGGGACCATACATTCTATCCTTGTGCTACATGGGCTGTTCTAGGTAAGGAACTGACATTATATCCCAGCTCCACATAGGCTGTTCAGGTGGGAACCATGCATTGTATAACTGCTCCACGTGGGCTTTTCTAGGAGGTGACCAGATATTCTTTCACTGGTCTACGTGGGCTGTTCCAAGTCGGAACATATATCCTACCACTGCACACATAGGATGTTCCAGGTGGGACCACAATTCTATTACCACTCTAAATGGGTTGTTCCAGGTGGGGACCACACATTCTATCCATTCTCAACATAGGCTGTTCCAGGTGGGGACCATACATTGTATCACAGCTCCACATGGGCTGTACCAGGACAGGACCAGACATTCTAACACTGGTCCACCTAGGCTGTCCCAAACAGAACTTACATTTTCCCCCTGCACACGTAGGATGTTCCAAGTAGGACTACGTATTCTATCTCTGCTCCACGTGGGTAGTTCCAGATGGCGGCGAGACAATCTACCACACCCTATGTTAGCTGTTCCTGTTGGGGCCATACATTCAACCAGTGCTCCACCTAGGCTATTCCACATCAGAACTAATATTCTAAACTAAACAGTTTAGAAGGGCTGTCCACATGGGGTACCTACACTCTAGCCCTGCTCCACATGAGCTTTTCCAGGTCGGGACCACATTGGACACTGGTCCACGTGGGCTCATTCAGGTCAGACCATACACACTATCCCTACTCCACGTGGGTACTTCCAAGTGGGACCATCCATTCTTCATCTGCTCCCCATGGTTAGTTCCACTTGGGGACCATATATTCTGTCACTGCTCCATGTGGGCTTTTCCAGGTGGGGACCACACATTCTACCATTGCTCCACCCAAATTGTCCAGATGGGGAACATACACTCTATCACTGCTCTGCCTGAGGGCTCCTCCATGGGGACCATACTGGGATACACCAGTCAGGGTGCACAGGTACACCCAAACCCTTCCATGTACACCTCCCCATCCAAACTCTCTTGGCTCAGCCACGTGTATGAGAATAGGAGGCAGAAGGAGGGACCTGCGAAGAGATAAGTCTAATGGAAAGAGCTCCAGAGTCCATCTGGATTGTATGCTAATCCCACCATCACCCTCGATCAAAGCTAGAGTTTTAACCCGAAGGACTGACCTGCGACATCCAGGTGGAAGGACACCTTCTGGCCCCCGGCCTCGCAGCTGTACTCCCCAGCGTCCGCCTTCCCTGCCTGCTGCACCACCAGCCGCCTGCTGCAGCCCTTGGCCTCCACGTGCAATTTGGAGCTCGCGCTCAGCTTCTTCCCATCCTTGTACCACGTCACCTCTGTCTGGGCCTGGGCCACCTCACAGCTCAGGGTGGCGCTGGCCCCCACCTTGGTCTGCACCTCACTGCGTGCTGGCTGCTCCTTGGCAAACACCACAGAGGGCTCTGGGGACAGAGAGGATGCACATGATCAAGGACTCCGTGTATACGTTAGGAAGGCAGCATTGGGGGAAGAAGGACTACACAGGGAGGCAGTGGATTTGGAAACTTCTCCAGGCTCTGCATCAGCTGTGGGGTCTGGAAAGCCTCATAGCCTGCTCTACATTGAGGAGCAAAATTTATGTACCCATTCTGTAACTACTGTGGGTGGGCTTCTTCAGGTGGGGACAGTCCATTCTACCACTGCTCCTCATGGACTGCTCCAGGTGTGACCGTACAGTCTATCCCTGCTCCACGTGGGTGTCCAGGTGGGATCCATACTTTCTATATCTGTTGCATGTCGGCTGGTCCATGTGGAGACCATATATTCTCTGTGCTACACCTGGGCTGGTCCGTGTGGGACGACAATTCCAACCCTGTTCCACATGGGCCTTTGCAGGTGAGGACCAGACATTCTATCTTTGCTCCACATGGACTGTTCAATGTGGGGTCCATACATTCTATCCCTGCTCCAGTCGGTTCTCCTGATGGGGACCAGACATTCTATTCCTGCTCCATGTTGGGCTGTTCAAGGTGGGACCATACAACTATCCCAGATCCAAGTGGGCTGTTCCAGGTGGAATCACACATTCTATCACCACTCCACATGGGCTGTTTCATGAGGGGTATATACATTCTATCTCTGTTTCACGTGGGCTGTTCCATGTCGGAACACACATTCTATCCCTGCTCCATGTGAGTTGTTCCAGGTGGGGACCATACGTTCTATCCCTGTTCCACGTGGGTTGTTCCATGTGGAACCACATGTTCTATCA
This sequence comes from Ursus arctos, assembly GCF_023065955.2. Taxonomy (NCBI): domain Eukaryota; kingdom Metazoa; phylum Chordata; class Mammalia; order Carnivora; family Ursidae; genus Ursus; species Ursus arctos. The sequence continues at coordinate 2,749,229 of NW_026623067.1, read as the reverse complement.
CTGTTTCACATGGGCTGCTCCAGGAGGGGACCATACATTCTATCCTTGTGCTACATGGGCTGTTCTAGGTAAGGAACTGACATTATATCCCAGCTCCACATAGGCTGTTCAGGTGGGAACCATGCATTGTATAACTGCTCCACGTGGGCTTTTCTAGGAGGTGACCAGATATTCTTTCACTGGTCTACGTGGGCTGTTCCAAGTCGGAACATATATCCTACCACTGCACACATAGGATGTTCCAGGTGGGACCACAATTCTATTACCACTCTAAATGGGTTGTTCCAGGTGGGGACCACACATTCTATCCATTCTCAACATAGGCTGTTCCAGGTGGGGACCATACATTGTATCACAGCTCCACATGGGCTGTACCAGGACAGGACCAGACATTCTAACACTGGTCCACCTAGGCTGTCCCAAACAGAACTTACATTTTCCCCCTGCACACGTAGGATGTTCCAAGTAGGACTACGTATTCTATCTCTGCTCCACGTGGGTAGTTCCAGATGGCGGCGAGACAGTCTACCACACCCTATGTTAGCTGTTCCTGTTGGGGCCATACATTCAACCAGTGCTCCACCTAGGCTATTCCACATCAGAACTAATATTCTAAACTAAACAGTTTAGAAGGGCTGTCCACATGGGGTACCTACACTCTAGCCCTGCTCCACATGAGCTTTTCCAGGTCGGGACCACATTGGACACTGGTCCACGTGGGCTCATTCAGGTCAGACCATACACACTATCCCTACTCCACGTGGGTACTTCCAAGTGGGACCATCCATTCTTCATCTGCTCCCCATGGTTAGTTCCACTTGGGGACCATATATTCTGTCACTGCTCCATGTGGGCTTTTCCAGGTGGGGACCACACATTCTACCATTGCTCCACCCAAATTGTCCAGATGGGGAACATACACTCTATCACTGCTCTGCCTGAGGGCTCCTCCATGGGGACCATACTGGGATACACCAGTCAGGGTGCACAGGTACACCCAAACCCTTCCATGTACACCTCCCCATCCAAACTCTCTTGGCTCAGCCACGTGTATGAGAATAGGAGGCAGAAGGAGGGACCTGCGAAGAGATAAGTCTAATGGAAAGAGCTCCAGAGTCCATCTGGATTGTATGCTAATCCCACCATCACCCTCGATCAAAGCTAGAGTTTTAACCCGAAGGACTGACCTGCGACATCCAGGTGGAAGGACACCTTCTGGCCCCCGGCCTCGCAGCTGTACTCCCCAGCATCCGCCTTCCCCACCTGCTGCAACACCAGCCGCCTGCTGCAGCCCTTGGCCTCCACGTGCAATTTGGAGCTCGTGCTCAGCTTCTTCCCGTCCTTGCACCACGTCACCTCTGTCTGGGCCTGGGCCACCTCACAGCTCAGGGTGGCGCTGGCCCCCGCCTTGGTCTGCACCTCACTGCGTGCTGGCTGCTCCTTGGCAAATGCCACAGAGGGCTCTGGGGACAGAGAGGATACACTTGATCAAGGACTCCATGTATACGTTAGGAAGGCAGCACTGGGGGAAGGATTACACAGGGAGGCAGTGGAACTGGAAACTTCTCCAGGCTCTGCATCAGCTGTGGGGTCTGGAAAGCCTCAGAGCCTGCTCTACATTGAAGAACAAAGTTTATGTACCCATTCTGTAACTACTGTGGGTGGGCTTCTTCAGGTGGGAGCACAGTGAGGACCAGACATTCTATCACTGCTCCACGTGGGCTCTTCAATGTGGGGTCCATACATTGTATCCCTGCTCCAGTGGGTTCTTCCTGATGGGGACCAGGCATTCTATTCCTGCTCCACTTGGGCGGTTCCTAGTGGGGACCAGACATTCTATTCCTGCTCCATGTTGGGCTGTTCAAGGTTGGGACCATACAACTATCTCAGATCCACGTGGGCTGTTCCAGGTGGAATCACACATTATATCACCGCTCCACGTGGGCTGTTCCAGGAGAGGTCCACACATTCTATCCTTGTACCACGTGGGCGGTTCCATGTGGGACCACACATTCTATCACTGTTCCACGTGGGCTGCTCCAGGTGGGGACCATACATTCTATCCTTGTGCTACGTGAGCTGTTTTAGTTAAGTACCTGACATTATATCCCAGCTCCACGTAGGCTGTTCCAGGTGGGGACCACACATTCTATCACTGCTCAATGTGGGCTGTTCCAGGTACAGACCCTACATTCTATCACTGCTCAACATAGGCTGTTCCAGGGGGGGGACCATACATTCTATCCCTGCTCCACGTGGGCTGTTCCAGGTACAGACCCTACATTCTATCACTGCTCAACATAGGCTGTTCCAGGGGGGGGACCATACATTCTATCCCTGCTCCACGTGGGCTGTTCCAGGAAACGACCAGACCGTCTAACACTGGTCCACGTGGGCTGTTCCAAATGGAACCTACATTTTCCCCCTGCATATGTAGGATGTTCCAAGTAGGACTACATATTCTTTTATTTTTTAGATTTTATTTATTTATTTTACAGAGACAGCAAGCGAGAGAGGGAACACAAGCAGGGGGAGTGGGAGAGGAAGAAGCAGGCTCCCAGTGGAAGAGCCTGATGTGGGGCTCGATCCCAGAACGCCGGGATCACGCCCTGAGCCTAAGGCAGACGCTTAATGACTGCGTCACCCAGGCGCCCCAGGACTACATATTCTATCCCTGCTCCATGTGGGCCGTTGCAGGTGAAGACCAAACATTCTATCCCTGCTCCACATGGGTAGTTCTAGTAGACTGTCTCATCAGACAGTCTACCATGGTCTATGTTAGCTGTTCCTGTTGGGGCCATACATTCAACCAGTGCTCCACCTAGGCTATACCACGTCAGAACTATAATATTCTAGACTGCTCCCGAAGGCTGTCCACGTGGAGTCCCTAAACTCTAGCCTTGGTCCACATGACCTTTTCCAGGTCAGGACCACGTTTGGACACAGGTCCACATGGCCTTTTTCTGGTCAGACCATACACACTATCCCTACTCCATGTGGGTACTTCCAAGTGGGACCATCCATTCTACATCTGCTCCCCATGGTTAGTTCCACTTGCGGACCATATATTCTGTCACTGCTCCATGTGAGCTTTTCCAGGTGGGGACCACACATTCTACCATTGCTCCACCCAAATTGTCCAGATGGGGAACATACACTCTATCACTGCTCTGCCTGAGGGCTCCTCCATGGGGACCATACTTGGATACACCAGTCAGGGTGCACAGGTACACCCAAACCCTTCCATGTACACCTCCCCATCCAAACTCTCTTGGCTCAGCCACGTGTATGAGAATAGGAGGCAGAAGGAGGGACCTGCGAAGAGATAAGTCTAATGGAAAGAGCTCCAGAGTCCATCTGGATTGCATGCTAATCCCACCATCACCCTCGATCAAAGCTAGAGTTTTAACCCGAAGGACTGACCTGCGACATCCAGGTGGAAGGACACCTTCTGGCCCCCGGCCTCGCAGCTGTACTCCCCAGCGTCCGCCTTCCCTGCCTGCTGCACCACCAGCCACCTGCTGCAGCCCTTGGCCTCCACGTGCACTTTGGAGCTCGCACTCAGTTTCTTCCCATCCTTGTACCACGTCACCTCTGTCTGGGCCTGGGCCACCTCACAGCTCAGGGTGGCGCTGGCCCCCACCTTGGTCTGCACCTCACTGCGTGCTGGCTGCTCCTTGGCAAATGCCACAGAGGGCTCTGGGGACAGAGAGGATGCACATGATCAAAGACTCCATGTATATGTTAGGAAGGCAGCATTGGGGGAAGGGTTACACAGGGAGGCAGTGGAACTGGAAACTTCTCCAGGCTCTGCATCAGCTGTGGGGTCTGGAAAGCCTCAGAGCCTGTTCTACATTGAAGAACAAAGTTTATGTACCCATTCTGTAACTACTGTGGGTGGGCTTCTTCAGGTGGGGACAGTCCATTCTACCACTGCTCCTCATGGACTGTCCCAGGTGGGACCGTACATTCTATCCCCGCTCCACATGGGCTGTTCCAGGTGAAATCCCACATCCTATCACTACTACACACGAGCTGTTCCCAGAGTGACCATATTCTTTTTTTTAATTTTTTAATTTTTTAAAAGATTTTATTTATTTATTCGACAGAGATAGACACAGCCAGTGAGAGAGGGAACACAAGCAGGGGGAGTGGGAGAGGAAGAAGCAGGCTCATAGTGGAGGAGCCCGATGTGGGGCTCGAACCCATAATGCCGGGATCACGCCCTGAGCCAAAGGCAGACGCTTAATGACTGTGCCACCCAGGCACCCCCCAGAGTGACCATATTCTATTACTGTTCCACTTGGGGCCACACATTCTATCACTGCTCCACATGAACAGTTCTAGGTGGGACAATGTATTCTATCCCTGCTCCACGTGGGCTGTTGCAGGTGAGGACCAGACATTCTATCACTGCTCCAGGTGAGCTGATCCAGGTGGGGATCATACATTCTATCCCTGTTCCATGTGCGCTGTTACAGGTCAGACCATACATTCTATCACTGTTCCTCATTGAATTTCCAGGCAGGGCCATACATTCTATCCCTCCTCCACGAGGGCTGTTCCACATGGGGACCGTACATTCTATCACTGTTTCTTGTGGGCTATCCCAGGTGAGAACTATACTTTCTATCTCTTCTCTGCCTGGGCTTTTCCTCTAGTGGAACATACATTCTATCCCTACTCCACATGGGGATGAGACGGTCTACCGTGGTCTATGTTAGCTGTTCCTGTTGGGGCCATACATTCAACCAGTGCTCCACCTAGGCTATTCCACATCAGAACTATATATTCTAGACTGTCCCTGAGGGCTGTCCACGTGGGGTGCCTATGCTCTAGCCCTGGTCCACATGAGCTGTTCCAGGTCGAGACCATACATTTGGACACTGGTCCACGTGGGCTCTTTCCGGTCAGACCATACACTCTATCCCTACTCCACGTGGGTACTTCCAAGTGGGACCATCCATTCTACATCTGCTCCCCATGGTTAGTTCCACTTGGGGACCATATATTCTGTCACTGCTCCATGTGAGCTTTTCCAGGTGGGGACCACACATTCTACCATTGCTCCACCCAAATTGTCCAGATGGGGAACATACACTCTATCACTGCTCTGCCTGAGGGCTCCTCCATGGGGACCATACTTGGATACACCAGTCAGGGTGCACAGGTACACCCAAACCCTTCCATGTACACCTCCCCATCCAAACTCTCTTGGCTCAGCCACGTGTATGAGAATAGGAGGCAGAAGGAGGGACCTGCGAAGAGATAAGTCTAATGGAAAGAGCTCCAGAGTCCATCTGCATTGCATGCTAATCCCACCATCACCCTCGATCAAAGCTAGAGTTTTAACCCAAAGGACTGACCTGCGACATCCAGGTGGAAGGACACCTTCTGGCCCCCGGCCTCGCAGCTGTACTCCCCAGCGTCCGCCTTCCCCGCCTGCTGCACCACCAGCCGCCTGCTGCAGCCCTTGGCCTCCACGTGCACTTTGGAGCTTGCGCTCAGCTTCTTCCCGTCCTTGTACCAAGTCACCTCTGTCTGGGCCTGGGCCACCTCACAGCTCAGGGTGGCACTGGCCCCCACCTTGGTCTGCACCTCACTGCATTCTGGCTGCTCCTTGGCAAACACCACAGAGGGCTCTGGGGACAGAGAGGATGCACATGATCAAAGACATCTTGTCAGACCATAGGAAGGCAGCATGGTGGGAAGACGGACTACACAGGGAGGCAGGGGACCTGGAATCTTCTCCAGGCTCTGCATCACTGCTCTGCATACACCTGCATCAGGTGTATGTCTGGTAAAGCTCATCGTCTTCTCAGCAATGAATAACAGAATTTTTGTACCCATTCCATCACTGCTCTGCATAGGAAACCATACATTCTATCACTCTTTTGTGGTGTCTTCTAATGAATCAATTATTTTCGTCTTAATGTGGTCAAACATGTCATTCTTTTCCAAGGTGGCTAGTGCATTTGTGTTGTGTCAGAATTCCCTTCTTGGACTGCAATCCACATTATCATCTCAGGGTGTCATCATGCTATCTGTCAACCTCGGGTCTCCAACCCACCTGGAATTGGATTGTGTGCAGCTGAGTTACCCAACAACTTTGTTTCCATATGGTTTAATGGGAAAAAAATTTTTTTCTAATGCCAAGACCAGACACGATGTCAAAAAAAAAAGTGCATATGAGGCAGGAGTTCATTTATGGATGGGTCTGTTTCTGAGCTCTTTATTTTGTTCTTTTGATCTGGTAACTGTCCCATCTTTGAGATTCAGCTGTCTACATTACTGTAGCATTATAGTAATTCCTGATATTGGTAAAGCAAATACCCACACTGAACCTGCTAATCAATTTTCAACATCCTCCACCATCCTCCCAAAGAACATTTGCTTGAATTTGAATTATTAATGAACCTCTCAGATTTTTCCCTGGATTCCTATCTATTTCTTCAGACCTTCTTTATCCTCTCTCAAAAATGTTCAATAATTTTCCCTCACAAAGCCACTAAGCGCCTTTAATTAGATTTGGAATTAGAAACATGATACTTCTGATACTATTATAAATCTTTTAAAATTTCATTTTCGAATGGTTTCTTGCTGGTATATACATACAGAAGCATTTACTATGTGTTGACATTTGTACATGGTTATCTTTCTGAATACTCACAAAGTCTAATAATTTTCCTTTGGAATTTCAGACTTGGTGATTGTGTCGTCTGTGAATTCTACTTTGTTTTCCAAGTTTTATGAATTTTATTTCCTCCCTTCTGTGCCGTGAGTGCTAACAGTGCACCTCCTTCTCTTATTCCCTATCTCATAGGTAATCCCCTTAGGGTTTTGCATTAAGTATGATGTTTCCTGGTGTTCCTGTAGTACCATTTATTGAGGTAAGGAAGAATTGGTTTATTGATAGTTGGTTAAGAATTATACGCAACTAATGAATCATCGAACTTTACATTAGAAACCAGGGATGTACTGTATGGTGACTAACATAATATAATTTAAAAAATATTAAAATTAAAAAAAAGAATTTTATAGCATGAATGGAGGCTAAAATTTATCAAACATTTGCTTGGGGTTTATGTTACACTTTATCAAACTTTCTTCTGCATTTATTGAGATAATCTATTTTTTTTTCTCCTTCAAGCAGTTAGTGTCACATTATACAGTTGACTCTTGAACAACATGGGTTTGAATTGCATGAGTCAATTTAAATGCAAGTTTGTTTGTTTGCTTGTTTCAGTAAATACACTACAGAACTGTAAATGTATTTTCTCTTTCTTATAATGTTCTTAATACCATTTTCTTCCCTCTAGCTTACTTTACTGTAAGAATATAGTGTATAGTACACATAACATACAAAATGTTGTTTATCAACTCTAAGTTATTAGTAAGAATCTCAGTCAATAGCCTATTCACAGTTAAGTTTCGGGGGAGTCAAAAGTTACACATGGATTTTTTACTGCATAGGGGATTGGCACCCCTACCCCCTCACCATTCAAGGATCAACTATGGTGATTTTCTAATGTTTTTAATATTAAACCAACATTGCATTCCTAGACTATGACTTCATCAGAGTGTATTTTCATTGACAACCTGTTCAGGTGACTTTGCCAATAGTCTGTTGAAGATATTGGCCTTGGTATCCACAGGAGACTGGCCTATAATTTTCATCCTTCCTACTTTCCTTGTCAAATTTTGGTACTGTGTTATGTTAGCTCTGTGAATCAAACTGGAGGATATGTATCTTTAGTTTATTGTCTAGGAGAATCTCCATGAACATGGAGTAATTACTTTCCAGAGTATTTGGTGTAATTTATCAGCAAAACCACTAGGCTTAGATCTTTCTCTATGAAAATTTTAATTACTGTTTCCATGTACTTAAAGTGACAGGACTACTTAAGTTATCTACTTCTTCTTGCATCACTTTTTCATATGGTTTTCTACTAATTTGGCCAATTTATCAAAACTTTGCAAATTGATATCATAAAATAACATGCTGTATTCTCTCAAAAAAAACATTTTAGAAATATGTAAGTTTTGTAGTATCTGTACACACCCAAAAATATGATATACTGATATACTATCAAAACTATTATGTGCTGGCACAACTGCCCACCCTTCTCTGATGTTAAGAGCAACTTACCAAAAGGAAAATGCATTCAGTCCTCAGACTTCCCCATGAAGCAGCCCAGAGGCACAAACACAGACAACCATCAGGAAATGCTACTATATACTCCTACACCAGCCAGTGACTGCTACCACAAGGACTCATCTATAACAAAGCATGGTGATACAGCCTAGACTGCTTATTCCCTCCCATTTCTAAATCTGTAAATCAAAGTCCAAGAGGAATTCTGATACAGAATGGTCTTACTGAGGATACAAGGAAATAAGATGTTCTTTAGAAAGAGAATTCCAGAACTTACATATGCATGTCTCAGGCACATATGTACCAACCCTCTGGCTCTATTTACTTTGCACAGTCTTTGAAGGAAAACATGGGTCTAGATTTGCTACATATAACATATATATGCACAGATAACATACATCCATGTGAAAAACAGTGTCCTAAAACAACTAAAACATTATAATCCAAAGTTTAGTTGAGATATTTTTAAGTATGATTATATGGTCAAAACTTCCCCTATCCTGATTTAAAGAAATTGAAATGTCTCTCACTAGCAAGAACCCCACACACTCCTGAATGGGGCATCTGGGGCACCCAAAAAAGCACGGTCACATAACCAACGTGTGAGATGCTTAGTCCACTTTGACACCCAAGCATGAAACACAGTCATAGTCCTGGGCACCAGGGAACTCTTGGAGTGTTCTGTGCAGGTGCTCAGATGCATTATAACACAAGAGCACTGCTCAGGTGCACAAAATGGTTCCTCTCCCTCCATACACACCCTTCTCCTTAAATCTCCACCAGTCTAGCCATGCTTATGAAAATAAAGACAACAGGATGGCAGAGGTGAAAAGATGAAGACTAATGGAAGGAGCATCAGAGCCTGTGGGGTCTGTAATGCAATTCCTTCATTACCTCCAAACAAGACTAAGTTAGTACCAGGAGGAACTGACCTGTGACGTCCAGGTGGAAGGACACCTTCTGGCCCCTGGCCTCGCAGCTGTACTCCCCAGCGTCCTCCTTCCCCACCTGCTGCACCACCAGCCGCCTGCTGCAGCCCTTGGCCTCCACGTGCACTTTGGAGCTCGCACTCAGCTTCTTCCCGTCCTTGTACCATGTCACCTCTGTCTGGGCCTGGGCCACCTCACAGCTCAGGGTGGCACTGGCCCCCGCCTTGGTCTGCACCTCACTGCGTGCTGGCTGCTCCTTGGCAAACACAGCTGCAGGTTCTGAAGACAGGGAAGGACACACAGGGTTAGAGTCACCTTGTAAGTCAGGAACGCAGCACTGGTGAAAGGAGCCCAAATGGAGAGGCAGGCCTAGGAGAGGATCGGTGGGGTCATGAAACATGCCATCTCAGCCTTCCCTGGTGATGCACAGTTTTCCACAGCCCCTTTATTTATAGTTAGTTAATAATTTTGTATTACAGGATGGTGTTAATTAAATTTTATCAAATAGTTTTATTCAGCATTTATTAAGATAACCACCTTTTTCTCTTTCAATATGTTAATATCATGCATTCTTTTGTTTTTTTAATGTTTCTAACATTAAAGCAACCAGACACTTTTGTACTACAACTTCCATCACAGTGTATTGTCCGCTTCATGTGTTGTACAACCTGGTTGGCTAATATCTTAAGAGTTTAGCCTTGATATTCCTAAGTTATTGGCCTATAATTTTAATGCCACTCGTTTTCCTCATAAGATTTCAACATTAATATTATGCTATCTACATCTACACAAAATGAGTTGGAGAATGTACATCCTTTTTCTATTCTCTACAAGAATCTTCATGAACATGGAATAATGTCTTTCCAGGAATATTTATATATATAACTAACCAGTAGACCCTCTTAGCTTAGACTGTTCTCTATGAAAATATTTATTTTTATTTTTTTTAGAGAGGGAGAGAGAGAGGAGGGGCAGAGTTAGAAGGAGAGGGAAAATCTTTTTTTTTTAAGATTTTATTTATTTATTGGACAGAGAGAGACACAGCAAGAGAGGGAACACCAGCAGGGAGAGTGGGAGAATCTTAAGCAGGCTCCATGCCCAGCACAGAGCCCGATATGGGGCTCGATCTCACAACCCTGAGATCATGACCTGAGCCGAAATCAAGAGTCAGATGCTTAACTGACAGCCACCCACGTGCCCTGAAAATATTTTTTTTTTTATTTCTGGTTCCATGTCTTTAAAATTTATAGGACTATTTGAGTTTTCTATTTCTCCTTATGTCAGTTTTGATATAGTAGTTTTCTATTAAATTTTAAAACTTTCAAAAAAAATTTTTTTGCTTTTTAATTATTTTTTATTTTTTTGTCCTATAACATCCACTTTCATCAAACAGAGCTTAGAAGCTCTATGGTGTCAGGCTAGGAATTATGAGGTTTCCTGGAATTATGATGTTTGAAGCCTCAAATACAACCTTGATTGAATGGTTCTCAAATTTGAGCATGCATCCGAACCACCTGATGAAATAATCTGTCAAGTTCTCTTCAAATAATGTTTCACAAAGATAAATAGCATGATTTTTTGTATCTATACACACCCAAAACCCACTAAATACAGATAGGATTCCACACTGTTTTATGCTGGCACCTCCAAGTCAGATGTGGGACACTTATTGAATGTTAAGACTCTCTTAACAAAATAAAATGAATATATTTCTCAGCCTTCTCTATGAACCACCAAAGGAAGCACAAATACACACTAATGACTAGGTAATGCTACAAAATAAATACTGGTCTACCAGTCAGGCTGCCATTACAGTAACTCATCTTTAACAACGTGTGCTGATAGAGCTTAAGCTATTTATTCCTCTCCATTTCTAAATTTATATATCAGACTCCAAGGGGAATTCTGACAAAGAATGTTTTAACTGAGTACAAAAGATTTGCTTTAAAAGGAATATACCATGCCTCAGAGGTATGTATCACAGGCATGTATCTACCAATCTCTGCTTTTGTATACTTTACACAGACATCGCAACATGGAATGGATCTAGATGTTACAGAACGAACAGAGAGAGCTTCTCTATCCACATATAAGGAAGAGATTCACAGAACATCTAAAACTTGGATAATCCAAAGTCAGTCTGAGATATTTACAAGTATGGATGGGTAGTTGAAATTTCCCCTTATCCTTGATCAATGGGATCCAAACATCGGGCTAGTGATAACCTGCCTGTGGTTCCGAGTGAGCAAACCTGGTAGCTGCCAGAGCATCCAATAGGAGGAAATTTACATATTCCCAGGTGAGAAGAACCTGGTCTACTTCAGACCCAAATGCCAAGTAAACTGAAAGTTCCAGGCCACAAAGAAACTGCGCAGGTTTGAGGAACATATAACTAAGCATCAGTGTGCTAAACACAAGTGGTCCCCTTCCTCCTTACACACCTGTCCAATCAAGCCACTCTTGACCCTGCCATGGGAGGAAAAATAGGAAGGTAGGAGGATGTGACATGGGAGGTGATGGTGAGAATACAAGGGATAATCCGGGCTCTAAATCAGTCCCATGCTCCCAAACAAGGTTAATTCACTACCCTAAAGAACTGACCTGTGACGTCCAGGTGGAAGGACACCTTCTGGTCCCCGGCCTCGCAGCTGTACTCCCCAGCGTCCGCCTCCCCTGCCTGCTGCACCACCAGCCGTCTGCTGCAGCCCTTGGCCTCCATGTGCACTTTGGAGCTCGCACTCAGCTTCTTCCCATCCTTGTACCAAGTCACCTCAGTCTTGTCCTGGGCCACCTCACAGCTCAATGTGGTGTTGGCCCCCACCTTTGCTTGCACCTCCCTTTGTGCTGGCTGGTCCTTGGCAAACATAGGCAAGGGCTCTGGGGACAGGGAGAGACACATAGGGTCAAAGATACCATTTAATTCAAGTTGCAGCACTGGGGAAAGAAGGACTAAACGGGAGGTAGGGAAATCTTCTCCAGGCACTGCACCAGCTGTGTGACCTGGAGAAGCCCTTTCACCTTCCTAGAAAAAACTAACACAATTTACACATTCTACCGCTGCTCCACCTGGGCTATTCCAGGTAGGGACACTGAAAGGTCTCCCTGTGCACACACTCCTCTAGGAGAGTTGCTGTGTGGTCATGATGCATGCACACCTCAACCTTCCCAGATGATTCAGTCTTGCATATGAATGTGCAGACAACATCTTGCCCACAGTGCAGGACAGTCCCTGAGGCTCCACACCATCACCTACTGTGTGTTGTCAACTGTTGGCAACCTTGGGGGAGTGGAGCTGTACCTCCTAGGGCTGCCTCCTGCCTGGTCCTAATGATTCACAAAGTGATTGACCTTTTCCAATGCTTTTGGTCATTAATGTTTGCTCTTTTGTTCAAGGCTTGCCCAGTTTTCAATAGCATTATTTGTCCTTTCTATGCTTGTTTTTAGGATTTATTTATTTATTTACATTTGCATTTTTTCTTACGTTATGTTAGTCACCATACAGGACTTCATCAACTTTTGATGTAATGTTCCATGATTCATTATTTGGTATAACACCCAGTGCTCATTGCAATACGTGCCCTCCTTAATGCCCATCACCGGCCTATATGAAGGCTAGAGCATTGGCAATTCCGTGTGTTGTAAATATCCTCCACATCCGTGTGGCTTGTCTTTTCTATGCTATCTTCTGACAATTCATTTTTAGATTTAATTTGTTTCATCGTGGTTAGTGCACTTGTGTTCTCCTTAAGCAATCATTCCTGATCTTGAAGTAATTAAAAACATCTACATCACCATCTGAGAGTGTATGGTTTCCTTTTCCTCTGAGGATGCTAACCCACTGGGAGCTGACTGTGTGTGGTATGAATTACGAGTCCAATCTTTTCTCCATATGGTTAAATGGTCCTGGCACCATTTGTTTAAAACCACACTGTCTCCACTTCCTGCACACTTTCACATTTTTTAAAAAAATGGAGGGGGAGGGAATGGTGCTTCCCATTCCTGCATGGGTCTGTGTCTGAGATCACTATTCTGGTCCTTTGGTCAGTGTCTGTCCTGGCATCAAGACATCATTGTCTTTGTAGTAGTTCTGAGACCTGGTCCAGCAATGCTCACGCTTTGCTCTTCTTCAAGAGCATACTGTCTGTATGTGGTTTTTGCAATCTGCTTGTCAATTTTCAAGGTCACCACCACCACCAAAAAGAACACTTGTTTGGATTTTTATTGGTATTGGACACGCCTCATTCTTCCATGGATTTCTACCTATTTCCATCTCCTGTCTCTCAAAAATGCTTAATAATTTCCCCCCACAGGGGCGCCTGGGTGGCACAGCGGTTAAGCGTCTGCCTTCGGCTCAGGGAGTGATCCCGGTGTGATGGGATCAAGTCCCACATCAGGCTCTTCTGCTATGAGCCTGCTTCTTCCTCTCCCACTCCCCCTGCCTGTGTTCCCTCTCTCGCTGGCTGTCTCTATCTCTGTCGAATAAATAAATAAATAAAATCTTAAAAAAAAATAATTTCCCCCCACAGAGCCACACAGCACCTTTTATCAGACTAGGAATTAGGCATATAATACTCTTGATGCTATTGTAACTCTTAAAATTTCATTCTCCAAGTGTTTCTTGCCAGTATATTGGTTTTCTCACATAGTTATCTTTCTCAACTTTCTCACTAAGTCAAATAATTCATCTTTTGATAAATCTAATCATCTGTAAATCCTACTTTTGCTTTTTTCTCAAACTTCCTTTTATTTCATTTCCCCCCTAACAATGTTGGATAAGAGTGATAGCAGTTAGTGTCCTTGGGTAGTTCCCTATCTCATAGACAATCACTTTATGTGGTTAGCTGGTTTCTCTGTACCATCATTTATCAACTGAAAAAAAAATGCCCATTTTATTTATAACTGGTTAAGAATTATATGTCATGAATTGATGTTAACTTTATCAAACGTTTCTTCTGGGTTTACGATGTTAAATTTTTTTTAAAGATTTTATTTATTTATTCGACAGAGATAGAGACAGCCAGCGAGAGAGGGAACACAAGCAGGGGGAGTGGGAGAGGAAGAAGCAGGCTCATAGCGGAGGAACCTGATGTGGGGCTCGATCCCATAATGCCAGGATCACGCCCTGAGCCGAAGGCAGACGCCTAACCGCTGTGCCACCCAGGCGCCCCTACGATGTTAAATTTTATCAAATACTTTATTTTGCATTTATGGAGGTAATCATTTTTTTATTCAGTCTCTTAATGTCATGCATTATATTAATTTGCTAATCTTCCCAGTGTTTACATAGCCTTGCATTCCTGGACTAAGGCTTTCACCATGGTGTATTATCTTTTAAATACATTGCTGACCTATTTTCATAACATTTTGTTTAAGATTTTGATCTCAAAAATCCTTAACAGACTGACCTGCAATTTGAATTTTTCATACTTTCCTTGTCAGATTTTTGTTATAAGCATTACACTGTCTCTGTGAAGTAAATCAGAAACATCTCTCTTTTCTATTCTCTAGAAAAATCTTCAGGAATAGGGGTGCCCGGGTGGTTCAGTCAGTTAAGCATATGAGTCTTGATTTTGGCTCAGGTCATGCATGATCTCAGGGTCCTGGGATTGAGCCCCGTGTCAGGCTCTCCACTCCACAGGAAATCTGTTTATCTTTCTCTCCCTCTGCCCCTCCCTCATTTCTCTCTCTCAAATAAATAAATAAATCTTTTAAAAAAGGAGAAAAAAGAAAAATCTCAGGAATATGCATAATTTCCTTCCAGAACATTTCATATAATTTACCAGTGAGAAAGTAAACATGGTGCAAGATAATTTATTATGGCTCTGTTCGTTTAAAAGGTTCTAAGACAGGATGCTTGGGTGGCTCAGTTGGTTAAGTGTCTGCTTTCAGCTCAGGTCATGATCTCAGGGTCCTGGGATCCAGTCTCACATCAGGCTCCCTGCTCAGTGGGGAGCCTGCTTCGATCTCTGCCTGTTGCTCGCCCTGCTTGTGCCCTCTCTCTCTCTGACAAATAAATACATAAAATCATAGATAAATAAATAAATAAATAAATAAATAAATAAATAAATAAATAGTTCTAGGACTATTTGAGGTGTTGAAATCTTCTTCTGTCACTTTTTTAATGTTTTTAAAATTATATTATGTTAGTCACAATACAGTGCATCCCTGGGTTTTTTTATTTTAATTTTATTATATTATGTTAGTCACCATACAGTACATCCCTGGTTTCTGATGTGAAGTTTGATGAATCATTAGTTGTGTATAAAACCCAGTGCACCATGCAATATGTGCCCTCCTTACTACCCATCACCGGTCTATCCCATTCCCCCACCCCCTCCCCCTCTGAAGCCCTCAGATTGTTTCTCATAGTCCATAGTCTTTCATGCTTCATTCCCCCTTCTGATTACCCCCCTTTCTTTATCCCTTTCTTCCCCTACCAATCTTCCTAGTTCTTATGTTCCATAGATGAGAGAAACCATATGATAATTGTCTTTCTTTGCTTGACTTATTTCACTTAGCATTATCTCCTCCAGTGCCGTCCAGGTTGCAGCAAATGTTGAGAACACGTTCTTTCTGATAGCTGAGTAATATTCCATTGTATTTATGGACCACAACTTCTTAATCCAGTCTTCTGTTGAAGGGCATCTCGGTTCCTTCCACGATTTAGCTATTGTGGACAAAGCTGCTATGAACATTGGGGTGCATATGGCCCTTCTCTTCACTACGTCTGTATCTTTGGGGTAAATACCCTGTAGTGCAATGGCTGGATCATAGGGTAGCTCAATTTTTAACTTTTTAAGGGACCTCCACACTGTTTTCCAGAGTGGTTGTACCAACTTGCATTCCCACCAACAATGTAGGAGGGATCCCCTTTCTCCACATCCTCTCCAACAATTGCTGTTTCTTGCCTTGTCAATTTTGCCATTCTAACTGGCATAAGGTGGTATCTTAGTGTGGTTTTGATTTGAATTTCCCTGATGGCTAATGATTTTGAACATTTTTTCATGTGTCTGTTAGCCATTTGTATGTCTTCATTGGAAAGTGTCTGTTCATATCTTCTGTCCATTTTATGATTTGTTTATTTGTTTCTCACATATTGAGTTTGAGAAGTTCCTTGTAGATCTTGGATACCAATCTATTATCTGTAGCATCATTTGCAAATATATTCTCCCATTCCATGGGATGCCTCTTAGTTTTTTTTGACTGTTTCCTTGACTGTGCAGAAGCTTTGTATCTTGATAAAGCCCCACAAGTTCATTTTTTCTTTTGTTTCTCTTGCCTTTGGAGATGTGTCATGAAAAAGGTTGTTGTGGCCAATGTCGTAGAGGTTGCTGCCTATGCTCTCCTCTAGGATTTTGATGGATTCCTGTCTCACATAAAGGTCTTTCATCCATTTGGAGTTTATCTTTGTGTATGGTGTGAGAGAGTGGTCAAGTTTCATTCTTTTGTATGTAGTTGACCAATTTTCCCAGCACCATTTATTGAAGAGACTCTTTTTTTCCACTGGATGTTTTTTCCTGCTTTGTCAAAGATTAGTTGCCCAAAGAGCTGAGGGTCCATTTCTGGGTTCTCTATTCTGTTCCATTGGTCTATGTGTCTGTTTTTGTGCCAGTACCATGCTGTCTTTGTGATCACAGCTTTGTAGTACAGCTTGAAATCCGGCATTGTGATGCCCCAGCTTTGTTTTTCCTTTTCAACAATTCCTTGGTGATTCGGGGCCTTTTCTGTTTCCATACAAATTTAAGGACTATTTGTTCCAGTTCTTTGAAAAATGTCATCGGTATTTTGATCGGGATAGCATTGAAAGTGTAGATTGCTCTGGGTAGCATGGACATTTTAACTATGTTAATTCTTCCGATCCATGAGCATGGAATATTTTTCCATCTTTTTGTGTCTTCTTCAATGTCTTCCAAGAGTTATTTGTAGTTTCTGGAATATAGATCCTTTACATCTCTGGTTAAGTTAATTCCAAGGTAATGTATGATTTTTGGTGCTATTGTAAATGGGATGGATTCCCTAATTTCTCTTTCTTCAGTCTCATTGTTCGTGTATAGAAATGCAACTGATTTCTGAGCATTGATTTTGTATCCCGCCACAATACTGGATTGCTCTATAACTTCTAATAGTTTAGGCATGGATTCTTTTGGGTTTTCCATATAGAGTATCATGTTATCTGTGAAGAGAGCCATACTTGACGAGTTGGACCTCATAGATATATATATAGAACACTACACCCCAGAACCAAAGAATACTCATTCTATTCTAATGCCCATGGAACATTCTCAAGAATAGACCATGTTCTGCATCACAAAACAGGTCTCAACCTATACCAAAAGACTGAAATTATTCCCTGCATATTCTCAGACCACAACGCTTTGAAATTGGAACTCAACCACAAGGAAATATTTGGAAGAAACTCAAACACTTGGAGACTAAGAACCATCCTGCTCAAGAATGATTCGATAAACCAGGAAATCAAAAATCAATTTAAACAATTTATGGAGACCAACGAGAATGAAAACACAATGGTCCAAAACCTATGGGATACTGCAAAGGCAGTCCTAAGGGGGAAATACATAGCCATCCAAGCCTCACTCAAAAGAATAGAAAAATCTAAAATGCAGTTTTTATATTCTCACCTCAAGAAGCTGGAACAGCAACAGAGGAACAGGCCTAATCCATGCACGAGGAAGCAGTTGATCGAGATTAGAGCAGAGATCAATGAATTAGAAACCAGAAGCACAGTAGAGCAGATCAACAGAACTAGAAGCTGGTTCTTTGAAAGAGTAAATAAAATTGACAAACCACTGTCAAAACTTATCCAAAAGAATAGAGAAAGGATCCAAATTAATAAAATTATGAATGAAAAGGGAGAGGTCACAACCAACACCAATGAAATTGGAAGGATTCTTAGAAACTTTTATCAACAGCTTTATGCCAATAAATTAAGCAATCTGGAAGAGATGGAGGCCTTCCTGGAAACCTATAAACTACCAAGAGTGAAACAGGAAGAAATTGATTTTTTAAACAGGCCAAGTAATTATGAAGAGATTGAAACTAGTGATAAAAAACCTTCCAAAAAACAAAACACCAGGACCAGATGGTTTTCCCGGGGAATTCTATGAAACATTCAAAGAAGAAATAATACCTATTCTCCTAAAGCTATTTCAAAAATAGAAACAGAAGGAAAGCTACCAAACTCATTCTATGAGGCCAATATTACCTTGATCCCCAAACCAGGCAAAGACCCCATCAAAAAGGAGAATTACAGACTGATTTCCCTAATGAATATGGACACCAAAATTCTCAACAAGATTCTTGCTAATAGAATCCAACAGTACATTAAAAGGATTATCCATCATGACCAAGTGGGATTCATCCCTGGGATGTAAGGGTGGGTCAACATTCGCAAATCTATCAGTGTCATAGATTATATCCAGAAGAAAAAAGCCAAAAATCATATGATTCTCTCAATCGATGCAGAAAAAGCATTTAACAAAGTACAGCATCCTTTCCTCATTAAAACCCTTCAGAGTGTAGGGATAGAGGGTACATTCCTCAATCTCATAAAAACCATCTATGAAAAGCCTACAGCAAATATCATTCTCAATGGGGAAAAGCTAGAAGCCTTTCCCTTAAGATCAGGAACACGACAAGGATGTCTACTCTCACCATTATTATTCAACATAGTACTAGAAGTCCTTGCAACAGCAATCAGACAACAAAAAGGGATAAAAGGTATCCAAATCGGCAAAGAAGAAGTCAAACTGTCTTTCTTCTGTCACATTTTACAGAGTTTTCTAAGAATTTGGTTGATTTGTAAAAGTTTTCATATTTATTACCATAAAATAATTTGTCTTATACTCTGAAAATAACATTTTAAAAACATATCTAGTGGGTTTTTTGGTCTGTGCACACACCCACAAACAACCGATACAATACCAAATGGCCAGGTGGTGGCTAGAAGCCAGCGTGGGACTGCAGCCCATCTTGATTTGCCATTAAGACTCATAACAAAAGGAAAATACATGTAGTCTTCAGTCTTCTCTATTAACCAGCCAGAAAGATACAGACACACAAGTCTCTAGAAAATGGTATGAAACACTGCTTTACCAGACAGCGGCTGCTACACAGGACCTCATCTTTAACAAAGCAAATGGGTACAGGATAAGCCACTCATTCCTCTCCATCTCTAAATCTGTGACTCAGACTCCAGGGGGAATTCTGACACTGAATGTTCTAAGAGAGGGGAAGCAAGATTTGCTTTAAAAAGAGAACCCAAATGAATCATGGAACACTACATTAGAAACTAAGGATATACTGTATGGTGACTAACATAATAAAAAATTGTTATAAAAAAATAAAATAAAATGAATAAAAAGAGAACCCAAACCTCACATGTGCCTATCACATATCTCCCAGCCCTCTGCTCTTGCTGTGCTTTCTGCAGACTTTGCAACAGAGCAGGGCTCTGGATTTTGCTACCTACACGTGCACAGGTAACCATCCATATCCATGTGCGAGGAGGAAAATGTGCCCCAGGACACCTTAAACGTCAGTAGTCCATAGTTCTGTCTTGACATGAATCCAAGTACAATTGTCTGGCAGAAATTCACCCTTATCCTGGTTTAATGAAATCCAAGCATCTCTTCTTTGTGTGGACTAGTGTGTTGCTGGGTGAGAGCATCTCAGAGTGGCCAGGATATTCAGCAGAGGGAAATTCACATATCATGGGTGAGAGATGCCTGGTCTACTTCAGACTCCAAGTGCAGAGTACAGCCAGAGTCCCAGGCACCAAACAACGGCTGGGAGGTTCTGATAACTTATGACTGCCATTACTGCATGGGAACACCACTCAGGGTTTCTGGGAGCAAACTCTCCCTTCTGTCCACACCCTTCCTGCCCAGCCTCCCTTGGCCCAGCCATGGGTAAGGGAATTGAGAGGATAGGCTATGTGAAGACACGAGGCCTGGTGGGAAGAGCACCAGGGTTGGCTGGGGCAGTAAGCCAATCTCATCACCTCCACAAAAGGCTATGACAGACCCACAAGAACTGACCTGTGACGTCCAGGTGGAAGGACACCTTCTGGCCCCCGGCTTCACAGCTGTACTCCCCAGCGTCTGCCTTCCCTGCCTGCAGCACCACCAGCCGCCTGCTGCAGCCCTTGGCCTCCACGTGCACTTTGGAGCTCGCGCTCAGCTTCTTCCCGTCCTTGTACCAAGTCACCTCTGTCTGGGCCTGGGCCACCTCACAGCTCAGGGTAGCACTGGTCCCCGCCTTGGTCTGCACCTCACTGCATGCTGGCTGCTCCTTGGCAAACACCGCAGAGGGCTCTGGGGACAGAGAGGATGCACATGATCAAGCACTCCGTGTATACATTAGGAAGGCAGCATTGGGGGAAGAAGGACTACACAGGGAGGCAGTGGAACTGGAAACTTCTCCAGGCTCTGCATCAGCTGTGGGGTCTGAAAAGCCTCATAGCCTGCTCTACATTGAGGAGCAAAATTTATGTACCCATTCTGTAACTACTGTGGGTGGGCTTCTTCAGGTGGGGACAGTCCATTCTACCACTGCTCCTCATGGACTGTCCCAGGTGGGACCATACATTCTATCCCTTCTCCACGTGGGCTGTTCCAGGTGGGGACCATACATTCTATCCCCACTCCACATGGGTGTCCTGGTGGGATCCATGCTTTCTACATCTGTAGCACGTGGGCTGTTTCAGGTGGAGACCATACATTCTATCCCTGCTCTACATGGGTTCTTCCTGATGGGAACCAGACATTCTATTCCTGCTCCACATGGGCAGTTCCAGGTGGAATCACACATACTATCACTGCCCCGTGTGTGTTGTTTCAGGTGGGACCACACATTCTATCACTGCTCCACTTGAGCTGCTCCAGGTGGGACCACACATTTTATCCCTGCTCCACGTGAGCTGTTCCACTTGGGGCCACACATTCTATCACTTCTCCAGGTGGCCTGTTCCAGGTGGGACCACACATTCTATCCCTGCTCCACATGGAAACTTCCAGGTGGGCACCAGACTTCTATCACTGCTCCATCTGGCCTGTTCCCAGTGAGGACCATACATTCTATCCCTGCCACACATGAGTTCTTCCAGTTGGGGACCATACATTCTATATCTGTTCCACGTAGGCTGTTCCAGGTGGGGACCATGCATTGTATCACTGCTCCACATGGGCTGCTCTAGGAAGTGACCAGATATTCTTTCACTGGTCCATGTGGGCTGTTCCAAGTTGGAACATGTATCCTACTACTGCACACACAGGATGTTCCAGATGGGACCACAATTCTATCACAGCTCCACGTGGGTTGTTCCAGGTGGGGACCATATACTCTATCGGTGCTCCACCTGGGTTTTTCCAGGACAGGACCAGACATTCTAACACTGGTCCACATGGGCTGTTCCCAACGGAACCTACATTTTCCCCCTGCACACGTAGGATGTTCCAAGTACGACTACATATTCTATCTCTGCTCCACGTGGGTAGTTCCAGTTGGGGACGAGACAGTCTACCACGCTCTATGTTAGCTGTTCCTGTTGGGGCCATACATTCAACCAGTGCTCCACCTAGGCTATTCCACGTCGGAACTATGTATTCTAGACTGCTCCCGAGGGCTGTCCATGTGGGGTCCCTACACTCTAGCCCTGCTCCATATGAGCTGTTCCAGGTCGGGACCACATTTGGACACTGGTCCACGTGGGCTCTTCCGGTCAGATGACAAACTCTTTCCCTATTCCACGTGGGTACTTCCAAGTGGGACCATCCATTCTACATCTGCTCCCCATGGTTAGTTCCACTTGGGGACCATATATTCTGTCACTGCTCCATGTGGGCTTTTCCAGGTGGGGACCACACATTCTACCATTGCTCCACCCAAATTGTCCAGATGGGGAACATACATTCTATCACTGCTCTGCCTGAGGGCTCCTCCATGGGGACCATATTTGGATACACCAATCAGGGTGCACAGGTACACCCAAACCCTTCCATGTACACCTCCCCATCCAAACTCTCTTGGCTCAGCCATGTGTATGAGAATAGGAGGCAGAAGGAGGGACCTGCGAAGAGATAAGTCTAATGGAAAGAGCTCCAGAGTCCATCTGCATTGCATGCTAATCCCACCATCATCCCCAATGAAAGCTGAGTTTTAACCCAAAGGACTGACCTGTGACATCCAGGTGGAAGGACACCTTCTGGCCCCCGGCCTCGCAGCTGTACTCCCCAGCATCCGCCTTCCCCACCTGCTGCACCACCAGCCGCCTGCTGCAGCCCTTGGCCTCCACGTGCAATTTGGAGCTTGCGCTCAGCTTCTTCCCATCCTTGTACCATGTCACCTCTGTCTGGGCCTGGGCCACCTCACAGCTCAGGGTGACGCTGGCCCCAGCCTTGGTCTGCACCTCACTGCGTGCTGGCTGCTCCTTGGCAAACACCACAGAGGGCTCTGGGGACAGAGAGGGACAATCAAATATCTAGAACTGAATGAGGGCCCACCTTCTGGATCTCAAATCCACGATGCCTTGGCCACAAGCCTGCCTGGCTCCTGGCTCCCTCTACACAGAGAACCCCACATTCAGAAGATGCATAAAGCAAGGAACAGGTTAGTTTTCAGAATAGGTCAAATAATTTTCCAGGTCAAATAATTTCCAGGTAGGTATTCGTTATGATTCAGGATTTGGCATTTATCATCTGTGATGCCATTAATTATCCTAACAAATGGAGGCACATTAAACACAGGTATTTTCAGGGAGAATTTCTTGTGCACTGTCACCAACAGTGGGTGACATCCAAGTCACAAGAACACAGATACAATGACTCCTAATGGAGTCTGTCACTTCTAGCAAGACAGTCACCATCCCTGTAACCAAACCCCTGGCCTGGGGACTGAACATAGTGCTTATCACATGTTCAGTGATCACATCACATTACTTCTAGGACCCACTCTGTCACTCTAGGCTAAATTTTCTTCCTTTTGATGTATATCCATCAACAGCTTTTTTTTCCCAGCAGGGTTTTTTGTGAATGGTAAATTCTCTCCATTTACTTCCTGAAAACATCTTTATTTCATTCAAAATTTGAATGATAGTTTAGTTGGATACAGAATTCTAGTTGACAGTTATCTTCCCCCACTACAGTGGAGAGGATGCCTTCTTTGTGCTTTTCATTGCTGTTGGCAAATCTGTGGAAGGATTACTGTCCTCCCATTAATCTTCATTTTTCTGTGGTTCACGATGATGTGTCCAGCTGTGGATTTATTCTTCCTATATTTCTCATGATCACCTGGGAGTCCCACAGCTTAGGATTCACATCTTTAACCACTGCCAAAAGTTCTCTGTGTGATTTCCTTCATAATTTTATCTTTTCATTCTCTCCAGTCTCTCCTAGAAGTCCTTTTGGACAGACATGTGGCCTACTGCTTCTCTTCTCTACATCTGTCCTTATCTCTTATTTTTTCTCTGTGTTTCATTCTGAATAACTTCTTCAAATCTATCTTCCAATTCAGTGATTTTGTCTTCAGTTATGTCTCCTTTGCTATTTATCACTCCACTAAATTGTTCATTACAAATGTGTTTCCCATTCACAAAGCTTTTTTTAAAAATATGTTATGTTAGTCACCATACAGGACATCATTAGTTTTTGATGTATAACACCCAGTACTCCATGCAATATGTGCCATCCTTAATACCCATCACCAGCCTAACCCAGTCCCCCACCCCCTCCCCTCTGAAACCCTCAGTTTGTTTCTCAGAGTCCACAGTCTCTTGTGGTTCATTCCCCCTTCTGATTACCCCCTTTCTTTATCCTTTCTTCTCCTACCAATCTTCCTATCTTCCATAAATGAGTGAAACCATATGATAATTGTCTTTCTCTGCTTGACTTATTTCACTTAGCATAATCTCCTCCAGTCCCATCCATGTTGCTGCAAATGTTGGGTAATCATTCTTTCTGATGGCTGAGTAATATTCCATTGTATATATGGTTCACACCTTCTTTATCCATTCATCTGTTGAAGGGCATCTCCAAAGATACAGACGTAGTGAAGAGAAGGGCCATATGCACCCCAATATTCATAGCAGCATTGTCCACAATAGCTAAACTGTGGAAGGAGCCGAGATGCCCCCCATTCACAAAGCTTCATCTGCTTCTTCTTTGAATTTGCCTGTTCTTCTTCTTAATATTTTACTTTTTTCTTACATTTTCAAGTCGCCCATATTACTCATTTTAAGTATGCTGTTACATCATCTGAAGTCCCTGGGTGGTCTAAGCCTGATCTTTTCTGTGACTTCCAGCTCCCTTCTATATAGGATTGTTCCTTTGGTGCTTAGACGTATTTTATTGTGAGTGAATCTAGCATGGCTTCCTCAGCCAGTGGTATTAAGTGTGGCTTCGGTGGTGGGGTAACCCTCCTAACACTGTTGTCAGGCACTGCAGGAGTACCACTGGCCTGGAGCCCCATTGGTAGGTTAACTTCTCAGTCTGGGGTCTTTAGTATTATAAATTGAAATCTCAATCCCAAGTGAGAAATAGGTTTCCATTTCTCATGGGAACTTTTCCCACCCAAGCCAAGGCAGACATACAAGTGCCCTGTGACCTCCCTGAGCTGCAGGAGATTGCTTTTCTGGTCCACCTTTTCTTTTTTCTTTTTTTTTATTTTAAATTTTTATTATGTTATGTTAGTCACCATACAGTACATCATTAGTTTTTGATGTAGTGTTCCATGATTCATTATTTGCGTATAACACCCAGTGCTCCATGCAATACGTGCCCTCCTTAATACCCATCACGGGGCTAGCCCATCCCCCCACCTCCCTCCCCTCTGAAGCCCTCAGTTTGTTTCCCGGAGTCCATAGTCTCTCGTGGTTCATTTCCCCCTCTGTTTACCCACCCCCCCTTGGTTTTCCCTTTCCTTCTCCTACCGATCTCCCTGCTATTCCTTATGTTCCACAAATGAGTGAAATCATATGATAATTGTCTTTCTCTGCTTGACTTATTTCACTTAGCATAATCTCCTCCAGTCCCATCCATGTTGCTGCAAATGTTGGGTAATCGTTCTTTCTGATGGCTGAGTAACATACAATGGAATATTACTCAGTCCACCTTTTCTTTAATGATGTCGTTCTAGAAGGTTTCCATCTCTGTATGCTGGTCTCTGTTCCACTTCCAATTTTTCCCATGCCTATTTGCAAGCTGGTAGTGTAAGTCAGACCCAGGTCCCTGGGACCCAAAGTCCCCACAGTAGCAACTGGGCACCAACTCATCATCCACTTGCCTTAGTTTCTCAGTGCCTCTTCTTTTCTACCACCTGGAAATGTCCCTTTTTCTCCTTGCTGGTCCAGATATTAACTTAACCTGACTTTGTTACATTCTGCTGCACATTTATGTCCACAGGGGGAGAGTTTTCACACTGTAGAAGTCCATGGTACTGCTGGAAACCAAAATCCAGATGGGGTGCTTTTAACTCTACCTTTCCAATTTCATCTACTAGGGACTTTCTGCTTCAGGAACACCTCTCTAATTTCCCAATAGAAGTCAGTGGAAATCTTGGGTTTCGGCCTGCATATCAAAGCATAGGTATTTTCAGGGAGAATTCTTTTTTTATAGTGCTTCAATTTTATTTTTTCCCTCATTTTTTAATTTAAATTCAATTAATTAACATATAATGTATTATTGATTTCTGAGGTAGAGGTCAGTGATTCATCAATCTTATATAATACCCAGTGCTCATTACATTATGTGCCCTCCTTAATGCCCATCCTCCAGTTACCCCATCCCCCCACCCACCTCCCCTCCAGCAACCCTCAGTTTGTTTCCTATCATTAAGAGTCTCTTGTGGTTTGTCTCCCTCTTTGATTTCATCTTGTTTTAAATTTTCCTCTCTTCCCCTATGATCCTCTGTATTGTTTCTTAAACTCCACATATAAGGGATATCATGTGACAGTTGTCTTTCTCTGGCTGACTTATTTTGCTTAACATAATGCCCTCTAATTCTATCCACATCATTGCAAATGACAAGATTTCATTTTTTGATGACTGAGGAATATTCCATTGTACGTATATACCACATCTTCTTTATCCATCTATATGACTATGGACATCTGGGCTCTTTCCATAGTTTAGCTATTGTGGACATTGCTGCTAAAAACATTGGGGTGCAGGTACCCTTTCAGATCACTACATTTGTATCTTTGGGGTAAATACCTAGTAGTGCAATTGCTGGGTCATAGGGTAGCTCTATTTTCAACTTTTTGAGGAACCTCCATACTGTTTTCCAGAGTGACTGCATTTCAGGGAGAATGAATTCTTTATGTGATATCACCAAGAATGGGTAATATCCTTGAGGTACAAGATTTTTAATTGATTTTTAATATTTTTTAAATGCACATAGCCAGAGTACAGATGGTTTTATTTTTATGTCTAAATGTATTTTTCATGGAGAAAAAGATAAACCATCCAACTGGCTGACTTTCACCTGGTGCAGGCGGCTGGATGGAAGACAGTGGTGATGATCCAACAATCCGTGCAGTGGCTGGTGGGGGCTGCAGTCAGCCTCCATGTCACTTGGTTCTCCCCCCAACCCTCTGGGCCTCTTCCTACATGGTCCCAGCTCCCCCAGGATGCCAGGCGTAGGTCTTGTCGTCATTCACTCTTTCCACAGTACTTATTCCCCCAGTCCCTCCCACCACCATCAACAAATCTTGAATCTCCCTCCCCAGACCAGCATCAACTGAATGCCATGCCCAGGCAGCCAACCACCCTCTGGACATCCCAGGCTAGCTTGTCACCTACTCCTCCCAGCAAATCTTCTCCTGTTCACCTGCCATATCTCAGATGGTGGCCCCTCAGTCTATGTGTTCACCTAAGCTTGTAAGACTCACCTATGTCTACTGTTTCTCAGCCCATACCCACAGGAGCACCACTTCATACACTCATACACCCTCTCCATCCCTTCAACCACCACCTCTGTTTGACCCAGGCACCTCCAAAGGCAAAATCTCTGCAGTAAGATGTCTTCAGGGGCCAGATGGGTTAAGTGGAGTCCACATGCTTCCTATGGATGTGATGCCCACATGAGCTCCTGCCACATCTGCCCTCTCAGCCAACAACAGCCTAATTTAAGGAATCATGGCCACTCTATCATTTCTCCACCCATTGAGGCTACCACCAGAATTCTGCAAATGGATGAGTCCTCACAAACACTACCATGTGAAAGCAGAGAACACCTAACCACACAGCCGACTGTCACTCTCAGCCGTGGCCAGCTGGATACACGCCTTTCAGACTGTACAGTGAGGCACCTGCCACTCATTTTGTGGCCCCAGACTCAGCTGCATCCTCAAGTTAGGGTCACACCAGGTCTCTTATTTCTGAAGTTCACTTTATAGATATCCTCACAGGCTAACCTTGAAGGAAATTATGTTTCTTTGATGTGCGTGTCACAAAATCATTCCTGATCACACTCTATGTGTATGTGTCTACATGTATGGGTATGTCTATATGTATATATATTTGTGGGGGTATGTACATATGGTTGTATGTGCATGTGTGTGTATGTCTATGCATGTGTTGTGAGAACGTATGTATTTAAATGTGAATGTGTATGTAAGTGTGCATGCATGTATGTTTGTGTGTATATGTGTTTGTGTGTATGTGTGTTGAAATGTGTGCAAAGATGTGTATATGTCTATTCATGTGTATATGTATGTGTTGTGAGCATGTATATGTGTCTATGGGCATATGTGTATGTCTATGCATGTATGTGTCTGAGCATGTGTGTGTTTAATGTGCATGCATGTATAAGTGTGTGTGTGTATGTCCCTGTGTGTTTGAGATGGTCTGCCACTGGCTGTGCCCAGGAAGAAGCATGTGGAGCCCTCCATGGTCACTCTGACCCCACAGCTGAGCCCACACCATGAGGTCCCCAGCTACACAGTGGTTTGCCTTCAAAATGGACGCAAATGGGCTACAAATATCACCAAAAGGATGCTTAGGATTTGTCCCACACTAGAAACACCAAAGTTTGGGTCCATATACATAATTACAAAAAATTAAAACCCATATTTTTACAAAAATATGGTTCCAGTTCTAGGCACAAACACTCCACCCTGTCTCAGTCACCAAATGCAGCCACAGGGCCATGGAGCTGGTTTTGAAGGTTCTCAAAGTAAGCAGCAGCAGGCAGATTGGGGAGGGGAAAAAAACAATTCAAAGTCCACCAAACCAGAATGAGTCTACTTTTCCCCCTTGCCTTCACACAGAGCAGCTCAACATCCAGAAGTAGGTCCCCCTTTCTCCCCCAGAGCATAGGGAAGAGAACCCCAATGCTCAGAGAGGATGGAAGACATCCCATTTTTTCTTCATACTCTTACACCTTAGTCCATGATCATTAGAGACATTTAGAACGCTGAGGGTGGAGAATATTGTCTCCAACTGAAGGGAGACCCACTGATCTTTCTTTTTCTATCCTCCTGCTGGTGCAGGAGAGACCATGGGAAGAAGGTACCAAAGCAACATGCCTAGAGCTCCACCTTTCCAACTAAAGAACTAAAGAGGATGACAGAATGTCTAGAACATGAAGTTGTCCAGGAACACCAGAGCTCACCCCTAAGCCACATGTGAGCAGATCTGACCCCAATTAGCAGGCCAAAGACTTTGAGCTCTGAACTGGGGCACAGGCCATTGTCCAGAGCCACACTAACTACTAGGTGGACACGTTCAGGACAGATCCAAATGGCACTGCAAAGCCTCTGGAAAAAAAACAACCCATGGAAGGCTGGCAGGAACCCATAGTTTGAACTCAACAAAGCTTATTTCCAGCTTTAAAAAAATCAACATTCCTCATTAGATGTAAAGAAAACACAGAGTTTCAAAACAGTATTCAGTATATCAAGGATGCTGTCCAAAACAATCCCCTGAAAAACAAGGAAACACTCAGTTCACATGCATGGGAGAAGACTATTAAGAGATACCAATGTCAAAATGACACAGATGCTGGAAATATCTGACAAAGACTTCCAAGCAACTAAGAAAGAAAGAAAGAAAGAAAAAAAGAAAGAAAGAAAGAAAGAGGAGGAAGAAAGAAAGAAAGAAAGAAAGAGAAGAAGAAGAAGAAGAAGAAGAAGAAGAAGAAGAAGAAGAAGAAGAAGAAGAAGAGAAAGAAAGAAAGAAAAAAGAAAGAAAGAAAGAAAGAAAGAAAGAAAGAAAGGAAGAAAGAAAGAAAATGCCCTTGGAAGGAATGGAAAGATAGGCACTCTCAACAAAGAAAGAGAAGATATAAAGACATAAAGACAAGATATAAAGGCACCAATGTGCCTTTTATAAGTGGAAAAATAAAATCACTGCAATAATTCACTGAATAGGTTCAATGGCAGAATCCAGACAGCAGAAGAGCTACAGAACTAGAAGATCAATCAATGGAAATTAGCCAATCTAAATAAGAGCAAGGAAGGGAGTTTTTAGAGCCTCAGGGATGTATGGGATGAAACTAAGAGGACTAAAATCCATTTTTAAGGGCTGTTTGTTCCAGTTCTTTGAAAAATGTCATTGGTATTTTGATTGGGATAGCATTGAAAGTGTAGATGTTCTGGGTAGCCTAGACATTTTAACTATGTTAATTCTTCCAATCCATGAGCATGGAATATTTTTCCAACTTTTTGTGTCTTCTTCAATGTCTTTCAAGAGTGATTTGTAGTTTCTAGAATATAGATCCTTTACGTCTCTGGTTAAGTTAATTCCAAGGTAACGTATGATTTTTGGTGCTATTGTAAATGGGATGGATTCCCTAATTTCTCTTTCTTCGGTCTCATTGTTCATGTATAGAAATGCAACTGATTTCTGAGCACTGATTTTGTATCCTGCCACATTACTGGATTGCTCTATAACTTCTAATAGTTTGGGAGTGGATTCTTTTGGGTTTTCCATATACAGTATCATGTCATCTGCGAGGAGAGACAGTTTGACTTCTTCTTTGCTGATTTGGATACCTTTTATCCCTTTTTGTTGTCTGATTGCTGTTGCAAGGACGTCTAGTACTATGTTGAATAATAGTGGTGAGAGTGGGCATCCTTGTCATGTTCCTGATCTTAAGGGAAAGGCTTCCAGCTTTTCCCCATTGAGAATAATATTTGCTGTAGGCTTTTCATAGATGGTTTTTATGAGATGGAGGAATGTACCCTCTATCCTTACACTCTGAAGGGTTTTAATCAGGAAAGGATGCTGTATTTTGTCAAATGCTTTTTCTGCATCTATTGAGAGGATCATATGATTTTTGGATTTTTTCTTGTTGATAGAAAAGGAAAAACAAAGCTGGGGCATCACAATGCCGGATTTCAAGCTGTACTACAAAGCTGTGATCACAAAGACAGCATGGTACTGGCACAAAAACAGACACATAGACCAATGGAACAGAATGAAAAACCCAGATATGGACCCTGGGCTCTTTGAGCAACTAATCTTTGATAAAGCAGGAAAAAAAATCCAGTGGAAAAAAGACAGTCTCTTCAATAAATGGTGCTGGGAAAATTGGACAGCTACATGCAAAAGAATGAAACTTGACCACTCTCTCACACCATACACAAAGATAAACTCCAAATGGATGAAAGACCTCGATGACAAACTGAGGGCTTCAGAGGGGAGGGGGTGGGGGAATGGGATAGGCTGGTGATGGGTAGTAAGGAGGGCATATATTGCATGGTGCACTGGGTGTTATACGCAACTAATGAATCATCGAACTTTACATAAAAAAAATAAATACATAAAAAATTAAAAATTAAAAAAAAAAGACCTCGATGTGAGACAGGAATCCATCAAAATCCTAGAGGAGAGCATAGGCAGCAACCTCTATGACATCGGCCACAGCAACCTTTTTCATGACACATCTCCAAAGGCAAGAGAAACAAAAGAAAAAATGAACTTGTGGGGCTTTATCAAGATAAAAAGCTTCTTCACAGCCAAGGAAACAGTCAAAAAAAATAAGAGGCAGCCCACGGAATGGGAGAATATATTTGCAAATGATGCTACAGATAACAGACTGGTATCCAAGACCTACAAAGAACTTCTCAAACTCAATACACGAGAAACAAACAAATCATAAAATGGGCAGAAGATATGAACAGACACTTTCCAATGAAGACATACAAATGGCTAACAGACATATGAAAAAATGTTCAAAATCATTAGCCATCAGGGAAATTCAAATCAAAACCACACTAAGATACCACCTTATGCCAGTTAGAATGGCAAAAATTGACAAGGCAAGAAACAACAATTGCTGGAGAGGATGTGGAGAAAGGGGATCCCTCCTACATTGTTGGTGGGAATGCAAGTTGGTACAGCCACTCTGGAAAACCGTGTGGAGGTCCCTTAAAAAGTTAAAAATTGAGCTACCCTATGATCCAGTCATTGCACTACTGGGTATTTACCCCAAAGATATAGACGTAGTGAAGAGAAGGGCCATATGCACCCCAATGTTCATAGCAGCTTTGTCCACAATAGCTAAATTGTGGAAGGAGCTGAGATGCCCTTCAACAGATGACTGGATTAAGAAGATGTGGTCCATATATACAATGGAATATTACTCAACCATCAAAAAGAATGATTTCTCAACTTTTGCTGCAGCATGGATGGGACTGGAGGAGATAATGCTAAGCGAAATAAGTCAAGCAGAGAAAGACAATTATCATATGGTTTCATTCATTTATGGAACATAGGATTAGCAGGAAGATTGGTAGGAGAAGGAAGGGAAGAATGAAGGGGGGGGGTAAACAGAAGGGGGAATGAACCATGACAGACTATGGACTCTGGGAAACAAACTCAGGGCTTCAGAGGGGAGGGGGGTGGGAGAATAGGATAGGCTGGTGATGGGTATTAAGGAGGGCACGTATTGCATGGTGCACTGGGTGTTATACACAAGTAATGAATCATGGAATTTTACATCAAAAACTAGGGATGTACTCTATGGTGACTAACATAATATAATAAAAAATATTAAATAAAAAAAGCAATACTTGGGGAAAATTTACACTATTAAATATTTATATTAGAAAAGAAAAAATTTCAATTAGTAATCCATTTTTTCCACCTTAAGAAATTAGAAGCAAAATAAACCCAGAGAAAGCAGAAGGAAAAGTAATAAAGAACAGAAATCAATTAAATTGAAAAAATAGGGAAAATCTATGAAAACTATATGTGGTTCTTTGAAAAGATCAATAAAATTGATAAATCTCTAGCAAGACTAGTAAAGAAAAAAGGGAGAAGATCTAAGCTAACAATATCAGGAATGGAACGGAACATCACCACAGACCCTGCTGACATTAAAAGTATAATAAAAGAACACTGCAAGTAACTCTATGCACATAAATTAAACAAATTTGATGAGATAGAACAATTCCTCAAAAATCACAAACTACTAAAATTTGCCCAAGAGGAAATAGGTAACTTGCATAATTTCATCTCTATAAAAAAGTGTTTTCAAAATTTAAACCTTCTAAAGAAAGAAATCTTTAGGTCAGGATGATGTCAGTGGCTTCATCAGGAAAATAACTTAAAAAAACATATTAAAGAAGAAAGAGAAATCACATCAATTCTACACAACCTCTCACAGAAAACAGATGTGAAGGGAACCCTTTCCAACCCATTTTGTGAGGCCAGCTTTACCCTGAGGAGAAAGCCACACAAATACATACATGAAAACTACAAACCAGAATTACTCAAGAACATAAATATAAATATACTCAACCAAACAGCATCCCATTGAATCAGAAACATGTAAAAAGAATAACACACCACAATCAAGTGGCCTTAATTCCAGGATTGCAAGTCTGGTTAAATATTTTTAAATAACTAAAAGAGATGTAAGCAAAAATGGCAAAATAACAACTTTTCAAAAATTGCGTAAAACTCTCCTCCATAGAAGCAATTAAAACACTTGCAAAAATTGTTGGAATCAACTTTTTCAGAGCTCTGGAAATTAACTGAAGGCTTGCAGCATCTAGGGAGCATATATTCCAGGAAAACAGCTGAATCTCAGTAAGAACATCAAGAGTTGTGGTGTTTGAACTTACCAAATTTTCATATCTGTCTCCCTAACCCTGAGGTAGCCTGTTAAATCAATAGTCCATGGCAGCCTGGAAGTCACATGAGGGGAGCAGAATGGGGTTTTGCAGAATGGGGCAAAAGCCCCATTCCTAGAGAACTGTCATTATTTGACCTATGTGGTGGTTCACTGCAAAACTCCACTCATAAGACTGACTTCCTTCCTTCCTTTTCTCCTCCCTTCCTTCCTTCCTTCCTTCCTTCCTTCCTTCCTTCCTTCCTTCCTTCCTTATCATTCAAGCCTGAACAGAACCTCACCCAATACAAACAGCCTTTTCCACATCAGTATTTGTTGAAAACAATCAGAGGCAATTACTGAACATCATGGCTGCCCAAGGTGGTGGATATCAGTTGGGCAAACAACAGGCTAACAAATCAGCTTAAAAGCAAAAGCTGCAGAATGTGATATCCATAGAGGGCTTTGGAAAGCTCTGGCACATTCCTGGGTGTCTAGAAGGCCACACATATATCTACACACAGGAATCACTGAGAAGGCCCTAAACTCACACATCAGGCTAACCTTGAGGCTGTGGACGCATAACATAAGGGCAAATATGGAGTCATAAACTGCCTGGCTAAGTGGCATATGCATGCATCAACACGCACACAAAGGCCCTTGACAAGAATCAGGAGACTTACTGGTTACAGGAATCTAAGGAAATCACTGTAAAACCATTAGCTAACCAATAAGCTAACCAACGAGAAACTTCAGTGGTTCACACAGTAAAAAATGCAGACTTCACAGAAATAGTTCAGAAAAGTCCCTGAACACACAAACAATAGTAACGAAAACAAACACCAACAACAATGAAGTGGGGAGGGAGTTGGACAATCCGAACTCAAGTTCCCACATTATATTACTTAATATTTCACTTATCAACAAAGAATTACATGACATGCAAAGAAGCACAGCCCATTACAGGAAAGGAATGAGTCAACAGAAACTGTCCCTGAGAACGTTCAGATATTGTCTCACTAAATAATGTTTTTACATCAGCTAGTTTAAATATGTTCAGAAAACTAAAGGAAACCATTTTTCATCAAATAAAGAAATGTATGAGAACAATGTGTCACCAAATAGAGAATATAAATAACAAGATAGACTTCTAAGACTAAATAGAAATTCTAGGTTTGAAAAGTATAACTGGAATGAAGTCACTAGAGGGGTTCAACATCTGATTTGAGCAGACAGAAGGAAAAAATCAGCAAACTTGAACACAGGTCTCATGAAATTACCCAGTCTGAAGAGCAGAAAGAAAAAAGAATGAAGAAAATGAACAGAGCCTTAAATGGCTGTGGGGCAACATATGTACAAGGGGGATTTATAGGGAGAGGGAGAAGAGAAAGGGGCACAGAGAATATTTAAGAAGGAATGACCAAAAATCTCCAAAATTAACATTCAAGAAGCTCAACAAACTCTAAGAAAGATGAACTAGGGAGAGCCACACTGAGACAGATTACACTAAAACTGTCAACAGCCAAAAACAATGAGAATCTTGAAAGCATAAAAAGAGAAGCAACTTGTCACATACAAGGGCTCCTACCAAGAGTGACAGCTGATTTCTCTTCAGAAACCATAGAGGCCAGAAGTTAGTAGGTGATGTTTTAAAGTGCTCAGTGAAAAGTGAAAAAAACTATCAACCAAGTACTTTATATCTGGCAAGAGCATCCTTAAAATGAAGTAAAAATTAATACATTCCCATTGACACAAATACTGAGGATTTTATTGCTATTATAACTGTCCTACAAGAAATGCTAGATAGGCATTTCAGGCTTAGATGAAAAAACACTGACAGTAACTTGAAATCATATGAAAAAATAGAGAATGGTAGGTAAATGTAAAAGCCAGTATTACAGCATTGCTTTAGTTTTTAACTCTTCGTTTTCCTATGTGACTTTAAATACAAATGCATAAACAATAATTACAAAACCATAAAGTTAATTCACTGAAGTTAGTGTATAAAGACATTAATTGTAACAATAACAACATAAAGCAGCATTTTGTGTGGGGGCACAGAGCTGTAAAGGAGCAGTTTCTTAATTAAAGATAGTATAATTCTAAACTTGAATATTATAAAGTTAAGATATTAATTGTGATTACCACTGAGGGTATCCACTAAGAAAAAACTAGATAGACAGATACATGGCTAGAGTAGATGTTATATGTATATATAATATATATAAAGTTATATTAAATTCAATTATAGTAAATATATACACTTAGTAAATGAAACACCAGAAAAAAATCAATTAAATATAAAAAAGACAGTAATGGAGAGAATAAAGAACAAAAAAAGATATGACATATAAAAAAAACAAAGAGCAAAATAGCATGAGAAAGTCTTTCCTTACTAAAGTAATACTGAAGTATTACTTTAACTGTAAATAGATTTAATTCTCCAATTAAAAGGTAGAGATTGGCAAAATAAATTTTTTTTAAAAAACACATGCTGTCTACAAGAAACTCACTTTAGATCCAAAGACACGAATAGGCTTAAAGTGAAAAGATGCTCCTTAAAAATAGCAACCAGAAGAGACCTGAGTTATTTGTACTAATGTCAGGCAGAACAGACTTTAAGGCAAAAACCATACAAAACATTATATATTGAGTGATAGATGCATTGATTAAAGACATCATAAATTGATAAAAGGGTCAATTCAGCAAGAAGATCTCACAACTATAAACATAAGCACAACTCACAGGAGAGACCAAACTGTATGAAGTGAAAACTAATAGATTAAAGAGAGAAAGAGATAGTTGTACAATAATAGTTGGAGACTTTGATGCCCTGTTTTCAGTAATGGACAGACAAACAGAAGCTCAGTAAGGAAACAGCAGTGTACACCAGGTAGACCCAGTGGACTCTACAGAAGTCTCCAGCCCACCACAGCAGGAGACACACTTTAGTCAAGCACCCACAGAATGTTCTCTAGCACAGAAACATGAGTTAGGCCAGGAAATGAGTCTCAGTAAATGTAAAGAGATTGAAATAGTACAGGGTATCTTTTCCAACCACAGTGGAGTGAAGCTAGAAATCACTAATAAAAGGAAAATTGGAAAATCCACAAGTCTGTCAAAATTAAACAACACACTCTTAAAGAAGAATTATAAGGAAAATTAACAGATATTTTGAGATAGATGGAAATGAAACCACAACACACCAAGACTAATAAGATGCACTGAAAGCAGTGCTCAGAGGAAAATTGAGAGCTATAAATTATAGGCTTATGTCAGAGAAGATGAGCACAAGTCAATAACCCAACTTCACACCTTAAGAAACTAGAGAAAGAAGCGTAAGTGGAACCCTAAGTTAGAAGAAGGAAATAAAGTCTATAGCTGAGATGAATGAAACAGAGAATAAAAAAGCAATAGAAAGAATGAAGGACATTTGAAAAGATCAACAATATTGACAAACCATTAGCTAGACTGACCAAAAAAGTTAGAGGACTCAAATTATGACAACAGAAACAAATGTGGGGACATTAGTACAGACCTTACAGATATACAAAGGGTGGTAAAAGTACACCATCAACAAGCGAATGCCAACAAATTGGACAACCCAGATGAAATGGACAAACTCATAGAAACACACAAGTTACCAAAACTGACCCCAGAAGAAATAGAAAAGCTAACAGACATACAACAAGTATAAAGAGATTAAATCAGTAATCAAAAACAAAGTAAGAGGCATCCAGACTAGAAATAATGAAGTAAAACTATCTGTACATACAGGGGACACCTTTTTGTATCTAAAAAAAAAAATCCTTAGGAATCCACAAAATAATTAATAGGTGAATAAACCAGTTCAGCAGGGTTGGAGGACGCAACACCAATGTTCAAAAGTTAATTCAATTTCTATATATTAGTGTGAACCATCCAAAGAGAAAATTTTAAAAACAATTCCATTTAAAGAAACATTGAAAATAATAAAATACTTAGCAACAAACTCAACAAGTCTTCTACACTAAAAACTATAAACTGTTGAAAAAATTTGAAGACCTACATAAATAGACAGCCTGTACTTATAGACTGAAAGACTGTTAAGATAGCAATACTCAAATTGATCTACACATTCAGTACAATCTCAATCAAAATGCCAGCTTCCTTTTTGAGAAATTTGAAAAGCTGATCCTAAAAATCATGTGGAAATGCAGGAGACCTCAAATACCAAAAACAATCCTAAAATAAAAAGAACAAAGTTGGAGGACTCACACTTCCCAATTTCAAAACTCACCACAAAGCTACAGTGATCTAGACTGTGGTACTGACATAGGACAGACAGATATATATATCAATAGAACAGGAGTGAAAATCCAGAACTAAATCCTGACATTAATGGTCAACTAATTTTTCACAAATGTGCCAAGAAAATTTAACAGGGAAGAAAGCTTGTTCAACAGACAATGCTGAAATAACTGGATTTCCACATGCAGAGGATGAAGGTAGATCTCCATGTCAACTGTACAGAAAAACTAACTCAAAATCGATCAACGACCTAAATGTAAGAGCAAAAACTAGACAACTCTTAGAAGAAAACAGGT
The DNA here is from genome assembly GCF_023065955.2 of Ursus arctos. Lineage (NCBI taxonomy): Eukaryota > Metazoa > Chordata > Mammalia > Carnivora > Ursidae > Ursus > Ursus arctos. The sequence continues at coordinate 2,711,487 of NW_026623067.1, read as the reverse complement.
GTCAATTTGTGCGACCTTGGATCAGGCACTGGTTTCTTAGATAGGACACCAAACATACAAGCAAACAAAGAGGGTACATGGGACTTCATCACAATGTAAAAACTTTTGTGCATCAAAAGACACTATCAACAAAATGAATGGGAGAAAATATTTGCAAATCTTTATCTGATAAGGATCAAGTATCTGGAATACATAAAGAACTCTTACAAGGGCTTCAGAGGGGGGGGTGGGGGAATGGGATAGGCTGGTGGTGGGTAGTAAGGAGGGTACGTATTGCATGGTGCACTGGGTGTTATAGGCAACTAATGAATCATCGAACTTTACATCAAAAAAAAAAAAAACTAAATCAAAACAAATCACTCCAAAAAAAATAATAATAAAAAATAAGTATTCTAAAAAAGAAAAAGAAAAGAACTCTTACAACTCAATAATAAAAAGATAAACACCACAATTTAAAAATCAGGCAGAGGACCTGAATAGATGTTTCCCCAAAGAAGACATCCAGATGGCCAACATGTATATGAAAAGACGCTCAGCATCACTCATCACCAGGGAAATGCAAATCAAGACCACAATGAGATACCACCTCACACACACTAGTGTGGCTAGAAGCAAAAAATAAATGAAATGAAAATAATGAGTGTCGGTGAGGATGTAGAGAAAACAGATTCTTGCACAGTATTGGTGGGAGTGTAAAAGGGGGCAGCCACTCTGGGAAATGGTACTCCAGGGAGTGAAGTATAAAATTACCATATGACCAAGCAATACTAAGAGAATTGAAAGTATTTGTTCACCTGTACAAGAATGTCCTAGCATCACTGTTCACAACAGCCAAATACTGGGATCAGCCACAACGTCCATTAGCTGATGAAAAGGTAGACAAATTGTGGGATAAAACCCACATGGCGGAATGTTACTGGGTTGTAAGAACGAAGCGTTGACACACAGTACAACACGGATGGACTTTGGAAACACAATGCTCAGTGCAAAGAGCCAGAACCAAAAGGCTACATGCTATGTGATCCCACTTAAATAAAATGTCCACGATAGGCAAATCCAGGGCAGAAAGTGGATTCGTGGTCACCAGGGGCTGGGGGAAGCCGAACACGCGGTGATGGTGGGTTTGGTGTTTTATAGGGTTATGAAAATGTTCTAGAACTAGGTGGTGGTGTGGTTGCACTGGTCCACCCACACTGTAAAAGGGTGGATTTATGGCGTTTTACCCAATTAACCTAGCACTGGTTTGTGTTCAGCCTCCTGCCCCAAGTCTCACACACTGCCAGCCACTGCCATCCAGAACTTTCCATACACACACTCTCTGAGTGCCACCCACCTGACACACTTGGGCTCATCCTTCAGGATCCTCCCGCCTGGCAAGCCCTGGTCCCCTCTTTTGCCTACCTTGCCCCCTTAACCCTGGTCCTGAGGCCAGAATTCACAGGGTCTGGATGGAAGGCAGACCGTGCTGCCCGCAGAGGGCCAGGGATGGTCTTATGGGCAGAGTCTCTCAGCAAAGCCCTAGAAGCCCCATTACTACTTCACAGATGGGGAAACTAGGTCACAGGGAGAAACTGCATGAAGTCCCAGGGTGGCAGGATCAAATGGCCACAAAGGGGGTCTTAGGACAGCAGGCTTTGTCCTCTCCTGGGTCTGGAGGTCAGGAGTCTGCAGTCAAGGTGTCACAGGGCCGTGCTCCCTCTGATGGCTCCAGGAGGGGCCCTCCTGCCTCTCCCAGCTGGTGGCGGGGAGCGGTCAGGTATCTGGACTTGTGGCCGCGTCTCCCCAATCTCTGCTTTTGTCACCACGTGGCCATCTCAAATCCCCCTCTCCCCTCTCTCCTACAGACACTTGTCATGGGACTCAGGGCCCACTCTGAGCCAGGATGCTCTCACCTCAAGATCCCCACCTTAATCACCTCTACAAAGACCCCATTTCCACACATGGCCACATTCTGTGGTCCAGGCAGACATGAGCTTCAGAGGGACACAACACTGACAACTTGCCCAAGGTGACCCAGCAGGGGTGAGATCTGACCTTGTCCACACTCTGATCCCAGCACTGCCTGCCTTGAAGGGGGTATCCAGACTCAGAGTGCAACCACCCCATGTGGGTATGGGGTTGTCCCAGGGCACACACAGGCCCCTCAGCAGATCCAGGCTGGCCACAGAAGCCCAGCTTCTCCACCCTCAATGTCCCACTGCCCAGACAGTAAAGCCAGGGGCTCATTTTTCCAGGCTATCTGCAATGGGGTGTGGCCATCAAAGCTGTTTTAAGCCATTGAGTTTGTGATAACTTGTTGCACAGCAATTAAAAAATGCACACACAAAAAAAACATCTCCTGCATGTTCTTCCCACCTTGAATGTGATGGCTGGAGCTGTGGAAACCATCTTGTGACCAGAAGGCAACAAGTATTAGGAAGATCCTTATCTCGTGCTCAGGGTGGCAGAGAACTAGAGTCAAACAGAGCCTGTGTCCCTGTGGTGTCCCTGTGGGAATCTGCTACAAATGGTCCCTGATAATCCAAGCCTCCCTGTGTCCACACCCTCAGCAGTGAGGCCTACTTCTCCCCCACCTGGAAACCAGATTCGCACAGTGGAACAACTAGAGGTCACACTCTGAGCACAGACCTCAACAAGCCCTGTAGCACCTGCTGTTCCCTGAGGGGAACACAGTCACAATGTGAAGGAGCCTGGACTACCCACATGGAAACACGGACCCCAGGGTGGAGATGCCATGAGAGAGAACGAGGCCCCAGACACAGGAGTGAGCCCAGCCAACATCACAAGGAGCCAGAGGCTTGCCATCAGGCAGACCCATGCACTGAAGCCACCCCTGCTGGGACATTGGATGCACAGATGAGGCCAGGCTGGATCCTCCTGCCCCAGACCACACCTCATGGAGCAGAAATGAGCGGTCTCACTGAGCCCTGCCCGAAACCCTGACCACAGAGGCAACTGTCTCCAAGATTTGGGGTATTGGTTCCTTGGCACTAGATAACTGACTGATACGGGCCTGACCCAGCCCCCATCAAAACAAGTCCTCCGAGCCTGCTCCTGGGATGTAGTCACACGTCGGCTTTGACAACTGACCTGTGACGTCCAGGTGGAAGGACACCTTCTGGCCCCCGGCCTCGCAGCTGTACTCCCCAGCATCTGCCTTCCCCGCCTGCTGCACCACCAGCCGCCTGCTGCAGCCCTTGGCCTCCACGTGCACTTTGGAGCTCGTGCTCAGCTTCTTCCCGTCCTTGTACCACGTCACCTCTGTCTGGGCCTGGGCCACCTCACAGCTCAGGGTGGCATTGGCACCCGCCCTGGTGTGCACCTTACTGCGTGCTGGCTGCTCCTTGGCAAACACCGCAGGGGGCTCTGGGGACAGAGAGGATACACCTGATCAAGGACTCCATGTATACATTAGGAAGGCAGCATTGGGGGAAGGATTACACAGGGAGGCAGTGGAACTGGAAACGTCTCCAGGCTTTGCATCAGCTGTGGGGTCTGGAAAGCCTCAGAGCCTGTTCTACATTGAAGAACAAAGTTTATGTACCCATTCTGTAACTACTGTGGGTGGGCTTCTTCAGGTGGGGACAGTCCATTCTACCACTGCTCCTCATGGACTGCTCCAGGTGGGACCGTACATTCTATCCCTGATCCACATGGGCTGTTCCAGATGGAATCACACATACTATCACTGCCCCATGTGTGTTGTTTCAGGTGGGACCACATATTCTATCCCTGCTCCATGTAGGCTGTTCCATATGGGACACACATTCCATCCGTGCTCCACGTGGGCCTTGGAGGTTAGGACCAGACATTCTAGCACTGCTTCAAGTGGGCTGTTCCCGGTGGGACCTCACATTCTATCACCACCCCACATGGGCTGTCCAGCTGGGACCATACATTCTATCCCTGTTCCACGTGGGTAGTTCCAGTTGGGGACGAGACAGTCTACCACACTCTATGTTAGCTGTTCCTGTTGGGGCCATACATCAACCAGTGCTCCACCTAGGCTATTCCATGTCGGAACTATGTATTCTAGACTGTTCCCGAGGGCTGTCCACGTGGGGTCTCTACACTCTAGCGCTGCTCCACATGAGCTGTTCCAGGTCGGGACCACATTTGGACACTGGTCCACGTGGGCTCTTCCGGTCAGATGACAAACTCTTTCCCTATTCCACGTGGGTACTTCCAAGTGGGACCATCCATTCTACATCTGCTCCCCATGGTTAGTTCCACTTGGGGACCATATATTCTGTCACTGCTCCATGTGGGCTTTTCCAGGTGGGGACCACACATTCTACCATTGCTCCACCCAAATTGTCCAGATGGGGAACATACATTCTATCACTGCTCTGCCTGAGGGCTCCTCCATGGGGACCATACTTGGATACACCAATCAGGGTGCACAGGTACACCCAAACCCTTCCATGTACACCTCCCCATCCAAACTCTCTTGGCTCAGCCACGTGTATGAGAATAGGAGGCAGAAGGAGGGACCTGCGAAGAGATAAGTCTAATGGAAAGAGCTCCAGAGTCCATCTGCATTGCATGCTAATCCCACCATCACCCTCGATCAAAGCTAGAGTTTTAACCCAAAGGACTGACCTGCGACATCCAGGTGGAAGGACACCTTCTGGCCCCCGGCCTCGCAGCTGTACTCCCCAGCGTCCGCCTTCCCCGCCTGCTGCACCACCAGCCGCCTGCTGCAGCCCTTGGCCTCTACGTGCACTTTGGAGCTCGTGCTCAGCTTCTTCCCGTCCTTGTACCACGTCACCTCTGTCTGGGCCTGGGCCACCTCACAGCTCAGCGTGGCGCTGTCCCCCGCCTTGGTCTGCACCTCGCTTCGTGCTGGCTGCTCCTTGGCAAACACCACAGAGGGCTCTGGCAATGGAGAGGATGCATGGTCAGAAGCCCCACAGAGGTGAGGTTTCCAAGTCCTGGGGCCAGAGCAGAGCACTCTCTAGACTCCAGGCAACATTGGGAATCCTTCACGGTCAAGTGCTGCTGGTAGGGCCCTGCTCAGGCGCAGGGGGACCTCATGTCCTGACCCCTGCTGGGCATGGTGGGGAGCAGCCTCTGGGCATCATAATGCACAGCCAGGCCAGTGCCTGGGAACAGATAGAGGGGGGCCTGGGGGGCAGTGGCTGAGACTCTACTAAGGGCCAGGACTCGGACAAAACTGGACTCAGAATGTGCCAAGAGGCCCCAGCAGCTTCTAGCAAGAGCCAGAGCCTCATGCATCAAGATCCCAATCTAAGCTGCTGAGGATGCTTCCCCTTTTGGGTCTTGTCTGCCTCACTTCTTCCTCTTCAAAAAGAGAAAAAAGGCTGCAAATTTCCTTCTTATCTTTTATTTTCCATACCTACATCTTTTCTCACCTAAATGTTAGCTCTGTGGGAAGTTCCTTTTCCCAAATCCAGAAGCAGCTGCCCCTCCTGGGCATTCTCAGAAGAAAGGAAGGGCCAGACAGCCTGGCCTCACAAGTCCTTGATGCAGCCAGACCTGCTCCCCACCCACCAAGCCCTGGAGGCTGCCGTTCACCTGAGACACGCAGCTGGAAGTCCACGGAGTCCTCGCCCACACGGCACGAGTAGGTGCCCTCATCCTGCTTGGTGACCAGGGCTGCCACCAGCCGGTGCTGCGTACCCACATCCTCCTGCAAGAAGCGCTGGCTGGAGCGGCTGAGCTCCGTGCCATCCTTGTACCAGCGCACGCGCACATGGGCCTCAGAGGTCTCACATTCAAAGTGCGCTGGGCCTCCAGCCACAGCATCCACACAGCCACCAGCTGTGTCCTTGTGCAGAAAGGGAGTGAGCCCTGCAAGGGCACAGGGGCAGGTCAGGGAAGCCAGCAGAGCCCTGGCCACACACACACCCACGTCGGTAGCACATGGAGACGCTTGGGGCCTGGAGGCCTCACCCAGACCAGGGTCCCCTTCAGAGGCAGGACTGGCTGGGGTACTGACTGCCAACCCCTGGAGTGCCACCTGCTCTTAGGAAGCCCCTCCCCGTACTGAGCAGAGCCTCCCCTCCCCCATCCTCCCCACAGGGTCACCAGAGCCCTTGTCCACCCCACCCCCCACCCCACTATGGGGACAGAGAACAGTGGCTCCCACTGCCCAGACCCCCTAGGACCTGCCCAGATCTGGGGAACATAGAGTGTGGCTGTGACCATGGTGGACGTAACACACATACAGCAGGCATCACCTTGCACCAGGAGCTGGTAGGCGATGCGGCCCCCACCACTGACACACTCGTAGAGGCCAGCGTCATCTCGCACCACATCCCGCACCAGCAGCGCCCGCTTCCCGTCCGTCGCCTGCACCTCGTACTTGGGGCCTGGTGGCAACGCGTGGCCGTCCTTCAGCCACGTCACTGCTGCAGCCTGGTCTGACAGCTCGGCCAGGAGCTGCGCCTCCTCATGCAGCCGGGCCAGCACTTCCCTCACAGCTGCTACAGGACGCTTGGTGGTCAGTCCTGGGGCCGCTTGGGGCCACAGACAGGTGGACAGAAGGTGCATAGACAGAGAGGTGGCGGACAGGACAGAGGGAAGAGTGGAGGGGGGATGGACAGTGGAGAGGAAAGAAGAGGCATGGATGGAGGAGGAGGTAATGGGGGAGGGGATAGAGGTTGTGGACAGAGAGGAAGGGGACATTGGGGTGTGGGCAGGGGAGATGGATGGGGGAGGGGATGGAGAGGGAGTGAAGGGGAGGGAACACAGGAGAATGGACAGAGGTGGACAGAGGGGGTGGACGGGGAGGGGACAGAGATAGAGGGGAGGGATGGGGGAAGGGATGCGGAGGGGACAACGGAGAGTGGACAGAGCAGGGAGAGTCAGGAATGAGGGAACAGGGAGAGACAGGAAATGAAGACACAAGAGGGCAGAGTGACAGAAGGAATCAGCAGAGGGAGGGGAGGAGGCAGATAGAAGAGTGAGGCTCTGCAGCCCCTCCTCCACTCACGCCCTGTGGCCAGGCCACCGCCAGCCCTGGCAAGTGCCTCACACCACCCTGCCCTGCCCAGCCCTGCCTCTTCCAGGAGACCACCCAGGAGCCCACCTGCCCTGGGACAAGCAGCAGCTCCAGGAGCCCCACCCCACCCCCGGGGCAGAGGCCTGGGGGTAGCAGCCGAGGTCCTCCTACCTCGGACCTCCATGCGGATGCTGCTCTCGATGCCGTTGGCCACGAACTTGAGCTCAGCGCCGTGCAGGCTGGCGGACACGCAGCGTATGGTGAGGGCATGCCGTGTGCCGTCGTGACGGATCACGAACACGGGGCTGGCCTTCAGGGCCTGCCCGTCCAGGAACCACTCGCCCGCCGAGGCCAAAGTGAGGTCCACAGAGAAGGTCACCTCGCCGCCCTCCACCGCCTCCACCGCCTTCAGAGGCGTCTTCACGGCCAGCTGGGGGGCTGCAGGGTGGGGGCTTCACCAAGGGGCCAGCCTCTGCCCTCCCGCCCTCCTCCTCCTGAGCCCGCGCCCAAGCGCCCCCTCCCCCGGGAAGCCCATGGGGCAGGCACACAGAGCACGTCCACACTTACCCAGGTGGACAGTTCCTGGGAACTCGAGGTAGGGGCCGTGGCCAAAGCTGTTCACGGCTGACACCCGGAACTGGAAGTCCCCCTCCTCGGACACGTTGGCCACGGTCAGCTCACACACATCCACCCACTCAGCCTCATGGCACCGGCTCCAGGTGTAGGCGCCAAGCCGCTTCTTTTCCACCAGATAACCATCGATGGGGACAGGGCGGTCCCCGTGGGGTGGTGGGGACCAGCTGAGGGTCACGGAGCACTCTGTCCTGGCCTTTACCACGGGGGCCTCTGGGGCGTGCAGGGGCGGCTTCCTAGGGGCTGGGCAGAGCACAGCCCCAAGATGTCACTGACTGGGAGCTCCCTCCCCAGGCAGGCCCTGGGTCCAAGGTCAACGCAGCCCTCCTGGGGGCGTGCTTTCACAGTCTGGACTGGCCATGGCCCAAGGGGACTGCTGGGCCAAGGGATGCTGTGGGCCCATGACCCCAGGCCCCAGCCCTGTGGCCATTTCCTCGGCTGCAGTGGAAACAGTGCCCTGGCTTTGGGGACACACAGTCCAGGGCCACCACAAACTGTCCAGGGGGCCCGGGGACAAACTCCATCTGTGTATCCAGGTCTTGGGCTAGGCAGTGACCAAACCAGGGCACAGTGACCATTCCAAGGGTGCTGAGACCCCTGTGCAGGGACACATTCCTACCCCAACAAAGGGCTGACCTAATGGGGGCTGGTGGGGGGAGGGACCTGCCTCCCAATCTACAAATTTGATACCAAAGGCCACAGAAAGAGGACATGCTCACGCACGATGTCCCACACCTGTCTCACCCACATGTGTGCTTCTAGAATAATCTGTATCTTCTACTTTGGTTTGCAGAGTGGGGGTCACCAGAACGCCTACTCTGCACTCACCTGGGGTGACCATAGTGAAGGAGGGCAGCAAACAAACCAGGGGTCCAAGGAAACTAGAGCTATGACCCGCTGGTCCAGCCCCCAAAGCCCTCCCTGCAGCAGGCCGGAGTGCACAGCGGGGGCGCAGTGGACAGAGGAAGGGGAAATAGCCCTGTCTATCCGAGGGGCACTCCCTGGGCCCTTACCAGACACAAAGAACTGCGTGGATGTCCGGCAGTCCCCAGCCATGAAGGTCACCTCGCCCATGTCCTCCAGGCTGCACTTGGAGATGGTCAGCGTGTGGCACGTGCCTTCAGTGGTGATGGCCACGCGGCCCCCGGCCATCACCTCCTCCTGGTTCCTCAGCCAGTGGACAGAGTCCTCAGGCCTGGCCAGCTCCACACAGAACATGGCCGTGTCCCCCACTCGCACCGCGGTCTTCCTCGGGAGCTTCCGGATGAGGTTGCCTGTGGTGCACAAGCGCCGGGGGACGGGTCAGACGGAGCGGGGGACGGGGGCTGCCCGCCTCTCCTCCCCGTCCACCTTCCGTCCCTGCACCGCCCCCTGCACCGCCGCTACACCGCCCTATGCCCCTCCTCCTGCCCTGCCACTCCTCGGGGCCCTGCTCGCCCCTCCTCGGAGCCCACCTTCAGCACCTGCCCCGCAACTCCTCCCTTCCCTCCTGCCCCCGCCCCGCCCTTGCCCCGCCCACCTTCCGCCCCTCCTCCGAGCCCACCTCTCGACCCACCCCTTCTCCACCCCACCCCGCGCGACCCCCGCCCACCTTGCACCGCGAGCTCCGCCACCGTGCGGCTGCCCTCCGCCGTCTCGCAGATGTAGACGGCGTCGTCGTCTGCCGAGACGTTCCGCACGGTCAGCCGGCGCTCGGTGCCCGCCTCCTCGATGCCGTACTTGGCGCTGGCCCACAGCCGCGTCTCCTCCTTGTACCACGCGGCCTCCGTGGACGGCAGCTCCACCTCGCACTGGAACGTGGCCGACTCCTTCTCCTGCACCTCCAGGTCCTGCAGCCGCTTCCTGAAGGGCACCGCGGGCTCTGCGGGGAGACAGCGCGTGAGCCGGGCTGGGGCGGCAGGCCTGGGGCGGACAAGGCGAGAGCGGTGGGACGGGGAGAGGAGCCGGGAGGAGATGGAGGAGGAGGGGGTGGGGGGCGGAGAGTGGGGTCAGGGCAGGGGGGAGAGGCGGCGGTCAGGGCAGGAAGCAGGGCAGGTCAACGTTAGTCGGACTACGGGCTGGAGTGGGGGCAGGGGACCAGGGCAGGGGTTGGGTGGGAAGTCAAAGGAGCAGCAGGGATGAGTCCAGGGAGGTAGGGAGGTGGAAGGGGGGCAGGGGAGAGGCACAGAACGTAAAGAGTCCCCTCCCCTTAAATAGAAGATCTCTGGAAAGGAGGCACATAAAGCCACAGAAAGCCCCCCAGTGATGCTGCTCTCGGGCCGCAAAATCCGGTGGCTCACGCTCACACCCACGCCAGCAGCGAGGCAGCGGGACCAGGGGAGCCGCCCCTCGACTCCCCAAGCGCCGGCCATGGGCCAAGCCCCGCTGCCCTGTGCACTTTCCCCTGTGGGGCTTCTGTAGGGACCCCCGAGGAACAGGGCCATTTCCCCGCTGGAGCGATGGCACTGGGGCGTGTCCTGAAAGTTGGAGCGCCCTGAGACCCTACAGCGGGACGGAAGTGGAGGTGGGTCTCTGGTTTTAGGAGCCTCTCCAACAAAACCTGATATGTTGCCCACGCTTTTCCCCAGAATCCTGGGGCAGGTCCAGACCCCTACAGGGGTCCTCAACGGGAGCCTCTAAACTGGCCCAGAACCGCCTTCCGGCTCAACCTGGCGCGGCCCCAGCCCCTGCCCTACCTTCCTCCCCCGCTCTGCCAGGGAGACCCCCTTAGCATCCTGTGAGAGGGAGGGGGTGCCTGGGTCACCCGGCATCTCCCAGGCGGAGTGGCGCCGCGGACAAAGCGCCTTGTTATTCACTCATGTGACTCTCAAAAACAATGGAACAGGCTGAGGGTCATCCGCTGTCGCCCTCGTTCTGTGGCTCTGGAAACGCGAGAGCCGCCAAGACCTCTACCGTTCCAGGTGGAAAGGACTGGGGGAGGGGCTGGGGAGGCGCTTCTCGGGCAGTGACCAGGCGCGGGGATCCTGCGCCCAGCACCCTAGCTCACCTCGCACGACGACCAGCACGGAGCTGTAGGTTTGGCCCACCAGGTTGGACGCCGTGCAGGTGTAGAGGCCCCGGTCGGACTGCTTGCAGAAGAGGACCTTGAGCACGAAGTTCTCCTGAGCGTCCTCGTACACCACGTGCCGCCGGCCCTCGACCACCAGCTGCCCATCCTTCTTCCATACCGTCTCGGGCTTCGGCTCACCCGTCACGTAGCAGCTGAGGCGCGCGTGCTTGCCTTCAGTCACGGTGCAGGTGCGCGTGCCAGAACCTGGTGGCGAGGCCGGGGCGCCCTCGGCGCGCATCGCTTCGCGCCGCCGCTGCAGGTGCGCCAGAAGCGCGGCTGTGGAGGCCCCAGGAGGGCCCGCAGAGTCTGCGTCCGCGTCCACGGTGAGTGCGGCGTCCGCGCTGGCGGCGCCCAGCGCGTTCTCGGCGCGCACCGTGTAGGTGCCACCATCGCGGGGTCGCGCGGCCTGGATGCGCAGCGCGCTCGCCTCGCCGCTGGCCTCCACGCGCACTCGGGGGGCGTCGGGCGCGCCCAAGCGCCGCCCGTCCTTGGCCCAGCTCACCGCCATAGGCGGCGAGCCGCGCACGCGGCAGCGGAAGGTGGCCTCCGCGCCCTCGCGCACGCGGATGGACGTGGGCCGCAGAAGGAAGTGGGGCGCCTGCTCGGCGCAAGCGGCCTCGGCGTCCACCTGCAGGCCCACAGCCGCGAAGGCCTCACCGATGGCGTTGCGCGCGCGGCAGACATACTGCCCGCTGTCGCCCAGCGCCAGGTCTAGGATGGTGAGACGGTACATGTCGCCGTCCTGGGCCAGGCGGAAGCGAGCGCCCGCCTCCACGGGCTGCTGGTCCTTCTCCCAGCTCACCTGCGGCGTAGGGTTGCCCACGATCTGGCAGCTCAGCGTGGCATCCTTGCCCACCGACACCACGAAGGCTTTGGGCCGGGTCAGGAATCGGGGTGCCCCACTGAATGAGTGATCCATGGTGGGGTGTGGGGGTGGCGGAAGGGACCTACGAGCAGGTTGGGGGAAGGTCATAATGGGGATGAATCCCCCACCTGCGCCCCACCTGGTGACTTCCCATCCAATTCCTCCTGAAGAACCCAGCCTAACCCAGGGTGGACGCACCCTCACCCCTCCCCCCATCTCCCCTCACCCCTGCAGGTAGAACTTCCAGAGGCACTGTGATCCAGAAACTCAGATTTGCCCCATTCTGGACATCTGGAGTCTGGTGCCACACCCCCCCCCACACACACACACAACAGGCTTTCCTAATAGGTGGGTGTCTCCTTCCTGTCCCCCCAGCTCTAGCCCCACACACACACCCCTCCAGGTCCAGTTAAACACCACACCAGCAATCTAGCTGGCCCTCCTCTGTGTTCCCCAGTGTCCTCCCTACCTGGGGGCCATGCTGCACCTCTCCACAGGGATCTACCTTTGTGTGTGTGTGTGTGTGTGTGTGTGTCCCCACTCCAGCTGCCTTCGGGTGACCAGTCCCCCTCCCCCACACACCACTGCCTCCTGGAGTCTGAAACCCCAAATCTGCCTATGTCTCCCCTACTCAAAGAGGAGGCGGCTCTCTGAACCTGGACAGGGCCTGGGGAGGCCTTCGGTGGGTGCCTGCTGCTGGCTCAACCCTGTCTGCGGTGCACCCGAGGTCACAGGTTCTCCATCCCAGGAGGCCCCCTCTGAGCCCCCTGCCCCTCCTCCTCCAGGTGACTCACCCTGCAAAGCCACACCTCTCGCTCTGTGCACCTCAGCCCTCCCTGCCCCGGGCAGCACCCATGACAACAGTCCTGTGTACTGGGCCTGTGGGCACCTCTCCGGGGGTCCCACCTCCTCTCAACCCTGAGGAGCAGGCAGGTGGAAACCCCGCTGCCAGGGCTTACAAGCCGCCCCCCACCCCAAGCCCACTGAGCTGCCCACTCGCTCGCTGGGAGCACCTGCTCCTCGCCCTGGGAGGGCACAGAGTCAGCTGTGTGCCCAGGGAGGGCAGGCAGAGAGTCCCCTGGGAAGAACCAGGGACGTCCAGGCTGAGACTGGCCAGGCAGACTGGCAGGGCCCGCTCACCGTACAGACTTTGTGTCTCCACTGGCTGGACACCCTGCAGGGAAAGGGTGCACACCACCCATACTGCAGGCCCCAGGTGACTAGCCTCTGCCTACCCCTGGCAGGCCCTGGCTGGCCTTCAGCACAGGTGGGTAAGGTGAGCCTGGGCCTGGCCTCCCCCTCCCCTACTTCTATAGGAACAGCAGCCCCCCGGGCTCGGGGCTGACCCCAAGTGCCTTAACTCCCTCCCCAAACCAGGGCTGGGCTTCCAGCATGGGCTGCCCATGGGGGGACAAGTGGGGTGACATTCTGGGCCCTTGGGCTCCCGTCCTGTGATTCAGGGCCTAATCCCCCTTAATCCCCCTCGAGGAAGTGAGCCCACACCAGCCTGCTGACTCACTGTGCGGTCAGCACCTCTGTCCCCTGCCCCCTACTGCCTGGCTAAGCTCTGGGGCTGGGAGGACCTGGGCGGGCAGCCACCCGAGCCCCGCCTCCATGGACGCCCTCCTGGGCCTTGATGTCCCTCTGGGAGGGGTTACTCTGATATCCAGGTCTCCAGAGGCCCTGAGCTCTGAGCTCCCAGTGCCCACCTCCTGAATCATGGTCTGAGGGTCCCCCTGAGGCAGGACACTGCCTCGTCACCCCCACCACTCCAGGTGCACATACGGGAGCTGGGTGCTCTGAGCTCATGAGCGGGCAGGGGCAGAGGGCCACCTCCATAGCTGGTGGCCCCTGGGGGCCAGGACTGGACAGGCAGTTCCCATCACTGCATGTGCTTAGGGGAAACCAGCCCAGGACCTTGGCAGATGACAGGCTGACCCCTGGATTGGGAAGAATGGGCAGAGACCCAAGATCTTCTCAGGCCCCCAGGGATGGTGCTGATGCCTAGCTTCCTGGTAAAGGGCCTGTGTTCCCCACCTCAATGCAGCAGACTCCTGAGACCTGGGGGGTCCCACAGACTGAAACGCCTCCAGGCAGGCATCCCCACTGGTCCGTAGGACCATGGCACCCTAAATGCTGGCCCAAGGACTTCAGAGACTCTCTCCTTCAGGCCAAGTGGGGGGGCACACTCTGGGGACCCCCAGAACTCCCGCTGGGCTTGGACATGCAGCGGTGAGGCAGGGGGCTCAGGAGGGGACACCTGGTCGGGACCTCAGCCCCAGCCTCCCAGGGAAGCCCCTTCCTCCCTCAGAGTGGACTCCTCCCCAGCTTGCCACTGGCAGGAACCTCCCTCCACATGGAGACCATGACCTCCCCACCCCCACCTGGGGTCATGCGCCTGAGCGTCCAAGTCCCTAGGGCTGACATGAGTCCTGCCCACAGCCTCCATCCTTGGTTTTCTAGAACTTGGCCAATCTTGGGGCCAAGTGGGAAGTGGCTTGCAGCCTGACTGCAGAACTTCGGTTCCCTCCTGGGAGCCCCTGCTGCCCCCTCCCCCTCCCTGCCCCTACCCTTCCAGAAAAGACTTCCACCCCACCGCAGCTCCTGGAGTCTGCGCCTCCCCCTAGACCCCTGGGCTGGCGGCTTCCCGAACTCCCGGGGAAATTCTTTCCTGGAGTCAGGTGTCAATGCCCCTCTGGCTGTCCCCTCTGCTGAGCCAACAGGCCCAAAATAGCCCCAGCTGTCAGCGGGCATCCATCTCAGCAGAGCTGGGGGCAGGGCCGGCCAGACCCCCAGGCCTCCCCTAGAGTAGGGGCCACGAATGAGGAGGTGAATGCACTCCACGGCCCCCTGACCTCCCATCCCTGCTGCTCCCTCCCCACGTGAGGGCCCAGCTCAGCTTACCAGGGTGTCAGGGGCTGGATTCCAGAGCCCCAACTTGGAGCTACACAGCCTGGCTGGACACCCCTCCCCAGGCCCCTCTGTACCCAGAGCCCTGACCTTCAACCAAACAGCCCTGGGGGAGAGGGGCTAGGCCTGGATGGCCCCCCACCCTGCCTGCTCTGCCTCCTCACCTGTCTCTACGGGAGGCTGGGAGCAGCACCCAGGCGTGGGACACAGACGATGGAGCAGGGGCTGCTGGGTCTCACCTCCCTCCACGGGCCCAGGACTGACACAGCTCCCACCCAGCAGCCCACTCTCTGGCCGGTCCTCAGACTGGTTGGGGACGAAAGGACAGGCGGACGCTGTCAGCTGAAGAAGGCTGGGCCCGCCCCCACTGCCAGCCAGCCCAGCCCAGCTCCAAAATAGCCCGGGTGTCACTGCCTGGGATTTGGTTTCACCCCCAGCCCCAGGGAGGCAAAGGGCAGAGGCTCTGGGCGGCCAGGTGTGGGGGTGGGGGAGCACGATGATGTGGGTGGGGCAGGGACCCCACCTGGTGGGGAACCCTGCTCAGACTAGCATCCTGGAGTACAAGGCAGGAAGGCGCCCAGGAGACCCAGGACCACCCAGAGGGGCACCCACAACCACCTCGAAGGGAACTGGGACCACCCAGAAAGGGACCCCAAACCACCCAGAGGAACAGGGGGACCCGGGCCACCCAGAAAGGGATCTAGAACCACCCAGAGCGACCCGGGGTCACCCAGAAAGGGACCCCAAACCACCCAGAGGGACAGAGGGACCCGGGGCCACCCAGAAAGGGATCTAGAACCACCCAGAGGGACCCGGGGTCACCCAGAAAGGGACCCCAAACCACCCAGAGGGACAGGGGGACCCAGGGCCACCCAGAAAGGGACCCAGAACCATCCGGAGGACACTCAGAACTGTCCAGAGGGGAGAGGGGGAACCCAGCACCTCCCAGAAAGGGACTCAGAGCCACCCAGAAGGGAGAGGGGGACCCAGGAGCAGGCCAAGAGCACTGGCCATCTGAAAAGTCCTGAGCCTCTGGGTGGAGGCGGGCAGCCAGAGCCCAGCACAGGCCCCAGCACCAGCCCCAATCTGTCCCCACCACACACATGCCCAAGACAAGTTCTTTATCCCTGGTCCTTCCTAGCAGCACCTGGCCTGGCTGGGTGTCCATGGCACCTTTAAATGGGAGCGGGGGGGGGGGGTGTCCCTGAGAACACAGCCAGGGACCTTCACTGGGCATGGACGAAGACTGCAGGTCCCAGGGTTGGACAGGCAGGACAACGGCCAGTGCTGCTACGTGCCCCAGGAAGACTGTCCCCAACTCCATCCCATAGCCCTGATGCAGGGACAAGCGTGGACAAAACACCAGGCCCACCTGGAGGAAAGTTGGCCTCTGCCTGGTGGGGGTCTAACCAGGACCCAGAGGGGCCACCCTGTGGGAGTCCTGGGTCTCCAGGGAAGGGGCTGACCCTTGCCCCCAGCGGCCCAGGTCGGAGACACGCCCCCAGGGGCCCCATCTGAGGGTGGGGACCAGGGCAAGACACCCAGGCAGGCCCCTGAACCCACTCGACCCGAGGATCTCTCCTGCAGATGTGTCTACCCGCTGACCCCACCACAGCGGTCTGTGCGGGCCAGGGGTCCGGAGCACCCAGAGAAGAGGGAATGAGGGCAGGGAGGACGCAGACCCACCACAGCCATCATAAGGGACTGCTCTGCGTGCTCAGCTTCACCCCTGCCCCTGCGCCCCTGTGTGCCATGGGGAAACCAAGGCTCTGAGCACAGACCAGATGCCCTGGGGTACCCAAGTCTTCGCTCAGGCACCATAATAAAACCACAGACCAGGAGGCTTAAGCAGACGTTTATTGTTCAGGGCTCTGGAAGGTGCCTTCTAGGAAGAAGGTGCTTGCAGATCCCAGGACACTGGGGTGTCTCTTCCTGGTACAGACACAGCCATCTACTCAGGGTGTACCCAGGGAACAGAGGGCAAGCCCTAGGGATCCCTTCCTCCTCCTTAAAATACTGACCGCTCCACAGGGACCAGAGGGATGTCCTCAACTTTAGTGATCTCCTGACCCAGCATTTGGGGGTTACTCACCATCCTCCAACTGTCCTCCTCCCAGTACTGTGACCCTCCCTAACTCACCCTCATGCTTGTGTTCTCTCTGGTCACTTGTCCCCACTTCCTGTTGAGGACAGGCATTTGGTCCTAGGAAGTGGCAGCTGCAGCTCAGTGTCCCCCTCAACCGGTGCACCCTTGCAAGTAGCCCACTCTGCTGCCTGTGTAGGGATCCCAGGTCTCTGGCCGCAGCCCCTGCCCACACCTCCCTGGGCTCTGGTGGGACATTTGCTGTCCTGGGGGCTCCATAATGTGTCAGAGCAGCCCCATGCTGGCTGCATCCCACGGGACGGTGCCATCCCCCTCGCAGCCCTGACAGGAAGGAGTGGGTCTCCCTGGGCTGTGTGTGAGTGGTCTGTCTGCCTGCGGAGCTCAGTGGCACCCCGGGCCTGAGCCACCACCCTCCAGCCATGACCCTGGAACAACCCTCCTGGGAGCAGGGTGGGGGCTGCAAGCTCTGTGGCCCTGGGAGCTGCTCATGTTAGACGGGAGTGCTGAACTCCAGCGGGGGTGAGCGGGTTGCCCTGCTCTCCGACCGTCCGTCCCAAAGGGAAGCCACAGGCAAGCTCCCAGGGGAAACAAGCACGCTCAGTCTCACGTCCCCGTGTTTCGTCCGGAGCACTCGTGGACGGTCCCCAGGACGGTGTGTCTGCAGTTTGCAGCAGAGGGACCGTGGCTCAGGGTGGACATGGTTTGCTTGTTTCCACAGCTAATGGGGTCACACCTGACTTTCTCCTGAGCACATAACCAATAGCCGTGAGACCACAGCCTGCACAGATCCAGGAACAAAACGGGGATATTATTGGGGAAAATGGCGAATTCCAAGTAAGGTCTGGAGGTCAGTTTCGAAAGAACGTGGAAGGGGTTAAAACTACTGGGTGGGGGGCGGCCAGGGGAGGCTGGGTGGGGGACACAAAGATAAAAAGTTGGAAGAAGCTGGCTGGCCCGATGGGAGCAGTCACGCCATTGCCGTTAATGAGAAAGCTTTGGAAAGAACCTCCATGCCCACCGACAACACGCGGACAGAAATGATGGCGTCCTTGGGCAGCTCAGCGCCACACGGCAGTTTTTAAAATGAGGGGCAACTGCATTCACAGACTTAATTCTTAAAAAGATGATGTTAGTCGGCAAAGTAAGGGATCAAATGAAAACCACACCGCGAAGTGGGGCTCCCATTCCCCGCACCTCTGCTGCTTGCTGGTGTCCCCACCACCTGCTCTCGGCCACAAGAGGCTAAGCCTACGGCTAGGAGCTGAGGGCGAGGGCCAGGGGTCAAGCAGGGGAAAGGGACCCACAGCCAGGCAGTGAGGGGCCCTGGAGGAACAGAGGGACCAGAGAGACGTCCTGGGCTAGCAATGGGGCCCACGGCTGCAGGCAGTGGGACAGGTGAGGGACCTCCAGGCTCTGCACTTGCCCTGAAGCAGGGGTGGGACAGGGGAAGGGGAGCTGGCTCTGGGTGTGCAGGGCAGGTGTCTGGGAGAGGCTCACGGGCCCATGGGTGCAGGGAGAGCTGCCAGCCCGAGGGCGTGGCTGAGGCCCCAGGAAGGACACCCAAGGTGGGGAGCACCAGCACCCACACTTGTGCCCTGTGCGCACCTCTGGGATGGTTATCTCTTTCCGGACCCCTGTGGGGCTCAGGCCACCACCCGCGCCCACAGCTGCAGCTGGAGAGAGCGTTCCTGCCGCCTCCAGGTCTGTGCCCCAGTCCCAGCCAGGACCACAGCAAGCACCACCACCCCGGGTCAGCCCCGCTCAAGCCCCTGCAGGGTGGCTCCGGACGGCTGCGAACCACAAACACGTGATGTGGGCGACAGAAGGAAGTTGTCTCAGATGTGCACCGTGTGCAAGAGACTGGGGGCCAGGCTTGGCTCCAGCGGAATGCCACCAGCCCCTCTCAGTTTCGTGGGGGTGCACCGGATTGCCTCAGCCCCAGAAAGCCACGTCTGTGACCCACTGTCCTGAGGCCCAGAAGGAAGGGCCGCTCTCGGAGCTCAGTTGTGGGGCCTAGTGGAGAAGCCTGCAGGATCGGGGGGCAGGAAGGGAGCCTGCGGCCCACGCTGTCTCCCTCTGTCCCTCGGAAGCTGCCAGAATGAGAAGAAGGCCTGAGAGCTGTGCTAGACCTCAGTGGCCATCCCCGGGAGCCCTGTGCTGCAACCCGACCTGCTCCTACAGGAGCTCACCTCAGACCCCAAGTACAGATTCCTTGGCAAGGAGAAGAAGTGAAAGACTGCACTTAGTTCTAGGAAACTGGGTTGTGGAGGGAGCTACCTGGGTGTGGGTCCCCACGAAGGCCACCTTGCCCCAGCTGGGGCCCGACAGGGCGGGGAAGGCAGCTGGCCACCAAGCGCCCCGTGGACGCTGGAGGAGCCACTGCTGTGTTCCCAGGGCCATGCCTCCTCTCATTCCAGCAGGGTTTCAAGTGCACTCTCCCCAGTACTTCGGGAACACAGTAACATCCACTGCAGCAAATGACCTCCACGCGGACCCCGGGGAGTGCTGAGGCTGGCGAGCTGACACGCAGCACCAGCAACACTTGTGCGCGGAGACAGGCTGCGTCAGGTGCGCAGAGGAGAGTCTGTCCGCAAGGCTCCTCACAGGCGTGGGCGCTGCAATTCTGGCAGCCCGCGCGCTCTCTTACGCCACGCCCATCTGGGTCCACGCGCATGCTGCCGCCCAGTGAGCCTCATTCAACAGAGGAACACCGGACCGTGGAGCAGACAGTCTCCGGTCCCCGTCCTCTCCTTCTCCTAAAGATACTCAAAACCGCCTTACCTTCTCTTTCCACGGCAAGAGCCAAGGGCAGAGGCCCCCAAACGCGTCTGTGACAAGGGTCCGGACCTGCTGCCAGAAATGAGGCACGGAAAGGCCCCATGCTTCCTCTGCTACCAGGAGAACCGCACTGCAGGCGGGTGCGCAGGACTGCAGCCTCTGGGTGCCTCCCGCCCGGCCCCAGAGAAAAACCTCGTCATCTAGGCCAGGTTGTTCCATGGTCAGGGGTGTGCAAAGCTTCCCTGGGAGACGCCCAGGGCAGCCCCTTCCTAAGGAAGTGCGTCTCACGTGTGCATCCCAAGTGCAGGCTGTGAACTCCTGCGTCACACAGGCCACAGGCATGCATTTCTCAGTGACGCGGGTGTGTGCGCTCTCAGCTGACCGGAGGGCCTTTGAAAACCACCTGCTAGCTTCTGTGTGTGGTCTCAGAGGGTTATCTCCAGCACATCACAAGCAGACCTTACTGGCTGCATTTTAAAACCTCACAGGTGCCCAAGGCAAAGCCGGCAACACGGTAGCCTCCACCTCCCTCCTAAGACAGGCTGGGGGCCTCCTGAGCAGAAGGAGGGCAGCTCTGCACCCACAGGTGTCTGCTGACCTTCTGTCACCCCCCAAGGCTGTCCCTGCCTGGGGGATCGGCCGTGCCACTCCTATCCAAATGGGGCATGTGTGTATTTAAGTTTGGGGCAAGTAACTGGTGCCTTCCTTCACTGAGAACCCGAGTGTGAGCCACCCTAGAAATCCCTTCATTCCAGAAGGAATCCAAACTCTCCTGGCCTGTGGCGCAGACCTAAAGGACTCACAGATGGGCTTGTTTTAGACCAGATGTTGACCACTAACTCGGGCACTGCACTGGGAGCTAAACCCTGGCACAGACAGGGGACCTCTGTCCCCATCCTAACCCCCAGCGCCATGGTTTTAGAGGAAGGGCCTTTGGCGGGTGATGAGGTCCCCACGATGGGACTGGCGCCCTGTCTGTGGTGTCCTGTTTCAGCAGCTCCAATGGACTGAGGCCCCAAGCCGACGTTGCAAGAGCCACACCTGCAGGCTTGAACCAATGACTATCACATCCTCACGATGAAGCATTGGGTACAAGGGTCATAAAGGGTCAAACAACACCAACTGGGTCGACTCAGAGGCAACTGCTGCATCTTAGGGAAAACTGGGTTTGCACGTGGCCGAGCCGGCCAAGAGCCATGGCCAGGGGCTGGGCAGCTGGGCAGCCACCCGGCTCAGCCTGTGGCATGAGAAGAAGCATGCATCTGGTTTTCACCCCGGATCCTGACACAGAGCCCCTGGGTGCCTGGGAACTTCCTGGTGACAGGAGCGACCCTTGGTCTAAGTAGGCGACTCTGGGCGGGCTCCTGGGTGGGGACAGTCACCAGAAAGATGAAGCCTGGACCAGAAGCCTGGAACTTTCAGTCCCGCCCCCATCCCCTGGGGCACAGGTTGACAAAGCCCGCACGGGAACCCCAATAGTGGGGGGTTCGGGGAGCTTCTGGGTTCAGGCCTCCCTGTGGGGGGAGCGCCCCCCAACTTTGCAGGCACGAAGCTCCTGGGCTCGGGTCCTCCCAGACCTCGTCCACAGGCCTCCTGACCCGGCTCTTCACGTGTGTCCTCCGTCGCATCTTTTATTACGTAAGAAACCGGTAACTGTTCGGAAGCGTCTCCCTGGAATCTGTGAGCCGCTCCAGCAAATTAATCAACCCTGAGGAGGGGGCTGTGGGAACGCAGCCCGTGGGACAGAGCACAGGTGAGCCCAGACTTGGGACTGGCACTGCAGTGAGGTGGTCTGTGGGCCTGAGCCCTGCACCTGTGGGGTCTGATGCTGACGCCACACAGACGGGGTCAGAGCGGCGTTACGCTGCAGGACCCCAGCTGCTGTCCACAGGGAATCAGAGAATTGGCTGTTGTGAGAAAACACCCCCGCACCCATCTGTTCTAAAACCTTGAGGGGCACGTCAACTGTAACCAAATGTCCCTGAGGACACATGTGACCCTCATGGAAAATAAAACCGTGAAGATGAGCTAACCCATCACACCAGCCGCACACCCACGGCCACACTTTACAGCCGCTTAAAAGCACCAGTCAGCATTTCTGGTTTGCGCACTGTGACATCCTGATAAACCACTACCGTAAGATGGATATCGTAAAAGCTAAACATTTATTTTAAATGTTTTAAAAGTTAGGGGCGCCTGGGTGGCACAGCGGTTGGGCGTCTGCCTTTGGCTCAGGGCGTGATCCTGGCGTTCTGGGATCGAGCCCCACATCAGGCTCCTCCGCTATGAGCCTGCTTCTTCCTCTCTCACTCCCCCTGCTTGTGTTCGCTCTCTCGCTGGCTATCTCTATCTCTGTCAAATAAACAAATAAAAAATCTTAAAAAAAAAAAAAAAGTTGGCTCCACACCCAGCATGGGGCTTGATCTCAGGACCCTGAGATCAAGAGTTGCGTGCATGACTGACTGAGCCAGCCAGGCGCCCCTGTAAGTGCTGAACGTTTTAATCAAACAGCTCCTTTGCTTTCCAAAGCCTCAGCCACCTGCAGAAATTAACTGGTGCTAAGAGGCTCCACCTGGGGGCGCCTGGGTGGCTCAGTCGGTTAAGCATCTGCCTTCAGCTCAGGTCATGATCGCAGGGTCCTGGGATCCAGTCCCACATCGGGCTCCTTACTCAGCAGGGAGTCTGCCTCTCCTCTCCCTTTCCCTCCTGCTCATTCTCTGTCTCTGTCTCTCTCTCTCTGTCAAATGAATAAATAAAATCTTAAAAAAAAAAAAAGGCTCGGGGGCGCCTGGGTGGCGCAGTCGTTAAGTGTCTGCCTTCGGCTCAGGGCGTGATCCCTGCGTTATGGGATCAAGCCCCACATCAGGCTCCTCAGCTGGAAGCCTGCTTCTTCCTCTCCCACTCCCCTGCTTGTGTTCCCTCTCTCGCTGGCTGTCTCTCTCTGTCAAATAAAAAAAAAAAAAAAAGGCTCTACCTGCCCCCAAGGCCCTCCCATTGCTGGAAACATCCCTGTTTGAAAATACTTTGTAAGCAAGACAAAGGGGAGATCCCGTGTTTTGTAAATCACATCTGGAGGTGCATCAATCCTCCATTAGGTTGAACGTGGTTGATCAACACTAGGATGAGGCTGGCGTGTCTCTGGAGCAAGTGTGCAAAGCCTCGGGGGCTCCACGGAGAAGCTTCCCCTGTCAGCGGTCAGTATCACCCCGTGTGGTTCCCTTAATGCAAAGTCACCCAGTTGCCTAAGAGTGTGGTCAGCCCTGGCAACACATTAGAATCCCTGGGGAATGTTCACACCCATCCCCAGGCCACAGCCCGGACAATCAGATCACATCTGGGGTGGGGGGTCCAGGCAGCAGGGGCTAGGCCTCGTCCCAGGAGAACCATGGGCATCAACCTTCATGCAAAAACAAGGTACAAAGGTCCCACTCCCAGGGACCCGCTTCACAGGAGACCAGTTATAACCAGAGAAGACATTTATAATCTCCAGAACTGTCCTCAGTGCACACAGCCAATGAAGAAACGCCGATTCAGGAACTTCTACTAGAACCTGGTAAGGAGATTGAGCGTCTGGGGCACTTTACCAACTGCCTCCAGCTCAGCTGGGCAGGGCCCCACTCCAACTCGTGTGGCCAAGGAGACAAGGCTTCCAGTCAGGAGGTGTGGTATCCCATCAACGTTCCTCACCCCCCATCCAAGTCAAGGGAGCTAAATCCTGAAGTGGTGTGGCCCAGAGTTTCCCCACCAAGCACCTTTTGCATCTGGAGGCTGACCCCATCCGTGGAGGCATGGCAGGCAGGGCTTCGAGGGTCCTGGCTGCCCCCAGCCCAGCGCACCAGCCGAGCGGAGGCCCCGCCCCAGGAGAGCAGACCAAGAAGGCCAGGGCCGCTGCTGAGGGCTCGAGAGCTCTCCCCAAAGGAACCAACCTCACTGGAAACAGTGCAGGAAGGTTCAGGCCTGAGGCTGTGCTTGAAAACATCAGCTTGTCTTCATGAAGAGCCACAAGCTGA
Source organism: Ursus arctos (assembly GCF_023065955.2). Lineage (NCBI taxonomy): Eukaryota > Metazoa > Chordata > Mammalia > Carnivora > Ursidae > Ursus > Ursus arctos. The sequence goes on along the minus strand of NW_026623067.1, from coordinate 2,688,171 downwards.
GCCAGAGTTCACTAGAGAGAACCACGGAGAGATGGAGATAAGGAGAACCTCCACGGTGGGGAAGAACCTCACACACTGGCCTTGAGAAGGACTCCCTGCCCGAAGGCCGGGCACGGCTGAAAACAGAGACCGGCCGGTCGGTGGTCAGAGAGGCCAGCAGCTGACCGTGAAGCAACTGAGACGGGCCCCACGGAACGGAGGGAGCGGGAAAGAGATGGTCGGAGGCCCCAGGAATCCCTGCTCCCAGGGTCTTCGTTCACACTCAGACTGCACGTCGACAGGACGGACAGGTGCGGCTTGCCCCTGCAGAGCACAGAGACCCCACTGACACAGTCCACACACAAACGAGACGAGGAAAACAGGCCCACTCAGGCCGACTCCAGAGCAGCTACAACGCACATCTCAAGTACCCAATTTCTAACCGTGAGCAGAAGACAAGCCAAGAACAGGAGGGAAACTACTGCAGCTGTTTCTACGGTGCTGAGAACTGCGGGACACCATGCCATGCGCATGTGTCATCAAACAGAGAATAGCAACCAGACAGAGGAATTATAAAATACAACATGCAGCAGTGGGGCTCAGGGGAGCTGGTGGGGGCAGAAGGGGGACCCGTGAGCTGGAAGACAGGCTGGTGCACAGCGTCCCCGCAAGCAACGGGGAGGAGCAAGGATGAGGGACACGGAGACAGCACTGAGCCACCAATAGGCACCTGAGAGAGACAAGGCACGTTCGAGGGCAAAAGCTCCCCCGGGGGGCGGCTCATCGCTGCTTGGAGACAGGCAGCACTGGAGTGCACCTGTTCTGTAAACCATCCGTGGTCTCAGCATGACAGCATCTCAGCCACACGGTACCTTAAAAAGCACTGAATCAGGGGCACCTGGGTGGTTCGGTCGGTTAAGCATCTCCCTCCCGCTCAGGTCCATGATCTCGGGGTCCTGGGATCGAGTTCTGCATTGGGCTCCCTGCTGGGCGGGGAGTCTGTTTCTCTCTCTTCCCTCCCCAGCTCATGTTTGCTCTGTCTCCTTCTCTATCTCAAATAAATAAATAAAATCTTTTAAAAAGCACCAAATCAGAACATCAAACTAAAGGCAACATGCTTGAAATTACGTTACTATTACTCAGCGTAGTAACTATCATCAAAACAGGATTCCTCTCCTGGGTGGTGCTGCGGCAGCCTGCAGGAGGGGACTGCAGTGCTACTGGCCAGACTGGAAGCTCTCACCCACCCGGAAGGTTTTCTCATGGCGTTCAGGAGAAATTCGGTTGCCGTGACTACTTCACATGAAAACCCAAGATTGATTCCATAATCTGACAGAGTGTTCCAGGGAGCAACACCGGTTAATTTTAACAAAGTAAATACACGCAAGGATTATGGCGATCTAGCCTGTGTCCACTCAAGCAAATGCGGGAGAATGCATGTAAAGTCTTTTGGGCCCAAAGTATTTGCCAAACCTTTGGAAAACCTTGTTGACGTGCCTGAGGAACACGAGCCCCCTCAGAACACGAGGCTGGTTCTGGTGCCAGCAGCCCAGTTGTGCGCCCCCCCCTTCCGTGGTCATGGTTTAAAATTAGACCCACAGGGTCTGGGAGTCACCGCGGAGCATGGAGCCACCTCCCACCCCAACAGCTGCCTTCCCTCCCTGGAAGGGCTAAGATTAGGGCTGCACAAATTCCTAGAGTAGAAATGAAGGGCCACAATTAACCGGGTGACTTAGCGTGGCAATCTGGCCCTTCTATTGTGGTCAGAATGTGGCCCTTCTCACAGCCTGGCCTTTGCTACTACGTGACTCAGTCACTTCGGGTCAACTGCTGCCATGTGGGTGTTTCCAAAGAACTTCAAGACCCCTACTCATCGTCTCCTGGGCATCACGTTCGGAGAGCCAGCTCATGCAAAATCCTGTCATTGCATTTTGTCCCAGGGCTGAACAAAGTCATCCATAGGGCACACCTAGTGCTGGGGCCTCCCACAGGGCCATTCCTGGCCCTTCAAAGGGAAGAGCCAGGGCAAGCACGTGCAGGGGAGTCACGAGGCCAGAGACCCTATTTTATAACCACTGACTGTCAGATGTGCTGGCAGCTTATCAGGAAGCCATAGTAATGAAGACAGTGGCTCAGGGGTGGAGGAAGGGGAGGGGAGGGGTGGGGGAGGGGAGGGGAGAAGAGAATAGAACAGAAAGCCTGGAAAGCAGAACCACCAGCTCTCCCCTGAAACACACACGATGCCCCTACTTTGCACCTGTCATGGGATGAATGGTGCCCCCAGAAAAAGCTATGTCAAAGTCCTCACCCCCAGAATCATGGGACCTTATGGAGAGGTAGGGTCTTCGCAGATGCAATCAAGTTAAGATGAGGTCATCAGGATGGGCCCGAAGCCGAGAACTGGCATCTTTGGAAACACAGCTGCACACAGAGGGAAGGTGACCCAGACGCTCAGGCAGAGACCACCTGAGGCACCAGGATCTGGAAGAAGCAGGAAGGACACCCCCCCCTCCCACCCAGCCCTGAACCTCTACAGGAAGTGTGGCCCTTCCTGCACCTTGATTTGAGACGACCACCTTTCTGCTGTTTCAAGGCACCTGGTTTGTGTGGGTTTCTTCCAGCAGCCACGGGAAACTAATTCAATGCCATATACAGCATTCGAGCTGATTACACCTGGAATGACCACGGGAGCCCTCGATTCTGGGTGTGCACTCAACAGAACCGAACCACTCCACGCAGAAACTTGTAGGTGAACGCTCACAGCACCGCTATTCACAAACGCCCTTGGCTGAGGAATGGATGCACAACGCGGTCTCTCCTTAGAACTGAATACGGCTCAGACACAAGGAGTGAAGGGCTGACACCTGGTGCTACCAGGCTGGATTGGACAACATGGCGCTCGGTGGCAGAACCCAGACACAAGGTCAGACCACATACAGTAGAATTCCACGTGTAGGAATGTCCAGAACAAACAAATCCAGAGATAGAGGTGGGGGGACGGGGACTGCCTGCCCCGTATGTACGGGGCTTCCTGCTGGGGAGAGGAAAATGTCTTCAAACTACATGAAGGTGGGTTGCCCAGCAATGTGAATGTGTTCAATGCCACGAAACTGTACACGTTAAAGCAGATAATTTTCCACTCATGATGTGTGCACGTATGAATATAATACTGTATGTCAATTATATCTCAATAAGAAGTTAAAAATAAAAAAATAAAATGGGTATTTTTTGTTATGTGAATCTTACTTCAATAAAATACTCAAGCTGAGATGAATTTAAAAACCAAACTTAAAAAATCAAAACAGCACCTGGGTGGCTCAGTCCACTAAGCATCCGACTCTTGATTTAGGCTCAGGTCATGATGTCAGGGTTGTGGGATCGAGCCCCATGTCGGGCTCCACGCTCAGCAGGGAGCCGGCTTCTCCCTCTCCCTCTGCCCTCCCACTGTGTTCTCTCTCCATCTAAAATAAATAAGTCGATCTTAAAAAAAAAAATTAAAACAAAAACTTTTGGAAGAAAATCAAGCACATATGTATGCAAAGACTTCTTATCCAACACAAAAAACAGCAGCCATCCTAAAAGAGAAAAAAACTAACTTCCCTACAGTGGAATTCATAGTGGCTCCCCAAAAGTAAATTTTGCAAATGACGTCTGCTACACTCATGCCTTTCAGGAATTCTTCCACGCGTGTACTACAGTACAAGGATACTCACGGCAGCACGTGGTGGCAAAACATTGTCAACAGGCTCAACCGCCAGGGAAGGAACGAATGAATCAGGGCACAGTCACAGAAACATTGCAGCAGGTCCTCAGGCATTCACGTGGGAAGACAGCAGTATTAGGGTTCTCGAGAGAGAGAGAACCTACAGGGTGCCTGTACACATACACCTGGCTCAGCAAGCTGGAGGCCCAGGAGAGCCAATGTTCCAGTGCAAGTCCAAGGACAGAAGAAGACTGATGTCCCAGGTCAGGCAGCTGAACAGGACGAGTTCCCTCTTCCTCCACCTGTTTGCACTATGCAGGCCTTCACCTGATTAGACGAGGCCCACCCACACTGGGAGGGCAATCTGCTTCATGCAGTCCACCAGTTCATGTTAACGTGATCCAGAAATGCCCTCACAGACACTCCCAGAATCATGTTGGACCAAATGTCTGGACTCCCCACAGGCCAGTCAAGCTGACACAAAATTAGCCATCACAACACTTGTATCCGGTGTGGAAATGTGAGTCACAGGACACAGAAGGCACACTCTGATTTCAGCCTGGAAAAGAGCAACATGAAATGCTGTGTGTGGACACAGACGTAGGAATGTAGTATCTACACCTGTAAATGCACAGACGGCCGAACCAGGTGACCTTCAGGAGTGTGAGAAGGACACAGGCTTTTCACAGTATGCTTCTGTGCTGTTAAATTGAATTCAGCAGGCACTCATCCCAACTACAGCTAAAAAATAACAGTATGATACAATTTTAGGAGGAAAGATAAGCCAGTGTGCTTGGCCTCAATGCAGGACCCATGCGGGGACCTCCCTGGTGAGGTAGTTCCTAGCAGGGGTCTCTGGATGTGACAAGCAGAGGGCCTGAACTGGCAGGTATGCAGGCAGAAACCCAGAGAACTCAGCTGGGTGGGGATGCCAGGAAGGCCAAAGCCAGGAGGAGACTGGCGGCACCCAAATGGGTGTTTTGTGTTCCGACTGAGGAGCTGAGAGCAGGCAGCCTGGCTCACGGGGTAAAGGAAACCGGTGCCAACAGAGCAGCCCTTCACCCCTGCCCACTGCAGGAGGCTGGGGCTGGGCGGCATCAGGGAGGGCCATGGTGAAGATCACAGTGCAGGCCACAGGGAAAGCCAGGGGAGAGCCAAGAGGAGGGCCAAGGTAGGGACCAAGGGGAGGGTCATGGTAAAGGCAATGATGAGGGCCAGGGGAGGGCTGAGGGAGGAACAAGGGGAGAGCTGAGAGGGCCAAGGGGAGGAGCAAAGTGGAAAGCCATGGTGAGAGTGATGGTGAGGATCAAGGGGAGGGCCATGGTGAGGGCCATGAGGCAGGCCCAGCTGGGCTAGGGCAGGAGTGGCCGGCTAGGGCAGCTGAGCGACCAGGCCTGGGGTCCAGCATCCTCTTCACCGCCTACTCTCCAACCTGCCTCCAGAGCCATTTCTTCCTGAGAAATCCTAATCAGAGCTCAAGCATAAACAGCTGGTCAGAGCAGAAGCGTTACAGTGCTGTGGCTCTCAGTGTGGGGTCCCCGTACCCCGTGGTTCCCAGAGGCCCTTCCAGAGACCCAGCAGTCAGAACCCATGTGCATTTCACACACGTGTCCCTTTCGTGGCGGCGTGCCGAGAACCAGCTGTGTTGTGTGAAGCAGGGTGTTAGAGAGGTTTGCACGCTGTAGCAAACACACTCCCCCTTCTGCATTATGTGTTGTTGGTTTTGGAGAACAGAGTTTTTCATTAAATATGTCTGCTATACTAACATAGCCTGAGCTTATTATTAAATGAATAAACACAATTTCTGTTTTGATCGCAATAGACTTACCCTGTAGAGACTGAAGCTAGCGACCGTGAGAGTGTTAGAGGTGACGTTGTTCTGAGGCCACAAGCCCCCAAGGAACTCCAGACGTGCACACAACCTGGAGCGACAGCATGGTACAAGAGAGCGCAAAGCTTCTGAGCAACAGGCTCGAACACGTGGTTCGTCAGCCAGCAGCAGGCGGTGCACGTGGCAGAAATATCCCCAGAGTCATGCACATACCTATGTGGTTTTTTAATTTTTTTTAAATATTTTACTTATTTGAGAGAGAGAGAGAGAGTGTGTGTGTGCACAAGTGGGGGAGTGGGAGCGGGAGAAGGAGAAGCAGACTCCCCGCTGAGCAGGGAGCCGGATGCAGGACTCGATCCCAGGACCCTGAGATCATGACCTGAGCTGAAGGCAGACACTTGACTGATGGAGCCACCCAGGTGCCCCCACATATGTGTGTTTCACATGCACCCACATACACACATGTTCAGAGAGAGGAGCAGAAAGGCCCAGATCTCACCCCAGAGGAAGGATCCCACCCAGCAGCTCAGAGCAGAGGAGCAGTGCAGAGAGCTCAATGAGGTTCTCATGTCAAGCAGGAGCCTGGGTCAAGTAATGACACAGCAGTTGAGGGGGGGACCGCAGCTTCCAGACATCCCCGGGACCAGCGACGTCTGAGGTCGCCCCAGAACTGACAAAGAGCAGAGCCAGAAGCGGTCGGCAGGGGCCCGGACCGATTAAATCCTTTAAAATGGGAGGATTTGGGCAGCAAACTGTCACACTCTTCAGACTCACTATCCCTCTGTGTCTGACCACGTAAAAAGGCAGCTGCCCCCAAAGGCTCTCCCCCTTGGGTCCCCCAGCAGAAGCGACATCCTTCCCTGCTTGAACGCCAGCAGCAGGAAGCGCCGGGAGCTGACCCGGACCAGACCGAGGCCTCGTCTCCACTGCGCGCCCACAGACGGCCTTCACGTTTGGTTCCTTAACTTCCTGCACGCTTCTGTCACCTTGTTCGTTGCGTGGTTTGTCTTCTGTCCTGCTCTGTGTGCCGTGTAAGAAGCCAACTTCAATCACCTGTTGAAAACTACTGAGCTTGGAGTCCTGAACCTGCTTTATAATTGTGATTAACTTTCCTTTATGACTGAATACGGGCGACGCTGTGGAAAGACTGCTTGTGGGAGCACCTTCACAGCATCCTCACGATGCCCACAAAGGCTGAGATCTCACTGAGAACACTCAGTGGGTCAGGGACAGTCTCCTCAATAAACAGTGCTGCATATCCACAGGCAAAACAGCAGAACTGGAAGCTCTCTCGCACCGTGCACAAAAATGAACTCAAAAGAGATAAAGAGTTGAGTGTAAGACCCGAAACTATAAAATCCCGAGAAGAAAACACAGGGAAAATTCTCCTTGACATGGGTCTCAGCCATTTTTTGGACATGACACCCAAGCACAAGTGACAAATCTTGTCAGGAGGGGGGACCACATGGATTTACAAGCTTCTGAAAAGGAGGTGAAACCGTTTATAAGATAAAAAGACAGCCTAGAATGGGGGGAAAGATTTGTAAACCACATAGCTGATAAGGGGTTAGTGTCCAAAATGAGCTCACGCAGCCCAATTGGGGAAGAAAAAGAAAGGGTCCAATTCAGTAACAGAGAGTAAAATGGTGGCTGCCAGGGGCAGGGGGACGAGGAGACATTTCCCAAAACTCACCCCATTGTGGACTTCACATGATGCAGTTTACACCTCAATAGAGAGTATTTTTTTAAAAAACGGTACTGTAAGCAATCTCATCACAACAAATTTGAGAACTTAGATGATGCAGATGAGTTCTTAGAAAACACAATCACCATTTTAATTCATACCTGCAAAAATCAGTGAACTCCAACAACCAGTCATGATTTTTATTTTTACTTTTTGGGGGGAGAGTGTGTAGGCAGGGTGGGGGGAGGGGCAGAGAAAGAGAGAGAGAGAGAGTCTCAAGCAGACGCCTCGCTGAGCGCAGAGCCCCACACAGGGCTCGATCCCACAACCCTGAGATTACGACTGGAGCCAAAACCAAGAACTGGCCGTTCAACAGACTGAGCCACCCCAAGCACCCCCATTTGTGATTTAAACAACAAGAGTAGCAACCAAAAAAAAAAATTCAAAACAAACAAAAAAACAAAGAAACACCTTAGCAAACAAAGACTTCCAGTCATGAGAACGTTCTCAGCCTGAAAAGGGGACCTACCAAAAAAATCTCCACAGCCCAGGGATCAAGTGGTGAAACAGCAACAGCCCTCCTGGGGGATCCAGAGTCACTGAACCCAACCCACGGCAGGAGGGTGGGAAGCGGTAAAGGCGTGTGGGCCGCCAGAGACACGAAACCATCACTCGTTCTCAGATTACAGGACTGTCTACAGTAAACACCCGCACCACCTACAGAAAAGAACCATTAAGAGCCAGTTACAATTTTGCAAATCTCTTTCTATACATTCATGAAGAAGGACTTACACAAATGCAGTTTCACAGAGATGCCGTTTGCGGTAATAATACAATTATTCTCAAGAGCACATGGATGAATTTAACAAAAGATAGGTAAGGACGTTAGGAAAATGATACAAGTGCTGTGAAAGACATTAGAGTAGACTTCAATAAATGAACGGGTCCGTGATGTCCATGGGCTTGAAAATTCAAGAGCACGAGGATGGCAGCTGCCGCCAACTGGACAAATTGAACGCAGTGCCGATCACAATGCTACTGTGTGTGTGCATGAGTACGGGTGAGAACAGAGCACGGTCTACGCAAATTCACACGGTGAGCAAAGCACCAACAGCCGGGACTCCAGGAAAGTTGCAGGACACAAAAGCAATACGCGGACATCTGTTACATTTCTAGATACTAATAACAAACTACCAGCAAGGGAAAGTGACAGAACAATCCCATTTCAATGGAATCAAAAAATATAAAATACCAGCAGTAAATTTAACCAAGGAAGTGAAAGACTAGTACACTGAACTGTACGTCATGGATGAAAAGAGCTGAGGACACAAATGGAAATACGTACCATGGGCATGGACTGGAAGAGTTAGTATCGCTAAATATGCATACCACCAAATGCAATCCATAGGTTCAAGGCAAGCCCTAAAAACTCCAATGGCATCTTTCAGAACAAAAGAGCAAACAGTTCTAAAATCTGTATGGAACCATGAAAGACAATGAATAGTAGCGAAAGCAATCTTGACAAGAAGAGAGCTGGAGGCTTCGGACTTCACAACAGTGTGGTCCTGGCTTAACACCAGACACACAGAGCAATGGAACAGACTCCGCCCAACTAAAAAGCTCCTGCACAGCAATGGAAACCGTCCACAAAATGAAAAGGCAACGTATGCAACGGGAGAAGATATTTGCAACTCACATATCTGATGAGCAACTGATATCCAAAATACATAAAACATATATCCAAATATATAACATGATATCCCAAACATATAAAAAATGAGTATGACTCAACAGCAAACAAAACAAAACAAAAACAACATGACAAAATGGGCAAAAGACATGAACAGACACTTCTCCAAAGAAGACATACAAAGGCTAACAGACACATGAACAAATGCTCCACGTCACTCAGCATCAGGGAAATTCAAATCAAAACCACAATGAGATACCACCTTACACCTGCCAGAACATAAAAACTAACAAGACAGGAAACAATGCATGTTGGCGAGGACGTGGAGAGACGCGAGCCCTCGTGCACTGTTGGTGGGAATGCAAGCTGGTACAGCCACTCTGGAAAACAGTGTGGCACTTCCTCAATTAAAAACAGAAATACCATACGATACAGCAACTCCACTTCTGAGTTTGATCGGGAGAAAATGAGAACACAAAGTTGAGAAGACATGCGCAGGCCATGTTCACAGCAGCATTACCGACAACAGCCGAGACACGGATTGAGGAATGGATAAAGACGCGGTGTGTACATGGCGGAACAGCACTCAGCTACAAAAAGAACAGAATCTCGCCATCTGCCACAGCATGGCATTATGCTAAGTGATACAGGTCAGAGACAGACATTTATTTCTCAATTACAGGATTGTACTTATATGTGGAATCTAAAAAAAAACCAAAAACACCAAACAAACAAGCTTCCTGACCTCAAGGCAGTGGGACACACGCACACACCTTGTAAAAAATGGATACGAGCTCATTGTGTTACAGTGAAAATCTGTCCTAAAAGGGGGCCATGAAGACAGAGCTACCATTCTGTAGCTGCCTGCTCTGCCTGGTGGGTCCACTGCGTCCGGGGCCCAGGTGGGGTGCGGCGTTTCCACACCCGTTGGCTGTGTGGACATCTGTCTGCTGTGGAGGGTACTGAAGTCCCCCGGCCACCACTCGGACCCTCCCAGGGCATCGGGGCAGAGTGAATGACAGCTTACTTCTTGGAACTCTGTACTTCGTACAAACACACTGAGGCAGATATGAGCACCAGCTTTCGGAGCACCTGTTCTGATTCTCAGAGATCGGCCTGTGCAGACTCAGACGCAGGCAGACGTAGCATCAAACACAGACTGATCCCCTCAGACCTCGGTCGTGTACGGTCGGAAGCCCAGTTTACAGCTCCTAAGAGCCAGAGGCTCTTCAAAGCACCAGTGCTTCTGTGAAAAGTGAGTCAGTCTGTCCAACAAAAGAAGCACTTCGGTTGAACAGCAGCTTCCGTTAAAATCCCCGAGGTGGAACACGGACTGTGTGTTTATCTGGCTCTGAGCAGAATAATCTCAGGTCCCAGCGACCTGGAATCCTGAAGACATTAGAAGACAAATGGTCTTGAAGGCAGCATTTCACTGGGAAGCTGCCCGAGCTAACCAGCAACCACCGAGGCCGACCTCCCTCCTGTTCACTCTCGGCTCCCAGCACAGGGGCTCTAGGTCCCACCCACACTGCAGCCCACGATCTGCAGGTGGGTCCACAGACCGTGAAGACCCTGGAGCGTCTTCAGCAGCAGCGCAGATTCTGAGCACACACACCCATTGTGCAAGGCTGGCTCCGAGGCCCTGGGTCACACACAGGGGGGCTGCACAGCCCCCGGCTGGACAGGAGACCGAATCCTAATCCGGGGCCTCAGTGTTGGTCTGGAGACTGGCCAGCGGGTGCTGAGGGTGGTACACGCTTGCAGGATTTACCAGCACCCCATGACCACCCGGGTGCTGGCATTAACAAGGGGTCCTGGTAACCTCTCCTCTCCGAGGGTAGGAAGGGATGCCAGAGCTGAGGGACCCAGGGCTGCAACCCCTCCCAAGCCCTGCCCTCCGCCGTCTGCTCCAGACCCAGTGCTCCCCTGCCATCCCAGCCTTTGAGGCCTCTTCCCAGGACTCTGCTGCTAGATTTCATCCGGTGTGCTCTCCTGTATCTGGTCTACCCAAAACCACGTCCCACCACCTTCCGCCCAAAATGAAACCAGAGTTCCACAAGGGCTGCTTCTGGGTCACACTTTAATAGCCACCCTGGAGCATCAAGTGGGACACCCTGTAACCATGAGATTCACATTGTACGGGACAATGGAAATCAGTGGTTTTAAGGGGGGGGGGGTCACCTCTTACTGTGAAGACACAGCCACATCTCAAAACAGCAGCAAAGTAAACCAAGCAGGAGCTCCTCCCCGCACCCTGAGCAGCTCCGGGGGGGGGGGGAGGGTGCATGCCGCCGAGACCACGATGCATAGCTGGGGCCCCCACAGCCCACACATGGTAAGGCAGTTCCCAGAACCCACCTGTCCTTCCAGCCAACCCCAGACGGAGAGGGGTGCAGGCAGCCCAGGGGCTAGGCTCTGGACCATCCTTGTCCTGGGCTGATGGCTAAGCGCCCTCCAAACCCATACAGCTGGGGTCCTGTCCATCCTCATCCGGCAGAAGCTATAGCTCAGCTCAGCCCAGAAGCAGGTGCAGGGCCTGCTTCTCCTCACCCCGAGGTCGCGGGAGTACTCCTGCCCCTCCTAGCCACAGAGCAGCCAAGAGAGGACAGCCCAAGCTGGGCAGCGGGCCCTGGGTGGGAAGCATGGTGGGCAGGAAATGCCGGGGCCACTCCGGAACGCCCACGATGCCTGCAGCCTGGGAGGCCCACTACACTGGAGGGCCTCCAGAGGGGATGTGCAGCAGATGGACAGGACCCCCCATGGCACCCTGGCAGCTCCAGAGCCTACAGGAACAGTGGGATGTCCAGCGTTACTTGGTGGCTGTGGGCCACCAGTCCGGCACAGACGCAGTTAAGGCCAGCTGGCCACTCTCAGAGGTCCTGATGTGGAGAGGGCCCTTGATTTTCTCTGACCGCAGCAAGGCCAGGCCCACGTCCCCCTGGCCTGCCCTGTACTTGCCCGCTGCCTGCCCCGACTCAGTGAGCACCGAGGTACCAGGGGTGATGCCCCCGGCAGGGAGAGGGCCGGAGATCCGCACCGGGAACAGGCGCTTGCGGATGACGCCCACATGGTGGGTGCGCGCGGTCAGCTCCTGCCCGATGTAGCAGCCCTTGGTGAAGCTGACGCCATTCATGAAAGCCAGGTTGGACTCGAGGGGCAGGGCCACTCCTGGGGGCAGGTCATGGATCCCCTCTGGAACGCCTGTGGGGTGGGAGGGAAGGAGCTCCCTGAGGGCTCAGGTGTCTACCAGGGCTGGGGGTGGCCACTCCCCTCCCCCCCTCCCCAGGGCTCGCTTTCAGAGCCCTATCCTCTGGCACGGGTCGGGGGGTGGGGGGAGGCCGAGCTAGTGCTGGAGGAGACGACCCCTCACCCCGGACCTCCCAAGGCACGGATCCACCACACAGCGAGTCCCCGCCACTCCCTGCCCCCCACCACGGCCCAGTCCCGCGCCCATACCGTGCTGGTACCGGTGCCGGTGATAGTCCCGGAGGTCTCCCAGCCGGCCGCCGGGCACCAGGGCCAGGCCCTCGTCCTGGGTGAGAAGCCGCCAGCCCATGCGGGCGGTCCGGGGGTCGCGGGTGAGGATGGTGGCCCCCTCGGCCTGCTCCCGCAGTGGCGCAGCCCCACCAGCCTCCTCCGGGGCGCGGGGCAGCACAGCCCACACGCGCAGCTCGGGTCGCGGCTCCACCGTGACCTTCCGCCGGATCTTGTACAGCGCCAGGTGCCTCTGCAGCGCGCCCAGCACCTCGCGGTCGCACTCCAGGAGGAAGGCGGGCGCCTCGTCGTGCTCGGGGAGTCTGTGGGCAGAGACGGGGGCTCCTGAAGGTGGGCCGCGTGCATGACTGCAGACCTCCGCAGACCACCCGGACGGCTGCGTGCTCTACCTGCGCTCTGCACAGGCGGTGCGCTGGGGACCCCAAGTCCGCGGCGGGGCCCCTCCCCACCCAGGATGCTGGCAGAGCTGGCACATGCCCAAGGCGCAAACCACTTGGTGGAGGAGATGCCATAGATCGGTGGGTGGGGAGCAGGGCCCGGGGCCACAGTGCTGTGCATCCTCACGGAGAGATGGAAAGCTGCCAGCAGCCTAACGACCAGAAAGCCACAGGTCCCAGGTGGGTGGCACTCAGATTTCAAAAGGAGCTGGGGCTGAGAAGGGTGGGTGTGCTGCACAGGGGGACAAGGGGACCCCGTGGTGACAGAACAGCTGTCCTCATCGAGGTGACATGGGTCCACACGTGTGAGCACGTCACAGACATCTGCATACACATCCACGCACACACGCACACAGAGCCTGGGAGGAACCTGCACCCACTCTGCGGTGGCCCATGTCCTACCCAGTTGTCACTCCAGACTACAGGAGGCAAGACGCTGCTTGTGGAACTGGCGGAAGGGTACTGAGGGCCTCCCTGTTCTGTTTTCTGCTTCCTGTGAATCTACAGTTATTTCAAAAGAAAAAGTTAAAAAGAAAAAAAAGGCGCTGCCATGGAGGGCGAGGCTCAGGGTGTCCATGGGGGTCAGAGGAAAGCAGAGAAGGGTCATCCTCCACCATAAGCCCTTCCCCATTGTTAGGTATCTCAGCCACATGCAGGTATTTTTTATTTTTAAGTCTGGGGTAAAAGCAGCTGACAAAAACAACATGAAACACTGGCACAGGGACCAATCGGGCATGGGGGGGGCACAATGTGAGGTCATGGCACCTCTGGAGGTCCTGGCCAGGAAGGGAGCTGAGCCAGCCAGAGCAATGAGGCAGGCCACGGTGGGCAGGGCCACGTTCTGTATGCCAGGTAGCCCCTGCGACCAACGAAGTTGCAATGCACCCCTGCTCCCCTGTGCCAAGTCAGACTGTCTGTTGCCCCTGCTGCAGCTGAGGAACGGGGGCCAGGTCAGCAGGAGAAGGGGTCACGTAAGGCAAGTCTGTGCCCAGGGGCCGACATGTAGGTTGGGCCATTCTGGGAGGCCATCCTGGGCACAGATGGGCACTGAGAGCACCCCGAGTCCCAGCCCATTCGATGCCAGGGGCACCTATACCCCCAGCCCTGAGTCACAACCACAAACGTCCCGAGATGCAGTGTTACCACATCAATTTTATCAGATAAACAGGGACTCGTGTCTTTAGCAAAAGTATCTCACGAACGCTGCAGAAGACACCCTTACCCTAAACGTCCCTCACTGTCTGAGATTTCACTGGGTGCCCTGCATTCTTACTTACTAAGCACAGCAACCCTCCTTGAGGCACAAGAGCAGCCACAGGAAGAAGGAGGTTGGAGGGGCCTGGCTGGCTGGCAGGGGACACAGTGGCAGTGCAATCCCAGCCGTCACCTTCACTGATGCCCATGGGGGACTAAGAACACAGGGCCCTGCCAGCTACCCAAGAGGCACCCACGGAGGAGGTCGTGGCAGGAGTGCTGCCAAGATGCTGGTTATATGGGGGCTGAGTGGAGGCCACAGGGAGCAGCAAGGTCCTGCACGGAGGTCTCCCTGGACCCACTCTGCTGGGCACGCAAGGGCCGGCATGCACTGGCCAGGAACTGCCGGACCCACAGCAGAGGAATCGGGTGGGGAGGCGAGGAAACAAGGGAGCAGAGAACCGTCCCCATGCTCAACGGGCAGGCCCAGAGACCAGCAGACACAGACTTGAGAGCATCCCAGCAAAGCCGGCACAGCCAGGAGCGGAACCCAGAGCATCTCGTCAGTGGCCAGCACCCGAGGAAGGCCTCGAGCGTCCAGCTCGTGTGGCTGGAGTGAGAAAACACACAGCTTTGCCTGAGGGGAGGAGCAGGCAGGCATCACATCCCACAAAGGTCCACCATTCAAAATACACGAGAACACCTGAAACTCAACAGTAAGGAAACAACCTGCTTAAAAATGGGCCAGAGACCTTAACAGACATCTTCCCAAAGAGGATATGCAGATGGCAAAGAGGCCACGCCTGGCTGGTGGGGTCACAGGACAGGACAGGCGCTCTTGAAGACAGCCTGAACTGAACACTCTAACACCCCAAAGGAGCTGAAGCTACGTCCACACCAAATCCTGCCTTACCCACAACTGCCAGAAGTCAGAAGCCCCCAAGCCGTCCTTCGGAAGGACAGTGCCTACATAGACTGTGGTCCACCCAGAGGACGAACAGTCTGCGCTGAAAAGAAGGACGCTCCCACACCACCCGACACAGGGGAACCCGCACTGTGTGTCACTGGGTGAAAGGTGTCCATCCGAGCAGGCTACTCGCCCTGTGATTCCAAGGACAGGGCGGCATTCTGGAGAAGGGGGGACTGTGGAGACAGGAGACAGAGCCCCTTGCTGGGTGCCGGCGGACTTGGGGGAGCACAGCGGGGCTCCGGGGCCGTGAAACCCCATCACCCTGTGGGCACAGACACACGTCCTTCCACACTCGTCCAAATCCACAGCACACACACACGGAGAGTGACCTCCCGCAGAAAAGAGGGGCTCCGGCTGATACAGCGTCAATGAGGGTCCATCGGCTGGTGGGGACGCTGACCTGAGGGCGGCTACGTGCCTACAGGAGCTCCCCATTCCTTCCCCTCCGTTCTAGGGGAGCCAGAAACTGCTCCACAAAATAAAGTCCACTTTAAAAGCAAAACACTGAAGCCACTCGAGACAAGGTGTTGCCTCCAGGAAACTACAACAGGGTGCCCTGGGCAAGGAACAAGGCCACTGGCACGAGAAATTCCAGAGAGCACCAGGCAGGGGGGCGCTGGGTTCCCAGGGAAGTGGTCCTCTCCCCAGAGCGGACCCGTGAGACAGGTAGGTAGCACAGGAACAAACAGGAGGAGGGCTGGCAAGAGGAAGACTGGGACAAATGCACCTGGCTCCTCCCCTCCTCCCTTGGAAGCGGGCCATCAACTCTGGGGCGACCCCTCTGCCACACTACAAACCCACACCACGGCTTTCCCAAGCAGGGCTGAGCCAAAGTGGCCACTCGGAAGGTGCCCACCTGGGAGACCAGGTGCGAGTCGCCGGCCCGGCCCTGGCTGCCAGTTCTGAAGGCCTCGCACCGATGCCCCTCCCACCCCCAGGTGGCCTCCCCTCCTACCCTCGGGTGTCCTCCCCTCACACCCTCAGGTGGCTTCTCCCCTGATCCCCCTCCCACCCCCAGGTGGCCTCCCCTCCTACCCTCGAGTGTCCTCCCCTCCTACCCTCGGGTGTCCTCCCCTCACACCTCAGGTGGCCTCTCCCCTGACCCCCCTCCCACCCTCAGGTATCCGCCCCTGGATGTCCACGCCCCCGGTCCCTCCCAAAGTGCCCCGCCCTGGACGTCCTTTCCCGGACTCCGGGAGTCCCATCTAGGTGCCCGGCACCAGGTGGCTCCTAGGCCTGCACGCTCCCCGAGCGGACGGCCCCTCGGTGGGACCGGAGCGCCGCTGCCCGCGCTCACCGGTACAGGAGGACGTCATAGAGCGTGCGGCCCTGGGCGTTGAGGAAGTGGGCGTAGCCCGCCCGCGCTGGGGGCGGGGCCGCGCCGGCCGCAGAAGCCGGAAGCGGCAGCTCATTGGTCAGTAGCCCCAGGAGGAAGGGCGCGGAGTCTGGCCCGCGCACGCGCACCAAGGCGCGCTCGCCCAGCGGGAAGCAGGCCCAGGACGCGCCGCCCGCGGGGTCGTCGCAGTGACGGCCCGAGCCGTGGGCCAGGCGGCGCCTTAGGGCCGCGCGCAGCCGCCAGGCCGGGCCGCCGCGCCCCGGAGCCGCGCCCCGGAGCAGTGCCGCGGCCGCCATCTTGGGGAGGACTGAGGCGGCGTGAAGGGGCGGCCTGGGCGGCGGCGCGAGCGGGCGGTGGACGCCACAGCGGCCTCTGGCGGCGGGCGGGGTACGTGGTGGGTGTGGCTGCGCGGGGCGGGACTTGTGCCGGGAAGGAGCGGGAACGGAGCGTGCGGGGCGGGACTTGTGCCTGGGGGCGGGGCCGGAGCGTGCGGGGCGGGACTGTGCTGGGGAGAGATGGGGGGGACGGAGCGGGCGGGGCCTCAGGCTGTCCGTCAGCCTCCCGCCCCGCCCCCTGACGGCTCCTGGTCTGGGTCCTGCGCAGGACCCCGGCGCTGCTCCTGGTGTGGGAGCGGAGTTCCTGCTTGCTTTATGAGGGTGAGCTGCATAGAAGGTAGGTTCGCCACCTCCATCCTTTCAAGGCACAGTCAGCCCCAACCAGCGCATTGACGTCGTGTGCAGCCGGCCCCCGCCCAGCCAGAACTTCTCATCTCCCTGCCGGCCCCCAGCCCCTGGGACCCCCGTTCCCCTCTGTCTGGGAACCTGACTCTCAGGAGCGGAATCCTGCAGTGTGTGTGCGCTTCTGTGACTGGCTGGCGTCGGGACCGGGTCCTCGAGGTTCATCTGTGGTAGCAGGTGTCAGGTCTTCCTCCTAAAGGATGGGAAGGATTCTGTTGCGTGGACATAGCACAGTTTGTGTACCCATTCCGTCGGGGATGGACATTTGTGTCGCTTCCATTTCTTGGCCGTGGTGACTCTTGCTGCCATATGTGTGCATCTCTCCTGGAGACCCTGGTTGCAGTCCCTTTAATACTGTGTGCAGGAACCACACTCCTGTGGGTTCTCTGCTCTCGATCTGCCCTTCTCTTCTGACACTTAGGATCGTGGAGGGCTCCACATACCAGCTGGGGGGCCTCAGCTCTGACCCTGTCCACGGAGTCAGCAACAGGTTCAGGGCTCAGGCCCACAGAGCACCTCCCTGCAGATGCCAGTCGCAAGCCCAGGGCTCACCCGTGCTCTGACCCACCAGTTACAGATCCGAGACTCCCACGGCCCTCTTCGGGTTCCATTAACTTGCTGGAGCGGCTCACAGAGCTCAGAGAAGCATTCTCCTTACTACATGACCAGTTTATTATAAAAAGATGGAACTCAGAAGTAGCCAGATGGGAAGAGACGCACAGGACAAGACACTGGGGGAGGGGCATGGACGCACGTCCCTCTCCCCACGTCTACGTGGCCACCAGCCCAGAAGCTCTCCAAGCCCGTCCTTGTGGGTTTTTAAGGGGGCTTCATTATGTGGGCATGATTGATTCACTCATTGACGATTGGTGATTGGTAATTGATTCCCTCTCCCCTCCCCCGGGGCCAGGGGGTGGGACTGAAACTTCCAACCCTCTGGTACCATGGTTGGGTCCCCTGGCCACCAGCCCCCATCCTGAGGGGCTTTCCAAAGTCACCTCATCAATGCAAACTCAGGGGCTTATTATAAATGACACCGTCATTGCTCCTCACCTGGGAAACTCCAAGGGCTTTGGAGCTCTGTGCCAGGAGCAGTGACAAAGACCAAGTATGTGCTTCTTATTAGAAATCCCACTATCACAGGTGCAGAGACCCTGAGTGGAATCAATCACGGTAATTCTATGTCTAACTGTTCAAGGAAACTCCATGCCGTTTCCCTAGGTGCTGCAGACTGGGTGGCTCGAAAGTCTGCAGGCTGGAAGTCCAAGGACAGGGTGGGTTTCTGGTGAGGCCTCTGTCCGTGGCACACAGACAGTGCCTTCTCATCCGTGGTGTCCCTTCTATGTGGTCAGGGCCCCACCTTTCTGACCTCATGTAACCCTAATCCCCTCCCCGGGGCCCATCTGCAGATACAGTCACCCTGGGGGTTTAGAGTTTCTGATGTGGGTATCGGGGGCACATATCTGTAACGAAGCACAGCTTTTGAACCCCGCTTCCCCCATCAGCTGCTGTCCCCAGTTTGTGCTCCCCTTTGAGGGAAACTCTGAGAGACAGTCCTGTATCTTAATCCCACCTGCACTCCCCAGAGCCACAGCCAAGGTAGGAGATGGAGGCTGTCCACGAACACCCACAGGCCCTCCTGTGTCTATGGGCAGTGTGTGCCGCCTGCCCCCCTGAATCTGCCCACTGCCCCTCCTGACCTGGTCCACCTGTCAGAGCCCCTGTAGCAACACTTTGAGCAAACGAGATCAGAGGCCAGGCTGTGCCAGCCCCTGGTGTGCAGTGCCGTCTACCCCACTGCCTCACCAACCTCACGCAACTATACCACCTGCCATACCGCCTACAAGTCAGGGCTCCAGATAGATGTTTGCCCTCCAGACCCGCAGCTGCCAGGCACTCCCCTGGCCACCTCCCCGGGGCCCTGATGTTCCGTGGCTGGGACACGGCCTCCGCTCCACACACCTGCATCCAGGAGGTTGGGCCAACACTTGTCACCAGGCCGCCCTGCAGCGTGTCCCCCTGGGATTAACCAGGGGATCTCTTGGGACTAATCCTGAGGGGACCACTTGGGGAGAAAACTCTGGCTGGCGGAGCCACGTGCACTCTAAGGGGCCTCCCACTGTAAGGGGGCTGCAGCCCTGCACTTAGTGACCCCATGGCCTTCCACCTGTGGTCTTAGCACTGGCCACCTACCCCAGACTTCCCCCTCGCCCTGGTCTGCTTCTGAGGCACTGAATGCCTCCCTGATTTGCTGTCTCTGTGTGGCTCCCTGCTCATCCCCAGAGTGCAGGCAACGTGGGTGCCACACACAAGCCGCCGTCCAGGCCTTCTCCACGGTAAGGGCCCCGTCAGTGCGCGGCCACAGCGCCTCGGGGCAGCCTCACCCAGTGCCCTGCGCCCTCCTGTCCCTCTGCTTATCCACCTTCCTCTGGCCCTTCCCAACCCTCCTCAAGGCCATGCTGCCCCAAACCTGAGAGGCGCCTGGTCCTTTCGGGCTGGTGGGTGTGGTGAGGGGCACGGAGCTGCCCCCCTCCAGGGTCTCCCAGGCCCCCGGTCCCCCTCCTGGCTGGCATCCTGGCTGTGACCTGCCGGTTCTGGAATGTGGCTCCCGTGGCCACTGGCCGCTTGCCCTCTGTGGGGAAGGTCTTCCTCTGCCCGGCCTGGCATTCCATAGGTGACCCGGCACCTCCCTGCCAGCCCAGGGAGGATGGGGAGGAAGCAGCCAGGACGACACGGGCTGGGGGTCACGTTCCTCCAGCCTCACGTCAGCCCGTCCCTCAGCCCACAGAGGAGGCTACTTCCCACCAGCACTGCCACAGGCCTGGCCAGCAGGCCACCCGGGCACCACCCGGAACCTTCCCTGACCTTCCCCGTGGGCACCAAGCCCAGCCCTCCTGGCGCTGTCCAGCACAGCAGCCTCCTCCATCAGGGCTCGTTAAGTGCATGTCAACTCAAAGTCAGATGAAATTTTCGGCTTCTTCCCCAAGCCATTGAAGTGCCCAGAGCCACACATGACCAGTGGCTGCCTCCACCTGCCAGCCAGCGCTGCCCCAAGCCCTCCACTCCAGGAAGCCCTCTCAGATCTTTGTGCCAGCCCGCCAACAGGGACCCCTGCATGTGGGCTGCCCCTTCTCGGGGTGCCCCCCTGCCTCGTGCCTGCAGCTCCACGTTGGAGGTGGTGGGGCAGGGGCTGGGGTCTGCCTGGCCACGGAGGCTCCCAGGGAACCCCACCCATTGCCCTGGGTCCAGCAGCTGGATCCATGGGCCATCCCCTCCTTCTGAGGCTGGAAGCCTCGGAGGGTGGAGAGCTGGGAGCTGGGAAACCGGCAGGCGTGGGGGTCCTGGACCCTACTTCCCAGCTGCTGCTGGCCAGGGGTGGTTTCCTGTTATTCTCTCCTCATGGTCTCCTCCCTTCCCAAAGGCGGGGAGGAAGCAGCCCCCATTCTGGGAGCGTCCAAGCAGCCCCTCCCCACAGCCCTGCACAGTCTCCCCAAGCAGCCGGCAAGTTGGCTCCGTCTGTGGAAACGGATGACAGCCAGACAAGAAGGCCATCCAGTCCGCTCCTGCCCTGGCCACCCCCACCAGCAGTGAGGCAGGGCGGGAAGGCCTGGGCTCTGCCTCCAGTCTGCTGCAGGGCCCAGAAGTTGGGGGGTCCGTAGGGGTCAGCTCTGTGCCCTGGGTTCAGTTCTCCATCCTCATGGCCATCCCAGGTGCATGGGGAAACCAAGGCATTCAAAGGGTGGGGTTTGTTCAAGTAGCTGAGTGAGCGTAAAGTGCCAGGCAGACCTCTGGGGTCAGTCTACACCTCTGGGAGTTAACAGCCTTGAGAGCCTCAGTGCTGCGTCCTGTAGGGCATGGGTTCAGGTGTGGGATCAGGGCTATGTCTGCAATGTCCAGGAACTGGTGTTAGAGGGAGGCTGCAGGCCTGGGGCAGCCCGTGACGTCCGTGGGGAGGGTGTGACCACAGAACCTAAGTCATCACTGTGGAAAGGTCACAAAACTGATGGGTCCCTGGGACGGGATGTCCTGTTAACAGGCTCTGGCTGATGGGATGTGTATTAGCTGGGGCTCTCCAGAGAGACAGAACCAATAGGATATGTATATAGAGAGATTTACCTTAAGGAATTGTCTCATGTGATTATGGGGCTGGTGAGTCTGAAACCTGCAGGGCAGGCTGGGGACCCAGGAGAGC
Source organism: Ursus arctos (assembly GCF_023065955.2). Lineage (NCBI taxonomy): Eukaryota > Metazoa > Chordata > Mammalia > Carnivora > Ursidae > Ursus > Ursus arctos. The sequence continues at coordinate 2,666,923 of NW_026623067.1, read as the reverse complement.
CGGGGTGTAGTTCCAGCCTGATCTGAGTCTGAAGATGGGAGACCCTTGTGCCAGCTCAAACACTCCGGCAAAGAGAGTTCCCTTTGACTTCCCGTTTTTGTTTTACTCACGCCTTCACCTGATTAGTTCTGGCCCACTCACACTGGGGAGGTCATCTACTTTACTCAGTCTGCAGATTTAGTGTGAATTTCATGCAGAATCACCTCAAAGACACCCCCCGAATGGCGCTTACTCTGGGCACCCAGCCAGTCAGGCTGACACAAATATAACCATCAGACTGATCAGGAACTTCAGGCTTTGCTCCTCAAACCATCACCTGATTGAATGAGGCCCACCCACATTGGGGAGGGCAATCTGCTTTACCAAAGCGTGCTGACTGTCAGTGTTAATCTCATCTACAAACACACCTTCACCATGACATCTAGGCCAGTGTTGGCACAAATCACTGGGCATGGACACTCAGCCTGACCCACGCATGACTTCTGTATTCGGGGACACACAGCAAACCTGTTTCCCCAGCAGCCCCCAGGCAGGTCCTCCTCCTGTTGACCCAAGCTGCCTCAGATTGCATCTAGACCAATTAAGAATGGGATGGGGGGAAGGCAGATTGAGATACAGAAAGTGGACAAGCTACACCCTAGAGACGATTTACAGACGGATGTCAGGATTGTGGTTTAAGAAGAGCCAGTGACCGGAAAGTCCCCGAGACCAGTCCCCAGAGGGGGAGGAGGTTGTCCTTCATCAATGGCACGGGGGTGGGGGCAGATGACCAAGGCTTGCAGGGTCCATGTGTCTCCAAGAGACAACAATCAGATGTCCTATCCCACGTGTGCCTCTTAAAATGTAACGCTGACCCACCCAGCAGGATCCTGTTTGCTCCTGGATCCCGCAGGCCTGTGGCTGCAGTGGAAATGGTGTGACTTCGGGGCTGGTGACGAGAGTCATTGGCCTTTGCCAGGTTCTCTTGAGCCACCATGCTGTGAGGAGGCCCAGGCCACACAGAGAGGCCCCACCGCAGAAACCCGGCCTCCCCCAGGACAACAGTGCCAGCAGCACACCTCCAAATCAGAGGCTGCCGGTCCCCATGAGACTTCCTCTCTTGCAGAGGTGACGTGTGTCTCTGCTCTGAATCTGAATTGGCTGGGCCCTCCAGGACTTCCTGGGGTGGGACTCCCCTGGGGGACTCCGTGTGCCCTGAGCATCAGAGGCAGGCCGACATTGGGGTTCTGGTCTGGGTTTGGCCTGGGGACACTAAAGAGGGTTTGCAGGCCAGGAGGGTTTGTCACAGCCTGCGCTGGGCCTGAAGGGGGTTGGGGGACAGCTGGGGTCACCTAAGTCAAGTCGGAGGGGGCTCCTTGCTGGCAGCAGCTCACACCCCCCACCTGTGTGTCACCCCTGCACCTCACACTGCAGGCTGTGGCCAGTGTCCGGATAATGCTGTCCACTGTCCTCTGCCTCTCTGTCCTCTGACTGCAGGCTGACCTTGGGCTCTGAGTGTGTGGGCCTGCCCGCCTTCTTTGTTCTCACCATCTGTGTGTTCGGCTGTGCCCCCCACCCTTGCCCGCTGCCTGGCACAGATAGGCACCCACGTGGCCTCAGCCTTGCTTCTCCCAGCCAGCCTGGAGCTGAGCCACGTGTCCCTGAAGGGCACTGGTAGACACACACGTACACGTGCTTTCTCCCACATGTGTGCACACACTTACATGTGCACACATCACACACCTGTGCACACTTCACACACGTGTGCATGCCCCCCCATGCACCCCACACGCAATTGTAAACAAAAGTTAGTTTTATTTTGCTTCCTTTGTTTTGGAGGCTGTGTTTGAATTAGGGAGGGGGCTAGAGGGCAGAGAAAGGGTAGATAGGAGCACCGGAACCCCTTCCCCCAGAATGGCCAACAAAGAAGCCCTGAGCATGACCCGGCACAAGGTGAGCCAACATCTTTGTAGGACTTCCAGTATGTCCCAGGGCAAGGCGCCATACCACACCAGTGCAGAAAGCTCCAGAGGGTGTGGTCTGTCCACCCCAGGGCCTCTGTCCAGCTGTCTAGGTGGGGAACGGAGAGTGTGGTCCAGGGCTGCCCCACACTTCTCAGAGGAGGATGGGGCAGCTCCCCCTCTGGGGCCCAGCGGGGCTGGGCCCATCTGACCTTGATTTCCTCTTCTGTACAAGAAAGATCTAGGATTGTTTCCAGCTCTGCAGGAAACAGGAAGTGGGGTTGGGGTGGGGGTGTGGGGAAGGAGCCCCAGGGAGTAGGGACCCAGCACAGTGCCCCCAATTCCCCAGGCCAGGCACCCCTACGTGAGGAACATGAGCTGCTGCAGGGGAGCAGGGGAGGAGAGCCCTTGTCCTGAGGCACCAGCCAGCGAGCCAAGAGAAGCTCAGAGGAAAGGGCCAAGCACCCCCACATGTGAGGCTAGGAGTGGCCCTGGGGGCATGAGGAACAGTGCCCCAGCCTCAGTCCCATCCACATCTTCCGGGGTTAGGGATCCAAGCGGAGACCCTTGCAGGTCCTACCCTGGACAGAGCAGGGACTCAATGCAGGGAGGGGAAGGTGTTGCGTAGGTGACGCAGGCGATGCCTTCCCCCCTCCCACCCCTCTCAAGTGTGCGGGCAGCCGAGGGATGGGGGGAGAAAGAAGAGGACGGGGCATGCTCTGGGACCTGCGTGTCCAGCTCCTGGCTTTCCCCCAGAGCCCCCTACATCAGCCCTGGCCTGGAGGGAGGACAGACAACATCAAGGGCAGGCCGTCAGATCCACACGGTGGTTTTCCCCTCCCTGCTGCTGGCACTGCCCTTCTCTGAGCCCACCCTGGGCTTGGCACCCGGCCTGGCCTGGCCCCCGCCTGTGCCCGTGCCCGTGCCTCCCGACGTGGCGCTGCCGGACCCGGAGGCGGGGGCGCTGGCCCGCGGAGGCCCCCGGGCCGCCGCGGGGAGGCCGGGGCACGGCGGGCTGTCTCGGTCTCCCAGCGCGTGCCCTTCCCGCAGCGCCTGCAGTGCCAGGCTGGCCAGGTCCTGGTCGTGGGAGCGCACGCGCTCAGCTGCGCGCACCACCAGGCTGTAGTCCGGCGGGCAGGCCAGGCCGGCGGGCGCGGCGGGCAGAGTGCAGGGCGGCGGGCGCGGCGCGGGGCCCGGGGTGCCTGGAGGGGGGCGCCGGCCGCGCACCGCGTCCTGCGCGCTGCCCAGGCCCAGGTGCGCCATCTCGCAGAGGTTGAGCAGCAGGCAGAGGCAGCTGACCACATACATGACCAGCAGGAAGATGGTCTTCTCGGTGGGCCGCGACACGAAGCAGTCGACCACGTGCGGGCAGGGCTGGCGGCTGCACGGGAAGAAGGGCCGCACCTCGAAGCCGTACAGCAGGTACTGGCCCACCAGGAAGGCCACCTCGAAGGCGGCCCGCGCCACCAGCTGGGCCACGTACACACGCATCAGGCCCTCGCGCTGGATGCGCCGCCGCCCATCGTGCTGCCCGCCCGGACCCGGGGCCCCCGCCGCCTTGACCTCCCCGCCAGCGCCCTTGGCCATGCCGGTGTCCTCGGCCTCGGCCTCCTCGCCCAGGCCATCGGCCGCCCCCGACTCCTCATCCTCCTCGCCCAGGCCTAGCATGGGCTCCTCCTCGCCCAGGCCGGCGGTCTCGGGCCAGCCGGGGTGCGGCGGCGGGGGCAGAGGCAAGGGCGCGCGGGCCGGACGGCGGCCAGGGCCGGGGCGACGGCGGGGCGTGCGGCGACGCTCCTCCTCCGAGGCGCGGGCCAGGCGGTGCACCGCGTAGCCCAGGTACATGACGGAGGGCGTGGAGATGACGACGATCTGGAAGACCCAGAAACGCACGTGGGACAGGGGCGCGAAGGCGTCGTAGCAGACGTTGTCGCAGCCTGGCTGCCTCGTGTTGCACGTGAATTTGGTCTGCTCGTCCGAGTAAATGGACTCTCCGCCCACGGCCGTGAGCACGATGCGGAAGACCACCAGCACGGTGAGCCACACCTTGCCCACGAACGTGGAGTGGTTGTGGATCTCCTCCAGCAGCCGCGTCAGGAAGCTCCAGCTCATGTTGGTCATAGGGGCAGGGGGCGGGACCTGCAGGGGCCCAGAGCCAAGCTCAACGGGGGGGGGGGGGGGGGGGGGGGGGGGGGGGGCAGGGGTGGGAAGGAGGAGACAGGACCCGCGGACCAGGAGCAGCACTCCCCAGGGAGAGAGTCACGGGAGCACTGGGGCAGGGGGAGATCTCTAGCGCCTGGAGCCAGGGACCCTGACTGCCGGGGGCGGGGGGGGGGGGGGGGGGGTTGCTCACCACCTTTAGTAAAAGGGGCAGCCCTTCCAGGAGCACCGTGCCCTCCCTCGGTCCTGACCTGGCCTGGGGTATTGATATGGGAGTGGCCAGGGCCTTCGTGGGCACAGGCTGGGCAGAAGCCCTGGCTCACCACAAGACCCCTCCCCTGGTCCCCGAGGCCTGTAGTAGCGCAGCCCCCCATACCCTCCCCACCCCCAGAAACACTGGCCCCTTGCAAGCCGTGGCCCTCCCCCAGCTCTGGGGACCCCACCCCAGGCCCTGAGAGCCAATAAGGAGACCAAGGCCAGCCCCACTCAGGGTCTGGGGGCTGCAGGGCCTCAACCCAGACCCATGGCCCCTGCCCCACTCAGGCAGGGTCCAGGCCACTGGAGAGGGTCTCATGTGGTCCTGTTCCCAGCACCCCAGAGCCCTCCAGGCCCCCAGCTCCTCAGTCCCCAGCCCCAGCCCCTGGAGCTCCTTGGGTCCCCAGTCTCCCCCAGCAGCACAATCCCCCCCACTTCCATTTCCCCACCCTACACTGAGCCTTTGCTTCCTCCCTCTCCACAAAGGACCCCCAGACTCCTACCTACCCCCCTCAAGGGACCCTGCTGGCCCACAGACCGCTGCCCAGCCCTCTGGGCTGCTTCCCCCTCTCGTCCTGACACCACCCACCCTGTCCTCGGCAGTCTTGTAGCCAGGACAGCCCCGCTGGGAAGCCAAGGGAGGCCAGGCATCTGTCCAGGCTGGGGACTGGTCCAGCAAGGCACACAGACATTAGGGCATCCGTGACACTTGGAGACAGCCACGGGGCCACTCATCACATCCCAGACCAGTGCTGATCCCCAGGTGGGCCTGTGCCCAGGAGAGAATGCTGCTGCCATTCATCGTCCTGTGCCTCCAGGAAGGGGAGAGGGGCTGCAGCCCCCCAGTGCCCACCCTCCCTCCTTCCTGACCAAGGCCAGTACCTGCTTCGGGGTAGTTTGGGGGCAGGAGACCCCTGAGTGCCTGCCGCTTCTGGCCTCCTCCCTCTGGGCCTGGGAAGCAGCGTGGGCAGGTGTGGCATGGAGCCTCGGAGGCAGGCGGGGGCTCCGGGGAAGCTCCTCTTTATGCAGCTGGGGCCTCTCCCCGCGGGTGGGGGCAGGAAGAGGGGGCAGCTGGGGTTCCTGGGGAAGTGACCCTTCTTCCTCACATCTGTGTGCAGTGCCCTCTCAGAGCCACACACGCACAAGCCCTCCTCAAATGCACACCCACACATGCACTCAGACGCACACATGCATGCAGCTGCACACACGAACCCACAGGCACAGAGGCACGCTCGCGTGTGCACACACTAAGAATTAAATGCACAGGTGTCCTCACACCAAGACACACACACTCCTATCTGCACACATTTATACACAAACGTGTTGGTGCACACGCACACTGTAACCACACTCGGACACACGTGCACACTGACACACTGATGCATATGTGCACACACTTCTAGATACACAGACGCACATGCTCAGCCCTCCCCCCCAGGCAGGGACGCATGCCAGGGGTCCCAACACCCTCCCAGGAATGACTCCGACTCCCCATCTGCCAGGCTGGCTGCTCTCCCTGGGTTCTAACCCCAGCTGTTCCAGGATCTGTCCCTGCCCCTGACCGGACAGTCCCACCTCTGCAGGAACCCAGAGAAGGGTTGCAGGAGGGCCCCCAACTCTTTGCTTCCTCCCAAGACGGAGCCCCAGGAGAAGTGAGGAGAGGAGGAGCCCCTTGGTGCGTGGTCTAGGCATGTGTGGGAGCCCTGTTGCAGTGTTTGCTAATTCCTGGGGTGTACATGTCCCCACCACGCCCATGGCCAGCTTGAGGAGACCCCCAGACGGGGCTTTTGAGCCTAGCTCTAGCTTCTCACACCCTGCCCTGAGGTGTGAGAAGCAGTGCTCTGCACCGGGGGGCCAACCTGGGGGGTCAGAGGCCAAGAGATGAGATGTGTCAGGGATTGAGGGCAGGCCCTCAGCTGGGGCGACAATCTGGGCAGCAGGAGTCGGAGGGAGCGAGGCTCCCCTCATCTTCTCCCAGCGCAGTGGGGGAGTTGGGCTGCCTTTGGGTGGGGGGCAGGGACTCACAGGTGGCACAAGCCTCTGGCTCTTCAGACGAGGGCCAACGCCCAGTGCTGTGTGCACGCGTGTGCAGGACCCGTGTCATGCACCCAGGGACACCAGGGTCATTCCGAGGTCGGGAAGTGGCACTGACCAGCTCTGGCCTCAGTCCCGTGCAGGAGGGCCCTCCAAATCCAGCCTTCTGGCCCAAGGTGCCTCCTGACATGGGCAGGCGGATGCAGGTGGGAACACAAACTCCAGTCCTCATCCTGGACCGCTCTCTGTCCCGCACCTCTGCGCACCGTCGGCAAACCTCGGGTGTGCCTCTGGCAGGCCCTGCCTTGCTCCCCGACAGCCTAGCTCACCGGCCACATTAGGAAGCCCATTGGCCCCACTCCTGGGACTCCCAAGACTTTGCAGTATCAGCCAAGCACACCGGCCCATCGCCAGGTAACAGCCACCCCTGGGCCAAGACCCCAGTAGTGGGGCCTTGGCTCTGCCCCCACACACCTGCACGCCTCCACGCTCACCCGCACCCCTGCCCACGTCCTTGCCCCACTCACACCTTGCACACACCCTACCCCGCGCACACCCATGCACCCAGACATGTCCACACCACGTCCGCATCCTGCGTTCATGCCCTGGCTCACCCTGCACACACCCACCCCTCCACGCCCCACCCCGACAGGACCCTGCATGCCAGGCCTGCCCCGCACACGCCCCCACACATGTCTGTGCTCACCCGCACCCCATGCCCAGCCCCTTCCCCAGCCTGCCTCATAGGCTGGGACCACAGCGCTGTCCCCTATCAGCTTTATTTGTCCCTGCCTGGGGGGTCTCATGACCTGGGAGCCATAGACCTGCCAGGGGTGGGGAGGGGCTGGAATGTCCCATGTAGTCGTGGGTTAGCGTCCGAGATCTGGGTCTGAACCCATGTTCAGCTGAACAGGACACGGATGGCTCCCCAGGGAATGTCACTCCTGTGCGTGTACATGGGTTTGTACACACGTGTATTCCCTTGCCCGGCAGCTGAAAGGGTGGAAATGCAGAAACATCCATAGCAATGAACACATGCTCCGTGGTCCCACTCTCCAGAAAGGACCCTGAGCTGTGGAGAAGCTGCTGGTGCCGTGGGGGGGGGGCAGGAAACACACCAGAGCATGGGCTTGTGCCAGAGAGCAAGGAAGCACGAGCGTACGTGTGCATGCCCACACCCACCCACCCATGTGCGGCAATGCACATAAGCATGCACGTGCATGCTCATGCACTCATGTGCACACACTCGGGGCACCCACACATGCTTTCATTGACAGGTGTGCAGACACACGCTCACCCACGCATTCACTCAGCCCACGTGCCCACACACGCACGTACCCACACAGGCGGGCACATGCACACACATGCCCGCACACACACACACACACACACACACACACAGGCAGATGCACATGCATGTGTGCACACCCACACAAGCAGGCATATGCACATGCATGTGTGCACACACACACAGAGGCAGGCACATGCACACACACCGGTGTGCACACACATACTTTCATGCACATGTGTGCAGACCCATGTGCCCACGCATGCACACGCACTCACTCAGCCCACGTGCCCACACACACACATGCCCACACAGGCGGGCACATGCACACACACACCCACGCAAGCAGGCACATGCATGCACGCACATGCACACACGTGTGCACACACACACACGCCCACATGCATGTACACACACGGGCGCACACAGTGAGGGACATGGCAGGGCATCACAGAAGCTCCCTGTGTCTGAAGCTGTGTCTGTTTGGGTAATGGTGGAGTCGTGCAGTATTACAGACTGGGTTATAGAGTCTGACCCAAAGTGTAAAATACGTGTGAGTCCACACTGATTGACAGACACGATTGAATAAATAAAAGTGGAAGGAAAGGGAATCCTAAACACCTTATGCAGCCTGACCACATAGCTCCCTGCTCCTCAGGACGGCACTTCCAGAGGGCCAGTGCAGCAAGGAGGGAGCGTGCAAGCTGGCAGAAGTCCCCAGCCTAGGGGCGCCTGGGTGGCTCAGTCGGCTGGGCGTCTGCCTTCGGTTTAGGTCACGATCCCCAGGTCCTGGGATCGAGCCCCGTGTCGGGCTCCCTGCTTAGCGGGGAACCTGCTTCTCCCTTCTCCCTCTGCCTGCCGCTCTGCCTACTTGTGCTCTCTCTCTCAAATAAATGAAATCTTTAAAAAAAAAAAAAAAAAAGGTAAAGTCCCCAGCCTAGTGAGAAGCCGGCTTGGAGCACAGATCAGCTCGCGCTGACATCTGCAGAAAACCTCCCCCAGGCAATGGGAGCACCGCAGAAAAAGCTATCAGAGACTCCTCGCTCCCCAAGTACCTGACATCAACACAGCCAAGGGTGTCAACACACGTGAACTGAGGACAGGGACAGAAGAGCAGACGGGGAGACCCCGGGAGCACGCTCTGGGTATGACTCAATGCCACCTGAGACCCTGGAGGGCACGTGGAGGAGACACAGGCCAGTGGGGTCCCAGGGGGCCTGGAGATGTGAGGATCGATGCTCTGACACTCTGGGCAGCCAGCACAGAACATGGGAGAAGAAGGAATATGAAGGAGGTGTGGGCTTTTGTTAGTGAGAAGGTAGCGATCTTGGTGCCCTGATGATGACAAGAGTGCCCTGGGGGGCTGGGGGTGGTCCTGACGTAGTTTCCTGCCCCATCTCTGGGAGCCCTCCTGTCTGGCAGGTATTTCTCTGGAGGCTGCAAACAGGGAGCAGGGACTTCGGCTGATGACTTCCTGAGCTGCAGGCCCCAGGGAGGACCCTGACCCCAAGAGGGGTGATGGACTGACACAAGGCTGTCCAATGCTGCCAGGAAGCCAGGGTCACTGAGCTGCAGGGGTTGGTGGGGCATAGAGATGTTGGTCTGCAGGGACCTTAGCTCGGTTCAGATGACAGCTCACCCAAAGCTCGGTCAGAGCAAGTGTGGGTGGGGTCGCAGTCTGCGGGATCCACCAATAGGGTTCCAGGCTGCGTGTCAGAGTCTGGGAAGGGGCAAGTGCGGGGCTGGGGGAAGCGAGCACTTTCAGGGGGCCAGCCAGACTGCAGGAGGAGGGTGGTGGGCTCTGGCAGGCAGCAGGATGGCCCCCACATCCATGAGCGGCCTCTGCACTTGAGCTCTTCTCACCCCTGGGTCTGAACAAAGGTCCTGGCAGTGGAGGGGGTGTGCAGGGGGTGAGGGCCAGTGCCTGCCCAGCCATTTCCTTCCCATCCCTGGCCCGGCTTCCTCCCAGGAGCCCCTCCAGGGCAGGTGGAGCTTCCTCCCACTGAGGTGGGGCTGCCAGGCAGGCCCCCCCAGAACGCTCAGCTCACCACATCTGCAGAGGGACCTTCCCCCGGGAACCGCAGGGCTCCAGAACCTAGCATCTGATGCAGCCTCTTCCCCTTCCTAAGCACGCCCAACACTGGGTGGCCCTTCACCCACACATGAGCGCCTACAGACCCTTCAAGGTCAGGGCCTGATCTGCCACAGGACTCCCCGAAGGTCTCCCTGTTTGCTCCACGGTTGTTCCGTGTCCCCCCGACCCGGGCCCCTGGACCACCATCCTGGATGCCTCCGTCGGGTTCCACCTGGACCACCTGGCCCGGAGCAGAGTGTGTATTCCGGGGCTGGCCAGTCCCGAAACGGAGGAGTGGAGAGCCCCCTACAGCTCCAAGCACACCAGTATCCCACTCAGGGTGGACACTGGCTGCCCCCACGCTCCCCACTGCCTCCCCTCTCCAGCAGACCCCCCTTCACGCCCCCTCCTGCTCCGCACTCGGCCTGTAGGTTCTGCCCCAAGGAGCCCCATCCTCACAGAGTTCTGGGGCCGGCGAAATGCACATACAGAACGTGTCTGCACGCTCCCCCATCTCACCCTCGCTCACACACACACCAGCCCCCTCCCTCCAGGCCCAGGGCGTGTTGCACCCCCAGTACACGGGTACTCAGCAGAGGCAGGATGGACTGGGGAGGCTGCTGGGCCAGCACCCGGTCTCCTCTGCAGCCCTTCTCTGCTTCCAGAACGTGAGGGTTCTCCTGCCACAGGAGCCAGGGCTGGGGACGGAGTCATGGGGCTCCTGGGGCTGCCGTGGCAGGGAGCCCGGGAGCTCTGGGTGTGGGGAGAGGGCTGGGACCACGGAGTTCTTTGACCCTGCAGACCTGCCCGGGCCCTGCTACTGCCACGCAGGGTGACTCCACCCCTCCCCAAACCCTGAACTCCTGCCACCCTGCCACCGTCTCACCTCCTGGGCACCCCCTGAAGCCCACCCTGTACAGACCCCATGCCCCACACCAGTCTGGCGCCCTGCCCGGGGCTGCCCGCCCGCTCCCCACTCCTGCCTGGGCCGCCCAGACAACTCACTCACGACATCTGTGGCACACTGGGGGCCGCTCCCGGACAACAGGGGTCTGGTCTGCTCCTGGTGACCCTTGGGGCCCAGACCTGAGGACCTGGGGTCTAGCAGGCACCCACAAGCATTTATGGGAAGGAGCCCCAGGCCGGGTCAGGAGCGGTGTGCTCGGCACGCAGGTGTACCCACCCCAGTGCGTCTGCCCATGTGTGCAGAGTAGGCCTCCCCAGCCTCCCACCGGGCCTGAACTGTCGGAGGCCCAGCCTCTGGACACACTGCAGCTGCCTGGCTGGCGTGGGCTGGCCAAACCGGCACAGCCTGAGGAGCCCCAGCTGCTGGGGAAGGTCCCCGGTGCACCCCCTTCCCGTCCCTTCCGGCTCACCAGCTGGCCTGAGCAGCCCCTGGGGCCCCACCTCCCCCACCATCCATTTTGTCCCCTGAGAATGGAGGGTGGCCCAGCCAGGCCCGGTACCTGGTGTCCCCGCGTGCCTCTACTGAGCCCGAGACCCCAGGCCTACAGAGAGGGTGCGTGACGCTCGTCCCCACATGGCTGCCCACATCTGGTCCCCTGGGCAGTACCCTACCTTTTCCAGGCCAGGAAATAGGAGTCCCTGAGCCCTTCCACCTGCCAGCCGGCTGGACACTGTCCCTCCCAGGGTGTGCGCCTGGCCAAGTCCTGGGCCTGACCCAGGGCCACCTCTCACCACCAAGCACAATGAGGGGGGAGGGCCTTCAAGGGCTCCATTGTTCCCCCCAAGGCCTGGGGTCTGAATTCCCGATTGTCCCTGGGGCTGGACAGGGCCCAGAGAGGGAAGGGGCCTCCCCTACTCGCCCCCCCCCCCCTCTGCACATCAGTCTGGCCCCGCCTCACCTGCCTTCAGGCCTGGGGATGAGGGGGGGGTGCCCCATAACCCCCTGCATCCAGACCAGGCTCCCACGTACTCTCCTTCATGCATCTGGGCTTTGGGACAATGCCCAGCCCGCCTGTCTACTTCTGCCTGGGTCCCACCACAGGAGCATGGCCTGGGCACGGACCGGGGCTGAGGATAGCAGCGTTCCCACCCTCCACAGCAGCCCAGGCTTGAGTGTCCTCCCTGGAACACAGGGACCGGAGTGGGCTCAGTGGACCAGGCGCAAGGTGGAGGACAACATTCGGCATGATGCAGGGGTTCAGCCTCCCTCCTGTCCCTCAGCCACCACAGCCCAGCACAGGGACTGTGAGGAGAGGGGGCTCCAGCAGCATGAGCTCCGGGTCCTTCTGCCCATGCACAGCCTCACGGCACCTCCACAAGGCAGTGGGAGAGGCAGCTGGTCCGGAGCAGGCCCATCTGCCCTGCCAGGGTCCCCGCCCAGCCAGCAGCCGAGGGTCTCCCCGATGTGAAGATGGGGCAAAGAGAGCCCCAGGGAAGTAGTGCACAGGGGGTCTGGGGGTGGCTGGAGTAGCAGATGCCAGGCAGGACACGCTGGCCAGTTAGGGATGGGGCTGCCAGGACTGGGGGTCCACTGTGGAGGTGTGCATGGCCTGTCCCCAACCCCCTGGCCCAGGACAGGACTCCATGGGCTCATGCACACTGTTACCCAGCAGTTCTTTATTAGGACACTGGCCCAGCTCCCATGGCAGAGGGGGGAAGGGGAGGCCAGGGTCCTCCAGCTGCAGCAGTCTGGGCACTAGCCGAGGCAAGCGGAGTCCCCACCAGGGAGGACACAGCTGGCAGTCCTTCTCAGGACTGGCTGGTCCTTCGAGCCTTCTTGATTTCCTGCCGTGGAGAGAGAAGGAGGGTCTCACCCAGGGTCCGGGGGATGGGCCACGTGGCCTGTCCCACTGAGGTTCCCCGTGTGCAAGACAGGTTTGAGTCCCGCCCCCTGCGGAGCCCACCTCGGCCAGCGCCTCCTCCAGGGCCCGATAGGCCATATCCAGGTTGTCGTTGATGATGACCAAGTCAAACAGGCCCTGCTCCTTGCCTGGGGTGGGGGGACAGGGTCAGTGCAGGCTCCGGCGGTCCTCCACGGGGACCCTGCTGCTGGATGACCCGTGGTGGCTGAGGAGATGGGGGGGGGGACACCCGGCGGCCAGGGCCCACACTCACTGCTCTCCATGTCAACCCGAGCAGCGGCCAGCCGCTTGGCCAGGCTCTCCTCCGTCTCCGTGTTGCGCTGCCGCAGCCGCTGCTCCTAAGACATGCAGGAGGGTCAGCTCCTCTGGGGTCACCCTGCACACCCCCGCCCCCAGGCCCCTCCACCTCCTGCCCCTGGGCGCCCCCCGCAGCCTCACCCCGCCCCCACCAGGATGTCTAGCGAGGGCGGCTGCACCCCTGCCCCCGGCTGCCCCCTCGGCTGCGGTCCAGTGCCCTCACCAGTACTTCCAGCGAGGGCGGCTGCACAAAGATGTAGATGGGCCGCAGGTCCGTCTTCTTGATGTTACGCACGCCCTGCAGGTCCACGTCCAGCACACAGATGCGGTTCATGGCCTGCACGGCCCGCACAGCGGCTTTGCTGGAGGACAGAGGGGGCAGGGACCGCTCAGGAGGGCTTCCTGGGTCCAGCAGCCCCCCAAGGCCTCAAAGGGCCTCTGCAGGACCATCACTGCCAGTGCCCTGGGCTCCTGCCTCCCCCACTGCCCTGCACTGGGCGTGGGCCTGGCCGGGGGTGACTGCAGGAACCTACCCTAACCCCAGCATCGCCTTCACCTTCCTGGAAGCATCTGCGTGCTGGGCCCTCTGCTGGGCTGAGGGTGGCTGTGGTTAGCGGCACAAGGGCCCTGGCTGTCACTGCACACCTGCCCAACAGCCCCACTGACCCCTCTGGGGGCCCCCTGTCCCGCCCAGCTATAGCTAGGGCCTAAAGTGGAGCAAGATGGGTCTCGTGGGGCTCTGCTTCACCCTTGCTGGGAGGCTCAGTGACAGGCTGCACAGAGGCATGCCTGGGCCCACCTGCCCGCGACACTGCTCTGCGCCTCTCAACCAGGTAGGAGGAGCTGGCAAAGACCGTCTGGACTGGGGGGCGGGGAGGGGAAGGAAGCGGAGGTCAGGGCACTCCCACACCAGCCTAGTGGCTGCAGAAAGGCAGGCTACAGTACAGCCTGGGCACCTAGGAGACCAGATTCCCCGAGTCCTTGCTGCATACCAGTCCCAAGGGGCCTGCGGTTCCCACAATGGCCTGGCCAGGTGGACACAGGTGGCCAGAAGGAGGCAACCTGGGGAGCCCCAACAGCTACCCCATCTCGATTCCTGGCACGGTGGGTACCTTCCTCTAACTGCCCAGAGAACCGACACAGGACCCCTGCCTAGGTCAAGCCAATGGAGAGCCCCTGGGAGGGAGGGAAGGTGCCCAGGGTGGCCCACCTAGTCCCATACAGGTTCCCCGAGAACTCGGCGTGCTCAATGAAGTCACCCGCGGCGATGTCCTGCTGCATCACCTCCCTGGTCACGAAGTAGTAATCTGCAAGGAGGGGCCATCTGAGGCGTGCCCACAGCCAAAGCGCTAGGGCGCTTGGGGACCAGGCACAGCCAGAGCTGGCTTCCCTGTGGACCTGTCTGCCCACCGAGCAGGGAACACACGTACAGACGGTACTTTCTCACACCATCCCTGCTGTGCGAGCCGGGGAAACCACAGGATTCCCAGGGGGCGGCCACAGGGGGCCTGGAGACTGCTGGCCTCCACGGAGGAGGCTGGGGGGGAACTTCCCCGGTCCTACTGAAACCACAGAAGATGCCTGTGAAACACAGAGCACACCTGTGATGCAAGGTCAACCACACACACTCGCACAGAGAGCAGCACACGTGTCAGGAGAGATGCCCTGCGGCCACCTCAGCCATCTCTCAGAGAGCCAGCACGCTGCCTGTCACCCAAACCTGCCCTCCTTGCCACAGGCGCACACATACCAAGGGCCCAGCTCACCTTTGCCATTCTCTTCTCCAGGCCGCGGGTCCCTCGTGGTGTCTAAGAACAAGCACTTGGGATCAATGGGGGACACTCGGAGCCCCACACCCCATCCACGGCCTCACCCGCAGGTCTCGGCTCAGCCCCTGTGTGCGCGTGTGCATGTGCATGTGAGCGTGTGGGGCTGCAGGTCAGGGTCCGCCGTGTGGGGACCGTCCCCGTGTGTGTGTGTGTGTCTGTGTGTGTGCACATGTGTGTGGGGCTGCAGGTCAGGGTCCTCCGTGTGGGGCCCGTCCCCGTGTGTGTGTGTCTGTGTGTGTGCACGTGTGTGTGGGGCTGCAGGTCAGGGTCCGCTGTGTGGGGACCGTCCCCGTTTGTGTGTGTGTGTGTGCACGTGTGTGGGCTGCAGGTCAGGGTCTGCCGTGTGGGGCCCGTCCCCGTGTGTGTGTGTGTGTGTGTGTGCACGTGTGTGGGCTGCAGGTCAGGGTCTGCCGTGTGGGGCCCGTCCCCGTGTGTGTCTGTGTGTGTGCACGTGTGTGTGGGGCTGCAGGTCAGGGTCCGCTGTGTGGGGACCGTCCCCGTTTGTGTGTGTGTCTCTGTGTGTGTGCACGTGTGTGTGGGGCTGCAGGTCAGGGTCCGCTGTGTGGGGACCGTCCCCGTGTGTGTGTGTGTGTCTGTGTGTGTGCACGTGTGTGTGGGGCTGCAGGTCAGGGTCCACCGTGTGGGGCCCGTCCCCGTGTGTGTGTGTGTGTGTGTGTGTGTGCACGTGTGTGTGGGGCTGCAGGTCAGGGTCCGCCGTGTGGGGACCGTCCCCGTGTGTGTGTGTGTGTGTCTGTGTGTGTGCACGTGTGTGTGGGGCTGCAGGTCAGGGTCTGCCGTGTGGGGATTGTCCCCGTGTGTGTGTGTGTGTGTCTGTGTGTGTGCACGTGTGTGTGGGGCTGCAGGTCAGGGTCCGCCGTGTGGGGCCCGTCCCCGTGTGTGTGTGTGTGTCTGTGTGTGTGCACGTGTGTGTGGGGCTGCAGGTCAGGGTCCGCCATGTGGGGACCGTCCCCGTGTGTGTGTGTGTGTGCACGTGTGTGGGCTGCAGGTCAGGGTCTGCCGTGTGGGGACCGCCGTGTGTGTGTGTGTGTGTGTGTGTGTGCACGCGCGTGTGTGGGGCCATAGGTAAGGGTCCGCGGTGTGGGGACCATCCCGGTGTGTGTGCGCACATGTGGGTCAGCGGGTGCCCGGCCCCTCCCAGCATGGCTGAACCTCTCGTCACCCCCTCCCCAGCCAGGGCTCACGGGACACGCTGAAGCCAAAGACGCTGCCATGTTCCTGCAGGAGTCTCTTGAGCAGGGTGCTCTTCCCAGCCCCTGACGGTCCACTCAGGACAACAGGCCTTGGTCCCGACATCCCTGTGGGCGAGGGAGACAGACATCAGCGAGGCCCGAGGGACATGTCCCACCCTGTGTGGGCGGAGCTGGGGGCACTAGACTTAGAACCCAGCTCAAAGCCTGACTGTGCCCCCCGCAGGGGCGGCTAGCTGGCATCACATACAACAGGCACAAACGTGGGGCTTCCCTAGCCGTCCACTCCTGGACTTCAGCTCCTGGCACCACGTCCAAGACGGCCTACATCAAAGCAGCAGAGCGCATGGCCTATTCTCACCACTGCCATCGGGACGTGGGGGCTGACCCCACAGGACCACAGCTTCCTCACCCCTCTGATACGTGGGCCCCGGGAAGCCAGCAGCGGACAGCTTGAAGCACAGGGCTCAGACACCTGCCCCCAGGAGGAGAGGGACCTCCAGAAGACACCGGTCCTGCCAGCTTGCGCCCACCCGACCACCCTGGCACGCCCGGCACAACCCACCTCCCGGTGGTGGGATGCAGCCTCTGTGATCAGTCTGGGCTTGCTCTGGAAGTGCTGGGAGGGGTGGTAATCCCAGCCTGCTCCCCGCCCTCTGAGCACTAAATCCCTCCCCAAGGCAGCCAGCCCCGCCCACCAAGGACAGACAGAAAAGGCTGCTCCTGGCCCTGCCACCTACCCAGCCACGTGGCGTGACATGTGAGGAGGGCCAGGCATAGACCGTGGAGGCTAGGGTGCACCCCGCCACACAGGGAGACCCGGGAGGACGTGTGGGGAGCTGGAGCCGATCCCTCCAGGGCTGGCCCCTGCAGGGTTCCATCTGGGGGCCCCCAGGGGGCCGGCAGACTCCCTGGAGCTGCCCTGTGTCCCAGCCCGGGGCCACTTGCTCTCCTAATCCTCGATGTAGGCCAACACAGTAATCTGGCTAAAGCACAGCTATTCTGAGACCACCACGCCATGGGTACATGCCCTGGAAGGACTGGAAACAGGCGGCAACCCAGGAGAGGAGCTGGTCACCACGTGCTGAGTGTCACCTCCAGCAACCCCTGTGCCAGGTGACCAGTTCAAGGACACATCTTCCGACCTAGCAACAGACCCTCCGTGCTGTGCCCTGGCTTTCCCGCCCATAGGCACAGGCCCGCTGCTGCCATCCCTTGCTTGGCAGGATCACCCTGGGTCTGTCTGACTTCCTAGGTGCTGCAACAGGGATGGGGAGAGCAGAGCGGGGGTGGACGGCAGGGTGCAGGACGGCACAGAGGGGGCTGAGGTCTGTCCACAACATGCCTGGCCTTGGCCTGCATGGTGCCGAGCAGGTCTCCCTGGAACCCTGCAGGGTGTTGGTGCTGCAGGAACTCGAGTTCCTCTGGGCCCTTGGGACCCGACTTGGAGTGCCCACCTCCAGAGACAGAAGGACGAAAGGAATTCTCCATCAAGGACTGCATGAAGAGGTGCCCCTGCCCCTGGATGTCCCTGCAGGCACTTCCTGGGGGGCCAGGGGCACCCCCACATGCCCATGAGCACCTTGGAGCCCCCAACTATGAACTTCCCAGAGGTTCCTGCCCTGTGCCCCATGCCTGCGGGCAGGGCCAGATCTCTGTCAGGTCCAACACGTGGAGACGGCAAACCTACCAGAAAAGACATGTCTTCAGCAAAGGCTGCACGCCGCACACAGAAGTCCGGGGGCCCTACACCCTCACAGGGCGGGCCACACAGGTGTGACCCAGCACCTCTGGTCCAAATGCTGGTTTCCATCCCGCCCTCCGTCCTTCCTGTTCCAGGAGGATCTGTACCACAGAGCCCTGCCCTCCCAGGCCCACCACCCACCGCAGTGAGCAGCAGGTACAGGGACACACTCGGGATTGGCTGAGGGCACAAGCTCGCTTCCCGCCTGGCTCTGAGCCAATGCCTCACCCTCCCAGCCTTCTCCCACAGGCCGTCCTCCCAGGACACAGACCTCCCCAGTGCTGGGTGTCCCCCTCCCCCCGCCCTCCCTTGAGGCCTACACCACTGATAATGTGGGGTAGGGAACACCTGCTGGCACTGATACCTTGCAGGGGTGGGGTTTGGTCATCTTGGGCCCTGCCACAGGCATGAAGTCCTTCCTCATGTGGTGCCCACAGAGCCCAAGGCTGGCTCAGCTGGACAGGCTCACACAGATCATACCAGGGCAGCCTGGTCTTGTGTCCAGTGGCCATGGTGGCATGTCCTGACCAAACCCACCTTTGACAGGAGCACACCCAACATGGGCTGGAGCTCCAGGCCTCCAAGCTCCGGCAATGCGCAGCTGTGCCCTCTCCTAAAACACAACACCCAAGTGGAACTGGGCCAAAGACACTGGTCGTGTCTGTCCCCCAAACAGGCCATGTGGGGGACACGTCCTAGCTACGCAACCTTTTGGGAACAAAGGAGCCGACATCTTCTCACTTCCTCTCCCCAGTGGTGCAAGGCCCATCCTTCCTTGAGAGGAAGCCAGGCCCTCTGAAACTGTGGACAACTCCAGGGCGGGGGGAGTGGGGGGCAGGGGCGTAAGAACTCTCGAGCAAGAAGGAGCCCAGGCCCTCCGAGGGGGACCAGCCTTGCTCTCACACAGGGGAAACCGAGCCCCAGCACAGGCAGGGCCAGGGAGGGACCTGGAGCCAAAGTCCAGAGGCATTCGCCCCCACACCAGTGCTCCCAGGAGCTCACCCTCACGACGGCACCCTTCCTCTTGGACACAGCGGGGGGTGGGGTGGGGGTGGGGGTCATCCACTTCCACTCCCAATCACACCACAATGCTCCCTTCCTTCCTGCTCCTCTTCAAGCCGTCTGCACACGTTTCTCAGCTACATCCAATGTACGGCAAAAACAGAAAGTAACAGTTTAGACTTCTTTTCAAAACTGAAAAAACAAAGTTTGGGTGTGGTCAAAAAGAAACAGACGGTATGTTCACCCTCGGAAGTCCCAGTAGCCAGTGTCCATGAACTGCTGATGCCACTCGTTCCAGCCAAAGATCGAGGGTTTGGTCAACGTGTTCCCAGGATTGAAACGAAAGCACAAAGTGCACCTGTGCCAGGTGTGGCAGCGACCTGGGCTGTGAGGGGCCTGCTGCGTACAGTGGTGAGTGACTGTTCGGCTGAGGGGAGGCCAGAGGAAACCACACACATCCCCAGGCCCTGCTGAGTCTTTCATGACCCGTTGGGGTCCGGGAGGTCTCCATGTGACAGAAGACTCCAGGAAAGTCCACGCTGGGCAGACATGCTGCCCAGGAGCCCTCACAGGGGACTCACGGGACGGCCATCTCAGCCTCTTTCCTCCCATCCCTGCAGCCCCATGCTGGCCACGAACACCTCAGCTCCCACCCTCCTCTTCACCACAGAGGAGAAGGACCAATGACAGCAGATGAAATGACACCAGCCCTGGATGAACTAAGTGCTCTCCCTCTCAATGCTCCCCAAACAACGTCCAATTACATCAGAACGCTGGTGTCCAGCAGCCCAGACTGACGTCTCTGCTCCTGAAGGAAGCCAGAGAGGCCAGCCGCCAACACCCTTCTGTGGGGCGAGAACCTCTACATCCGTAGGGCCAGGCAGCGCTGGACAGTGGGGCAGGCCAGGACCCCGCAGCCATCCCGGGGACGGGAGGGGGCCCCTTCGGACGGGGAGAGCTGGGAGGACCCCGCTAGGCCTGCCCTCTGGCTGGGGACTGAAACCCACAGAAGAGCTGCACCAGCAGGACGGTTTCCCTGCTCTCGTCTCCGCTTCCCTCCGTGAGCTCAGGGAACACACCGCGTGTGTCCAGAGGCCTCACGCGCTGCTCAGGGGTGGTCAGAACCCGCATCTCCCGGAGCTTCCGGGCGTGCGGTGCCTGCGGCCCGCCTGGGGGAGCGCTGTCAGGTTGCTCCCCCTCTCCGGCCCTCCACACCCTGCAGGCTCCACAACGGCATCCAGCGTGCAGTCGTCCGGCACGCGAACCTGCGCAGAATTCCCAGGGACATCTAGAGGACTCACACGGGGGACGCGGCTTGTAATCACCCAAGCAATAAGCACGAGCGCCGCAGACCCCACTCCGGGACGCAGACACGCACACGCACCCAGGCCGGCCCTGTCCACGACAGAACGCAAGGCCCCGCTCCCACAGCCAGCCACGCCGCCGGCGGGCCCCGGACGGCGCTCCGGGAGCACCGGGGCTGCGAGGGGCACGACCCCCAGGCCCGGAGCCCCGACCTCTGCCCGCCCGCGCTGCGTCTGCCCCGGGAGGCCCCGCCACTCACCGTCTGAGGGGACCCGGCCCAAGGCGGCCGCCGCCAGCCCGGCCAGCGGGCGTCGCAGCATGAGGGCCGCCGCCGCCGCCGCGCCACCGCCCGCGGGGCTACGTCACTGCGCCGCGCCCGCCCGCCGCCGCCCGCGGAAGAGTACGTCATGGACCCGCGCCGGCCCGCCTCAGTCCGAAGGGGTGCGCGTCATAGCACGGCGCCGGCGTCGCCCCTGCCCTCAGGCTTGTCATCAACGCCGCGCGACGCAGCGCTCGCGGATGACGTCACGGCGGTGCAGCTGGAGGACGGGGCGCTCGGTCCGCCGTGACCGTGTGTGCTGCCCGGGTCCCTTCCCCTCCCGTCTGGCCAGCGGCGGCCGGGACGCTGACACTCGACGGTGTTCCGGAGCTCAGGCAGGGCGGCAGGTGGGTGCGGGAAGGCGCGGCGTCGCGGGGTGTCAAGGGCTCTCCCCGACCGGTGGGCCGGGCCCTGCGGTCAGCCGCCGGCCCTCGAGGGCGACAGGATGGGGCGCATCCACTTGCTTGTCTCCCAGCCTCTCATTTTCCCGCGGGATCGCTTCCGCAGGGGGAGGGAGGCCGGCGGATGCCCTGCCCACGCAGACGAGGGACCCTGGCCGGGAGGGTTCTCTTCCTGGGGTACACATGTCCGACGTCTTAGGCAGGTGTTCGTCTTTCAGCGTCCTGGCTCGTCACCGCGCAGACATCAGCGCAGACGCTTTCCGGGGGTCAGCGCTTAGTAACGGTAGCCCCGGGTCTCGGCTCTCCTGCCATCCCGACATTCCTATACGTTGTGGGAAATAGGTGGCCTTGGGAAGCCTCCGCAAGCCTCCGCCGTTTACGTTACGCTCTGTATTAGAGCGGCTTCACCGACCCCGTAACCCGGTAGAAAGGATCTAAGCCCGGCCACAGGCTTACTGATGCAGAGGCTTGGGCGTCCGGCGCTCAGAAACCTATGCCACGTCGGGGCCGACAGCCTGACAGGGTACCGGGAGGGACTGGCAGAGACCTGGTGACGACTCCCCTGTTGGAGACGCACTTGGGTCTGTGGCTTTTCCTGGCTGGATTCGATGAAGGTCAGTTAGGTGGGAAGTCCTGTCTTTTTAAAAGATGTCTTATTTTCTTGCCCAGCAGGCACACACCAGGCCAGTGGCTGACCTCGAGCCTTCACGTCGAAGGGGCCCTCACGAGGAATGGCCACCTTGGGCAGGCTGCTTGGGTAAGCAGGGGCTTCCGGGCCCCCGGGGACTCCTGTCATGGGGCCATCTAAGGGGAACCTAGCCAGTGTGTTTATCTGGAGGACAGGTACAAGCAGGTGCGGATGAATGCTATGACAGGTGTCGAGGGAGGAATGGAAGCGGCTTGTGAGTACTTAGCACCAACACATGATGGTGGTGATGTTCCTATTCAGATCCTGCAGCCCAGCCCGGCTCTGGGTCCTTGGAGAAGGCCATCCCTTCCAGCTCTTCCCCCTGGAACTGCCCCCTTCCTGCCCTTCCCCTCACCCCCTGGTCTCCCTGAGATGAGAAGTATGGTGTGATCAGTGTTGCCAGAGAAGCAAAGCAGAGCTGGCTTCTAATGGGTTCTGTGGAATCTGGGAGAGAGGGATGGGGCACCTGAAGCTGTGGGTCAGTGTGAAACTAGGCAAGGGACTCTGGTACAATGTTCCCTGCAGGGCCCTTGTCCTAAGAAGGTTCATGTTAGAACCACTGTAATGGTGAGGGAGCATCCACTGTCTTCTCAAGGGTCACTTCCAGCCCCATCCCGCCAACCCATGGTTCTCAGGGGTGGCCTTGTCCTGGGCTCCCTGGCACTGCTCCTACCCTGCCTGCCTGACTGCAGGCTCTCCTGGAGCCAGAGCTTACCACACGACTCCTCTCTGCCATCTCCATGACTCTAAGGGCAGGGACTGGGGTCTTTTGTCAAAGTTGACTGAGGGCCTGGTTCAGTCTCTGGGACTTCCCAGCAAACAGTTTGTGTTCTTGCCACCAGGACAGCAAAGTCTAGTGGAGGAGACGCACCCTCATTCATCCTGAGGGGCTGCTGGGAAGTGCAGGGTGTTGTGGGAACACCCCCCAAGGCAGGTGCTGCTGGGCTGGGGCTGTGCTGTTGCAGGGCACTCAGCCAGGCTGCCTTGTGGACGGAGAGGTCCTGAGACATGGGGACTTGACGGGAGCCAAAGTGGGGACCAGGCGGGAGGCCATGGGGATGGTTTGGGCTGGATGCTGCTGCTTGCCTAGTGAGAGCCTTGGCAAAGGCATGTGGTGGGTGTCTGAAAGAACGCTTCTCCCCACAGCTCTGGGGAGTTCTGGAATTTTGCTGTGTGACAGCCTGAGGTCTGAATCCAAGTTTGCATGAAAGCTGGGCTGCAAGGGACACTGGGGGCCAGGGGGCGGGAGACCGCTGCCAGGTCATGCGACCTGGTAGATGGCGCACAAGGGGCTTCCTCTCGCCTTCTATCACCTCAGAGTACATGCCCTGCTGTGTACAGGAAGGCCAGGTGTTTGCCATGCTCAGAAGCCAGGTGGGCTGCAGGTGTCTTGGTCTGCTCCGGCTGCCCTAACAGAATGCCTCAGGTGGGGCGGCTCCTCTCTGCGGTTCTGGAGGCTATAAGTTTGAGGCCATGGTGCCAGCAGTGTTGGGTTCTGCTGAGGCCTGTCTTCCTGGCCCTGAGTCCCTCTTCTCTCTGTCTCTTACAAGGGCACCAGTCCCACCATGGGGGCCCTTGTGACCTCATGTAATCCTACTCACCTCCTAGAGGTCCCACGCCTGATGTCATCCCATGGATGTTAGGGCTTCGATGTGTGACTCTGGGGAAGACACAGAGGTCCAGGCCATGGAACTAGGTCTGTGTTCCTCTGGAAGTCTGTTTCCTGCCTGATCCTCACGTACAGTTCCTGAACTGTGCAGTGACAGCACCTTGAGCCCACTGGGGTCCCAGCTGCTGACCTCTGACTTCACTCATCTGAAAGCCTCCTGCACTTGCCCCAGCGATCTCTTCCATGGGGCAGGAGCTACTCTGACCCTGCTCTGCTCTGGTGTGCATCACCGTGTGCCCCCATAGGAGCTGGACGGCCTGGGCAGCGTGGGCCCTCCGGTCCCACCAGTGGCCACTGACCAGGGTGTGTGTGTGGTTCTGTGTCTGTCTGCAGCCTGATGTGGCAGCACGTGGTGACAGGGGCTACTCCGGTGCGTTACCACCTCCACACGTCCTCCTGGCAGGCCGACAGCAACAGGGCCTTGCTCACGCGTGTGCACCGACAAGCCTACGCACGCCTCTACCCCGTGCTCCTGGTCAAGCAGGACGGCTCCACCATCCACATCCGTTATCGGGAGCCACGACGCATGCTTGAGGTATGCCTCCCTCCCCAGCGCTCCCTGGGGTGCAGGTCCTGGTGGGCTGGCCTGTGGCAGCCACTCCTCCTGGGCCTTGTGTGCTCAGTAGCCATGGCAGCTTGAAGGGGGAGGGAGGGCGAGCCATGAACTGGGATTGCTGAATGAGGAGAGGGAGAAGGGAGAGTGGAGTTCCCTCCACTTGTCAGGACCAGAAAGCAGCTGTGTGTCTAATGAGTATCAGTGTTGGGGAAAACAAGCAGAAAATTTGCTTAGAGATTGAGAGCTTTGATGAGAGAGAGAGAACCTAGCAGAAGGTAAAAACTTTCCATGGCACAGTGGAGTTGAGGAGACATGAACAAGGCCCAGGACCCTCTGAGCAAGCTCTGTGCATGCCCTTCCCCAGATGCCTGTGGACCTGGACGCCC
This sequence comes from Ursus arctos, assembly GCF_023065955.2. Classification (NCBI taxonomy): domain Eukaryota; kingdom Metazoa; phylum Chordata; class Mammalia; order Carnivora; family Ursidae; genus Ursus; species Ursus arctos. The sequence continues at coordinate 2,642,943 of NW_026623067.1, read as the reverse complement.
TATCCCCAGAGGAGAGGAGGGCACGGTTCCGGAAACGCGAGACCCAGCTCCGAAAGAAAAAGGAGGAGAAGCCAGAGCTTGGTGACGACTTTGACTTGGAGCAGTACAAGCGGTTTTGGACAAAAAAGTGACCGTGCCTAGAAGCTGCCTTGGCCGGGGACGCCATGGGCAGGGAGGTGTGTCTTTAAATGGTGTGTTCACAAAGCTGTCTCCACGTCCGCTTTCCTTCTGGTGCGACCAGGCCAACCAGCTGGCCCAGTATTGGGTCAGGCTGTGGTGTTCGCACGAGGCCTGAAGGGCACGTGAGCCACCAGTGTGGGAGGAGAAAAGGGGGAGTGCAGAGCCAGCCCCCTTGGGCCCTGGGGCCCCCTCACCCCTGTCTCACCTTCAGCTTCAGGGTACTAGGGGCTCTCCTGGTGGAGCACAGCAGCCACGGGGATCGGATGGGAGGAGCAGAGTGTCTGGGAAGCCAGGACAGGCATACCCTGTCCCTCACAGGGGTTCTCTCAGCCGCACCCGGCCCACAACAGGAGGCGCCATCAGCCTCGTCATCCACTCCACTGGCTCGAGGCACATCGCAGCAACAACCAACCAGGCTTTCTAGGGTCAACTGCCATTTTTCTGCTCTGGGGGTGGGTTTCCCCCTGGCCAGGCTTCTACAAGACCAAAGGGGCAAGTCCCAGTCTCTGCAAGTGCAGCCAGCCTGGCCCAGGCCTGGGGCTGCCCCATGTCCTGTCCTGGGCTGTTGATCGTGGGCCCTGGCTATCAGGCTGTGTCTCAGAAACCTGAGGGCCTGCACTACAGCAATGGGCAGGACATGCAGGCGTGACTGAGGAGGAAGGTGGCTGTATCTGTGGCTCCCAGGGACGGGTGCTGGGCTCTCAGTCCCCACTGGTCCACCGAGCACACTGCCACCAGCCGGTTCCTGGGGAGAGGCCCAGGGCCTTGTCTGTGGTCGCTGTCCAAAACCAAGTTACTCATCACACTTGTGGAAGACGGCAAGGCACTTTTCTTGAAGGGGGGGGGGGTCACAGCAACGGACGCAGGGGTCTAGCAGCAGGGGACAGATGGAGCACAGCACGGACACGTGGGGACTGGTAGCCACAAGGCAGGGTGGGTGTTGGTGATAGGAAATTACTAACATGGATCTTCCAGATAGGGGGTTTCTGGCAGAAGCCCCGTAATGGGGTTGTTCCTGAAAGCAGGCCTGGCAACCCCCCCAGCTCTGCATAGGAAAGTGCCACTCTACTGAGGGTGGGGGTCTGACGGAGTGTTCTTGCCATAACTGGGTGCTGTGGAGAGGGACGGGAGGCCCAAGGCCTGTCTGCAGAGCTCTGGGAGTCCGAGTGGTCTGGTGTAGATGAGAACCCCATCTGCACCTGGTCCTTCCAGGTCCCAGAGACTTGGTGTCCAGGGACCCCAATCTCTGGCCTCTGCAAGACCCCTCCCCCACCCATTTGGGGGACTTCAAACGCTGTCTATGCTGATGTCTCCCAGTGTCCAGGCCCCCCGAGGGGGCGGGGGCTGAAGGCAGGAAGGGCAGCAGGCTCTGAGCTCACCCTGCTTTGCCCACCACAGCCGCCCCCCATAGCGCCATGGCCACGGGCTCCTGCCGGAGGAGCGACACCCGTGGTCTTCCTGAGCTCTGTGGGGGGGGGGGGGGGCGCGCCTGTACTTGCCCACCTGCCCTCCCATGCTGGAGCCCCCTCGGGACAGCCCCGACCCAGGGGCCACGCGTGGGCGAGCCGAGGCTCCAAGACGACAGCGCTGCCGGCCGGGAGCCTCCTCACCCGCGCTCTCTCCGAGAGCCCGCCCCTCTCCGGGCACAGCCCTGACACAGGGCGCACACGCGGAACGCAACTTCGGGACCCTGCCCCTCGACCCCGGCGTCACCCACACAATGTGGGTGCTAGCGGGACCCTAAGGTCCCCCCTCCAACCAGTGCGCAAGGCGCGTTGATTGGACCCGGGGGAGGGGAGCTGTGAGCAATGCGCAGGCGCGTCGGGGCTCCTTGGGGCAGGGCGGGGCGTAGAGGCGCGAGGCTGTGACGCGGGAGATGGTGAGCGGTGCGCAAGCGCGCGCGGCTCTGCCGGGCCTGCGCGGGTGTGACGTCACGGCGCGCGACGCGGGAGCTGGTGCCGGTGCCGGCGCCGCCCGGGGCGGCGAGGCCAGGGCTTCGGAAGGCCGAAGGGCGGCGGACGGCCTGGCACCATGTTCGGCTCCAGCCGGGGCGGCGTGCGCGGCGGACAGGACCAGTTCAGCTGGGAGGATGTGAAGACCGACAAACAGAGAGAGAACTACCTGGGTCAGCGCGGCGCCCAGGCCCGAGGGTGGGGGGGGGGGTGGAACCAGGGGCGAGAGGGTCGCGGGTGAGAGGGAACAGGTGCGCGAGGTATCGCAGGTGCGGAGAACTGGGACGGGGGAGCTGCGGGCGCGCGGAACGAGGGGACGCGGGGTCCGCGGGTGCAGGGTATCGCAGGTTTGGACAACGGAGGCGCGAGAGCTACGGGTGCGGAAACGGGGGCGATGCGGCAGTCGCGTCGACCCCGCGGGCCGAGCACTGGGCGCTGCATCCCCGCAGGCAACTCGCTCATGGCCCCGGTGGGCCGCTGGCAGAAGGGCCGAGACCTCACCTGGTACGCCAAGGGCCGGGCGGACGGCGCGGGACTGAGCCGGGAGGAAGAGCTGGCGGCCGTGAGGCAGGCGGAGCAGGAGGCGCTCATGGCGGCGCTGTGAGTGCGCCCCGCGGGGTCGGGGGCGCGCTGGGTGGGGGGCGCGGCGGGGACGGAGGGGCAGGGGCCCGGGCGAGGCTGGCTGCTCCCTGAAGCTCGCACGCGGCCCCCGCAGAGGCTACAAGAACGTGAGGAAGCAGCCCACTGGCCTGAGCAAGGAGGTGAGGGGGCCCTTCCGGGGGGTGGGGGGCGAGGCGGGTGGATAGAGCGGCTGCGAGCGCCCGCGTGCCCTCCGCACAGGACTTTGTGGAGGTGTGTAAGCGGGAAGGAGGGGACCACGAGGAGAAGGGAGTGCACCGGCTGCTGGGCCTGGGGAGCTCCAGGTGCGTGGCGAGGGGGTGGATGGTGCCCGTTCCGCGCGTGGAAGCAGCACCCGGCAAGGGAGGAGACCCGGGGCGTTCTCATCGTGGTCTCGCCTGCCTTCCTGCAGCGGCTCCGCAGGTCGATTGGCGTTGTCCCGAGAAGACAAGGAGGCCGCCAAGCTGGGCCTGTCGGTGTTCACGGTAACTGCCCTAATGCGCTGGGATCCTGGTGCGTTTTCCCTTGAGGGGACCCTCCCAGCTTCCTGGCCCTGCCCGTGGGCATCCCGGGGCACACCCCCACCCCCCAAGAGTGCCTTCCCTCCGCAGCACCATCGCGTGGAGAGCAGTCGGCCAGGCTCCTCTCCAGCGTCTGCCAGGAAGAAGCCTAAGTCAGAGGAGGAGAAGGCAGATCCCGGGTAAGGGCTGCCCACCCTCCGCCTCTCGGTGTACTGGCTGCCTCTTGGGTCAGTGCCATTCCCAGCTCCCACTCCTATTCCTTCAGGAGTGTGTCGCCCGTGACCACCTGCTGGGGTCCCTGGGGTGGGTGTGCTCAGATGGGACCACGTGCAGGGGGAGGGCAGGGTGCACCCCCACCCCCTGCTGTTCTGGTATCCTGGAGCAGATGGGCTGCAGGGGTTGCCAGCTGGCGGCAAGGGTGGGTGGAAGCCTGGAAGGGGCAGCGAGGCTGCACAGTGGGGCAGGTACCCCAGGCAGTTTCCTGCCACAAGGGGAAAGAATGCTGTATGTGCTGGTCACCAGCAGGTATGGCCAGTACATCATGAGACTCTCCCCACAGCCCCGAGAGCTACAGGAAAAGCAGGAAAGAGAAGAAAAAGAAGAAGAAGAAAAAGCACAAGAAAGAGAAGAAGAAAGACAAGGCACATAGGAGCAGGGTGGCCTCGCCGCTGCTCCCTCCTTCTGCTGGGTAGGTGTGCCTCTGCCTTAGGGTGGCCTGGTGGGAGGGGTAGGGCAGCCTCCCATGGATGGGGTGTCCCTGGTCTGCCCAGATCCGGGCATCGCAGGCACCACTCTGACTCCGACGACGACTCCTCATCCTGCTCTAAGAGGCGGCGCCGGCACCACAGTGACTGACAGGGCAACTTCCGGAGGGAGTCCCACCTGCCCAGGACGATGCACTGGCCTGGGAAGGCCCTGGACAGCTGCTTCTATTTTTCTTTAACTCACTCTTTGTACTTAAATAAACTTATTTTAAGGGGAAAGTTTTTCATACTCCAGGGAAGGTGGTGGCCACATGTTCCAGTACAACCAGCCCGAGACTGTGTTGGGAGGGGCACTTTCCCCGTGCTGGTGTCCTGCAGTCCCATGTGGGCCTGGCCTTGGCACTAACTTCCCATCACTGGGGACAAGCTGGACATTTAGATCACAGGCACAGACTTGTCCCTGGAGTGCCCCCCGCCCCGGGGACCTGCCTACTGGGTCCCTTCTGCCTCTCCTGGGTAGGGTGGGGCACCAGCTCCTTCCACCAGGCCTCCCACCATCTCTGTGGGGAGGTGTGCACAGAGCCGTTACACTAACCTCTTATAACCAGCTTGAGTGAGGACAAAACCCAGGCTGGATTCATAATTAAGACAATTCTGTCTTCACAACTCTGATCCTGGTTTTTCAACCTGTTAGTGAACATGAGCAATCTTGGGTGGAGGCCAGACTGGGCATGGCAGGAAGCCTCTGCTGGGTATCTCCAGCTGGCCAGCAGCCATACTGAGTTGCAGAGCAGGGGCAACAAGAAGGGCTCCAGGTTGGAGGGACGGCTTCTAAGGAGCAGGAAGGGGCCTGTGGCAACATGGACCTCGGCCAGGGGTTTTCTGCTGCTCGGTAATAGGTCACCTGGGGGTGTGTGTGGGTGCGCGCGCGCATGCATGCGCATGCTGCAGAGGGTGGATGTGGGGAAGAGCAGGCAGCCCACACACATGACCCCTAAAGCTGGCCCTGGGCACAGCCCATGGCCTGGCACTGCCAGGTTGGACCAGGACAGGCACTGGGCCACAGCTGCACCTATCACAGAAGGAATGGTCAGCTGCACGGTCTGGGTCCCTAGCTGGGGACCTTGTGTGTCCGGAGGCAAGCCATGGGTCACTGGCACCCAAGCACTGGAAAGCCATGAAATAGTTAAGAGATTTTATTCTAGTAGCTATAATTACAGTGCTTGTTTGTCGAAATGAAAACTGAAAACAAGTATACAAAACAGTTGATTACTAATCGTGTATTGAAAGCAGTAAGAGGTTCCACGACACCAAATAAACCAGTTCTGAGGATTTCCCCAAGATAAAGTTTAACAGCTCCAGCTTCTTCAGTGTTTATCAAAATACAAAAGAAAACAGTAGAGGTCGTCGTTTCGATGGCAAATCTGACCCTTGCAGGCTGAGGGAGTGAAAGCACATGTAGACGGGGGCTCCGGGGGCTGAGGCTCTAGGGTGACCGGCCCGCCCGCCCGCGCTCCTGCTGGTGAGACCCCAGGCAGCCCGGAGCAAGCCAGAGTGCCCACGCGGACCCAAGGGAAGGCCGGGGTCCCTCCAAGGGGTCCGTGAGCAGTGGCCGCAGCCCCCAGCCTGTCTCCTGGGCAGCTGTGTAAGCACAAGTACAAGCACAAACGCTAGGGGATGCGGGATGACCCGAGACAGAGCAAATCACAGGGACCCTATCGTGACCATGCAGAATGGACCGAGGCTGGTTGTGCCCCGCCTCACGTTCCCGATGGGCAACGGACCACGGGTGGACTACACTCTGGCCGCCGCTGCAGAACCGACACGGCACGTTTCTCCCTTCTGTGTCCAAGTCTTCTCCTTATCTTGTATTTGTAACTATTTTAAAAATGCACTGAGTTCGGGTTAAAAACCAACCACCAAAATGGATCTCAACACAGATCTAACGCCCAAGGAGGAGTGCCAGGCTGGTCAGACACAGCAACTCCTGGAGGCCCCGTGTGCCTAAAATCCCTTCTCAGTATTGAACTGTGGGTTGATTCTCTTTTTACAATAAAAAAAGCTGAGTAATATTGCATAGGAGTACCAGAAACTGCCTCGTTGGGAACAAAAACTATTTACATTAAATAAAAACCCGGCTGCAGGCTGCGTCTGCACATTTACAGCATGGTGAAGCACACTGTGACCGACCATGGAGACAGCTTCTGGCACTCACACCACATGAGAGTAAAGCAGGGTGAAAGGAGGGAGTGGGGGGAGGGGCACGGCTCACTTCTGGTTCCGGAGCTGATTGGACAGCCAGTCCAGTCCCTCATAGAGCCCATCCCCGCTGGTGGCACAGGTGGCCTGAATGTACCAGTTCCTGTGGCGCAGGGAGTGCAGCCCCAGCTTGTCCGTGATCTCTGCCGCGTTCATGGCGTTGGGGAGGTCCTGGTGGGAGAGGCCCAGTGGCTTCAGGTCAGCAGACTGCAAGGACCACCCCTACCCACCTGTGACCCCTGCGGACCCCCACCCCACCTTCCAACTGCCCGCACAGGGCAGCGGGGTCCCGCATGCGTGTGTACCTGCTTGTTGGCAAACACCAGCAGGACGGCATCCCTGAGCTCATCCTCCGCCAACATCCTCATGAGCTCCTCACGAGCCTCGTTCACACGCTCTCTGTCGTTGCTGTCAACCACGAAGATGAGACCTGCCGAGCCGTGGGTGTTAGGATAGGCGCCGAGGGCACCTCCAACCTCTCCTGCGGGCCACAGCCCCTCCACTCACCTTGTGTGTTCTGGAAGTAGTGGCGCCACAGAGGCCGGATCTTGTCCTGGCCGCCCACGTCCCACACGGTGAAGCTGATGTTCTTGTACTCCACAGTTTCCACGTTGAAGCCTGTGGGAGCATGGCCCAGGTGAGCCTTCCCCAGAGCCCCCCTGATCCCCGCCATCGCCCCACCCCCGCAGCCCACTCTCCTCACCTATGGTGGGAATGGTGGTCACGATCTCACCCAGCTTCAGTTTGTACAGGATGGTGGTCTTCCCCGCAGCATCCAGGCCCACCATGAGAATGCGCATTTCTTTTTTGCCAAAAAGGCCCTTGAAGAGGTTCGCGAAGATATTCCCCATGCTGTAGACAGGTGGGAGCAACACTGGCCAGAGAAACCTGTAGAGACAGCAGTCCCTGGGTCTCTGTGCTGCCACGGCCAGCAGCACAGGAGCAGCTTGGGGCGCTCCCTCCAGCTCCGGCAGATGGACAGGCCTGACTCCTAAAAGCTCATAGGCAGAAGCCGACAAAACCTGGTTCCCAAGCAGCAGAAACGGAGTCCTGCCCTTAGAAGGGAGCATCTGGGGATCTCAGGACAGGGTGACTGGAGTTGGAGGCTGCTGTCACCTAAGGAAGTGATGCCCACGTCTGCCCTACCTGCCCTGGGTGTGATGTGTGACACGTGACACGTGGAGAAGGAATGCCAAGCACCTCTAGAAATACCCATCCCACCAGGGACACAGGCCAGAGCCGACCTTCACCGCTGTGCTGAGAGCTTAGCACTCACCCACAGGCAGGACTTGGAGACAGACCACACCTGGCCTCTTGGGCAGCACGACAGCCATGAAGTCCGAGGGGGAGACTGTCAGGTGGGCACTTCCACCCCAGCGAGGAGGCAGCCCCTAGGCCGCATCAGGGTCCCCTCGTTCAGAGCACAAACCGGGGCCCAAGTCAGGTGGGTAGGAAGGCGCCGGCAGCCATGGCTACAGCGGAGGGGTGGGCCACCCACAGCTCCCCACCCCCACCCCCCAGGGCACAGGAGGTACTTTCATTCTCAACAGTTTCCTTTCCAAAGAGGCACTTGGGAGAAACAGTCACTTTCTCAAATGCAGACTGCCAAGGAATCTGGGTTTTCAGCACCTAGCAAAAGCCAAGCAGCAGGGCGTGGGGCAGCCTTCAGACACAGAGAACGGTCTGTGTGGACAGAAAGTCACAGCAGCGTGTTCTGGGTAGGCACAGACAGAGTGCTCCTGAGGCCGGGAAGGAGACTGGGAAGCAGCCCAGGAAGGAGACCTGCCACCTGCACCTGTCCCCAGGAGCGGTCAGGAGCTCCCCAGGCTCTGGAGCATGGACAAGATGCAGCCCCCCGCCCCCAGCCCTCAGCTCTGACGACAGGCTCAGGTGGTGTCTCTAGGTCCCCACTGCTTTTGGCCCTTATCACACAGGGTGAGCACACACACATTCCCGCTCCCCTCTGGTTTCAGCAGCCAACACGCCCTGGCCAGGTCAGTCTGCCTAGTCATTCCGACAGCGGCCAGTCAGCACTGTCCCCAAGTATCAAAAGACGCAGCATTCCTGTTTTACTTGGTGGCTTTCATGCTCCAGCAGCCCCAGGCATGCTCAGTGGAGGCCTTCATACTGGCTTCAGTGAACTTTTTTCCAGTAGTCAAAGATTTTAAGTCCTCTCTACGCCCAATGTGGGGCCTGAACTTACAACCCTGAGATCAAGAGTCGCACGCTCCACTGACTGAGCCAGCTGGGCACCCTGCTTCAGTGCATATTTGACACGTTTTATTCTTTTGGCTGTGAGCAATATTACCTATTCAAAAAATCAGAATTTAAAATAATCTTTACTGTAACATTTCCTTCTGCAGACAGCCAATTTTCCTAACACAGAGGAGGAAAAATTCTCTGGGGAACACACTCTTTCAATGTTAGTTCTGCCAAAATCACTAATGAAAAGATGCTCAACCCAAAAAGACAAAGAAAAAGGGGATGATGAGTTCTGAAGGCCAAGGGAGTGTGGGTGGGGTCTGACCTCATGTTCTTCCTCAGCTCTGCAGGGAAGGGACCTTCCTGGAGCCACAGACCGGGGCTCTGCTGCCCGCATCCAGGTGGGAGGACGTGGATGTGCACCATGCTGGACACAAGGACACAGGGTGCTGGACAGGCAGGATCACAACCCGGCAGACGTGCACATGTCACCTACAGGCCTCCCAGCCAGAACCTATGGCTGCTTGTATCTGGAGGACCCAGAAGAGCTGTGCCCTAGCTCCCTCTAAAAAACTGCCAATGGCGGGGGGAGCAAGACAGAAGACTATTTAAAAGGAAAAAATTAACAACTCCCCCAATCCACACACAGCCCCAGGCAACAAGGCAGGAATCTGGTGCCCACAAAACAAGGACAGGCTCATGGCCAACCTGACAACCAGAGTAAAACACACACACACACACACACACACACACGATTAAAAAGATGAAGAGCAATTTCAAATTTCAATTGTATTTAAGAATCGTAAAAGAGGGGGGTGGTGGTAAGCAGTCCCAGATGGCTCAGTCAAGGTTAAGCATCCAACTCTTGATTCGGCTTAGGTCTTGATCTCGAGTCCTGGGTTCGAACCCCATGTTGGGCTCCGAGCTGAGCATGGAGCCTGCTTAAGATTCTCTCTCTCCCTCCCCCTCTGCCCCTCTCACTCCTCCCCCCCTCAAAAAAGAGAGAGAGAGAAAAGAAAAAAGAACTGTAAAATGGGCCAAAGACCAGAACCTCCCCGAGTAAGATGTACACATGGCAAATGAGCACATGAAAAGATCTCCTCAGAGAAATACAAATGAGAACCTACTAGAAAGGCCCAACGCCACAACAGTGACGACACCACAGCTGGTGTGGACGTGGGGCAGCAGGACCTCCCATGCCTGGCTGGTGGGGTCACAGGACAGGACAGGCGCTCTCGAAGACAGCCTGAACTGAACACTCTGACACCCCAAAGGAGCTGAAGCTACGTCCACACCAAATCCTGCCTTACCCACAACTGCCAGAAGTCAGAAGCCCCCAAGCCGTCCTTCGGAAGGACAGTGCCTACATAGACTGTGGTCCACCCAGAGGACGAACAGTCTGCGCTGGAAAGAAGGACGCTCCCACACCACCCGACACAGGGGAACCCGCACTGTGTGTCACTGGGTGAAAGGTGTCCATCCGAGCAGGCTACTCGCCCTGTGATTCCAAGGACAGGGCGGCATTCTGGAGAAGGGGGGACTGTGGAGACAGGAGACAGAGCCCCTTGCTGGGTGCCGGCGGACTCGGGGGAGCACAGCGGGGCTCCGGGGCTGTGAAACCCCATCACTCTGTGTGACCCTGTGGGCACAGACACGCGTCCTTCCACACTCGTCCAAGTCCACAGCACGCACACACGGAGAGTGACCTCCCGCAGAAAGGAGGGGCTCCGGCTGATACAGCGTCAATGAGGGTCCATCGGCTGGTGGGGACGCTGACCTGAGGGCGGCTACGTGCCTACAGGAGCTCCCCATTCCTTCCCCTCCATTCTAGGGGAGCCAGAAACTGCTCCAAAGTCTTTGGGTTGAGGGGAGGACAGAAATTCTTAAACAAAATTAACATCTGACAGACAAACTCCAAAAAACAAAGAGCAAAGAAAATTATGGGAAAGAAATTCTTCAATGTTCCAGCTCAGGAGAATAGAAACCTCCAGACTGAGGGAGCCTGGGGTACAAACACTGAGAGAGACAAACTCTGAGGACACCAAGGGTCAGACTGCTTTATGAAGTGACAGGGCAGTGCTTCCAACCTGTAATTCTATACCCAGCCAAGGTAACGATTCAGGGGAGGGGCAAGACAAAGAAGGTCAGGTCAGACATGCACACCTTCCTTGCAAGGTAGCCACGGGTGAGGGAAGCAAAGGAGTACCCCAGCCCTCGGAAGGAAGGAGGCACGGAGGCAGAGTTCCAGAGAAGGGGAACACACTATGCGCATGGCTAAAACATGGGGCTTGGCAATCCTAAGGCAATTGGGAAAAACATCAGCTAGTCACCACCTGGCTCAATCACGATACGGTTGCTGTCATTGTTGGGTATCCAAGAAGCTGAGGTCAGACCTCTAGGCGTCAGGGGCGACCCTCACTGCCCCAAGCAGACAAACTGAGGAATGTTACCAGCACACTCATTTAGAAATACAGACCTCACAGAGGAGCCATGACAGGGGCTATCTCTGGGAGGCAGGAGGGGAGACTGCGACTTCTACTTGTTTTAGCGTTAACGTATCTCGTTCTTACAAATCGACACAAAATCCTAGGGACTAAGGGGTGAAAATGTCCTCTGTACTCTCCTCAACCCCCACGTGGGCAGCAGGACCATCTCGGTGTAAACCTGCCCATCAGCCTCCTCCTAATGTGCCCCTGCCAGCCCCCCAAAACCCCACTGGCCCACACACTGTCCCTGGCCCACTGGGCTATGCTGAGCGTTCATTACCAATGTGGTCCCTGTCCTGCCCACGTGCTTTTTCAACAGATCAAAACCCTAGAGCCCCGTGGGGATGAGCATGAAGTCTTGGGTTTCAGACACTACCACACACAGCAGCTGTTCTCTCCAACTACTCTAGAAACTCCTAGACCTCCCATGCACCTGGCCCAGGACCTAACACTACATCCGCTGCAGGAAGCCAGAGCCAACCCGTGGCCTCTCGGCACAGATTCTAATGTGCGGGACACTCAGCCAAGGTGCTATGTCACAAGTTCTGCCACCAGAATCCCTGGAGCTCAAGTCAACACCTGTCTCCCAGGTTAACTGTGATGACCCTCCACATCAGGGAGCCATGAAAACACGGACTTTCTCACAAGAGGGTCCTCCGGCCTGGGAGTCAGCACCAGCCCCACAGCCCTGTGGGAAGGGCCACTAACAACGGAAAGCAAAGAATGTGGTAACCTACGTTCTCCGATGCAAAGGTCTCTCTGGCTACAGGCCAAGGCCAACAATGGGGCCTCTCTAGGGAAGGCTGTCCAGCGAGATAAAAACGCAGCTTTATGAGTTTACACCCGTTCCACTCCAATCAATGAATACCACGTGACCAGTTAAGCCGCTGAGAAGCGAGTGGCGCTGTGACCTCTACCTGCACCCCTGGCGACCCCTCCAATGGGCCTGTGAGATTGCAGGACAAGCCAAGCCATGGGAGGTGGCTGACTCAACAGACTCTCTAGCAGCGATTACCGCCAGGACCCAAACTGCTGCAGTCACTAGCACGAAGAAACCACCAACCTGGAGTTGGACGTGGGAAACGAAAATGTGACCCAGAAAGGCCAAACCACAAGGGTCTGGGTTCCATGCTGTGCTGTACATGGGGAGTTCAGAGGGACGAATCCCCTACTCAAATGAAAAGCAGGGGGACATGTGAGCTTTTCCTCTTTCCGCCTTTGCAAAAGTCAAGTTCATCGGGCATGAGTTACATATAGAGAAAAGTGCAGCTCTGCAGTTCACACACTCAGTTTTGATATCTTTTTTTATTTTTTTTTTTTAAAGATTTTATTTATGTGACAGGGACAGCCAGCAGAGAGGGAACACAAGCAGGGGAGTGGGAGAGGAAGAAGCAGGCTCATAGCGGAGGAGCCTGATGTGGGACTCGATCCCGTAACGCCGGGATCACGCCCTGAGCCGAAGGCAGACGCTTAACGACTGCGCTACCCAGGCGCCCCTCAGTTTTGATATCTAATGTGAGAAAAATTAATGCAGAAAAGACTTTCCCAAGGAGCTGATACACATTAGGGACTATTTTTTAAAGGTTTCACGAGCAAGCAACTGCCTTCTCGCAGCCACCTCTGTGCAGACTGTCAGTCACTCCAAAGCCCAACCCATCCCTGACATGTGGAATTTAACGGTACGAGGAAGGGGTCCTCTACATTTGTTGGCGGATATGGTCACAAATAATGTGCGGCACACTGCTTTCTGCACACCAGCCTGGGCTTCCAGTGCACCGGCAGAACACAGCCCTGACCCATCCCCCCACCTACAAGCCCCACGTTCCATCCTGCTGGAAGGGCTCAGGCTCCTCCTGTGGGCAAGCAGCACATCACGTGTAGCCCCTATTTTGCAGAAATCAGTACATGCCAGACTAGTGATAGGCAGATACACCTCACAGCCCTAACACAATTGTGACAAAGACTGGAATCAACACACTCACAGGGGAGAATATTCAGCCTAGCACACTCAGCGGACGTGACTGACCTTTTTTCCCATCCAGTGTTATACACACAACAGACACATACCCTCTGAGTTCCAAGTATGCAACACAGTGACCCCTCGAGCAGGTGTATATTGTGAAATGGTCATCACGTCCCACAGCTACAGGGTATTTTCCTGTGAGAACTTCTGCACTCTCCTCTTAGGAATCTAACACACAATCCAGTCCTGTCAGCTATTCGCCAAGCTGTACCCTCTGTCTCAGGACAGCCTCTGGGCCACCGTCACCCACTTCCCCCACTCCCACTATGAACGGTCAGTAGGAAACAGAACAGCAGGCACACCACTGTAGAACTCCACCGTTCTGACCTGCACCTGCAGGCCGGTTCTGAGGAGTGGTCCACGGTGTTTTCCCATGCAGCGACCCCACACACCTAGCCCCGAGGAAGGAGAAAGAGCCCCAGACTGGGAAGGCCAGGACCCTAACAGTCTCTAACCACCCTCACTCTGCACACTGCCTCTGAGAGCTGGAGGAGGGGCGTTACCTGGTAGGTCTGACTCAGAAGGCACAACCAGTGAGATGCAATGTCGCGTCCTCTTTGCCAGCTTCAGATTCAGAGTTAAACGCCACAGCTAGAAGTGAGTTTCATTATCAGTGTAGCTCGTCTACAGAACACGCACATCCAAGAGCCACCAGCCACTAACAGAACAGGCACAGGCCAACAAGGCACAGGTGGGAACAGCCCGAATGCAATTAATCCTACTCACCACCAGCTACAAAAACCAAAGCCCTTAACTTTGAAATGATTTTTAACTTTTGAAATGATTTTCCTTGTAGCTTCCCCTTACTCAGTATTCAAGTTTTACATACTACTTTTTTAACTTAACTATCCTCAAAACAGCTCACTGAACTTGTGTTTTTATGAACTCTATAGATGGAAGCAAATAACCAGACAGGCTGTAGTGTGATATACACAACATGCACCAGAGGCCACAGAACACCGGTCACATGGCCTCCAACTGGAGAACAAGGCCGGATGACACACACGGTCTGTGCAGGACACGGAACATACATGCCACTCGGTCCCCAACTGCTCTGCCCGAAGATGAGATACACAAGCTGAGGCCTCGCCAGGATGCCGTGTCAGGAGCTTCCCTCAGCTGCGTGCACTTGTCCTGGTGCTATTTTCTCAGGCCTGATTGGTCCCTGGGCTCGAGGCCTTCCAGAAGACAGACATTTCTGGCCCCCACTCCTAATGTACCCTCACACGTAAGCCGCTCCACTCTGGCTTACATGTTAGGGGCACAGATACCTTCCCTCTGACCCAAATGCAGTCAAGTCTGAAGGACTCGTCACTGAAAAGAAACCAAAGACCAAAAAAGCAAACTTGCATCAACCACGACACTGAAATGCACAATAAATTAAACTGAAAATGGGAATTCACTACTGTGACCATAAGGCAAAGCAGCATCTGAGAAACCACGGGCAGCTCTAAACCACCCATCACCCCGAGAAGCATCCTACCACCAACTCTTACCAATCTGCACAGGGTTAGGGACTGGTCCTTTTCAAGCCGGCTACAACTGTAGCTCAACATCACCCAGAGGACCAGCAGTCTGGGATGGGTCAGGAGACCCCAAGACCCCACCCCAAAACCCCCAGTGCCTTCTCCATGAGGGCGCCCTCAAGCTGGGACGTCACCTTCCACAGGAACAGTCCTCTCTGCGCCACCCTTCTGGGTGCAACCTGGCCACACGGCGGGGCTGAAGGTCACCATGCTCACAAAAGGAGCAGCTGCACAAGAACAGCAGCGCCAGGCACGAAGGCTCCACAATGCAACGGGAGTGGAAGCCTGGCAGCACGTGCCCTCTGACCCCAGCTCCAGTCAGCACATTCTCAGAGGTGTCTTTCATAGCGGGGTCCCCACAAACGTGCTGAGGCTGCTGCACCTGCTCCTGTGCCTCCTCAGAGCGGCCACCGAAGCCCACCATGCAGGCACAGGGAGCAGGGCTCTGGGAGTGCCAACCACTCCTGCAAATCACCCAGAGCGGCCAGGAGGCCCCTGAAGCTCTCTCAGCACAGAGGCGTTGGGCAGGGGAGTAGGCCAATCCACACCCCTGGTTTCTGTCTTCCAGGGACCATTATGGAAAACAAAATTAAGAATTTGCAGCCCCACCTCTTTTTCTGGAGACAGCCTTCCTGAGGACATAGAAAAGCCAAGCCAGCAGAGGTTCAGAGCCTCTGCTCGATCCCCCAGCAGCTCTGCCCCCCTCCGGTGGCCTCATCAGGGCGGCCACCAGTGCCAGCTCAGAGCACTCACAGGCACAGGGGCTCAGGGCCTCTCTCCCGTGCTGGTCCTGTCCCAGAGGCCACTGTCCTCATGGGGACGTATCATGTCTGTCCACCTCTCCACGGCCTCTTCTTGCCTCTGGGCCATACGTGCGACCCTGGGCGGCCCTGGTGCTGGGGACTCCTGTTCACACGTCTGCCTGTGCCATCCTCTGCTTGAAGCCCCTCTATAGTCCCCATCCACCTCTCAGATGAAAGGCTGGGGTCAGCATCCTGCACACTCACATTCTAGTACCACTGCTCCAACAGGACACCCCCCTGCAGATTCCTCTCCTACTGTCCCCCCACAGACTGAACCCCCAAACATAACCTAGCAACCTTCTTCTAGTTCCTCAGGCCCAAACCCCAGAGACACCCACAACCTCTGTCCCCCTCATCCCCTAACCCGCCTGCTTCACCAGCAACTGCCTTCACCTCTCCCTCTGGAAGGCACAACCCCTCGAGTACCTGCCTGTGCCCTGGCCCCCTCATCTCCTCTCTGGCACCCCAACAGCCCGTGGCTTCCACCCCACCAGCAACAGGCCTGCTGGTAAAGTCAGATGCCTGTACACCACATGCCAAGCTAGGGTCCTCACCAAGGTCAGGGTCGACACCCCCGTGGTCTCACAGCACCATGCTGCCCTCTCAAGAGGAAGCTGGCAGTCAGCACAACCAGTATCCACCTCGGACTGCAAAAACCCCACCGTGTTGCTCCATCTATCACGTAAGGGGGAACTAAAGGACAGTGACTCATTATCAAGCGTGCACTTCCATACTGGGTATGACCACACTCCACACCCCACAGAACCACCTGCCAGAGACGGCTGTGAATGCACACCATTACAGTGTGTGGCAGGCACGCAGACACTGGGGGTGGCTGTTTGGTTTCTCCTGTGAACAGAGAGCAACTTTTGGTAGGTTCTACCTTGATTTACAAGGTAGCTGCATTCCTGGAAGATGCAGAACATCTATTAAAACCACGCCAAAAAGAAAAAAGTGTTACTTCTGTACACAAAACCCATTTAAGTTTAGGAAACTGAGATTTTTCAATTACATGAGGTCACAGAGAATGCATTCTTCCCAGTCCCAGAAATTCCTGAAATACCCTTTCTGGGGGGCTAGACCCATGGGCCTGCAGCAGGCCTCCCTGCCCTCCCCACCCAAACTGCTCCTGGCGGGCCTCCAAACCACCAGGTGTACTCCTGCCAGAGGGCCTCTGCACCTACTGTTCCCCTACCTGGCAGACACTTTCTGTTTCTCCCACAGACCCACAAGACCCCGCTCCCTTACAGCTCTGCTCAAATGGCACCTGTCAGGAAGCACTGTCCCCGTGCCCCTCCCCAGCCACACTCCTGCTCTGCCCACAGCCAGGGCACCGCATGTCCACCCAGCCTCGTGCTCTGCCAGTGGGGATTCCTCTGCTGCTCACTTCCCTGGGCACCCATGAGACTGACCATCAGGGAGCAGAGGAAAAACCATAAAAACACATCTACCATAGCCCATAGGGATTAATCACACACATCTACAAATAGGCTTTTCCTAAAACCAAGTTAGTCTGGAAAAACCCATCAAGTCAACAATGAATTTCATGCTGGGTCAGTCTGACGACACTCTGACATTCCAGGGAGGCAGCCAGGGCTGCAGAGACATGGTCTGCTACCCTAGACAAGTGTGTGCATCGCAGCAATATCCCATAGCACAGGACCTGCCCTCAGGTACTGGCAACTAAATACATTTTCTTCCCAAGAGTTGGCAAAATCCTCCATCGCGTTGACAAAGACAAATGCTAAATGCTATAATTATTTTCGGCAAAGTTTCACCACCCAAATCATCAGAACATAGAGTATTTTAAATATAAATTAGTAGATTCAGTTAATTAGGAACCCCGTGCTTACCTACAGACGATAGGAATATTCACAAGAAAATACACTGTTGGCAGCAATTTTTAAGACAGCCTTTGTTTTGAATCCTGTGATCAAAACGCTGGCACATGGAACTCTGTCTTCATTCCTACCCTTCACGAATGAGACTAGACGCAATCTTGAAATTGTTTCCTTGGCCACTTGCACCTAGGTCAAACTGATGGGATACGTTAAAAAAAAAACAAAACAACTTCACGTTAAAAGATATTAGAGAGCTCTAAGCACCAAGTTTTCTGTTTGGCTTCCATATATAGCACCACACAAATGATTCTGTGTGTAATACAAACTGAAAGACATCAGGTATTTTACACAGGACTTGGCATCTGGAATCCGTTCTAGCTTGCTAGCATCCCTTTGAAGAGCAAAACTTATTAAATTCTGATTAAACACATATTAGTGTTTCCAAAATCTACCGTACACTTCCAACTCCTGAAAATGTGCACGGATCATTACTGGGCCTCCCACTAATTTATGCCATATACTAACAGTCACCTCTGTGGCCTCAGAGATGTACAGAAACGTTTGCCACCTACACAGAATCAGCCCCATATTGGTAAAATCTTCCTGCCTTCTATGCTTTTTTTGTTTCTTGTCTTTTTTCATCAGGGCTATCTGCTGCTGACAGGCTGCCAAGCTCCGGTGGCCACAGTGTGCAGAGACCAGGACACAAGGGTCTATAGGCATCCAGTGGAGGGAGGTACATCCCAGTACGACCCAGCCAGCTTTGCTATTGCTTCCAACTCACACAGGAGTCGAGCAGGCCGGACTGCAGGGGACAGCCTAAGAGACTTCTAGGGATACAGAGCTTTGATGTTTTTTTTGTGAACTTTGCCACATTTCTTTCAGCTCCTCAGGCCAATCTGTCCGAGGATGTGCCTACCTTCCAGAACAGTGACAGAGCTGTAATGAACGCTCCAACAGATACAGTACACCTACGCTATAAAGACTTCATAGCAATCACGAGAATAAGCACCTAAGGATAACGTGATTTAGCAGAGAGGTGGCACGTGTAACCCGGAGTCCCCTCCCCTACTCTGGAGTCACCCCTCACCCGTCCCTACCCTAGAATCAAGCCCCCCCAATAACCCCCTCATATTCACACTCTGGACTCACCCCCCCATACACACACTCACATTCTGGACTCAGCCCCCCGCACACACTCATATACTCAATATCACACTTTCTCTCACACACATTCCCAAAGCCGTCCTTTCCTTGCCACTAGGCAGAGTAACATCCGATGGACTACTGGGTCAAAATCATTTCTAAGAGACTGAACACCCTCCACACCAATGAGGAGCAGACCGACCACAAGATCTAAGTTCTTATCTAATTTTAAGAAGCCAGGAAGGAATAGCAGATTTGAAGAGCAGACTGAAATTCATGTATCAAGGCCATTCTTGTTTGGAAGACTCCGCAGGAAACGGACTCGACTTTCTCAAAGCAAGTTCCTACACTGTTTATGAGCTTGCACAAGGTTCATGCCGGAGGCCAAAGGGCTCTGGAGATGGTCTCGGCAGCAGAGGGCCCACACCAAGTGTTAATGAAGCAAGCAGGAGAACCAGAGTGCACCCTCCTGTCCTTGCAAGCCTGTCCAGGCTCCAGGAGCGGCAGCTGAGCAAGCCGGAATGTCCTCTTCATCTTGTGGAAGAGACACAGCCAACAGCTCGACCACAGGATTGAAAAACCAGAACTGTGAGGAGCACACAACCCGTTTCTGCTTTCTACTAACTTTCTTTTAAAAGTGATCAGACAGCATGTGAGTCAGCCATTACCCAAACCAACTATTTCAAGTCTTTTGAAGTAGTAATTCTGAATACCTGCCTGTGAAGACAGCCCTCCCAGGAAACAGATTGTAAGGACCAAGTGATTTGGATTACTTTCAACAAGGCATTCCTCAAGACAACCCTGAGGAGGCCCATCTCCATTCAGCCCATTAAGAAGACAAGATCTTTACAGGAGGATAGGAGCTCTAACAAAACGGCCAGATTTGTGATGAACACATACACACTCAATTCCCTTTAATTTTGGACCCAGCTGACAGTTTTGGCCACTTGTGTGGTTGGAGAAAACTCTACGTGACAGCAGCGCACACCCAGTCGGCCCCACACACGGTGGGTCTCAAAAGTGCTATGACACAGCGGGGCATCTCACACTCCACAGCCGGAAACGCAGAACCAGTCATACAAACAGCGGGCAGAGAAAAGTGCTGACCACTCACTCACTAGTTCTGAAAAGAGAACTACAGCTGACCACTGGAACACCAGTAGCAGGACGAGGACACCGCTCTCCACAGTGACTTCCGGGACCACCCCAGAGCTCTGCATTCCCTCCTCCTGCCAACGATTTCTTGTGCAATTCTGCTCAAGCACTGAAGATGGCAACTCAGTTTTGAGGAAATGGGAGGGTGCCACCCAGCTCAGAGCAGTCTGAACTGACCACCTAATATTGCTAAGTACTGTGCATGAACCAGCAAGCCTCATTAACACAGCTACAATTTCACACGCCCCACCACCACCCTGATTGAGCAACAAGCAAGCGTTAGAACGCAGGGCTGGGGAGACAGCCTCGACCCCGAGAAGTCGTTCTACAGGTAGATCAGAGATTCACCAACTAGGAAGGAAGGGTGTTCTCATCTTTGCCAACGGCAGCCAGGAAGTAATGCCGGGTTGCAGTAAGTTTTGATTAAGGGGCCCTGCACCGCCGCGGGCGCGCCCGGACGGCAGCCGAAGCCTCCTGGGGCCACAGGTGCTCCCACTCGGACCCCAGGACCCCGCCCCACCACACCGGCCCAGGAACGCGGGACCGGCCCCGCCCCACCCCCGTCCTCCGAGCCAACAGGAACTGGGCTCAAACCCTGGCCATCGCGTGACCTTGGCGGTGTCCCGGGCCGCGGGCTTCAGTTTCCTGGTCCTCGAGACCCCGAGGCGGGAGGCCTCGCAGGCGGAGCAGGAAGCAGAGCTTCCTGGGGAGCCCGCGGCCTGGGCCGGACTTCCGGGCGTCCACCCCGGCGGCTCTGGGGGGCGCGAGACCGCGTGGGAGACTCGGGGGGCCGGCGGTGCGACCGACCCCTGCCCCGGCCTCCGTCCCCGCCCTGGTCCCCGTTCCCGGCCGGGTGTGTCTCCTAGCCCCCGGCCCCGGCCCCCCACCCCTCCGCCTCGACCCCAGGCCCAGTTGCGGTCCCCTCCCCCCGTCTCGACCCGGCATCCACTTGACCCCCAGCCCATCCTCGACCCCCGGCCCAGCCCTCTGCGCCCTCCCCGCCTCAATCCTCACCCCAGCTTCGACCTCGGCCTCGACTCGACCCCCTCCCTAGTCTCCACCCCCGACCCGGGTCGCCGCGTCCGCCGCGCCGCGGGCCCCGGCCTGGCCGCGGCCCCCGACCCGGCCTCGGGCCTCACCGCCCCAGCCTCCCCTCGGCCCCCGCCCGGCCCGGCCCAGCCTCACCACGGCCCTCACCGCCCCGCCACCGCTGCGGTGGGCAGGGCCTCGCGTGGCCCGGGCCTGTCCCCGCCGCCCACCGCCCGGCCCCTGCCCCTGCCCCTGCCCCAGGCTCCCGGCTCGCCGCCTCACCCTCGGCGGCCGCGGCGAGGCTACTGCTCCGAGCCAGGCGTTGGTTTCGCTCCCACAAGATGGCGGCTCTGACGGCGGCCACGTCAGTGCCTGCTGCCGCGGGGGACGCTGGGGAACGGGGCAGGCCCGCCTGCGGCCCCGCCCCCTCTCCGCCACAGGGCGCACGCGCAGACCCTGGGCAGGGGGCGGGTGCGCGGGGACAAGAACTCCGCCCCTCCCTGGGCCGCGCCCCTCCCGCCGCTGCGCGTGCGCACCCGCTTGCCCTCGCCCGGGACGCCGTCCGCCTGCGCCTGCGCTGAGCTTCTCCAGGACCTCGCGGTGTAGGACCCGCTTGCCCATTTTGCGGATGCAGAGACTGAGGCGAGGGTTGGCGCGGCGGCCGCGGAGAGGCGGCGCCAGGGTGCACGAGAGGGTACCTGTCCCCTCCCTGACGAGGCGGTCGCCGCGAGACCCGGCAGTTCCCGGCGGTCGCTCTCCCCGGGCTCCTACCCCAGGTGTGGAATCGTGGTCGCCACTAGTGGCCCGGTTACCGACGTGACCCACGCAGCCCCTCGCGCGCCGGAGGGGCCCAACCGGGGGAGCAGACTGCCATCCAGTAGCACAGGCCGAGCAGGAGCCCGGCCGGGCAGGGGACAGCGCTACCCCCGGGGCCGCCGCGAGCCCAAATCCTGGCAACCTGGAAGGAAGAGACTCCCGCTCTGGGAAACCTCTTTGGGCTGATCAGAAGGGAGATGCGGACAGTCGCGGTCCCTCTCCACGGTCTTCAGGCTCAGGGCTTGGCTGTGGACCCCGCGTAGGACCTTACTCTGCCCTCCCGCCAACCCCGGGCCCCTCTCCTTTCTGCCACCCTGGCTCCCTCCCCCCACCTTCGTGCTGCTTTGAAGGGTCCCACACCAGAGAGGGCTTGTTGAGATTGCTGGAGGCGCTCCAAACTCGTGTGTTGTAGAGGGCACAAAGCAAGGCCATCACCTGGGCCCAGGGGCCTGCCTGGCAGAGAAGGCCTGCCCAGCAGCCTCCTGCGTCCCCCTGCCCCCCTCACCCACCTGCTCCCCTTGGGCAGGGCCCCCTCCTTGCACTGGGGCAGCTGCGATCCTACCAGCTGCCCAGTCCTCCTCAGGCCCTCCCCCAGCCCCAAAGAGTGATTCCCTCATCTTATCAGAGGCTGATGGCCCCTTGATCTTGTGGACCAGACGCTGCGGACCCACCTGGCAGTCCCAGCCTCCCCTAGATCTCACCATTTATAAATGAATTGGCCGGGGCGCCTGGGTGGCATAGTGGTTGAGCGTCTGCCTTCGGCTCAGGGCGTGATCCTGGCGTTGTGGGATCGAGCCCCACATCAGGCTCCACCGCTATGAGCCTGCTTCTTCCTCTCCCACTCCCCCTGCTTGTGTTCCCTCTCTCGCTGGCTGTCTCTATCTCTGTCGAATAAATGAATAAAATCTTAAAAAAAAAAAAAAATAAATGAATTGGCCGGTGGCCTGCACCTCAGCATCCACCCCCAAGGCCCTCCTCCCTCCCTGGCCTGAGGCTCCCAGCTCCAGTGTGGCCCCCGTGGACGTGCATGGGGGTCTCTCCTGCCCTGAATGTGCCACCAATGCTCATGCCAAGTGCCCTCAGGGGTCTGTATCTCCAGGGAGCGGCACAGAACCTTCTGGTGGTACTGGCTCCCCACCCCCAGAGGGCCAGTCCCTGGCCAGATATCTGCAAGTGGTCACCGTGTCTTCAGAAGCTTTCTTTGAAATTTAAAAAAATAGAGGCAGGAAGGAGTGTATGAAAGATACACGTGCAGTTTAAAAAAGAATAATTCCTGTGTACCCACTTCTACGTAAAGGAATTTACCTTCCTCTTGATTCTGTCCTTCCTGGTTTGTCTCTTCTTGGGGAAAGGGGGCATCTTTAGCCCAGGCCAGACAGGTATAGGGCTCGTCGGGGGAAGGATCCGTCAGGGAGCGAGGAAGTGCCAGGCAGGGAAACTGAGGCCCAGGTGCTCACCTGAAGGGCCTCCCTGCCCCTCTTCCCTGGGGTCCGGGGCAGGGACACCCTTGGGGACAGATGACGAAGGGGGCGCCTGCCCGGCTTCTGCCAGGAGGGGGCGAGGTGAGCTGGCTGGAGGGCCCTGCAGCCTGCTGTGGAACTTGAGGCCCCCAGCCGATTATCACCTCCAACCTGACCGCCAGTGGGGGCCTTGCGGGGGCTTGTGGTCAAGCTCCTCTCCTCTGGGGGTTCCCAGGCCAAGGACCAGGTCAGGTGGAAGGATGCTGAACAGGAAGGCCCCCCAGAGGGAACTGAAGGACTGGCTGCAGCAGAGGGGCAGAGGCAGGAGAGGGGGCGCCAGGAGTGTGGGGTGGAGATGCTCACTCCCTGCGGTCCCTGGCCTGGCAGGCACTTCACGCAGCTCTACAAGTGGCACCTGTGAGGTGGGCCTTGTTCACGGTGGCTAAGCATGCTCGGAGCGGCTGCAAGCCCACCGAAGGTCATGAGCCTGGAGGCTGGGGTTGAGGCCCTTGGAACTTGGCCTGCCTCCAGCAAGCCAGTGGGATCCTTCACACTTCTGCCAGCCTGGCCTGCCCCCAGGACACCCCAGGACACCGGTGCTTCCCGCCTGTAGCTGCTGTCTTGTTACATGAGGCTATTTCAGGTCACTACTTAGCTAAGGCCCTCACCATCCAGCACCTAGTTACAAGAAGTTTTATCCCTTTCCCTTTTAAGCCTTCCTTGCTCAGTGTGCAGGGAGGGGGCCTCTGGTTCCCAGAGGGACCCCAAGACAAATTTCTGTCCAGACAGGTGGGTACCATAAGGGCCCCATATCTCCCTCTGCTCTGCTCCCTTCTCTTGCAGGCCTACCCCCAAAGCCTACCCTCCTGCACGTCCCTCCTAGTGCTGGTGGCAGGAATCATGGCCGTTTGATGACAGGGACCAGCCCCCACACTCACACCTCGTTCCCCGACCCACCCCAGGGCTGCCCTGCCCCTTGTCCTTGGCTGGGGGCTGGAGCCAACCAGGCCTCAACTCTGGCCTCTTTGGTCATGCCAGAATCCCATGGCTGGCAGGGGATGGGCTTGCCTGTGTCCACAAGCCAGCTGAGGGGCAGCACAAGGGCCACAGCCTCATGTCACACATGGGACAGGTCTGTGTTAGTCAGGGCCCTTTGAACATCCCCGTTCTCCCCATGCCCGCTCCTGCCTCAGTTTCCCATCTCATGTCAGTGTCTTCCTCATCTGAGCCCAGCTCATGGGGCTCCTCATTGCTGAGACAGGCTGGAAGTGTTCCTGACCTGGGGCTTTGCTTCCTGTGTCCTGGGGTGGCTGGTCCCTGCACACTTAGCTTGACTCACCCGCATCCTGGGCACGGCAGTCCTCCCTGGCGGGCCAGCTCCATGGGGCAAGGGCGTTCCCCTGATTCTCAGCCTCACCTCACGCCTGGGGAGGCAGCAGGTGAGCACCAACAGGGCAGCCCGTCAGCAGGACCGCATGGGGCTGCCTGACATTTAGCACTTCCTGCATTTTGAATGTTGTAGGCCTCATTCCCAAAGGGCAGTCTGCGCAGGACCTGTGATTTTGTGGGCAACAGAAGCCTCCCTTTCGTGCCCCAATACAGCTGTTGCAGGAGCCGGAGGAATGCTCCCCGCCCAAGTGCACTCAGGGAGGGTGTCAGCCATGCACCGCGGTGTTGCATCCCGTGGTCCTTCTGTGAGGCACTTCCCGTCCATGACTCCTGGCATTATGGGGGTGCAGCTGGAATGCAGTCAGCAGCGCACACTGGAGGTGCTCAGTCCGGGGAGTTCCGACGTCCCTGAGCGCATCTCTGGATCTGTCCTCCCATGGAGCTACTAGAAACCTGTCACCCTGAGGTCACGCCTTCCGATAACTGGGTCTGCTCCTCTTTAATGGTGTGCCATTTATTTGACACACTAATCCAACGTCATTCCAAGCCGGGGCCCATTTCACCAGCATGTTAGGGGGTCCCTGATGCACACACAGCCTCCCCACTCTAGACTGACGGTGGCCCCCGACACCTGCTGGTCTCAGATGCCCTTCCACCCATGGGACCATGCACTCTTCCGTCTTAACCCTGCTGCCTGCCCCACTTCCCCATGGTGGTCAGGGTGGGGTTTCTGGGGTGGACTCGGCCCCGGCCAGTCCCCACCCCAGCCAGCAATGGCCGTGTCAGCTGGATTGCATAGCTCATCCCACCGGCTAGTAGTCAAAAGGATTTAGATCGACCAGATAAAAGCATAGAGGAAGCCAGGAACCAGCCCCGGAGTTGGTTCTGTGGCCCTGGCTTTGTGGACCAGGGGGCCCCAGGCTGTGGCTCCTCCGTGCCACCTGGAGGGTGGCTGAGCTCTGGGCCCCACACCTGGAGTTGCTCCCTCTGCAGATGTATCCATCTGGGTACATCTCCATCCCCAGACATGGAGAGATGCAGATGAGACGAGATTATTATGGGAATTGGCTCCCACGGTTCTGGAGACTAAGAAGTCCCCGGATCTGCAAGCTGGAGACGCAGGAAGGCCTGGTGTAATTCCAGCAGCCGGGAACCCAGAGCGCCGCTGTCTGGGCGCAGGAGAAAGAACTCACTCTTCCTTTGCCTTTAGTGCTATTCAAGCCCTAGGGGGCTGGACGAGGCCCACCTGCTTCGCCTGAGTCACTCAGTCTACAGATCCAGATACTGTCTCTCCGGAACACCCTCACAAAACACACTCAGGAATGCCACTGTACCGGCCATCCGGGCATCCCCCAGCCTGGCCAAGATGACACAAACTTAACCATCGCTACAGGGCTGGGTGGGCTCTGGGAAGAGCCCCCTTACACCTCTGGCACCGGCTATGCTTGGGCGTGGCTCTGCGGTACCCAGCCCAGACATTGGGGGGCGGTACCCTAGCTGATTCTGGAACATGTCACACCCCCAGCCCCCAGCCTCACGCACAGAGAGTGGCCAGGGTGCCTGTCTGCTTGGCACCCCGACCCCCAGCCCCACTGGCCCCTGAGCCCAGGTCCAAGGGGAGACTGTTCCTCACCCCCATTCTGCTGGGGACAGCCGGCCTGGGCTAGAGTCCTAGACCTCACCCACCCCCTCCTCCATCACAGAAGAGGAAGCCAAGGCCTGGAGACAGGACAGACTGTCCCGGTGACCAGTGGGTTCTACGGGATCAGCCGAGGCGAAGGGGCAGTGTGGGCCTGGCACTCTCCTGAGCTTTTGCTTTTTAAAAATTTTTTTTTAAAGATTTTATTTATTTGTCAGAGAGAGAGCACAAGCAGGGGGAGCAGCAGGCAGAGAGAGAAGCAGGCTCCTTCCTCACTGAGCAGGGCACCCGACGTGAGACTTGATCCCAGGACCCTGGGATCATGACCTGAGCCTCACGGACTAAGCCACCCCAGCGTCCCTTTCCTGAGCTTTTAAATTGTCACGCTTTGGGACACAGATACATCTGGGCATACCCCAGGAAAACCCACACCCCAACAAAGATTGAGCTGCCCTGTGCACTTGTGCGGGGCTCCAGCCCCTCGCCCCGCCCCCCCCCCCCCCCCCCCAGTTACAGCTGCATCCCGCCAGAGACAGCTGTTTCCAGTCTGCGAAGCTGTGAAGGAAGCTGCAGGAAGCATTCTCATGCTGGCTTAGTGGGACTTTCACTTCTGCACAGCGGAGGTGCTGGCCTGTGGGCTGCAGTCCCTACATGCTGGGCAGGAACAGCCAGCTTTCCGGAAAGCCGTGCTTCCGACACCCCCCACCAGAGGGTCTCTGCTTCTGCTGCTCCACACACACCCACTTTGGAAACGAGGCAGCTGAGATTCAGGGACGGGCTAAGTACTCATACTGGCCTGGCCAGGCCGGGCTCCCCTCCTGGAGGTCTCCGAGTTGAACCCCACCCTCAGACCGGGGTCTTCCCTGGCCTCCTGGGCCCCACTGTCCACGGGGCAGCTCCCCCTCTTGCCTCTTAATTACCTTGTCGGGGGCGGACGATTCTGGCCCTCCCCTTGTGGCACCCCTGCCCTCTGCCCTCTCACCATCAATAAAGTTCTGAGCCTGCCCCTCTTCTTGGGCACCCGGGAGGAGAGAGGGGCCTCTTCCGTTTCCAAAAGAATCCTCCCTTGGATCCCGCAGCTGGGGTGTGCCTGGGACACCAGGGTGTGGTCCCTTGGCCACCAGCAGGTCCCACATCTGAGTGCAGCACTCTGGGAACCAACCTTGCAGTGTCCCATCAGGGCACATGGCTGCGGGTATGGCGCTACTGCGCCCTGTGGCACAGGCATGGGAGCCTGCTCCAGTCAGAGCTCTCCGGAAGTGCCCAGGGGCTGGAGGTGCAGCCAGGCCGGCAGGGGCCAGCACCAGGCGGGGAGCAGCTCTCCAGGCTGGGACAGCGTGCAAGAGGAGGCTGAATGGATTCTCAACACGGAGTCTGGCTTCAGGTCAGGCTTGCTCAAAGTGAGCTAGAGCTAAGATTCCCTTGTGTCTTGGGCAGAAGGGAGTCAGAGGTGGGAGACGCATGTGTTGGCAAGTAGAGGAGATTCCTTTTGTCCTTGGGGAACATCTGGGCAGAGCCTGTTGGGTGGGGTCTGGTCTGAATGCAGTCAGTCGGGGTGGGAGACCTGAGGTGTGGCCTGGCACCAGTGAGGTGGTGGGTAGGGGAGAGAGGAAGGGGTTGGGCCCCCACGGGTCTGGCAGGGGGACATAGCATGTGAGGGAGATAGCCCCAGGTTCCACCTGGAGGAAGCCGTTCTCTTGAGGTCCACCCCCCAGGTTTGAGGGGGGCTGGTGCCTGTGTCCCTGTCTCTCTGGTCCTTCTCCCTCTTTCAAGCCCCAGACAGAGGGCAATGGGACAGAGCGGCCCTGCCTACTGGGAGACCCTGAATGCACTCAGGGTTCTGAAATCCCTGGCCGTGAGCTCAGAATGCCTGGGTCCCCCCAGCTGGGAGAGGCAGGAGGGCCCCTCCTGGAGCCTTCAGAGGGAGCATGGCCCTGCAACACCGTGACCTCAGATTCCTGAC
Source organism: Ursus arctos (assembly GCF_023065955.2). NCBI lineage: Eukaryota > Metazoa > Chordata > Mammalia > Carnivora > Ursidae > Ursus > Ursus arctos. The sequence goes on along the minus strand of NW_026623067.1, from coordinate 2,615,231 downwards.
GTCACTCCAGACCTGGAGAGGACAAAGCCTGCCGTCCTAAGCCCCCACACTGGTGGTGATTGGTTACAGCTGGCCCCGGGACCCTGGACAGGCTTCTTCACTCCTCAGCTGGTACACAGGGCTGAAAGGATGGGGGCCCTTTGGACACCCGTCTCTCTTCTCTGGGCCTGTCCAGGTGGTGTCAGACATAGTGGCCGCAGGGTGGCTGACTTCTTGCTGTGGGGCAGGCAGTGGGCCCTGGCGCTCAGGGCCACCTGGTGATGGCCCCCTCCTGTCACAGTGGCTCTGGCTCTTGGGGTCAGACCGGTCCCCTCATGTGCATCCCTTGCCCTGCGCCACCGGGCAGGGGCAGCAGGACGGTGTCTGCAGGTGCAGAAAAGGACTGGTGGCGCCTTGTTCTCAAGGACCCACACATAACTCGCATGCCACCCAGCCTGCAAAGCCAGGGCGCCTGGACGACAAACAGACTGGGACGTCATGGAGGTCAGCGCCCTAGCAAGTGCCCCAAGTGACGCTGACAGCCTCTCCCTCCCTCTGTCCATGGCCCTCTGTCGCCTGACACCCTTCACTTCATCCCAGTTCACAGGCCTCAGCACTCCGGCCCCCGAAGCTCCTCAGCTAGGCTCTGGCTCCTGCCCCAGGAACTTTGCATTGGCTGCTCACCTCCAGGTGAGCTCCCTCCCTCCCTCCATGGGTTCATGCTCTCCACCTCCTGCCTCTGTCTGCTCCTAACTCTGCTCTCTTCCATTGCACACTACACATTGGGTGCATTTATTTGTTTTACGGTTTGTCCTCCACTGACAGGCAGGGCCTTTGCAGTGAACATGCTATAGGTGCTCGCTAAGTACTTGTCCATTGTTCCAGGGCCGATGACCAGAGAGCCGGGCGGGTCTCAGAGGGGCCACACAGAGCAGACAAGGCCTCGAGGCCTTGGGGCCCGCTGGGCAGAAGGCAAGCAGGGCTCCCCATCAGTGGCTGTCCAAGGCAAGCCCCAGGCCTTGGGAGCCAGATCTGGGCAGTGGTGGTCAGGCGGGGGCGCTCCTGCCCAGGCCACTGCTGCCCCGTTCAGGCTGGGAACTCTCCACGCTTTAATTAAAACCCGCCCCTCTGCCTGACCCCACTCTGCCACCACATTCTCCACTTAATTGGGGCCCTTCAGAGCGGCTGAGGTTAATTAAAAAGCCCAGCTGAAGGCACCGTGGTGTCCTGGCATCTGCCGCAGCGCCTGCCCGCATGCACCCCGCCCTGCCCCAGCCCCAGAGGGCTGCCCCGTCGCCTGTCGGCCCACCTGGGGCCCTGGGGCCACCTCCTCAGGCTCACCCCTCCAAGGGGGTGACTATCACTCAGAGACCCTGAGTTTCTGGCCTCAGCAAGAGGACAGGGCTGGTGGGGACTCTGGCCCGTCTGTGGCAGGTCCCAACTCCACTCCCGCCAGGGGTCCAGATGCTGTTTCTGGCTCCCAGGCTGTGATGGGCTGGCCTGTCCTCCCCAGCCCCCACCCTGCACCTGTAGGCCCAGCTGTGCACCTGAACCTGGGAGCCCCTTTCCTAGGAGGTGGGGGGCAGTGTCTCTGGGCTCTTGGCTCCCCTGGTGTGTTCAGGGGAGTGGGTGCCCCATGAGGGATGCCAGCAGCGGGGACACGAGGGGCCTCTGAGGCCCACCAGGTGAGCAGCCGGTGACATCAGGATCTGGGACCCAAACCTTCAAAGGCCACGCTGCAGTGAGGGAGACTGTACAGGCCAGCCAAGAAAGGCCAAGTCCCTGACAAAAGCTGGTGTTGTTTGGCCACTGATGGGAGGACGGAAGGTCAGAACATCATGCTGCTGGCCACAGGATGGCCGTCTGCCTGCCTGCCTGCACCCCAGAACCTGGGCCTCCAGGCAACGTGCAGGGTCCAGGCCCAGAGGCCCCAGCGGCCCTGGGCTGGGGCCTGGGGGAGCTGAAGCAGGCATCCAGGTTATGTTAGGAGGCATGGAGAGAAATTGCCCCTCATTAACTGGGTAAGAAAAATCTAGAAAGAACACCTGACAGTGGAACAGATCCAGAGCTGGAGACCACAGGTGTGCTGAGGTCTTGTGGGGGCTGCAGCCAGATAGCTGCAGAAGGAGCCCCAGAGAGGTCCTGCTGGGTTTCCAGAGCCCAGGTGTGTGCCCACTCCCCTTAACCCATGGGCCTGTTCAGGAACCCCAGGTCTCCGTGGAAGGGGACGCAGGAAGTCAACACGTCCCTTCTCCTTCTTCTGAGGATGCAGGCACCTCACCTGTGGGCCTGCGCCAGGGTCGGCTCACAGCTGAGGGTCAGGCCAGGGAAGCGGCTTGCCCTGGAGTCAGGAACAAAACTCAGCTCCTTCCACCCAGCTGTGACAGGCCGTGTGACAGGGAGAGGCAGAGAGCAGGTCTGAGCCTCCTGGGAGTGTGTCCCAGCCTGAGGCCTCTCCCCTGCACTTGGTGCAACGCTCCCTTGCAGGGTTTCCACCTGCCTGTGCCCTTGTGCATGGCACCTGCGTCTCCCCACCACACCTGTTACCCTCACAGCTGTGTCTGCAGCTGGGCTGCACCCCTGTGTCTCAGCGGGGAAGTTGAGGCCCTGGCGCGCTGAGCTGCCTGCCAGTGGAGGCCACACTCCCCTGCCGGTCCAAGCTGCTTGCTGGACCCAAGCCCGACTGGCTTCCCTAATGGAGGGGCTAACCCTAACCCCCCGCCCTGTCAAGCAAATGCTGGCAGAGCTATGAGCCGCTGGTTAGGGCTTGGGCAGTTCCCCAGTGGCCCAGCAGGTGCCCAGCACTCTGCCACATGGGAGACTTGGAGCTGAGGGGCTCAGGTGCTGGTCAGGCGCCAGGCACCTGCTGCGGAACGTGTGGGGGTGTCTGGGAGCCTGGGCGGGCTCCCCCATCCCCACATTGGAAGCTGTAGACTGACCCTCCATCCCGCCCCAGACCTACCTCTGACCTCGGACCTCAGGCTAACCCTAACCCCGCCCTCCCTTGGTGCTCCCCGGGCTGGAGCCGTCTGCCCTGGACATTGCCCATCCCTGGTGGGCTCCTAGGGCAGGAGAGACCCAGCGTGTGGACCTGTCCTTAGTTTGCTGTTGACTCTAAGAGGCTGGGACAAGGCGTGCTTGCAACGCAGCTGTCATTCTGAGACATGGGCATCCTTCCTCAGGGCCACATCCCGGGAGGCTGATGGTGGAGCCGCAGTGCTGCTCCCCAGTGGGCATACACTCAGGGAACCCTGGCATCGTGGCGGGGCCAGTGGATGCTGAGGCCACACTTTGCCAGTCCCCAGATGAGGGGGTGTCCCTCTGAAAGGCTCCAGGGGCATTGCTGTACTCCATTCAGCCTGGCCTGCCTGGGAGCTGGGTCTTGAGGTAGGCAGAGAACTGGGCCCTTGGAACCAGAAAGGGCCCCTGCAGAGGCTCTGGCCTGTAGCCTGAGGGGCAGGTCAGGCAAGGGGCTCGGCACTAGAGGCGCCCCCCCCCACACACATCACGCACACGCACACATGCAGAGCTGTTCTGAAGCCCTGGTGCCTCACACGGGCCCCTTCCCAGGATCCCAGTAGTGACGTGGGAACCACCAAGCCACAGCCCCCTGTGGCTGGAGGGGTGGAGGCAAGGGTGAAGGAAGACATACAGAAGGGCACTGCAGGGGGGACCCAAGGCCGTGACTTAAGGGCTCATCTGTCCTTAGGACTCTGCAGAGTGCCCCTGGTGTCATGCCGGGCCTGGTGTCAGTTTCTCCACCATGGGTCAGAGGACCCCTTGGTCTCAGAGGGGGATCAGACTGCAGCAGCTGCAGGCTGAGACACGTGCTCCATCCTATGGGCACTGGGGAGCTATGGAATGTTCTTGAGCAGAGGAGGGGCTAGCTCTGGGCTGTGTGACCAGGAAGGCTGCCTGGCCCACGTCCTCAGTTCCTGAGGTTCTGGCCCAGACCTGGGAATTAAAAGGACACTCAAGGCAGAGTGATTTATGGGGTTGCAGATCTTAAGCAACCTTATCCACTTCTGCCTTGCCTCTCTGCAGGCTACAGGCTGGTGGGGCTGTGTCCAGCAAAAACCCCGTGGACTGCGGACGGAGGAGGGGGCTCAGATGCACTGGCGGTTGTGCATGGGCCTGCCTCCCTCTCTGCCCAGTTGTTGGGCTAGGGACACACAGGAGGGGAAGTGCCCTTCTCTTGCAAGCCTCGAATTCCACTATTCACCCTCTTGCATGAAGACTCAGGCCTTCCCACAGTCCTGTCTTCCGTGGTGCAGATGGCTGCTGGGCTGGAGAGGGGTGTCTGTGTGTGTGTGTGTGTGTGTGTGTGTAGTCCTGACTTCTGCCATCAGGACTTGGAGGAGGATGAAGTGGGTGGAGGCCTGACTTGGGAGGTGACAGGAACTGGGGTTGGAAGCAGAGCAGCCCTGGGGGAGCTGGAGGGTGAGGGCAAGACTTCGGAGCTGCTCTTTGGAGGTTCCTCTCTGTTGTGGAAGTCTCACCTCCTCTGAGAAGGCCCCCAGGGTTACCTGCAATGTGCCAAGTGTCAGCCACCTTCAAGCACCCAAGGACCCAGCTGGTAGGACGCAGTGCCAGCCTCCTGCTTGGATGGGCTGCGGGGAGCAGGGAAGCCTCCTCCTTTAGAGTGGGGGGAGCAAGGCACTCCCAGAGCTGGGCCTCCCTGGTGTGTGGGGGGGAGTGTACCATCCCTGCCAGCCCAGTTCCTCCCTCCAACCGGCATGTTTGGGTGGACGAGTCCTGGTCCTCGCACCATAAACACCAATTTGCAGAGCCCTGAGAGGCAAATGACTGTTTACTGTGTGCTCCTGAGACTCAAATAAAAAAGGGAGGGAGAAGGAGACGTGATCGAGGTGCCAGCCTAGAGCTAAATGTCAATTAGCACCTTCTGACTAGCTCCTGTTCCAGCTGCCAGGCGGGTGGTGGCGGCTCCCTGGCTGGGGCCCTCCCAGGGCTACCCTGGTGCGCTGGGCACCCCGCCTGGTCCTGGTGCTGCAGGGACGGACTCTCAGATGTGTAGGAGGCCTCAGGGGCCTGGAACAGGATGCCGGAGCCATAGAAACCACGGCCCACGCTCACCTCCTCCTGGAAGGCCTCCCAGGTGACCCAGAAGGCAGAGAAGGGGCCATCATCGCTCAACCGTCCAGGGCCAAGGTCACCGGGCGAGGTGAGGGGCAGAGCAGTTGGGATTTTCATCTGTCAGTTGCTCCCCATCCCCCCATTTTATGGTGGGACAGGGAGGAGGAAATGGGGTGGCCTTGCCTTCATAAATTTACACTGGGGAGAGCGGCCTCATCCAGCATGCCTCAGTTTACCCATTGGTGCCTATGAACATGAGGGCTGGCAGCACCCTCAACCAGGTGGGATGGGAGGGACACCATCCCATTCTCCCCCAGCTGTGGACGGTGCCCTTGAAGTTCAGGTGCAGTCCACACTGAACGTACCCGGGTTGGGGGGCAGCACCCAGGTTTGGGCCAGAGGCCAAGGGGCTTCCAGAGAGGAAGCTGCTTACCGCCAGGCCAAGACCTCAGAATGCCCTGTTCTTGGGGTAGCATGAAGGTTTCATGAAGGGAGATGGGGTTTTAACAATGAAACAGATGGCAAGAGGGCTGAGCAAGTCACGGAGGACGAGGACCTCGGGCTTGGGGAGGGGGAGGATGGTGTAGGGGAGGGCAGAGGGAGTGGGGCCACTCCAGGCCAACAGGCCAGACCCTAAAATGGCCTGTTTTTCATTCCAGACCACAGGGCAGGGCCCTGTCCCCCAGACCAAATCCCAGGGCAGGGCCATGCCCCCCAGAGAAGGGGCAAAGACCCGGCCAGTGGGGCCTCGAAGCCCATCTAGCCCAGGCTCTGATGCTGGGCCGGGGTCATCACCATGCTGGGCCTGGGGACAGGGTATGTGTCGGCGGGGGGGGGGGGGGGGGGGAGGGCTTAGCTCCCGGTGCCAGCCCAGGGACCCAGAGCTGGCCCTGCACCTGCTGCCCTGGGGGTCCCAGCCCTGGGACATTCTGGCCCAGCAGGATGAGGAGGTGGCTGGAATGTCCCTGAAGGGAGGAAACTGAGGCCCCAGGACCCAGAAAGTGGGAGTCTGGGGGGAGGGAGAGCAAGTGGGGGCTCAGAGGAGGGGGCTGGCCACACCCCTTCCATGACTTCAAAGCTGCTGCCCTGGGAGTGTGAGATTTGCAGGGAGGCTGAGCCAAGGGGGGCCTGGTGGGGTGAGGCCCCACTGCCTCCGGGCCTTTAATATGGTTATTCCTCTCCTGTCTCAACTACCTGTGAACAGGCCCACCGGGCCCATTTCCTCCCTCTCCAGGGCGGCGGGAGGGGCTGTAAACTCCCTGGAGAGGCGGAGGGGTCTGCCCTCTCTGCCCTCTGAGTGGGGGATACAGGCAGGGCTGGGGGCTGGGACTGGCTGCAGAGGGGGCTCTGCATGGAATATTCCACAGCTGCAAAGCCAGGAGCAGAGAGACCCTGGGGAGACCCCACTCTTGCACTGCAGGGAAACTGAGGCCGGCTGGCAGAATTGAGGGTTTTGGCTCGTCATTCACTCAGGCTCTTTCCAGCCCCCCACCCATGTACTAAGCCTGCCAGTGCCCCATCCTGGCCCCCTTCTGGTGGGGTTCTGCCTCTGTCTGTCCTGCAGCCCTGGAGAGCTGAGACCATCTCCACTGTGGTCTTGCTCCCAAGCCTGCAGGGGGCCTAATGCCCGGCACCCAGAGGCCAGAGCCTGCCCAGGTCCCTCACGTGCTGTGTGTCCTCAGGCCAACACCTGGCCCTCTCTGGGCCCCTGGGGGACAGAGCCTGCATGCTGGGGGTTTGTAGTCCTGTGACACAGAGGTATGGGGGTCCCCAGGGTGACCCATCTGCTCCCCTAGCAGGCTCTGCCCCTGCGTCCTCCCACCCCACCCACCTCTCCAACCCTTTCATCTGAGGAGCCCCCAGCACCTGGTTCTCAGCAGGTGCCAATTAGGGCGGCTCCTGCCTGGGCCCTGACTTAGAAGTGCTATGGGCTGCGCTCCGTGCTGTGCACCGAGCCCAAGGGTGGCTGGAGTAGGGCTCCTGTCACCCCCTACCTCCAGGGCCGGACCCAGTGCCAAGTGTCTGGTCCAGTGTCACAGCCCAGGACGGCCTGCGGGCTGCGTTCTGAGCTCCCCTACTGGACTCCCCCCATGGAAGAGATTGGCTTCCCGCGCTCCTGCCTCGGCCTTGGCCCTTTGCACTTAATCACTGGCTCCTTCTTTATAGACCATCTGCCCACAGCCCACCTGGTTTAGCTGACCCCCGGGGCCCCAGCTGGGAAAGGGCCTGGTGGGAGAACAGCCAGCATAAGGCTGTGACCTTGGGGTGGGGTGTGGGGAGTCAGCCATGATTTGGGATGTGACGGGAGGGGTACTGGGAGCCCAGGGCCCTGGGTCTCTGTCCAGTTCCACTGCCCTACTGGGCCCCATCCTGCTCTGTCTTCCGTGGCTTGGAGAGTCCTGGGAAGAAGACCAGCGTGGCTGGGAGGGGGTGGACGGGAAGGCTGGGCTTCCCCCAGGTCCTGTTCCGAGGGGCAAGGCCACAACCACCCCCCACCCCATACCTCCGTTTGCCTTCCTTGTCCCTCAGTGCGTTCCCACTCCACAGCCTCTCATGGCTCTCCCAGCTCAGGGCTCTGTTGGATTAGACACCCATGCCTACTCTGGGTCTGTGCCCCCTTGTCCAGGACCCCTGTCCAGCCAGCTGTGGTTTTCTGTCTGCAGAAGGTGGCTCTTCCTCCCTTTGCTCTTAGGGAGGCCGTGGGACCCTGACACCAGCTACTGAGCTGGCCGCACTGGGCTTCCCTCCCTCTGCCCTGGTGAGTCCTCCTCCGGCTGTCCCCAGCCCCCTCCCTTCCAGCAAATGGCCCCTGTAGGTTGGCTGTTCTGGGCCTGAACTTTGAGAGGGTGGGGGCTGGGCCTTCAGCCCTCAGCTTCCTGGTTATCTCCCTCCCATCCCCCATGTATCCCAGCCCGTCCCCCTACCCCTGACTCCTCAACTCCCCCCCCCCCCCGCCCCCCCCCCACCGTAGGTCGGTCTGGCTAGAAATCAGGGTGGGGCTCAGAGGTGGGGCACAAAGGGCAGAGAGAAGAACAGGGACCCTGCACCTGGCTTGGAGAAGTGAAAGTGTGGCCTCGGGAAACCCTGGCCCCCAGTGTGGCCTTAGTTTCCAGAGGCTCCACTCAACCCTGTATGCTTCACATACCCCGAGTTAGGGTGGACGTGGGCAATAACCATGGAGGGGCCATGGGAGGCTCCAGCCTGCAGGATGCCTTGTCTGTCCTGGGGACTCTTCCTGCCTGGCCTGGAAAGGCAGGTAGGGGCTCCCAAAGGCAGGGCCACCCCATCCCCATCCTGAGGTCCTGAGCATGGTGCTGGGACGCAGCCCACCACACACTTAGAGGCTGCTGACCCCTGCCAAGCCTTGCATACTGGAGTTATGTTCTATCACAGAGGGGAGGCCAGGCAACCAGCGTCAGCTCGGGTCCCTGGCCTGAGGTAGACAAGAAGAGGTAGGAGCCCCTAGGAGATCTTGACCTCGTGCAGTGGCTCTCTGCCAGCAAGGGATGTCCCTCTGGCCTTCATGCTGGATTCCAGCCACGTGAGCTGTGACTTCTAAGTTGGCCCTGGCTGGAGGCAGGAGGAGGAAAGCTCCCTGATATCCAGGCTCTGTCTGGGCTGGCGAGCCTTGGGTTGAGGGGGTATGTCTTGCCTCCCAGCCAGGCCAGGCTCTTGGAAAACCCTGTGCTGGGCCACCATGGGGATCCGTGTCTTTTCTTTGGTGACCCTCCCTCTTCCCCTGGACTTCCGGCCTCTGGAGGCCACACCAGAGACGGGTCCTCCCGCCTTGGCCTGTGGACGTCTCCCCTCCCAGAGGGCAACCACCAATCCAGTCCCTGTACCTCACCAACCCACTGCCAAAAATCCAGTACAATCCAGTCTTGTTTCATTGTTTCTTCTTTTTGCTTCTTTTTTGTTTGTTTTTTTACTTCCCCCAATTGTTTGAAACTCACAAGCTATGACTAAAATAATGTCTTTCATAGAAAGAAAAGGAAAACAACAACACATCTGTTTGTCTAGCTCCAGTGTATGGTGGATATAGCAGCATTGGAAATAAAATTAAAACCAAAACGCAAAATTCAAGGCAGAGGGAGGTTGCGTGCGTGCGGGTCATCGTGCCGCACCGTCTCCTGCCCCTGCCTGGGTGTGGGCCCTCAGGGCCAGGGGCTGGGGACATTTCACAGTGGCAGAGGCTGGGCGAGGAGAGGTCTCCGCGGGGCGGCACCCGGGGGGGAGGTCCCAGCGGGCACTGGCCAGCAGCCTCGTGTTCCCTGGCAGGGTGATGAGTCAGACGAGAGGAGCAGCCTTCAGCCAGAGGCTCCAGGACACACATAGCCAGCACACCACAGCCACAGCAGCAGGACCGTGGGGGGCTGGGAGGGAAACCACCCCTCCCGGGGCGTTGGGCCTCTGCCGGCAGCATGGGTGTGGACTCACCCTCCCCAAAAGTCCCCAACAACCCAACCCAAATCAATGTGAGCCTCCGAGGCAGGGTACGGTGCTGGGCAGGGCCTGGACTGCAGCACAGACCAGTTGCTTGGGCAGCCTTGGGGTCTAAGCCCCCTTCCCGCCTTCCTGCTACGAGGGTTGTGAACCCAGAAGGAGACAGGGTGGGGCTGGAACTGGAGGCTTTTCTCTTCTCCTGTGGATGGGAGGTGTGAGGACAGGGAGGAGGGCAGGCCCCGGCGGTGAGACTTTCAGTCAATTGCAAAGTAGAGGTCCCTGCTGGTCGAGCCAAGAGCCAGGCCTGGGTGGGGCCTGGGCGACAGTAGGACTGGTCTGGGGGGGTGGGGTCTGAGGCCAGGGCACACAGCAGCCAGGGCAGAGCCAGGCCTCAGGGTCCAGGCCCCTCTGCTGCTGGGCTCCACGTCCTTTCCCCAGGCAGAACTGGTTCCTGGGTTTCGGCAAGGCGAGGGCTGTCAGGTAGGGTTCCTGGTTGGGGCTCTGGCAGATGCCAGGCCGAGGGAGGGGTACCACAAGGCCTCCAGGCCCCTGAATTGTTCCGGAGCACCAGACGTGGTGGCTGGACCGCAGGGCCCAGAGGAAGGGGTGGGAGGTGATGCCGGCCCCCGGGGTCTCCACTGCAGCTCTATCATGAGTTGCTGCTTTGCACAGGCGAAGTGGGGTGAAATCTTACAGATGGTCTGGTAGGGAGGAGGATGGCCACAGGGAGCTCCGCCCCCAAGAGGACCCCTCCCCACCCGGAAGCCCCACCCATGGAGCCGCGCCAGTCCATGGAGGAACCCCGCCCCCATCCCGGAGGTCCGCACCAGCGTAGAACCCCACTGTCCTCAGGAGCTTCACCCTGGCCCTACCACAGGGGACCCTCCTCCCATCCAGGAGACCCCGTCCTGGAGTCCGGCCCCCGGACAGAAGGCCCGCCCCATCCAAGGAAAAAAACCAGAACCGGTCGGAGGACCCCGCCCCCATGGAGGGAGCCCCGCCCCCGCCCTACTAGGGAGGAGCCCACCCCATCCAGGAGCACCACTCGGAGGCCCGCCCCCAGAGAGGAGCCCCCGCCCCATCCAGGGAGTAAATCAACGCTTGTCAGGCGGAGCCCCGCCCCTCCCGGAGGAGCCCCGCCCCCGCCCTGTCCAGGAGGAACCCCAACTCCATCCAGAGAGAAGCCCCGCCCCCGCTCCATCTAGGAAGGAACCCTGTTCCCAGAGAGGAGCCCCGCCCCGCCCTGTCCAGAGAGGATCCCCAACCCCATCCAGGAGCCCCGCTTGGGGGCCCCGCCCCTGTCGGGGAGCCCCGCCCCCATCCAGAGTGGAGCCCCGCCCCCGCCCTATCTAGGGAGGAGCCCTGCCCCCAGAGAGGAGCACCGCCCCCCAGTCCAGGGAGGAGCCTCAACTCCATCCAGGAGCCCCACTTGGGGGCCGAGCCCCACTTGGGGGCCCCGCCCCTGTCGGCGGAGCCCCGCCCCCATCCAGGGAGGAGCCCCGCCCCCGCCCTGTCCAGGAGGAGCCCCGCCCCCGCCCGGGGCGGCGCGCGCTACTTGCAGGTGTGCACGTCGTAGACGCGCGCGCACTCCTGGCAGCTCACGTAGCAGCACCAGTGGAAGACGCAGTGGCACTTCTCGCGGCGCCGCTCGGTGCGCGCGTTGTGGCCGCGGCCGCAGCACAGCAGATCGCAGCCGTCAATGCCGTGCGAACTCACGTTGCACGTGCGGTCGCGGGTGCCGAACGAGCCGGTCTCGGGGTTGGGTTCGCAGAAGTTGGGCGAGGCCTCGTAGTACACCAGGTCACGCTCCGTGGGCACCTTGAAGTAGGTGTAGCGCGGCCGCAGGGTCTCCACCCAGCCGCGCGACTCGCGGTGCTTCTCCACCACCATCTCCGAGGCGCTGTCGTATTTGTCCTTGAGGAAGTCGCCGATGGCGCGGAAGTCGGGCTGCGACCACCAGCAGGTCTTCACCTCGCAGCTGCCCGACAGCCCGTGGCACTTGCACTTGAGATGCATGTGGCTGGCGATGGCCTGCAGGAGCGCGCCGAGGGGCGTCAGGGCGGACCCTAAGCACCCCCCTCCCTGGTTCCGTTCGTCTGCACGGCGGCGGGGGGGAGCATCGGGTGTGCTCCTTGCCTGCGGTCCCCCCGCCCCATGAGCTCCTGGCAAGCCCAATGTAACCTGTCTCCTCCATAAAGGCCCTTCTCCGTGGGTTCCCGGCGCCGCCTCTTCTGTGCGCTGCAGGTGCTTGTGCGGGTCCGCACCCTGGCGGACCCAAGATCCCCGGAGGGCAGGGCCTGGGAGCCTCGCCTCTCTCCTGGCTGGGTCTATTTCTACAGCCTCTATGACTGAGTGAAGGAAGGAAGGGACAGTAACAGTAACTGACGATCTGGTCAGGGCACGCAGGAGGGAGGACATTAATGCTGACCTGGAGAGCCTAAGATCGCAGCCCAGAGGACATGCACATGGTGGCAAGGCTGGAGGCTGACCTGAGCGCAGGTAATGGGGGTGGCTGGAGCAGAGAACCTTCAGGGCCCAGGAGGCTGGGTTTATGGGGCTGTAAGGGAATTCCAACAGGAGGAAGGTAGTGTGCATGGACAAGCCTGGGGGACTTTGGGGTCCTAAAGACCAATAGCCAAGGGCCTGGGTGAGGAATGTGTCTTTTCCCTTCTGTCTTTGAGGGAAGGGATGGGGTTGGAGGCGAAGGGGCTTGTGACTCAATACGAACTGTCCACGGTTGCACTGACCACTGTGATGGACGCCTGCTGTCCATGAGCCCTGGAGATGTGGCTGGTCCAAAGTGTGCTGTGCTGAATGCTGGCCCACACAGCGTCCCCAGACTTCACTCAAGAAGAGGATGTAAACTATCTCCTTCACTAGTTTAATATTGATGGTGACCATTACTGCAATGATAACATGTTGGTTGATATAGCCACCTTAATAAAATTTAATGTTAAAAATGAATGCCACCTGTTTCCTTTTTAAATGTGGCTACAAGAAAATTACAGCTATGTACACAAGTCCCATTATACTCCTATTGGTCAGTGTAAGGTGGGCTCTGCGTCCAGAAGCTGCCTCTACCCTGCGCCCCTCTCCTGCTGTTTCTTCTACACTTCCTGCTCATACTGGCCCTCTCCTGGGGCGTCTGTAATGACTGCATCCCTCCCCCCAGTTAATTTCTGTCTCATCTCCATATTCTTCTCTTTCCCAGAGGAGACACCTCTTCAGTGTCTTTACGTTTACTTTTATCAAAGTTATATATGCATATACTTTAAAGAGTCCAAGAGTTCCTGAGACTCACTCCCACACCCGCTCACACGCGGCACCTTCCTGATCAGCCCAGGCAAAACCTGTGCCTCTTGCCTCTCTAACAGAATGTTTGTCTCGCTGCTCCTTGAGTGTTGGGGGCTCCAGCAATGTCTCCCCTCTCACCATGGAGGGTGGGAAGTCAGCTCTTTATCATCACACCACCACTCCAGTGCACACCTGCCTAGTCCCCCACCCACCCAAAAAACTGAAGCATCACCCAGTTAGATCAATATCCAGCACTGGCAGTATTGGAACTGTGTGTAATGTCATACCCCGTTGAGCCCTGTGACAGGGTATGATTCCTTTTCCTTTCCTACAAAACTTTGTTGTTGCTGTTTTTAATGTACTTATTACAGATTGAGACTCAAGCTTGCCCCGAATTGTCTAAATATCCTCTTTCAGATGTGCAAACACACTGCCTAGTCAAAGATTTCATCTTCTTGGAGACATCTTTTTCAGAGGCTGTCTAGTAGATTTTGTGAAATGTGCATGACCAAAAACACATATTTTCTACTTGAAAAGTGGAAAAGATGGTTTAGCTGGGTATAAAATTCTTGGCTTAGAATCTTATTTCCCTTCAGAACTCGGAAAGAACTGTTCCACTTTTATCCCAGCTTCCAATGTTGTTCTTGGGAACTCTGATGCCATTTTGATTCCTGATCCTTTGCATGAAACCCACGGTGTGGAGGGCTTCTCTGTGTTGTAGGTTGTGAATTTCATGATGATAGGTCTTGATATGGGTCTCCTCTCTCATGTTCCAGAGTTTCTTACTGGGTCTGTTTGGTCTGAAACTTGTGATCCTCAGTTCTGGGAATCCTCCTGCCTTCTTTGCGAACTTCCTCTTCTCAGTGCTCCTCATTGTCTGTCTTGGACAGCTCCCCCATGTTCTCCATTCTTTTCTTATTTTCCATCTCTTTGTCTTTTTTCCTTTATTTCATAGATGGGTATCTCAAGTATCTGCCAACCTGTGTGCTGGGAGTTCGGTTTCTGCTATTCTACTTTTAGTATCTACCAGCTTTTCCCCCCTCTCTAAATGTTCTTTTCATTTAACACCCTATTCCACTTTTATGGAAAGAGTATTTTATCTTTCTGGGGATAGTGGCAGCTTTTTTCTTTTTTTTAACTTTTTTCAATCACTTAAAAAAATTTTTTTTAAGTAATCTCTACACCAAATGTAGAGCTCAAACTCATGACTCTGAGTCACACACTCTACCAACTGAGCCAGCCAGGCGCCTGGAAGTTTTCATCTCTCTTTTCAATGTCTCTTTTCCCATAAGTTTTGTTTTTGTTTGTTTTGGTCTTTACTTTGTGGATGCGAGAGGCCTTCCTCATGTCCTGTGATCCTTGGCTGTCTATTTAAAAGGAGGACACTACACATTGTGTGGGAAGCTCATGTGCTTGGTGGGGACTTACCAGCATGGGCCCTCACTATAGAGGGGACCTGGCTCCATTATTTCATGGGGAATCCCCAGGCAGTATGTTTGAGTCTCTTGGATTAGTCCAATCCCCAGGGGGAGAATCTTCCATTCTCCTGCCTGGAGGGTCATAAAGATTCACTGTGGGGTACAGAGACTAGGAAGAGCAAGGCATGTGTAGATGGAGACTACTTTCACTTGGGAAACCTCACCTTCACCCAGGCTGTCCTTGGTGTCCCTCCAGACACACTGTGCTTTGCCCTTCCTGGAAAACACACCTCCAGATTTCTGCCATGGTAGAGGGTGGGGGGGTTTTCCTGGATGCAAGGAGTTAGACAGAAGACCTGGTGGGTTATAAACTGCTTTTAAAGTAGATTATCAACCCATCTTCCCATTTTTAGCCCCATTGTTTATCTCTACTTTTCAAGACACCTGATACTAGTAAGTCTGGGGTTGGTTCTCAGAGTTCTCCTCTACTGGTTTAAGATTCTACTTTCTCCTAAGACCCAAGTATTCATGGATCTCCTTCTTAGTCTGCAAACTTTTGCTGCACTGTTAGCCCCTGGTTTCCATGTTGTCAGGAGTGTTCATGTATTTATGTGTTGTAACATTCACTCACTGTCATTTTAGTGGGGTCCTGGGGGGTGCAGAGGGATGCTTATGTTTTGGGATTCCTCATAGACCCTTCACAATTGCTGTGCGATTCTTTCCCAAGTATATTCTGTGATTTTTATAGTTTCCAGTTCCCCACTGAGACATTCAGACTCGTGTTTTGGCTTTGTAAACCTAAGTAAGCACATTTCTTTTTTCACAATCTGCATCTCATAATGCCAGTATCTGGAGTCCCTGCAGACTAGTTTCTGTGGTTTTTGCCACCGATCATTCGTTGTGTCACCAGCTCATATGACAGGTTATCCTTTGATTATGTGCTGGGCGCTGTGTTTGAAAAAATATTTGTAGCAACCTTTTTTGACCCTGAATAAGGTGATCATCCCCCGAAGAGGATTTGCTTGCTTTTTCCAGGTGTGTGGGAAAACCAGCAATTTGGGATCTCCGTAATCAGTTCCCAGACCGTGAGATTTTTCCAGCCTGCACATGTGAGCAAGGGCTGGTCTACTTCTGGTTTTCCTTTACTCCTCAGGGTCCCAGCCTGAGCTGAGGAGTGGTTTCCTAGAGATAGCACCCTTGCAGGCCCCTCAGCTCCGGGAGGCTGCCGGAAGTGCAGCTCAGTGTATGTACTCTGGTCCAGATCAGGACAAAAGCTGCCGTGAGTGCTGGGCTCAGGATTCTGCCTTCTCCCGGCCCTTGAGCTGCTAATTCCTCAGTATATGAGGTTACTTACTTGGCACTTAAAATAACTTTATGGGAGCATAATATACATACAAAAAGTATATATGTTATAAGTGCAAAACCTGACAAAATTTCACGACCTGCCAGCCACTGAACACCAGCTCCCCAGAACTCCCATTATGTTCTCCTCGAGCTGCAGCTCTCTTCAGCTCTCTTCCAGCTCTCTTCCAGCTGCAGCTTCCTGTTCAGCCTCCTATACCTTTTGTAGGTGTCCTTTTATGAACAGAAGTTCTTTACTTCAATGCAGTCCACAGTATTGCTACATGTTTCTTTCATTGTAAGTGCTCTTTGGTCCTGTTTAAGAAACATTTTGCTACTCCAAGGTCACAGAAATGTTCTCCTGTGTTTTCTTCCTGACATTTTTCTTTGTTTCACCTTTTCCATTTGGGTTCTAATTGACTTTATTTATGGTCTGAGGTAGGGGCCAAGGTTAGTTTTTTCTTCCCATCATATTATTGCCCAATTGACTGGGCGCCATTTGTTAGACAAGACTATTTCTTGTCTGCCCTGCACTGTCATCCCTGGGATAAGTCAGGTGATGGATGGTCCACAGGTGGGCATCCTATGCTTTTAACAGGACACTTTTCACATGTAGTCCTGCATTTGTACTTGTCTCCGACAGAAAGATGAGTCAGTCACCTTGTCTTCTGTCGCTGGCAGTCAAATGCCTCAGTCCCCTGCAATCCCCTGGTTCCAAGGCCAGCGTCATCTTTGTGCTGCTGAATCTATTGGAGCTCTCTGGATTCCACAAGTGGTCAGTGTTCCGTTGGTCCCCCATGACCTTCAGACCCAGTCCTTCCAGCTTGGTCCCCATGTCTCTTCTTCCTCTGCTCTCCATATGCTAGTCTACCAGATGAACTCACTTGCAGTCGTACACTTTGGGCTGCCCAAAGACTCCTGGCTTCCCTCCACCTAGATAACTGTGTTACTTTGCATGCACTCCTTTCAGCACCGTTGCCAGCAGAAGGCTTTGTTTGAGATGCCAGCCCGGGGTGTGGCCCCTCTGAGGTACCCACGTCACCTTGTGTGTGCATTTCCTTATCACAGAATGTCCCACGCTATGCTGTAGGGGCCTCATTGTC
The DNA here is from genome assembly GCF_023065955.2 of Ursus arctos. Lineage (NCBI taxonomy): Eukaryota > Metazoa > Chordata > Mammalia > Carnivora > Ursidae > Ursus > Ursus arctos. The sequence goes on along the minus strand of NW_026623067.1, from coordinate 2,598,559 downwards.
TTCCTCCCTGGAGGTGCAGGCACTCCTACAGGGCAAGCCTTTATCCCAACCTGCCACCCTGTGGGAATGCCCTAGACCCTCGTGCAGCAACTGGACTGGGCTGTTTCAGACAGCCCTTGGCAGTAGGTGAGCAGATCCCCAGCCTGGCCACCAGAGACAGCCCTCCCACCGTATTTCCACCAAACCACACCCTTCAGGGCCCCGGGGCACACATCCTGCTCAGAAGGCGTCTATCTCCCCAGGACCCTCAGAAATGTGGTCAGAGGGTGCACCCCCCAGACCCACAGGGCCGCAGTGGGATGGCCCCCCATTGCACCCGCAGGATGCACAGGGCCTGGATGGATGACTCCCGGTGCTCCTGAGAACATGCACCCCCTGTGCATCCCCAGCACACTCCCCACTCCACGTACCCCCAGGACCAGCCAAGAGCAGCCAACATACCTGGCGACCGGCCTCGTTGTTGTGGCGGTTCATTGCGGAGCGGGCATCTGGCCGGTTCTCCCGCGCATCTGCAAACTCTCGAGACACCATGCCACCAAACTCGATGTCCTCGCTGCAGCCACCCCACTTCCAGCCCTCGCCCGGAGAGCCCTGGTGGCGGCTGCTGCAGCCACATATGGCTGCGGAGCCCTCGGCACACGAGCGTGTCACAGCAAAGGCCACGCCGGCAGAGGCAATGGCGTGCACGAAGGCAGACTCCCGGGTGGCTGTGGAGAGAGGTGACTGGGTTGGCAGGACGCGGCAGGGGCTGGGGTGGTGGAGCCTGGTCCGGGGCATCGCGGCCCCTTGCTGGGCTGGGCCTGGGCCCCCTGGGGTGGGTGGGAGTCCTGGACTCACCGTCACTGGAGTGGCCAGGCAGGGTTGGGTGCCCCCCGCACGGAAGACCCAAGGAGGAGGGCGGGTACCAGGAGGAAGTACTTGGAGGGCCAACCAGCCCAAGGAGCGGTACTGGCCATCACTCCCCGTGAGGAACCACAGGGATCCCTGCAATCCGAGGTCAGATCCTGGCCAGTGCTGGCCACGATGGACAGAATCTGAACCCCGAACACGGCTGGGGGCAAGGAAATTGTACTGCTTCTTGGAAAGTGGTTTGACAGCTTCTTAAAATCAGATACCTGCCATGTGACCGGGCCATTCAGCTAGGTATGTACCCGGGAGGAAACTCACGTCCTCGCAGGGACCGGGAAGCAAAAATCACGGCTACTGTATTTGTAAGAACCCCCGTCTGGAGGTTCCCAAATGTCCACCAACAGGTCAACCGATAAAAATCTGTGGCCTGAAATAAGTCAGTCGTGGGGACGTGATGCGCAGTGTGGTGACTTCTGCTAACCAATCTGTCCTGTGTGTTTGAGGGCTGCTAGGAGGATAGGTCTTCCAACTCCCGTCACGAGAAACACAACAGTAGCCGTGGGGTGTGCTGTGTGTCAACCAGACTGACTGCGGTGGTCGTCTTGTAGTGCACGTGTCTACCGAATCGTTATGTCGCACACCTGAAACTAAACGTTACGGGCGGTCATAGCTCACTGACAAAAGTAAAATGGATTCTGTCTAGCAGAAACAGAATAAAGAGCATGGATGGATCTCAAAATCATCTACTGAGAGAAGGCAGATAAAAAATAAAACCTTGGGCCCCAACAGCCCAGGGTGGAGACCCCCCAACCTGGAAGTCCAAGCCGAAACTTCCGGCAGCCTAATGGCCTGTTTGGGTGGCAGTTCCTGGCCCACACACTACCCACCTGCACCTCTCACTCTGCCTGCACTCTTTCCCCTCCTCCACCCCTAACTCCAGGAAGGGCCACCTCTTCTGGACCCTGCTCAAGACCAGTGGCCCCCACGGCACACTTTACTCTGTGCTGGCCCCCTTCTCTTGGGCCTGGAGACACCGAGGGCCTCAGCATCCAAGCTGCTACTGACCCCGAGGGCTGGTTTTGAGGCTGCCCAGGCCCCCAAATGCAGCCTCTCCTTCCACACAAGGGGAAACTGAGTCTGGGGAGGTGGTTTTCCAGAAGTGCAGTGGAGGAGGGCTGGAGCTTGAGAAGGAGCTGATAAGGCTGACCAGGAGTGGACAGAGGCATGTGGGAGGCATTGAGGGAGGCCCAGAAGCACAGGGCATGTGGGGGCTTTGCAGAGGCCCTGCAGACACTTGGTCCCCAGCCAGGCTTCCTCAGACCACATGAGTGCACCATGCCTCCCGGGTCTGTGCAAGCCTTGCAGCAAGGGTACCCAGCAACAATCCCTGTGGGTGGAAGGCGAGGGCATGGGGCTACTCTGTGTGAGCAGATGGAACTCTCATTCCTCCACATGTGCATTTGGAGCACCTGCTCTTTGCCAGGTTCTGCAGGAGGGAGCGTGATGGCCTCATGGAGCTTACGGGCTGATTAGCAGGAATTTAAAAACTGAGGTGAAAAACCATGGGCTGTGGAGCTGAGCAGGCCTGGGGCTTGGTGTCTGATGGCTGATGTACCCTTGGATGTCTCTGCTGCTGTCATGAGGTGGGACCGGCAACCCTCCTTTCTCAGGTTGGTAGGAGGGAGAAGGGAGCAGGAGAGATGTGAGGATGGGCCTGACCGGGCCTTCCATGCTGGGCATGGAGGGGTGCCCTGCATGTCCCCATGTTCCTGCTGGGCAGCAGGCCTGGACAGTGCCGGGGCTCCCAATGTCTCCCATCATGGGGTGCAGCCGCCTCCCCACCCACATCAGTGCCCAGGGGGCTTTTGTCTTGGGAGGGGGATGAGCGGGTAGGTCTCATCCTGGGGAGCGAGCAGAGGCTGCAAGCAGAGGCTGTGGACTGCTCCGCACCCCTTCCCAAGCTTGCATGCCCCAAAGCCCAGGCAGGTAGAGGCAGGGGACTGCAAGACGGGTTCCAGCCATCAGCAGGCACACACTCAGACTCACTCAACACCCGAAACACCTGTCACTGAAAAATGCACATTTACCATCCGTGCCTCCCCCTCCCCCCAGGCCTTCCCATGAGTTCAGCCCTCAGCACCTGTCACCTGCACCGTCGGAGGCTCCTGCAGGGAGCCCTCAGCCCCAGCCTGCAGGTCCCCCATCCACATGCGTGTGCCACATGTCTGTGCACACACGCGTCCTCACAAACACGCACGCACACATGCAGTACATGTGCACATACACAAACACGAGCGCACTGATATGTGCACACATGGGCTAAGGGCACAGCCCTTCTTTTCATGACCACCTAGCCCTGCCTAGTCCCTTCTGAGGTTTGGGGTTGTGTCCTTGCTTGACCTGCACACAGGCTTGCCCCACCTGCTGCCCTCCCAGCTCTGGCAGCTGCTCCCTGGCCTCCAGCCACACTCAGCCCCCGTCCTCCCCGGGGGCGATTTCCAGCTGCTCCGCTGGTCATGTGCACCTGCCGTGTCCCCTGTCTGCTCTTCAGGCTGGGGTGGTCATGCCGTCTGGGTGTGGTCAGTGCCTGGCCCAGGAAGCTCTCGCCTCCATCCACTCCTGATTTGTCCCCTCCTCAGCCTGGAAGCTCCCTGAGGCGGGGACTGTGCCTTGTTCATCTTTCGTTTCCAGGGGCCCTGGGCTGGGACAGGGAGGCTGAGCAGGATCTGAGCCCGTGGGGCTGGCTCTTCACCCCTCCCCGCTCAGCAACCTTCACTGTCCCCTTTCCCAAAGGCAGCCAGGCAGCCACTCCCCCAGATGCTGGATGCCCTTGCCTCACTTTGCGTCTGTAACACAACCCATCAGTTCCCAGGCAGGCAGGAGCTGCCTTCTGCGGGTCTAAGGTCTCCGTGAATAAATCCCAGTGTGCCCTGGACATGGACCCCTTGTCCTTCTGTCCCTCCCTCCAGCAGAGTCACGCCTTTATTTTGTCTTCCCAAGAGAATGTTCTCCCCAGAGGGTGGGCTTGGCTCCTTGCTTGCTTACTCTGCAAGAGCCTCGGCCTGTGGCCTCCCCTGCACCCCGTGTAGGGGCCTGCAGGCTCCTGGGGCAGGCCGGCATGTCCTGGGCTCTCCTGGAACCCAGTGCACACACCCGGTGCCCTTCCCTGCTGCACCCTCTGGCTGCTTCCAGCTGGCTGAGGCTCCCAGTGGCCCTGCTCCAGGCCCTGAGTGCCCGACCCCGGCCCGGGGGGCCAGAATCACTCCTACTGGAGGAGACTGCCTCTTCCTCTGCCCGCCTCCCCTCCTGAGATAAGGGAAGAGCCAGCAAGCCTGGGGCCTTGCCCCTTCCCCGAACAAGGGCTTGGCTGCTTATCAGGCTCAGGCCAGGCTGCCAGACATACTCGAGGGGAAGGGCGTGCTCAGGGCTGGAGGGGGAGGGGTCCCCCTTGAACTTGGAGGAAGAAGAAGTCAGTCTTTCCCTGCTCTGTCACCAGCTGTCCGTGTGACCCTGCTCAGGCCTCCCTCCCCTGTGGGCCTCAATCTCCCCTTCTGCCCAATGAGGAAAACACTCATCACACATGAAGTCCCGAAGGCTGAGGACAGCTTGTAGCCCACCCTCAACTTGCTCCAAAGGAAAAGAAGCTCTGAGGAGAGGCCACGAGACCGGCAGCCAGAAAAGCGTGCGACGGTTTGCTCTGGCAAAGAAAGTCTGTTTAAAATGGAAGACACGGCCTCCACACAGTTTGGGAAGGCTGTGTCCTGGCATTGAAGACGCCTGGCCCGCCCCACCTTGCCGGAGGGGTCAGGGCTGTGGGCACCCCAGCAAGCAGGCAATGGACACCAAGCACCCCTTGAGCAGATGCTCCAGAGACACCCGTGGAGGCCTTCTCACCAAAGAATCAGGAAACTTCAGACAAACCCAGGAGGCCTGACCAAGCTCCTCCAGGGCATGAAGAGCAAGGACCAGATGGACCTAAGATGGGATCCCGGACAGCTGGAAAAACGGGTGAAATCCGGGGATAGTCTGGAGTTCAGCTAACATGGATGGGTATTTGTTCTGATGGATGCTGCTGGACTGGTGGGTTGTCAGCCCTGGGAGGTCTGGGAGGGGATGTGGACACTGTGGGCACTGTTCCTGTGATGTTTCTGTACGTCCACAGTTCTTTTTAAATGCATGCTGAGGCCATGCAGAAGGAAGAGCCCAGTGTGTCCAGGTGACACCCACAGTAGTGGGGCTTCTGATCCAGGGGTCTCTGGACAGGCTTCACTGTGGGCAGGAATCACAGGGCATGCCAGAAAACTTCGGGGTGTGTGTATGTGTGTGTTTTGGATAGAGAACCCATTGCTTTTATCAGATTTCCACAGGGGTTTGAAACCAGAAGGTCATGATCTGACACAGCCTCACGCTTTGGAGGAAGTGGGACAGGGCACCCCTGAGGCCGTGGGTGGGGAGGGCACAGTGAGGACTCAGACCAGGGTCTGGAGCCCTGGCAGCCGCCCCAGCCACAGCGAAGTTCTTAGCCACCGACAGCAGCTTTGTCAGAGGTTTCTGCTTCTGTTTACACAACAGAGGCAGCTATGGAGTGGGAGGGGAGCCATCACACCGTGGGAAGGGAATCACATCTTTGCAATGAGATTGGAGACACCTCTGTCCCCATCACCTGCAATGTGCTCCAGCAGGTCAAGAGAGGAGGAGGGCACACGGGCCCCTGGGACGGAGTCAGCCCGAGCCTTGGGAGCTGCTCAGGACGGCTCTGCTGGCCCCAGGATGCTTCTTCACACCTATGAGATGGGCTTTGCCTCCTTGAGCCTCAGCACTCCAGAACTAGACCAATCTTGTTTCCAGACTTGGATTTCACAGGCTTGTTGAGTACCAGAGATCATTTGAGGACTGAACTAGGACTGCCAAGTGTTGTCACTTTCTGTGAGAGGATAAGACCTATGGAAAATGACTGTCACAATTTCAGAATTGAGGTCGGGGCTGGGAAAAGGAAGAAGAAAGGGAATTCAGTGACAAAGTCATTCTGTGAGTTAAGCATCTTCCATGGGGAACACCATCTTTGCCAGAAACTTGACATTGTTTCATTACCAATTATTTACTGAGTTCCTGTGAAGTATCAATGATCTATTCCTCTTTCCATTCAACTACCATCTTTCCACTTATCCTTGCATCCATCCACCATTTATCCATCTACCATCCATTTATCCACCCACTGTCCATTTATCCATCCATCAAACCATCCATCCATCCATCCATCCATCCATCCATCCATCCATCCAGGATCTTAGAGTCTATAAGGAGCTACACACTAGGCTCAGAACTAAGAATATGAGGTGGGCAAGATGTAAGGTATCCATTCTCAAGAACCTAGGTAAGAAATCTGCAAGAAAATGGATTGCTGCTCTATCTGATGAAATTTCTAACAACCCAGGTTTTTGAAAGTTGAAAAAACTACCTACCCATCCAATTGTTAATTAAGGAGAAGCTGGATGACCCGTTCTCCAGTGGAGAGAACCCTTGCACTGGAAAGGAGGAGGGTGAACCAGGGGAATCCTGCCTTTAGTGAGAGGCTCTGCTGTTGTGAATCCGGTTCTTGGCTTTGAACTGTGCAAAGTCACCAGCCTTACAGATCCTGAGATATAGAGTAGGGAAAATAATGGCACACAATGAAGTTTGCCAATGTGAACTCTGGGGCAGGATTGAGAGGGATGGATGGGTGAGTGGCTGGTTGGCTGGCTGATTGGGTGGGTGGGTACATGGATGGGTGGATGGATTGATGGATGGATGGATGGATGCTGGATGGTGGGTAGATGGGGATGTGGATGGATAGATGATGGATGGGGGAATGGATGGACGGATGGGTGGATGGATGGATAGATGGTGGAACATGGGTAGATGGGTGGATAAATGTATATATGGATGTATGGATGGGTGGGTGGATGGGTGGGTGGATAAATGGATCAATGGATGATGCATGGTGGATAGATGAATGTGTAGATGGATGGATGGGTGAGTGGGTGGATGGATAGGTGGGGATATATGGGGAATGGACAATGGGTGGATGGATGGATGGATGGATGGATTGATTTTTGGATGGGTAGATGGATGAGTAAAGTCTGGGACAGCTGAGGGAGTCCTATGTGGTGAGAGCTAGCTGTCTGGCAGAGGGCAGGGAGAGAAGCCCCACAGTGTTCCATCGCAACTAGGCTGTGGAAACTTAGGTGTCACCCATGAAATGGGCTTCAGCAGTAACTTTGCCTCCTTAGCAAAGTTTCAGAACTTCAAATTAGAGAGGCCTTAACAAATTCTTGCTTCCAGATTCAAATTTCACGGTCTTGTCAAGTACCAGAGATCATTTGAGGACTAAATTAGGATCACCAAGTGTTGTTACTTTTACTTTTTTTCTGGGAGAGTAAGACATATAAAAAATAACTATCATAATTTCAGGAAAAAAAAAAACCTTTTAACACACACAAAAAGATATGTTTCCAGGGTACTTTGTGTTGAAGAAAGTTCATCTTTCACGCTTCACCATGAAGTTGGCAATTGGCAACTGGTAATTGAGCACTGACTGTGCTCTCAGTGGACAAGAAGGCTGCAGCCTCTGCTCTGGAGCTGACCTTCCTGCAGAGAGGTTGCCCCGGAAGCTGTTTCAGCAGGGACCAATATGTCCCCCTGCCTTGAGTCTGCCAAGTGCTTTCATCACTGCTGAGAGAACTGGCCCAGACAGGAAGAGGGGCACTCCTCCCTGCCTAGCACTGGCATGGGTCCTGCAGGGTCCCTCAGCCCCAGCCAATTGATGTACTGCTGCCCACAGCAGTGGATGCTGAGCCCAGACAGGGCCTGGGGCAAGGCTCCCGCACCCCCACCAGGTCTTTCTGGTGCCTGTAGACTTCAGGTAGCTGGGCTCACCTGTCCTCTCTTGAGGGAAGACTGTGGGGGATCGCACTGGATGACAAGGATAGGGACATATACTCCTGGGATGAGACTAAGGGGGTGCTGGAGTGGCCTTTCCAAGAAACACGGGTGACTTCTGGGAGCAGAAGTTCCTGGAAGGGGGCTGTGGTTCTGATGTGACCACTGATCAATAAGATGGAGTTCCTGTGACATTCTGCCTGCCTGGGTGGACCCCTCTAGAAGCTCTGCATGGGGGAGGGCTAGAGGCCGCTCCAGCAGCAGTCACCCTGGGCAGTGTATCACTGAACACACATGCTGGGCCCTGGGGCCATAGTTCTTGGCGGGACACCCATTTCTCTAAAGGGTCCCCAGGTGATTCTGATGCAATCCTGGGATGAACCCTGGGCTCTATAATAGCCCAGGGCACAATGACTCACAGACCTGTCCCCCTCCTCAAGATGGTGGCCAGACCAAGCAGGCCTGTGGAAGGAGGCCCCCAAATGTTACCCAGCCAGGCGAGAGGAGGGAGCATGGGGGGGGGGGTCTCCTTTACCACCTCCTTAAGATGAATGTATGGGGGTGGTAGCATGGAGGGTTTTGATAAATCCTCCATCAGACAGACATGGAGGGGCTGATATGGGGAATCTCTGACACTTTCCCCATCAGAGGGACCTGTGGGGCTAATATGGAAAGCTCTGACACCTTCCCCTCCAAGTGACATGTGTAGGCTAGCTTGGGGGATTTCTGACACACTCTCCCCATCAGAGGAACATCAGGGGACTAATATGGGGGGCTCTGTCACCTCCTCCATCAGAGTGATTGAAGGGGTTAATGTGGGGGATCTGACACCTCCCTAATCAGAAGGATTCCTCTCTCCATCAGAAGGACATAGAGAGGTTAATATGGGGGGCTCTGAAATCTCCACATCAGAGGGACATGGGGGCTACCTTGGGGGATCTCTGACATCCCCTCCTTCCTGCAATGGACTGCAGACCTTTTGTCTGGCCCTTACACAAAGGCTGGCCCCCGGTCACCAGCCTTTAGGACTTAGGGGCCCCGCCTCCAGTCAGCTGGTGGGAGGCAGAGACATAGGCCCAGGGCAGGGTAAGGTGCGAGCTCCCCTGAGAATTGCAGGTCCTACCTATCAAAACCTTTCCTTGGCTGACCCAGTGGCAGAGGAAGGGCTCTCCTTCTCAGCTGACCTTGCCTCCGGAAGGTGTCCTGGGACTCCAGGCTCTGTCTCACCTCTGGGCAGTGCTGACCTTGGGGCAAGACCTCCATGGCATTGAGGTTGGTGCAGCCCATAGGTCTGCAGAGGGGGCGCAGCGGGGTGGGGTGCATGCTCTCGTGCCTCTGTGGAGCCCCCCCATGGCATTGCCTGCAAGCACAGAGCCCTGGCCAGGGCAGGAGTTCCCAGTCTGCAGCCCCACCACCCCACCACCTTGCAAGGAGGTTGGCTGAGCACGGCTTGCTGCGGCTTCCCTCCCACCAGGTGTGCGGGGGTGAATCCCCCGTCCTACAGGCCAGCCCTGCCAGCCTGGACCCTCTGAGTCCTCCTGGTGCTCTGAGTAAAAAGCACGCTCATTTTGGTAGTTGCAGTGCCCACAGCTGGGTGGGCTTTCCAGGAGCCTGGGCTCCTGGGGATACCAAGTCCCCAGGCTTCTCTGCTCCTGCCCACTGCTTTCACCATGCAGCATCCCCAGCATACACACGACCCAGACAACAAGGTGGTCTCTCCGTCTCTGAGGTCTCCCAGGGCACTGCCCACCCGGCAGGTGAGGGGTGGAAGGAGGGAGGATGCAGAAGTGGGGGAGGGGCACAGACAAGCAGGTCTTGCAGCACCTGTGCGGGTGGAGAGGCCAGCAGACGCTCCCACCTCCCTCCCTCCAGCCAGTGAGACCTGGAAGGCTCTTCCTGAACATTCTGTAAGTTGGCGCCTCCTCCGCCCACTGATGCCCCAACACTGAGCGGGGACCCGGGCTCTGCCCAGCGGCCAGACGACCAGGAGGACGGCCAGAGGCCTGGGCCAGCAGGTTCCGCCCCTGCGACGACGCCCACCTTCCTTGGTCCTGGAGCGGGCAGCGTCCGGGAGGGGCTGTTGCGGCGGCATTCGTTAACCCCCGGCCGCGTCCCGCACAAAGGAGGAGCCACCTGAGAGCGGAATGCGGCCCGCGCCCCACTGTGGCCGCGGCCCCTGACACCGCCCGGCCGGCGGCGCGGCCGGCGTCCTGATTACCTGCTGGGGCTAATGAATCTGGCTTTGTGAGGCACTGTCACGCCGCGTTAGGCCCACAATGGCCCGCGATATTTTATATGAATTTCCCCCTCGTCGGCGATTAGGCCATAGCAAGCCAGTCATAGCAACCGGGAGGTATGCGCGGCCGAGGGGCCGGCGGCGCGAGGGGAGCGCGCTATTCACACGCTTGAACACTGCTCTCCCGAGGGCGTGTGAATCGCCCGCAGCATTTCACTTTCCCTTGTGCTTAATCTTGTCCTCGTCGTGGGGACATTGTGTTCCGAGCCGGGCGCGGCGGGGTGTCGCCGGGGTCTCTCCTGGCTCCTCTACACCCCCCCCTGCTGGGCAGAGTTAATGATATACAGGGGAGGCCGTGGAGACCGGCCGAGCCCCCCAGCCACCGGGAACCGAAACACTTTCCGATGGGGGTCAGGGGTCGCAACCTGGATTCGGGACGCCGCTTCCCCCCTGGCCTGCATCTCCTCCGCGGCCCCTCCTGAGCCCGGCGGCTTGTGGCTTGTGCTGTCCTGGCCGGCCTGCCCCAGCCCGTGCCTGTGCGCTGGCTGGGACACACAGGGCGGCCGACAGACCACCCCCTGGAGCCTGACCGCGGGGACGGGCTCCTCCAGGAGGCGCCGGGTGGAGACGCGCCCTACCACCTCCGCAGCAGCGCGGGCCCTGGAGGAGACTGACCGAGGACAGCGGCAGGGGTGTGCAAGGAAGGACACCATCTGGGGGAGGGCACACCCTTGCTGAAAACTTGATTGACACCTGTGGACCCCGCCCCAGAGGCTTCCGGAGCCCTGCAGTACCCACCAGGACCGATGCTGAGAGGGTCGGCTCTCCCCCGCCCCCCTCCGCAGCCAACTCAGCTGCCTACCGGGTGAGGTCCAGGTGTTGACCCCAGGCGAGGGCCAGCCCATCTCTCGGCATGGGCAGTGACACCCCCTCCCCATATACTGCTGGGGACACCTGCTCCCTGACACAGAGGGACAGGCCTGGCGTCCCCTTGGCCCTGAGACCCCAGGGTAGCCAGGGGAGTATAGCCCTGTTGCACTGGGCTTCTGAGTGAGTGGACAATGCAGGCTGTGGGCCAGTGCCCTGGCCGCGCCACACCTGTGCCCTGAAGGGCTGGGGTGCTGGGGGAAGAGGCACCAAGGCTCCTGCTCCCTTCTTCTTGCAGTTACATGCTGCCCCAGAGACTGCTGGCCTGGACCTGGGCCATGGTGGCCACTGAGCTCTCTCAGTGGCACGTTCTGCTTGGGCCTCCTCCAGGATGGCAGTGGGCCTGTCTGCTGGGGCACTGAGCCTTGGGATCAGCCTTGTCTGCCCTGTGTCTTCCCCACCCCCTCACCTCCCTGGGGGTCAAGAGGAGGTGTTGGCCAGCTCTCAGGGAAAGCAGGCCCTTCAGGTGCCTGGGGGCCTGCCTGAAGGGACAGATAGCTGCCACACACTCAAAATTCTTCAAATGCTTTCTGCCCCACGACGCAAGTTACACGGGCCTGCTGCCTTCTGAAGCAAGGGCAGGGAGCAGTTCTTCCCAGCCTGGGCTCACTTCTAGTGCCCAACCCCACGTTCTGCACCGGCAGCTTCCGGAGGTCTGAGTGATGACCCAGCCCCCAGCCACCCCCCCACACACACACGTGCTCACACACACATGCACACGCTCGCACACGTCCACACAGGGCTGGGCCCCTCTCTTCAGCTGGCTGGGCGGCATTAAGCCCTGTTCAAGAGGCCGCCTCAGCAGGGGTGGCCAGGCGCCCCGTGGACCCTGCCACAAAGCCTGGGTGACCTCTGACACGATTAGGGTCGCCCTGACCCTAATCCAATCAGATTGATTACCACAGGCGCGGCCAGGCGGGCAGGCTGGGGCCTCTACAATGGCCTCCCAGAGCTGGCTTCTCTCTGGGGCACCTGGCGGCTCCTTCCTCGAGGGCCATTCAGCTTTTTGGCCACAATGAATTCCGCCATTTCTCAGCCCTGCAGCAGGCAAGGGGGAGAGGGGGCTTTCTCTTTCCATTAAAGCCAAGTGCTGAGGGCCTGGGGGTTGAGACAATTTTCATCCCAGAAATGGGAGAAGGGTGGGGGGAGAGGGGGTAGACAGGAGGGGCAGAGGGAGCAAAGGGCAGAGAAAGGAGCGTGGACATGGGAAGGAGACATGGGGGTCATGGGGAGGTGGATGTGAGGAGTGGACTTGGGGGAGGGGAACAGAGGGGAGTGGACATGGGGAGTGAACATGCAGGTCATGGGGGTTATGGGGGGTGGACATGAGGAGGGGACATGGGGAGGGGACACGGAGGACATAGGTATAAGCGGACATTTTGCAGAAGAGGGGCCAGGACACAGACTTTTAAGGAACAAGGCAGTGCAGGGGAGGATGGGAGCTTCCTGGGACCACAGCCCAGAAGCCAGGGGCTTGTCTGCTCCTTGGGTGCTTACTTCCTGGGCACTGGAGGGCCTGCTGTCCCCAGCAGAGAGCTCTGCTCTCCTCTCAGACCCCTGTCAGGTATTCTCAGCAGCCTACACAGCCCCATACAGGAGTCCCGGCCTGACCCCTGCACCACTCCTCAGTACCCTCACTTGCAAACAGACCAGCAGTTTGTTGGAGGGGTGTTCGGATTCAAGTTCCTGCTGTGTGGAAAACACTTAGCATAGCCGCAGAAAGCACTGTGAACGTGTTCTAAAGAAAGAGAGAAGAACTTTAGCGATCCAGCTCAGGTGCCACCCCCCCTGGGAAGCCCACCTGCCCACCTGCTCAGTGCCTCCTTCTGACGCACCAGCTATGTGCCAGAGCAGATCCTTGGCACTGCCCTCGCAGCTGCCTTGCATTCGTGCTGCATGAGCACCTGCTGTGCACCTGCTTGCACCTGCTGTGTGTGACTGGAGGGCACCCTGCAGGGCCTGGTGCTTGTCCTGGGAGAGTGATGGTGGGGACAGAGTCAGGAAACTTGGAACAGCTCTGGGGGCCTGGGCAGAAGGCTGAAAGAAAAGGTGGAGCTGGAGAGAATGAAGATTGCAGGGACTGAGCCAGTTTCAGACTTCAGGGAGCAGTGAGGACACGGTGCAGAGGCAGGCAGCTCTGGGTGGGCAGGAAGGTCTGCGTGCAGCAGCAACGTCTGAACCAGATGGGGTGTGGGCCCGGGGAGGGGGTGGTGGTGATGCAGAAGGGCAGAGCAGCAGGGAGTGGGTGCAGAGGCCAAGGGCCCCTGGAGGCCACCCTGACTGGGGAGCTTGCAGGCATGTCTGAGCATGGTTGCAGGTTTGGCTCTGAGAATGCAGCCCAATGTATGAACATACGGGGAAAGGATGGAGCTTGTGGCCGGGGAGGGCAATGCTGCACCCCAGGGGTCTCCAAGGCAGGTCTGTGTATCCCGGGGGGGGGGGTGTGCATGGAAATGGGCCAGGATCCTTGGACAGCACAGTGGTTCCAAGGCATCCTCCCTTCTTCTCTGCCTCCACCCCTATAACCACCATCTCCCACTTGTCCCAGGAGGGGACTTTCAGGCTTCCAGGCCATGTTGATAACAACTGGGCCATGGAGCTCTCTGCAAAATAGGTCATCATCCAACTCCTTGTTTTCCACAGGCTGAAAGGAGGACCCAACTGAGCCATGAGCTGACAGATGTTTAAAACTGTTTGATAATAGATCATTATGTGATTTTTGTCACATATAACTCAGAAAAAACTCAAAGAATTGAGAACCACGTTAAATCAAAACTTTCCCATGTCACCTATTCATTGATATGAATGAAGATCCTCACACCCGGATCTTTAAAACTTAAAATGAAGTGCAAGGTTTGTATGCTGAAAATTGCCCAATGTCATTGAAAGAAACTGAAAAAAGCCTAAATACATGGAAAGACATCCCATGTTCATGTTCTGGGTGGCTTAATATCAAGATGGCCATATTCCCCAAGGGGATGTGCAGATTCAACACACTCCCTACAAATGTGAGCTTTTGTTTTTGCAGAAACTGACAAGCTGACCTAAAATCCATACAGAATGGCAAGGGGTACTGGATAGTGAAAACAGTCTGGAAAAAGCAAAGCAAAGTTGGAGGACCCACACTTCCTGATTTCCAATCGTACTGCACAACAGGAAGAGAACAGACATGTAGACCATGGGGTAGAACAGAGCCCCGGAGTAAGCCCAGGCTTCCTTCCCTGGCTTCCAGGTGGGGTCTGACCCTGCCTGACACTGCCCTCCTCCACCACCCAGCTGGTAGCTTCTTCAGGTAGGTCAGGCTCCTGTCTCCTTCCTGAAATCCCTGACATTTCTTCTCACCTGGGGGAGCAGGAAGCATTCAGGGGTGTTTAGGGGCCTGCTGGACATGTCTCCTCAGGCCACAACACCACTGGCACAGCAGAGGACCTATGTGGGTGGCAACCACACCACACAAGTGTGTTCACATGTGTGCATACACATGCACACATATGCATGTACATAAATGTGTACATTTGCTCGCACACATGTGTGCTCACAGATGCATACACATACATGCATGCATACCACGTACATGCGTGCACACACATGCATATACCATACATGTACAAATACACACACACATGCATGCACACCACACCACACACTTACAAATACACACACACACACACACACACACAGGCCCTCATACAGCTGATGTACCACAGCGTCCTGTGACCCTAACTCCTCCCACACATGGCAGCAGCTGTCCCTGTGGGGACTACCATGTAATTACCCCAACTAGCAGCTCTGTGAAGTCAACTGAGTGGCAATTAGTGTCCCATTTTATAGACAGGGACGCTGACACTCCAGGAAGCCAACTGACTCACCAGTCAAGGTCACATGGTGTGATCCCTCTCCTTTCCCTACATGGCCTGTGGGCATGACCATAACCACCTGAAGGGGGGGAGCCTCAGGTGCTTGAACAAATGCAATCTGGCATCACCAACCCTCCATGCAATGCTTGGTTGCACTCTCGGGACCCTTCCTCAGCTGTCTTCCCCTCCATGCACACCAGTGGTCCCAGGGCCCAGCGTATCTTCCTCCCAGACATCTCTTGTCCTTCCTTCCTCTGCATTCCAGACGCAGCTGCACCAGTGCATGTTCCATCCTTCATGCTTGTCTCCCTAGAGGACCTCGATATGCCACTGAGGGGTGGGGTCTGGGTCCCCTACCTTAGAATCCAAGTGGGCCTCTGTAACTGCCTCCACTAACAGAATGTGGCACTGCGTAGCCACTGAGGCCAGTCTGGAAAAGGTGGTGTGGAGTGGCATCAGCAAAATGGCAGAGTGAGGAGATCCGAGGGCCCATCACTCCACAGAAACATGGCAAGAATGGAGCAGAAACTGTCAGAGCCAATGCTATCAGAAACCTGGAAGGAAGTTCAAGGTTTTTAGCAGCCAAGCAAATGCTGAATCAAGAAAAAGGTATCTCTGACAACTTAGAAGAGCTTTGAGGCATTTTCACTTGGTCACAGCACCACCCTCCCCAGCACAGTGAAGTCTCGAGGTGGCAGTGTGAATTGTTCCCATGTGGTGGATGGTTCCAGAGGGAGCAGAGTGGATGTTGCTCCTTAAGAATTTGTCTGTTTGACCTGAAAAACTGATGCCTACCTCAGAACTCAGGGTGGAACAGTGGCTAAGCAGAGGCCACTCCTGGAAAACACTGAAAATCAAATGAGCGAGTGGCTGCCACATGGGGCAAAAAATTATAGTTGGGGCCAACAGTAGACATAGCGACCATCTGGTGGAAAAGTGTTGGGGAGAGTTGCTTTGGGGAATGAAGTGTTTGAAAAACTGCTGTGTGTACGAGGAAAGTTAAAGCCATGTGCCCACCAAGAGCAGAGAGCATGCTCAGGAGAGACAACAAGCTTCCACCCACAGCTGATCTTCAGGCTCAGTGCAGGCAGGAAGTGAAGGCCAAGGCAGGGCTGTGAGCAGACTAGCTACTGTTGAAAGCCTGCACAACACAGCCAATCCACAAAGATGAGAGGAGTCTTCTTTCTTTGCTTTGTTTTCTTTTTTCTTCCCCTCCAAGACATTAAGGAAATTTTTGCCAAACCACTAGCTGACCACAAGCTAAAGACAAATCACTAAACAAACAAGCAACTACAACCCACAGTAAGCATGCTGAACTCCAAGGAGGAGAAAGAATTTGATTTCCTGAGTGGCCATCTTGTAATGATCAAAAGGCACACATTTCAACAAAAAAATTACAAGGCATGCAAAGACACAAGGAAGTACAGGCCATTCAGAGAAAAAAGAAATTAACAGAAAGTATCCCAAAGAAGCATAAATATTGGCTGTACCAGACAAAGACACTGAGTCAACTGTCCTGAATATGCTCAAAGGGATAAAAGAAACCAGGAGAACAAAGTCTCAACAAAGAGAGAATATCAGTAAAGAGATAAAAATTACAAAAAGCAACCAAATAGAAATTGTAGTGCTGACAAGTATGGTAACTGAAATGGAGTATTTGCTAGAGGTTTTCAACAGCACAGCTGAGCAGCAGAAGAAAGAATCAGTGACCCTGAAGATAGTTCAATTGCAATTATGCAGTCTGAGGAGCAGAAAGAAAAAAGAATGAAGAAAAACGAACAGACCTGTGAGACATCATCAAATGTGGTAACAAACACCACATTGCAGGAATCCCAGGAGAGGACAGAGAGAAAGAGGCAGAAAGAATTTTGAAGAAATAATGGCCAAAAAGTTTCAAATTTGATAAAGGACTTGAATCAATATTTCCAGGAAGTTCAATAAACTTCAAGCTGGATAAATATACAGAGATCCACACTGAGACATATTTTAATTAACTATCAAAAGACAGAGACAAAGAGAATATTTAAAGCAGCAAGAGAGAGGCATCTTGTCATGTACAAAGGGTTCTGCATGAGATTAGCGGACAATTTCTCATCAGAAACCAGAGTCAGAAGGTAGTGGGACAATATATTTCAGGTACTGAAGGAAAACACTGTCAACCAAGAATTCTACATTTGGCAAGACTATCCTTCCAAGATGAAACACTGACCTAGATGACATGGATACATTCTTAGACACACATAAATACCAGAACTGACTTAAGAAGAAATAGAACATCTGAACAGACCTATAACAAATAATGAGATCGAACAAGTAATTTAAAACCTCCCAAGAAAGGAAAGCTTCACTGATGGATCCTACCAAACGATTAAAGAAGAATCAACACCAATCCTTCTCAAGCTCTTACAAAAAGCAGAAGAGCAGGAAACATTTCTTAACTCATTCTCTGAGGCCAGTGTTGCCCTGATACCAAAGTCAGATAAAGATACTACAGGGAAAGAGAATTACAGACCAATGTCCCTTGTAAATATTGATGTAGAAATCCTCAACAAAATGCTTGCAAACCAAATCCTCCAGCATGTTAAAGGGATTATTGACCATGACCAATGGGGATTTATCCCAAGAATGCAAGGGTGCTTCAGTGTAGGAAAATCAACCAATAATAACACATCACATTAAGAGAATGAAGGAACAAAACCGCATGGGCATCTTAAGTGGAGCAGAAAAAGCATTTGATATAATCCAACACCCTTTCATGATACAAAAATTCAACAGATGAGAAATAGAAGTGAATTTCCTAAACCTGATAAAGGGCAGTTATGGAAAACCCACAGCAAACCTCTTACTTGATGGTGAAAGACTGAAATGTCTCTCCCTAATCTCAGGAACAAGACAAGGATGCCCACTCTCACTGATGCTACTCAACATAGTGCTGGAAGTGGTGGAACAATTAGGCAAGAAGAAGATAGCAAAGGTATACAAACTGGACAGGAAGAAGTAAAACTGTCACTATTCATAGGTGACATGATCCTATATATAGAAAATCCTAAGGAACCTATAAAAAACCTCTCAGAGCTACCAAAAATTAAGCAAAATTGCAGGATACAGGATCAAAACACAAAAATTATTTGTATTCTATATAGTAGCAATGAATAGTCCAAAAAGGAAAATAAGAGAATAATTCCATTTACAATAACATCAAAAAGGAAAACAAATACTTAGAAATGCATTAACCAGGGAGGTAAAGTTAAATGCATTAACTGAAAACTACAAAACTTTGCTGGAAGAAAGCAAAGAGGACCTAAATAAACAGAAAGTAATCCCATGTCATAGATTAGAAGGCTTAATATTGTTAAGAGGGCGATACTGCCCTAAATAATCTACAGACTGTAATGCCCATGAAAATCCCAAAAGCCTTTTTCACAGACATGCAGAAGTTGATCCTAAACTTCATATGGAATTACAAGGGACCCAAATTGCCAAAACAATCTTGTAAAAGAAAAATAGAATGGAGGATTTGATTGGCACTTTCTGACTTCAAAACATACTACAGAGCTACACCATCAAAATAGTGTGGAATTGGCAAGAGGACAGTCATATAGATCAAAGGAATGGAATTGAGTTAAGAAATAAATTCCACACATCATGGCCAACTGATTTTTGACAAGGGGACCAGGACCATTCAATGGGGAAAAAATAATCTGTTCAACAGCAGATGATGCTGGAATAACTGGATTTCCACATGTGAAAGAAGAAAGTTGGATCTGACCTCACACCATACACAAAAATTTACTCCCTGTAAATCAAAGATTTAATGTAAAAGATCAAACTATAAAACTCTTAGAAGAAAACACAGGTGTAAATCTTTGTAACCTTAGATTAGGCAATGCTTACTTTGAACACTTCAATAAATAAATTGGACTTCATCAAAATTTAAAACTTTTGTGATTCTAGGACACTGTCACAACAATGAAAAGACCACCTATACAATGGGAGAAATTATTTGCAGATCATGGATCTGATAAAAATTCAGTGTCTATAATATATACAGAGGTCTGACAACTGAAAAACAAAAAGACAAGCACCCCAGTTAAACACTGGGCAGAGGCGCCTGGGTAGCACAGTAAACTGTGCATCTGACTCTTGGTTTTGGCTCAGGTCATGATCTCAGGGTTCTGGGATTGAGCCCAAGTTGGGCTCTGTGCTCAGCGCAGAGTCTGCTTGAGATTCTCTCTCTCTCTCTCTCTCCCCCTCTGCCTCTCCCCTCCATGCACTCTCTCTCTTAAATAAATAAATAAATAAATAAATAAATAAATAAATAAATCTTTTAAAAAATTGGGCAAAGAATTTGAACAGACGCTTCTCCAAAGAAGACATACAGATGACCCACAAGCCTATGAGCAGATGCTCAACATCATCGGCCATGTGGGACACACAAATAAAAACTGCAATGAGATATCCCTCCACACCCACTGGGATGGATAAGGAAAGAGGCAGACATGACACGGTGGTGGTGAGGCTGTGGAGAAATTGGAACCCTCGCACATTGCTTGTGGGAATGTAAGATGGTGAGGCCCCTGTGATGTTTCCCCCAAATCTTAATCAGAACAATTCCACTCCTAGGAATATATCCCAAAGATTTGAATACAGGTATTCAAACAGATACTTGTACAAAAACGTCCATGGCAGCTGTGTTCACAAAAGACACAAGGTGGAAATAACCCAAAAGTCCATCAACAATGAATGCATCATAAAATGCGGCCCATCTACTCAGTGGGATACTGTGGACCCATAGGAAGGAAGGAAGTGCTGACACACGCAGCACGTGGACCGATCCTGAAAACATCATGCTGAGTGAAAGCAGCCTTTCTCTCTCCCCGGCCACCATATTGCAGACGCCACTTAAGGGTGTGCCTGCGGATCTCAGCGACGGTTGCCAGACGTGGGAAAGAGCGGGGACCCGCTGAGGCGCCGACCCGCTGCCCTCTGATTTGCAGACGTTGGGATATACAGCGCGTGGGTATTATTATGCAAACCACTATCTTTGGTGGAAATTTGCTCTTCACCAAAAGTTAACCAACGCCCAACCCTCATCTTCTACCTCTTCCTAACATAACTCCCTGGCCCTAGCACCCTGGATAACTCCTGATGTGTGCCTCTGTTGTCCCCCACCCCACCTCCCCTCCCTGTGTTTAAAAAACAAAATTGTATTTTCTCTCCAAGACACCCCTGAAGGCCTGGTTCCTGTGGGAAGCCTGTCTCTTTGGACCCGTACAATATCTCCTTGGGGAAGGGGAAACAGGAAAGGACCCATGTGGGAGATGCCCCGAGAATGAGGTCTGCACAGCACGGCCAACCTGCTGGAGACGCCGTTCCCAGGCGGCGCACAGCAGAGACACTGAGGCGGGTCAAGACAGAGCAGCTCCTGCTGCTGGGGGCTGCTTGGACCTGCAGCACACCGCCCAGCTCGTAGCCTCCACCCGAAGGCCGTGAAGGGGCCCCGCGTACCTTTGTCCAGCACAGGGCCGAAGATGGCCAGGCTGTTGTTGACCGTGGTGCAGTTCCAGCGGCGCCCACGGAACTGGTGCTGGCACTCCTCGATGCTGATCTTGATGCCCTCTGCCACGCTGGGCATGATCTCCACGTAGTTCCGGCAGAAGCGCAGCTGCTTGGGGACCAGGCCGGGGATGCTGGCGCACAGGATGGGCTGAGTGCCCAGGGATGAGTACTGGGGTCCGACGGCCAGGGACCTGGGGAGAGGAGACCGGTCAGCTGGGGGGCTGCTCAGAGGAGGGAGTGACCCTAGCCAGTCCCAGCACAGCAGGGTGGAAAGCCCCCGCAGACATTCACAGCACTGTGACCCGGCCAGAGCCACCCAAGTCCACACCCACAGGAGCACGGGTGGACAGGGGTGTCTCCTCCTGCTGCTCCGAATGGAGAGCAGTGAGCTGGGGGGCGGGGGAGAACAGGGGAGTCATAGATGGGGGCAAAAACCAGGGCACAGGGTCCTCCTGAATTCAGGTTGGAGGACCAGCGTGAGTGAACACCGCCCGCCACGGATCCCACTCACCGCTTGCACCGTGACATTTAAATTACGTGAAACAACAAACGAAGAGAGAGAAATTTGGTTTTTCAGTCCCACCAGCCAACATGGCCATGGCTACCGAGGCGGTTGGTTAGAAATGCTACCTTTCCGTCCCTGCGGAAAGTCCTACTGGACCGTACCTGTCCGGGGTGATGGGAGCGCTCTGTGATGGAAGGGGGTGTTGGTTACACACGTGTTCACGTGTCAAGACCGACCAAACCGTGTCCATTTTACTGTAGGTAATTACACCTTGATTTCAAAGAAAAGGTGCCAGGTCCTTTTGTGGACATATAGTAAAGAGCTTCTACGATCAGATGGGTGACAAGTTGTAACACCTGCCGGGGCCCCTGGTGACCCCTATTCCGCCGTACGTGGTCACTCCCTCCTGTTCCCCAGGTGACGGTGGATCCTGCCGCCCATGAACGACCCCGCCCAGTGCTGCCCGTGGTCGGTCTTGCAGCGCTCTCCTCTTCCAGCTTGGAGAGCCCATCTGTGCCCTTCCTCTGGGCTGCTGGGCATGCTGCATCCCAGGCCAGAGCCGAGATGCACAGCTGCCCATCAGCCTGGCAGGAAGGTCCCTGCTTATTTATTTGGTAGCTTGGTCTGGTGGCCTCCAGGCAGGAGGGCCTGTGTCTCCTTTGTCTGGAGGGAGAAACTGAGTCAATGACAGCTTTATTAGCCTCAGCCGAAGCGCCCCCCTCCCAGTCTCTTCTTGTTGCCCTGGGAGGTTGAGCACCGGGAGAGAAGGAGAGACAAAGGCTTCTGTGTCCCTTAGCAGCCCACACACCTGCGTTATGACAGTGACCTTAGGTAAGTCCTACCTTGAGTCTAACCCAGTTCCATCCAGCTGTGGTAAGAGCCGGGGAAAGTGGGGAATCACTGTCTGTCAGAGAAACAAACCTACCCTCCGGAAATACACAGGAGATGCTAACCTGCTTCCCTCCTCCTTCTCTAACATCTTCAAGGCTGCCTTGCCTTGAGGCACAAAGCCCACACCCTCCAGCACCTGGAGCTTCCTCAAGCCTGTCCTGCTAAAATCTGGCTCAGTCTGCTCTCCCCGCACACACTGCAGGCCCTGCACCACCGCCCAGCCTCACTACACCTTCCTCCTCCTCCAGCGGTCTCTCCACCGACACAGGCTTTGTCCCCCCGGTTCCCGTGCAGCCCCCTGCCCCTGTGTGGGTCCCCCTCCTGGCCTTCCCTCTGCAGCAGCTCTGCCTTACTTAGGAAGCCAGCTGGGAAGTGGGCAGTTTTCCCACCTCCGCCCATGCTCCCCTGGCCAAACCCCCCAACAGCGTGTGTTTCCCCACATTCCTGGGCATGCCACCACGTCCACCGTCTCCTCGCCTTCCTCTCCCCCTGCTCAAGAACTTCTTAAGAATTAAAGCCTCTCTCTCCCCAGGAGCACAGCACCTTGCAGCCAGGCGCCCGAGTCAAGCCTCCGTCCGTGGGCTGTGGGCCCGCGTTCCTGATCGCCCACACTTTTAGACCACGCTCCTGGCATCCTGCGTCTCTCCCACGTTCACGCCCCAATATCTGACCCCCCTTCCTCGGCTCAGTCCGCAGGGGTCCCGTCTGTCCTTACCCCAGTGCCTTGACAAGCTGCACAAACCAGACAGGACCTTGTGTCAGATACCGCAGGCCTTCCCACTCCCAAGTAAGTGTGTGTCCCCAGGATGGCCTGTGATGGTGGGGCTGGCTCATCTCTGATGGGGTTGTTCCCTCGCTGGTTCCTTCTCTACTTGCAGACCCTGCTGAGTGCCAGGTGCTGGGCTAGACCTGACTTTCCCCACATTTCCTCCACACCTGCCCCCACAGTCCCGTGAGCCTGCGGTTTCCAGCCCTCTGCCTCACCTACCTAGAAAGTGTTCTGTGGTCTGGGCCTTGCTCTCCTGCCCTGGCCTACAGGGACGCTCTGAGTGGAGACCACAGGAGCTGCCCCCACGGGGACCCCCGCGCTTCCCAGTGGACCAGCTGAGCAGGTGGGTGGCGGGATGGGAGGGAAGCTGGGCATGTGGGCTACACGTGGGCTGAAAGGTGGTGTGCAGGCCAACATCAGGGTTCTCTGACCTCGGGGGCCAGTGGGTGGAAGTGAGGCATCCAGGCTGAGAAGATGGGCCTGGCTGGGCTAGAGCACAGGGAGGGGACAGAGAGGATGGGGGAGGCAGCGGAGTGATGTGGGGAGAGACAGGCTGCATCTACTCTGTGTGACCCACTGTGACCCCGGCTGGAGCTCCCACAGAGAACCTGTACACACAGGGCAAACGCCCCCAGCCCCATTCTCCTTCAGAACATCCTCACCTGTGCTGCCTGTCCAGCGCGCACCTGCCAAGTCCAACCCACCCACCCAGCAAGCTGCCCCGTCACCGCACCAGGGACCACAGCCTGAGTCAATGCACAGGCCGTGTGTGGATGGCTCTGCCCGCACCAGGCTAATGTCAGGTGTCTGCCTCCACCGTGAGGTAACTCTGGAAGTGAACCCTGGTATCCCCACCTCTGACATCCGCCCAGCAGGAAGCAATGCTGAGGGCTCCTCACCAAGTGCTCTGGGAACACACACTGTCCCAGGCCGCGTGCCCCCACCCCACTCTGCATGACCAGCTGTGACCTGGAACTGGCAGCAGGAGGGGTTGGGATGACACCCCCTCTAATGAGTGGAGGGACCCAGGGAGACGGTCCCTGAGGACCAAGTAGCCAGGCGGCTTTGTGAGGACGCAGCTGGGAAGGACACAGGGCAGGTGCTGGGGCGGGGTGGGTGGACTCTGGTTCAGGATGCTTCTGTAGCTTCTACGGCCTTCCCATACAGGAGTCCAGCCCTGCCTCCCTCTGGGTGGCCTGGCCGGTCACTTGCCAGGCTCCTTTCTGCCTCCGACCGAGATAGGGCTGCTATGGGCAGTCCTGGAGGCCACACCAGGCCCGGGAGGTGACCATGGGGCCCAGGCCGATGGTTCTCAATCTATGCACCTCCAAGCATCCAGGAGCCCCAGGAGAGGTGCCTTGGAGGCCAGCTGGTGGGGCGAGGCTGGGGACCAGCTGTCCCAGTTTGTGCAGGACTCCGAGCTGGACGAGCTGGTCACTGCAGGTGGGGCTTCCCTGGCAGCTCCTCCACTCTGAGAGCCAGGATGCCTCACTGTTACTTGGATCACACGGGATGTGATTTCAAACAAGTGTGGAGCTCTCTTTACTGATGAGCTGGCCGAGTGCTCAGAGGCATAAACCTGGGAGATGAACAGATGGGTGGCTGGAGGGGGTGCTCTGCTGTGGGGTAACCAGGCAGAGGAGTCGTGGGCACACAGATGTTCCTGTCCAGACCCTGCATCTGGTCTGACTGCAGGACGTGCTCGGGATGGAGCGTTTGGGAGGTGGGGGGGGATCGTTTCCCGTCATGGCTCTGGTGGCAGAATGCTTCCCAGGGGGTCTGGCTCCTGGGGGGCTCCCTCCAGCATCTCTTCTGTTGTCTCAGCCTCGCTCCAGTCCAAGAGGGGCAGACAGTCCACCCAGAAGGAAATCCACGCACTCGGTTATTTCTCTCTTGGTTGAATGTGCTTGTTTACTGGAGACTCAGAAGGAGTGGAAAAGAAAGGCACCACTTAGTTTAGACAAACTTCGTCAGGCCTGAGGTGCTGGCTCCTTGGCCAAATGCCAGAGCCAGGACTCATTCTGGATGGGGGCTGGGAGGGGGGCAAGGTGCACCCCAGAGCCCCGCACCTGCAGCAGAGAGCACAGAGCCTGCCTCCTGAGGCCCCTCACCTCCCAGGTCAGAGCAGGAAGAGCAGCCCTGTCCTGCTCCCTGCCGTCAGGCCTCCTTCCCGCCTCCCAGGCCATCCTCCAGGGAAAGCAGAGCGGGGACTTCCAAGCTCCCGCTTCTGGCAGCGGCCTGGCTCCGGGGTGCTGAGTCAGCTCCTGCCCGCCCCACCCCCAGCACCTCCACCTGGCCAGCCCTCCTCCTGGGCAGGCCCCGGCTCGCCACCTCCCAGAGCCAGGGAGTGAGGCCAGGGTGCCAGCCCTGATGCTGCTCCCACTGTCCTAGCCTTCACCAGCCCGGGCTGGGTTCTTCTCACACCCACTCTGGACCTGACGCCCGGTCCCCCTTGAATTGGTTCCGCAGAGGTTCCTGTGTCCAGAACCAGGTGGCCAAGGGGGCCTGGGTGCTGCCAACCCTGCCTGAGGGGGTGGAGAGCTGGACGCTTCCGGTCCTGCAGGGGAGAGGGCCAGCAGAGGGTCAAAGGGGCTCTTTGGGACACCGGATTTGGCTTGGCCTCGAAGGCAAAATGGAGCCATTAAAAAAAAATAACATTAGAAGTTCAGGTGATGCTCAGTAACCTTACGTGGTATCATTTCGTAATATACACACATACCAAATCATCACGACGTACACCTTAACCTCTCCAATGTTAGGTGTCTGCTATATCTCAGTCAAGCTGGGGAAAAATCCAAGGGGGACGTGCACCATTCCCCCACACCCCCAGGACCCAAATTCTTAAAGAGAAGGTAGATATCCCGATCCGTCAGCACTGGGAAAACCACAGTCTGTAACTCCCACCTCCCACACCCTTCTGGGAGGAAGTGGGGCGCTCGGGGTGAGGCCAGGGGCAGGACAGGAGGGTGGGGAGAAGCTCCAAGCGGAACAGGGGCTGCAAGGGGCCCGTGGCCACCTCTGGGGAATGGTGATGCACTGGCCTGTCCAAGGGTCTCCCAGGGACTGGAGGCACTGCATAGGAGAGGCGCACCATGATCCCTGTGCCCTAGGTCTCCCCAGGTTCTCCGAGCTCGTAAAGTCAACAGCACCGGGGGCTCGCTGGGCTCCTGGGTCATGTCCGGGAAGGAAGAACATCCCCGGAGAGACAGTCCACAGCCTATAGCAAGGCACCAGGGTGGTCTCTCCACCCTAAGATGTGTGTGTGCTGGGGATGCAGGTGGGACAGGGGCATGCAGCTCTCTGAGCTCCTGCCAACCCAGCAGAGAGGAAGAAACAGGTACGGCAACAGGACTGACGCAGAGCTGCAGTGAAGCACATACTGGTGAGCCCACACTGGGGCTAATCCACGTCCCACCTGCCACCTGAGATGAGCGTCATCAGCTTCCTGCCGGTGACACCAGCTCACAGACCAGAACGCGGCTGCCGCCCTATGTGGCCTGTGCTTGGCTGCTGTGCGCGGTGGGTGCAAACAACGAGGGCGTCTCCCCGCGCTGGGGGGCCACCCCGCAGCGCCGAGGATGCTCAGGGGCTTGCAGGAGGGGACACACGGCTCTGAACCCTGGGAAGGCGGCAGCCCCGCCAGGCCCAGACTCTGGCCCCACTGCCGGGACCATGTCGGGATGACAGGCCATGCTTGCTTACAGTGTTGCAGATGTCAGTCAGGTTGCCAACGCCTATTGCCCTCTCACCACGGGCTTTTCAAGCACAGCCTCTGGCTGGGAGCAGAGTCAGAGACATGGGCATCCAGAGCAGCTGCTGGCCCTGTAATGGGGGGGCTGCATCCCTGGACCACAGAGCTCCCCAAGGAGCTGAGAACCACCCCGTGGCAGCCTCAAGCTCGTGGGGACCAGGTCCCCCCCAGTGCAACAACCAAGTCTGAGAGTGGGCGAGGTTGGAGGACACTGTTACCCCAAACTGGCTAACACCTGGAGCCGGCCTCTTGAGACCCAAGTGGGGGCCCCACATGAGCCAGCCAGACTTGGCACCTGTTGGGCGTGAGCTAACAGGTGTGAGTGTGAGCCCTTGGAAGCCTTCAAGTCTGGCCCCTTGTTAAGGAGCAGAGACGGGCATACCGTGTGCTCCTTGCCCTCCAGCCTGCTTAGACCCAGGGGACAGCACCTCCCTGTGTAGTTCCACGGTCAAGCCACAGCACCCTCATTGCCTGGCCGCCTTGGCCTTTGTGCTTCCCTCCTGTCCTCCTCCTTGCTCCCAAGCCACCCCTCCTCTTGTGCCCCCATGCCACCCCTCCCCTGCCCCTGTACCACCCCTCCCCTGTCTGCTGCCTGTCCCTTGTGCAGGCTGGTTACTTCTCCCTTCCAGGCTCCTGCCGTCCCTCCTGCCTCTGCCTACCATTAGCCACTGCCAGCCTCCCACCGGCCCCACCTGTCTTGTCACGTCACCTGGGTGGCCGTGGGCTCAGCTGGGCAGTTACCCGAGTCCCTCTGACCCACACGACCTTGTGGACGGTGCCCTGACACCTCCTGGACCAGGAATCTTGGCTCAGGTGAAGACACCTGGCCCCGTGTTCATACAGCAGGACGGCCTCCCAATTGCCCCCTTCTCCATACACTCGGATGCCCTTGAGATGTATTCAGTATCATGCAGACAAATAGCGTCTAGGGACAAGAGTCTCCACAGACCGGGGGCACTTACTTCTCCCTGATCTGGAGGCTCGACGTCCAGGACCAAGGTGTGGCAGATCTGGGGTCCAGTGAGGACCCCCTTGCCGGCTCACACATCAGTGTCAGAGAGAGCCCTGGTCTCTTGTGCTTCTTATGGGGACACCGCTCCCGTTGTGGGGGCCCCTCCCAACACAGTCACCGTGGGGGGGGGGTCTCCCACACACGAGTGAGGGGAGTGAGCGTCAGTCTGCGATGAGTGCGCGATGTGTCACATCTACAGACAGAACTCACGTGGCCAGCACCACGAGTCTCCTGGGCCCTGTGTAGTTCCATGTACGTTGCTGACCAGTCATCGAGGGTCAACGTGAGTGGCGCCTGTGCGTACCCCTGGCTGGCTGCGTCAGGGCCCTCTGTGCCCCAGTTTCCCTCGCTCACACCCCAGGTATCTCTCTGGAGGTGGCCAGAAGGGTGATGCTGCACGGGGCTGCCCGCTCCCAGGCCCCACGGAGGTGACCTCGGGGTCCTGCCCTGTACCGTGAGGGGGGCCACGGGAGGGTTCCCAGCATGGACCAGGCCTCACAAACCCTCAGGAGCCTACACTGAGCTTCGGGTTAATCCCCCACTCGCCCCCTCAGCCTCACAGGCTCTGCAGGTGTGCAATGCTCCAGACAGGGACGGGCGGCGCCTGACTTAGGGCGCTCCCTTTGGGGGTGGTGGTGTCCAGGGGATGTGGGACTGGAGCTTGTAGTCCGTTGTCCCGCTGTCTGGGTCACGGTGAGGTCCCAACCCTTCGTGATGGCTCCAGGGAAAGCTGGGCAGTAGGGGGGTGCCGTAGTCCCCTAGCGCGGTGGTCCTGCGGGTCTAGGGGAGCAGAGGTTGCCCCACCCTTGCTGCACCCACTTCCTTTACCCTGCACCTGGCGCTGTGATTCAGCCCATGAGGAATTCACTGCACTTCCCCGTAGAGCAGGGTGCCGTCCCAGAAGGCGCCCACACCCGCACTGTCCGCCAGCACCTGGCTGCCCGGCTGGACTTCTCGCCCGATACCTGAAGGCCCCTCAAAACCAGAGCGTCCCACACTGAATGCACCCACCCCCCAGACATGGCACCCTTTCTCCCTCTGAGCCTGAGCCCTGGAAGGGCTCTCCCTCTGCAGGGCCGTCCACACAGCAGAAGGGCCGACGTCCAGGATCAGGTGGTGGCCTCCCCGGGCCTCCCGACACGCAGACCACATGTGGCGGAGAGGCAAAGTGCAAGCAGGACACAGCACCTCTGTGGGTGAATGTGTGGGTGACGCGAGTCGTGAGAAGACGGCGGGCTTGGCCCATCTTCCAGGTTCCCGCGAACACTACTGTTTCTCGGGAAGTGGGGGGGCATCACCTTCCACCTGGAGCACGCGCATGCAGTCTGGAGAGTGACCCCTCGACTCCAGTCCCAGCCTGTGACTGGGGCCACGTGAGCCACACCCGCCGCCCACCGGTGGTAATGGTTTTCTCCCTCCCGTGGAGGGCAGTGCTGTCGGACAGCTGGGCACCTTGCCAGGCCATCTTGCTCAGGGTGGAGCAGAGGCGCTGGCTGGAACACGCAGGAGAAGGAGGTGCCCAGGACCCAGTCTGGGCTGGTGGCCGTCCCCCGCCGGGGTTTCGCTGTGGTTGTGTGGCGGGGGGGGGGGGGTGTCATCCATCTCCCTTGGCTCCTCTGGGCACAGGTCCGCAGACAGAGGAGACACCTGTGTACTGTTCCCTGCAGTCTCAATGGGGTGGCCGGCTCCTAGGTGTCTTTGGACCTGGTTCTGTTTCCTTCGGCAGCAACTCTCAGCATCACTCTGCCCTCGCCTGAGGCCGTGTATGTCCCCTGGACAAGTGGCGACTTCAGGCAGTTCTCACGGAGAGAGGGGCTCTGTGGGCGGGGCCTTGGCGGGCAGGGGTAGGACACAGGCCCCAGCTCCGTGGTTCATTTGCTTCCCCTCCTGGCTTCAGTCTCCCCAGCTCTCCAGGGAGGTGGGGGGACCACATTCTACCCGAGGCTCCCTAAGTGGAGCTGAGCCGTGGCTGGCGGGGCCATCTGCACCTTGGTGTCCCCTGGGGCCACTTCTCCAGGAAAGGCTCTGTGCCCCCAGCCCTGCTAGCCACCTTCTCTAGGCCTCAGAAGCTTGCCACCTCTTTCTGCGTGTCATTTCACTTCTAGGCCATGAGGTGCCGCTCCCACAGGGCAAGACCCCATCTTGTCCTTTGAGGACACAGAGCAGGCATAGAGGTCCACGCAGGGCCCAGGGGAGTAGGGAGGTCGGGGCCCACGTTCACCCTGGGGGGCCTGGGATGGTCCCATCAGTCTGCCCCGTGGAGACAATGTATGAGGTCTCATGGAGACACGGATTCCTGTCCCCAGACCAGAGCCCTGAGTGTGGGGCTGGTCAGTGGCCCTGGGGGCTGAGGGCTGCCTAGCAAGATGGGCGGGCTCTGTCCTCTCTGGATGGAGCTGGCTATCTGGGAGCCACATGGGGCCGAGGGCTCCACCAAGGGTGCTGACCTGCTGGGTCCCCCCGGGGCTGCTTTCTCTCTCCACCCTCCATGCAGTGGGGTCCACTGAGAGGGCCCGGGGTCTCCACGCTCCTGCCCCCTGCTGCCTGGAAGATCCCTCCCGGGAGCTGGTGCACTCGGGGCACTGGGAGGGCGCATGGTTGAGGGACTGCAGGACCCTGGTCGTGTCGGGCCACCTCTCCCTGCCTGCAGCCCCCCCAGCACCCCCGCTGCCCCGCCGGCTGAGCCGGGATTACTGACACATACTTTGAGCAAGTCCTGGCAGGCGGGCAGAGGCTCCCGTGCCCGCGGCCATGCATTTGCCCGCTTCCCTGGGCGGCAGCGGCACGTTTTGTCGGGGAAGGAATGTGGAAGCACCGAAGCACGAGACACCTCCAGGGTGTCACCTGGGGAGGCCGGGAGGGAGACTGAGGCAGCGCTGCCCAGTGTGTCATGGGGACCTGGCCCCAGAGCTGGGAACTCAGCCAGGGGGTGCGGGGACGCTCAGCTGTGTCCTCCCGACCCAGGCAGAGCCCACTCGATAGCTTTCTGTGTTTCATAGGAGAGACTCCATCATTCATTCGATCATTCATTCATTCGCTGGGTCGACAGGGTCTTGCTGAGCAGTTGCAGAGCTGAAGGGTAGAGAAGGGGAAGGACCAAACCCTGGTGGGATTTCACAGCTGGGGATTCAGGCATTGCCCTCCTGCTGGCTCTGCAAAGGTAGGGTCAGGGCACTGGGCCTCTGCAGGCTGTGCCTTCTTGGGCCTCTGCTCCCTCCCCGCATGACGGGCAGCTCACCACCTCTTGGCACCGTACAGGCATGCCTGTCATCCTCAGGCAGCCACCCCTCCTGAGGCTTCTCGATCCTTCAGCTAGGCTTAGAAGGGGCAGATGCAAACTCTCCATGGGGCCAGGGCCGGGTGGCCGTGCGTGGAGGGATGGTGGTCCACGGGGGAGAGACCCCACTCAGGCTTGCTGGCTGATGTGAAGGTGCTTTTTGACCTAACAACTTGGGTTTTGGGGTTTTTAAATTTCCAATCCATTACTACAAAGTACGTAAAGATGTTGCATGAAAAATGTACATAATACCATGTCATCCCCAAGCATCCCGTCTTCAGCTTCTGTTCCCATTTCTTCATGGACAACTGTCCCAGGGTGGCTCTGGCCTGGGGACCACTTCCACTGTGATGGGTACTTTCATCGACAGTGGGGTCTCCAGGCCCTGCATTCCTGTGCTGGGAGGATGGCAGGGCCCCTGGGGGACAGGGGCCCTCCCACCCTGCAGGCTGGAGATCTGCATGCAGGACACTTCGTGGCAAGTGTGGCTTTACAGCTCTTGGCTAACGAAGACCATTTCCTCCCTGATTGTGTTACTCGCCCTGTCCTCCCCCTCCACCCCCGCCACAAAGGGTTCTAGCAGGTTTATGCAAATGCAGCAGAAAATCATCTTATAAAAGAGCGAGCCCACTGAGATGCAGGGATACCCAGGCCTGGGAGACAGTCTTGAGTGTGTGGGCAGCCAGGTCAGGGGGAGTTGGAGGCGGGAGGCACGTGCGTTGTGCTCTGCAGGGACGGACATGAAGGGTGCCTGCCTGGTGGTTCTGTAAAACAGGTTTCTGACCATGTCCTTGATACAAGGGTGGTCATTGGTGGCTCTGTGGGGGGACGCTGATCCTAGTACCCCGAGATTAGAGGGGTCCACCTACTGTCCGGAATCCTTTGGTCTTATGGCCTAGCTAACTGTTCTCACCAGCCTCCAGGCTGCAGAGAGAGACAGAGAGACACAGAGGAATGGAGAGACCGAGGAACAGAGAGACAGACAGAGGCAGACACAGACAGGCAGGCAGAGGGAGCAGAGAGATTAGAGCAGTGAGGGGCAGGGCCGCCCTGGGGAGGGGTGCAGGGGTGCAGACAGCTCAGGAGGGAAGTCCTGTGCGTGGGCCCTGCTCTCTGAGAAGCTCAGCTCTCAGGTCAGAGTCACCTGACACAGGTAACCCTCACCCCAGCAGCTCTCCCCTCCTCCTTGTCCCCTTGGGGCTGGGGCCACAAGGGAACCCCCCCAGAATGCTCCTGGCTGGCCACCCCCTCTGAACTCAAGGTGCGCCTGCACCCCACAAACAGTGGGCACATGGAGGGGACCCATGTGGGGGCTGGAGGGGTGGCATGGGGTAGGGCCACGCAGAGAGGAGGCTCTGGAAGGTGGGGGCACTTGGGGATGAGCTGGCCTTCTTGGGGGCAAGCAGGGCCTAGGGGCCAGACACTGGCTCTTAGTTGGGAGTCTGTTGCCAGCAATATTTCGTGCAGGGTGGTGGCTGGGGAGCACTGCACTGGGAGCACAGCCCAGACTGTGGATCTGACCTAGGGGTGGCCTCACAGGGGTATGTTGTGGGCCAGCCCAGGTAACGACTGTGCCAGAGCACAGCCTCTGTGCTGGGGACCCTGGGGTCTGGCTGCCACTGGTGAGGGGCCAGGCAGCTGCCGGCCACTGGGGCTGTAACTCCAGCACAGTGAGGGTGTGGGGCGGATGGCAGGGGGCAGGCTGGCCAGAACAGGCGGGAAAAGGCGGGAATGGAGCCGAGCAGCCTGGTGGGGGGAGCGCGGGGCCTGGCCTCCTGCTGGGGGAGTAGGACTGAAGCCAGGCTGGCCTGCAAGGCCCAGGCAAGGCCCAGGGGGTTACCAGATGCCCTCAGCCCAGACTCAGACACAGGAGGAGGGGGCCCAGAGTGTGCCACGGAACGCTGGAGCCTACTGGGTTCTGTTTCCAGTGTTCGGTGTGTCCCCTTGACCCTGCTGCCATTCTGTGTTCACAGGGGCCCTCCTGCATCCTTGAATTCCCAGTGGACAGGGGAGGGACCTGCAGCACACATATCTTTAGCCTCTCCGGTCCCTTCTTGGGGACCCCGTTGTCCTGTCCGCCACAGGAGGAGCCCACAAGGAACACTCTCAACATTTGGGTCTTGGGACTGTGTGTGTGTGTGCCTCTCTGAGGCTAGGCTGAGACCTGCCCTGGCACCCCGGGGACGTTTCCGCAGGCACGGGGGAGCGGGTGGCCCTTGGAATTCCCGCCGGGCTGCTGCCAGCAGCACCAGCTCCTCCTCTCCCTCCACCCTCCCACCGGGAGCCACACCAACTTCAAAAGCCTAATTACTCCCGATTTGGGCTGTTTCCTCATCTTTCCGTCCTTCCTGCAGGTGAGAAAGCCCCCGTTACTTTCACTTTTATATGCAAGGTGTGGGGAGAAGGGGGGGCAGCAACTTCATCTGGGGGAGGGAGGATGAAACAGAACAACCAATTAGGGAGGCTGGGCATGAAGGTGAGAAGTTATAAAGAGAGGGTCCCTCAGCCCCACTGGGGGTAGGGAGGGCAGGGAAAGGAGGAGCCACCAGTGGGAAGCTCCGCCAGGTAGGGCGTGAAGGTGGAAAGGCTTTCCCCAGCCATGAAACCCGGAGTCTTTCTCTGTGAGCCCTCCTCTCTACTCTGCCTGTGTGCACCATGGGGATATGGCTCCTTTCCCTGTGCAGCGGGTCTGCGGGCACACAGGAGGGCAAACCCGCCGTCCCCAGAGAGCCCTAAGGTTGTTCTGCCAGAGACGCTTCTCCTCAGGAAACAGAATCACTGACTGGGGGTTCCATGGCACCCCTTCTCTCTGGGGCTAAAGGGCTGCTCTAGACTCTTGCTTGGGTGGATTGCTGAGCGGAAGGGCCCCTCCCCACGGACCTGGAAAATGCAGGGTTGCGTCAGAGCATGTGCGGGTCCATTCAGACGGAACACATGCGGTCCAGATGCAAAGGGGGGGCATACCTGTGTGTGTGTGGTGAGGGGGGAGGTCAAGGCGAGGGAGCCTCAGGGCCAACAGGACACAGATCCCAAGGTGTGGGGTAGCAGAAGGCTGGTGGCAGGGCCCTTCCTTTTGGGAGCACCGCGGGGGCGAAGGGCGCTTCCTCCTGCGCCCAGGAGCGCGGCGGCGGCGGGTTCTAATTAGAAGTCTGCGCGGGAGCGGGCGGCCGCGGGGCTTTGTCGGACGTGCCCCCCCCGGCTCCCCACGGGTGGCGGGGCGGGCGTCAGTGTCCCCACGGCGGCAGACACTGCCGCCCCAGCCCACGCTCCAAGCCGACAGGGCGCTGCAGGTGCGGCGCACGCTGGTGCGGGCCGCCAGGGTCCGCGAAGTGCGGCCAAGCGCCTCTCCCAGATCTTTAGACCCACCCGGGCCTCCCCTCCCGCCCCGCCCCGCCTGGCTGCGCCTGGACGCGCGTCCCCACCCGGGCGCCCCTGCTCCTGAACCATCTCGAAGAGAAAAATTATTATCGGATTAGATGTACTTCGGCTCGCTCGGTTCCCCCCCTTCCCCTCGGCGTAATTATTATAATTCCAGGCAAGCCGTCGGAGAAGGTTCCTGTGTGTGTGTGTGTGTGTGTGTGTGTGTGTGTGTGTGTGTGCACGCGCGCGCGCGTTCGCCCGCAAGCATGTGTGTGGGGAGTCTTCTCTCCAACTCCGGATCTTCTGGCCGCACCCCCCGAACTATGTTGGTCAGATCTTGGGCTTCTCAGAGCGCAACCCAGCACACCTCCTTCCCCCCTTCCCCCGCCCCCGAGTTGGGTGACCTTTGTCAATGGGGGCTCTGCCAAATTAGATACCGCGAGGGAGGGCAACCCTGACCCCCCTTCCCCCAGCCCCCCCATATATGTGCAGCGGACCCTCGGGACCCTTCTTTTGGTTTATCTGCATTCCCATCGTCAGATTTCCGAGGGTTTCACTGAAATGTGTCTCCCCTGGGCACAGGATGCAGCCCCCACCCCCGCCTTCTCAAACGTGGGGCCTCACTCAAGAGCCTTCAAACTGGATGCCTTCTCGCTCTTCCAAGGCAGCCCCCTTTCCCTCCCGATCCAGACGGGGGCTGACGAGGAGGGCCCTCCGGACACCCGTCTCCACACACACGGAGTCAGCCCGAGAGGCGGCAGGGACTCCCGGCGCGAACCGCTGTCTTTATGTAACTGCGCTGCCCCAAGCTGTTCGGTCTTGTCTCATCGACTTTGTTTTAAGGTGTGCGTGTGTGTAAGACACGGTCCTTAAGGAACGTCTCCCTCTCCCCCGCGCTGCCCTCGCTCGCCCTCCAGGCTTCCTTTGGCTGCAGGCTGCCTGGCTGTCGGTGCCATCTGTGCGAACCGTGTTCCCGCCTCTCCCCAGCCTCTGCGCCCCTTACGACGCCGGGGGCCCCTCTAGGCCGGGGACACCAATGTCCCCGGAAGCCCCGAGAGCCGCGTCCCAGCCCCGGCCCGAACAGGTCGAAAGTGGCCGCCAAGGAAAACAACCCGCCCGCGCCCGCGGAGCCGGAGCGGCGGGGAGAGGGCTCCGGGCCACCGCGGGGCCCTGCCCGAGGGGACGGCGGCTCGGGGCCGCTCGGAGCAAGACCAAGGCGAACGCGAGGAAGACTCACCACCAGATCGGGTAGCTGCCCAGCGCCTGCTTCAGGCCGTAGAGGAATAAGAAGTATCCGAGCAGGGCCATCGCCGGGCGGGAGAGCGCGGAGGGCCGGGAGTCCGCCCCGAGAGCACGGGCGCCGGGGCGGGCCGGGCCCTGGGAGCTGGCGGGCGGCGGCGCTGGGCCCTCCTGCGGCCGCGAGGTGCCCGGGGTGCGCGGGTGTGCGCCGGTGCGCGGGCTCCGAGGGCGGCGCTGCGCCAGGTGGGCCGGCGGCCGGGCGGCGGGCCGGGGCCCGGGGCGGCGCGGGACGGCGGGGGCGGGGCAGCGCCGCGGGGGGCGCCCGCCGGGGCCGGGGCCAGGGCCGGGGCGGGGCGGGCAGGGGGCGGGCGGGGCCCTGGAGCTCGGGCGGCGGCGGCGGCGGCGGCGCTGGCCCCTCCCGTGGCTGCGGGGTGCGCGGGGTGCGCGGGGATGCGCCAGCTCCAAGGGCCGCGCTGTGCCAGATGGGCCGCTGGTCGGGCGGCCTGCGGGGACTCGGGACAGCGTGGTCTGCAGGCGCCCCCTCCGAGTTCCAGGACCGCGCCTGCTCGGAACTCTTGGGCCGCGCGGTGGTCTGCAACCCCGCGCGCCCTGCGCTCGCAGTGGGACGCAGTGTCCGGCTCTCGCTCCTGCTGCTGCTCGTCGTGCGCTCGGTCTCTTGCTCTCATAGTGGCAGGACTGCTGTCCTCTTCTTCCACCTTCTTGCCGGGGGCGTCCGTTCGTCCGAGGCCAGTCCCCGGAGCCGCTCCTAGCTGATCCGCTGGGAACGGAGCTGCCTGCGCGGCTCCGCTGCGGAGAGCGGCGGTGGTGAAGGCGGCCTGCCCTGGGGACAGTGGCTGGGTGGGCGGCCAGGCTGCAGCTCCTTACCTGAAGGTCAGGATTGGGACACGGGCTGTCTGGAGCGCAGGTGTTGACGCCTCCACTTTCTCCCCCACACCCCACCAGGAAAGAGGACGCTCAGTCCCTGAAACTTCCCAGCCAGGGCAGTGCAGCCCTGCATCCCTCCCTCTGGGACCTCCAACCTTGGGGTCTGCCCACCGCTGCTAGTCTCTTCAGCCAGAAGGGATTTCTGACAACTTAGGTAAGCCTTATGGTTTAGTTGATGGGGGAAGGGCAGACCAGAGAGGGAAGGTGACTTATTCGAAGTCTCAAGGAGTAGCTAGCCAGTACCCACCAGGCAGTCCACCAGGAAGCCCTCCTTGCACCTTCTGGGGTAGGTGAGAGGGACACCAGGGGAGTTTTACTAGGGAACGGAAGACCAAATCCTGAACTCTCCCCAGCTTCCTCTGGGCACATGATAACAGGTGAGAGGGTCTGTGTCTTGCATGCGGTGGGAGACCAGTCTCAATGGTGCTGTGTGGTAAACACAGCAGGAATTCATGTCACTGCTTTGGAGTTGAGGGGAGCAGAACAGCAGCTACAAATCCCAACTCTGGGCTCTTCTATGATGTCTCCTTTCTTGTGGACCACTTGCTCCCCACATGAGTCCCCTAAAGCCATGCATCACCACCTCGTCTGCAATGTGGGGGCTCCATGGAGAGGCCATGGGGTAGGCATATGGCCCCTTCTCTGGGCAGGGGTGTCTATGTGAGCTTCCAGGTTTGGTGCTGAGAACCAGAGGCAGGCCACACCCATGGCATGCTGCCCCCACCCACTGTGGTTTCTGCATCTGCGAAGGGAGCCAGCCCCAGGGGTGGTGGGTCACCTGGGTGACCCTTCAGGAGTCTCTTCCCAGATATGGAGCAAGAACCCTTCTCTTTCAAGGAAACTTTCCTCCACACCGCCTTTGGGATCCAGTTAAGTCTATGCATGCCCAGACCCTCTACCTGCTCCCCTCCCCCAGTCACCACAAGCCCCCCACCTGCAGTGGGAAGGAGGGAAGATTCTGGAATGAAGTGGGGTGGGCGGGAGGGGAGCTGGCTCACTCTCCTCTGGACTTCCCCTCTCTCTCAGCGAAAATCCCACCCAATTATCGCATTACCGGAGGACCTGGGCTGTGTGAGTGGGGTGGGGGCCGAGCTGAGGCAGCAGGCTCCCACCCCCACCTCCCCAGCTGTGGGGCCAGGGGATTAGAGCCTTTATGGGGAGCCCCCAGAGGCTGCTGGCTCTGTGCACACAAAGGGGTTAACTACCCAGCGGGGGCGGGCTCTATGCAGAACGGAGCTGGTGGGCACATTCTCCCCACCTGCCAGGCCCCTGTGGGCTCCCTCTGCCCCTGCCTCTGCTGTGCAGGTGATGGGGAGGGGAGAGCGAGCTGAGCAGCCCCCTGTGGTGCAGGGGGGAGAGAGTGGGGGCGTTCCCTGAATGTGCATCTCAGCATGTCTTTGGTGGGCCCTGGGCTGGGGGCTTCCAGAGCCCTTCCTCCCCCCCCCCACCCTGTAGTCTTGGCCCCTCTCTTTGAATGCAAAGACGAGGGGACCAGGACCTTGGCAGGAAGGCTGGCCTGGTGGGGCATCTCGGGTCCAGATGGCAGGGACCACCAGCCCTCCAGGGATCCTGGGAAGCTCACATAGAGGGGGAAATGGGGTCCTGCCCTATTTTCTAGGCATCATCGAAGCTCGGAGTCTGTTTCCCAAGACCCCAGAAGCATGGAGGTGGGATGGTGTTCTTTCCAGCTCCCTGATTTTCGGCTGGAAATTCTGCAGCTTGGCATGAGGGTAGAGGCAGCCTGACAAGTCTTTGCTCCGTTCCGCTGCCCCAGCGGTACCTGCCCCAGGGCCTGGCTCCTTGTTCCTGGCAGCGCCCCCTGCTGTCGCACAGGGGGAGCTTCCTTGGCGGACTGCACCACAGGTCTGCTAAAGGACTCCTGGTTTATGGATGACCTGGGTGGAAGGGTCCCAGAATAGCCCTGGGGGGAAGAAGGGACAGGCCCAGGAGCTCTGGGAGGCCAGATGGGAGGGCAGTTTGCTCTGTGAGGTAGTGAGCTCCCTGTCTGTGTCAGGTATCAGGGGTCTTTACTGTCCTGGGGAGGGGGAGCCAGGACTTCACACCTCCCAGTCTACTCACTTGTTTCCTGGCAGGGGAGGGTCTGGGCAGCCTGGAGCCCCGTGGCTGTGAGCTCAGAGGGGCCGCAGGTAGGGCGGGGTGAGGGCCTGGGATCCCGCTCCACCCAGGGGTCACTCAAGGACAACTGCTTGTGATGGTGGGGTGCTTGCACTCAGAGCTGGACCTTCTGTCCCTCATCAGCTTTCACAGAACCTAGGCCCAGAGAAACACTGCTTGGCGTAGCAAGCGACTCAGTCCAAACAATGAATGTAGTCATCAGTAGGTCATTGAAAAAAGTACAATTCATAATTCACTCTCCTGTAACTTCTGTAGCACCTTGTGTCACTGCTGCTGGCTCCTTGCCACAGCAGCAGCCAGGAACCTGGCAGAGCCCACAGGTGTCTCTCCCGCAGGTGATGCTACTGCTGTGTGTCGTGAACACAGGAAATATCCCCCAGCACCCTGGGGATTTGCTGGGGCACCCCAGGGTGCCTTGGCACACAGTTTGGGAACCATGGCTCTAAGGACAGGAGTGAGGGGTGGGGGAGTTTGAGGTCTGCCATCGCCACTGGCTCACAGTTTCCCTCTTATGTCATGCTCTAAGCGCCTCCTCTCCAGCCCAGATCTGGGTCAAATTTTCAACCCCTCTTGGTTTCCAGAAGATTCTCCGTGTAAACGCAGGCAATCCCATCAGACGACTTCTCTGAGGCCCTTTGAAGGCAGTGACAAAGCCCTCTGGAGCCCTGGTCCCACCCAGCACCCCGGGAAGCCGCATCCAAGGAAGCTCAGAGCGGCTCACTGCCAACTTTCCCCACACCCCAGCAGGACTCCAGGGAGGATGGGGGTGGAGGGTGGTGGTCTCTGTGGATTACGTGTGCCACAAAAGTAAGTCCCTCCAGAGCTGAGTGGGGGGCTTGGGGCCTCAAGGTGGGTCAGAGAGGGTGTGCATGGGGTAGGTTCCTGTGGGGAGCATGCATGGTCCTTGTGGTTTGTCTCTATGTGCTGGCGTTCTCTGGGACAGGAAGCTTGCAGAAGTTTGGGGCAGCACTTCAGAGAACCAACCCATCCATCTCGAGTTATCCTCCATGGTGGGTGCTCCCCCACCCCCAGCCAAAATTGGAGCCCTGGATCAGCCCCTCCTTGCACAGAGGAGCAGGGCTCAGAGTAGTGACAGGGAGCCAGGGGTGTCTGGACCTGTCCTCCAGGGACCTCCATGCCTTTCTGCTGGGGGATCACCAGCCGCACAGCCTGCACATTTGTGTGTCCCATGGGAGGCTGTCATCAAAGGCTTGGAGAGTGAACGTTCCCCACAATGCAGACTCCTGTGTGCATTCTGGGGTGTGCAGCCCTTGCTCATGTGTCTCCCTTCATAGGCATCCCAACCTCCGGTCCCTGGCTCCAATTAAGACATGGCCACTTAGCAGGTGTGGCAGACCCAATGCCCCTGAAAGCTTGCATTATTCTTGAGCCCACTGTCCTGGGTCAGTTGGATGGATGGAAGTGGCCTGGTGATGTGGGAATTTGGGAGGGAAAAGGGTGGAATCCCACAGTCATGGAGGGGGGCACCAAGTTCTCACTCCCCAAGTAGCCATGCTGTGTATTGTCCTTGAAAGAGCAAGTTTGCTCTAGACATGCTGGCGTCACCCAGACACAGAGTCATGGGACCCAGAGCAGCTTGGAAGAAGAGCCATTGGATTTTGGCATTGTCTGATTCTCAAAGCAGGGAGCCACAGATGGAAAGTCTTAGAACCATAAAGAAACGAAACGTGGGGGGTAAAAATAAGCACAGTGGAGTTCTGCCATCCTGTCACCACTGCCATGGGGACTGTAAATTAGCTGTCCTGGAATCTTGGCTTCCCATGGGGCCCTAAATCTTTGCCTCACTCCCTCACCTGTAAAATGAGGATGTTAGCCCAGCCCTTCTGCCCAACATGCTGGTTGTGACAGCCATGCTTCTGGGCCGACAGCACCACCATGTGGAGATGCTGAGTGAGGTGCCGTGGATGAGGCACCAGGGGTCACTTCTAGGTCCCCCATCTGCAGGTGTCTGGGCTCAGCTGTGGTTGGAGCAGGCCCAGCCCCTCCTCAGCCCTCGGCATGCCTGCCCCCCAAATGCAGATGACTCTCCTCCTGGTAACAGTGGTGCCCACAGCCCTGGCCAGTCTGCATTAGGTGCAGCAGGCAACCTGCTTGATCCTGAGTTGACTTGAGATGATAGTATCACTATCCTCAGGGCATGAATCAGAGCTCAGGCCCCCCTGGGGGCCAAGATTGAGGTTCATGGGGTGGGTGTTCAGAGTGTCCAATTAGGACATAGCCTGGGTTGTGGCGTCCTTCCTGCGCTGCCCATGACCTCCCCACAATCTCTGACTCCCTCCATACCAAGACTCCTGTGCACCCTCAGTGCCACCACTGGGCTCCATCAGCAAAGGCAGAGGAAGCAAGCATCCCTCAGACACCCCTCCCCGGGCTGAAGAAACGGGATGTCACCTCCCCACACCTCCCACCCAGCTTCCCCATCAGCTTCTCTCCTGCCCAAGAGGACAGTGTTTCCACCCGTCCAGTTGGTCCAGAAGACTCAGGAAAGCATGTATTCCCATGTCCCAACTCAGCAGCCGTTCCCTGTCGCTGAATCTTCCACCTGCTTTACAGTCCAGCTCCTTCCTCTTAGTCTAGAAGCTAGATGCTACTTTAAGTGGTATTATTTCTTCTCATTTCCAGTTCTGTTACTTGTTGCTCCTGTGTAGAAATACCATTGATTTTGGTACATTGAACGTGTATCCTTCCTAAACACACTTGTTAGTTCTAGTGGGTTTTTTTTTCACAGATTCTATAGGATTTTCTACACAGACATGGTGACATCTATGAATAGAGACACTTTTACATTTCACTTTAAATTCTGGATACCTTTCGTTTCTTTTTCTTGCCTTATTACACTGGCTAGAAATGCCAGGAGAGTGCTGAATAAAAGTGGTGAGGGTCAATAACCTGGTTCTCTTCTCGATTTGGAGACACAAGCATGCACTCTTTCATTTAGTATGACACCAGTGGCAGGTTTTTTATAGATGCCCTTTATCAGGTTGAGGAAGTTCTCTTGTATTCCTCATGAGCTGAGTTTTTATTGGAATGTCAGAATTTGCCCACTGATTTTCTTCATCTGTTGAGACAATTGATGGTTTGTATTTTTTTAGTCTCTTAATATATCTAACTGTATTAACTGATGTTCAAATATCAAACCAACCTTGCATTCCTGGGATAAATCCCATTTGGTCAGGTTACACTGTCATCTTTACATATTATTCAATTAGATATGCCAAAACTTAGTTAAGAATTTTTGTATCTATATTCATGAGGGATATTGTTCTGGTATTTTCTTTTCTGATAATATCTGTCTGATTTTGGCATCAGGATAATTCTGGCCACATGGACTACTTCGGAATATTACAACCTCTTTAATGTTCTAGAAGAGTTTGTGGAGAAGCGTTAGTATTTTTTCCTGAATGATTAGTAAAACAGGTGTTGATCAGCACTCAGGGATGACTTGAGGGAGCATTCTGCAGATCTCAAGAGTGCTGTCCATGCAGTTCTCTCCTCTCTGGTGCTCTGTCTTGTGAGCTCCAACCAACCTGGATTCCTAGACACCCAACTCTGTCTCCTTTGGTCCAGGAGGGCTGCAGCTCCCACTGGGTCCTCCTCCTTGCAGCAGTGGGGACGCTCCCCAGTTGGTCTGGCAATTGTAGGACTCACCTTGCTTGTTTCCCCTCTTTTAGGGATCACTTTCCTGCATTGTTTGACACTCACTGTGTGGTTTCATATATTTCCTCCATTACTTTTATGTTCTTTGTTGTTTTATACAAGGAAGTGAATCCATTCCCTATTCCTATTGCCTTGGATGGAAGCGAAAGTCTCGACGTCAGTATTGATTTAATTCTGCTAGTGGATGTGAAGTGGTAGCTCATTGTGGTTTCCATTTGTGTTTTTTCTAATGACATTTGTTTATTTTCTTACTTTGAAGTATCTGTTTGAGTGTTTTACACATTGTTTTATTGAGATTTGGCCTATTTTTTATTTGTAGGAGTTCTTTATACATCCTGGATGCAGGTCCTGTGTGTGTGCGCGCGTGTGTGTGTGTGTGTGTGTGTGTGTGTGTGGTTTCATGAAATTTTACCACATGTGTAGAAGCACCACTACAATCTTGTGAAACTACTCCATCACCTCAAAAAAACTCACTATGTGGCTCCACCACTGATGTGTTCTCCAGTCTCAATAATGTTCTTTTAAGAAGATCAAATAAATGGAATCATATGGTGTGTAACTCTTTGAGGCTCTCTTCTTTCCTGAAGCATAAAGCCTTTGAGCTTCATTCACATTATTGTATTTATCAATAGTTCATGCCTTCTTGCTGCTGGGGAGTATTCCACCATATGGAGGCACCTGTTTGTTTATCCATTTACCCATTCTCCTGTTGAAGGACATTTTTTTTTTTTTACCAGTCTTTAGCAATCACGAATAGAGCTGCTATAAACTTTAGTTACATGTTTTTTTGTGTGTGAACAAAAGTTTTATTTCTCCCAGGAATAAATACCTAGGAGTGGGATTGATGGGTCACATGGTAAGTGTGTATTGAATTTTATAAGAGACTGCCAAACTATTTTCCAGAGTGGCTGCACCATTTTGCATCCCCACCAGCACATATAAGTTTCAGTTGCTCCATATTCTTGCTAACACTTTGCATTTAATTGTCAGGTGTTGTTTTTTTTTTTTAATCTCCACTGTTTTAATAAGTGCATAGTCATTGCTCATTGTCGTCTTCATGTACATTTCCCAATAGCTGATGCTGGTGAGCATTTTTCATGGACCAATTTCCCTTCTGGGTATCCTCTTTGGTGAGGTATCTGTTCAAATCTTTAATCCGTTAAAAAACACTTTTTATTTAAAAATAACAATAGATCTGGGGTGCCTGGGTGACTCAGTCGGTTAAATGTCCAAC
Organism: Ursus arctos; assembly: GCF_023065955.2. Taxonomy (NCBI): domain Eukaryota; kingdom Metazoa; phylum Chordata; class Mammalia; order Carnivora; family Ursidae; genus Ursus; species Ursus arctos. The sequence goes on along the minus strand of NW_026623067.1, from coordinate 2,555,416 downwards.
ACTTGGTTTCCGCTCAGGTCCTGATCTCAGGGTCTTGGGGTCTAGCCCCACATCAGGGTCCGCACTCAGCAGGAAGTCTGCTTCTGTTCTCCCTCTCCCTCTATCCCTCCCCCCACTCATACACACACACACACTCTCTCTCTCTCTCTGTGTCTCTCTCAAATAAATAAATAATTCTTTTTTTTTAACTTTACGCAAGTTATATCTCTTTTTTTTATTTTTTTATTTTTTAATAATGATTTTTTATTATATTATGTTAGTCACCATACAGTACATCCCCGGTTTTCGATGTAAGGCTCGATGATTCATTAGTTGTGTATAACACCCAGTGCACCATGCAATATGTGCCCTCCTTACTACCCATCACCGGTCTATCCCATTCCCCCACCCCCCTCCCCTCTGTAGCCCTCAGTTTGTTTCTCATAGTCCATAGTCTCTCATGTTTCATTCCCCCTTCTGATTACCCCCCCTTTCTTTATCCCTTTCTTCCCCTACTGATCATTCTAGTTCTTATGTTCCATAGATGAGAGAAATCATATGATAGTTGTCTTTCTCTGCTTGACTTATTTCACTAAGCATTATCTCCTCCAGTGCCGTCCATGTTGCAGCAAATGTTGAGAACTCGTTCTTTCTGATAGCTGAGTAATATTCCATTGTATATATGGACCACAACTTCTTAATCCAGTCATCTGTTGAAGGGCATCTCGGCTCCTTCCACGATTTAGCTATTGTGGACAATGCTGCTATGAACATTGGGGTGCATATGGCCCTTCTCTTCACTACGTCTGTATCTTTGGGGTAAACACCCAGTAGTGCAATGGCTGGATCATAGGGTAGCTCAATTTTTAACTTTTTAAGGGACCTCCACACTGTTTTCCAGAGTGGCTGTACCAACTTGCATTCCCACCAACAATGTAGGAGGGATCCCCTTTCTCCACATCCTCTCCAACAATTGTTGTTTCTTGCCTTGTCTTCAAATAAATAAATAATTCTTTTAAAGTAAATAAATAAATAAAGTAACCATAGATCCACAAAAAATAGTACATAAAGTTTCCACGTGCCCTTCATTTACTTTCCCTCCATGGCTGCATTTTATGTAATTACAGTACAATGTCAAAATCAGGGAATTGGCATCGGTATTATGTCTATTAGCTTTTCTCATTTTATCTGCATTTCATCACCACCATCACAACCAAGATATGGACTTCTTCCATCACCACACAGCTCTCTTTCAGGTTACTCATTTATAGACCCACTCATCTCTCCCCTCAAACCCCACCCTGGCACCACAAATCTGTTTTTCATCTCTATAACTTTGTCATTTCACAGAGGTTGTTCACATGGAATCATACAGCATGTGGCTAGTTCAGATCGGCCTTTTCACTCAGCATAATGTTCTTAAGATCATTTAAGCTGTTATGTGGATCAATAGTTATTTTTTTTAAAGATTTTATTTATTTATTTGACAGACATAGAGACAGCCAGCGAGAGAGGGAACACAAGCAGGGGCAGTGGGAGAGGAAGAAGCAGGCTCATAGCAGAGGAGCCTGATGTGGTGCTCGATCCCATAACGCCGGGATCACGCCCTGAGCCGAAGGCAGACGCTTAACCGCTGTGCCACCCAGGTGCCCCCAATAGTTATTTTTTTATATTGGTAAGTACTACATTGAATGGGTATACTAGAGTTTGATTAACCATTCACCTACTTAGGGATATTTTAGTTGTTTGCATTGTTTTAGCTATTACAAATAAAGTAGGCCATTTACATTTAATGTAATTGTTGGTGTGTTGTGACTTATGTCGGCCAATCTATTTTCTTTTCTGTTTGTTCCCTCTGTTTGTTTTATTTTTCATACATTCTTGTGGGTTACTTGAACACTTTTTAGAATTCCATTTTAGTTTGATACTGTGCTTTTGAGTGTAGGATTTTGTAAAGCTTTTTTACTGGTTGGTCTAGGTATCACATTTTGTGTATATAACATCACAGTCTACTGGAGTAGACATCTTGCCAGTTTGAGTATGGTGTAGAAAGCTTACATTCCTTTACCAGACATTATACTGGTTCAAGAACATCCTTTAGCCATCCCTTATTTATGATACAATTGTCTTAAACATTTCCTCTTCAAACTTTGAGAACTATGCCACACAATCTTCTAACTTAGGCTCAAACCATCAAACACAATTTAGAAAACTCAAGGGGGGGGGAATCCTATTGTATTTACCAAATTTTTACTCTTTCTTCTTTCATAATATTCCTTGATTCCTTCCATCATTTCCTTTGTGTTCCATGAACTTCTTTAAACCTTTTTTTTTACAGTGGGTCTACAGGGGACACATTCTTTTCATTTACTTCCCCTACAATGTCTTCACTACTTCTTCATCACAGAAGGATTTTTTATTTTTTGCCTGACTATAGAATTCTAGGTTGACAATTCTTTTCTCACACTGCTTGAAAAATGTGCCACTTCCTTTGGCTCCTGTGGTTTCTGATGAGAAATACACCACAATTCAAATGGTTTTCCCTGGTTCATAAGGTGTCTCTTTCCTCTTGATGCTTTCAAGAATTTTTCTTTGCCTTTAGCTTTCCAAGCGTGACTTTGATGGATCCTGGTGGGCATTCTTCCTATTGATCTGGTCAGAGTTTGCTCAGCTTCTCGAATCTGTAGCTTTATGTCTTTCACCAACTTTCTCGGCCTGGCCCTCTTTCTCCTGTCTTTCCAGGATCCCAGTGACACAGGAGCCATTCTGTTGTCCACGGGTCCCTTGGGAGATCTGCTCTTTTCTTTCCTGTCTGTTTTCTTTCTGCTGTTCAGATTGGGTGGTTTCCATTGTTCTGTCTTCACATGCCCTGATTCTTTTCTCTGTCCTCTCTGTTCAGCTGTCAAGCCCATGCTTTGAGATTTTTATTTAGCTGCATTTATCAGTTCTAAAAATTCTATTTGGTTCTTGTTTATGTCCCTTATTTCTTGGCTGATAATCCCTCCCCCACCATTTATTTCAAGCGCATTTGTAATTGCTTGTGATTCAGTTTTCTAATGGCTTTGTTAAGTTCCTTGTCAGATAAGTTCAACGTCTGTGTCATTTTGGTGTCTGCTGGTTCTCATTCAGGTTGAGGATTTCCTGGTTCTTGGCAGCATGAGTGTAGGGTGCTACATTCTAGTCTGTTGGCCCGTTGTGACACCAGCCAGTGGGGATGGGGAGGTGCTGCTTCAGTGCTGCCAGGGGGGAGATGTGGCTCCTCACCCCCCCTGCTCCCCACATGGCCTCTGCCTGCACCAAATGATGAGGTGGGGGCTCATAACCCCTGGACACTAATCTCTTGTTTGTGTTCTGTGTTATCTCCTTACGCAGTGTGTCATGCTACTTCTGCATCAGATGGTGATGGTGTCCAGTGGATTTTGTTCTGAGATGTTGGCATTTCAGGTCTGTGTTCCTCTGAGGGCTCCAGCTCCCTGTCAAGGAGTGTGAGCTGGGAAGGCTAGAGCCAGCCCTGACTGGGTCAATGCATGAGTCTAAGAATACGGCGCAGGTCAGTCCCAGAGCAAGAGATACAAGGCCTGCAAAGCTCTGTGAGCCAGTGTGCCTGCTGTCACTCCATGCTCTGGTGTGGTAGGAACTGACACTCAGGGAGACATCTGTTTCCACCTGCTGAGGGTCCCAGGTAGCCCACACCTGTTTGTGTCCTCCCCACCCAGAACCCTCAGATGGCCCTGAGATGAGTTCATCTGTGTACACCCACCAGAAGTAGGGGTCAGGATCCACAACGTGTGTCTGTGCTCAAGGGGCAGGTTTAGACAATGGAAGAAGCCAAGGTCAGACACTGAAAGTGTTCCTCCTACCTGACGACGAAGCCCGTAGATAAGACTGCCAAGGGCACCCTCCTAGCAAGACCTCATTGAGTTCACTCGTTCACTGCTGAGAGCACCAAAGGGAGGAGGGGGGGGGCTGGTGCTGTACTGAGTGATCCTGACAGCATGTGCGAGACAGAAACCCCAGACAGCTCTGGGTCATGTGCCATCAGTAACTGAGGCCCTGGCAGTCTTTGTGAAGGTGGGGCAGAGTGGGGACTGGAGGGAGGGACTGGTAAGTGCATCCTGGGGAGAAATGCTGCTCCCATGGCCTCTGCCTACTGGAAAGTCAGGTGTGGAGCCCCTTGACTGGAGCTCAGCACAGGTGTGTCAGTTTTCTGTTGACATGTAACAAATCAGCACAAGGCCAGCGCATCACAAAACTCATGCATCTCACTGGTCTGTAGATGGAGTCTGGGCAGCGTGGATGGGTCCCCTGCCCCGGGTCTCACCAGGCAAAAGAAGGGGGCAGGCAGGCTGTGTCCTCATCTGGGGGCTGGTCTGGGGAAGAATCCCCCTGCATCATTGGCAGAATTGGTGTCCTTGTGATTCTAGGGCTGACATCCGTGTTGTCTCACTGCTGTCAGCAGCTAAGACCCATCCTCATTTCCTGGCCCTCCTGGCCACTCACACACCTCCACTCTCTGTGACCTTTAGAAGGACAGGTCCCAGCTACAGGATCACCTGATTAAACAAGACCCACTTGGACACTCAGCCTTTTCAAAGTCAACTGGTCAGTAACCTGACACCATTACACTCACAGGTGCACCTCCACTCAAGGGTTGGGGCCTCTGCAAGGTGTGCACACCTGGGGTTGGGAATCTTGGGGACACCCTGGAACATTGCCCACCACACTGGGCTTGGAAACTGATGTTTATCTATGCCAGAGTAAAGCATGGGGCTTGGATCTTTCAGGCAAGAATGGGTTGTGCCACTCTCCCCAGAGTGGTTTCTGACAGTGAGGTCCCTGGTTCTAAGAGTCTGGGGACAAGGCTTCTCAGAGCAGGTGCTTCTGCAGATGGACATGCAAGTCCACAGGCTCACGTGGCCTCTCCCTGCCACCTTGGGGCTGTTGTGTCCAGGCATCTTAGGTGCTGGCTGGGTTCTGTGGCTGCGGTGTGGTGCATTGTCTGTCTTGTTGCAGGTGTCCTTGGCCTCTGGAATCCAGGGCTGACCTTATGAGATGGGGGCTGCGGTCTGTTCTAATTCGCCATGCCGATGGCTGTCTTTCCTCAACTCCAACCTTGATGTTGATGACCAAGGCAACACCTCACATATCACATTGCTGGTGCTCTCGCCTGGCTCTCAGCCTCGCATGCACATGTGTGTCAGGAGGCCTGCCAGCAATCCTTGCAGGGCTAGCTGGAGCCTGCCTGGCTTCCTGCTCCCATGCTTGCTCTGCGGTCTGATCTTAGTGCTGCAACCTGAGTGACCCCACTGTGGGCTCCCGGGGCATGTGCCCACTCTGCTTCTCTGGTGTCCAAAGCACCCCTCACCCAGGCCTCGCTCACCTCCCTGCTGACCTCCAGCACCCCATGTGCCCCACCCCAAGCTGCTCAGAGCTCACCCCTCACCACCTTCTGGGCTGGAGCAGGTGCCACTGTCCCAGAGAAGCTCGCTCTGACCCCTGACAGCTCTTCCTGGGTCTAAGTTCCCTGTGCTGTGTATCACCACGTGGGTTCTCCTGTCGTCTATGTAGCTGCCTGTCACCTAACGGGCAGTCTGCCTGTCATCTATCTATCATCTATTGATCCACCTATCGATTGATTTATCTATTTATCTATCAATCTATATTATCTATCATGTATACGTATCATTGATTTATCAATCTATTTATTATCTATCATGTATTGATCTAACTGTCATCTATCAATCAGTCTGCCTAACTCCTGTCTATCTGTCTCTCCATCCAACTTATTATCTGTCTCCCCACAGGAGAACAGAAGAGGGCGATATTTTGCTCTGCTGTTCCCTGCTGGATCACCAGCACCTGGCACAGGCTGAAGCCCTTGGTGTATGATAAATACTTGTTTGTTTGTTTAAAGATTTTATTTATTTATTTGACAGAGAGAGAGACAGCCAGCGAGAGAGGGAACACAAGCAGGGGGAGTGAGAGAGGAAGAAGCAGGCTCACAGCAGAGGAGCCTGATGTGGGGCTCGATCCCATAACGCCAGGATCACGCCCTGAGCCGAAGGCAGATGCCTAACCGCTGTGCCACCCAGGCGCCCCTGCTAAATACTTGTTAATCAAGTGAGCAAACACACGCAAAGCAGCACTGACCAGCAGGACTCCCTGCTGCATGCTCTGAACCTGGGCTGCTCACTATGGTAGCTGCTGGCCACATTCGCTTCCATGCACCTAGCATGCGGCCAATGCAGCTGAGGGCCTCAGCATTTAGTTTTAGCTAATTTTTTTTTTAAAGATTTTATTTGTTTATTCAACAGAGATAGAGACAGCCAGCGAGAGAGGGAACACAAGCAGGGGGAGTGGGAGAGGAAGAAGCAGGCTCACAGCGGAGGAGCCTGATGTGGGGCTCGATCCCAGAACGCCGGGATCACGCCCTGAGCCGAAGGCAGACGCTTAACCGCTGTGCCACCCAGGCGCCCCTAGTTTTAGCTAATTTTAATGAATTTTAACTTACATTTAAGTAGCCACATGAAGCAGGCAGCTCTAAGGTGCTTGGTAGGGGCCTGGCATGCCAGCAGCATCTGCTGAAGGTCCGCTGTCCCACCACGAAGGAGACAGCTAGCACTTTGTTCGCAGTGACCCCTTGAGATTCAATCCTGGTGGGAACCCACCCACAGGCTGCCAGGACTGCTCCCCAGTCCCGCAGGGCAGCCCTTTGTCTACTGTGTTCTCCCATGCATGCTTGAAAGAAACCCCCAGCTTTGTGGGTGCCATGTACAGGAGCACATGTCAGCTTGCTGGGACCCATGTGTGGCTTGTGATGGGCACACGGGGAGCTGCCATGTGTGGCAGGTGAGGGGTCCAGCTCTTCCTCTGGGAAGTGGGCCCTGCCCTGAGATGTCTCTCCTCAAGGTCTAAGGCCCCAGGCTCCTGATCCAAGCACAGGCACCCTCAGCTGGCTTTGGTCGGACAGGAAAGCCACAGCAGAGAGCTCACCTGTGTTCACCTGTGAGCCTCATGGGTCTGGTTGAGGTGCACAGCACACAGCAGGGAGATGCTCGGCAGGACCCTGGGCCCAAGGACATTTCTGTTAGAGGACTGTCTCTCTACTCACTGTCGATGCTGCTGGGGCATGACAGGGAACACAGGTGCCAATGCCATATCTTGGCAGGGTCTCACCCTCCTAGGCATGCCATGTAGTAGAGAACCATGGAATGTCAGCTCAGACCCCTGGGCTTCACGCCTTGCAGGTGAGCAGTTGAGGCCTCGAGGCTTGCAGACAGATGCAGCAGAGTGCATCGCCTGGGCTGTGCCCTCTTCTCCTTCCTCCCTTGGATCAGGGCCCTCCAGTGGCCTCAGTTTACCCTAATCACCTCTTTCCCAGCTGTGTCTCCAAACACGGTCACAGACTGTGGTCCTGCAGGCTATGAATTTTGGGGGTCACAGTCCTGTCCACAGCTGCCTCAGTGGACTCCAGCTGTCTCCTCACCTGGGGGGTCTGCTGGGCCCCGCCCTGCCCTACTCTCTGGAACCCCAACTCACCCATCTGTTTTCTTTCTTCCGAGAGTCTGCTGTAATCTCTGCCCAGCTTCTCCTGATGACTCTTACCCGTGGGCCTTATATCTTCTGATTAATTTATGACCATTTTCGTGAGGCCTCAGGAAGAGGAAGAGATCAGTGTGTCAGCTCCACAGCCATTTTCAACCAGAAGTTTTCTTGTATCTTCAAACAGTTAAATTTTCCTGGAAACATTATTTGAAAACAGATTTCCTCTGGGGTACATTTATAATGCTTGTAATTTTGTACTATTACAAATGATGCTTTGGTCATGATCCCCATCCAGAACGTTTGTGCATCTCTGTTATTTTTCTAGCATAAATGCCTAGAAACTGGGCCGGCACTTTGACGAGGCTGAAACTTCTGAGGTACGTTGCCGGATGCCCTACAAAAAATGTGCAGCGTTTTACCCTGCCACCACCTACATTTCCTTCTTAAGAAAAGCTTTCTCATGAAATCAACAGAAAGTTGTCATTCTTGTTTTGTTAAACTTTCTGACACCCTCTCAACATTGTTTATAGCAGAACTAGGGCTTCAACTTTCTTTCTTGTTTTCAAATAGTTCATTCATTCCCTTTAAAGTGGTTTTCACTTGGCACAGTTCCTCTGGACATTTGTGGGTCCTCCCCTCCTCCAACTGGCTGACTGTGGTACTGCACTTGGGAGGGACCCAGGCAGGGTGGATTTATAGCACTTAGTGCTTACATAAGAAAAGAGAGCAGGCCTCAGGGCAATATTCTCAGTTCTTGCTTCAAGAAACTAGAAAAGGAAGAGAAAAATAAAACCAGAGCAAGAGGAAGGAAGGAAATAAAGAGCAGAAATGGATGAAATTAGAAACAGGAAAATTGAGAAGTCAATTAAGCAAAAGCTGGTTCTTCAAAAAACTCAATCATGTTTTTAGGCCTCTAGCGAGTCGAAGTGAGTCTGAAGAAGTTAAAATGGGAGATACACAAGCCACCAAGATTAGTATGAAATAGGAGGCATCACTACAGATCCTGGGACATCACAAGGATTGTGAGATAGTGCTATCAACAACTTTATGCTCAAAAATTCAATGAGTTAGAAGAAACAGACCAATTCCTTTCAAACTATAGATTACCAAAACTCAACAAAGATGAAAGAGACCACCTGGGTAGTCCTATAACCATTAGAAAATTTGTGTAAATAAAAAGCTCCTAAAAAAAGAAATCTCCAAGACTGGCAGTTGCACTGAAGACTTCTATCAAATATTTAAGGAAAAAATAATACCCATTTTATATAATTTCTTCTAGGAAATAGAGATGGAAAGAGACTCCAGTTCATGTTAGGAAGCTAGCATTACCCTCCTGATGCCCACACCAGGCAAAGACAGAGAAAGTGAGAGCATGAGAGAGAGACTAATATTCCTTATGAACTTAGAAGCAATATTCTCAGCAAAATATTAGCAAATTGAATTTAGCAATGTGTAAAAAGAATTATATACTATACCAAGTGGGATTCACTTCAGATGTGCAAGTCTGGGTCCACATTCGAAAACCAATGACTGCAATCCATCACATCCATAGGCCAAAGGAGAAAAATTATATGATTGTGTTGATAGATGAAGAAAAAGCATTTGAAAAATCCCAACACTCATTCATGACAAAAACTCTCAGAAAACTAGGAATTTAGGAGAACTTCTTCTACTGATATAGACCATTAAAAAAAAAAACACAAACCAAACTCTGTAGGTAACGTACTTAATGGTGAAAAATAGAAGTTTTTCCCCAAAGCTGGAGTACATGGCAAGGATATCTGGTCTCTTATTCAACATAAAATTGGAAATTCTAGTCAGTGTAGTAAGACAGGAAAAAGAATATTGGAAGATGACATGATTATCTACATAGGACACTCCAATGGATCTTAAGAAAAAAATCACAAAAACTTCTAGAACTGAGTTCTGTGAGTTTGCAGGATACAAGATCAACACACAAAATCCATCTCATGTGTGTATACTTACAATGAACATGTGGAAACTGAAATATGATTTTAGGGGTACCTGGGTGGCTCAGTAGGTTAAGTGTCTGCCTGTGGCTCAGATCATGATCTTGGGGTCCTGGGATCAAGCCCTGTATCGGTCTCCTTGCTCAGCAGGAAGCCTGCATTTCCCTCTCCCTCTGCTTCTCCCCACTGGTCGTGCTCTGTCTTCTGCTCTCTCTCAAATAAATAAATAAAATCTTAAAAAAAAGAAATACAATTTCCTCCAAGAAAGGAAATGCTCATTGATAAACTTAACAAAACATGTACTAGATCTGTGTGCTGAAATTACAAAACAATGATAAAAGAATTCAAAGAAAACCTCAGTAGAGACATGCTCATGTTCATGAGTTGGAAGACTCAACATAGCAAAGATTCCAGTTCTCTCCAAATTAATCTATAGGTTTAATGTAATCCCTGTAAAATCTCAGCAAGGTTCCCCCCGCCCAGGCACAGCCAAGCTTATTCTAAAATTTATACGGAAGGGCACAGTTCCTAAACTATCCCAAAAATCTTGAAAAAGAAGAAGGAAGTGGAAGCACCAGTCTTCTCGTTGTTAATGCTTTCTATACAGCTACAGAAACGAAGATGGTGTGGTATCTGTGCAGGCACACTACAGACCCTGGGACATGACATTTACAAACCAGGCAACTGACAAAACAATCATACCTATGATATATGAAGAGCTTTCAGAACTCAACATTTAAAAAGCCAATCCAATTAGAAAAGGGCAAAAGACGAAGAGATCTTTCACCAAAGAGGAGATACAGATGGCAAATAAAAATCATTGATGTTCAACAACATTAGCCATTAAGGAAATGCAGATTAAAACCACAATGAGACACAACCACATGCTTATAAAAACATCTAGAATAAAAAACAAACAAACAGTGACAATCCCAAATATTGGCAGGGATATGGAGAAACAAGATCTCTTGTACGCTGCTGGTGGGAGTGTACAATGGTGCAGCCACTCTGGAAAACAGTTGGGCAGTTTCTTACAAAACTAAACCTGCAACCACCATATGACCTAGCCATGGCTCTTCTGGGCATGCATCCCAGAGAAATAAAACTTCTGTTCACACAAAACCTTTACACGAATGTTTACAGCAGTTTTTACTCGTAATAGCCAGAAACTGGGTGCAACCCAGGTGTCCTTCGATGGGTGAGTGCTTAACAAACCATGGTCCATCTGTAGAGTGGAACCCTATGCAGCATAGAAAGGAAGGAATGTACAACATGGATGGATCTCCAGGAAATTAGTCTCAGTGCAAAAGCTAGTCCGCAAGGGTCACACACTGTATGATTCTATGTGTGTAGCATTCCTGCACTGACAAAGTGATGGATGGAGAACAGGTTAGTGGGTGCTGGCGGCAGGGGGTATGGTGGGTGAGGCTATAAAAGGGAAGCAGGGGGGACCTCGTGGTGATGGAGATGCTCAGTACCCGACCATGGTGGTGGACACATGAACCCCCACGTGTGATGACATTGCATGGACTGAACACAGCACACGATGAGTGCATGCACCAAGGTTGATGGATTGTGTCAATGGCAGTTTCCTGGATGTCATATTGTCCTAGAGTTTTGCAACGGTTTTTCCACCAGAGGAAGCCAGGTGAAGGGTACCAGGGCCACCTTTATTATTTCTTGCAGTTATATGTGAGTCTACAGTTTTCTCAAAACAACAAATTTTAAAAACTTTTAATCATGTTAAGAAATGTTTATTATGCACCCAAGTTTCCCAACACACATCTCACAGAGGGCAAGGTGGTGTGAACAGATGGTGTCCTACTATGAGGAAAAAGCTCCATGTCCATTGCATCTGTCTCAGGACAGGTCCTGTGCTGGGCACTGCCCAGAGGGTGTGTGCACTGGCCAAGATGCTGGCTGGGATGCTGGACCAGGATGCTGGTTGGGATGCTAAACTGGGTGCTGGCTGGGACATTGGGCCAGGGTGCTGGCTGGGATACTGGACCAGGATGCTTGTCTGGGGTACTGAATTGGGTGTTAGCTGGGACACTGGACCAGGATGCTTGGCTGGGATGCTGGATTAGGCACTGGCTGGGATGGTGAGCCAGAATGCTGGCAGGGATGCTGAACTGGGCACTGGCTGGGACACTGGATCAGGATGTTGGCTGGGATACTGAACAACGTAGCTTGGCTGAGATGCTGAACTGGGCGCTGACCGGGACGCTGGACTGGGCGCTGGCCAGGATGCTGGACTGGGTGCTGGCTGGGACGCTGGACCAGGATGCTTGGCTGGGATGCTGAACTGGGTGCTGGTTGGGATGCTGGGCAAGGATGCTGAACACGGATGCTTGGCTGGGATGGTGGATTAGGCACTCGCTGGGATGCTGAACCAGAATGCTGGCAGGGATACTGAACTGGGCACTGGCCGGGACACTGGATCAGGATGTTGGCTGGGATACTGGACAAGGTTGCTTGGCTGAGATGCTGAACTGGGCGCTGACTGGGATGCTTGACTGGGCGCTGACTGGGATGCTGAACTGGGAGCTGACTGAGATGCTGAACTGGACACTGGCTGGGATGCTGGACTGGGTGCTGGCTGGGACATTGGGCCAGCTGACCTGCAGGGGGCAGCCTGGCCACGTAGGGATGGGCTGTGGTGGAGGCTCCACTGGGCTCAGCTTCCCAGTCTCAGCTGTGAGAGCACCAGCCTTCTCTTCCTTCCCCTCTCTCTCATGAGCGTGCACGCACACACACATGAACATAAGCGCACATACACGTGCCCCACAGCCCATGAGCTCATTCTGCCCACGGCTGGCAGGCTGGGTGGGATCATTTCTCCTTGAGCTCTTTGTCCAGCTCAGTTTCAAATGACTCATGAGTGGCTTTCACCATCTCCCCCAGGGAGACCCCCAGCTTGGCCCCATAAACCTTCTCAATTAAGCAATGTTTCCTGATAAGCGGCTGCTTGCCTGCTCCTTTCAGACCACCCGGAGAACTGCACCCTCCCCGCCCCCCCGGTCCTGGCAGTAGCTGGCAGTCTCCCAGAACTCCACCCTCGTTGCTATTGACTGGGAAACTGAGGCTCACGGAGGGGGTCAAGATGGGGTGGGTGCCAGCTGGGAAGGCAGGCTTCCTCCTGTTCTCTGTCCCCTTCATCTCTCTGTCTCTGTCTCTCATCTCCCCCGAGGGAGGAGGGGACAGTTGACACTTCTGCCACCACATTCAGATGGAGCCTTGGAGATGCTGAGTGGGCCTGCCCTCACCTCGCCTGGGTTCATGGCAGCACCCTGACTTTGCAGGGGTCTGCTGTTCTGTTGAATCTTGGGCAGCCCTCTCTGCATGGCTGGGGACCCGCTCAGGGTCTGTGGCTGTGTGGGATTCCAGCAGTTCACGGGGATGTGGGCAGGGCAGAGACAATCCAGCCTGGTCTGGACCATTCCTTGGTCTCTCTCAAGCCACACAGGGCAGCTGTAGCCCCTGGACCAGCAGTGGAAGCTTGTCCTGCTGCCGGCTCTGGATATGCTGCCCTGGCAAGCTGACCTGTGCTCAGGCAGGCCTAGGTGGCTGTGGTGGGGGACAAAATGCTTCCACCAAGGGAAGCCCCAGGCCCAGGCTTCTGCAACGGAGATATGGGGCCACTTTGCTATTGGCCAGATGCCATTGGCCATGGCCAAGAATGCTGATGAGAAACATCTGCCCTCCCTGGACAGCATCCCCTCCTCACACCGTGCTGAGACATGTGAGACTGTCTGCTGGGAGGCCAGGGCCAGGCATTTGTGTCCCTAGCCTGCTGTGTGTCCTTCGTTGTGGTTCTCTGGGCCTCAGTTTACCATCCAGGGTCAAATGAGCCGATGCTGGTCTGTTGATAGCTGTTCCACTCAGTGTGGCTGACCTAACGGGGACAAGCCAGGTGTTCAGGTGGACAGGGGTCTGCTGAGGTGGGCTGGGCTGGGTGTGGGTGGAGGCAGGAGCACAGGTGCAGACGTGGGGGCGCCCAGGCCTCTCTGCAGAGCTTCGAGCATCCGAGGGCCCGAGAGCCAGGTGAAGGCCCATGGGTCATTGGGGAGGGGGGAATGTACGCAGAAGCAGGGTGAAGTTTGAGGCTGGGGAGAGGGAGCCTAACTCGAGGGTCTAGCTGAGGTGGGGGTGTCTTCCCCTGGTCTGCTGCCGTCTCCCCACGGTGCAGGGGATCCGGGGGACTGACACAGCCCAGACCCTTAGTTATGTCTCATACTGCACCCAGCACTGGGGACTCCCACTTTGTGGCTGGCAAAACCTGGTGGTCCCGCGATCCTTGGTTCCCACTCCTCAGACTGGAGGGTCTCTCGGAACCCCACCCCTGCTGATGTCTGGGGTGGCTGAGTGGGGGCTTCAGATGGGGCGTGGTGGGTGGGCTCAGGCCTGGCCTGGGCTCCCTCCAGTCACTATGAACCCAGACCGCCTTCCCCCTCCTGAGCCCGCAGATGGCGCTCATCCTTTCTGCCTCCCTCTCCCAGCTGTGGCCCCGCCGCAGGTCCTAGACTGGGACCTCCACCGCCGCCTCCTTTCTCCGGATTCAACGGGCCGGGAGACGTGAGAACCCTCCGCTCCCCGCGGAAGAGAGCTCTGTAATGCCTGCACCGCCTTCCAGACACACGTTTACAATCTCACACTTCATTTTTCTTGGACGCAATCTCCATGCCTTTAAACATGTCATCACTCTGTGTCCCTCCCACCCCCTGCTTAGCACTTCCCGGGTGTGGGAGGCAGGCTTCAGGTGGAGGCCCTGCAGGCTGCACAAGGCCATGGTCGTGGGGGGCAGGGCAGGGCGCCCCCGCCCCCGGCCCCTGCAGCCTGGGTGGGCTGGGGCTGCCTTTGGTCAGCCTTCTCTTTGTGGAGCAAGCCCTGCTGGTGAGCTGGCCCAGCACGGTGTGAGAGATGAGGGCAACGGAGAGCCCCCTCCCACAGGATGGGTCCCGGAAGAGGGGAATGACGTGAGGCCAGTCACACCCACAGAGAGGGCTAGCCATGGGTGGGGGTTTCCACAACATGACATCACAACTTAGAGAAAGCCACAGCTCCCTGGAGTTAGATGGGTCTCAGATAGGGAAACTGAGTCTCTGAGAGGAAATGATTTGTCCTGGCTCCATCTCCACCCCACCCACCCCTCACTCAGTCATGCACCAGGAGCTCCCCAGGCAAGACGCTCACCCGGGTGGCCTTCCCAGAGAGGCAGGAGCGCAGGAGCTGTCCTGCTCCCAGGGGCCACTCCCCCCCCCCCCCCCCCCGCTTTGCCTCTGAGCACTGTTCCAAGACAGGTCACTGAGTGGTAGATTCTCAGAGCCTACCAGCCCAACCTTTGGAGGTTCCCAAGGCCATTGTGCCCAGGGCAGCTCCCTCCAAGTTCACACAAGCTGGTAGGGAGCGGGGCTCTCCCTTGCAGGCCCAACACTCGAGGGCCCAGGCAGCAGGGCCTGGCTAGTCAGAGGGGGTCTTTACTGTTGTCTGGAGGCTGGTAGTTTGTGGGAATATACACCGCAGCCTGGACCCGGGATCGGAGCTGTGTGGGTGCATGTGGCTGCTGACCCAAGGGGCCTTCTAGCCGGTTCTCCTCGAACCCAATCTTGTGTCTGTTTAGTTCAATTCTCGGCTCTCTGACACCACCTTGTTCCAGCAGCAGCTCCGTGCCTTCTCTCCTCCGCGTGCCCTGCTGCTCTTCCTGCCTCTGGCCGCGCCACGCCCCTTTGCCCCCGCCCCGGGCCCCTTCCCCCAGCCCCCACTGTACAGAGACCCTGAGAACGGGGGTCGTCCGAGCCTCGGCGCCGGCAGTGACCTCAGCCTCTAGCTCACCTCCCTCGATTTAATAAGGATGGGAAGACAGAGGTCCCAAAAGGTTAAGCGACTCAGACTTTGCCCTCCGCCGGCCAGGTCGCCTCATTCCCAGCGAGCAGCGTCCCTCCGGCCCCGCTTCCCGAGCGATCTGGCTCCGGAAAGAGCTCGGGCATCACCTGTTGCCCGGTCTCCCTTACCATGCTAACTCCCAGGGAAGCGGGCGCGCGCGCTTCGGCTCAGGGCTGACCCTGGGTGCTCCAGGGCCCACCTCCGCGCGTCCCGGCCTCGAGCTCCGCCCCTACCCCGCCCCCGGGCCCCACGCGCCTCTGACCCCGCCCCCGCGACCGCCCTTGGTCCCCCCAATCCGGCCGGCAGCTCAGAGCCAACGCTCCGCCCCGGCCCCGCCCCAGCCCTCCGCGCGCCCCCAGCCCGCCTCCATCCCCGCCCCCGTGGCCGCCCCGCGTCCCTCCCACCACTGCCTCCTCGGCCCAGAGCCAACGCTCCGCCCCAGCCATGCCCCTGACCCCCCCCACCTGCTCCCCACTTCTCCCGCCCCCCACGCGCCCCGCCTCCACGCGCGGGGCGCGCCCCGACACCCGAGGGGCCGGGCGGCGGCGCGGCGGGGCGGTGCGCTCGGCTCGGGTTTCGGCCCGCCCCCGGCGCCGGCGTGACCCCTCCTTGGGCGCGGGCGGGCCGGGCCCAGCTGGCCGGCGCCCCGCCCCCGGCCCGGCGCTCCGGGCGCTATAAGAGGGCGGCGGCCGCGGGGCGCCCTGCGCGGGGCCGGGAGCGCGATGGTCAGCCGCCGAGGCGCGGCAAGATGCTGGATGGGCCCCTGCTGGCGCGCTGGCTGGCCGCGGCCTTCGCGCTGACGCTGCTGCTCGCCGCGCTGCGCCCCTCGGCCGCCTACTTCGGGTAGGTGCCTCGGCGGCCCGGCGGGCAGGCGGGCGGGCGGGCGGCGCGGGGACGGGACGCGGGGCGGGCGGCCCAGGTGCGCGGGCCCGAGCCGGCTGGCGCGGGCCAACGGGTTGCCGGGCGCTGTTTGCGGCGTGCGCGTCGCTCCGTCCGCGGGTCAGTGTCCTCGCGGCGCTGCGTGGGGAGAGGGGCTGGCATACCCGACGGGCTGGCACGGGGCCGTGGTCCTCCGTGATCCCGGACTCGTCGTCTCTCCGACGCGCCCGTGCGTGGGGCTCCCTGGAGCTCGGGGACCTAGCCTGGTTCTGGCGCTCTGTTAGGCCGCCGAGCTCTGGCAGAACGGCTGGAGCCTCCCCTGGCCCCTACCCACCCACCCCCCTTGCAGCTTCCCCCTCCTTTCTCTCCTCGAGAAGTTAATTTAACAACAACAAAAAAATACGTACAAAATCCAGATGTTCCTTGCACTGAGCCCCAAAGGAAAAAAAAAAAAACCCTCCAAGCTGGAGGAATTTATTTTTCTTGTGCTTTGCTTCATACGCCCGCTCGAGTCCCGGCCCGTGAGAGCGCTTCTGTGGGACCCGGCCCGCTGCGCAGGGCCCGGCTCGGGCCCGCGAAGGCGCCCCCCCCCCACGCTGTCTCACGCACTGGTCGCTGCCCCGCGCGCTTCTCCTTAGTAGCAGTTTGCGTGGTTTCGGCGCGTCGCTCTCCGCCGTTCTTTCCTGCCCTTCCTCGTCCCTGTCTCCCAAATCTGGGATGTCCAGCCCAGAGACCTTTGGGGACCCTCCCTCGATGTGCCACGCAGATGGGCACCCTGAGGTCCGGGGTGGCACGGCGCGAACAGCCCTCTGGGCCCCTCAGCCTCGGCTTCTGCCGCCCAGGCACCGCCCCTGGAGCCGCGGCCCACCCTCGTGCCCTGGCCCCTGCCCTGGGCGCCCCGTGGCTGCTCCTGGCCGCCGCCCTCTGCCCGTCACCTGTTCCCGGGCTCGGGCACCGTCGCGCGGCGGCTGGCCGGCAGAGGGCCCCGTTGGTCCAGAAATGTGCCACCACCAGGGCGGGGAGAGGCCACTGGGCGAGGAGCCCTGCAGGTGTATCCTGTTCTCAAAGAAAATAAAATATTTTCATGGGAAACTTTCCCTTTGCGTTTTTCTTTCCCCCCTTTCTCCTTCTGTTCCTTTCTCCTGGGTCGTCTTCCAGGGTCAGCTCCGTGTCTCCTTACCCTGGAGACCCCACCCGGCAGACCTCTCCTGGCTCCGGCTATGGGCCCGGCCCTGCCTGGGGCCTGGGCTGTGCGGAGGCTGGCACGCCCCTGTTCGCCATCTGTGCAGCCTTCGCCTCGCCCTGGCGGGCAGAGGGAGGGTCAGAGGATGGCCGTCTGGCCGCAGGTCCACGGTGAGTCACGGCAGCCTGTCAGCCAGCTGTGCCTTCCCGCTCTGCCGGCCCAGCGTCGGGTCTGCTCACCAGGCTTCAGACACACCCTGGGCTTTGTCTGCTCTGCGAGTCTCCCTGCTGCCAGCCCACAGAAGGGAGGTGGGGGTCCTGGGTCCTGGCTCCCAACCCCCCCCCCCCAGCAACATCGGGACTTTGCATCTCTGGGGAAGTTGCTGAGCTCTGCCATTTAGCCAGTGGGCATGTGGGTGGAACGCAGGGAGGGCTTGATGCGCCTGTGACCCCTCTGGCCAGCTCTCTTGCCCAGCACTTTGGCCCCAAAGTCTGTCCCGTGGGAAGCATAGGAGGCAGACGTGCTGCCCCAGGGACAGCTGGCTCTGCTGGGGTCCCTGCCACCCCTGGCACCAGGCAGGAGAGCTGGGTTCTACGTGATGGACAGAGGTCCTGGAGTGGGGGCAGACCTGGTGCCAGATGGACAGGCAGAGGAGGGTAGGGACCCGGTGCTGGAGGGGTCCTTACCCGGCAAGCTCCTTGGGAGGTGATTCCCAAAGTGGAGCCAGACCCAGAAGGAGAGGAGGGGGCAAGATGTGCTCTGAACTGGTCTGTGTGTGGAGGTCCAGCCCTTCTGGTCTGGGGCCCTTTCTCCTGGCTCAGCAAAGTGACAGGAGATGGCCCACGGTGGGCGGGGCAGGGCTGGGCCCGGGGGCTTCCCTCCCAAGGTGGAGCGCAGAAGGAGCAGGAGGAAGGAGCTGGGATTCAGGCCCTCCTTCTCCCTTCCCCCTCTCCGAAAGCTCTGCCTGGCACGGAGGCTCGCAGGCAGGCAGAGCAGCTCCAGTTACAGCGCAGAAACCCAGAGACGCTGGCCTGGGATGGGCGGGGGGGGGGGGGGGGGGTGTCACGTGGGCGGCGGGAGCCCTCCCTGCCCCCTCCCCGAGGCTGCAACCCAACCCGCCCTGCTCCTGTTGCCCTCTCAGCCTCTGGCCACTAGGCAAGACCCTCCAGGCTGCTGGCTGACCACGGGGAAGGGGCTCTTCCCTCTTCTTCCATGGCCTGGCCCGGCTTCTTGGCGGTGTGGTTAGCAGGTGGCATTTCCATCTGGTTCTCCAGGGGCCTAGATAGCTTGGCCTGATGCCCTCCTGGAAGGAGGGGGGTGCCTGGCTCCCAGCAGAAAGGGGCTGGCCTGAGGTCTCCTGGTGAGTTTGGGAAACAGACCCGGACACCTACCTCCCCATGCCCCGTGGACCTGGGTGGGCTAAAAGCTTTGCCTGAGCCTGGCCCTGCGTCTGTTGTTCGAGGGGAGAAGATGGAGCTGAGGGGTGTTCTGTGTATGCTGAAAATCTGTTCAGGAAGGGTTGCCCCTAAACCCAGGGTGAGGCGCCCTGCTGCCCCCCAAGCATGGAGCCAGGGGCCGGGTCCAGCAGAGTGGGTACCACAATGCCTCTTTCTTAGAGATCCCACTTGGGCCAAGCCAGCCCCAGCAGAGGCCCCCAGGGCGGCCACTAGACTTGCCTCCAGGGGCTGCCACGGGAGCGGAGGCCTCAGGCTTCCAACGTGGGTCGTCTTCAGAGAACTAGGAGACACTGTCATGGGCCCTGAGGCCCTTTCTTGGGGTTGGTCCCAGCACCCCACATTCTGTGGGAAATCTTCGCAGGCTGGCTTGGGGAAGCAGGTCTGTCCGGAGGTCTGTCTGGGGGAGGCTGCCGCGGGCGTGGTACCCGAGGGCTCCCCAGCCAGTCCAGACGCCAGTGCCTGGGGGCACTCAGAGCCCATCTGAAAGGCAGCTAAGGTGCTCTGGGCCACTGGGAATGGGGCCATGTAGGGCCCACGTTCCTTCTGTGATTGAAATAGAACCGCTATCCCATAAACTCACCCTGTTAGAGCGTGCAGCTCAGGGGTTTGTGGTACATCTACAAGGCGGTGTGGCCAGCACCACTATCTAATACCAGAGTGTTCCATCACCCCAGAAACCTCATATCCTGTCTCCCCACCCCCGGCCTCTGGCAACCACTGATCCACTTTCTGTCTCTGTGGATTTGCCTGTTCTGGACATTTTACATAAGTGGAATCACACGGCATGTGGCCTTTGCGTCTGGCTCATTTCCGCACACGCAAGGTTTTCAAGACTCATCCACGTCGTAGCATGAATCTGTGCATCACTCCCTCTGTGACCAATTGATATTTGCTTGTGTGGACACAGGATCGTCCTTTCCTTCCGTGCATCTGTTGACGGACACCTGGGTGGGTTCCACGAGTGGCTCTCGTCACGCTGCGGTGAGCATTGGTGTACAAGTTTTCCTGTGTTTGCAGTTCTGCTCAGTCACCCCTAGAGGTGGAGTTTCTGGATCCTGCGGTAACCATGTTTCTATTTTTGAGGAGCGTGTGCACCAGGTTGGCTGTGCCATTTTACGCTCCCACCAGCCATGCAGAAGTGGGCCAGCTTCTCCACATAGTTGCCAGTTCCAGTTGTTTCTGGTTTTTGGTTTTGTTTTGCTTTTTATTCTAGCCATCCTAGGCGGTGTGGGGTGGCATCTCATCATGGTTTGATTTGCACTTCCCTGAGGACTAGTGAGGTTGGGCCTCTTCCGTGGGCCTCTTGATCATCTGTATGTCTTCTTTGGACAAATCTCTACTCAGTTTCTTTGCCCGCAAGCTCTTGGCTGGGTTGTGGGTCTTTCTTGTTGATTTGTAAGAGCTCTTTATATATGTGGACCTCTTCTTGGACAGAGGACAAGCTGAACTGTGAGCCAGCAGGCGGTCTCTCACTCATGCATGCAGAGGCTACTTGCGGGGGCCTTCACAGTGGGCCGTGCTCCTGCTTGGCCCCCAGCATGACTGTGTGGTGCAGGTCTGTTTGCTGGGGCCTGGTCTCAGGGCCTGGTCAGGGGTTCTGGGGACTTGCACAGGAGGATTCCCTGGCCCTGCCCTCGGACACTGCTGTCATGGTGGGGGTGGCTGTGCATGTGGGGTCAGTGACAGGGTGTGGGGGTGCCCTCTGTGTGAGCCTGGGGTCCTGTGTGGCCATGTGTCTGCTGGCTGCCAAGAGGAGGGGGGGCCCAGCTGGTCCCTGGAGGAGGTAGAAGAGGGAAGGGCTCCAGGGCAGGAGGAGGGAGCCCTGGCATGGTACGCCTATGGTGGGCTGGGGGCTCAGGCCCACCAGTGGGGGAAGTCAGCCTCTCTGGGGCTGGGGAGGGGCTGGCAGATGGGGAGGTGTCTCTGGTGATCCCCTGGTGGGGGACCTGGGGTGGTGGAGCCGTGAGCTGAGTAAGCGGCAGTCTGGGCTGATGCTGTCCACAGAGACCCACCTTGAGACAGACGTGCCGGGAGCAGCCCTGCGAGGCCTCAGGCCCAGCATTTGGTGGGGAGGCCATGGAGAGCTCCAGAGGCTCCGGAGAGCGTGGGCCTGCAGTGGGACCTGAGGGAGAGGGACGGTCCAGTTGAGGGGCCTTCTCTGCAGCATCTGGGGTAGCCGAGTGGCCAGCAGGGAGAGTGGCCCTGTGGGTGAGACCACAGAGCGGTGAGCAAGCGGGGAATGTGAGGTGGGGAGGGAGTTCCAGGGAGGGAGAGCATGGAGGGGCCTGGACCCCTGGAGCTGGGGCAGGCATGGGGAGGCAGGTGGGCAAGGGTGGGGATGCGCCCCTGGATCTCTGCTGTCCACAGTCTATCCTTCCTTCCTCTCCTCCCAGCCAGTCTGCTCTGCGGGCTCTGAGCCCCCCCACCGCCTCCCCAGCACAGAGGCCAGGAGAGGCAGGTGCTGACGCTCAGCCCAGACCAGGCCTCTGGGCTGGGGGCCTCCCGAGGCCTCATGGGGAGCCTGAGGTGAGGAGGAAGCCACGGCCACCTGGCCCCCCTCAGCTGTGGGAGCAGATGTCCTACCACAGCCGGCGGCCGTCTGGACGGGGGGACAGCTGGCCTAATCTCGCCCCCGTCCTCGCCACTGTGGCCAGGGCCCAACTCCAGAGCCGAGGGCACTGGTGGGACCCTGCCCGGGCTCCCAGGGTGGCCCTGGTCCAGAGTGCCGCCCACTGCCTGCCCCAGGGGGCCCGCCCCTGTTGAGGACAATAGGAGAAGTGTGTGGGGAGATTTTCTTCTGGAAAAGAATGCACGCACACGATTCCTCGCCAGGGGCTGTGGGACCTGGACTCGGGAGGCGCGATGAGCTGATAAGGGGCCTGGGTTGGTTTTCCTGGCTGCAGAAAAATGACACCTGTCAGCAGGGCCAGCACCCGGCCCCCTTAATCCTGGAGGGGCATGGGCTCCCTTTGTGTATTGTCCTGGTGGGCAGTGCGGGCGCCCCTGCAGGGCACGCTCTGGCTCGGCGGGCCGACAGGGGTTTCTGGGGAGGCACAGTTGTGTGGGGAGTGGGCGAGGCCAGGCTCCTGCTTGCAAGCGTGCCTCTGGAGGCTGTGGAACAGGACTGTCGGCCTCCCCCTGCTCCAGGGTCGACCTCGGCTGTCACCTCCTCCAGGAAGCCAGCCTCAGCCTACCTGCAGCCTCCCTCCCGCGAGCCCAGAGCTCCCTCCAAGCTGCCCTGGGCTGGGAGGTCCGAGGTGCGTGGGGGATCCCATTGGTCCTCTGCTCCCTCACTCTGCACTCAGGAGCCCAGTGCGGGGTCCGAGGGGCTCCTTCCCCAGGCTGGCCAGCTCCCTGCCCACCGCTGGCCCTGACTTCCCCGGCGTGCGGACAGTGGGCCGAGGTGCTGCGGACCCCAGACTCGGCCTGTCAGACGGGGGCTTTGTGGGCCCTGTGCTGGGGGGCAGAGGGCCCCTCTGGAGCCCCCAGGGCAGGGGTATGGATGGAGGACTTGGAGCACCCCCTGGTGTACACAGAGGAGGTGGGGGCCTGTGAGCCGTGCAGGGGCCTCCACAGGAGGGCAGCGCCGACCTGGGTGGCGTGACGGTCGCCCGGCTCCGTGACCCGTGGGCCCGGCCCGCCGTCCTCCCCTGCCCCTCCCAGTGCGGTTCCTGGCTGGCCTGGAGCCTCTGGCCGCAGGAGGAAACCCGGCCGCCCAGCTGGCAGGCCCTGCTCCTCGAGACCGGCAGCCGGACGAGGGAATGGAAAAAGGCAAGCCTCAAGCTGCGTTTGTTTTTCTTAGCGATACCTGAGGTAGACGCGGCCAGGGAAGTGGTCTGGCCCAGGACGAGAGGCTGCCAGGGGCTCCCAGACCAGAGCACGTCAGAGCCGGCTCCCTCCCGGACAGAGGGAGCCACAGCAGCTGCCGCAGGCCCCTGCGGGGCGGGACGTCCATCGGGGCTGTCCCGGTGTCTGTCCCAGTGTCCCCATCTATCCTGGGGTGGTCATGGAGGTGACACTCCTGGCGGCTTCCCCAGCGCCCACCGGCCCCACGTCCTGCCTGTTCCTCCTTGTGACAGCTCACTGTGACTCGCGCTGTCTGTGAGCCCTGGGGCCATGCTGGTGGGGGCACAGAGGCAGCCCGGCTGCTCCCCTTCCTCCAGGAGCCACAGCTCCCCGTCCTCTCCTCTCGGCTGTCCGTGAATCTGGGGTCCTATTCAGCCCACCTGGGTGCCCACGGCCTGCCACCCCTGCTCCTGAAAGAGGCCGGTTGGCCAGCAGCCTTCAGGGCCTGGAGTCCCAGGAGTTTGCTTGCCCTGGGGTTGGGCTCACGGACACCAGGACTTGTGCGGTGGAGTTTGCCAGGCGTGGCTGAGTCCTGTGTCCGCCGGCTGACCCCCAGGCTGGCCCAGCCTGAGCCAAGAGCTCCCTGAAGCGTCTACTGTGCAGGCTTACTATGTCTGCATGGACACAGCCTATCCGTGAGGGAGCCGGGAGGGGGTGCCCTGGAATGTCGGGGCCCTGCAGCTCTCACAGCTGACGGAGGGGACAGCTGTCGTAGACACAGGGGTGCTCAGCCCATCGTCAGCGTGGGGCCACCCTCCCACCCTGCTCACTGTGGCCCGTGGCCCATGGCCCCTGCCTCCTCCTTGGCACGTCTGGACAGCAGATGACAGTGGAGCCTTCAGGGAGCGCCCAGGCTCCGGTGGTGTCTGCGTCCCCACGTCCTGTGTGCTTGGCAGGGAGACCCGGACAGGACTCAGTTAGGCAGCAGGCCTTGGGAGGATGGAGGGTTAATCTCAGAACCAGTTTCTCAGCATTGGAATTTGTTTTGAATTTGATTCACACAGAAATTAAATGCCGTCTGGTGGGGCTGAGGTTTCCTTGGCAGGGCGCTGTGGCTTCTGGAACTCCAGCCTCTTCTCCCTCCGCCCAGCCCAGGGAGCTGGGTTTGTGGGCAGGGTGGCCCTTGGGGTGGCCAGGCCTGTTGGCAGGAGGAAGGGCTGTTGGAATCTGCCCCCACTGCAGAGCGGGAAGGAGCAAGAGCTCTGGGGACCAGGCCATCCGGGTCCCCGTGGCTCCCAGGCTCCTGCCTGAGGACAAGGACATCCCCGGCCCCTTGGCAGCAGCCCCCGTCCAACCATCTAGCTGCCCTTGGGGGCAGGTTTGGGAGCACGTCTGACATGCTAGGTGCTCAGAGGGGTGGCCCCCTCCCCAGGCCACCAAGTGTGACAGTCTCAGGCCTGGCCCGTGGAGGGAGACAGGCGCCTCCACTTGGCCGTGCCTGTCCTGGGTTCTTTTCACTCCCGGTGGAACTGGGGTGGGGTCTCCTCCCAGCTGTTGCAGGCCGGTCAGGAGGATGGGCCCTCCGCAGCACAGAACTGGTCCAGGGTGGCCGTGCCTCAAGCTCCTTACCTTAACTACATGCACAATGGTCCTTATGCCAAACAGGGTGCATTTCAGGCTTCCAGAGGGTGTAAATTTGGGGACTTTTGTCTTCTGCCTCTTGCACTCAGTGACCAGCACAGGTCAGGGGTAGCTGGCGGGCGTGCGTGGAGATGCTTCTGTGGGCCTCAGCACATAGAAGTAGCTGAAGAGAATTAGGGAAGTTGGAAGATGGGGCGGAAGAAGTTATCCCGAGGGTGGCCCGTGGTGGAGACCCCATGCCTCCATGGAGGCCAGAGGCTGGACTCAGGGACTGGCGGACAGGGGTCCCATCTGAAGAGAACGGCCGAGATTTTCTGAAATTCTCAGCATTACCTATAGGATTGGGGAGGCCCTGAGGAGTCTAAGCAGAAAACACAGAAATCATACGAGAACATAAGGACCTGGAACCACAAAATGCCCCAAACAAAGAACCGTAAGAGTGGAGTCTGGGAAAACAAGCGCAGATGACCTTTCAGGGCGAGTCAGCCTGGCCACAGGCTGCAGAGTGGCCGGCCGGGAACGTGCCGGGGACGGCTACCCGACAGGTACAAGCTGCAAGCCGCTCTGAGGGACACTGTCCAGGAGCGGGTAACTGGGTGCTGACCAGCTTCTTGTCGGGTCCTAACAGTGGGACTAAACTGCACAATGGCATGCAATTCGGGGAGTCCGCAGGGTTGTGTCCTCACGTAGGTGAGCTACAGACACGTGTCCCTGTGAGGCAGCCATGACGGTACTGGGCACTGCCGGGCAGAGATGGGATCCCAAGAAATAACCTGCAACGAGGCAGGACCAGAGGGCCAGAAACAGCGGGCGGGGCCGACAGACAGTGGAGGACGTGCCCCAGCTGTAAGGCTGAGCACATCGTGCTTGTAGCAGGGTCTTTGGTCTGATCACTGGCTCTGGGAGACACACAGACAAGATGTCAGCGTAGAGAATGCAAGAGGATGGAGAGAGAACACACCAACTCAGTGGACCATAAGGGAGAGAGCAAAACCAGAGAAGAGACAGAGAAAGATGCACCATGATCCAGGCTCTGCACAGTGACCCAGGCTGTGACTCAGGCTCTGCATGGTAACCTGAGCTGTGACCCAGGCTCTGCACAGTGACCCAGGCTGTGACCCAGGCTCTGCATGGTAACCTGAGCTGTGACCCAGGCTCTGCACGGTGACCCGGGCTGTGACCCAGGCTCTGCACGGTGACCTGAGCTGTGACCCAGGCTCTGCACAGTGACCCAGGCTGTGACCCAGGCTCTGCATGGTAACCTGAGCTGTGACCCAGGCTCTGCACGGTGACCCGGGCTGTGACCCAGGGTCTGCACGGTGACCTGAGCTGTGACTGTGGCTGAACACAGTCTCCAAGCTGTGACCCAGTCTCTGCATGGTAACCTGAGCTGTGACCCAGGGTCTGCACAGTGACCCAGGCTGTGACTCAGGCTCTGCACGGTGATCTGATTCTGACACAGGTGCGGTAGGAGCTGAAATGCATATTTGAGAAGTGGAGAGAAGCCTGGAAGCGTTCGGCAAGCGTCGGTCACAGATTTGAGGAAAAGAACAGTAAGCTAAACCTGGAGAAAGCAGAAGGAAGAAAGTAGAAACAATGAAACAACACCTATGCATTAGAGAGGAAGGGATCCGTGTGTGGGATGACCTGACCGGCCGGCTGCGGTGGAGGGGCTCAGAGCGGTCCCGCTACCAGGAAATCACTGCGGGTTCTGCAGGCAGAAGCAGGGGATGTGGACACTTCGGTGCCGACAAGGCCGCAGATTCTGAGGAAATGCAGAAAACCAGAAGAGTAACAGAAACAGACCAAGACGGAGAAATGATGAGAGTGTGTGGTAAGCGGAGGAACAGGTCACTGGGTACGCAAATGGTGTGGCCGGTGCAGAGAACAACCCGACGGCCCCCGCCCGGGTGCTTCTGGTCCGTGGCAAGTGCCTGTGGGCACTGCAGACCTGTGTGCACAGAGGCATGTGCACGCCCCCAGGGCAGGGCTCGAGCACTAGCTGACCAGCACCCAGTGTGTCCGGGCGCTGGGGTCGTGTGTAAATGCAAGGCAGAGAAGCCCCCGCGCAGAGCAGCACAGGTGCTCTTGGGGCGAGAGTGCCCGCACCAAAGGCCACGTGCCGTGTGGTTCCCTTCGTGCGAATGTCCAGGACAGGCACACCCACAGAGACAAAGTGGATTCGTGGTGGCCAGGGGCTGGGGGACTGGGGGGCGCTGGGGGCCACAGGGGTGCGTTTCTGTTTGAGACCCTGAAATTCTGTAAAATCGACTGTGGCCGTGTTTGCACATGTCTGAGAATATACTGCAAAACCCTGAATTGTAGACCTTAAATGGGTGATTTTACGGCATGTGAATTTTATCTCAGTAAAGTTGTTTGGAAGAGAGAAGGAAAAAGAAAAAAAAAAAGAAAAGTAGTTGGATCAGAAGGGAGATCTTTTCATCCAGAAAAGGTCAGACTGCGTGGCTTCATGGCAAGTTCTGCCACACAGTTAAGAGGATGTGATTCTAATCTGACCCATCTTCCAGGAAATTTAAAAAATGAATTCTCTTGAAGGCACCGACACCCAGCAGGATGAGCACGGAAGAGAAAATTGCAAACGCAGATGTGAAAGGCCTAGACGCGGCATCCTGGGGTTATAGCTAGCGGCCCAGAGAGAGGCCAAGCCCCTCCTGCTGGGGCACGCGGCGCCTCGCCTCAGGAGAACCAGGGAGTGCAGCTCCTTGTCTTAGCAGATTAAAGTGGAAGAATCCTGTGCCAGCAGAGGCAGGGACCACATCTCTGACCTTCCACGTCTACGTCTGTTGGTGAGTTTTGAAAAGCTCATAGCAAACGAAAAACAGAGGGGAACGGCTGTGGGGTGCCCAGCAGACAGCCTGCGAACCTTGTGCCTCTTGGTGGAACGGCCAGAGCTTCCCCTTCAAGCCCAGGAGTCAGACAGGGATGCCCACTGCCACCCTCGTCTGAACCCTCCCGATGCCTGCTGTCCTCACAGAGCCTCAGGCGGATGGGAATGTGTCCGTCCTATAACAATCGGGCTCTGGCTGCAGGGCACGTTCCCCGGCTCTGGCCTCTGGCACTCCGCAGGCCTGCAGGGTGTCCGCATCACTCGCAGGCCGGGTAGGGCGGCAGAGACGTGCGTCTGGGCATGTGGAGGGGGTGAGCTGGGAGGAGGGTCCCTGCTTCCTGGCAGTGCTGCCCACGGTTCTCTCGCACTCAGGGCCTACCTGCCCGCAAGCTCACCGGATGGCTCTGTGCCAGTGGGCAGCTTCGGAGCCAGGGTGGGGGCGCTGGGCCCTGAGGGCAGCTGGCAGGCTCTGCACCATGGTGCTCAAAGCCCTTGCTGTGTCAGGAAGGCAAGCAGGATCGCCTGGGATAGCAGGAGGAAGAGAACAGCCTTGTGTCCCGGCAGACCGGGCAGACCGCACTGAAATCCATCGGAGGTGAATCGCGGAGCACGGCGAGTGCGCCCAAGGCCAGCTGACATCCAGTCAGTTGCACTTCTGTGGGTGGCACATCATCACTCCTGGAATCTGGGACTCACCAGCATGGGGCAGACCTCAGGTGGGGAATCTCCCCGAAGACCCCCGAGGGTGGCAGGAGGGACTTCCCGGCAGAGACTCACTCTGGCTCGCCAGCAAGCCTGCGGCCGGTGTGAGAGCCTTGGGCGGGTTCTCAGACCTCCCGTGGAAACGCACAGCCAGCACGTGCCCACAGGACGGGCCCCAGCAACACACCAGGCCACTGACCACCGGCCCAGGGCAGAGCCCAGGATGAGCTGCCGTGAGGCTGCGGTGACATCGCAGGGCAGCGTGGAGATGGGGCCCTCGGGGCCCTGTGGGAGGGACACTGGCCCTGCCCAGCCTGGCATGTTGACGTGGCACCAGTGGATGGAGCGCGAGCGTCCCAGCGTTTAGGAGAAAGTGTTCATGATGTGACAGTAGAGGCAGGTTTCCAAAATGGGATAGAAGAGGCACATACAGAAGAAAGTTGCACAGGAAAGAGCTTCAGTTTATGGGGAGACACTGAGGAGAGCCCCCACGCTGTCTGGCGAAGGCTTGTGCCCACGTGGTCACCATGGGGATTGAAGTGCTGTCCCCTCTGACCTTGGCAGGAAGGGACTCAGGAGCTCCCAGTGCGAGGCTGTTCCTTGAGTGAGGGCTGTGTTCCCCAGCCCTGCTGCCTGCTTCCCCGTGCATCACTCTGTCTTTTGAAAATACCCGTCACAAAGCTCTGGGCTGCCTCTTAGACCTCGAGACGTCTTCCTGGCCAAGCACTGGCCAAGGGCAGCCGGGTGGGGCGGGGACGGGGTGGCTCCTGCTGCCTGCCCGCTGAGGGGTTGCTCCCTGTGGGCAGCCTGCCCAGGCTCAACTCCTCCGCGTGCTGCCCACGCGCCTGTCCACCCGCCTGCCCTGGGCCAGACGCCTGGTGGGGGGGGGGGGGGGCAGCAGCTGCATCGAGCCTGGTGGCAGGTGCGCTGGTGTGGGATGGGCGGCTGGCCTGAGGCATTCTCTGGGCTGGAAGGTGCAGGCCCCAGACGTGGGCCCGTGGTTAGAGGCTGGCCGCTGCAGGCTGGCGTGCAGGGCCGAGCGGCTGTATGTGGAGCGCTGCTGTTTTGAATAGGCCACCCGTTGTCCCATGCATGTGTGACAAGCTCACAGGCCACAGGGACAGGAGGGTGCTGCTTCTGCCCCAGGCTTCCTCTGTTTTGGGCTGACCCATGTCTGCAGGCTCCTTGGCACAGCCGGAATGATGGACCCGTGTGTTCGGCCAGGCCCGGGCCTCATGCTTCCGGGGATCTCGGGTCACCGGGCGTCGGGCTCTGTGTGAGCGATGTGAGTTTGTACGTCTGCAGCCTGTAATTGTGGGAAGAGTGTTGGTGGGTAGCTTTAGAGATGTTTGGTCCAGAATAGCAGCCATGGAAGAGTATCTCTTTCCTGTGTCCAAGACAACCCTGTTTTGTGCTCATCTGAGGAGTGAAAACTAACACCAGGACGGCTGGATTTCGTGTTTCTGAGAGGGGCGGAGACTCTCACAAAGTTTTTACAGGCGTGTTCCCCTCCCCTGAGCCGTGTGCGTGTACCCCGTGCGCACTTGCAGCCCCTTCCTTTTATTATCGATCCGTAGGGAAAGCCTGCTCGTGCACGCCTGCTTGAGTGAGCATACCCTAGTACTTAAGGGGGCCTGGGGCAGAGGCCGGCCTCAGTGTGGACGCAGGCTGACCGTGGGCGTGTGTGTGTGGAGCCCTGCTCTCAGCTCCCGTGGGCGGCGTGTGGACCCAGGCACCCTAGCAGCTCTAGGTGAGCTGGGGGGCGGGCTTGCTCACCGTCGACCCCCCGCCTTGTCCACACCCAGCACTGTCCTCACCAGCACAGTCCCAGGTACTCCTGGGCGGCCTTGCTGTACTTGGTCCTTCTGGATGCAGGAATGTGTTGGCACCAGCCTGGAGCTCAGCTGATCTCGGAGAATCCAGTCTGGGGGACGTGCAGGTTGTAGGCTACAGCTCTGCTGATACGCGGGGGCACGCAGTTCCGGGCACAGCTGTTCACATTCCTGTCTGGGGACGAGTCTCCACCGTGTGAGCTGCCTTTGTGTGGGGAGAGCAGCTCTTGCAGCCTCCGGTGCGGGTCCTGGGCCCCTGCCTGCCCCTGGCCCGGCTCACCAGCTGTCCTTGTGCTTGGGGCTGTCTGAGCTCTGGCATGAGGATGAAAGCATACAATGCTGCCCAGCATCAACCCCGGCCGCATCCCTGTAGCCTTGGGCGTGAAGCCAGAACCCTGGCATGGGAACTGGGGGTGCAGGTCACTTTCCAGCACAGTGTTCTAGCTCCAAGCTCACAGGTACCTTCTCCCCAAAGGCCTTGCTGCCCACATGGGGCCTGTCTGTGGGTGGGGACCTTTGGGGCTTCTCCTTCAGCCCATACCCATGCCGGTCACAGTGCAGCAGCTGTCCCTCCCGGCTCAGAGTGTCCCCAGGCACGTGCTCTGCAGTGTCTGTAGGACTCCGGCGCGTGGGAACCCGCCGTGGGTTCTGCAGTACCCTTGTCTTCAGGGCCAGTTGGAGCCCCTCTCCCCTGCAGCTCTCTGCTCAACTCCTCAGAGCTCACTGGCCCGGGCTGGCTTGGAGTAGGGCCAAAGCCTGGGGTGGGTCTTCTCAGGGTACACACTGCATCCGAGTGTGAAAAGGGTGGGAGGCCTTGCTTCTTTCCCCTCGGTGTCCATCACTGGCCTCAGGTCTGCCTTCGAGGCTTCACCCTCCTCGGCGTGTGTGCAGGAATGCCTCTCTCCCGCCTGCCTGCCTGCTCCCCTCTGCACCCCAGGCCCAGCCCAGAAGGGAGGAGCTTCGAAAGCCAGGAGCCCAGGTGGTGCCCAGGGAGCCTGGCCTGCTGTGTTGTTGCTGGGGTCTGGTAGAGGGTGGGGTTCAAGGAACCCCTGCCTGAATCTCTCGCCCTGTAGAAAGCTGCCAGGAGCCCGCGCCATGGCCACCATGCCCTTGAGGGGGCTTTGGAGGGACAGCAGGAGGAGGGATGGGGCAATGTGTGGGGTTAAGTGTCTGGGGATGCCTGGCACCCCTGGCTCCTCTGGGTTGGCTGCCCGGGGTGGGGAGGCTTGTTTCCTGTGATGCTCATGTGGGAGGATCTGAGTCCCACCGGTGTCTAGCTGGACACCTCTCCCGCCTGAGGGCTAAGGATCTGGCCGAGGCTGGGCATGGGTGTGCCTGGAGCCCAGATGTGGTGTCACCTGTGTGGGGACACTGAGACCTGTGGGAAAGAGCAGAGAGCAGACGGGAGGTCAGGAACAGTCGGTCCCTGGATGGAGCCCACGAAATGGGGCTTGGAGGAGCCTGAGAGCAGGTACTGGCTCAGGTGACAGAGGTGGGGCTTCATGAGAACCAGGAGCCCGCCTGCGTTCCGCTGGGAGGTGGTCAGTGGCCCAGGAGCTCTGGGAGACCCCACTGGGACCTGCAAGGCCATCAGAACAGGCTGCAGGAGAGCAAGGAGCTGGGATCCTCTCCAAGAGGCTTCTGGGCCATGGTGCGGCTGGGCCACCCCAGCTGGGGTCCGCAGAGGGTGGGGGTCCTGGGGCTTCCATCTGGGTAAGCAGGGAGAGGAGCAGGTGGGTATGTCGGATGTGGTCCCCTTTTGGCCTGGGCTCCTGCACCGCTCCCTGCCCCAAACCGTCTGCGCCCTTGGTGCACACTCTGTGCTGGGCTGTCCTCCGTGTGTATGTGTGTGTGTGTGTGTGTGGCGGCGCTTGCCTCTGGGGCGGCCCTCACCCTAGCCTCTCTGTACCCAGCCTTACGGGCAGCGAGCCCCTGACCATCCTCCCGCTGACCCTGGAGCCGGAGGCTGCCGCCCAGGCACACTACAAGGCCTGTGACCGGCTGAAGCTGGAGCGCAAGCAGAGACGCATGTGCCGCCGGGACCCAGGCGTGGCCGAGACGCTGGTGGAGGCGGTCAGCATGAGCGCTCTGGAGTGCCAGTACCAGTTCCGGTTCGAGCGCTGGAACTGCACTTTGGAGGGCCGTTACCGGGCCAGCCTGCTCAAGCGAGGTGAGCGCGCGAGAGAAGCGCCCGGGCAGGACCTCCAGGCCGGCCGGCTGTGTGCCCCTGGCTGGGTCCCAGGGTATCTGGAGGGGTGGGGTGGGGGCATGCGGGGCTTGACTTTCCGCCTGCCCCGCTCCCTCGCTCCCTCGTGGCTCCTTCTCCACTTGACCCGCCCTTCCATCCTGACCCATCCCTTCTTCTAACCCCATCCACCTGCAGGGTCGTCCTCCTCATGCCCTGCCCTTCCTGTCGGGCTCCTCCACCCAGCTCCACCCTTCTTCAGGCGCTGCTGCCGCCTGCCTCCGGCTCCCACCCTGCGCCTCCCTCCCGACCCCGCCCCTCCCCCGCCCCTCCTCCTCCTCCGGCCTCCTCCTGCTCCACTCTCCGCCTGTCCCGCCCCTTCCTTCTGGCCCGCCCCTAACTCCTACCCTGCCCTCTTCCCACCCTGCCTCATGCCAAGCCCCACCTCGGGGAACAGTTGCTGGCCGCACGAGGCGCGTTGGGGCAGTTTTGGCAGCTTTGACATGGCCCAAGGCCGCTCTGGTGGCTCTTGCCACATGGTGGTGACCGAGGCCCAGGGGCTGGGCATGAGGGGCAGAGGTCCAGCTGGTGCCCTGAAGAGGGAGCCTTCTTTTTCATGTCTCCTTGGGATTCTGATCTGAGTTTCTCAACAGCCTCATTTAAAAACTGGGGACCATGGGGCACCTGGGTGGCTCAGTCGTTAAGCGTCTGCCTTCGGCTCAGGGCGTGATCCCAGAGTCCTCTGGTGGGAGCCTGCTTTTTACGCTCCCATTCCCCCTGCTTGTGTTCCCTCTCTCGCAGGCTGTCTCTGTCAAATAAATAAATAAAATATCTTAAAAAAAAACAAAAAACAAAAAACTGGGGACCGGAGGCCCGGGGCAGGGCGGGGCTCACCAAGGCCCTGCAGCTGGTCTGGTGGGTGGGAGACTCAGAAGGACCAAGTCGCTGATCCCTGGGCAGAGCCTAAGTCTCCGTGCGCTTTGAATTCTCTCCACCCCGCCACATCATGTGCCTGGGGCACACAGGAGGCCTTCCTCCCTGCAGCCGCGCATGGCGGCCCAGACAGGTATAGCCCCTACCCGAGGTGAACGCCAGCAAGGATCCATCCTTTCAGGGCTCCAGCTGCACTGCAGTGGTTT
The DNA here is from genome assembly GCF_023065955.2 of Ursus arctos. Taxonomy (NCBI): domain Eukaryota; kingdom Metazoa; phylum Chordata; class Mammalia; order Carnivora; family Ursidae; genus Ursus; species Ursus arctos. The sequence goes on along the minus strand of NW_026623067.1, from coordinate 2,522,387 downwards.
GGCCACACCTGGGTGAAGTGGGGGTTGCTCCCGTCTACTCACTGGCCCTAAGGTCCGTGCGTCCCCCGGCTCCCCCAGGCTTCAAGGAGACCGCCTTTCTCTATGCCATCTCGTCGGCCGGCCTGACGCACGCGCTGGCCAAGGCGTGCAGCGCGGGCCGCATGGAGCGCTGCACGTGCGACGAGGCCCCCGACCTGGAGAACCGCGAGGCCTGGCAGTGGGGTGGCTGCGGGGATAACCTCAAGTACAGCAGCAAGTTCGTCAAGGAGTTCCTGGGCCGGCGGTCGAACAAAGACTTGCGAGCCCGCGTGGACTTCCACAACAACCTCGTGGGTGTGAAGGCAAGCGGGGCGGGGCGCGCGCGGAGGGCTGTCAGTGGGGGTGGGGCTCTGGTACCAGCCAGGTCCTCGAGTCCTCCTGCCTGGCAGGCTCGTTGTCTTACAGGGATGACCGGGTGCCGCCATGGTCTTCCGTGGGATGGGGGTGGGGGTGGAAGCCCTTTGGCTGGGCCCTTCTGGGGGCTGCTGGCTGCAGGTGGGCTGGGTCTGGGGGTGCCTGGCTCTCCGCCATCCTCCACCCTCCCTGCAGCCCCTCAGCTCCCCCGCCCACACCAACAGAGGAGGCATGGGGGTCGTCACCCACACTGTGGACAGAACACCCGCCCCGTGGTCCCTATACAGCCCGACCACCAAACATCCCCTGAGGCTCTGCCGGGCGGTGGGATGGTCAGGGGCTCTGGGTGCTCACCAGGCAGCCCCCGGGATGTGGAGCCCCAGCCTGGGAGGCAGTGAGGTAATTAGAGCCAGCCCTGCTCTGAGCCCCTCTTTATTGAGAAACCAGAGTTCTGAGTCCCACACTTATTAAAGAATCAATTTTCCCCCTTTTTCTTCGGAGCCCTTGTCCCTTCCTCTGCCCTCCGGGGAGGGCCAGGAGCAGATTAAATCCCCAAGGCGAGGCTACTTCTTTTCTTTGGAGTTCTCTCCTTTGTAAGCTATTAATGAAAAGTCAGAATATGGAAAGTGCTCCATTAGCTCTGCGGGGCCTGGGTAAGCAGCACTTTAATTAAATTTGTCCGGGTTTCTCAGCAAAGCGTCATTAAATGTGACTCTTCTATTGCCTGGCTAGAGGGCAGCTACATTTCCTAATCCCCCTCAAGCCAGCCGGCCCTCCCTGGGGGCAGCGTGGGAGCTCAGGGCCTGTCTCAGGATGGGGCCAATGGGGAGGGCCTCCCCTCTCTGCTGCCGGGGACCCCGGTGTGGGTGGTCAGGCAGGAGGCCCCTCAGGGCGGCCGTGTGTGTGTGTGTGTGTGTGTGTGTGTGTGTGTGTGTGTGTATGTAGTTGGGGGTACCGTTCCTCCCCTCTGGGGCCGACCCGGAGGGTCCAGTGGCCAGTCCTGCCAAGTGGGCAAGCTAACTCACTTGTCTTCACTTCTCCAGGAAGCAGGCTGCTGAGACCAGACTGGGAGGCCGTGGTGGGGTGTTGACAGCGGGGCGACAGGGGGGTGTGCTCAGTGCCTGCAGAGGGCAGCCCCGGATGCAGGGAGGGACTGTCTCCACAGGAGGCCTCTACTCTGGAGGCCATGGTACTGGATGTGGGACTTCTGTCCTGGGCCACCTGTGGCTTGGAGGAGAGAGGGACAGGCGCATGAGCTGGGGAGCCTGGGTGGTGGGCAATGGTGATCCCCAGGCTGGGCATGGGTCTGGGGGAGACGTGGGGTTGGGTCATCTGTAGGGGCTGTTCCCGGCCTCACAGCGTGGCCCTCATGCCCAGCTCCCCTCCACCCCCCCAGGTAATCAAGGCTGGGGTGGAGACCACGTGCAAGTGCCACGGTGTGTCGGGCTCCTGTACCGTGCGGACATGCTGGCGGCAGCTGGCTCCCTTCCACGAGGTGGGCAAGCGCCTGAAACACAAGTATGAGACGGCACTCAAGGTGGGCAGCACCACCAACGAGGCCACCGGTGAGGCCGGTGCCATCTCCCCGCCTCGGGGCCGGGCAGCAGGGACAGGCGGCAGCGACCCACTGCCCCGCACACCAGAGCTTGTGCACCTGGATGACTCGCCCAGTTTCTGCCTGGCCAGCCGCTTCTCCCCAGGCACTGCCGGCCGCAGGTGCCACCGGGAGAAGAACTGTGAGAGCATCTGCTGTGGGCGTGGCCACAACACACAGAGTCGGGTGGTGACTCGGCCCTGCCAGTGCCAGGTTCGCTGGTGCTGCTACGTGGAGTGCAGGCAGTGCACACAGCGCGAGGAGGTCTATACCTGCAAGGGCTGAGCCCCTGGTCCGGCCCAGCTGCTGCAGGGTAGAGGCAGTGCGTGCAGCGCGAGGGGTCTACACCTGCAGGGGCTGAGCCCCTGGGCTGGGGCCCCCGGCACACTTGGCACATGGTAGCGGGAGCCTGGGGATTGGCTGGCTTGGCTGTCTCTGCCCCTTTGTCCCCCCTCGCAAAGACCCAGAGGCAGGAGGTGGCCCTGGTCTGGCCCCTGTGTCCCCTCTGTCCGTCCCCACCCACATGACCTGAGAGCGTTGTACAATGCTTTCCAAGCTCTGTCCATCCCTAAGAGGCCAGTTCCTGCGGAGCGGCGGCCCTCCCTGCTCTGGGCTCCGTCGGAGGAGCAGCAGGCGCACCTTTGTGACCACACAGGGTCCCTGTGCGGCCGCCTGTGGGCTGTCCTGCTCCAGCACTGGCGTAGAGAGTCAAACCACTAGGAGAGAGACAGCCCAGCCGCCCAGCTGTGTGGGGGTCACTGCCGTCCCCTCTGACATGGAGCACTTCTCTCGGGAGTGATAGCGGTGACTTTTAAATTATTTTTATTTAACTAATATATAATTATTATTTGTCCATCCCTGCCCTGCCTCAGGCTGCAGCTTCCCCTACTCTCGGTAGAGCCCAGTCTGGAGGGCCCCTTTCCTCCCCTCCCCTCCACGTCCCCTCCTAACCTCTTTGCCTGATCTGCTTTGTCATTTGAAACCACTAAATCAAGAGGGATGTTGCTGTTGTTGTTTTTAAAGTAGTAAAGCAGGTTATGTCTGGCCACTGCCCTCAGGGCTTCTGGAAGCCAGGTCCCTGTAGCCCAAGCCAGCTGCCCCCGCTGAGACTTTCTTGGGAGGTGGGTGGACCCGGCTCTGGGCGACTTTGGTTGGGCAGCCCTGCACTCCAGGCCCTTCTGTGTAGGTTTGGAGGCCACGGGTGGCCTGGCCGAGGGTGACCTGCCCTCCCCCCAGGGGTGGGCATGGCAGAGGGGAAGGGCCAGCCCCTTGGAGGGGTCCTTTCGTAGCTTCCTTTGTGTTGCTGCGGGAGGAGGCAAAGCTGAGGACGGAGGTGGATGGTGAAAATCTGGGGCTAGGATTTGACAAACGGTAGGCTGTTCTCCTTGGCCATGCTATCGTCTTTGCAGGGAAGAAAAACAGATGGGCTACACTGACCTGGTTTGGTTTGAGTGTGTGTGCATGTGTGTGCATGTGTGCATGTGTGCACGAATGCACTTTGCATGTCGACGCGTGTGTTGTGTGCATGTGTGTGAGCACGTGTCACATGTGTGCATGAGTGTGCCTGTGAGTACATGGGTGCATATGTGCTGTGTGCTGTATGCACATGTGTGAGCGTGTTGTGTATGTGTGCAAACGTGTACACGTGTGCACGTGTGGTTGTGTGTGCATGAGTGTGTGTGATGTGCGTGCATGCATGTGGGTGAGCAGGTGTCCCAGTGTGTCTGTGGTGTGTGTGCGTATTCGCGCTGCGTTGGCATGGTCAGTGGTCATCTGGGGCGTGGCCTCTGCCCAGGGCCCTTCCTCCACATGAGGCTGTCCTTCCCACATTGGTGTGAACAGCAGCCTTGTCTCCTAGGTCCTCTGGCTCTGGGCCTGTCCCGCTCGGCTCTGTGGCTGTGCTCTGGGGCGGCACAGTGCTGGGTAGCAGTGCAGACACGGGAACTACTGAGTGAGGGGGTTCCTTGGGGTCCCGTCGGCTCCAGGGACCCTGGGGACTGTGTTTTTAGAAGAAAACCTATTTATATCGATGTGGGTCTCTTTGTCCCTCTTTTATAGTGTAAATAGTAAAGTCTATTCTGTGGTTCCGAGAACACCCCCGTGAATAACTACGTACTGACAGGGTGGGGGCCGGGGCCCAGAGCAGGTGGAGCGAGCCACACCCCCAGGACAAGACTGTAGCTCAGTCACTACTGGGTCTGCAAAGGCAGCGCGTCGGAGGAAGGATCTTCTTTTAATCAGATACCACATTTAGCTTTATGTCATAAATATAAAGGAAAGTATTTTTTGAAACAAGGCAGACTGAAAACGTCTGCTGGCTGGTTTGTTTATATATAAATATATATCAGAATATCTTGCTAAGGGAAGAAGCAACTCCTCCTGACAGAGCCTCTCACTAGCCTGCTTCTCTTCCGTGTGGGGGAGAGCCTCTAGAAGAAACTGTGTTCTGTGGCAGGGCACAGGGCCCTGGGGTCAGCCTCTCTGGCAAAGGGAGGAGGCCACAGGGAGGAGCCACGCGGAGGGCCAGGCAGGTCCCGGCCACCTGTTCCCCGCCAGCCACACAGACGTGGACTCCTGGCTTGGTTCGGCCAGGTCCGGGCAGGGCGGGAGGAGAGGGGCATTCACACATGAGAACTCTCGCCTCTGTGCAGAGTCTCGGAGTCTCGTGCGAGCCTATCGATTTCTCTACCTCATCTGTATAGCGAGTAGGTGTGTACTCGAGTGACTTGGAGAATGTATTTATTTAACAGCTTTGTGTAACAGAACAGAAACAAAATGGACACTAAATAAATGTATTTTAAATTATAGCCCCTTCTGAGTCTGCTGCCTTCAGAGGGGTTCTGGATGACCTGAGGGAGGAGTGTGTGAGGGAGGATGGGTTGAGGGAGGAGGGCCTGAGGGAGGAGTGCATGAGGGAGGAGTGTGTGAGGGAGGATGGGCTGAGGGAGGAGGGCCTGAGGGAGGAGTGTGTGAGGGAGGAGTATCTCAGGGAGGAATGTGTGAGGGGAGAGTGTGTGAGGGAGGAGGGCCTGAGGGAGGAGTGTGTGAGGGAGGAGAGCCTGAGGGAGGAGTGTGTGAGGGAGGAGGGCCTGAGGGTGGAGTGTGTGAGGGAGGAGTGTCTCAGGGAGGAGTGTGTGAGGGAGGAGTGTGTGAGGAAGGAGGGCCTGAGGGAGGAGTGTGTGAGGGAGGAGTGTCTCAGGGAAAACTGTGTGAGGGAGGAGTGTGTGAGGAAGGAGGGCCTGAGGGAGGAGTGTGTGAGGGAGGAGTGTCTCAGGGAGGAGTGTGTGAGGGAGGACTGTGTGAGGAAGGAGGGCCTGAGGGAGGAGTGTGTGAGGGAGGAGTGTGTGAGGGAGGATTTGTGAGGAAGGAGGGCCTGAGGGAGGAGTGTGTGAGGGAGGAGTGTCTCAGGGAAGACTGTGTGAGGGAGGAGTGTGTGAGGAAGGAGTGTCTCAGGGAGGAGTGTGTGAGGGAGGAGTGTGTGAGGGAGGAATGTGTGAGGAAGGAGTGTCTCAGGGAGGAATGTGTGAGGGGAGAGTGTGTGAGGGAGGAGGGCCTGAGGGAGGAGGGCCTGAGGGAGGAGTGTATGAGGGAGGAGTGTGTGAGGGAGGAGGGCCTAGGGATGAGTGTGTGAGGGAGGAGTGTCTCAGGGAGGAGGGCCTGAGGGAGGAGTGTGTGAGGAAGGAGGGCCTAGGGATGAGTGTGTGAGGGAGGAGTGTCTCAGGGAGGAGGGCCTGAGGGAGGAGTGTGTGAGGAAGGAGGGCCTGAGGGAGGAGTGTGTGAGGGAGGAGTGTGTGAGGGAGGAGTGTCTCAGGGAAAACTGTGTGAGGGAGGAGTGTGTGAGGAAGGAGGGCCTGAGGGAGGAATGTGTGAGGGAGCAGTGTCTCAGGGAGGAGTGTGTGAGGGAGGAGTGTGTGAGGAAGGAGGGCCTGAGGGAGGAGTGTGTGAGGGAGGAGTGTCTCAGGGAGGAGTGTGTGAGGGAGGAGTGTGTGAGGAAGGAGGGCTTGAGGGAGGAGTGTCTCAGGGAGGAGTGTGTGAGGGAGGAGTGTATGAGGGAGGAGGGCCTGAGGAGGGCCTGAGGGAGGAGGGCCTGAGGGAGGAGTGTTTGAGGGAGGAGGGCCTGAGGGGGGAGGAGGACGGGGGTGGGGGAGGAGGTGTAGGCTTTAGGAGCAGGAAGTCCCTTGCTGGCCAAGCACCACCCAGCCCGCTGCAGAGGTGTAAGGGGTGCTCTGTCCCTGTTCATGCATGGAGAGGCTGCACCTCTCTTGTGCAGAGGCCCCCGTCCGAGGTCCCATGGGTCTGCTGACATGCTGACTAGTGGTGCTGGGGCCCCTTTGTGTCCTGCTCCTTCCAACTGAGTCCCTGTTCCCAGCACACCCTGCAGGCTCTCTTGTCTGCCCAGCGGGCCGGGCAAGGCCCCGTCCCACGTCTCCCTGGAGCCTCTGTGTGAGTGTCCAGGGGCAAAAGGCCAGCAACAGGGCTTCCTGTGAGGGCTTCCAGCAACAGGAATTTCTCTCCCATGTCTGGAGGCCTGAAGATCAAGCTGTGGGCTGGGCCTCACTTTGTCCAGAGGCTCCAGGGAAGGGGCCTTCCTGCCTCTCCCCAATGCTGGAGCCCTAGGAAGTCCTGGGCTCATGGGTGCTCCACCCCAACCTCCACCTCCATCTCCCCCCCACCCCCCCGTCCCTTGCTGGACACCTGTCACGGAACATAGGACCCAGAGACTATCCAGATGCTTTTGTCTTGGCATCATTAATCACAGCTGCAAAGACCCATTTCCAAATAAGATTACATCCTGACGGTAAGGTGGGTGTGAACTTGGTGGGTGCATGGTGGGGGTGGGTGGGGGGAATGCAGGATAAAGGCCGATCCCTGGTGGGCAAAGGAGTGTGCTCTCTGCCGGGGGGGGGGGGGTGCTGGGATGGGCTGGACAAAGAGTTTACCTCCTTCTCTTTGTGGGGCAACTCTTCCCTCCTCACCTCAAGCCCCATGTCCTTTGGGGGACAGTGAGGAGAGCCTTTGGGCTCTGGAGGGACAGGCCTGTCTCTCCATGCACTGGGCCTCTGACTCAGCCACCCTTCCCCTGCCCTGTAGGGAGGTGACCCCATGTGTGTGACGACCACAGCTCTCCTTCCCTTGCTCTGAGCCTGGTTCTTCCTGCCTTATCCCAGCCTGGATCTCTGACAAGGCCCGTCCACTTCTCTGGCCGCCTGCTGAGTCTGGGGACTTTCAGACATAACATGCCCTCCCTCCGAGGTAGTCCCTGGTGCCCCGCCCCTCTGCTGGCCTCTGTCTTCCTTTGAGCTCACCTTGTGTGACCCCTATGGCTGTGACAGGCCTTGCTGGACCCCTGTGGTCCGTTTCCTGGGAGATTGCTTCTCTGCCACCTTGGTTTTCATCTGTGCCCCCAGAGCTCCAGGGACAGGGATTGCCACCTGAGGGATGTGGGATGATCTGTCCAATCCTGGTGCTCAAGCAGAAGGGTCATGGCTCCTCCCCTCTTGCTCCACGGACACCCCCAGTAAGAAGAGGCAAGGGCACTGGCTGGTCTCAGACCTTCTGCCAGGCTGCAGGTGAGGCTCCTCAGCTGGGGACTGAGCTCTGCAGGTGAGGTATGGGGAAGACAGCACCGCTGAGGGGACCTGGGGCATCCCATAACCTGGGGGGCCCCAGGAGCAGCACAGTGGGGAAACCAAGGCCTTCTCCCCAAGCTCTGACATGGAGCTGTAGGCAGGGAGCCCCAGCCTCTGCATCTGGGAAGGAGGGGACTGCAAATGGCCCAGGCAGGGAGCTGGAGGCCTGAATGGGGACATTCTTCCTGTAGCTGAAACCAACCCCAGTGCACGTGGCAGCCGAGGTGGGGAGTGGGTGGGTGGGTGGGAGGGTGGGGGGGATGAGGCTTCAGAGAGAAGAAGGGGCCAGTGGGGCAGGATAGACTGGATAGGCTGCTGTGCACAGCCTCTCTCCACAGCAGACCCTGCCCCAGGCCAGGAGCCCTATCTGGACGCCTGGGTCTCCCGTGTACCTTGGGCTCCAGGCACAGTGGCTGTGCTCTGTGCCTCTGGCTAGTCTTGCATGCGCTTGTGTCTGTGTGTGTGCGTGTGCGACTGTGTGTGTTAGCACTGTGAGCGTGCAGTGCTGGGCTGCATGCTCCCCCTTTTCAGCCACCTGCCTTGCTCAGTGACTGGCGACTGTGGTCTCCCCCACCCCATCTCTGGCCTCCTCCAGCTGACAAGCTCCTTCTAGTCCAGCCCAGAGCCCCAGGTAGAAGGCCTGGCCAGTCTGACCACACCAGCCGGGTGGGTAGAGACACGTTGGAGGCTGCAAGGTACTTCCTGCCCGCCAGGAGGCCCAGGAAGTTCCAGAGGACAGGCATCCCTGCGGCTTGCTGGCAGGGCCACCTGGGGTGAGGATGGCCAAAGCAGAGGAGCCCACAGGGCCCAGGGCTCCAGCTGGGAGGCTGCTCAAAGCCACTCCCAGCACGCACGCTGGCCCGAGGTGGTGCTGTGGGGCTGTTCACAGGTGCGGAGGCAGCTCAGGACACACAGGTGGCCCAAGGCAAGTCAGGACTGTGGCCCAGCCTGGCCCTATGGGGGGGGGGGTGCGGGAGGCAGGAGATGGCTGGGGGATTAGGTAAGAAGGACCAGTTAGGTAATGTCTCAGACGGGAAAGGTATTCAGCTGGATTCCGCCTGCTTTCCAGGCTGACTTCAGAGACCGAGGATGAGGTGGAGAAGGGGGAGGAGGGGGAAGAGGAGAGGGAGGAGGAAAGAGAGAAGGAAGAAGAGGAGGAGGGTGGGAAGGTGAAGAGGAGGGAGGGGAAGGAAGGGGAAATGGAGGGGAAGAGGGGAAGGAGGGGGAGAAGGAAGAGTAGGAAGATGGAGGGGAAGAAGGGGAGAGGGAGGAGGAAGAGGAGAGGAGGTGAGGAGGGGAGAGTAGAAAAGGAGGCTAGCGCCTGGACAGGCCACAGCAGGGGGCCAGGGGTGGGGGGTGCCCTGGGACCTTTGGGACCATGGGAAGAAAGGCTAGGTGGGACCTAGGCAGGCTGCACAAAGCAGGTGTTCCAGGAGCAGCCCCTGAGAGATAGAAGAATGAAGCCACCCTGGAGGGCCGAGGGCCCAGAACATGGAGGTGCTGAACCCTTGGAGGCTGTGAGCAGGTTGGGGTCACTCTAGGCCCATCCCAGCAGGCACACCGGCCCCATTATGGACCCAGTTCTGGGGGGGCCTTTGTGTCCATGGCCTGAGCCAGCCCCATCCCTCCTGAGATGGCCTCCATGGGAGGGATGGACAGTGTGGTAGGCTGGCATTCTGATGCCCTGGACCTGCCTCTTGCTTCTTGGCTCCTCATCCTTTTGCTGTCTCTACCCCCTTCCTCTCAGGGCCTCTCACCTGTGATGCACCTCCCCACCTGGGTGGCTGTGGCCCCACCCCTGCCTGGCCACTATGCTCTGTCTGGAAGCAGCCATGCCCTCTGAGCCCTCCCCATTCATGGCCCAGAAATTTCTTTTCTGGAATGGAACCCTCTCAGCCCACTGTCCAGCACACAGGTGGTGGGGCTGACCCCCAGGCACAGGAGACACCGGGCAGAGTGGGATGGGGCTCTGGGCTTGGGGTCCCCTGCCACCCGATCTCCTAGGCTGAGGGAGACCCCAGTATGGGGGCAAGTGTTCTGGTTCTGCATGGTCTTGCCTCAGTTTCCCTGTGCATACCTTGGATGTGGGAATAATGGTCATGGTTGCTTCCTGACAGCCTGGGATTCTGCACTGGGCCAGGCTCTGGGGCCAAGTTTGAGGTGGACCCGGGGGTTCAGGGGCACCTTCATGTCCTATACCAGCATAGCCCCTTGGACAGAGTGGAAGAGGGGTCTAGCAGGTTGCCACAGAAACAAGACCAAACAAATACTCCCCCCCCCACCCCATCCCCGCCACCCCAGGCCTACAGGGGCCCTGTGGCAATGACCTCATCTGCCCACCAGCCTTGTGCTGTGGGGGGTCCCGTGCTGGCAGGGGAGCTGCAGCATCCCATGTTTGTGTTGGGCTCTTGTCCATGGAAACGGCTAGAGCTGGGGGGAGGGGGGAGAGCAGAGCCCAGAGGCTCCTGCTGTGGTTATTAGCTGGGCAGGGAGAGGAGGGGGAGGAGGTGGGGAGGTGGGGGAGGAGCTTGGGGGGGGAGGAGGAGGACAGGGAGGGAGGTGAAGAACAGAGGAGGAGAGAAGAGGGGGAAGGCAGAGGAGGAGGGGGAGGAAGGGAGGGCAGGGGGAGGGCAGGGGAGGGAGGTGGAGAAGGAGGAGGAGGGGGAGGAGGGGGAAGGGAAGAGAGGGGAGGGAAAGAGGGGGAGGAGGAGGAGGGCAGAGGAGGGAGGAAGAGGGAGGGAGAAGAGAAGGGGAAGAGGAAGAGAGGGGGAGGGGAAGGCAGAGGAGGGGGAGGGGAAAAGAGGGGGAGGGGAGGGCAGAGGAGGGAGGAAGAGGGGAAGGGCAGAGGAGGAGGGGGAGGAAGGGAGGGCAGGGGAGGGAGGTGGAGAAGGAGGAGAAGGGGGAGGAGGGGGAAGGGAAGAGGAGAGAGAAAGAGGGAGGGGGAAGAGAAGGGGAGGGGAAGGGGGGACCGAAGGGTGAAGGGCAGAGGAGGGAAGAAGAGGGGGAGGAGGAGAGAGGGCCCTCCAACCCCCAGGCCCTGCATCTTTAACCAGATTCGCCCTTTCATAACTTTGTTTTCTGTCTCTGGGAACATAGGCGTCAATCTTTACCCTTGAGAGTATGGTAGAGACATCCCAGCCCCTCACCTGGGCAGGACCCAGCGGGTCTTCCCGTAACACAGGCGCTCACCCACAGGACAAGGCCACACTGCCAAGGACATGTTTTGGGCCTTCATTTCCTGTCCCCTTCATTTGGGACAGGGTCAAGTATGCCTCTGTTGGCCCCTTCGGGATGCCCAGGTGGGTCCCTGGTGCAGGCGTTCACTGCGTTTCCTTTGTGCTGTCCTCTGACCGGTGAGCGGCCACCCCGAGGCTAGTGGTCCCAGCACGCGTGGGTGCTCTGCTCCACCAGTGCTTACCCCAGTGCGAGGGGATTTCCTAATTGTATAGCCCGCTGCGTTTCCTCCCTGTGTGTCCCGTGAAGAGCACTCCCTGCTGGACTTGGGTGCCCTGCTCACTGCTGCCGAGGCCATGTGGGTTCTTGTGACCGGGCCACACTGTTCTCCTCTGTGGGCTTGCGTTCATGTCTCTGAACTGGGCGGGGAGGACACCTCCACGTGGGCACCTCTGTCCTGCCGTCAGTCTGGGCAGCACCCCCGCTCCCTGGATCTCAGGGGTTTAGACGGAAGCCAAAGTGTTCACAGAATCGCTCTTGGAAGATGCACTGGAAAATGACACTGGAAGAAGTAGAAACAATTCAGGGCCCAGAAGGGAGTCTTAAAAGGAGCTCTTTTGCGTCTTTAGAAAGACAAGTGAAGGAATTATGAGCAGCAAGAATAGAACGTACAGAAAGAAGACAATAAAAACCAAAGTGAATGGTCAGAAGTGAAAATATGGCTAGGGAAGTAAAAACTTCTCTTTGGCAAAAATTGGTAAGATAAAGCCCAAGAAATGTAGTGCAAGGCCACTTCACCGTGGCCATCTCCCCACCCTGGTGGCCCCCTGACAGTTTTGGCCACGAGGTGTAGTGATAATACCCTTGTCTAAGAACACAGAGTTTGCCAGGAGAAGGCTCACTGGCTGGGCACTGCCGGTTTCCACCCCTTCCTGCCTGGAACAGAAGCTCAGGGAGCAAGGACACGGAGGCCACCACGAGGGATGACGGAGCAGAAGTAGAGAAGGCTGGGGTCCCCAGGGACCCTGTAGGGCTCCTCCATTCCTGTTGTGTGTGTCTGATTTAAAACAAGGAGCCTGTGTCTGCGTTAAGACCCCCTTGGTTGAGTTTTGTTTTCCGCCGTCCAGAGCATTCCTGTGGGCAGTGGACCCTGAGGATCAGACGGACATTGGATGCGGTCAGCAGTGTGGGTGCCCCAGGCCTGAAGGACAGTCCTTTCCAACCCAGCTGGCACAGAAAACCAGAACGGAGGCATTTGGGGCAGGCAAGTTCTAGGAAGTTCACTTCCGTTCCATGCCCTTTCTGGAGAATTCACAGAGCAGTTCAGGGGTGCAGAGGGAGCCCTGGGAGGACAGGGGTGGGGGCAGGGGGCCCATGGGCATGGGGAGGGAGAGGGGCCAGGAACAGGGAAAGGGGCAGGCACCCCACGCCAGTGAGATCCAGCACCTGTGGGTCCTCCTGGAAAACCATATGTGTCTCCTGGCGATCAGATCCCGTCACTGGAAAGATGAATCCAAATACAGAGCTTGGAGTGGAGATGTTTGGGGTAGAAGGCCTTACGGACAGGAGGCTAAACCCTGGGGGAGCGTGGGGGAGTCCTGCTGACACCCGTGCTGGCTGGTGGGCACACCCAACCTCCTCCTCCCCAGGTCCCCAGGCTGGCTTTCCCTCACCCCAGCTATCTTTAGTGTTGGAACTTCATCCCAAGTTCAGCAAGTAAGTCCCCGGCTTCCCCCCACTCCTCCTCTCCCTCTCCTGTATCCCCCTCCTCCTCCCCCTCCCTTTCCCTTCCCCTTCTTCCCTCTCCCTCTCCTCCTCCACATCTCCTTTCCTCCCTCCCTCCTCCTTCCCCTCGTCTCTCCTCCCTCCTGTCCTTCCTCCTCCCCCTCCCTTGTCCTCCCCTCTCCCTTCCTCCCTCCCTCCATCCTTCTTCCTTCCTCCTTCCCCTCCAGGGTTCCAAGGAAATCATTTTCCAGGTAATGCTGCTGAGGTAAAGCCGCTCGTTAGACTCTAGGCAGTTCTGCATGTTGACCCCTGGGTGGTGTGTGATGGCTGGAGTGCACTGACGAAACCCCTCCCTGCTCACAGGCTTGCTTCTGGGGGACGAGTGTGGGGGGGGGACGAGTGTGGGGGGGACGAGTGTGGGGGGGGACGAGTGTGGGGGGGACGAGTGTGCGGGGGGGACGAGTGTGGGGGGGGACGAGTGTGGGGGGGACGAGTGTGGGGGGGACGAGTGTGGGGGGACGAGTGTGGGGGGGACGAGTGTGGGGGGGATGAGTGTGGGGGGGGGACGAGTGTGGGGGGGACGAGTGTGGGGGGGACGAGTGTGGGGGGGGACGAGTGTGGGGGGGACGAGTGTGGGGCCTTGCCCCACTCTGCTTAACATGTACATCCTGACTGATTTTCATTCTGTTTCAGCTCTTTCACAAGTCATTCTGCATGTGAGGGAGGGAGGGCAGGGGTGCACCCCTCCCCCCGGGGGACAGGGTGTGGGGTGCCTCACTCACTCACTCAGACAGAATCTGTCAGCTTCAGGGAGGAAACAGCACTTGTGAAGAGCTGTGAACCCTCCGTGGGACGAGAAGCCGTAAGGAGAAAACAGACTGCTGACCCAGTCATATCAGGGGATTTTCTGCTGGCGACCACGGCCACAGCAAGTGGACAGGACGCCTCCCATGTCTGCCCACGGCCAACTCCTGCCAGTGGCCAGAAACACCCCTCTGAACAGGACCCTGCAGATGCATCCCCAAGGAGGGCCTCACGGGGCCTGCGCCTGGAGTTGGAGGGCGGCTCGCTCCCAGACCCTGACCAGCGACCAGACAGCAACGGGGCTTGTCCAGAGCAGCCCTGGGAGGAGCAGGTCAGGTGCAGAAGGAGATCCGAACGTGGTGCTGCTCAGGGAAGTTACAGTGCACAGATGGGCGAGAAGAGCCGTGCCTGTGTCCAGCACAAACTCCGCAGAGGGGCCCCTGGAGGCAGGATTGTGGGGAGGGCACCCTCGCTATCTGCAGTGTTGTGGGTGAGTGGGAGCAAGAGAGCGGGAGAGAGCCCCCCCCTCCCCGGGGGGAGCGGGGCAGGCTGAGCCTCTCCCTGGCCCAGGACTCTGACCGCTGCGCACCACCAGGGCTGCCTGCCGCGCCACCTGGCTGTCCAGCTGCAAACAGAGGAGCTGTGTTGAGGCCCCATGAGAGTGCTGGGAGCAGGGCAGCAGGGTGTCCACAGAGAGGTCGTAAGGCAGACGTGGAGGTGCAAGGGACGGGGGCCTGGTGGGCAGGAAGGAAAGGGCCACAGGCAGTACCCCTGGGATTCCAGGACAGCCTCTGCTGTGGCCAGGTGCAGGTGGCCAGCAGGGTCCACTGTTTGGGGAGCCGCGGGTGGGCCTGGAAAAGCCCTTTCCCCCCACTGGCAGGGTCCTTCTCTGAGGCAAGTCCCCCAGAGGCGTCCCCTGTGTACCCCATCCAGAGCACAGCCAAGTCAGGCCGTGGGGGCCCTACCTCGCAGGCTGGAGCCGGTCAAGGGGGAAGGCTGCTGCAGGCCCTCCCCACATGGCACACACAGCCCACAGTGTCCCGGTCACCGTATGCTGGACTGCTCGAGGTGACTGCAGAGGTGTCCTCTGAGCCTGGACCCGAGGCCCGAGGGGCCCACAGCTGTGTCACATAAGCCACCCCCTGACGTCCAGGTGACGGGTGAGAGGAGTGGGGGTTTCCTCAGTGAGGCTGGGGCATAGGTGCCCGGTGAGTGACCTGGTCCCCGTAAGTCAAAGGCTGTCTGTCGGGAGGCAGGTGGAGGGCAGTGGGACATCTGGGCTGGCCCAGGGAGTCACGCGTGTGAGTGCGTTCGAGCCTGTGTGAGAGTGTGTACGTGTGAGTGTGTGAGGGCTGACATGGCTCAGAGGGACACGGGACATGGGGACACGGACGTGGGGCTGGAGGTGCTCTCAAGCAGTGGGTCACTTGGGATCTGGAAATCTGCGTGTCCTGGGCAGCGGGACCAGGATTTGGAAGGTGGGGTTGGGGCCATGCCCTTTGGGTGACCCTGGGAGATGATGGGGAGATTCAGGGCTGTGAGCTCAGGGACCCCACACAGGCTGGAGCGTCCTTGCAAGGGAGCGGTGGCGATCCTGGGGGGACAGGTGGGGCCTCAGTGTCACCGTGACTGTTTTTTGGGGTGGCTTGTGACTCTGCATCTGGACCCCCAGCCCTGGTGCTCTGGGGCACACAATCCCGCAACCCCTTGAGGCTGAAGCCTGGTCTCTGTGGGGCAGGTGACACTCTCATGGAGCCCTGGAGAGGAACGGAGCTCCCCGAAGATCACACGGCAGGTGGGGGGGTGGGGGATGGTGGCCGGTGGCAGCTGTCCTGCTGATAGCCAGTGATGTTTATGTTGCCCCGGGTGTGTGTGGGAGGTAGTTTCCACGCTAAATAGCTCACCAGGGCCACATATGACAAACCCACGAACGTGAGGACGACGCGGGGGCTGTAAAGGTTTTATTACACGGTGTCTGGGCCTGCGCGGTCCTCCCCTGGCTGCCGCCCACCGGGTCTGATTTCTGCCAAGTATGTGAGTCGTCATGCTGGGGAATGTCTCAGCGGCCGAGGTCGGGCTGGATTCCTGTGTCCCTGCAGGGCAGGGCCGGGGGCTGCTGCTGAGAGGGGTTCACTAGGGCGGGGGGGGGGGCAGGTACACAGTGGTGCTCAGTGCATGCTCCTAGGTGGGGTAGACTCAGAGAACACAGGCAGGGCCTGGGGAAGCCAGCCCTCCTGGAGGTGGGGGGCAGCCGTGTGAGCTGCTCAGCGCCCCCCGACCCCCCTTCGTGAAAGGAAGGCTGAGGGCAGCCGACAGCACCCAGGAGGGGTGCCTCCCAGGGGTCTCGCCAGGTGCCCTGCCTGCTCTGTGCAAGAGGCTGGGTGGCAGCCTGTGGCAGAGACGCCTCCCAGGCCGGCTGTGTGTGGGGGCCAGCCAGGCCTATCCCTGCAGCCCCCATCTCTGCTGTGGGCCCAGCTTTGCAGCCGCTGTGGTCCAGGGTGTCAGGAGGGCCATTCCCAGCCTTGAGGCGGAAGGTTCTTGCACAGCTGGGGCTTGGCCTGGATTGGGGACACGCTCCAGTGGGCGCTGGGAATGCAGGGCCTGCCTGGGGTGTGCTGGCTGAGTCCTGCTCCTCCTCAGGCCCCGAGGGTGGGAGCCGCCCGGCGGCCACGCCGAGGTCACAGCCTGGAAAGGGCTTGGTTTCTGGCTCAGGGAAGTATCTGGACCAGCCAGCTCTTCTGATCGCAGCCAGAACTCCCGACCAGACCCCAGAGCAGGGCCATGACCTTGAGCAGAGCCCAGGACAGGGCCATGATCCCTAGACCAGATCCCAGAGCAGGGTCACGATCTCCAGACCAGACCCCAGGGCAGGGTCAGAGGGGGCAGCCAGAGAACAAGCAGCTTCCTCCCACCCGACCTCTTCCAGGGGTCAGCCAGCTTGGCCCAGAGGGAGCTGCGTGCCCTCATCTGCAGCCCCCATTGGGCCTTTCTCCTGGGCACCCCTACCCTCCACCACCTATTGGTCTCCACAACCTCTCCCCAATGCGGGGGGGCTGCCCCTTCCACCCTGGCTGGAACTTCAGGCTTGCCCTGATGCTCTGGACCCGTGGCCACTGTCCCCTCCTTTCCTGTGGCCCACACCCCTTCATGGGCTCTGAACTCTGCTCCAAGTGTCCTGAACCTCTCATCTGCCTGGGGAAATCCCCTCACTCAGGACTCAAGGCTGCCTCCTGCAGGCAGCCATCCCAGATTGCCTGCTCTTGATGGAGGGGCACCTCTGAGTTCTCAGTGGGGCAGGTCTGTCCTGCCTTCAAGGACAGTCCAGAGGGGAGGAAGGTTTGTGGGGATTAGGAGAGCTGGGAAATGGGTTCCTGGCACTCTGCCTATTGAGGCATCTCCCCCGCCGGGCTTGCACATGGCGGGGGGCGGGGGGGGGGCCAACTGGCTGCATTTGCAGCCTGAGAAGCAGCTCCAGAGACAGACAGCAGTCTGGGCCAGTTGCCTGGAACCCGGGGGGCTGGGGGGCTGAGCGGCCCCACAAGACCGCGCCTCTCTGCCTTTCGGCACTCCACTTCCAGGGGCAGGGGAGTATTTATGTAAATACTGTGTGCCGCTGGATTCTGGATTCTGCTAGGGTGAAGTCATCCCCCTCTAGCTGGGGGAGCAGAGCGGGCCCAGAGGGCCAGGAGGGGCTGGACAGGTCCAGCAAGAGAGGCCTCCGAGCGGCAGGAGCACCACAGCTGGAGCTGGGAGGCCCGTCCTGGTGCTGGGGCGTCTCCACCCTCCCCTTCTTCCCCCCCAGGCCTGTAAGGGGGAGGGTCGCTTGCTGGGGCGCTGCCCCACGCCCAGCCAGGCTTCTGTGTGAGCCGAGAGGGACGGGCCGGTAAGCCATTGGTGCTCTGTAACTACACAAGTGAGTGGAGACCCAGGCCTGACTCCCAGAGGGCAGGAGGCGCTGGTGAGGGGCCTGGAGTGAGCAGGTGGGAGCCCAGGGTAGGCCTCCGTGTGCTGGAGTGGAGGGGGCCGGGGGTGGCCCTTGGGAGCCTGGGGCCCTGCGCTCCCGCCTGCCCCCCAGGACTGGGCCCCACTGTCCCTGCATCAGCAGCTCTGGCAGGCCAGTGGGCCCTGGGCCCCCTTCCCTTCTGCCCCACCCACAGGGCCCTCATGTTCGCCAAGCAGAGCTGACCCGGAAGCCAGCGTGAGAGCTGCTCTGTGAGATTGCTGGCCAGCAGAGGTAGCAGGCAGAGGGGCCCACGGGCACAACTGCGCATGGGTCAGGGATCGCTGGTCTGGGGCCGCAAGCTCAGAGGGAAGCTACTGAGCACCTCTGTCCCCTGCCTGCCTGCCCCTGCAGTGGGAACCTGTAAGGGCCCCCATCTGTGCACCCCCTGACCCCATCCATGCTGGACTGCACCCTTTGGGAGGGTCGGGTCCCTGCCCTGAGTTGTCCGGTATGTGTGCATGGGTGTGCATGCGAGTGTGTGGTTTGAGGGCAAGCTGGTACACATACGGGACCAGGAAATGATGTGGTCACGGGTGGCCTTGTGGTTCTGTGTGTGGCCGCACAGCAGCATGTGTGCAAGTGCGAGCACCGTGTGTATGCACCACCCCATTCAGGCCCCACGGCGACCCCAGGGGAGGACAGTTGCTCAGACCCAATTCACAGGTAGGAAGACTGAGCCATCCGGAGGGTTAGTACACACTAGGTCCCAGGGGTACCTCCTGCCACCCCACTTCAGGCTTTACAGGTAAGGGAGGAGACTCAGAGGCATGCGGGGGTTGGGGCTGGGAGTCTGGAGGGTTGGGGGCGGGACGTGTCCTCACTGGGCCCTGTCTCAGCTACACGGACCGCAGGGTTCCGGAGCAACAGATGCTGCGTTCCCTCCTCCTGTAGGTAGCTGTGAGGCCTGACATGGAACTCCTTGGAACGGCTAAGCTTGGAGGGAGGACATGGCCCTGTTCCCACCAGAGGCCCACCCTGCATGGGGAGCTGGTGGTCCCTGGTCTAGGCAGAGCAGACGCCAGAGGAGGATGTTTCCTTAGAACCACGAGCTGCTCTCCCCGGGGTCGGGGAGCCTACAGGGATCTCTGTGCAGGGTCCGCGGGGACACAGATCCCCCAGACTGAGCTCCGCAGCCCAGTCCATCCCTGAGCCCCCAGCCGCCCGAGGGCCCCTCCTCAGTCCCCAGCCTGGGGAGGAAGGGGTTTCCCACCGCATGCCATGGTGCATGGCATGGAGCCCGTCATAGCTGGCTGGACCTGAGTGGCAGCTCGGGACCAGGACAGAGCAGCCTCTGAGCCTGGCAGGGGGCTGCCTGTGGTGGGAGGGGAGGGGTCTGCATGGCCAGGACTCTATCCCAGAGCAGTGTCCAGGACCACAGACGAGGTCCCCACGGGCATCTGCGTGTCCCCCTGTGGTGGCTCTGCTCGTCGAGGCCCCGGCCCGCTTGCCTTGCTTCTCCCAGCTTCTGGCTCCAGCCACTCCGGACGTGTGGGGAGGCCCGCAGGCCTGGACAGGGCCCTGCTTCCTGCATGTGCCTGCTGGAGCTCAGAGCCCACATCCTGCGCCCCGTGATGGTGGCTCAGCACATGCTGCCACCAGGGGCATCTGCAGCTGCGGGGGGTGTCTGACGGGCGGCTGCACCCAACTCTTGTTCAGGGGCCCCACCTGCCCATGCTGGAGTGCGCTGTCCTCTTGGCACTTAATGAAGCCCCACCACCCCTGCACCGCCCACAGCTGCTGCCCGGGACTCTGTGGGGCTCTGCCCGTTCTGCGGCCCCAAAGAGCCCCCAGGACGGGGCTTACCCCATTCCCCTCAGCACCGACTCTGTTCTCTCTCGAAGGTGGTGCCTTCTCCAGGTGGCTTTCCCAAACCTGGGCATGCTTCTGGGCTCTGGTCTTCCCTGGACTCTGTCCCATTCACCTCTTGCATGCCTGACAGTGGGCCTTCCAGGGCAGTCTGGGGTCCGAGCCCCTGGGGCCTGGCATGGGGTCAAGTGAATGAGCCGTTTAGTAAATGAAGCACTGACTGAGCAGATCAATGGCAGAAAGACACATGATGGGGATCCTTAAGATTGGGCAAGGAGCAGCTGAGGCTGCACAGAGCCCTCCCAGGCCCTCCCTCCGCTTAGCACACAGACGGACATGCTGTGTCCTCTCCCTGTGCGAGCTGACAGCCCAGGCCCTCCCTGCTCCTGGGGTCACGGCAGGAGGGGCTGCTGGACACCAGGTGCTTTGCCCAGTGAGACTCCCAGTGGGGCCTGCTGTGGGTGGCTGGCCCCTGCACCCTCAGTGAGAAGAATCCTGCCTGTCGGATCTGGCCCTTGGACAGAATGGAAGATGTGAGGCCCCAAGGGGACTAAGCGGGACAGTGCCTCCTGGCGGGCCGCCCTCTGAAGCCCAGACTGCCCGGGCACCTGAGGACCCGCACAGGGGAGTTGCCGAACTGGGAGTGCCATGCACACGCCGGGGAACACAGGTCACCAGCAGTTCTGGGCCATGGAGCACCCCCACATCATGTCCCGTGCTGGGTGGGACTCCTGTACCTCTGTGCACCATGTGTCTGTGAGCACAGGGATGTGTCCCCCTCCCACTAGATGACACAGAGAAGGCCCCATGGGTACGCACAGCAGGGTGGGCTCTGCAACCTGCGGAAGTGCATATGTACTCCGTGGGCAATCTGCACCAGTGGGTCGTGGGCGCCATGTCCTGGCTGGATCGTGGGCGCCGTGCATCCTGAGTGGGTGGTGGGCGCCGTGTCCTGGCTGGATTGTGGGTGCCGTGAGTCCTGAGTGGGTCGTGGGCGCCGTGTCCTGGCTGGATGGTGGACGCCATGCGTCCTGAGTGGATCGTGGGTGCCGTGTCCTGGCTGGGTCGTGGGCACCATGCGTCCTGAGTGGATTGTGGGTGCCGTGTGTCCTGCGTGGGTCATGGGCACCATGCGTCCTGAGTGGATTGTGGGTGCCGTGTGTCCTGCGTGGGTCGTGGGCACCATGCGTCCTGAGTGGGTCGTGGGCACTGTGTGTCCTGGCTGGATCGTGGGCACCGTGCGTCCTGAGTGGGTCGTGGGCACCGTGTCCTGGCTGGATGGTGGACGCCATGCGTCCTGAGTGGATCGTGGGTGCCGTGTCCTGGCTGGGTCGTGGGCACCATGCGTCCTGAGTGGATTGTGGGTGCCGTGTGTCCTGCGTGGGTCGTGGGCACCATGCGTCCTGAGTGGGTCGTGGGCGCTGTGTGTCCTGGCTGGATCGTGGGCACCGTGCGTCCTGAGTGGGTTGTGAGCGCTGTGTTTCTGGCTGGATCGTGGGCACCGTGCGTCCTGAGTGGGTTGTGGGCGCTGTGTTTCTGGCTGGATCGTGGGCACCGTGCGTCCTGAGTGGGTCGTGGGGGCCGCGTGTCCTGGCTGGATCATGGGTTCATCACGGGTGTGTCCTGGGCACTGACTAGCACAGACATTGTTGCTCCTGGGCCCCCTTGCTTGAGCCTTGTCCTACACCCCAGGCTGCATCTGACCCACTTGCTTCCCTTCTCACAGGGAAGAGCTCCACCGCCCAAGCTGACTTTTAAAGGCACAGGTTATATTTCCAAGGTTCAGGAGAAACTTATCTAAGATGCTCCAGGCGATAGATAAGTCACTCTTTTCTACTTGTTTTTGTGCTTTATCCTTGCTTTCCAGAGGCTGAGTGTTTGAGAACTGGGGTGGGTGGGTGGATGTAGAAGGGGGGACAATGCTGGTCGCTCACCCACCCCTTGGGAAGCCATATTGCAGGCTCCCCTCCACCCGCAATGGTCTCTCCACCCCTGGGTTACTGCTCAGGAAGGGAAGTGGGAAGAACATTCTTGCAGGAGATGCTGAATGGGCCAGGACGATACCCACTGGGTCTGTGGAGGTCAGTGTGGCCAAGGGGAGGGAGCTCCAGAAAGCTCCCAGTGCCAGGCAGGGAATGCTCAGGGCTCAGCCTCAACCCTCCCCAGAGCTCCCTGCTCTTTGTGGAAGTTTCAATGCTGAGGCCCCAAGCTGCAAGCTTGGTCTGGCCTCTGGCTGGGCTCACCTCTGCCCCCAGGGGGGCTTTCAGACTGAGCCCGCATATGATCAGGGGGACTCACTGGGTGGGGGGCAGAGAATAGGACTTCCTTCTCTCAGCCTCATGGGCTTATCTCCTGGCAGGGCTGTGGCCAAACCACTGGGCACCAACATGGGAGGCAGCCCATGGCCTGAGGGCTGGGGGAGATGATGCCCCCTTGTCTTTCCTCTCAGGCTTCGAGCATGCCCAGCACACCCACCTGCCTTTCCTGGCCTGGAACCCCAGAGGGACCAAGGCTCCCTGTGAGGGCACTGGCTACAGCCCTGGAACCACGTGGGCTCTGCAAAAATGCCCCAGCCACTCCCTGCTCTGTCTCCTGGACATCGCCCTGAGCCCCAAAGGTCCTGGGGCTGCACTGCCCCCCAGCAGTCACCCTCAGGAACCAGACTTGCAGAGGTCCATCCTCTTCTATGCCAGGCACATAGCCCCGAGACCCCCCATGTCCCTTGGGCTCCTGCCCTCCCAGGCCCTCTGGAGTCTCCTGCTAAGCTAGCCACGGGGAGCACCCCCCTCTGGCCGTGGGTCCTGCGGGGGCCCTGGCTGTGGCTAGTTTCAGACCCAGTCCTGCAGACTTGTCCTGGGGGCTCTAAGTTGGGGCCTTGGGTGTCCAGTCCTGCCTCGCCTTTGCACCTGGACGATGGCTGTATGCTTCTGAGGACCTAGGGAAGCTCAGAGGGAGGAGGGCCCTGGGCAGGGAAAGCCTGTATGGACTGTGAGGGTGTCTCCGGGCTTTGGGAGGCAGAGCCCCAGTGTGAGAGCAGCCAAGTAAGGGGTTAACAGTTGTTTCTTCTGGTCAGAGAAACAGAGGGAAGAAAAGTCCACCCCTCCTACTTTTCTTCCTTGCTTCTCCCTGTGAATTCCTGGAATTCCTTCTCAATCTCTGTTCCTGCTGGGTGTGATCCAGGGCGGACACTTCTCTCTGAGTGTTTGTCCTGTGGCCTCCAGGGTTGGAACTCACCGCCTGACCCAGCTGTCCAAGGTCCAGGGTGGGGTCTGAGCTGGTTCCCACTCCCTGCGGCCATGCAGACCTGGGGTGTCCACTTAATGTCGGGGCCCTGAAGGTCACCCGGAGCCACTCCCGCATATCCAAGGGACCTCAAAGCCCCAGCTCCAGTGGTGGAGCCCCTGTTTTGGGTGTGGGGGGTGCAAGGTTCTGAACCATCGCCTCAGCCTTCCTGGAAAAAGCATCATTACCTGTCCTGTCCCATGTTTGTGGGCTGCTAGACACTCCCACCTTGGCTGCATTCCCAGGACCCTAGACGCCTGGTGTGAATGGGGGTCGGGGAGCACCTGTGGGGCCTGCAGCAGTGCAGGGTCCCTCCAGGGCAGGCAGGACCTCACAGCCCACTTCCTACCACCAGAGCACACCCTCTGGGCCCTCCCGTGGCAGCTCTTGTGGGACCCCGCTTGCAGGGCTGTGCCCCTCCCGTCCGTGAGTGCTCAATCTGGCTCCCCTTGGAGCCTCAGGTAGACACCCACCCACATGAGGCTCTGTTCACAAGGCCCAACTGGCCTGGGGTGGGCTGGCCCTACCTCCCACTCCAGCCTCCTTAATGGTCCCTCAAATTCAGAGAGGCTTCCCTTCCATGGGCCCCTCAATGGGCAAGGTTGGAGGGGCACCAGGGAGTTCTGGGGGTGGAGGTGGGCAGGGGCCTCATTGTTCTTGGCCCCAGGAAGGTACACCCAGGCTGCCATAGCCCCAGGGACTGCACTCATGTCAGGCCATCTTGTGGAGGACACCACTGGTCTCTGGCCCCTAGGGCCATGCCAGGCCAGGACCCCGGGGTTGGAGGCTGGAGCTAGAACTCTGCCTATCGGCAACCAGCCTGAAAGGCCCAGCCAAGGACCCCGGGGTGGAGCCAGGGACATCACCTTGAGCTCCACCCACCCCTGCTGGCCACAGTCTCCAGGCCTGGCCCTTCCTCTGTGCCCAGACGTGGGATTCCTTGAGCTCATCCCTACCTCCACAAAAGATGTCTGCTGCATTGGGCACAGGCGGGAGCCCTCCAGGTATCCTGCTCAGTCACCACCCACCCTGTCTGCTCCCCCCACCCCCGGCCTCTTCCAGCTCCAGACAGGTGCCATGTGGCTGGCTGTGTCCCTGGGGCATTCTTTCCTTCCAGAGCTGGCCCCCGCCTGGTCCAGGGGCCCCTAACTGCAGTTCCAGCCATCATCCCAGAGCCAACACTACGTGATGCAGGCCGAGTCTCTCACCTTGCAGGGGCTCTCACAGTATATGAGACCCAGAGGTGGGCTGCACTCCAAGTGCAGGTTCTGTAGGCCAGCAGGGGCTCAGGGCAGCTGGCTGGAGTTGACCAGAAACTCTACTGGTGGCCACAGAGGCTGAAGCCGGGCATGTTTCTGGCCAGCTCAGGAGGGTTTTGGAAAAGGGACCCAGCCCTGAAGAGTGCAGACAGGGCTGGGTGCCAGTCTAGGCCTGCAGGCTCTACCGCCCCCCACCTGGCCCCCAGAGGGAAGGGCATGTCCTGTTGGCTGTTGAACCAGGGCCTGGGCAGGCTCCAATCCCAAGACACACAATGCTGTGACGTGGACCTGGTGCATGGCAGGGCTTTGCTCACATTCTGCATCCCATTGCCTCGCAGGTGAGAAAACCAGCCTGTGGAGATGCCCCTTCCCTTCCCGTGGGGATGCTCCTCCCCGTGAGACGGTCCACCTCTTGGGGATGCTCCTCCCTGTAAGAGAGTCCGCCTCTTGCGGATGCTCCTCCCCGTGAGACGGTCCTCCCTGTGGGGATGCTCCTCCCCATGAGACATTCCTCCCCGTGGTGATGCTCCTCCCCGTGAGACGATCTTCCCCGTGGGGATGCTCCTCCCCGTGAGATGAACCTCCCCGTGGGGATGCTCCTCCCCATGAGATGGTCCTCCCCGTGGGGATGATCCTCCCCGTGAGACTGTCCTCCCCGTGGTGATGCTCCTCCCCGTGAGACGATCTTCCCCGTGGGGATGCTTCTCCCCATGAGACGGTCCTTTCCGTGGTGATGCTCCTCCCCGTGAGACTGTCCTCCCCGTGGGGTTGCTCCTCCCCGTGAGATGATCTTCCCCGTGGGGGTGCTCCTCCCTGTGGGGTTGGTCCTGGGTAAGAGGAACCCTGGTGTGATGGATGCTGGTCTCAGAACCACAGCTGAAGGATATATCTTCCGTTTCCCTGCAGGTTGAGGTCCGCAGAGGCCCCACCTCTGTGTCCTGCTGCAGCCGGAGGTCATCACCAATGCAAAGGCGGTGCTCCCTGTAACAAGTGCTCAGCCTGTCCCTGTTTCCCCGGTGGCTGCAGGCCTGGAGGGCTCTCCCAGCGTGTTTGTCTTCTGCAGCCTGCCCGTGGAACGGCATGTCCTGAGGGGTGAAGGGGAAGCCCCTGCAGAGCCTGCCCTGCACGGCACCGCAGCCCAAGCTGAGGGGTCTCTGGGCTTCAGGGGTGTGTCCTCGTCCTGCCTCTCCATGCAGACTTGGGCGCAGACGCAGCGCCGGGCGCTCTCAGCCCAGCCCGGCAGACGCTGAGATGTGTGTTATTTCACCTGCGGGTTCCCAGCGTTCCCGAGCAGGGCTGGGGAAGGTCATAAAAATGGTGCGGTAACCTATATATTATTTTTATGCTGGTGCTTAACACGGCGCCTTTGACACACGTGCGGGAGCTCTGTCGTAAATCAGGCCCTGGGGTTCACTATGTGCACACGCAGGAGGCCGCCCGTGCCTCACACGTGCGCTCTGGCCCCAGCGGCTGCCTCTGGGGAGCCAGGCCTCGGGGCTGGTGTTTGAGACCCTCCAGCCTGGGTCTGGGGTCCAGCTGCCGGCTGGCCCCCCTTGCCTCCCACAAAGTTTCCTTGAGTGCGGGGGCAGGAGGGGGCCAGCCGGTGACAGCTTTCTCCAGCTCCAGGCCAGAAATGGAGGGAACGCCCACGCTGCATTTGGCAGCCACGCCCGCCTGCACGTGCAAGTGTGCGTTCTCCTGGGATGTGTGCATGCGTGTGTGACTGTGCGTTCTCTGGGTGTGTGTGTGTGCATGTGTGATTGTGCATTCTCCTGGGTGTGTGCGCATATGTGAGCATGAATGTGTCTGTGTGCAAATGTGGCTGAGCAGAGGCCCGGCTCCTCTGCACGCCCCAGGCCAGCCTCCAAAGCCCGCTCCACCTGGACCAGGCTCCCTATCTCCCAGGGTCGTGGCCATAGGCTTTTCCCTGGGCAAATAGGCAGGTGGCAGCTTCCCAAAGCGCTGGGACATCTTCTGGTCCCACGAGACCATAATGAGTCGGGCTCTCTCTCCTCACTAGCCCTCTGGGCTTCAGCTTCATCTGTAGGCAGGGCTGGCTCTGGCATGGGGGTTAGAGGTGAGGGGCTGCAAGGAAAGTAAGGCCTTGTTTCTGAACCAGGGATCTGAAGCACCATCCTGGGGAGGTGGATAAGGATGGCTGTGCAGTCGTCAGGGCAAGGCTCCCGAGGATGTGCCAGCTTCTTCATAGGTGGTGTGCAGGGCAGGGTCAAGACCCCGGCCTTCCCCTCCTGCCCCTCAACTGCACACTTTGTAGGTTGTCCTGGTCCCATACCTGCAGGGCGAGGCCCCAGGGCAGCCCGCTGAGTGCTGTGGTCTTGCCTGCATCCAGCACCTTCTCTGCGCTCCTGGCTGGCTGGGCCCCTGTGCAGCCCTGAGCCTCCTGCCCTCCCTCCTCTCTGCCAGGTAGGCCCCCACATCACATCCTGGCAGGCAGACAGGGGGCAGATATCCCTATGGCCCACAGAACGTCTGTGTGCACACGTGTGCGACATGGCCCCCCGTGCAGGACCTGGAGGGCAGGTCACATGGCTAGAGCCCTGGAACAGCACGCGGAAGACGAAGGGCTTCAGGAGGATGTTTTCGGATGCGTAAGCAACAGCCCCAAACTGAGTGCACAACACAAGAATCCACATTTGCTCACTTCCCGTTTGGGGGTGTGTCTGGGGCATCCCATGGGTGGGGCTGCATCTCCCCTCTGAGGAGGCTCCTGAGTGACTACCAGGCATGAGGGACTGGCTCAGGGCCAGGCGATCTGCAGTCCCCTGAAAAAGGTGTTCTGTCTTCCCAGTCCCGACTCTGACTCCTGCAGGGTGACTGGGAGCCCCTTCCTGCTAACAGGCTGGGAGTCTCGGCGGGGGGCGGGGGGTGGGCCAGCAGGGGCCAGCAGCGCAGTTGGGAGGGGTGAGTGTGGGAAGCATGGGGCAGGGCAGGAGCCCACTGGGGCTGAGCTTGGAGGTGGCCAGGGCAGCTCTCCAGTGCTCTTAGAGAGGGGAGTGTGGAGCCAGGTGAGCATGGAGAGTGAGGCTCAGACCTACGGGAGCTTGGTGTCTGCAAGGGGCCTTCCTGAGTGGGGGTCCTGGGGGGCCGGCCGATCAGAAGGGGCTGGCCCTACGGGTTTGCGGCTGCTGGTGGGGAAGGGTAGGGAGAGAACAGCTCCACACACACACACACACACGACCGGCAACTCGCTGGGCCCCAGGCAGGGTGGGCATGTGATGGGCTGAGCGTGGCCCTCACCATCCCAGGCAGCTGGGCAGCCGGGGGGCGCGGGGCTGGCAGATAAGCTCTCTGTCCGGAGTGCCGGACAGCAGGCCTTATCAGCACCGGTGGAATGACAGGCTCCTGGGGAGACAGGTGCAAGCCGCTGAAGTGACAGCGGGTGAAGCCCCCATGCCTGGCCGGGGTTGGGGTTGGGGATGGGGAGCGGGGTGACCTTCCGCCCCCGGCCCTTCTGAGCCTGTGGACAATCTCGTGAGCGTCTGGCTGGTGCAGGTGCCACCCTGACTTGGTGGCCTTTCTCCTGGCCCTGGGCAGGGCCTCCACCCACAGAGTGGGTTTGGAGGGGCAGTGGACGTCCGCTCTGCAGGAAAAGCCTGGAACATCATGACGCACAGTGGCTGGAAGTCAGAGGAAATGTGCGGGTGCTGAGGCTCGGATGGGGGTTGCCCCACTCCGAGGGAGGCCTCACAGCCCTGCCATGCCCCACACCAGCCCTGCAGCTGCCAGGCACCCTCACACAGGCCAGCACGTGCCTCCATCTCCCACAACACAAGCTCAGAGATGGGGTGTGAGAGCAGCCCTCATCCCCACCCAGTCACTCCCTGGGGATGCCAGATTATTCCTTGAATCCTGTGCTCCCAGCCCTGGGGAAACCTCACCCAGAATCCTGGGGCAGTGGGCCCCACCCTCTTCTGGTCCCAGGCTCTGTGTCCTTCAGCTCTGCACTAAGTCGGGGAGGGGTTGGGTTGGCTCCTGTCTGCCAGGTTTGGCTGCCTGCATGTGTGAGTGTCTGGGGGCTTCCAAGCCGGCCCTGAGATCCGCAGGGACAGAAGGTGGGGGTGATGCACGGGCTGGTGGCCTGGCTGGGGAGCTGCCCGCCCACAGCACACACATGTTTTATAAGGACATAGGAGGTGGCTTCTGCTCTCTGCTTCACTGCATTTTATTTAAAAGGTAGAGGGAAGAAAGTAAAATAAACAGTGGTTCCCACAAGGACCACACACGTGGCACGGGCCAGTGGGGGGGGGCAGACTGCACCCAGCTGGCACGTATCTCCCTGTGACGTCTGCTCCTGACCCCCCCCCCCAAGGGCGGGGGATTCTCATCCATGGGTCCCGCAGCCTCAGCGCAGGACTCCATGCTCACTGCCCCCCTGCCGCCCCGGGATTAGGGACTGGGACCTGGGGTCCTGTGCAGTGAGCCTCAACGGGCTCTTACCCCCTTGGCATAGTTCTGGGGGGAACCTGCCTTGCTTGCTCTGAACCCCCACATAGCCCCAAACAAGACCTTTGCTGAAGATGCCTGCAGCCCTGGGGGCTGTCACAACAGTGGTGCTGGGGTGGCACTGATCCTGCTGGGACCCGCCCCTGACCTCTCATCTGCAGGTCAGCCCTGGGCCCACTCTGCTCCTGGAGTCCAACTCTCTCCTGCCGTCACCTCAGACAGACCCTTGTTTGGTTTCTCCTGTCATTTATCAGCTGAAGCCCCCCCTCCCGCAGGGACCCCTGAAGCCCCAGGCCCAGGGTGTGTGAGTCAGTGGGGAGGCGGTGGAGGCAGCCACAGTAAGGGCCAAAGGGGCCACAGCCAAGAGGGTGTGCACCTGCAGGCCTGGCAGCATCAGGGCAGGAAGGACTTCCTTCCCCCAGAAGAGGTGGGGATTTGGGAGGGGCAGGCAGAGGTGGGCGGGAAGAGCTGGAGGGCCTGCCTTCTGGCTCCTGCCCAGGGAGTGTCTGTTCCTTGGGGGGGGGGGGGGCAGGCCGAGGGGAGGTGGTGGCAGCCCAGAGCCCCCACCAGGGCCCAGGGCAGGAGACAGGCTGAGGACCTGGAAAAAACGCTCTCACTGTGAGTGTAAACAGGGCCCCACCTCTGCCAGATGTTCCTGGAAAATGTTTAGGATTCGGTCAACATGTGAAATTACCATCAAACTTTTATTAATCAGAGGCATTTGTTGTCAAGCCCTGCCTGACCCCTACGGACATTCCGGGGAGGGGCCTGGGCCTGGGGCACTGTTCAGCCCCGGGCTCTCGGGGTCAGCGGGAGGGCGTGCGGCAGGGCTGGGCTGCAGCTGTCCCTTCCACGCTGTCCAAGGTGGTGGCCAGGCCACAGCGACCAGACCAGCCTGCTGAGTGACCGAGATCCCGCTAGCACCCCGGGTTCCCACACTCAGAGCAGCCCTTCCCCCAGGCTGCTGGCAGGACTGGGGCCAGCTGTTTCCAGAGGTTCTGGACCGCATAGAGTCGTGACCCTTTTCTGGGGTGCTAGGCTCGTAAGAACCAAAAGCCCCACTTAGGAGCTGACAGCTGAGCTGGCTACCTGGCCAGGAAGAGGGAGGCCAGTGCAGGACTCCTGGGGGAAGAAATCCTGGGGACGGAAGGCCTGGGGAGGGGAGTCCTGGGGGAGGGGAGTCTCAGGGAACAGGGTCCTAGGGGTGGGGGTCCTGGGTAAGGGGTCCTGGGAGGGGAGTCCTGGGGGATGGTATCCTAGGTCCTGAAGTGTTCCAGAAACCACCCAAGCAGCCCCTCCTCCTCAGGACTAAGCCTGTGTGGGTAGGACCCCTCAGACCAGGAGCCCCACCAGCCCACTTCTGATCCTGCCATGCTCCCTGCTGCACGCCCCTCCCCCGTCCCCTTCCCCTACCCCCTGCCCCACACAGGGGTGGGAAGTTCTCAGTTTTCTCTTCTGGGAGGGAGAGCATCCCAGAGATCCTGGAGGTGAGAGGAAGCCTGGGAGCCGATGCTGTAATTCCACACAGAGATACTGGCCACTTTCGTATGTATATATGTATTTTTGCTAGCTCTGGTCAGGGCTGGGGAGCTGGTGGAGCGTGAGAACAGTCCCCCACCCCTGTTGGGGCCACCCCAGCTGACTCACTGGCCCTCTGAGATGGACGTGGAGGGAGGGAGCACAATGTGATCTGCTCTTGGGTTCTGTCCTGCCATCAGCCAGGGAGTTTGGCAGCCTGGGTCTGTTTTGGGCATTAAGCTACATGGAGAGAGAGGCGGGCTGGAGCATGGGGGGGTGAAGGAAGGGCTGTTTTTGTGATCAGTGGGGAAATGGCGCCTGAGAGGGTCCTAGGTGGATGGGTGGGAGCCTGGCACAGCCCACCTCCTCCACGATCCCGGCAGTGCCTGCCCACTCCATCTCCCCTCTGGCTGTGGGATGGTGGGCCTGGCCTGAAGGCCCTGAAGGTGGAGGGCGGGAGGCTGGTGCTGGGGTCTGGGGGAATCCCTGCCCCCTCTGTCTTGAGGTCCCAAGGCCTTGGGCTGTGGTGCATGCAGGCTGGGGGTGCAGCATTTATCATGGGCCTCTTATCACCTTGGTGGGGTCATTCAGGCCGCTGTGGGTGGGTGAGGGGACTCTGCCGCCCTCTACCTGCTTCCCCGGGGTGGGGGATCTGGCTCCAGCCCTTCTGCAGGTGGGGCCGTCAGTCCAGCGCTTAAGCGCTGACTGTATGCGGCACTGCTGGCGGTGCTGGGGCGGAGGAGTCTTGGAGGGAGGGGTTCTGGGGGGCTAAGCCGGCTGCCAGGTGTGCATTCCCGCAGGTTACTCACCTGCAAATTGGCCTTGGGTGCTTAGGTGCCTCTCTGGCACAGGTTCCCTCAGACCCAGGGCTGGTAGGACCGTGCGCCAGCCGCAGCACGCACTCGACCTGAGCTTTGCGCAGAGAAGAGTACATTTAAATCCGCCACTCGCGGCGGGACGAAGCTCCAGGTCCGTCCCGGTCCACCACCCCAGGAGCAGGGAGCCAGCAGCTACCCGGCTGGGTGGGCCAGCGAGGGGGCGGGGCGAAAGGCGGGACCTCCAAAGGGGAGGGTCACGAGAGAGGCGGGGCGAGGGGGCTTCCAGAGGGGAAGGGTCTCTAAAGGGGCGGGGCGGGGCAAGGGGAGGGGTCCCGCTTCCCGAAGGCAGGGTCCCGGGAAGGGCGGGAAGAGGGGAGAGGTCTCGGGAGGGCCAGGGCGACCTGGAAGGGGTTGGGGCCCCCTGGGGAAGTGGCGAGGGCAGGGGCGGAGGCTCCCGCAGGCCTCGGGGTGTTCAGAGCTGCGGCATAGCCACAGCAGCAGGGCCAGGGGCGGGGGTCCTAGGCGGCTGCGGGCGCGACCCCTCGAGAAGTGGGGACGGGGTGTGGAAGTGGGGCCACGCCCCGCACGGTCTGCCAGTTCGGTTCTGAGCGGCGGCCAGGGGCTTTTCGCCGCGCAGACCAGGGGAGGGAGGGGCCTGCGGTGGGACTGGGAAGGGCTGGGTCTCCCGGCCCCACAACCCGACTGTCCAGCGTATGCGGAGGGAGAACCGGCTCCTGCGTCCAGAAGCCCTTCTACGAGCGGCGCCCATCCCCACGCGCCAGGTCCCGGATGGGTGGGGGAGCCGAGAGCTCCATTTTTGGCAGAGACCCCCGCCGAGCTGCCCAACAGAAGTGTCCACTCAGACACGCTGTGCCCTGCGGGAGATCCGAACGACATCTGTGGAGGTACTGCCATGGTGGAACCCTGGTAGGCAGCACAACCCAGGGGACACAGTGAAGGGGGGGAGCTGGCGTGGGCTGTGTGGCTCTCCTGTTCCCACTCCCCCTTCCCTCTCACCAGGGGTAGCAGCAGCACCTGGCCTGCATGGGCACTGGGCAGGCGGGGAGAGGGTGGTTCCTCCCCCACCAGACCTCCTCCATGAGTTTGGCTGCCCAGTTTTCTCTGCGCAGGGCACCTGGCACGGGGGTCATGTCATTAGTCTGGATGCCTAGGGGCCAGTTGGGTCTTGATTGGGGGTGGGGGACTGTCTGACTTTTGGCGTTTGGAGGCCAGATAGCATGGCTTCTGTTGAGCTCCTAGACCTTCTGAGGAGTGGGAGTCTTGCAGACCCTCACCCCATGGACACCACTGTGTGAGGTGCAGACCCTGGTGGGGAGCAAAGGGAGCTAGGTGCCTTCCACGGACCCCCCAAACCCACGGTCAACGGAGGCTGGGAGAGACAGACCAGTCAGCCCGGGGCCACAGGAGGTGGGGCTGGAGGGCAGTTGGTGTCGCTGCCGGACAGATGGAGAGCTGAAGCGATGGACAGATGCAGCAGGCCACAGACCATCAGCCCACCTTCCACGCCCAGCTAGCTGTCTGTCCTCCTCTGCCTGGAGCATCGTATCCCTGCTGAGCCGCCGCCCTTGGCAAGCCTGGGGTGGGCACAATGGCTCCTGAAGACTGTCCTGGGGCTGAGGCCTCCACCTTGTCGGGGACCCCAGCTGGCAGGTCTGGGGTGGGCTATCAGACCTGGTGCAGAAGCCCATGGAGTGCACCCTCGTGCCAGAAACGTGGGGGCGGTGGCCTCCCAGGGCTTGTGTCCCTCTGCCCAGTGTGGGCCTGGGAGTGCACTTGGGCCTCAGTCCTGTGCCCCCTGCCACCCCCTGCTGGCACAGGACAGCTTTGCAGAGCCCCATTTGTGCAGGAGGAAGCCCATTTTGCTCCTGCCACCTGTGTGGTCCTTGAACACTTAAGACACTATGTGTCTGGCTGCAACTGGATGAGCTCCCGCCACACCCGGGTGGCCCACCCGTCTACCCCTTGTGGTGCCCCTTGCCTGGCCCGAGACCCAGCACTCCCCCAGCAGTGCGTCTGGCAGGTGGGGTGGGTAGGCCAAAGACTCCTCCATGATGTGACCAGGGCCCTTGGCTTGCTCAGTGTCCTCGCAGGACAAACGGCTTTATCCTGTCCCCTGGCTTGTCTAACTCCATGGGGGCTCAAATCCTAGATTTTGATTGACTTGAGGGGAAGGGGGTCCTGACTTCTCCATTAGGATCAGAGAGGCCTGGAGGGACCTGTGCCGCTCCACTGAGACCCAGCTCAGCCCCCACCCATGCTTCCCCAGGGGCTCCCAACCCTGAGCACATCTCCCATCTCTGGTCTTCCCATCATTGTCCCTCTTCTGGTCCTCAAGACAGGGCCCGCCTGGGGCAATCCTCCCCTCCACATGTCCCCCACTCTCCCTTCTCTCCCAGCCCTCCCTCTCCCTCCTCCCTTCTTCCATGGCCCCCTCCTCTTTGTGCCCCCTCCTCCCCTTCTCACCCACCTGCCCCCTTCTTTCCCTGGCCCTCCTCCCCTGCTCCCTCCTTCCCTCTTCTCCCCCTCCCCCTCCTCCCAGTGCTCCCTCCTCCCACCTGCCCTTTCCTTCCCATTTTCTCCCTGCCCTCTTCTCCCCCTCCCCCCTTCCTCTGCCCTCTGGGCTCCTTCCTCCCTTTTATCCCCCTTCTTCTTTAGATTCCTCTTTCCCCTCCTCCCCTCCTCTCTCCTATCCCCATGCCCTTCTCTCTCCTGCTCCAGCCCAGGATATTCTTGGGGGCTTGCATGGTTTGGGACCCAGTCCCTCACTCTCACTCTGGCCTCCGCCTACCTTAACCTTGCTGAACAAATTACACATGAACAGCACAGATGCCTGTCGCGGAGACTGGGACACATCCCAAACCCCCGGGCACTCATGTCCCTCGGAACTGGGGACAAATCAGCTTCTCAGAATCATTGGTTATTTGAAAACGTCCAGGAAAAGGGGGTGTTTGTCAGTGTTTAAATGCCACATCACATTCCTCTGCTTCATGACCCTCTGTTTGTCTCCTTGCTGAACCCGCCCAGGGACACCAACCTGCCTGCCAGCTTCCACCTGCTGATTCCAGGGGTCCGCCCGACCTGCCCCCACCTCCCCGTCCCCGAACCGCCCCAGTGAGACCCCGCCCCCACCGAGGGTGAGCCCCGCCCCAGTCTGGCCACACCCCTCACTGCAAGTTAGCCCCGCCCCGACTCTGGGAGAGCCCTCCTCCGTCCTAACCCCGCCCGCACTCCCGGAGCCTGGTCCTGCAGACTCGCTGCGGACTCCCAGAGCAGCAGAGGGTAGCGTGAGCACCAGCCGTGCGTGAGGATGCTGCTGCAGGTGGAAGGTGTGATGGCGCAGGTACTGCAGGCTGACCTGCCAGGGCCACCTGCCCAGCGACGCGTCCTGCCCTGGATGACCTTGCCTTGCGTCTGGTCTGTGGGACATGTCTGATGCTGGGGGCAGGGGTGGGGGGAGGCGTCCTCACTAGCCTGCAGCACTCGTGACTGTCCGCCTTCTAAAGAGACCTCAGCCACCGTGCCTATCTTCAGAAAGCCGTGCGCTCCTGCTGTCACGGGGGGAGGAGGGGTGGACGGCAAGGTGAACAGGCTCCTCTCGCTCCTCCCACCGGAGCCGGTGAAACATGCAGCCCTTGGGGGTCCTAGGCTGTGTGTGTGTGTGTGTGTGTGTGTGTGTGTGTGTGTTTGCTCGTGGGCGCAGGAGGGACTGGCGATGGCCCCGCGAGGGCTTTCTCTGGGGGTCAGTACCCGTTCTCTCTGCTGTGCGTCCGCCCACCCCCACAGTCCTGTCAGCATGCGGCATTCTTTGGGCCACTCCTCCCCTGATGCATCTTTCCCCATGTTCTTGCTCTGGCTTCGCATCCCGCGGGGGGCTGTGGCTTTTAGGAAACCCAGTCCTGCACTGCCTGTTCCCCGTGTTTACAGTGATTATGGATATGCTTCCTTTCGTTTTGCACTTTTATGACACTTTTACCCATTTTTCTTTTATCTACTTTCTTGCCTTGCTTTTTATTTTATTTATTTTTAAAGACTGTATTTTTCAGTAATGTGGGGCTGGAACTCACAACCCCAAGATCAAGAGTCCCACGCTCTTCCGCCTGAACCGGCCAGGCACTCCTTGCCATTTAATTAATTAATTTTAAAAGATTTTATTTATTTATTCGACAGAGAGAGACAGCGAGAGAGGGAACACAAGCAGGGGGAGTGGGAGAGGGAGAAGCAGGCTTCCCGCGGAGCAGGGAGCCCGATGCTATGCGGGGCTCAATCCCAGGACCTGAGCGAAGGCAGGTGCTTAAGCTTAAGCTTAAGGGTTGAGCGCCCCAGGCGCCCCATTGCCTTGCCTTTTAAATGGAGGTCTTGTTTTACTGTTCTTCCCTCCCTGACTGATTCCCCGCCTCCCCCCCAGCCTTGAAATTTATACTTGCGGGTTCTGTCTGTTCAGTGCTGCCCTTGCAGCTGTCAGCTGCCTGTCCCACACAGACTTAGGTAACACTTGAGTAGTCCCAAGGCAAGAAAAGCCCATGAGGACGTTTGAGCTCCCATTACCTCCTTTTAGTTCTGACCGTCACGGCCACGTCAGACACAGGCTTGTTGCCTCGTGGACAATATCTGTCTGGAGTCACGCGCAGGGAGCCGTTCATTTGCTCATCTTCCTTTGCTCACGATGGCCTGTCCCTGCAGGATTACGTTCCTTCCCGGAGTCCTTACTTGAGACTGGGCTCTGGCCTTAAGTTCCCTGCATTTCTGTTCCTCCTGAAAGGATGTTATTTTGCCTTTGTCCTAGAGGAGCAGATGTGTTCTATACACAGCTGGAGGCTGGCGTTTGTTTTCTCACAACTTTGCGCTACTGCAGTGCATGGAGGCTTTATTGCTGCATAACAATGATGCTAATACTTAGTGGCTTCACATAGTCATTTTCTGCCATTTCTGTGGATTGGAAATTTGGGTGTGGGGCCCTGGTCTGCTTTGCCTCCGGCTATATCATGAGGTTGCAGTTGGATATGGGCTGGCTCCAGCCTCTGGAGATTTGAGCGTCCTGCAGGCCTGCATCCAGGGCGACCCACTCATGTGGCTGGAGGCCTCAGTCCCCTCCACAAAGAGCCCTCCAGAGCCCAACTGAGCGCCGTCCTTCTGCGGTGGTGGCTGTCTCCAGAACCTGTCCCCCCGGAGGCCAGGGTGGCTGCTCTAACCCAGCCTTCAACTCACAGGTCGCCACTTCCCCAATGCCCCAGTGTCACCTGGGGCCCACCTGCTCCATGTGGGAGGGGCCGCACAAAGGCACAGGTAAGGTGCATCTTCCAAGGTGACCCCAACAGCCCCATCACTGCCAGTTAGAGGTCTGCATGGCTCTGCTTTACTGCAGATTTCTCTTCTTTCTCTGGGTTCCTGCAAGATTCGCTCTCTGTTGAAGCTCTTCAACTTCCCTGTAGTGTTAGTCTAGGTGTAGGACAGACGTACGTCCTGCATCTGTGGATTTATATTTTTCGTCGTCTTCTTTTTGCAGTATGATTGACACGCAGTGTTATGTTGGCTTCAGGTGTACAATATAGTGATTCACCACTGGCACACGTCACCTGGTCTTCATCGTGACAAGTGTTTCACCCATCCCCCCACCCAACTCCCCTCTGGTCACCCTTAGTGTGTTCTCTGTAGTTAATAGTCTTTCTTTCTTTGCCTCCCTGTTTAATTCTTTTTTTTCCTGTTTGCTTGTTTGTTTTGTTTCTTAAATTCCACATATGAGTGAAATCATAAGGTATTTGTATTTCTCTGACTGACTTATTTCACTTAGCATAATACCCTCTAGCTCCATCAACGTCACTGCAAATGGTAAGATTTCATTAATTTTATAGCTAAGTAATATTCCAGTGTGTGTGTGTGTGTGTGTGTGTGTGTGTGTGTGTGTGTGTGTATGGCCGCTGTGGACATTGTTGCTATAAAATTAGGGTGCATGTGCCCCTTCGGATCAATACATTTGTATCTTTGGACTAAATACCCAGTAGTGCAATTGCTGGGTCGTAGGGTAGTTTGATATTTAATGTTTTGAGGAACCTCCACACTGTTTTCCAGAGTGGCTGCACCAGCTTGCATTCCCACCGACAGTGTAGGAGAGCTCCCCTTTCTCTGCATCCTTACCAACACCTGTTGTTTCCTGTGTTGTTAATTTTAGCCATTCTGACTGGTGTGAGGTGATATCTCATTATGGTTCTGATTTGTATCCCTGATGATGAGTGATGCTGAGCATATTTTCATGTCTGTTGGCCATCTATGTCTTCTTTGGGAAAATGTCTATTCACATCTTCTGCCAAATTTTTAATTGGATTATTCATCTTTTGGGTGTTGAGTTGTATAAGTTCTTTATATATTTTGAATATTTACCCATTATTGGCTATGTCATTTGCAAATATCTTTTCCCATTCCATGGGCTGCCTTTTAGTTTGGTTGATGGTTTCCTTTGCTGTAAAGAAGCTTTTTATCTTCATGAAGTCCCAGTAGTCCATTCTTGCTTTTGTTTCCCTTGCCGTTGGAGATGTGTCTAGCAAGAAGATGCTGTGGCCAAGGTCAAAGACATTGCTTCCTTTGTTCTCCTGATGGATTTGATGGATTCCTGTCTCACATTTAGATCTTTCATCCATTTTGAGTTTATCTTTGTGTATAATGTAAGAAAGTGGCCCAGTTTCATTCTTCTGCATGTGGCTGTCCAGTTTTCCGAACACCATTTGTTGAAGAGACTGTCTTTTTGTTGTTGTTGTTGGATATTCTTTCCTCCTTTGTCATAGATTAATTGACCATAGAATTGTGGGTTTATTTCAATGAATTTATATTTCTCATCAGTTGTGGAAAATTCTCTTCATACATAATTCTCTTAATGTACATGGTCATTCCTAAATAAATGCTCACCATTTTATTCTTCCAAGTTTCTGGACAGACACAGATTGGGTCCTCTTACTGTAACCCTTCTGTCTCTCAGTCTCTCATATTCTCCATTTTCTCACCTCTGCTGCGTTCTGGATAAGTTCACTGGGCATGCCTTCCACTTCACTACTTCTCTCTTCGACTATGTCTAATCTCCTGCTGAGCCCATCCACAATGTGTTTTTAAATTTTTTTCAGTGATTACATTTTATATTTTTAGAAATGATGTTAAAAAGTCTGTTAATTCCTGAAGGTTTGCTTTTATATGGTAGTTGTATACTCTTGTACTCTTCACTCCTTATTTCAAAAAATATTCCATTTGAAAACTAACATTGATACAGAAATTAAAAAAAAAAAACACCAAGATTGTGCAGCTGAACATTGTCATAAAGGAATTGCTTTTATGGTGGGAACCCCACCCAGATCAAGAATAAAAGGTGATTGGTGCACCAGATGTGTCCTGTGCTCCTCCTGATAATCCCTCCTTCCTCCTCCTTGACACTTCCTCCAGGCAACCACTATCCTGACTTTATAAAAGCAATTTCCTTGCTTTCCTTTAAACGTGCATTCCTGTACACTATAGTTCAGTCTTGCATGCAACTGCACAATATATGTTCCGTTGTGTTTAGCTTTTTTTGCTCAATAGTAACGTTGTGAGGTTGCTGCATTTTTTAAAAGATTTTATTTATTTATTTGTCAGAGAGAGAGAGTGCACAAGCAGGGGGAGCAGCAGGCAGAGCGAGAAGCAGGCTCCCCACTGAGCAAGGAGCCTGATGTGGGACTCGATCCCAGGACCCTGGGATCATGACCTGAGCTGAAGGCAGATGTTTAACCATCTGAGCCCCCCAGGCACCCCAGTTGCTGCATACTGTTGCTTGTGTAGCCTTTTCATTGCTGCATAGTGTTTCATTGTATGAATCTACCACTATTTTTTTAAAAAAATATTTATTTCAGAGAGAGTACAAAAGCAAGAGCATGAATGGGGTGAAGGACAGAGGGAGAAGCAGACTCCCTGCTGCACAGGGAGCCTGATGTGGGGCTCAATCCTAGAACTCTGGGATCATGACCTGAGCTGAAGGCGGATGATTAACTGACTGAGCCACCCAGGTGCCCCAAATCTACCACTATTTTTAAAGGCCTTTGTCTGTTGCTGGTTATTTGTTTTTTTCCATGTTTGGGACAATTGGGAATGATGAGGCTAGGAGCATGCCTTCTTTGTATTCCCTGGTGTACACGTGCATGCATTTCTTTTTGGTGTGTACCTAAATATGGATTGCTAGGTCAAAAGATGAAAACTTTTAACTAGAGTTAGTAATGCCAAACCAGTTGAATCAATTTAAACTTTCCCAAGCAGTGTATGAGAATTCTAGTGTTCTACATGGTCACATTTTATTTTATTTTTAAAATGTTAGGTATTGTGGTGAGTATGTGGTTGTATCTCATTATAGTTTTAATTTGCATTTCCCTAATGAGTAATGATGTTGGCCATTGGGATAACCTCTTTTATAAGGTGTCCATTTAGGTCTCTTATCTTTGGCTTGGGTTGGATTGTCAGTCTTTTCCCAATTTTTTGGAATTCCTTGTATTTGTCAGTTTTATGAGTTACAAATAATTTTTTTAACCTAATGGCTTTTCCCTATCTTATTAATGTCTTTTCATGAGCAGAAAGTTTAATTACGTTAAAATTTTCATATTTTCCCTCATACCTAATGCTTCTTATGTGTGCATACGCGTTTTTAAGAGTTATTTGCCTACAACCAGGTTATGAAAATATTTTACATTATCTTCTAGAGACTTTGTTTTATCTTTCACAGTTGGTTATCTGTGCGCCTGGACCTGTCAACGTGGAGGCGATGATATGAGCTTCTCACTGTCCAGGTGGTTATGGAAAGCACCACCACTCTTTCTCCACCACCAGTATCAGGTGTCCACGTGCAGACCTGTCTGATCCTCCACTGTCTATTCCATTCCTGGCTCATGTGTTTACCTGGACACCAGCACCTCCCTATCTTATTCACTGTGGCTTTATTGTATCCGAGTGAGTAAATATTCCCACTGTGCTTGGTGGCTGCAAGCAT
Source organism: Ursus arctos (assembly GCF_023065955.2). Taxonomy (NCBI): domain Eukaryota; kingdom Metazoa; phylum Chordata; class Mammalia; order Carnivora; family Ursidae; genus Ursus; species Ursus arctos. The sequence continues at coordinate 2,482,907 of NW_026623067.1, read as the reverse complement.
GTTGTGGCTGTTTGTGCCTTTGCACTTCTATATAAATTTTAGAATCAGCTTGTCAATTCACACAACATGATGGGATTTTTATTGCAATAGCATTGACTTTATAGTCCAGTTTGGGAAGATTTAACACCTTACAGTATTGGGTGTTCCTACTTATGCCCATGACATGGCTCTTTGTTTATTTAGTGAATCTGTAATTTCTCTCAATATTGTCTGTAGGTTTTGAGGGTAAAGACCCTGCATCCCTCTCTCGCTGGCTGTCTCTCTGTCACATAAATAAATAAAATCTTAAAAAAAAAATGGGGCGCCTGGGTAGTGCAGTCGTTAAAGCGTCTGCCTTCGGCTGAGGGCGTGATCCCAGCATTCCGGGATCGAGTCCCACATTGGGCTCCTCTGCTGGGAGCCTGCTTCTTCCTCTCTCACTCCCCTGTTGTGTTCCCTCTCTCGCTGGCTGTCTCTCTGTCACATAAATAAATAAAATCTTAAAAAAAAAAAAAAAAAGACCCTGCACATACTTTGCTAGATTTTTTTCCTAAGGAGATTTTTTTTTTGGTATTCTGTTGTACATGGTAATGGGTCTTAGGTTGAAGTGATTGAATTTATTAAAGCAGACTCTCTCAGGAAAAGGGGCATGGGCTAGCACCATAGGCAGAAGAAGCCAAGCTATGATGTGGTCCACACCGAAGCATGAGGGGAAGGCAATGCCCAAGAGCTGGTGGCACAGTTGTTGCCACCTTGAGGCAAGGGGCTGGCCATTTCTCCAGTCAGTCCATATCCCTGGTTGAGGTCTTCCCTGCAGGGGCAGTGCTATCCTCTCAGGCCAGGCACTCCCACTGGGGTAAGGATAGCCCTCCTGAGAAGGGACAGTGGTGAGCTGCTCCAGCCAGCACCCCAGATGCTAGCTGTAGGTACATTGGCTGCTATGGAGGGTCTGACGGGGAAACCAAGGGCATCCTCCACATCCTTGCTTCTCTTATTAAAGCCACGTTATCTGCCCACTTCCTTGGGATTCTGGTGATCATAATTCTGAGAAAATATTGAAGACAGTCAGTGGGAGAAGCCATGATCCTGCTGCTGCTGTTGGTCCTGAGCCCTGTGATGTTCTCCACCACTTCCTCTAGCCTCCGTTCCACATCCTGTCCACCTTCGCTACCCTGGGCTGGAGGTAGCTTGGGCCCTCATCTGTGAGGGGTCTGACACTTGCCCCTTCTGGTCACAACTGGGCGTTGAAGAGCCAGAGACACCCCAACTGCCTGGGTCCCAGGCACATCTTTTCTGCCCCTTCCTTCACTGTGGGGCCCTATCCTGAGTCCTCCTGTTGGTCAAGGCCCACCAGCTCTGACAGCCCAGGGACTCAAGCAGGTGCACCCAGAGCCTGGAGTCTGGCACGACTTTTACTGTCTCCCTTTTGGGAATGAAGATCCTGTGCCATATGGTGGCTGCTGTACTGCTCCATCCTGGCAGGGCTCTTCCCACAGCATGGTGCCTTACTGCACCTTCCAGAGGTCAGAGGCAGCCTCCAAGTGGTGGGATGCTGGAGCCCATGCATGTAAGTAAATGTGACCTGGGTATGCTGAGATGGGTGCTGGCTGAACCACTGTGGGTGGCAAAGGCAAGCCTATCCTGGGGACACAGGTCAGCCTTGGTTGGAGCGAAACCTTGTCCAAGGCAGGCAGCATGGCCCCGAGTTGTTGGGTCTGTTTGGGGAGTTACGCTGTACAGGACCTCAGCCTTGGCCTCTCTGGCTGTTAGTCCACGCTCATGGGTGAGACAGGCCCCACCTCCCTGTCTGCCAGCATGGCTGCTCCAGAACTCTCTGCACAGCACCTGGTGGCAGTGGTCTCTTCTGTGGTGGATGCTCTCAGGAGGGCTTCACATTCCTCTTCCCCTGACCTCCTCTTCCTTGCTCTCCCAGTTTGCTCTCTCCAGCTTCCTGCCCAACTAGTCTTACCATTTGCTGCTTATCTTTAGCTGGATTGTTCTTCTGCACCTTTCACACCCTTATCCTGGGCCACAGGTGTTCTGCCAGGAGTTTCACCCATTGGGAAGCCCCTTACCACTGTTTTCAGGGCCACCCCTGGGTAACAATCTGCTCTCTGGCTTGTCTTCTTCTTTTTTTTTTTATTTTTTTTATTTTTTTTTATTTTTTAAAGATTTTATTTATTTATTTGACAGAGATAGAGACAGCCAGCGAGAGAGGGAACACAAGCAGGGGGAGTGGGAGAGGAAGAAGCAGGCTCATAGCAGAGGAGCCCGATGTGGGGCTCGATCCCATAACGCCGGGATCACGCCCTGAGCCGAACGCAGACGCTTAACCGCTGTGCCACCCAGGCGCCCCTGGCTTGTCTTCTTCTATCAGCTGGTCATAGGGCCTCCAGGAGGTGGGGGCAGGGGGCTGAGGAAAGGTGTCCATACAATAATAGCATGGGATGGCACCTGTTTATGTCCCCTCTGGACTTGTGTGGACCCAATCCCAGTGAACCACTGTGGTGAGCAGTGGGGCCACCTAACTTTATGACATGTGGGCTCAGCCCATATTTTGCATCTCTGGTCACATGGTCACTCAAATTCTATGCCCAGATGCCCCTGGCAGGTTCTGGTGCATGCCAGGGACTGCATGCATGGTGCATGAGGAGGGGATGCCCTGCAAATCTTCCACCAGGGATGGTCAGATGCTTTGTACAGTATCTGGTGCCATGGGATCAGCTGAGACACAATGTCTAGTTGGCCAGGACCATATGCAAAGCCCTTTCTTGCCTGGGACCCTATGTGATTCAGTATGTGATTCTTGTCTGGGACCTCCAAGAGCCAGAGGGGACTTCTGTGTCCTCCCTGGTGGGAGGAAGTGGAGGTGCAGTGCCTTGCCCTTGCTTTGAAGGTAAGTCCTAGGTCACTGGACCTTAAGTCCCACATTGATGGGACAGATCTCTGAATCTCTTACCATACACCCTGCAGAGTGCAAGTGTCTTTTCAAGGCACCCAATGTGCCTGGCTTTGGGAAACTTGGAGAATGACTGCAGGCAGAGACACTGGGCCAGGCCTGGACCAGTACCTCAATTGTTCTCAGACCTCATACATGCGTTGTCCATCAGGAGGGCCATGAGGTGCTTTGAGTCCCCAGCTGTCAGAGTGGACTTAGACTCTGTGTTCAACAGCCTTTCAAAGACCTGGGAACTGCCTCTCTGTGAGATATGATTACTGTGTAAATGGTATAGAGCATTACCACTGTATGTACACTCTTGCCAGGAGGTGCTCAGGTCCTGGGTCCGAAAACTTGCTCTTACACAAAAGCAGGGGTAGGAACTACACTTGGCACAGGGATGGCTGCCTCTCTGCCTTTTGCTCATTCTGATTTTGTGTATTAGCTGTTTCTCTGTCCTTTCCCAGAAATACCAAGTTCTTACTGGGTTCATCCCCATGGCCCTCAAGGGTTAGATCCCCCTGGCCACCATTCTGGCCCCACTACCCTTTATGGTAATTATGCCCACCCTGCTCCTGGTAGTCATGAACTGCTCTGACTCCACTGTTCCAAGGCCCAGCTTCCCCACAGTGACCATGGAGCCCAGTTTGGCAGCAGCATCTCCCACATTTAGCTCTGCCCGTAGAGAGCAGCTCTCTGGCGCGTACTGTACGCCCCTGACACATGCAATGTTTCTGAGGTCCTCCTGTGGAATGTGGCAGCTGCTGGTTTCTGGTCTCATGTAACTCAAATATTCTGCCATGGCCACTTCCGCAAAAAGGCCATTGGGATTTTGATAGCCATTGCATTAAATCTTTAGAGAATATTGCCAACTTAACAATATTAAGTCTTCTGATCCATGAATCCAGGCTGTCTGTCCATTTATTTAGGTCTTTAATTTTTCTTAGCAGTTTTAAGTTTCCAGTGTACAAGTCTTTTTTTTTTTTTAATGATTTTTTATTATATTATGTTAGTCACCATACAGTACAACCCCGGTTTCCGATGTAAGGCTCGATGATTCATTAGTTGCATATAACACCCAGTGCATCATGCAATACGTGCCCTCCTTACTACCCATCACCAGTCTATCCCATTCCCCCACCCCCCCTCCCCTCTGAGGCCCTCAGTTTCTATCTCATAGTCCATAGTCTCTCATGTTTCATTCCCCCTTCTGATTATCCCCTCTTTCTTTATCCCTTTCTTCCCCTACCGATCTTCCTAGTTTTTATATTCCATAGATGAGAGAAACCATATGATAGTTGTCTTTCTCTGCTTGACTTATTTCACTTAGCATTATCTCCTCCAGTCCCATCCATGTTGCTGCAAATGTTGAGAACTCGTTCTTTCTGATAGCTGAGTAATATTCCATTGTATATATGGACCACAACTTCTTAATCCAGTCATCTGTTGAAGGGCATCTCAGCTCCTTCCACGATTTAGCTATTGTGGACAATGCTGCTATGAACATTGGGGTGCATATGGCCCTTCTCTTTACTACGTCTGTATCTTTGGGGTAAACACCCAGTAGTGCAATGGCTGGATCATAGGGTAGCTCAATTTTTAACTTTTTAAGGGACCTCCACACTGTTGTCCAGAGTGGCTGTACCAACTTGCATTCCCACCAACAATGTAGGAGGGATCCCCTTTCTCCACATCCTCTCCAACAATTGTTGTTTCTTGCCTTGTCTATTTTTGCCATTCTAACTGGTGTAAGGTGGTATCTCAGTGTGGTTTTGATTTGAATTTCCTTGATGGCTAATGATTTTGAACATTTTTTCATGTGTCTGTTAGCCATTTGTATGTCTTCATTGGAAAAGTGTCTGTTCATATCTTCTGCCCATTTTATGATTTTTTTATTTGTTTCTCGTGCATTGAGTTTGAGAAGTTCTTTGTAGATCTTGGATACCAGTCCTTTATCTGTAGTGTCATTTGCAAATATCTTCTCCCATTCCGTGGGCTGCCTCTTAGTTTTTCTGTTTCCTTGGCTGTGCAGAAACTTTTAATCTTGATAAAGTCCCATAAATTCATTTTATCTTTTGTTTCTCTTGCCTTTGGGGATGTATCATGAAAAAGGTTGCTTTGGCCGATGTCGTAGAGGTTGCTGCCTATGTTCTCCTCTGGATTTTGATGGATTCCTGTCTCACATCGAGGTCTTTCATCCATTTGGAGTTTATTTTTGTGTATGGTGTGAGATAGTGGTCAAGTTTCATGCTTTGCATGTAGCTGTGATGCCCCCAGCTTTGTTTTTCCTTTTCAACAGTTCCTTGGAGATTCGGGGCCTTTTCTGTTTCCATACAAATTTAAGGACTATTTGTTCCAGTTCTTTGAAAAAACGTCCTCGGTATTTTGATCGGGATAGCATTGAAAGTGTAGATTGCTCTGGTAGCATGGACATTTTAACTATGTTAATTCTTCCAATCCATGAGCATGGAATATCTTTCCATCTTTTTATGTTTTCCTCAATGTCTTTCAAGAGTGATTTATAGTTTCTAGAATATAGGTCCTTTACGTCTCTGGTTAAGTTAATTCCAAGGTAACATATGGTTTTTGGTGCTATTGTAAATGGGATGGATTCTCTAATTTCTCTTTCTTCGGTCTCGTTATTCGTGTATAGAAATGCAACTGATTTCTGAGCATTGATTTTGTATCCCGCCACATTACTGAATTGCTCTATAACTTCTAATAGTTTGGGAGTGGCTTCTTTTGTGTTTTCCATATAGAGTATCATGTCATCTGCGAAGAGAGACATTTTGACTTCTTCTTTGCCGATTTGAATACCTTTGATCCCTTTTTGTCGTCTGATTGCTGTTGCAAGGACTTCTAGTACTATGTTGAATAATAGTGGCGAGAGTGGGCATCCTTGTCGTGTTCCTGATCTTCAGGGAAAGGCTTCCAGCTTTTCCCCATTGAGAATAATATTTGCAGTAGGCTTTTCATAGATGGCTTTTATGAGATTGAGAAATGTACCTTCTATTCCGACACTCTGAAGGGTTTTAATCAGGAAAGGATGCTGTATTTTGTCAAATGCTTTTTTGGCATCGATTGAGAGGATCATATGGTTCCTGAGTCTTTACTTGTTGATATGATGTATCACGCTGATTGATTTGCGACTATTGAACCACGCTTGCATCCCAGGTATGAATCCCACTTGGTCATGATGGATAATCCTTTTAATGAACTGTTGGATTCTATTAGCAAGTATCTTGTTGAGGATTTTGGCATCCATATTCATCAGGGAAATCTGTCTGTAATTCTCCTTTTTGATGGGGTCTTTGCCTGGTTTGGGGATCAAGGTAATATTGGCCTCATAGAATGAGTTTGGTAGCTTTCCTTCTGTTTCTATTTTTTGAAATAGCTTTAGGAGAATAGGTATTATTTCTTCTTTGAATGTTTGGTAGAATTCCCCAGGAAAACCGTCCGGGCCTGGAGTTTTGTTATTTGGAAGGCTGTTTATCACTGACTCAATTTCTTCATAATTAATTGGCCTGTTTAAGAAATCAATTTCTTCCTGTTTCAATCTTGGTAGTTTATAGGTTTCCAGGAAGGATTCCATCTCTTCCAGATTGCTTAGTTTATTGGCATATAGCTGTTGATAAAAATTTCTAATAATCCTTCCAATTTCAATGGTGTTCGTCGTGACCTCTCCTTTTTCATTCATAATTTTAATAATCTGGGTCCTTTCTCTTTTCGTTTGGATAAGTCTTGCCAGTGGTCTGTCAATTTTATTGATTCTCTCAAAGAAGCAGCTTCTAGTCCTGTTGATCTGCTCTACTGTACTTCTGGTTTCTGATTGATTGATTTCTGCTCTAATTTTGGTCAACTGCTTCCTCGTGCGTGGATTAGGCCTGTCCCTCTGTTGCTGTTCCAGCTTCTTGAGGTGAGAATATAAAAACTGCATTTTAGATTTTTCTATTCTTTTGAGTGAGGCTTGGATGGCTATGTATTTCCCCCTTAAGACTGCCTTTGCAGTATCCCCTAGGTTTTGGACCGTTGTGTTTTCACTCTCGTTGGTCTCCATAAATTGTTTAATTTGATTTTTGATTTCCTGGTTTATCGAGTCATTCCTGAGCAGGATGGTTCTTAGTCTCCAAGTGTTTGAGTTTCTTCCAAATTTTTCCTTGTGGTCGAGTTCCAATTTCAGAGCGTGGTGGTCTGAGAATATGCAGGGGATAATTTCAATCATTTGGTATCGGCTGAGACCTGTTTTGTGTCCCAGAACATGGTCTATTCTTGAGAATGTTCCATGGGCATTAGAATAGAATGAGTATTCTTTGGTTTTGGGGTGTAGTGTTCTGTATATATCTATGAGGTCCAACTCGTTGAGTATGGCATTCAAAGCCTTTGATTCTTTGCTTAGTTTTTGCCAGGGTGTTCTGTCTATTTCTGAGAAGGAGTGTTGAGGTCCCCTACTATTAATGTATTTTTATCTCTGTGTCTCTTTATTGTGGTTAAGAGTTGTCTTGTGTATCTTGCTGCTCCCCTGTTGGGGGCATATATATTTATAATTGTCATTTCCACTTGTTGAATGCTTCCTTAAGAATAATATAGTGCCCTTCTGCGTCTCTAACTATAGTCTGTAGTTTAAAATCCAATTTATCTGATATGAGAATTGCTACCCCAGCTTTCTTTTGAGGTCCATTTGCGTGAAAGATGGTACTCCATCCCCTTACTCTCAGTCTGAATGCATCTTTGGGTTCGAAATGAGTCTCTTGTAGACAGCAAATCGATGCATCATTTCTTTTTATCCAATCTGCAACCCTGTGGCATTTTATCGGAGCATTCAAACCATTCACATTAGCGCTAAGAACTGAGAGATATGATTTTAATGATGCCTTGTTGCCAGTAAAGTCTTTGTTTGTATTGGCTGTGACTTTCTGTTCTGTATCACTCTTGAGGCCTTTTTACCTTTATAGAACCCCCCGTAATATCTCCTGTAGGGCTGGTTTCATGGTTACGAACTTGGTTAGTGACTGGCGATTCTGAAATGTCTTTATTTCTCCATCAATTCTGAATGACAGCCTTGCTGGATAAAGGATCCTTGGCTGTGTGTTTTTCTCTGAAAGAGCTTTAAATATGCTCCCTCAACCCTTTCTCTCATTCCAGGTCTGTGTAGACAGGTCTGACGTAATTCTGATGCCTTTGCCTTGGTACGTGAGAAATTTCTTTGCCCTGGCCGCTTTCAGTACTGTATCCTTGGATCTAATATTTGAGAAATGCACAATGACGTGACGTGGCGTAGGTTTGTCGTGGTTGAGCTTGGGAGGGGTCCTCTCTGCCTCTTGGACATGAATGTTTGTTTCCCTCGCTAGATTAGGGAAGTTTTCAGCTACAATTTGTTCACATATCTCTTCTAGACCTCTGTTTTTCTCCACCCCCTCGGGGATGCCGATGATTCTGACATTGGATCCTATCATTGAGTCAGTAATCTCCCGTAACCTACATTCGTGGGCGTGGATTTTTTTAAGACCAGCTTCTATCTTCGTTTTTTCCTCTATTAACCCATCCTCCAATTCACTAACCCGTTCCTCTGCTTCTGCGACCCTGGCCGTCAGAGCCTCTAGTTTTGCCTGCATTTGGCTCATAGAATTTTTAATTTCTGTCAGATTCGCTCTCATTTCTGTCTTTAGGGATTCTATATTCTCAGTAACCTTTTCGTTAATACTTTTTTCAATTCTACTCATCATTTTGACCATCCTTACTCTGAATTCCATTTCTGATAATTTGGTTACATCCATATCCATTAGTTCTGTGACAGAGGCCACAGACTCACTGTCTTTTCTTTGCTGGGGGCGGGGGGGGGGGGCTTCTCCTTCTTGTCATTCTGATGAGGAGAGGTTGTGGGGTTGTCCAGAGCCCAAATTATTGACTGGGTCCCAGGCCGTGCCCCTTGTTTTATAGGGATCTTAGGGATGTGGGCTTCTTCTTTAAAGATTTTATTTATTTATTTATCTGAGAGAGAGAGACAGACAGTCAGAAGAACGGGAACAGAAGCAGGGGAGTGGGAGAGGAAGAAGCAGGCTCCCAGCGGAGGAGCCCGATGAGGGACTCCTTTCCGGAATGCCGGGATCACGCCCTAAGCCGGAGACAGGCGCTCAATGACTGCGCCACCCAGGCACCCCGGGTTGTGGGCTTCTTGATTTTTCAGCCTGCCTTCTGTGTTCTGGGGGAGGGGCCTGCCGCGCCGATACTCAGGCAGCCCTGTTTGGGTAAAGTTTCCGTGTCCCCTGCGAGGGGGGATGGGGATGGGCACGCTGTGAGCTGGTATTTCCAGGCTTTTGTTCTCTGGCGGCTTTCCCTGGAGGTCTGTTATGCCTCTTCTGAGAGTCAGAGCAGCAGAGGCTGAATTGTCACAGAACAGAGGGATTGCGGCCCGTTCTCCACTGATGTTCTGGCCACTTTAACTCCGTTACTGTTGGTGCTGCTCAACCCTGCAGCGTCCCGGGATGTGTGACCCACACCCGGCGTCCCTGCCCTCACTTCCAGGGCCGGCGTGTCTCTGTCCTTTGTGTTTCTAATTCCACCAGCCGCCAGCCGCCCTGCGTGCTCCCGGATCTCCCGGTCTCAGTCTATGCCCGGTGAGCACACCGGGATTCCAGAGTTCCGTGAGAAGCCTGGTGGCGCGCGCACCCGGTTCAGGGTCTCAGTCTGCTGTTTTGCTGGTGCCGACCGCGAGTCCACCCACTCCCCTGTGCAGATGGCCTGCCAGCCCCCAGCCGCCCCGCGTGCGCTCCAGGAGCTCCCGGTCTCAGTCTGGATCCCGTGAGCACACCAGGATTCCGGAGTTCCGCGAGATGCCTGGTGGCACGTGCTCCCGGCTCACCGGTCTCAGTCCACTCTCTCGCGGGCGCCCTCCGTGAGTCTGCCCGCTCCCCCGTGCAGGTGGCTGCTGCTTCCTGGCACCCAAATGCGGCGGCTCCCTCCCCCTTCCGTTTATCTTCAGATATCTGCGTGGTTTCACGGCTCCCCGCTTCGTACCTCAATACTCAGCACTGGAGATGTTCATTTGTAGAGATCCAGATGTATCTTCCTGCGACTCAGGCTGATTCCGTGGTTGTTTAGGCTCGTCTGGTACCTATCCAGCTCAACTCAGGGGACCAGCTGAAAAAGGGGTCCCCTACTCCTCCGCCATCTTAACTCCCCCTTCCCAGTGTACAAGTCTTGTGCCTCCTTGGTAAGTATGTTTTCTTTTAGCTGCTATTGTAAATGCAATTTTTTAAATTTCCTTTTCAGATTATTCATTGCTAGTGTATACAAATACAATTGATTTTTGTGTATTGATTTGACATCCTACAACTTTGCTGAATTTTTTATTAGCTCTAAATTTCTGATGGATTCTTTACACTTTCTATACATAAATCTATGCCATCTGACAACAGAGGTAGTTTTAATTCTTCCTTTCCAATTTGGATGCCTTTTATTTCTTTTTCTTGTCTAATTGCTCTGGCAAGGACTTCCAATACAATGTTCAATAGTAGTGGGGAAGGCAGGCATCCCTCATCCCAAACTCAGTGTTTCATTGCTGAGTGGGCTGTTAGCTGTGGGTTTTCACCTAAGCCTTTTATCTAATCTTGCGAAAGCCCCTTCTGTTCTTCATTTGTTCAATGTTGTTTCATATATATATATATATATATATATATATATATATATATATATGCATGTTGGATCTTGTCAAATGCTTTTTTTTCATTAATTGAGATAGTTATGTGTTGTTTCTATTAATATGGTACTTTACATTGATCAGTTTTTGTATGTTGAACTGCACACTTGGATTCCTGGAATAAATCCCACTTGGTCATGGTTTATCATACTTTTAATATTCTGTTGGATTCATTTTTACTAGTATTTCACTGAGAATTTTCACATCTATGTTCATAAGAGTATTATTTGCTCTTAGTTTTCTTGTGGTGTCTTTGTCTTTGGTATCAGGATAATACTGGCCTCCTGGAATGAGTTAAGAATGTTCCTGCCTCTTCTAATTTTTTGAAGAGTTTGAGAAGGATTGGTGTTGATTCTTCTTCAAGTGTTCAGTAGAATCCACCAGTGAAGCCACCTAGTCCTGAGCTTCTCTTTGTCGGAGAGTTTTGCTTGTTGACTCAGTCTCTTTGGTTGTTACAGTTCCAGTCAGATTTCCTATTTCTTCTTGAGGTTTTTTGGGTAGTTTGTGTGTTTCTAGGAATTGGCATATTTTACTTGGGCTACCTGATTTATTGGTATACAATTGTTCATAGAATTCTTTCAAAATCTTTCTTATTTCTGTAAGGTCAGTAGGAATGTCACTACATACAGATTTTAAGCAATTTGAGCCTTCTCTCATTTTTTTCTTAGGTCTAGCTAAAGGTTTGTCCATTTTGTTGATCTTTTCAAAGAATCAACTTTTCATTTTATTGATTTTTCTCTACTTATTTCTGCTCTAATCTTTATCAGTTCGTTACATACGCTAGCTTGAGTTTAGTTTGTTCTTTTATGTCTATTTCCTTACAATATAAAGTTAGTTATTCACTTGAGACATTTCTTCTTCATTTAGATGTTTGTAGCTGTAAATTTTCCTCAAACACTGCTTTTGCTGCATGCCCAAGTTTTGGTATGTTGTATTTTTATTTTTATTCATCCGAAAATATTTTCTAATTTTCTTTGTGATTTCTTCTTTAACCCATTGATTGTTTAAAAATGTGTTGTCGATGGATGGGCCCAGAGGGTGTTATGCTAAGTGAAATAACTCAGACAGAGAAAGACAAATACTATATGATTTCACTTGTATGTGGAAACTGAAAAACAAAACCAATGAATAAATAAGCAAATAAACAAAAAGAAGGAACAGAACTATAAATACAGAGAACTGATGGTTGCCAGAGGGTTGGTGGGTGAAAGGAGAGGAAAAAAGGTGAAGGGGAGTGGGAGATACAGGCTTCCAGTTATGGAATGACAAAATCACAAGGATAAAGGGAACAGTGTGGGGAATATGGTCAATGGTATTGTAATAATGTTTGTGATGATAGGTGGTAGCTACACTTGAGAGCATAGAACAATATACAGACTTGTCAAATCACTATGTTGTATGCCTGAACCAATGTAATATTGTGTATCACCTCTACTCAAAAAGAAGGGTTGAATTTCCACATATTTGTGAATTTTCCAGTTTTCCTTCTGTTAATGGTTTCTAGTATCATTCCATTGTGGTTGAAGAAGATACAATGTATGATTTCAGTGTTTTGAAATTTATAAAGGCTTGTTTTGTGGTCTAACATATGGTCTATCCCAGAGACTGTTCCTTGTGCATTTGAGAAAAATATGTATTTCGCCGTTTTGGGATAGAGTGCCATGTATCTGTCTTTTAGGTCCAGCAGGTCTATAGTGCTATTCAAGCCCTCCATTCCTTGTTGGTCTTCTGACTTTTGTTCTACCCATCCATGAAAGTGGGGCATGAATAAAAAACCTTCCAAAAAACAAAACTCCAGGCCTGGACAGTTTTCCTGGGGAATTCTACCAAACATTCAAACAAGAAATAATACCTATTCTCCTAAAGCTATTTCAAAATATAGAAACAGAAGGAAAGCTACCAAACTCATTCTATGAGGCCAATATTACCTTGATCCCCAAACCAGGCAAAGGCCTCATCAAAAAGGAGAATTACAGACTGATTTCCCTAATGAATATGGACGCCAAAATCCTCAACAAGATCCTGGCTAATAGAATCCAACAGTACATTAAAAGGATTATCCATCATGACCAAGGGGGATTCATCCCTGGGATGCAAGGGTGGTTCAACATTCTCAAATCTATCAGTGTCTTAGATTTTATCCAGAAAGAAAAATTCAAAAATCAAATGACTCTATGATGCAGAAAAAGCATTTGACAAAATACAGCATCCTTTCCTGATTAAAACCCTTCAGAGTGTAGGGATAGAGGGTACATTCCTCAATCTCATAAAAACCATCTATGAAAAGCCTACAGCAAACATCATTCTCAATGGGGAAAAGCTGGAAGCCTTTCCCTGAAGATCAGGAACACGACAAGGATGCCCACTCTCGCCACTATTATTCAACATAGTTCTAGAAGTCCTTGCAACAGCAATCAGACAACAAAAAGGGATAAAAGGTATCCAAATCGGCAAAAAAGAAGTCAAACTGTCTCTCTTCACAGATGACATGATACTCTATATGGAAAACCCAAAAGAATCCACTCCCAAACTATTAGAAGTTATAGAGCAATTCAGTAATGTGGCAGGATACAAAATCAATGCTCAAAAATCAGTTGCATTTCTATACACGAAAAATGAGACTGAAGAAAGAGAAATTAGGGAATCCATCCCATTTGCAATAGCACCAAAAATCATACGTTACCTTGGAATTAACTTAACTGGAGACGTAAAGGATCTATATTCTAGAAACTACAAATCACTCTTGAAAGACATTGAAGAAGACACAAAAAGATGGAAAGATATTCCATGCTCACGGATTGGAAGAATTAACATAGTTAAAATGTCCATGCTACCCAGAGCAATCTACACGTTCAGTGCTATCCCGATCAAAATACCAATGACATTTTTCAAAGAACGGGAACAAACAGCCCTTAAATTTGTGTGAACCAGAAAAGGCCCCGAATCGCCAAGGAATTGTTGAAAAGGAAAAACAAAGCTGGGGGCATCACAATGCCGGATTTCAAGCTGTACTACAAAGCTGTGATCACAAAGACAGCATGGTACTGGCACAAAAACAGACACATAGACCAATGGAACAGAATAGAGAATCCAGAAACGGACCCTCGGTTCTTTGGGCAACTAATCTTTGATAAAGCAGGAAAAAACATCCGGTGGGAAAAAGACAGTCTCTTCAATAAATGGTGCTGGGTAAATTGGACAGCTACATGCAAAAGCATGAAACTTGACCACTCTCTCACACCATACACAAAGATAAACTCTAAATGGATGAAAGACCTCAATGTGAGACAGGAATACATCAAAATCCTAGAGGAGAGCATAGGTGGCAACCTCTACGACATTGGCCAAAGCAACCTTTTTCATGACACATCTCTAAAGGCAAGAGAAACAAAAGAAAAAATGAACTTGTGGGACTTCATCAGGATAAAAATCTTCTGCACAGCCAAGGAAACAGTCCAAAAAACTGAGAGGAAGCCCACGGAATAGGAGAATATATTTGCAAATGATACTACAGATAAAAGACTGGTATCCAAGATCTACAAAGAACTTCTCAAACTCAATACACGAGAAACAAATAAACAAATCATAAAATGGGCAGAAGATATGAACAGACAGTTTTCCAATGAAGACATACAAATGGCTAACAGACACATGAAAAAATATTCAGAATCATTAGCTATCAGGGAAATTCAAATCAAAACCACACTGAGATACCACCTTACACCAGTTAGAATGGCAAAAATTGACAAGGCAAGAAACAACAATTGTTGGAGAGGATGTGGAGAAAGGGGATCCCTCCTACATTGTTGGTGGGAATGCAAGTTGGTACAGCCACTCTGGAAAACAGTGTGGAGTTCCCTTAAAAAGTTAAAAATTGAGCTATCCTATGATCCAGCCATTGCACTACTGGGTATTTACCCCAAAGATACAGATATAGTGAAGAGAAGGGCCAAAGCACCCCAATGTTCATAGCCGCTCTGTCCACCATAGCTAAATCGTGGAAGGAGCCGAGATGCCCTTCAACAGATGACTGGATTAAGAAGTTGTGGTCCATATATACAATGGGATATTACTCAGCTATCAGAAAGAACGAATTCTCAACGTTTGCTACAACATGGATGGGACTGGAGGAGATAATGCTAAGTGAAATAAGTCAAGCAGAGAAAGACAATTATCATATGATTTCTCTCATCTATGGAACATAAGAACTAGGAAGATCAGTAGGAGAAGAAAGGAATAAAGAAAGGGGGGTAATCAGAAGGGGGAGTGAAGCATGGGAGACTATGGACTCTGAGAAACAAACTGAGGGCTTCAGAGGGGACGGTGTGGGGGAATGGGATAGACTGGTGATGGGTAGTGAGGGGGCACGTATTGCATGGTGCACTGGATGTTATACGCAACTAATGAATCATCGAACTTTACATCAGAAACCAGGGATGTGCTTTATGGTGAATAACATAATATAATAAAAAAATATTAAAAAAAAAGAAAGGTCAGGAGCATCCACACACACGCCAGCATTGGAGTCGGAAACCTGAAGGGCAGGCGCACTTCTCATTTGGAAGGTCGGGAAGTACAGAGCAAATAACGCAGCTGGAGACTAAGAACAGAATTCAGCGCATTGAAGGGGTAATGAACCACGAGAGACTATGGACTCTGGGAAACAAACTGAGGGCTTCAGAGGGGAGGGGGGTGGGGGAATGGGATAGGCTGGTGATGGGTAGTAAGGAGGGCACGAATTGCATGGTGCACTGGGTGGTATACGCAACTAATGAATCATTGAATTTTACATCAAAAACCAGGGATGTACTGTATGGTGACTAACATAATATAATAAAAAATTATTACTATTAAAAAAAAAAAGTGGGGCATTGAGGTCTTCAATTATTCTCATCTTCCTCAACTATTCTCCTCACTCTCTATTTCTCTTTTCTATTCTGTTGACTTTTTCTTTATATATTTTAAGGATCTCTTGCTAGATTCATGTACATTTGTAATTGTTTTATATATGTATATATTTAAATATTTATTTATTTATTTATTTATTTATTTATTATAATATAAATAAAAATATAGCCCAACACAAGGCTTGATCCCACGACCATGAGATCACAACCTGAGCTGAAACCAGGAGTTGGGATGCTTAACCAACTGAGCCACCCAGGAACCCCATGTAATTGTTATGTTTTTAACGAATTGAGCCTTCTTTTAATATATAACCTTGATTGTCTCTCATAACTTTTTTTTACTTAAAGCCTAATTTGGCTGTATAACCTCAACTCTTTTTAATTAATATTTGGTTAATATGGAATATCTTTCTCCGTTCTCTCATTTTTAACTTTTTATTTAAATTCTAGTTAGTTAATATGCAGTATTAATGTTAGTTTCAGGTGTACAATATAGTGATTCAAAACTTCCATGTAACACCTGGTAGTCATCATGATAAGTGCACTCCATAATCCCCATCACCTAGTTAACCCATCCCGCACCCACCTCCCCTCTTGTAACCGTTAATTTGTTATCTATAGTTAAGGGTCTCTTTCTTGGTTTGCACCCCCCTTTTTTCCCCTTTACTCATACGTTTTGTTTCTTAAATTCCACATGTGAGTGAGATCATATGATATTTGACTTTCTATGACTGACTTATTCACTTAGCATAATACCCTCCAGCTCCATCCATGTCATTGCAAATGGTAAGATTTCAATTTTTTTTTGATGGCTGAGTAATATTCCAGTGTGTGTGTGTGTGTGTGTGTGTGTGTGTGTGTGTGTTTGTGTGTGTGTGTTTGTGTGTATACATACCACACCTTCTTTATCCATTCACCAGTTGATGGATATTTGGGCTCTTCCCATAATTTGACTATTGTAGATAATGCTGTTATAAACATCGGGGTGCATATATCCCTTCTAATTAGTATTTTTGTATTCTTTGGATAAATACCTAGTAGTGCAATTGCTGGATCATAGGGAACTTTTTGAGGAACCTCCATACTGTTTCCCAGAGTGGCTGCACCAGCTTGCATTCCCACCAACAGTGTAAGAGGTTCTCCTTTGTCCTCATCCTGGCAGACATCTGTTGTTTCCTGTGTTGTTGGTTTAGCCATTGTGACAGCTGTGGGGTCCTATCTCATTAGAGCTTTCATTTGCATTTCCCTGGTAATAAATAATGTTGAGCATATTTTCATGTGTCTGTTGGCCATCTATATGTCTTCTTTGGAAAAAAAAGTCTCTTCATGTCTTCTGCCTATTATTAAGTTGGATTATTCATCTTTTGGGTATTGAGTTTGATAAGTTCTTTATAGAATTTGGATGCTAGCCCTCTATCAGATATGTTATTTGCAAATATCTTCTCTTGTTCCATAGGTTGTCTTTTAGTTTTATTGACTGTTTCTTTTGCCATGCAGAAGATTTTTATCTTGATGAAGTCCCAATAGTTTATTTTTGTTTTTATTTCCGTTGCCTCAGGAGACATATCTAGGAAGAAATTGCTATGGCTGATGTCAAAGAGATTACTTCTTGAATTATCTTCTAGAAATTTTTTTTGGTTGCAGGTCTCACATTTAGATCTTTAATCTATTTTTAATTTATTTTTGTGTGTGGTGTAAGAAAGTGGTCTAGTTTCATTCTTTGCATGTTGCTGTCCAGTTTTCCCAACACCGTTTGTTGGAGAGTCAGTCTTTTTCCCATTGGATAGTCTTTCCTGCTTTGTCATAGATTAATTTACCATATAATTGTGGGTTCATTGGTGGGTTTTGTATGTTCCATTGATCTATGCGTGTATTTTTGTGCCAGTACCATAATTTTTTGATTACTACAGCTTCGGAATATAACCTAAAGTCTGGAATTTTGATGCCTCCTGCTTTTCTTTCTCAAGGTTGTTTTCATTATTCAGTATCTTTTGTGGTTCCATACAAATTTTAGGACTGTTTGTTCTAAATGTGAAAAATGTTGCATTTTGATAGGGATTGCATTACATGTGTAGATTACTTCGGGTAGTATAGACATTTTATGGTATTTCTTTTTTTTTCCTCTAATAATTTTTATTTTGTTATGTTAGTCACCATACAGTATATCCTTAGTTTTTGATATAATGACATTTTAACAATATTTGTTCTTCCAATCTATAAGCATGGAATGTCTTTCCACTTCTTTGTGTCCTCTTCAATTTCTCTCATCAGTGTTTTACAGTTTTCAGAGGACAGATCTTTGGCCTCTTTGGTTAGGTTTCTTCCTAGGTATCTTATGGATTTGGTGCAGTTGTAAGTGGAAGTGATTCCTTAATTCCTCTTTCTACTCCTTCATTATTGGTGTATAGAAATTCAAGATTGTTGTACATTGATTTTGTATCCTGTGACTTTACTGAATTTGTGTATAAGTTTTAGCAGTTTTTTAGTGGAGTCTTTCATATTTTCTCTATATAGTATCATGTCATCTGCAAATAGTGAAAGTTTTACTTCTTCTATGCTGATTTGGATGCCTTTTATTTCTTTTTGCTGAATGATTGCTGAGTCTAGGACTTCCAGTACTATGTTAAATAGTAATGGTGTGAGTGGACATCCCTGTCTTGTTCCTGACTATAGAGGAAAAGTTCTAATTTTTTCCCCATTCAGGATGAGATTATCTGTGGGTCTATCATATATTGCTTTTATATGTGGAGGTATGTTTCCTTTAAACACACTTTGTTGAGGGTTGTTGTTTTTTAAATCATGAATGGATGCTGTATTTTGTCAAATGCTTTTTCTGCATCTGTTGTAATGCTCATATGGTTCTTCTCATATGGTTCTTATCCTTCTTTTTGTTAATATGGTGTATCACATTGATTGATTTGTGAATGTTGAACCACACTTGCAGCCCAGGAATAAGTCCCACTTGATCATGGTGAATGATTTTTTAAGAGATTTTATTTATTTATTTATTTATTTATTTGAGAAAGAGAGTGAGAGTGGGTGAGAGAGAGAGAGAGCACGAGCTGGGGGGAGAGGCAGAGGGAAAGGGAGAAGCAGACTCCTCATTGAGCAAGGAACCTGATGGGGGTCTTGATCCCAGGACCCTGGGATCATGACCTGAGCCAAAGCCAGACGCTTAACCAACTGAGCCAGCCAGGTGCCCTGATGAATGATTTTTTAAATGTATTATTGGATTCAGTTTGCTAGTATCTTTTTTTAAAAAAATATTTTATTTATTATTTATTTGACAGAGAGAGACAGCCAGCGAGATAGGGAACACAGCAGGGGGAGTGGGAGAGGAAGAAGCAGGCTCTTGGAGGGGCCTGATGTGGGGCTCGATCCCACAACGCCAGGATCACGCCCTGAGCCGAAGGCAGACGCCTAACGACTGCGCCACCCAGGCGCCCCAGTTTGCTAGTATCTTATGGAGAATTTTTGCTCCCATGTTCATCAGGGATATTGGTCTATAGTTCTCTTTTTTAGTGGAATCTTTATCTAATTTTGGTATTGGGTAATGCTGGCCTCATAGAACGAATTTGGAAGCTTTCCTTCCTTTTCTATGTTTTTGGAGTCATTTGAGAAGACTAGGTACTAACTATTCTTTAAATGTTTGGCAGAGTTCACATGTAAGGCCATCTAGTCCTGAACTTTTGTTTCTTGGGAGCTTTTTGATTACTGATTCAATTTCTTTGTTGGTTATTGGTTTGCTCAAATTTTCTATTTCTTCCTGTTTCAGTTTTGGTAGTTTATACGTTTCTAGGAAGTATCCATTTCTTTCACATTGTCCAATTTATAGGCGTATAGTTTTTCGTAATATTCTCTAATAATTTTTTCTATTTCTGTGTTGTTGGCTGTTATTTCTCCTGTCTCATTTGTGATTTTGTTTCTTTGGGTCCTTTCTCTTTTCTTTTTGATGAGTCTGGCTAGAGGTTTATCAATTTTATTGATTTTTTCAAAGAACAAACTCCTGCTTTCATTAATCTATTCTATTGGGGTATTTTTTTAGTCTATACCATTTATTTCTGCTCTCATCTTTATTATTTCCCTCCTTCTGCTTTCTTTAGGCTTCATTTGTTTTTTTTCTCCAAGTCCTTTAGGTGTAAGGTAAGGTTGTGTATTTGAGATTTTTCTTGCTTCTTGAGGTAGCCCTGTATTGCTATGTATTTCCCTTTTAGAACTGTTTTTTTCTCCATCCCAAAGGCTTTGGACCACTGTGGTTTTGTGTTCATTTGTTTCTGTGGTTTTTAAAACATTTCTTATTTGATTTCTTGATTGACCCATTCATTATTTAATAGCATGTTGTTCAGACTCCATGTATTTGTGGTCTTTCCAGAATTTTTCTTTCTGGTTGACTTCAAGTTTTATAGCGTTGTAGTCAGAACAGGTGTGTGGTGTGACTTTAATCTCTTCATGCTTGTTGAGGGCTGATTGGTGACCTAGTATGTGATCTATTTTAGGGAATGTCCCATGTGAACTTGAAAAGAATGTGTATTCTGCTGTTGTAGGATGGAATGTTCTGAATATATCTGTTAAGTCCATCTGGCCAGTGTGTCATTGTTTCCTTGTTGATTTTCTGCTTAGAAGACCTGTCCATTCATGTAAGTGGGGTGTTAAAAGTTCCCTACTATGATTGTAATGTTTATTAGTTAGTTCCTTTATGCTTGTTATTGTTTTATATATTTAGGATCTCCCAAGTTGGGGGCATAAATATTTACAATTGTTAGATCTTCTTGTCCCCTTTATGATGATATAGTGTCCTTCTTTGCCTCTTGTTACATTCTTTGTTCTAAAGTCTAGTTTGTCCAATAGAAGTATTGCTACTTGGCTTTCTTTTGATGTCCATTTGCATGATAAATGCTTCTCCATCCACTCACTTTCAATCTGCAGGTGCCTTCTAGTCTACAGTGAGTCTCTTATAGGCAGCATATAGATGGATCTTGTTTTATTTTTTAAAATCTGTTCTGACACCCTATGTCTTTTGATTGGAACATTTAGTCCATTTACATTCCAGGAAATTATTGCTAAATATGTATTTATTTTTTATTACTTGTTTTGTCATTATTTCTGGAGATTTTCTCTGTTCCTTTGTTGTCTTTGTCACTCTTGGTCTTTCCTTTCCACTCAGAGTCCCCTTTAATATTTCTTGTAAGGCTAGCTTTTTATTACTTGTTTTGTCATTATTTCTGGAGATTTTCTCTGTTCCTTTGTTGTCTTTGTCACTCTTGGTCTTTCCTTTCCACTCAGAGTCCCCTTTAATATTTCTTGTAAGGCTAGCTTAGTGGTCATGAGTCTTTTAGTTTTTGTTTTTCTGGGAAACTCTTTATCTCTCCTTCTGTTCTGCATGATAGCCTTGCTGGATAGAATATTCTTAGATGCAGATTTTGCCTATTCAGCACATTGAATATACCATGGCACTCCCTCCTGTTGAAAAATCTCCAGCTAGCCTTATGGGTTTTCCCTTGTAAGTTAATGACTTCTTTTTTCTTACTGCTTTTAAGATTTTTTCTTTATCACTATATTTTGCCAATTTAATTAAATATGTCTTGGTGTTGGCCTGCTTTTGTTGATTTTGATGGGAGTTCTCTGTGCCTCCTGGATCTGGATGTCTGTGTCCTTCCTGAGATTAGGGAAGTTTTCCATGATTATTTCTTCAAAGAAAATTTCTGTCCCCTTTTCTCTCTCTTCTTCTGGGACTCCTATAATATGACTGTTATGTTTGATGGAATCACTGACTTCCCTAAGTCTATTCTTGTGATCCGTAGTTCTCTCTCTGTCTTGTTCAGCTTCATTGATTTCCATTAGTATGTCTTCTAGGTCTCTAGTTTGTTCCTCCACATCTACCAGCCTGCTGTTCATTGCATCACACCTGTTTCCAACTCGTTTATCACACTGTTCATCTCTAATTCTTTTTTAACTTCTTTATCTCTGTGGTAAGGGTCTCACTGATGTCTTCTATTCTTCCCTCAAGCCCAGTGAGTATCCTTATGGTTGTTGCTTTAAATTCTCCAATAGGTATGTTGCTTATATCTGTTTTAGATCTCTGGCTGTGGCCTTATCTTGTTCTTTCACTTGGGATAAATTCCTCTGTCTTGGCATTTTGTCTACATCTCTGGCTTCTTCTATGTGTTAGAAAAACCAGTTATATCTCTTGTTCCTGAAAGTAATGGCCTTATGAAGAAGAGGTCATATAGTGTCCAGTACCTCGTGCTTCAGGGAGTGCGTCTGGTATGCGCTGCAGGTGCTTTGCTGCTGTGTTTTGCCTGCTCTATCCTTCAGGTGTGTTGTCTGCAGAAGCTCTCCTTGCCTGCTGTGGGCAGTGTTTGGTCCCTGGCCTGAATGTGGCGAGTTTTAACTAGGTGTGTTCTAGTCTTGTGAAATGAGACCTAACACCACTTCCACAAGAACTGAGGCCATGCAGAACTCTCTGGTGGGGAGATGTGGTGTGGGCAAGGGTTTGTGTTGGTCTTATGGGGGAAGGGTTCTGCTGCACTGGGACTGAGGCAAGCTTGACTGACAAGGGCAGTCCCATCAAAGCACAGGGATGTGGGGTTTTGTGTGGGCAGGTTAGGCAGCCAGTGTCCCTAGTGCCCTGCTTCCTGCAGGTACTCTGTATTTATGCTGAGGGGCAGGGGAGGGAAATGGCTCCAGCATGCTCCTTAGTTCCTGGAGAGGATTCTCTAATAATGCAGCCCCTCAGGGAAGCACTTGGAAAAGAGGGAATAATCTGCCCCCCGTATGCCCCAGGTGCTCTTCAGATCTCTGTTTTCACCCTGTCTGCCCCTGGTTGTTTACCTGTCTTCACTCCAGCAGCAAGCCAATGCCCTCCAGGCTCTATCGCAGCCAAACCCACTGGCCTTTAAGCCCTGCGGGTTTCAGGAACTCAGGAAATTCAGCCCTTCTTGTTTTCTAAGCCAATGTCTTCAGGGAAACAGTCTCTCGGTGTGTGTGTTCCCACCTGTGCTCCCCCACCTCTCTTGCCTCTCTCTGGGATCACAGCTCCCTCCTCTCCACAGCACCCATGATCTGTTTCTCTCCCAAACCACATCTCCGCACACCCTACTTTCTTTGACGTGGCCTCTTCTCTCCCTTTAGTTGTGGAGTTTGTTCTGCCAGTCTTCCGGTCAATTTCTGGGGTATTTCAGATAATTTGATAATTCTCTTGCTGTGTTCATGGGACAAGGTGAGCCTAGGGTCCTCCTACTTGCCACCATCTTCCTGGTGCCTTCCCATTCTTTCATTTTTAACTTGTGTCCTTGGATCTAAAGCAAGCATCTTCTGGATAGCATATACATGGATCACAGTTTTGTTTTGCTTTGTTGTATGCATTCTGCCAATCTCTGTCTTTTAATAGAAAGTTTAATCAGTTTACATTTAAAATAATTACCAACAAGGAAGGATTTACATCTGCCATTTGTCACTTGTTTTCTATATGCCCGCTGTCTTCTTTGTTTCTCATTTCTTCCTTCTGGCTTCTTTTTTTGTTTGAGTTTTCCTAGCAAACCATCTTGATTCCCTTCTCATTTCCATTTCTCCTTATTTTTCAGTTATTTTCTTAATTGTTACTTTGAGGAATTAACATCTTTAACTTGTAACACTGTGATGTTAACTAATGCTGACTCAGCTTCAGTGTCTACAGAATTCCACTCCTATATGGCTCCATCCTTCTTTACATTGTCATTGTCACAAATGACAGCTTTATACCTTCTGTGCCCATTAACTTAGGTTTATAATTATTGTTTTATGCATTTATCATTTAAATCATACCAGGAAAGGAGAGGAGATACAAAACAACAATGCAATTCAATGGGCCCTGATGCTTACCATGTAGGTACTTGCATCACTGCTGCTTCTCCATACAGCTACAAGCTGCTCTCCAGTATTTCATTCATCCTGAAGGATGCCATTAGCACTTCTTGTAGGGCAGGTTTTGACATTTCCTTATTTCCTATTTCCTTTTTTTTTCAGTCTAAACTATTTTCTAATATCCTCTTTGATTCAAAGTTTATTTAGAAGTGCATTTCTTAAATTTTAAGCACATGGGGATTTTCTGATATACCAGAAGAAAATCTAGAAAGCCTCCATGTGTTTAAAAATTAAGATTTTATCTCTCCACCAGTGTATCTATTCTCTGTCCATAGTTGCTATTAGAAGCATGTCGTAGCTTCTGCTATGTCCTCCATATCTATTAACCTTTATTTTATATTTTCTCTTTAACCCATTGTTCTGCCTGCTGATGCCAGTAAATTAACTAGCCTGTCAGCAAAGCCCATTCTGCTCTTTAGCTCTGAAACAGACCCCTCCAGACCACTTACATCCTCTTGGGCTCTTTTCACGTCCATTTGTTGGACCATGGTGTGTTTGAACTCTGATCATCTACACCTGTGAGCAAGGTGACCTTGTCTTCTGGAGTCACTATGCCTGTAGAGAGTGAGAAGTTTCTGGAAGTCTGTGCCCCTTAGGGTGGACCACAGCCATTGAAGCCCAGATGCCTTTTCTCAGGTTGGGACAACCTGGAGGCATAAATGGCATCAGGTCTTCCTCTTCCCTGTCTGGCTCCTCCATTACCTGCAGGGATTCTCCTGGGAATATTTCCTCAACAAATTGCCTTACATCAAACTCCATCTCAGGGTCTGTTTCTGGGAACCTGACCCAGGACAGGTCCTTCTGTTGAATTTATTTTTACTGAGGTAGAATTCACATAACATAAAATTAATTATTAACCATTAAAAATTGTACAATCTAGTAGCATTTAGTACATTCACATAAATCATGTCTATATACACTTTGTGTCATTGTCAGATTCATAAATATTGTTTTATGCATTTGTCTTTCAAATCATATAGGAAAATAAGGAGAATTGCAAACTCAAAACAGCAATACTGGTCTTCACATTTATCTGTGTGGTTACCACAACCAGTGTTCTTTGACTCATACAGTGGAAACTACCATCCAGTATCCTTCCACTGGGTCAGAAGGCTGATCTGGGAATGTCTTCATTCCTCCTTCATTGTGCAGGACAGTTTTGCTGGTCTAGAACGCTTGATTGACACTCTAGATTTTTAACTTTCAGTAATGATACATTTTTAATTTCCAAAATTAATATTTTCAGCCATCAGTGTTTATTTTAGAACATCTTGTCCTTGTATGCTGAGTGCTATTTCATCTTCTACCTCTTTGAATATATTAAATATACATACATCTCTCTCTCTCTACACACACACACACACACACACTAAGTTGGAGCTGAGTTGCTCTGTCCATTAGACTTACATTCTTTCATCTTATTTCCTTCCTGACTTTTGGCTGTGTGTGTATCTTTTTCAGACTTTTGTGTCCTGACTGCTGAGCTATGCCAAGGTCCCATTGTGGGAAGTTATTGGCTCTGGCCCATCCTGAATAGAGAGTGCCACATCCTCTTCATGTATATGGCATAGCTTGGGCCCTGCTTTTGAGTGGGTGATACCATTGTGGAGAAGGTAGATAACGTCACTCTCTCACCCCAACTTGCTCCTCTCTGCCCCACATGGGTCCTGAGACCCTGGCCTTGGTCAGCTACCCAGCTTACCACCGATGATGCCCACCTGTTCATTCATCTTGGGATCCTTTTCTATTTCGGGTCTGGTCACTTATTACTTTTCTTTTTTTAATAATATTTTTTATTATGTTATGTTAGTCACCATCCTTAGTTTTTGATGTAGTGTTCCATGAATCATTGTTTGCTTATGACCCCCAGTCTTCCATGCAATACGTGCCCTCCTTACTACCCATCACCAGCCTATTCCAATCCCCACCTTCCTCCCCTCTTAAGCCCTCAGTTTGTTTCCCAGAGTCCATAGTCTCTCGTGGTTCATTCCCACTTCTGTTTACCCCCTTCATTCTTCCCTTCCTTCTCCTACAGATATTCCTGCTATTTCGTATGTCCCATAAATGAGTGAAACCATATGATAATTGTTTTTCTCTGCTTGACTTATTTCACTTAGCATAATCTCCTCCAGTCCCATCCATGTTGCTGCAAATGTTGGATAATCGTTCTTTCTCATTGCTGAGTAATATTCCATTGCACATATGGACCACACCTTCTTAATCCATTCGTCTGCTGAAGGGCATCTCAGCTCCTTACACAATTTAGCTACTGTGAACAAAGCTGCTATGAACATTGGGGTGCTTTGGCCCTTCTCTTCAATACACCTGTATCTTTGGGGTAAATACCCAGTGGTGCAAATGCTGGATCATACGGGAGCTCATATTTTTAACTTTTTAAGGGACCTCCACACTGTTTTCCAGAGTGGCTATACCAACTTGCATTCCCACCAATAATGTAGGAGGGATCCCCTTTCTCCACATCCTCTCCAACAATTGTTGCTTCCTGCCTTTTCAATTTTTGCCATTCTAACTGCCATGAGGTGGTATGTCAATGTGGTTTTGATTTGAATTTCCCTGATGGCTAATGATTTTGAACATTTTTTCATGTGTCGGCTAGCCATTCGTATGTCTTCATTGGAAAAGTGTCTGTTCATATCTTCTACCCATTTTTTCATTTGTTTATTTCTTTCTTGTGTATTGAGTTTGAGAAGTTCTTTGTAGATCTTGGATACCAGTCTTTTATCTGTAGTGTCATTTGCAAATATCTTTTCCCATTCCGTGGGTTGCCTCTTAGTTTTTTTGACTGTTTCCTTGGCTGTGCAGAAGCTTTTTATCTTGATGAAGTCCCACAAGTTCATTTTTTCTTTTGTTTCTCTTGCCTTTGGAGATGTGTCATGAAAAAGGTTGCTTTGGCCAATGTCGTAGAGGTTGCCACCTATGCTCTCCTCTAGGATTTTGATGGATTCCTGTCTCACATTGAGGTCTTTCATCCATTTAGAATTTATCTTTGTGTATGGTGTGAGATAGTGGTCAAGTTTCATGCTTTTGCATGTAGCTGTCCAATTTTCCCAGCACCATTTATTGAAGAGACTGTCTTTTTTTCCACTGGATGTTTTTTCCTGCTTTATCGAATATTAGTTGCCCAAAGAGCCGAGGGTCCATTTCTGGGTTCTCTATTCTGTTCCATTGGTCTATGTGTCTGTTTTTGTGCCAGTACCATGCTGTCTTTGTGATCACAGCTTTGTAGTACAGCTTGAAATCCGGCATTGTGATGCCCCCAGCTTTGTTTTTCCTTTTCAACAATTCCTTGGCGATTTGGGGCCTTTTCTGGTTCACACAAATTTAAGGGCTGTTTGTTCCTGTTCTTTGAAAAATGTCATTGGTATTTTGATTGGGATAGCACTGAAAGTGTAGATTGCTCTGGGTAGCATGGACATTTTAACTATGTTAATTCTTCCAATCCGTGAGCATGGAATATTTTTCCATGTTTTTGTGTCTTCTTCAATGTCTTTCAAGAGTGATTTGTAGTTTCTAGAATATAGATCCTTTACGTCTCCAGTTAAGTTAATTCCAAGGATTTTTGGTGCTATTGCAAATGGGATGGATTCCCTAATTTCTCTTTCTTCAGTTTCATTTTTCGTGTATAGAAATGCAACTGATTTCTGAGCATTGATTTTGTATCCCGCCACATTACTGAATTGCTCTATAACTTCTAGTAGTTTGGGAGTGGCTTCTTTTGGGTTTTCCATATAGAGTATCATGTCATCTGTGAAGAGAGACAGTTTGACTTCTTCTTTGCCGATTTGGATACCTTTTATCCCTTTTTGTTGTCTGATTGCTGTTGCAAGGAATTCTAGTACTATGTTGAATAATAGTGGCGAGAGTGGGCATCCTTGTCGTGTTCCTGATCTTCAGGGAAAGGCTTCCAGCTTTTCCCCATTGAGAATGATGTTTGCTGTAGGCTTTTCATAGATGGTTTTTATGAGATTGAGGAATGTACCCTCTATCCCTACACTCTGAAGGGTTTTAATCAGGAAAGGATGCTATATTTTGTCAAATGCTTTTTCTGCATCTATTGAGAGAATCATTTGATTTTTGAGTTTTTCTTTCTGGATAAAATCTAAGACACTGATAGATTTGCAAATGTTGAACCACCCTTGCATCCCAGGGATGAATCCCACTTGGTCATGATGGATAATCCTTTTAATGTACTGTTGGATTCTATTAGCCAGGATCCTGTTGAGGATTTTGGCATCCATATTCATTAGGGAAATCAGTCTGTAATTCTCCTTTTTGATGAGGCCTTTGCCTGGTTTGGGGATCAAGGTAATATTGGCCTCATAGAATGAGTTTGGTAGCTTTCCTTCTGTTTCTATTTTTTGAAATAGCTTTAGAAGAATAGGTATTATTTCTTCTTTGAATGTTTGGTCGAATTCCCAGGAAAACCATCCGGTCCTGGCGTTTTGTTTTTTGGAAGGTTTTTAATCACTGTTTCAATCTCTTCGTAATTAATTGGTCTGTTTAAAAAATCAATTTCTTCCTGTTTCAATCTTGGTAGTTTATAGGTTTCCAGGAAGGCCTCCATCTCTTCCAGATTGCTTAATTTATTGGTATTAAGCTGTTGATAAAAGTTTCTAATAATCCTTCCTATTTCATTGGTGTTGGTTGTGACCTCTCCCTTTTCATTCATAATTTTGTTAATCTGGGTCCTTTCTCTATTGTTTTGGATAAGTCTTGCCAGTGGCTTGTCAATTTTATTTATTCTTTCAAAGAATCAGCTTCTAGTTCTGTTGATCTGCTCTACTGTGCTCCTGGTTTTTTCTTTTTTAAATTTTTATTTATTTATTTATTTTGAAGTAAAGTTCGATGATTCATTAGTTGCGTATAACACCCAGTGCACCATACAATACGTGCCATCTTTACTACCCATCACCAGCCTATCCCATTCCCCCACCCTCCTCCCCTCTGAAGCCCTGAGTTTGATTCTCAGAGTCCATAGTCCCTTGTGCTTCATTCCCCCTTCTGATTACCCCCCTTTCTTTATCCCTTCCTTCTCCTACCAATCTTCCTAGTTCTTACCTTCCATAGATGAGAGAAATCATATGATAATTGTCTTTCTCTGCTTGACTTATTTCACTTAGCATTATCTCCTCCAGTGCCGTCCATGTTGCAGCAAATGTTGAGACATCATTCTTTTTCATTGATCTCTGCTCTAATCTTTTTTTTTTTTTAAGATTTTATTTATTCAACAGAGATAGAGACAGCCAGTGAGAGAGGGAACACAAGCAGGGGGAATGGGAGAGGAAGAAGCAGGCTCATAGCGGAAGAGCCTGATGTGGGGCTCGATCCCACAACACCGGGATCACGCCCTGAGCCAAAGGCAGACGCTCAACCGCTGTGCCACCCAGGTGCCCCCTCTGCTCTAATCTTGATTAACTGCTTTCTCCTGTTTGGATTAGGCCTGTTCCTCTGTTGCTGTTTCAGCTTCTTGAGGTGAGAATATAAAAACTGCATTTTAGATTTTTCTATTCTTTTAAGTGAGGCTTGGATGGCACTGTATTATTCTTAAAGGAAGTCTTCAACAAGTGGATATGACAATTATAAATATATATGCCCCAACAGGGGAGCAGCTGAAGAAAGATCCCCTACTCTGCCATTTTTTCCCTCCCTGGATTTTCTCTGTTAACCAATTAATGTGTTTTCTGCTTCAGTAAATGGTTAAGTAGCTCCCATCAGACCAACCTTCCTGCATAACAATGTAATTTCAGGCAAAACATAGCAACTAGCATTTCAAGACTTGAAAAAGGGAACAGACTTCAAAGTGCCTACTATACATGTAAATGATACTTTTTATCATACATTAGCTTCTATTTAGTTAATTTCTAATTAATTACCTTTTTTTGTTTTAGGTATGTCTCCTGTAACAGCCATGGTTTTTGTGGCTGTTTGATCTGTTTATTTTTACCTGCCTGACCAGCTTGATGTTAATTGGAATATCTGGTGCATTTACATTTAATATAGCTGCCAATGTGTCTGGCTGTAAATATATTATCTTATTTCCTGTGGTCCATTTTCTTTCTCTTTATTTTGCTCATTTGCTCTCCTTTCCTGCTTTTTTTGGATTGACTGATTTTTTTTTAAGTTCTCCACTTCCAACTTTATTATTTAGAATTATACATTCTGTTTCTATTCTTTTCATTTTTATTCTTGAAATTGTAGTTTATGATCTTAACTAAATAAAGAATTAAGTTAACCAGAACTGTTAGTCATCCTGTCCTGGACGTCACTTCTTCCATTCCTAACTATATACTTTGTTATGTAGTACTTTAATTCCATCTTTTCTTAAACACCGCCAAATGCTATTAATATCATTGTTACCATCAGTGTTCATCTGTATTTGTAAAGTGAATCCTCATAAGGAGTAGCCTGATGGAGCTGTACATATGGATGCCTTCTTGTAACAACCATCCAGGGTAAACCCAGAACCTTCTCAGAGGCTGGAAGCTCTCCTGCTCCTTCCCAGCTCATACTTGGGGGCACCCACTTGCCTCTCCACTCTATGGAGAGAGGCCCTGCATGTGAGGGTCCCAGATATGAGCACTAGGCTGCAAAAAGGACATGGGGGAACCTTGAAAAGTGGATGAATGGGTAAAGAAGATGTGGTCTACATGCTTAGGGAAATATTGCAGCCTAAGAAAAGAAAATCCTGCCACTTGCAACAACATGGATAGACCTGAAGGGCATTATGTAGAGTGAGATGTCACAAAGGCTAACTACTGTGCAATCTCATCTGAAGGTGGAATTGAAATACCCCAAGCCCATGAAAACAGGGACCAGAACAGTGGTACCAGAGGCAGGGGCAACAGTGGGAGAATGGGGAGATGTTCACCAAAGGGGACAAGCTTGTAGTTAGAAGAAAATAAATTAAGAAAGGGATTAAAGGATCAAGGAATTTTGACAAATATTAAAGGTACACAAAGCAGTTAAAAATTAAAAACAACAGGAATCCCTAACAAGAAAAGAAGACAAAGAATTAAAACAAGCAGGGGCGCCTGGGAGTCTCAGTTGCTAAGCATCTGCCTTCGGCTCCGGGTGTGATCCCAGGGTCCTGGGATCGAGCCCCACATCGGGCTCCCTGCTCTGCTAGGAGCCTGCTTCTTCCTCTCCCACTCCCCCTGCTTGTGTTCCCTCTCTCGCTAGCTGTCTCTCTCTATCTGTCAAATAAATAAATAAAATATTTTTTAAAAAGAATTAAAACAATCATTTATTAATAAAATTTTCCTAAATTAAGAAAAGTTTCAATTTTCATGTAAAAATAACACCATATATCTACTCAGCCATGTCAACATACCAGCAAAAGACTGATGCATAAGGAGAAAAAAATCAGTTCTTACCAGACATCAAAGGCTTGGGCTATGAGAAAAAGAAGGACAGTAGGTGATATAGTCAGATGGGGGGGAAAAAAAAGCAAAGGACTTAGCCCAAAACAATGTTCTCTATACAAATATATATAGAGAGAGGATGTCTAAACAGGACACAGAGATTTGGGGGGGGGGAAATAGTTTAAGAAAAACAAGTTGTGGGTATTAAGTCACTTACTTGTCAAACCAACCAGGAGAAATAACAAGACAGAATTTGGATGGTCTGGGCTTCAACCCAGTGAGAGGTAAAAGGATAGAACTTGGAGGATCTCTGTTCTAACCATATGAGTGAGAGATAAGAGCACAGAACGTGGAGGTTCTATGCCTTAACCACATGAATGCAGGTACAAATACTTTAAGATGTGATGAAGCTGATAGAGCTACCAAACCATTGGCAGTAAACATACTGAGTGGGATAATGAGTTATTTTATTTTCATAATGTTGTTTGTGTTCATGACAATGCTCTAAAATCCTTATGGGTAATCACTTTTCTTGTCCTTGAGAAATAACATTCTCAGTTTTCATTAATTATAGAGATTAAAATAAAGAGAAGGGAATGCAAAACTTTGCACCCTGATCTGAACTGGAATTTCATCCTGGCTACAGCCAATTTTTTATCCCTGGCTCTCAGGTTCTGGTCTTGAAATACAACTTTTGAGTAGGGAAACCAGGCCTTCAGGATAAATCCTGATTCCAGGTCATGGGCAGGAAGTGTATGATGAGCCTAAACTCATGCTCTGCCATATAAAAGGAAGCTAGCCAAGAGCTAGTGTGTGTTCAGGATACCAGGACCACCTGTAGTAGCAACCATGACACAAATATGTGTGATTGTGAACTTCAGTGATGATCATAAATTCAATGGAGTGAAGTTTATTAAATATGTTTAAAGCAATGGCTTAAAAGTAATATTTTAAAACTACTTGGCTCTTATTGGATGGTGAGAGGGAACCATCTCATTATCCCAAAACTTCTACAGAAATACAGCAAACATTGTCTTTTCTGTGTTAGAGCATTGCACAGGCAGGCAGATAATAGATGAGGGGTCTGACCCTTTAAAATGAATTTTAGTGACTCTGGTTTCTGGTTCAACACATAAAGAGTTGGATGTCATCACTGCATCCTTAGAGCAAGAAAGAGATGAACAAACTGAAAATCAACAGCTTTTCCTAGGTCTTCAGAGACCTGAGGTCACAGGGAACACTGCTGCCCCAACCCTGAACTTGAGGTGAACCCAGAGACCTGGCTCCCTGCATTGGAAGACACACTGGGGCCAGCCCCACTAGCTGACATTCTGCTGGCCACTGGGCAAGTCTAATGTGGTAGATGAAGCTGTCAAGAGCCTGTGTTTACTTCTGGGAGTTCACCACGATTTCAGGGTGAAGATTAGAGAAGAGATTCCAATCCTTGTGGCAGAGCAAGGGGAAGGAGCCCATCTATGATGCAACTTAGGTTAGACTCTGACCTGATCGCCAGTCAAATAACCCCAAATCTTACACTAAAGGCCAACTGACCTCAGCTCAGCTTTGTTGATATATCATGTTCAGCTTTCAACAAAAATTACAAGGAACACTAAAGGCTAAAAACACAGTCTAAAAGATAAAACAAACATGAGAACAGACTCAGATATGGGAGAGATTTTGGAATAAAAGGACCAATGTAAAAAAAATATGATTGGGGGAAGGGTAAGATGGCAGTGAGTAGTAGGACCCCATGAACACAACTAGAAAACTATCAAATCATCCAAAATACCCTAGAAATTGACCTGAAGACTGGCCAAACAAACTCTACAACAAAAGGGAGAGAAGAGGCCATATTGAAGAAGGTAAGAATTGTGGAGATAGGGTTTGGGAGAGATATGATCATGGCTACTGTGGTGGAGAGGGAGCCATGGTCATGGAGAAGGGTGAGAGGCAGACTAACACACAAGAACAGATGGGGAAATTGAATCCCCATAGCAACTGGCTTGGAAAGACAGGGCCCAAATTTTGTGTTTTTTCAATAGTGGGGCTTAAAGCCTAGAGTTTTAAAGGTCAGTAGGCTTGGCTGAAATGGAGCCTGGAGGGCATTGCCCTGCTTCTGGAGAGAAGGCAGGCAAACAACCCAGGGGCAGACAGTGTGGAACCAGTGATCTGAAGAGCATATGGGGCACTAAGTGGGGAGGTTATTTTCTTATCCTGGAGCATGTCTCAGAGAGACAGTGTTTACAGAAAGACCCTTCCAGGAACAAAGGAACTGGTCAGTGCCACCCCCCTCACCCCCAGCATAGGCATAAGGCCACCTGTAGGAATGAGTACAGCACTGACACATACTACCTACATTGCTTACACCAAGCTCCAGCTCCCAGCAC
Organism: Ursus arctos; assembly: GCF_023065955.2. Taxonomy (NCBI): domain Eukaryota; kingdom Metazoa; phylum Chordata; class Mammalia; order Carnivora; family Ursidae; genus Ursus; species Ursus arctos. The sequence continues at coordinate 2,449,716 of NW_026623067.1, read as the reverse complement.
TCTGGTGGAACCCCCATACCCAATCTCCCTTGCCTCAGTCCCAGCATGCAGCCACTAGCCCCAGAAGACCAGCCCAAACCCCTGCTCACACCACATCTAACCTGGCAAGTTTTGCAGAGCCTTAATTGAATGGTGGTGGTGACAGGTCTCATTTCACAAACAGACCAGAGTACGCCTAGTTTAAACACACCACATTCAGGCCAGGGATGAAACACTGCCCACAACAGGCAAAGACAGCCTCTACTGATGACTGAAATGAAGTATAAAGCAGCCAAGACAAAACAGAGCACACACAGCACACACTGGAGACACTCCTAGAAGTGCCAGGCCCTGGGAAATGGGACACTACACAGCAGGGCACTACAGGACTTCTTCTTCATGAGGCCATTACCTTCAAGAACAGGAGACATGGGTGACTTGTATAACACAGAGAAACAGGCACAGAGACTTAGACAAAATGAGAAGACAGGAATTTATCCCAATGAAAGAACAGAACAAGACCATTGCCAGAGATCTAAGAGAACCAGATATAAATAACATGCCTGACAGAAAATTTAAAGTAGTGATCACACAGATGCTTGCTGGACTTGAGAAAAGAGTGGAAGACATCCGTGAGACCCTTAACACAAGCAAGAAGTAGCATAGTAGAGATAAAGGGCTCTATAAATAAAATAAGAAACATGCTTGATGGAATGAACAGCAGGCTGGAAAATGCAGAGGAAATAATTAGAGACCTAGAAGACAGAATAATGGAAAGTCATCAAGCTGAACAAAAGAGAGCAAAAGAATTATGTAAAATGAGGAAAACTTAGGGAATTCAGTGACTCCATCAAACATAGTAACATTTGTATTATAGCAGTCCCAGAAGAAGAAGAGAGAAAAGGGGGAAGAAATTTTATTTGAAGAAATAACAGCTGAAAACTTCCCTAATCTGAGGAGGGAAACAGAGGTCCTGACCTAGGAGGCATAGAGAACCCATAGCAAAATCACCAAAAGCAGACCCACACCAAGACATATTGTAATTAAATTAGCAAAATATAGTGATAAAAAAAGTAACAAGACAAAGGAAGACAGTTACATACAAGGGAAAACCCATAAGACTATCAGGCAATTTCTCAACAGAAACTTGACAAGTCAGAATGGAGTGGTATTATCTATTCAACATGCTGAATGGTAAAAATCTGAAGCCAAGGATATTCTGTCCAGCAAGGCTATCATTCAGAATACAAGGAGAGATAAAGAGTTTCACAAAAAACTAAAAGAATTCATTCCCATGAAACAGCCCTGCAATAAATATTAAAGAGTATTCTTTGAGTGGAAAGGAGAGACCAAAAGTGACAATATAAAGGCAGGAAACACAAAAGCAGTAAAAATATATATTTCTGTAAATCAATCAAGGAACTCACAAAAAAGGATATAAAATATAATAACATATAACTAAAACATGGGGAGTGGAGGAGTAAAGAATGGGTTCAAACATAAATGACTGTCAACTTAATATAGACTGCTATATGCAGATGTTATACACAAACCTAATGATAACCATAATTAAAAAACCACTAATAAATATGTGAAGAATAAAGAGAAAGAAATCCAAATATATTTCTAAAGAAAACCAGCAAATTGTGAAAGAGGAAGACAAGATTAGGGAAAATCTTCAGAAACAATCACAAAACAAGAAATAAAATAGTAATAAATACATATTTATCAATAAGTACTTGGAATGTAAATGGACTAAATGCTCTAATCAAAAGACACAGGATATCAGAATGGATAAAAGAAACATGACCTATCTATATGCTGCCTACAAGAGACTCATTTGAGACCTAAAGAGACCTGCAGATTGAAAGTGAGGGGATGGAGAAACACTTATCATGCAAATGAATGTTAAAAGAAAACTGGGGTAACAATACTTATATTGGACAAAATAAAGACAGCAACAAAAGACAAAGAAGGACATTATATAATAATAAAGGGGACCATACAACAAGAATATCTAACAATTGTAAATATTTATGCTCCCAACTTGGAACCACCCACATATATAAAACAATAACAAACATAAAGGAACTCATTGATAAAAATATAAAAACAGTAGGGGACATTAACATCCCACTCACAGCAATGGATAGATCATTTAAACATAAGATCAAAAGGAAAAAAGGGCTTTGAATGATACACAGGACCAGATGGACTCCATGGTTATATTCAGAACATTCCATCCTAAAGCAGCAGAATACACATTCTTTTCAAGTGCACATGGAATATTCTCCAGAGTAGATCATAAACTGGGTCACCAGTCAGGCCTCAACAAATACAAAAAGATTGAGATCATACCATGCATATCTTCAGACCATAACACAATGAAACTTGAAGTCAACCACAAGAAAAAATCTGGAAAGGCCACAAGTACATGGAGATTAAACAACATGCTACTAAACAATGAATGGGCTAACCAGAAATAATAATAAAAAAGAAATAAAAAAAAAAACACATGGAAACAAAGAACATGAAAACACAGTGGTCCAATACCTTTGGGATGCAGCAAAAGCAGTCCTAAGAGGGATATATATATCAATACAGGCTTACCTCAAGAATTGAGAAAAATCTCAAACAACCTAACTTGACACCTAAAGGAGCTGGAGAAAGAACAACAAACAAAGCCTAACGCAAGCAGAAGGAGGGAAATAATAAAGATGAGAGCAGAAATAAATGGTACAGAAACTAAAAACAAGAGCAATCGAACAGATCAATGAAACCAGAAGATGGTTCTTTGAAAAAAATCAATAGTATTAATAAACCTCTAGCCAGACACATCAAAAAGAAAAGAGAAAAGACCTAATAAGAGAGAAGAGATCACAACCAACACTACAGAAACATGATTATCAGAGAATATTATGAAAAATTATATGCCAAGGATTTGGACAATCTGGAAGAAATGGATAAATTCTAGAAACATATATATTACCAAAACTGAAACAAGAAGAAACAGAAAATTTGAACAGACCAATAACTGGTAAAGAAATTGAATTGGTAATCAAAAAATCCCAACAAACAAAAGTCCAGGGCCAGATGGCTTCACAAGCGAATTCTACCAGACATTTAAAGAAGAGTTAATACCTAGTCTCCTCAAACTAATCCAAAACATAGAAAAGGAAGGAAAACTTCCAAATTCATTCTGAGGCCAGCATTATCCTGATACCAAAATCAGACAGACTCCAATAAATAAAGAGAACTACCAGCCAATATCCCTGATGAACACAGATACAAAAGTTCTTCATAAAATATTAACAAACCAAATCCAACAGTACATCAAAAGAATCATTCACCATGATCAAGTGAGATCTATTCCTGGGGCATAAAGGTGGCTCAACCTGTGCAAATCAATCAACAAGATACATCATATTAACAAAAGAAAGGATAAGAGCCACATGATCCTTTCAACAGATGAAGAAAAAGCATTTGACAAAGTACAACATTCACTCATGATAAAACCTCCCACAAAGTAGGGTTAGAGGGGACATACCTCAACATAATAAAGGCCATCTATGAAAAACCCAGAGCTAATATTATCTTAAATGGGCAAAAACTGAGAGCTTTCCCTCTATAGTCAGGAATGAGACAGGAACGTCCGCTCTCACCATTTATGTAACATAGTACTGGAACTTCTAGCCACAGCAGACTACAAAAAAGAAATAAAACTCATCCAAATCAACAAGTAAGAAGTAAAACTTTCACTATTTGCAAATGACATGATACTATATATAGAAAACCCAAACACTCCACCAAAAAACTGCTAGAACTGACAAATGAATTCAGTGAAGTCACAGGATACAAAATCAATCTGTAGCATTTCTATACACCAATAATGAAGCAGCAGAAAGAGAAATTAAGGACTCAATCCCATTTGCAATTACACAACACCATAAGATAGCTAGGAATAAACCTAACCAAAGAGGTAAAAGATCTGTACTCTGAGAACTATAAAACACTGATGAAAGAAATTGAAAAGGACACAAAGAAATGGAAAGACATTCCATGCTCATTGATTGGAAGAACAAATATTGTTAAAATGTCTATACTACCCAAAGTAATCTACATGTTTAATGCAATCCTTATCAAAATTCCAACAGCATTTTTCACAGAAATAGAACAAACAATCCTAAAATTTGCGTGAAACCACAAAAGAACCTGAACAGCCAAAGCAATCTTGAAAAAGAAAAGCAAAGCTGGAGGTATCGTAATTCCAGACATCAAATTGTATTTCAAAGCTGTAATGATCAAAACAGTATGGTACTAGTAAAAATATAGGCACATAGATCAATGCAACACAATAGAAAACCCAGAAATGAACCCACAACTCTATAGTCAACTAATCTTTGGCAAAGCAGGAAAGAATATCCAGTGGAAAAAAGACAGTATCTTCAATAAATGGTGCTGGGAAAATTGGACAGCTACATGCAAAGAATGAAACTGGACCTCATTTTTACACCACACTCAAAAATAAATTCAAAAGGGACTAAAGACCTAGATGTGAGACCTGAAACCATGAAAATCCTAGTAGAGAACTCAGGCAGTAACCTCTTTGACATTGACCATAGCAACTTCTTTCTAGATATGTGTCCTGAGGCAGCGGAAACAAAAGCAAAAATAAGCTATTGGGACTTCATCAAAGTAAAATGCTTCTGCACAGTGAAGGAAACAGTCAGCCAAACTAAAAAACCTATGGAATGGGAGATGATATTTGCAAATGACATTTCTGATAAAGGGCTGCTATCCAAGATCTACAAAGAACTTAACAAACTCAACATCCAAAGAATGAATAATCCAATTTAAAAATGGGCAGAAAACATCAATAGACATATTTCAAATAAGACACACAGATGGCCAACAGACACATGAAAAGATGCTCAACATCACTTGGCATCAGGGAAATACAAATCAAAACTACAATGAGATACCATCTCACACCAGTCAGAATGGCTAAAATTAATAACACAGGAGACAACCATTGGTGAGCATGTGGACTGTTACACAGTTGGTGGGAATGCACCTGGTGCAGCCACTCTGGAAAACAGTATGGAGGTTCTTCAAGAGGTTAAAAACAGAACTATCCTACCATCCAGCAACTACACTACTAGGTATTTACCCAAATGATACAAAAACCTGAATTCAAAGGGATACATGAACCCTGATGTTTATAGCAGAATTATCTACAAGAGCCAAATTATGGAAACAGACTGTGTCCACTGACGGATGAATGGATAAAAAAGATGTGGTACATAAGTATACAAACACTTGCATCTTTTTTTATGTTTAAATTTTAATTCCTGTTAATTAACATACAATGTACTATTAGTTTCAGGTGTGCAATATAGTGATTTAACACTGGGTACTCATCAAAACAAGTGCACTCCTTAATTCCCATCTCCTATTTAACCCATCCCTCCACCATCTGCCCTCTGGTAACCATCAGTTTGTTCTCTAGAGTTAAGAGTCTGTTTCTTGGTTTGTTTCTCTCTCTCTCTTTTCCTCCTATACTGATTTTTTGTGTTCCTTAAATTCCACATACGAGTGAAATCATATGGTGTTTGTCTTTCTCTGACAGACCTTTTTTGCTTAGCATAATCCTCTCTAGCTCCATCCACATCATTACAAAAGGCAAGATTTCATTCTTTTTTACGACTGAGTAATATTCCATTAAAGCGATGAAATAAAAAGAATTCACCAACCTGGAATTTTGCTTGCAGCAAAATTATCCTTTTAAATAAGGGATCAATAAGGACTTTCTCATATAAACAATAATTGAGGTAACCATTGCCATCACACCCACCTTGCAAGAAGTTTATAAGTTCTTCAGAGAGAAGGAAAATTATATAGGTCAGCAACTCAGATATACATAAATAAAGGAAGAACATTAGAGGAAAAATAGATGAAGGTAAAATAAGATCTTTTATTTCTCTTGTTCTAAATTGATCTAAGAGATAAAAGTTTGTTCACAATAATAGCAAAAATGTACTGGGTGATTATAGCTTATGGATGAATTAAATGGAGAGCCAAAATGTAATAAGTTTGATGGGAGAAAGGAATTGAGAATCTTCTGTTGTAAGAGATCTGTACTACCTGTGAAGAAGATTGTGTTATTTGAAAGTGTACTTAGATTAGCTGTAAAGGTGTATAGCAAACTCTAGCACAACTACTTTAAAAATCATTTAAAAAATCCTGTACTTGATATAGTAAGAGAGGAGGAAAAATGGCACCATATAAAATGCTTGTTTAAAACCAGAGAAGGCAGAAGAGTGGAGGACAAGTAGAAAACAAACAAAATGTAAAGAACAGGGCAATGAATAGAAAACAGTTACAAATATGATAGATATTAATCAAACTATATGAATAATCACCTTAAATGTGTATGGTCCAAATATACCATTTAAGACACAGGGACTATTGGATTGGATTAGAAACCAGGACCCAATTATAGACTGCCTATGGCATGTTCTCTTTCAATATAAAGACACAGATGGAAAGGATAGATTGATAGAGATAGACAGATATAATATATAAAGGATAGATCAATGATAGATGATACATAGATGATAGATGATAGATAGATAGATAGATAGATGATAGAGATAGATAGATAGATAGATAGATAGATAGATAGATAGATAGATATGAATAATAGACAGTAAAGGAATAGAAGAGACCAATTACTAGTAAGGAAATTAAATCAGTAATCAAAAACCTTGCAACACAGAAAACCCAGGACCAGATGGCTTCACTGGAGAATTCTACCAAACAATTAAAGAAGAACCAACACCAATCCTCCTCAAACTCTTCCCAAAAATTGAAGAGGAGGGAACACTCCCAAATCATTCTTGAGGCCAGCATCACCCTGATTCCAGTCCCAAAGTTTTTTTCCCCCTCAAAACTACAGAATAATACCCCCATGAACAAAATAGTAGCAAACTGAATTCAATAGCATATTAAAAGGGTTATATAACATGACCAAGAGGAATTTATTCATGGAATGCAAAAATAGTTCAGCATACAAAAATAAATCAAAATAATAATGACATTAACAGAATGTTGGACAAAAGCCACATGATTATCTCAATTGGCGTGGAAAAGCTAGGAATAGAAGGGAACTGCATCAATAAAGGCCATGTCATAAACCCAAACAAACATCATACTGAATGGTGAAAGACTGAAAGCTGTTCATCTAAGATCAGGAACAAGACAAAGATATCCACTTTTGCCACTTCTCTTCTAACCTTGTGCTGGAAGCCCTAGGGAAATTAGACTGGAAAGATTCCACAAAAAAAACTTGTTAGAACTAATAAGTGAATCAGGAAAGTTGCGAGAGACTAAACCAACATACAAAAACCATTCATGCTTATATACACTAATAATGAATAATCAAAAAGGAAGTTAACAAAACAATTCCATTTACAGTAGCATCAACAAGAATAAAATACTTCTTAGACTGGTGGTTGGGCCCTGTTTTAGCTATTGTTCAAATATATGTATGTATATTCTGGTGATTAATTAGAAATTAAACGATACATGGGCACGGCTAAAAAAAGACCACCTCAAATTAACTGATACAAGGGGTGAAAAACTTGTACACTGAGAAGCACATAACATTGATGGCAGAAATTAAGTACCAATAAATGAAAAGGCATCCCATGCTCATGCACTGGATGACATAATAGGGTTAATTTGCCAATATGACCCAAAGCAATCTGCTGACTCAATGCAATCCCTATAAAAATCCCAATGATGTTTGTTACAGAAATTAAAAATTCATCCCCAAATTCATATTGAATCTCAAGTGACCGTGAAAAGCCAAAAACAATTCTGAAAAACAATAATAAAGATGGAGGTCTCACACTTCCTAAGTTCAAGACATATTATAAAGCTACAATAATCAAAAGGGTTTGGTACTACTGCAAAGATAGACAAATAGACCAATGGAATAAAATAGAGTCCAGAAACTAACACTTGTGTATTTGGTCAAGTAGTCTTCAAAAAGGGAGCCAAGACCCCTCAATGGGGAAAGGATAGTCTCTTCAACAAATGGTGCTGGGAGAATTGCATATCTGCATGCAGAAGAAGGAAGGTAGACCATTATCTTACACCATATGTAAAAATTAACTCAAAATGGAATAAAGACCTAAACATAAGACCTAAAATTATTAAAGTCCTGGAGGAACACATAGGAGAAAATCTTCTGTGATATTGCATTTGGCAATGCTTTCTTGGATATTACACTAAAAGTACATGTAACAAAAGCAAAAATAGACAAGGAGGGTCTACACCAAACTTAAAAACTGCATCAAAGGACATAATCAACAGAGTTAGCAACAAGGACATGGAAAAACACTCGACATCATTAGTTATTAGAGAAACACAAATTAAAGACAATGAGATGTCACCTCACACCCATTAGAACAGCTACTATCAAAAAACAGAAAATAATAAATGTTGGCCGTGATGTGGAGAAACTGAAACTCTCGTGCACTGTTGGTGGGAATGTAAAATGGTGCAGCTGCTGTGGAGAACAGTATAGAGGCTCCTCAAAAAATCAGAAGTAGAACTACCTGAAGATCCAGTAATTCCACTTCAGTGTATATACTCCCCCCCCCAATTGAAAGCAGAGTCCTGAGGCGATGTCAGCACACTCACATTTGTAGCAGCAATATCCACAGTATTGGAGAGGTGGAAGCAACACGAATGTCCATCAGTGGATGAATGAACAGAGTGCAGTATAACCATTCAATGGAATGGTATTCAGCCTTGAAAAGGAAGGAAATCCTGACACACACTACAACATGGATGAATCTTGAGGACACTATGCTCAGTGAAAGAAGCTTGCCACAAAAGGACGAATACTGTAGGATTCCACTTAAACGAACACAGAGCAGTCATATTCATAGGAACGAACAATAGAATGGGTATTTCTAGTTGGGGAAGACGGGAATGAGGAATTACTGTTTAATTGGCACAGAGTTTCAGTTTTGCAAGATGAAAAGAGTTCTGGAGGTGGATGGAGGTGATGGCTGCATAAGAGTGTGAATATACTTAATGCCACTGAAATAAATGTACACTAAACATGGTTAAAATGTTAAGTTTTATGTTATATGTATTTTTCCACAGCAAAAAGAATAATAAAAAAGATAGGCTACAGAATGGGAAAAAATGTTTGAAAATTACATGTCTTACAATGGATTAATATCCAGAATACATAATAAACTCCTTCAACTCTACACCAAAAACTAAGTGACCAAATAAAAAATGGGCATGGGGCTTGAGTAGACATTTTCCCAAAGACATGGCCGTTAAGCACATGAAAAGATGTCAACATCACTAATCATCAGAGAAATGCAAAACATGAGATACCACTACACACATTAGAGCGGTTTTATAAAATAATCAGAAAAACAAGTTCCAGCAAGTGTGTGGAGAAATTGGACCCTTTGGGTACTGTTGCTGAGAATGTGAAATGGTCCAGCTGCCCGGGAAAACAGTTTGGTGGTTCCCCCCAAAATTAAATACAGAATTATCATGTGACCCAGTAATTGTTCTTGTGGCCGTATACACAAAAGAACCAAAAGCAGGACTCAGACAGGTATCTGAACATGAATGTGAACAGCAGCAGGACCCATAGTAGCCACATTTGGCAACAAACCAAATCCATCAGCAGATGAACAGACAAATGAGGTGTGGCATGTATGTATCCTGGAATATTATTTGCTCTTGAAAAGGAATTAGATTCTGACAGACATTACATCCATGAACCTTGGACACATTCTGCTGGGTGAAATCAGCCTGACACAAAAGGACAGACACAGAATCATCTGACTTAGAGGAGGTGGGTAGGACAGGCCCATTCATGGACACAGGACTGGAGTAGTGGTTGCCAGGGGCTGGGGGAGCACCCAGCATGAGTCCTTGTTTAGTGGATAAGGGTTTCAGTGTGGGAAGGGGAAACCACCCTGGACATGAAGAGCACAAAAATGTAAATGTACTTAATGCCACTGAACTAACCATGTGCTTAGAAAGGGTTAAAATGGTAAAGGTTATGTAATGTATATTTACCATGACAAAAAAAAAAAACAACACAAAACAGTTTAAGACAAAACAGTAAGTGAAAACATTAATCTTTGCTGAATGGCTACATGAGTTTTAGCAATTTTGGGGTGGAGTCTTTAGGGCTTTCCACATAAAGTATCGTGTCATCTGTGAAGACAGAGAGTTTGACTTCTTCTTTGTCAATTTGAATGCCTTTTATCCCTTTTTTGTCGTCTGATTGCTGTTGCAAGGACTTCTAGTACTATGTTGAACAATAATGGTGAGAGCGGGCATCCTTGTCGTGATCCTGATCTTAAGGGAAAGGCTCTCAGCTTTTCCCCATTGAGAATGATATTCACTGTAGGCTTTTCATAGATGGCTTTTATGATACTGAGGTATGTTCCCTCTATCCCTACAGTCTGAAGGGTTTTAATCAATAAAGGATTCTGTATTTTGTCAAATGCTTTTTCTGCATCCAGTGAGAAGATTATATGGTTCTTGTTCTTTTACTAATGTGCTCTATTGATTTGTGAATGTTGAACCATCCTTGCATCCCAGGAATAAATCCTACCTGGTCATGGCGAATAATCCTTTTAATGTACTGTTGGATCCTATTGGCCCAGAGCAATCCACACATTCAATGCTATCCCTATCAAAATACCGTCGACATTTTTCACAGAGCTGGAACAAACAATCCTAAAATTTGTATGGAACCAGAAAAGACCCCAAATTGCCAGGGTAATGCTGAAAAAAAAAAACAACAACAACAACAATCAAAGCAGGGCATCACAATGCCTGACTTCAAGCTATATTACAGAGCAGTGATCAGATAGCATGGTACTGCACAAAAACAAACACATAGACCAATGGAACAGAATAAAGACCCCAGAAACGGACCTTCAACTCTATGGTCCACTACTCTTCAACAAAGCAGGAAAGGATATCCAATGGAAAAAAGATAGTCTCCTCAATAAATGGTGCTGGGAAAATTAGACAGCCACGTGCAGAAGAATGAAACTGGACCATTCTCTTACATGATACACAAAGATAAACTCAAAATGGATGAAAGACCTCAATGTGAGACAGGAATCCATCAAAATCCTAGAGGAGAATACAGGCAGCAACCTCTTTGACCTTGGACACAGCAACTTCTTGCAAGACATGTCTCTAAAGACAAACAGAGGGTAACAGAAGCAAAGGGGGTGGGGGGATGGCATAATTGGGTGATAGATATTAAGGAGAGCATGTGTTGTGATGAGCACTGGGTGTTATACGCCACTAATGAATTGTTGAACACTACATCAAAAACTAATGATAATAATATGTTGACTAACTGAACATAATAAAAAAAGATAAAAAATAAATTCAATAAATAAATAAAAGTCAAGGGAAACAAAAGCAAAAATGAACTATTGGGACTTCACCAAAATATAAAGCGTCTGCACAACAAGGGAAACAATCAACAAAACGAAAAGGCAACCTACAGAATTGAAGATATCTGCAAATGACACTTCAGATAAAGGGCTGGTATCCAAGATCTATAAAGAACTTCTCAAACTCAACACCCAAAAAATCAAATAATCCAGTCAAGAAATGGGCAGAAGACATGAGCAGACACTTCTCCAAATGGCTAACAGACACATGAAAAAATGCTCCACATCACTAGTCATCAGGGACATGCAAATCAAAACCACAATGACATACCACCTTACACCAGTTAGAATGGCTAAAGTTAACAAAACAGGAAACAACAAATGTTGGTGCAGTTGTGGGGAAAGGGGAACCCTCTTACACTGTTGGTGGGAATGCAAGCTGGTACAGCCACTTTGGAAAACAGTATGGAGGTTCTTCAGGAAGTTAAAAAAAAAAGAGCTACTCTATGACCCAGCAATTGCACTACTAGGTATGTACCCTGAAGATACAGATGTAGTGAAAAGAATGTACCCCATATGCACCCCAATGTTCATAGCAGCATTGTCCACAATAGCTAAATTGTGGAAGGAGCCAAGATGCCCTTCAACGGATGACTGGATTAAGAAGACGTGGTCCATATATACAATGGAATATTACTCAGCCATCAGAAAGGATGAATACCCACCATTTGCATCAACATGGATGGAACTGGAGGGGATTATGTTAAGTGAAAAAAGTCAAGCAGAGAAAGATGATTATCATATGGTTTCACTCATATGTGGAACATAAGGAATAGCACAGAGAACCACAGGGGAAGGAAGGGAAAACTGAATGAGAAGAAATCAGAGAGGGAGACAAACCATGAGAGACCATGGACTCTGGGAAACAAACTGAAGGTTGCAGAAGGGAGGGAGGTGGGGAAAGATGGGGTAACTGGGTGATGGGCGTTAAGGAGGGCACGTGATGTGATGAGCACTGGGTGTTATACGTAACTAACGAATCTTGGAACATTACATCAAAAACTTATGATGTACTGTATGCTAGCTAATGGAACATAATAATAATTTTTTAAAAACCTGGGCCACTGAAAATTCTTTAAAGTGCTGGCTGGAGAAGCTACTCCGTGTGTGTTCTGTTGGATTCTCCAAGGATGTGACTGGATGGTGCCTGGAAGACAGGTGCCCCGGCACAGGGGAGGGGCCCTGCTGCGGCCACCCTGCTGACCCATAGTCACCTCCACTCTCAGTCTTCCACCCTTGACTGGAGAATCTCGCCAGCCGCTGGGCTCTTCTGTTGTCACTTCCATCTCTCCCAATTGCTCCTGATTTCCACCGTCACAGTGTTTCGTTTCCATTGTGATGTCACCTGAAGTTTAGTCTTTTTGAAGACTTTTTGTATTTTTTTCCAGTTTGCATTTTTGGCTTGTTTTTTCTTGGTGGTTGTTTTAACTAGGTTACTCCCTGTGCATCATTATTTGAATTTTAGTGGGATCAGAAATACAGGGAAAATGCACAGATTAACCTGAAAACAAGGCATTGAGGTTGGACTCTCCTGTGTGGTGCTCTCTGACTTACTCTGTGAGGTCTGGGTGTGGGAGCTGTGTCCCTGGCTCACTCAATTCCCCAGGCAGCGTGGCTGCACCAAGCGGGAACCAGTGGCTTCACCAAGACTGGGGAGATGAGGAGCTGAGGTGGGAAGGCTGACTGACACCCTGTTCCAGACTTTGAGTCTTCTGCCCAATTAACACAGGCACTCGGGTGAGGTTGTTTTATGCAATTCTGTCTAAATGGGGACAGGTGTGTGCATGGTGTGTTCACGGCATATACACTGCAACATCAGGTGCATTCCAGGCCGCGGGGAGCGCCCACCTTGACCTAAACCCCGCTCTTGCAGCCTGGCTTCTGGCCGGCGCCTCCGAGCACCGTGCAGGCCCCAGTTGCCCAGATGGCTAGCCTGTAGCTCTTTGCAAGGGGTCGAGGGCATGTGAAAGGGCGTAGTGCGGGAGCAGGGTGGGAATGGGGCACAGCGATGCTCTGGCCCGTCTGCAGTCCCATCTTGCCAGAACGTGGCACCACTGGTGGCAGACTACTTTGCTTCCTCTTGTCACTCCTGCGCCCTAGCAAGGCTGGGGATGCAGTGGCATGCAGCAAACATTTCTCGCATGCTACGTGGGATGAATGAGATTATGTTTTGAACCAGTGAAGGAATTCTAGCGTTCAGTCATTCTTAAGTCCCTGGGATGAAGTCTACTTGGTCTGGGTGTGTACTGCATCCATGACAAACTCGATTTGGCCATGCTGAATTCATGCACACGTGCACACACACATGCATCACACACATGCACACTCAGGGACACATGCACACACGCACGAGCACACACTTGGGTTGATCTGCCCAAGAAATAGACTATGTTAACATTCGTTCAAATCTACTTTTTCTTTTTTCCCCCCAGGAGCATTTTAAAGGTTTCTTGATATGGATTTTCACATTTCTAGTTAAGGCCATAGGCATCTTCTCTCCTTTGCTGCTATCATAATAGGTGTCTTCTCTTCTGCTATATGCCTTCTAGCAGGAATATGCTCTGCTTTTGTCATGTTTTGTCAAGTGGCTTTGCTGGATGTTCTTACCACTTCTGGGAGTTTCTCACTGTTGTCTTGTTTTCCAAGATGGCTTCGAGGGCTCTGTCCTGCTTCCCTGGGTGGTTCTTTTGTGCGGCTGGGACAGCTACTTTTCTGACAGCTGTGACACAGGAACTATGTCCGGCGACCCAGCCTTAGCAGGAATGCTCTCTGCGCCTCCTCACAAGGACAGGGTGGCGTTTAGGCTGAGGCAGGAGTGTATCTTACTCTCCAGTGATTGCTATCTTTTCTCTTTTTTTTTTGAAAGTGCGTTTTGAATTTGTTAAAAGCCTCTTCATTAATATTACTCTCCTTAGTGAATTAACTACTGTGTGAATTGTATCCATGGGTTTCCTCACGTTACTGGAATAGTGCCTACTTGCTTACGGCGTGCCATCCTAAAACAGAGTTGGATTCTGTCTGCTAGTCCTTCACCAGGGTTTCTGAGCTATAAGCTGCTTGTGTGTGGTCAGATGTGTTCCTGCACACGGCGCTAGTGTGAGTCTGGAAGGCCCTCCCTCGGCTGCGTGTGGGCTGCATGGGAAGCACAGGGATGGCCCTGCAGCTGAAGGTTTGACGGGTTCCCAGGGAAACCATCTGAACCGAGGGCTTCTACTGGGAGGGGAGGTTCTTTCTGAAATACCTCCATTTCTCCTCTGGACTCTGGCCTATATACACCTTCCATCTCTATGCGGGTTAGCTTTGATAAGTTACTGTTTTCCTAAAAAGTGCAACTTCTCATTTTACATTTATTTACATAGGATTATACAATATCTCTTATGATTTCTGAAATTGCCTGTGTTTAATAAATATTTTTCCCTTGCCATCTCTTGTTTTGTGTGTTTTTGGTCTCATCTTATATCTTTATTAGGTTAGTGATTTCTTAGTTTTTAATTAAAAAAAAAACCAGACTTTTAGAATGTTAGTCTCTTCCTGTGTTTGGCCCACTGATTTCTGCTTTTATATTTTTGCTCCTTCTGTGTGCCTACTCTCAGCTCACATCTTCCAATTTTCATACTGGAATTTTAGGTATTTAAAAACTCTGATATTGACGGGTCTGAGCATGTAAATCAATGACCCTCCCTCTGCCTGGCTTTGGTTGCACCTGGACCCTGATGCTTGTGTGGCTGTCCTTTCTAGATGGCTGGGTCTGTGCTTCTCACCCTGCCGCCCGTCACCCTGACAAGGCCACTGAGCACCAGCTAGTGGACACACTCCGTCTTCGTGAGGGAGCCTGTGCTCTGGGTGGACAGATGACGCAGGACTTCTGGGATGCTCACTTGGTAAACATTTAATATCTTACCAAATCTCAGCCCAGAGCACTGAGCCAAGGTGGTCTGCACTTCTGTGGTGAGACTTGGCCCCACATCTGGGCCTGGCTGGTGGCCCTCACCTTGCTCAGATATGAGGAGACCTGAGGGGCTGAGGCAGACAGGGACAGACGCATGCAGCATGAGGAGGCCAAGATGGGGGCCTCAGCCCTCACCACATTGACAGGACAGCCAGTATGGTCACAGGGATGCTGATGGTGGTCCCCAGCACGAGGGAGAGGGCAGGGAGCGGCTGAGAAGGCAGAGGTGTGTGCTCTATGTAATAATGGATCCATTTTGAGAAATAGGAGACCCGTGCATAAACTGCAGGATACAAAGGGTATGTGCAACCACGGCCCCAGCTCACTACTCCAACCTGCAACCAGGTATGGTTGAATTCACAGACGAGCGGACCCCCAGAGTCACCCTGGAAGAGAAGAGGGGTTTCCCATGAGTGGGGAGTTCAGAGCCTCAGCCTCCTGCACAAGAGGGGCCCTGGGCACCGCCTCACATCCGGCCCCACCTCGCCAGTGCTGAGGCTCTGCACCCGGTGGGTGGCACAGGGTGACAGCAGCAGGCAAGGCCCTCGGGCAGACGTGGAATCCTGGGCTGTTCCAGCAGCACTGGGGTCCATGGTGCTCTGGGCATGGACTGTGGTCGCATAAGCCACCCCAGGCTCTCCCACCCAGCTGAAGGCCACATGGTGATGTGCTTCCGAGGCCTGCAGGGGATGGCCATCCAGGACTACCACCCACCCAGAAGTGCCCCCTGGCTTAACGCAAATAAACATCTGAAAGGCCTAGGCTTGGCCACTGCCCCTCAGTGGGATGCACCTCGCACACGGTCCTCATGTTCCTGATGTCCCCGGCACACAGCATGTCCAGCATAATGTATGACAGGTGTCCGTAGAGCAGCTGGCACAGGGGTAATGAGATCAGAGGTATTTGTGCCTCCTGCAGCTTGTCTGGGATGTGGCCTGTTGGAAAGGAGTGCAGGCCCAGTGAGAGGCCCAGCAGGCTCACCCTGAGGCTCCTTCTCTTGTCCCTGCCCCCCACCTGGCTCCCTCTCTGCAGGGGGACCTCAGACTTTGGTCAGTGGGTGTCAGTGTGACTCTCAGCGGGTGTCAGTGTGACACATGACACGAATGTCATGTGACTCTCCCCAAAGGAGCTGGAGGAGCCATTCCCTCCCACTGCAGCAGGTCTGGGGAGAGAAGCCTCTGTGAGCCTCGTCCCTGAATGAGGGGCTGACAGTGCACGCAAGAAAGAGTCTGGGCCTGGGTTTTGCATGTCACCCCGTGTGCCCAGGTCTACCCTGATGGGCACAGTAATTGGTCCCAGAAACCTGTGCTCTCCTGGCCAGTGTGCGAGTGGTCTCATGGTTCTGGTCTTGCTTCAGCTGGAGAGGAGCTGTTTGCACCGGTTGCAGACCCACATGACCCTGGTGTCAAAGGGGTGTGGGGTGCTTGTTTGGGGAAAGGCAAGGAGTACCTGGGGAGTCAGTTTTGGAGCTAACTAATGTGTATCTGGAGGGAAGACGACAGAAAGCACAAGTTAGGTGTGTTTGTGGCTACTGCTGGCTGCACTGGCAGGGTAGTGTCCAGAGACATGCCATGCAACAGGCAGACAGTGCAGACGGAAACTCAGAGCAACAGAGTTTACAAACCCAGGGTCTGCGGTGCTGGAAGAGGCTGCTGGGTAAAGTGCTTCAGGAAATCCTGTGGCCCACATGCCCGGGGCCTCCACCGTGGCCACCCAGCGTAACGGAGAGTGTGCTTCCCTCCTGCCAGAAGTACTGCTGACATGGGTGCACAAGGGGCTACTGTTTCTTACTGGGCACCAGGCAGGTGGGGCTGTGGGCCCAGGAACGCACAACACGTGACGTGAGATCTGGGGGACCCCATTCCCCCGCAGAAGCACTTCCCAGGCTGCAACAGGACGGGGCCCACAGACAACTGGAACCACAAGGTAGACACCAGAAGATGGGCATTCCAGAAAGGAGGTGGCCCAGGGGGCAGAGAGGGCCCTGAGCCATGCATGCAGAGGGTACAGGGAGCGCGGGGCTGGCAGAGGGTGGCAGCATGGACTCCGCAGCCCCCAGAGTTCACAGGGGCCTGGGATGCCGAGTTCTAGCCAGTGCCGAGTGGACAGTCCTGCCGACCACCCAGGACAATGGTGGAGTCAGAGGACAGGAGGTGTGATCTACCCATCATGCTCACATGGCCGACAGGGTCCCATGGAGCCAGGCAGACGGAGGAACAGAGTGATGAGCCTGCATCAGAGCACAAAAGACGAGGTGGAGCGTACAAGTGGGTGGGAAGAGGTCAGCCATGATTTCAAGGACTTCCTTAGGAGCGGACTGGGAAACCAGATGGAGGTTTGCATTCACGGGTAGGTCTGTCCCCTGAGTCTCGACTGGGAGCCCACGAGGCAATAGTGGAGGCAGGGCAGGGGTAGGAGAGAGAGCCCCTCATTGAGGGGCTCAGTGCAGGTGTTCACTGGATGGTCAGCTGTCCCCGGAGAGCTGCAAGAACACAGCTTGCTTCCTTTCTCCCACAGAGCGTGAGCCTTCCACCAGTTGCTAGGGGCAACAGATACTCCTGCCCCAGGCACTCCTGCCCCAGAGTGGAGCGTAGCTGCCCCAGATGCAGCAGCAGAGTGCAGAGGCCCATTTCTAGTGGGGCTTACAGCATGCCCTGAGACCAAGGTTGGACCAGGGGAAGTCAGGGCTCCTGCCCCCCAACACCAGCCTAGCAACGAGTGTCAGGGCAGGCAAGAATATGCCATGGGTGTGCAGAGATGCTGAGGGGAAAGCTGTAGCAGGAACACAGAAACACCCCAAGCCCTTCAGCCAGCAGCCCCCCACGGGGGGACCTGAGCCTCTGGTGCACAGACACAGCCACAGCAACAGCAGGGCCCACAACCCAGCTCAAGTTTTCACCAGGCTGACTCATCCCACCCCAGGTCTATTTGGGGTGCAGAGACTTCAGTCCTAAATGTTCTCTTGTAATATCTGGCATTCAACAAAAATGTAAAAGACACACAGGCATGCACACACTCACACCTGAACTCACACACACATGGCTAACATACAAATGGCTAACAGACACATGAAAAAATGCTCAAAATCATTAGCCATCAAGGAAATTCAAATCAAACCACACTGAGATACCACCTTATGCCAGTTAGAATGGCAAAAATAGACAAGGCAAGAAACAACAATTGTTGGAGAGGATGTGGAGAAAGGGGATCCCTCCTACATTGTTGGTGGGAATGCAAGTTGGTACAGCCACTCTGGAAAACAGTGTGGAGGTCCCTTAAAAAGTTAAAAATTGAGCTACCCTATGATCCAGCCATTGCACTACTGGGTATTTACCCCAAAGATACAGACGTAGTGAAGAGAAGGGCCATATGCACCCCAATGTTCATAGCAGCAATGTCCATAATAGCTAAATTGTGGAAGGAGCCGAGATGCCCTTCAACAGATGACTGGATTAAGAAGTTGTGGTCCATATATACAATGGAATATTACTCAGCTATCAGAAAGAACGAGTTCTCAACATTTGCTACAACATGGATGGCACTGGAGGAGATAATGCTAAGTGAAATAAGTCAAGCAGAGAAAGACAACTATCATATGATTTCTCTCATCTATGGAACATAAGAACTAGAATGATCAGTAGGGGAAAAAAGGGATAAAGAAAGGGGGGGTAATCAGAAGGGGAATGAAACATGAGAGACTATGGACTCTGGTAAACAAACTGAGGGCTACAGAGGGGAGGGGGGTGGGGGAATGGGATAGGCTGGTGATGGGTAGTAAGGAGGGCACATATTGCATGGTGCACTGGGTGTTATACACAACTAATGAATCATCGAGCTTTACATCGAAAACCGGGGATGTACTGTATGGTGACTAACATAATATAATAAAAAATCATTAAAAAAAAAAAGACATACAGGCATGCACACACTCACACCTGAACTCACACACACATGCGTGCACACCCACCACCTACACGCATGTGCACACGTGCACACTCACTACCACCTGCCCCACACGTGTGCACACTTACCCCCACAAACATGCATGTTATACACACATACAACACTCATGTGCATACACATATGTACATGCACACCTACCAGCCCACATGTGTGTGCACACACGTACTTGTGTACTCACACACATATGGTCACAGCCACCCCCCACCCTCCATGCGCACACACACCCATGCTCACACATGTCTTTGTGCTAGAATCACATTGTTTTGATTACTGTAACTTCACAGTATGTTTTGAAAGTGGTTAGCATGAGTCTGTCCAGCTGTGGTCTTCTTTTTTGGCTATTCCGGGTCCCTTCCAATTCCATGTAACTGGAGGGTCAGCTTTTCCATTTCTGCAGAAAGCCGCTGGAACTCTGATGGAGATTGCCCTGGACATGCAGGTCACTTTGGCTGGTGTTGACCTGCTAGCATTGGTAAGTCTCCCAGCCTACAAACACGGGCTGTATGTATATTTATTTAGGTCTTTCAAAATCTGTCTCGGCAATATTTTGTAGTGTTTGGTATACAGGTCTTTCACCTCCTTGGATTAATTTACTCAAAGGTAGCTTTTCTTTTGGATGATGTAGGATAGCTTCCTTAATGTCCTCTTGTGATTGTTCACTGAAAGTACACAGAAACCCAGCTGATCTGTGTGTGTGTTGATCTTGTACCCTGCAACTTTGCTGAAATTGTTTGTCTGTAGTAGTTAGTTTTGTGTATTTGTTTTTAGGCTTCCTTGGAATTTTCCATATGTATGATTATGTCATCTGTGAAGAGAGAGTTTCTATTTCATTTCCTTTTTTAATAATAATTTTTTATTATTTTATGTTAGTCACCATACAGTATATCCTTAGTTTTTGATGTAGTGTTCCATGATTCATTAGTTGCATATAACACCCAGTGCACCATGCAATACGTGCCCTCCTTACTACACATCACCAGCCTATCCCAGTCCCCCATCCCCCTCCCCTCTGAAGCCCTCAGTTTGTTTCCCAGAGTCCATAGTCTCTTGTGGTTCATTCCCCCTTCTGTTTACCCCCCCTTCATTCTTCCCTTCCTTCTCCTACCAATCTTCCTGGTATTTCTTATGTTCCATAAATGAGTGAAACCATATGATAATTGTCTTTCTCTGCTTGACTTATTTCACTTAGCATTATCTCCTTCAGTCCCGTCCATGTTGCTGCAAACGTTGGATAATCATTCTTTCTGATGGCTGAGTAATATTCCATTGTATATATGGACCACATCTTCTTAATCCAGTCATCTGTTGAAGGGCATCTCGGCATCTTCTGCTATTTAGCTATTGTGGACATTGCTGCTATGAACATTGGGGTGCATATGGCCCTTCTCTTCATTACGTTTGTATCTTTGGGGTAAATACCCAGTAGTGCAATGGCTGGATCATAGAGTAGCTCAATTTTTAACTTTTTAAGGTACCTCCACACTGTTTTCCAAAGTGGCTGTACCAACTTGCATTTCCACCAACAGTGTAAGAGGGTTCCCCTTTCTCCACATCATCTCCAACATTTGTTGCTTCCTGCCTTGTCAAATTTTGCCATTCTAACTGCCATGAGGTGGTATGTCAATGTGGTTTTGATTTGAATTTCCCTGATGGCTAATGATTTTGAACATTTTTTCATGCATCTGTTAGCCATTCATATGTCTTCATTGGAAAAGTGTCTGTTCATATCTTCTGCCCATTTTTTGATTTGATTATTTGTTTCTCGTGTATTGAGTTTGAGAAGCTCTTTGTAGATCCTGGATATCAGTCTTTTATCTGTAGTGTCATTTGCAAGTATCTCCTCCCATTCCATGGGCTGCCTCTTAGTTTTTTTGACTGTTTCCTTGGCTGTGCAGAAGTTTTTATCTTGACGAAGTCCCACAAGTTCATTTTTTCTTCTGTTTCTCTTGCCTTTGGAGATGTGTCATGAAAAAGGTTGCTGTGGCCGATGTCAAAGAAGTTACAGCCTATGTTCTCCTATATGATTTTGATGGATTCCTGTCTCACATCGAGGTCTTTCAACCATTTGGAGTTTATCTTTGTGTATGGTGTGAGAGAGTGGTCAAGTTTCATGCTTTTGCATATAGCTGTTCAATTTTCCCAGCACCATCCTTACTTATCTTCTGTCTGGTTGTTCAGTCCATTGTTGAGAGAGGCATATTGAAGTCCCCAACCACTATTGTAGACCTGCTTATTTCTCTCTTCAGTTCTGCCATTTGTTGCTTCACAATTTTGATGGTTTGTCATTAGGTGTGTAAGTGTTTATAATTTTTGTATCTTCTTGCTATATTGAACCTTTTATTAATCTGTACTGTCCTTTTTTGTCTCTTGTAGACCTTTTTTTGTTTCAGGGTCTATTTTATCTGATATTATTAGTATAGCTACTCTGTTCTCTTTTGGTCACTATTCGCATGGATATCTTTTTCTGCCCTTTAATTTTCAACTTGTTTGTGCCTTTGGAGCTCAAGTGAGTCTCAAAAGACAGCATAGAATTGGATCATGTATTTTTTTTTTTAAAAGATTTTATTTATTTATTCGACAGAGATAGAGACAGCCAGCGAGAGAGGGAACACAAGCAGGGGGAGTGGGAGAGGAAGAAGCAGGCTCATAGCGGAGGAGCCTGATGTGGGGCTCGATCCCATAACGCCGGGATCACGCCCTGAGCCGAAGGCAGACACTTAACCGCTGTGCCACCCAGGCGCCCCTGGATCATGTATTTTTATCCATTCTTCCAATCTGTCTTTCAATTGGAGAGTTTAATCCATTTACATTTAAAGCAATCACTGATAAGGAGAGACTTACTTCCATCATGGTGCTCTTTTTCTTTATGCTCTGTAGCTTTTTGTCCCTCATTTCCTGCATTTCTATCTTCTTTGGTGTTTAAAAGATTTTTTTTTGTAGTGAAATGTTTACATTCCTTCTTCATTTCCTTTTGTGTATATTCTATAGCTATTTTCTTTGTTACCACAGGATTACTTTGGACATCCTAAAGTTATAGCTTTCTAATTTGAATTTATAGCACCCTAACCTCAATAAATTTCTTTAATTAAATAAATCAGACATTAAACTTTCTTAACCTGGTATAAGATATCAAGCTAAAGTCTCCAGGCCAGGCCACAAGCTTATAGTAAATCATGAGAAGCATTTTCATTAAAATAAAAAACAGGAAAAGGAGACCTAGGATCATTTCTAATTGGAGGTTCAACCATTGCAATAAGATCAAAATATATATATATATATATTCCTGGCATGCGACACCAGGAACACGTGAGGGCATCAACGCGCGACTGCGCAGGGCACGCGACACCAGGAACACGTGAGGGCATCAAGGTGTGAAAGCCCCCAGGCACTCAATGGTGACAGCACCTAAGAGCACGTGAGGGAACCCTGACCACATATTTGGGCAACTATATATATATATATATATATATATATATATATATATATATATATATATAAAGGATAAAATATGGGAAAAGAAGTGATGAAACAGTTTTTTATTTGAAGGAAATATGATTTTTTAAATCAAGTAATCCACTGACAAGCTATTAAAAGGTGGCTGGAAAGGTCAATGTGTAAAAATTAACAACTGTGACTGATCAGCAAATACAATAAAAAAGAATGTTTTCAATAGCTATAAATATTCTAAGGTACGAGGTATAAACCTAGAAAGAAAATATGAGGTCATTATGGAGAAAACCAGAATAACTAATAGATTTTTTAGATATGCTTAAAAAGATGGTTTCCCAGTTGGATTTAGAATCTTTTTTTTTTTTTTAAAGATTTTATTTATTTATTCGACAGAGATAGAGACAGGCAGTGAGAGAGGGAACACAAGCAGGGGGAGTGGGAGAGGAAGAAGCAGGCTCATAGCGGAGGAGCCTGATATGGGGCTCGATCCCATAACGCCGGGATCACGCCCTGAGCCGAAGGCAGACGCTTAACCGCTGTGCCACCCAGGCACCCCTGGATTTAGAATCTTAAAGAAAACTTTTGAAGTTTGTGTTCTCAGTACACTAAATATTAATTCCACAGAGTAGACGTAACTGCTTCTCTGTATACAACAAAGACAGCCAGGTGCATACTGACAAAGAAACAGAGTGACTGATGGGTGCGGATGCCGACCTCCAGATACCTGCACCCCCATAACTGACAGAATTCTTTCTTTCCTGTAGTGACACAGAGCTGTTGTCCTATGCAAGCTCCAATAAAGGAACTGACCCCTTAGTTCTCTTACCTTGTGGAGAGATGAGTCCCCATCCTGTAGACCAGCAAGTAACATTATGAAGGTTCACATCTGGGGGTGCGATGCAGACAGGGAGCACAGAGTCAGAAAACACAATGCGAGATTTCAGCTGAACCAGGGCGATGTCACCTCCAACAGGGTGGTACACTTCATATGTAGGGTGCACGATCACCTTGTTCACCTCAAACCACTGGGTGTGACTGCCTGCAAACCTGAGGTCCACCAGGCCCACATATATATCAAAAGCTTCAATGCTCTTGTCCCTGTGGGGACAGAGAACAAAGGCACAGTGACTTGAGCATCTTGCACCTGGGAAGCAAGGGGACTCTCCGTTCACAGGCCCAGGGAGGCCTGGAGCATGGTGGCCTCAGTCTCCAGGCTCTCAGCCAGGATATGGAAAAGCAAGTTTCTGGCACACTGAGAACCTGGCTGTCTGGCAGAATTGCCCCCAAAGAAACCCCGACCCGGGCTAATTGAGGATTCAGGGACTCATCATGACCTGCTGGTCACCAACAGCCCAGGACGGTGGACTTGTCAGATGTACAGTGAGCCGCCTGTGAAGGTAGTTCTTTCCTCACCTCTCTTCCTGTGATATGTCTCCACACCTATCTCAAAGAACCAATGGCCCTAAGGAGCCCTCAGCCCTGTGCAAGGAGAAGCTGCTGTGGGTGGAGCTGTGTGCTGGGCCCCACCCTCCCCCATCCCTGAGAATTCCCAGCCGGATGCAGCCCCCTGGTCAGTCCAGCGGCTCTGGACCTCCAAGGGAATGGCTTCTGGCACTGCCCACTCACCTATCGAAGCAGTGGGCTGCCGACAGGATCCAGTACTCATTGATGATGGACCCTCCACAGACGTGGAAGCCTCTATACTGCACGCTGACTTGCCATGGCCACTTCCTCTCCAGGGCATCCATGCCCCCCACAATCTTCCCCTGTATGTAACGATGGCCACAGGCTGAGGAGAAAGGGACAGAGCCTACAAGTAGCAGCAGTGGCAGAGTGGGCTGGGTGCAGACATGGAGTAGTTAGGAGGTCTTGGGAAGGGGAGGGTCAGAAAGGGCAGGAGGGGGAAAAGGAAGGGAGGGTAGGGGAAGGGGAGGCCAGGGGAAGGGATAGGAAGGGGGAAGGGGAAGAAGGGAAGGGAGAGCAGGGGAAAGTTGGGGAGGGCTGGGGAATGGAGGGGGAGTGGAAGGGAAGGGTGGAGAGGAGAATGAAGGAGAGGGCCAGAAAGGGCAGGGGAGGGAAAAGGAAAGTAGGGCAGGGGAGGGGAGAAGCAGGGAAGGGGAGGGTCAGAAAGGGCAAGGAAGGGAAGGGGAATGAAAGCTGGTGAGGGAAGGGGAGGGCTGGGGAAGGGCAGGGCAGGGGAGGGGAGGGCAGGTCTCCACCCCAGGAAAAAGCTCCGGACTCGCCACTAGGACTACAGTCAACCTGGGCCCTGAGGGGTCCTACCCACGTCGGAGTTCAAAGCTCTGCCCTCGCTCCGGGGGCGTCTGTGGGCCACGGCTGCAGCCTGGGCGGGGAGCAGGAGGAGCAGGAGCAGGTGGGGGGCCGCAGGCGGTGGCGCTCCAAGCACCACGCGCGGGCCAGACAGCAGGGCGGCCATGAGGTGGGAGGTCCTGTGGAGCGAGCCCACTGGCCTTGTGCCCCTGTGTGGCTACGCAATGTGTGACGGCACCAAAGTGCGGCACCAGGAACACGCGACGGCACCAAGGTGCGACAGCGCAGGGCACGCGACACCAGGAACACGTGAGGGTATCAACGCGCGACAGCGCAGGGCACGCAACACCAGGAACACGTGAGGGCATCAACGCGCGACTGCGCAGGGCACGCGACACCAGGAACACGTGAAGGCATCAACTCGCGACTGCGCAGGGCACGCGACACCAGGAACACGTGAGGGCATCAAGGTGTGGAAGCCCCCAGGCACTCAATGGCGACAGCACCTAAGAGCACGTGAGGGAACCCTGACCACATATTTGGGCAACTACATCTGAGACACGTGGCAGTGCCCCCCTGCCCCTCTGTCCCACTATGTGGGACCCCCCCAACCCCTGGCAGTTTGCAGGCTCCTTGTTCCCCATCAAAGAGCTGGCTCTGGGGGGTCTCCTGGTGGCCTCTGGCCCCTGGCAGTGGTCTTCCCTCCCGACAGCCTCTCTGGGCGCCCTTCCCTCCTTGAGCACCTGCTCTTGGTGGTCTCTCAGAATGCAAGTCCTGGGTCATCTGGGTGGGCTGTTGTTCCCTCCCCAGGGCTATTCTGATCTGTCCACTTGCATGTTTCCCAGATGACAGGACTCCACCTTGGCCTCCTTGGTGCAGACTTGTGATGGGGAGGAGTGCTGCCTCATACTGCAGATGGGGAGACAGAAGGGCCTCACCATGTGTCCAGCTTTCCAAGGGTCCTTCCTGCAGGAGGGGTGTGGGAGACATCACCTGGGTTCTCAGCCAGGAGTGACATTCCCGCGGACACTTGGTCATGTCTGGATACATTGTGGATGATCAAAATTGGGGGCCTGTGATACTGGCATCTAGTGGGTTGTTCAGGGGTGTGGCTAAACATCCTGTAATGCACAGAATGCTCTCTGAGAACAAAGAATTTTCCAGGCCCAAATGTCAGTAATGCTGAGGTTGAGACGTCTTGGCCAACAGGCTCCACAGGGATCACATTACTGTGGGGAAAGGGGCTGAAAGTTGGCCTTCAAGGGATGCACTCCGCTTCTGCACCCACCTCCATCTGTTGGGGGACAGAATGGTGCAGCTTTTCTCATGTTTGCCTTAATAGGCAGGATGGTTAGAACGTTTCCATCATGTTGGGCCACCCTTTTCTGTGGCTTTAGTTAGGGCTATTTGTGTGTGTGTGTGTGTGTGTGTGTGTGTGTGTGTGTTGGCATTGCAGGCTTCTACACCCAAGTTGGACACAAGGGAGGAATGAAAAACCCCAGGGAACTCCCCACGGAGTTGTTCTTCAAATCCTGTGGCCCCTATCTAGTATCTACCCTTCACAATCTTCTGATGTGTGACTTGTGTTGTGACTAGCGGAGGAACAAATGGAATGTATTCATCATTCTTGTCTAAACCTGAAGGAACTTCTCCCAGTTGAGTTAGTTTCTTCCAAACTGCTATTTTCACTTGATTGATTTGGTGTTTGATTTCTGTGTTAGAGGCTTTCCTTTGATGTCTGCTATTCTTTTGTCTTGCATTTGAAATTAAGACTGCTGGAATGAAAAGTGATTGGAAACTCTGGGGTGTGGACAGTGTTGGTTGAATCATGGGGAGCTACCGATGTCACTACCTGTAAGCCTGTCAGCTTCTCCAGATGACCCCAAACTCCTTCCTGAATGGCAGGGATCTTATTGCACGTTCTGGAAACTCAGGTAGAAGGTGGTTGTGTCTTAACATTTTGCATTAAGTATATATACTATCTCCTAACCTAATTTTGGCACCCACAGCCCTCAATTATGGATAGCCTGTGTTACTCTCAAAGAAAACAGAACCCCAGATTTCTGCGGGGTCCATTAGCCCAGAGGTATGGAGTGTGGGTATGACTTAGGGGTATGACTGCTTCTCAGTTTCTGCCCAACATTCCTGGGTGACCATTCCTTCCCACAGTCATATCTAGATACATTGGTTCTTGTTGAGGGTTCCTTCTTGTAGATCAGGGTGTTTTCCACTTTCTCCATGGCATACTCAATTCTGTTAGGTCAGTTACTACTTATACATCTGCCATCCACCTGATCAAAACTGTTCTTATTAGGGTATCACTTATACACAGTAAATTTATCCAATCATGCCAGTTTTGACAAATGCTTGCAGTCATGTTACCACCACAATCAAGCTATAGAAGAGTCCACTGCCTTCCCAGTTCCTTTGAGCCCCTTTAGAGTCCTTCTGCCCATAATCCCTTGAAATAACGAATCTAGATTTCCATCCACACCTTTTGTCTTTCCCCGAATGTCATAGATACAGTCTTTTAAGTCTAACTTCCCTTACTTAGCATAATACATTTGAGATCTATCCATGTGATGGCCAGTAAAACAAACTGGGCCTCAAAATTTCTGTTCCGAGGGTTTTAAACTATGAATGTAAGATCTGTAATACTTATGGAACTGTTTAAGCTTTTGGTTTCTTTTTAAGGGAGTTTTGGTACTTTGTACCTTTCAAAGAAATTGTCCATTTCATTTGAGTTGTTGAATTTATGGCTGTAAGGTTGTTAGAAAACATTCCCTTCTTGGGGCGCCTGGGTAGCGCAGTTGTTAAGCGTCTGCCTTTGGCTCAGGGCGTGATCCTGGAGTTCCGGGATCGAGTCCCACATCGGGCTCCTCTGCTGGGAACCTGCTTCTTCCTCTACCCTGTTGTGTTCCCTTTCTCTCTGGCTGTCTCTCTGTCACATAAATAAATAAAATCTTTAAAAAAAAAAAAGAAAAAAGAAAACATTCCCTTCTTATCATTTCAATGCCTGTAGTAATGACCCTCTTCTGTTTCTGATACTGGTAACTTCTAACTAGCTACAGTTTTATTTATGAAGGCCATTGTCTCTTTGTATGCTACTTCACTGAATTTTCTTCCATTTGTGCTGGTTTCACAGTGATTCTTTTTTAGTAATTGAGTTATAAGAGCTCTTTATTTATTCCTGATACAGGTATCATCAGATCAATGATTTGCAAATACTTTCTCACAGTAGGTAGATTGTCTTTGCATCTTTTTGAATGTGTTCGATGACACACAAAAATTTTTAACTTTAAAGAAGCCCAATGTATCTATTTGCTTTTGACATTTGCACTTTTGGTGTCAAGAGATCATTGCTTAATCCAAGGTCATGAAGCGTTACTCCTACATTTTCTTCTAACTGTTTTGTAATTTTAGCTCTTATATATAGGCCTATAACCCATTTTGAGTTAAATTTCAGTATGGTGTGAGGTGGGGGTCCAGATTCATTCTTTTGCTTGTGGGTATACAGTTCTCTCAGCACCATTTGTTGAAAAGACTAATTTTTTCATTGATTGTCTTGGAACCCTGTCAAAAAGCAATTGGCCATAAAAGTAAGGGTTTATTACTGGGCTCTTGATTCTATTCTACTGATGTGTATTTCTATTCTTAAGCAAATTCCACACTGCTTCAATTACTGTAGTTTTGTAGTAAGTTTGTCCTCACAAAATTAAACCCTCCAACTTTGTTTTTCTTTTCCAAGATTGTTTTGTCTATTCTGAGCCCTTTTTCTTCTTTATTATTATATTATGTTAGTCACCATACAGTACATTATTAGTTTTTGACGTAGTGTTCCATGATTCATTATTTGCAATAACACCAGTAGAGCCCTTTTTCACATGAATTTTAAGGTCAGCTTGTAAATTTCTAAGGAGACCCAGCTGGAATTTTGATAAAGACTGCAATGTATCTGTAGATCGACTTGGAGAGTATTACCATCCTTTGTGGTTTGAATTGCGTCCGCCCAACAGATATGTTGAGGTCCTACTCCCAGTACCTCAGAATGTGACTTTATTTGGAAATAGGGTCATTGCAGATGTAATTAAAGTTAAAATGAGGTCAAACTGGAGAATCCTTAATCCAAAATAACTGGTGTCTTTGAGAGGAGAAGTTAAGATGGTGGAGGAGTAGGGTTCCCCTTTTTCAGCTGGTCCCCTGAGTCGAGCTGGATAGGTACCAGACCATCCGAAACATCCATGGAATCAGCCTGAGATGCAGGAAGATACATCTGGATCTCTACAAATGAACATCTCCAGCGATGAGTATTGAGGTACAAAGCAGGGAGCCGTGAAACAGCGCACAGATATCAGAAGATAAACGGAAGGGGGAGGGAGCCGCCGCATTCGGGCGCCGGGAAGTGGTAGCCACCTGCACGGGGGGGGGGGGGGGGAGCGGGCAGACTCACGGAGCAGCACCTGCGACAGAGCAGACTGAGACCATGAGCCAGGGAATCTTCGGGACCAGAATGAAAAGGATTTCTGGTGCACTCACTGGAACCAGACTGAGACCAGGAGCTCCGGAGAGTGCCAGGGCGGCTGGTGGCTGGTGGCTGGCAGTGTTAGAAACACAAAGGACAGAGACACACCAGCTCTGGAAGTGATGGCTGGGATGCAGGCTGTGGGGCACACATCCCGGGACACTGTAGGGTTTAGCAGCACCAACAGAAGCAGAGTTAAAGTGGCCAGAACATCAGTGGAGAACGGTCTGTGATCCCTCTGTTCTGAGACAGAGGCTGAGATTCGGCCACTGCTGCTCTGACTCTCAGAAGAGGCACAGCAAACCTCTAGGGAAAGCCGCCAGAGAGCAAAAGCCTGGAAATACCGGCTCACAGTGTGCCCATCACCATCCCCCCTCCCAGAGGACACGGAAAATCTACCCAAACAGGGTTGCCTGAGTATCAGCACGGTAGGCCCCTCTCCCAGAAGGCAGGCTGAAAAATCAAGCAGCCTACATCCCTAAGGTCCCTATAAAACAAGTGCGCACTGCCTGGGTCCTGGTCAATAATTTGAGCTCTGGACAACCTCACAACCTCTCCTCATCAGAATGACGAGAAGGAGAAATCTCCACCCCCCCCAGCAAAGAAAAGACAATGAGTCTGTGGCCTCTGCCGCAGAACTAATGGATATGGATATAACCAAATTATCAGAAATGGAGTTCAGAGTAACAATGGTCAAGATGATGTGTAGACTTGAAAAAAGTATTAACAAAAATGTTAATGAGAATATAGAATCTCTAAGGGTGGAAATGAGAGTGAATCTGGCAGAAATTAAAAGTTCTATGAATCAAATGCTGTCAAAACTAGAGGCTCTAACAGCCAGGGTGAATGAGGCAGAAGAATGTATCAGCGAATTGGAGGATGGGTTAGTAGAAGAGAAAGCTAAAATAGAAACTTGGCTCAAAAAAAACCAATCTCAAGAATGTAAGTTATGGGAGATTACTGACTCAATGAAACGTTCCAATGTCAGAATCATCAACATCCCCGAGGGGGTGGAGAAAAACTGAGGTCTAGAAGAGATATTTGAACAAATTGTAGCTGAAAACTTCCCTAAGGGAAACAAGCTTTCGTGTCCAAGAGGCAGAGAGGACCCCTCCCAAGCTCAACCATGACAAACCTATGCCATGTCATGTCATAGTGCATTTGCAAATATTAGATCCAAGGATACAGCATTGAAAGCAGCCAGGGCAAAGAAATTTCTCACGTACCAACGCAAAGTTATCAGAATTATGTCAGACCTATCTACACAGACCTGGAATGAGAGAAAGGGTTGGGGGGCTTTTTTAAAGCTCTTTCAAGAAAAACATGCAGCCAAGGATCCTTTATCCAGCAAGGCTGTCATTCAGAATTGATGGAGAGATAAAGACCTTCCAGAATCGCCAGTCATTGACCAATTTCATAACCACGAAACCAGCCCTACAGGAGATATTAAGGGGGGTTCTATAAAAGTAAAAAGTCCCAAGAGTGATAAAGAACAGAAAGTCACAATCTATAGAAACAAAGACTTTACAGGCAACATGGCATCATTAAAATCATATCTCTCAATAATCAGTCTCAATGTAAATGGCCTAAATGCTCCCATAAAGTGCAACAGGTTTGCAGATTGGATAAACAGACATGACCCATCCATTTGTTGTCTACAAGAGACTAATTTTGAAACTAAAGATACATTCAGACTGAATGTAAAGGGATGGAATACCATCTTTCATGCCAATGGACCTCAAAAGAAAGCTGGGGTAGCAATTCAAATATCAGACAGATTGGATTTTAAACTAAAGACTATAGTTAGAGATACAGAAGGGCACTATCATATTCTTAAAGGATGTATCCAACAAGTAGATATGACAATTATAAATATATGTGCCCCCAAAAGGGGAGCAGCAAGATACACAAGCAAACTCTTAACCAGAATATATATACACATATAGATAAAAATACGTTAATAATAATATAATAAAAATCATTATAAAAAATACATTAATAGTAGGGGACCTCAACACTCCACTATCAGAAATAGACAGAGGACCCAAGAGGAAAATCAGCAAAGAAACAAGGGCTTTAAATGCCATACTCGACGAGTTGGACCTCATAGATCTATATAGAACACTACACCCCAGAACCAACGAATACTCATTCTATTCTAATGCCCATGGAACATCCTGAAGAATAGACCATGTTCTGGGTCACAAAACAGGTCTCAACTGATACCAAAAGACTGAAATTATTCCCTGCATATTCTCAGACTACAACGCTTCAAAATTGGAACTCAACCACAAGGAAAAATTTGGAAGAAACTCAAACACTTGGAGACTAAGAACCATCCTGCTTAAGAATGATTCGATAAACCAGGAAATCAAAAATCAATTTAAACAATTTATGGAGACCAATGAGAACGAAAACACAACAGTTCAAAACCTATGGGATACTGCAAAGGCAGACCTAAGGGGAAATACATAGCCATCCAAGCCTCACTCAAAAGAATAAAAAAATCTAAAATGCACTTTTTATATTCTCACCTCAAGAAGCTGGAACGGCAACAGAGGAAAAGACCTAATCCACGCACGAGAAAGCAGTTGACCAAGATTGGAGCAGAGATCAATGAATTAGAAACCAGGAGCACAGTAGAGCAGATCAACAGAACTAGAAGCTGGTTCTTTGAAAGAGTGAATAAAACTGACAAACCACTGGCAAGACTTGTCCAAAAGAATAGAGAAAGGACCCAAATTAATAAAATTATGAATGAAAAGGGAGAGGTCACAACCAACACCAATGAAATTGGAAGGATTATTAGAAACTTTTATCAACAGCTTTATGCCAATAAACTAAGCAATCTGGAAGAGATGGAGGCCTTCCTGGAAACCTATAAACTACCAAGACTGAAACAGGAAGAAATTGATTTTTTAAACAGGCCAATTAATTATGAAGAGATTGAGTCAGTGATAAACAACCTTCCAAAAAACAAAACACCAGGACCGGATGGATTTCCCGGAGAATTCAACCAAACATTCAAAGAAAAAATAATAGCTATTCTCCTAAAGCTATTTCAATAAATAGAAACAGAAGGAAAGCCACGAAACTCATTCTATGAGGCCAATATTACCTCGATCCCCAAACCAAGCAAAGACCCCAGCAAAAAGGAGAATTACAGACCAATTTCCCTGATGAATATGGACGCCAAAATTCTCAACAAGACCCTGGCTAATAGAATACAATAGTCCATTAAAAGGATTATCCATCGTGACCAAGTGGGATTCATCCCTGGGATGCAAGGGTGGTTCAACATTCACAAATCTATCAGTTTCATAGACTTTATCAGCAAAAAAAGCACCAAAAATCAAATGATTCTCTCAATAGATGCAGAAAAAGCATTTGACAAAATACAGCATCCTTTCCTGATTAAAACCCTTCAGAGTGTAGGGATAGAGGGTACATTCCTCAATCTCATAAAAACCATCTATGAAAAGCCTACAGCAAATATCATTCTCAATGGGGAAAAGCTGGAAGCCTTTCCCTGAAGATCAGGAACACAACAAGGATGCCCACTCTCGCCATTATTATTCAACATAGTACTAGAAGTCTTTGCAACAGGAGTCAGACAACAAAAAGGGATAAAAGGTATCCAAATAGGCAAGAAGAAGTCAAACTGTCTCTCTTCACAGATGACATGATACGCTACATGGAAAACCCAAAAGAGTCCACTCCTAAAGTACTAGAAGTTATAGAGCAATTCAATAATGTGGTGGGATACAAAATCAATGCTCAGAAATCAGTTGCATTTCTATACACGAACAATGGGACTGAAGAAAGAGAAATTAGGGAATCCATCCCATTTACAAGAGCACCAAAAATCATAAGTTACCTTGGAATTAACTTAACCGGAGACATAAAGGATCTATATTCTAGAAACTACAAATCACCCTTGAAAGACATTGAAGAAGACACAAAAAGATGGAAAAATATTCCATGCTCATGGATTGTAAGAATTAACATAGTTAAAATGTCCATGCTACCCAGAGCAATTTACACTTTCAATGCTAAACCGATCAAAATACCAATGACATTTTTCAAAGAACTGGAACAAACAGCCCTTAAATTTGTGTGGAACCAGAAAAGGCCCCGAATCGCCAAGGAATTGTTGAAAAGGAAAAACAAAGCTGGGGCATCACAATGCCAGATTTCGAGCTGTACTACAAAGCTGTGATCACAAAGACAGCATGGTACTGGCACAAAAACAGACACATAGACCAATGAACAGAATAGAGAATCCAGAAACGGACCCTCAGCTCTTTGGGCAACTAATCTTTGATAAAGCAGGAAAAAACATCCGGTGGGAAAAAGACAGTCTCTTCAATAAATGGTGCTGGGAAAATTGGACAGCTACATGCAAAAGAATGAAATATGACCACTCTCTCACACCACACACAAAGATAAACTCCAAATGGATGAAAGACCTTGATGTGAGACAGGAATCCATCAAAATCCTAGAGGAGAACATAGGCAGCAACCTCTACGACATCGGCCACAGCAACCTTTTAATGACACATCTCCAAAGGCAAGAGAAACAAAAGATAAAATGAACTTGTGGGACTTCATCAAGATAAAAAGCTTCTGCACAGCCAAGGAAACAGTCAAAAAACCTAAAAGGCAGCCCACAGAATGGGAGAATATTTTTGCAAATGACACTACAGATAAAAGACTGGTATCCAAGATCTACAAAGAACTTCTCAAACTCAATACATGAGAAACAAATAAACAAATCATAAAATGGGGAGAAGATATGAACAGACACTTTTCCAATGAAGACATACAAATGGCTAACAGACACATGAAAAAATGTTCAAAATCATTAGCCATCAGGGAAATTCAAATCAAAACCACACTAAAATACCACCTTACACCAGTTAAATGGCAAAAATTGACAAGGCAAGAAACAACAATTGCTGGAGAGGATGTAGAGAAAGGGGATCCCTCCTACATTGTTGGTGGAAATGCAAGTTTGTGCAGCCACTCTGGAAAACAGTGTGGAGGTCCCTTTAAAAGTTAAAAATTGAGCTACCCTATGACCCAGCCATTGCACTACTGGGTATTTACCCCAAAGATACAGACGTAGTGAAGAGAAGGGCCCTATGCACCCCAATGTTCATAACCGCTCAGTCCACAATAGGTAAATCATGGAAGGAACCGAGATGCCCTTCAACAGATGACTGGATTAAGAAGTTGTGGTCCATATATACAATGGAATATTACTCATCTATCAAAAAGAATGATTTCTCAACATTTGCTGCCACGTGGACGGCACTGGAGGATATAATGCTAAGTGAAATAAGTCAAGCAGAGAAAGACAATTATCATATGATTTCTCTCATCTATGGAACATAAGAACTAGGAAGATCGGTAGGAGAGGAAAGGGATAAAGAACAGGGTAGTCAGAGGGGGGAATGAAGCATGAGAGACTATGGACCTGGGAAACAAACTGAGGGCTTCGGAGGGGAGGGTGGTGGGGGAATGGGATAGGCTGGTGATGGGTAGTAAGGAGGGCACGTATTGCATGATGCACTGGGTGTTATATGCAACTAATGAATCATCGAACTTTACATCAAAAACCAGGGATGTACTGTATGGTGACTAACATAATATAATAAAAAATATTTAAAAAAACACAAAATAACTGGTGTCTTATAAGAAGAAGCGAGAGAGGCATACAGGGAGCAGGTGGCCATGCAAAGGTGCTGAGACACAATCTCTGGAGGCACAGATTGGAGAGGGTGATGCATGTACAACCAAAGGAATGCCAAAGATTGGCAGCAGCCACAAGAAACCAGGACATGGAGCTGTACTCCCTCAGAACCCTCAGACACAATGCGCCCCACCGACACCTTGATTTTGGACTTCTGGGCTCCAAAACTGTGAAAGAATAAATTTCTATTGTTTTAAGTCAGACATATGCTATTTGGTTATGGCAGCCCCAGGAAACTAATACAGATTTTGGTACCAGGACTGGGGTCTGACAAGTTCGAAAGCCTCAAGACTCGAGCAAGTGTTGATGTTAAGGTCCTGAGTCTGAAATCTGCAGGGCAGGTTTTCAGGCTGGAAATGCAGGCGGGATTTGTATGTGGGAGTTTTTTTTTTTTTTTTTTAAGATTTTATTTATTTATTTATTTATTTATTTATTTATTTATTTATTTATTTTAGAGAAAGAGAACAAGCAGTGGGAGGGTCAGAGGGAGAGAGAGAGAGAAGAGCAGACTCCCCACTTAACAGGGAGCCCGATGTGGGACTTGATCCTGGGACCCAGAGATCATGAGCTGAGGTGAAGGCAGAAGCCTAGCCGACTGAGCCACCTGGATGCCTCATGTGTGTGGCAGTCCTAAGTCAGAACTCCTCCAGGATACCTCGAGGTTTTGCTGTGAAGTCCATCAAGTGACTGGATGATGCCCACTCACATATCAAGGGTAATCTCCTTTACTTAGACTGTAAATATTGATCACATTTCCAAAATACCTTTACTGCAACATCTAGAGAACATCTGAGCAAACAACTGGACACCATAGCCTAGCCCAGTTGACACATAAAATTCACTATGACAATCCTTTCCTTGTCAATTTCACACCCATACACATCTTTTTAATCCATTTTGAAATGGATTTGAATCCATAATTGAAAATGCACTAACCCTTTTCTCAGGAGAGGATGAAAAGTCTATGGGTAATGCTCGCTCTTCTCCATAACACCCTATAACCCCCCCCCCACACACACATCCTTAATAAAATGAGGAAAAAATACTCGTAACAAGTAGTTTCTATAAATGGTCATGTGGTCCTTGCTGGTATCTACAGTACTCTTCTCCACTCCTCATTCCATATCCCCTTTGCCCTCAGTAAGCACCTGTGGCTCTTGCCCTGGTGGGATGGCCCAAGTGTTCCTTCCTGCGGGACCTGTGCCATTAGTCCCACCTGAATTGTGTTTTTTGTTTTCCATTGATTTAATCACAGGGCATGGTCATGCTAGAGATACCCTGAGAAGCCTCCTGTATTCCAGACACACTCTTCCTTACCTCCATTGTGGACAAGCAGTTGGTTTCCCTTTGGTGTAGTTGTTCTTGGTTTTACTCATACTCCTTTTTATTTTGTTAGGGTTGCTAATGATGGCTCCACTTTCTTTCCTGAGTTTGCTTGCCTTGGTCAGTTTAGCTAAATTACACTGATTCTTTAGGGTTGACCATGTATTTGGTGTTATACCAATACATGAATAATGTATCATGGAAATAATGTATCATGTATCATGCCATGTATCATGCCATGTATCATGGCAAATAATGACTCATGGAACATTGCATCAAAAACTGGGGATGTACTGTATGGTGACTAATATAACAAAATAAAAATTATTAAAAAAATAAATTATCAAGAAGGGACAGTTTTATTTTATTTATTTATTTATTTATTTATTTATTTATTTATTTATTTATAATTTTTAAAAAATTTTTTTATTACATTATGTTAGTCACCATACAAGAAGGGACAGTTTTAAACCAGCCTTTGTCAATTCCTCAGGTTATGTTCTTCTGTCGAATAATTTCAATACTGAGCACAGTGGCTTAGTTGCTTCATGGGCAATGCATCTGGGAAGAATTGTGATCTGTGGCTGCAGCATGTGTATATCTATTCATCATGAATATTATGTATGCATAAACTCTTATTTTTGAGGATTTCTATGAGAAATGCCAGTGTGATGCACTGAGTGTGTAACATGGGTCTCTGTTGCCCTTACTCCCACACTGATGCAATTTTGGTTGGTGTTTCTTCTTTCACAGCTTCCCCGGTTCCCCTTGTCAAACCAGGAGGGATGTCTGTGCTACCATTCTGTGACAATCGTGGCCTCATCTAAAAGCCTTATGCATAGTTCCTCACTCTTAAGTTCCATGTTTCCATTCTCACGGGGTTCCTGGGGCTGCTAGTACAGACTCTGTTTACTCGTGCAAAGGAACCAGAGTCCTGGTGGCACAAGGCCACATGCAGAAACCCTCACATGGATCGTCTCATCTCCTAAGCTTCCAAGGAATCTGTCAATATCTCAGAGGTAATTACCATTCAGTGAAGACGTTCTCTTGCATCTGATCCCTGGAAATCTTCCCATTCGTTGTCCTTTAGGACCACTGTCCTTCAAGGCCCTTCACATCAGTACCCTTCCTTCAGGGGGTCTGACACCCTTAACTCTCCCTCAGCTCACCCCACACCTCAGACTGGAGCCCTGCCCCTTGGACCTTCTATGCAGTTGGCAGAAGGTTAAGAGCACTTGGAGGAGAAAGCCACCCAATTTGAAAAGGCAAAACATGGGTGGGGGATAGGGAAGTGGCCTGGGAGGAAGGTCTTGAGGAAGGGGATGAGCCTTTCAGCTCACGGTGAAGGGAAGGTCATGGTGGTCAGGTGTGGGATGTGCCCATAGGGCAGAAGCCTGCATTCCTCTTGTGTTGGCTGCAAGAAGTGGGTGGGCAACAGCTCTCCAGAGGCACACTGACCCATTCCGTGTGGCTAGCAACACTGATGAAACATACCAACAGCATGTTTTCATTTATTCTGAGGCAGTTTAGGACAGATCATCATTCCAATTTGTGGATGTAAGTACAGAACCCTGGGAGGAAAGAAGTTTGCTCTGAGTTGGCAAAGAGCTGGATTTTCCTGTCTCCTATAGTCACAACTTGGTCCCCAGGTGTGCAGTGGCTATGCTAGACACAACCAAAGTCTGGGTCTGTACAGCTTCTGCAGGTGTGGTTGCACTGTGCTTGCCACTCCCAGACCCTCTGCCCTGGAGACAGGTCCTGGCCCTGCTCACAGAATGCTCACAGTCCAGAGGTAATGCTGCAGGGGTCACCAGCACTGTCCTGCAGAGCCAGAAGCTCCAAAGGACAAAGGAGAGTTGATAAGAGAGGACACATGGATTCCCACCTGCCTACGCCCCAGCAGGCCATGGGTGCCCATGGCCGCATTCCCTCTTCCTTTATGCCATCCTGATCTAACAAACTTGTGGTCCTGGGCTGCTCTCAGCACCGTTGGGCACCCCTGGCTGAGAGGGGTTGCTGCCTTTCCTGCCTGCCTTTCCTTGCTCTGGGTGAGTCTCTGTGTCCTCATCATCCAGGCCAGAGTGTGCAGTGTTCCATACTTGGACTCCAGTGCAGACACCTGTTGGAGAAAACAGTCTCCTAAAAGCTAAAGCATTTCAGACCCATTAGCTTTCCCTTCTCATTTCTGCCACAACACCCACACTCATGGCAGCACTGCTTCACCAGACACCTTTGTTCTGTCTTCTTCGCACATGGAGTGTCATCTTGAACTCTTCCAGAGGAAGACTATAAAATGAGCACCAGAACACACGTGCATATCAGTCTCCTGTGGAAACTCTGACTTTAAGCCTGCTGGAGGAAGAGCTTAGGGCTAACAGCTAAAGGAGCACCTCTGTTCTCTCATCAAGACCCAAGGAAACTATCAGGTGTGAACAACAAGCCAGGAAAATGACTTATGGACAGGGAAAGGATGTAAAGCCTGCTATGGCAGCATGCAGCATGGAGCAGGGCTTTGTCATGCACCTGCTCTTCGTGGAGAAACTCAAGGAGCTTGCCTTCTCACTTCTGCATATGAGGGCACCAGGATGCATGGAAATGGTCAGGGCTGAGGTAGACAGGGAACAGTGCTCACCCAGAAAGCTGGAAACACATATCAATAGAACAGGATCAACAAGAACAATTAAGCAACTTTTCCTAGTCCAGGTTGTATAGGAATGCCCCTAGGTTCTCCCCAGGATCATACAGAACAGTGATAACACCTGTCCTAGTCCTGAGTGAACAGTGATTGGCCCTAGATTCTCCCTCCCCAGGGTCATACAGAACAGTGATAGCAGCTGTCCTGGTCCTGAGTGTACAGTGATTGACCCTAGGCTCTCACCAGGGTCATGTAGAACAGTTATGACACCCCTTTTAGTACTGATTATACAGTGAATACCCCTAGGTTTTCTTCACTTATGGTAATGTTTTCCATGTCTTTCTTTTCAGGATTTTTTTCAATTTATTTGACAGAGAGAGAGAGAGAGAGAGAGAGGGAGCACAAGCAGGTGGAGCAGCAGACAGAGGGAGAGGGAAAAGCAGGCTTTCTACTGAGAAGAGAGCCCGACATACGGCTTAATCCCAGGACCCTGAGA
Source organism: Ursus arctos (assembly GCF_023065955.2). Lineage (NCBI taxonomy): Eukaryota > Metazoa > Chordata > Mammalia > Carnivora > Ursidae > Ursus > Ursus arctos. Next base: position 2,409,845 of record NW_026623067.1, on the reverse strand, counting down.
TCACGACCCAAGCCAAAGGCAGATGCTTAACCAACTGAGCCACCCAAGTACCCCTGTTTTCAGTTTTTTAAATGTTTTTTAAATTTTATTATATTAGTCACCATACAGTACATCCCTGGTTTTTGATGTAAAGTTCTGTGATTCATTACTTGCGTATAACACCAGTGCACCATGCAATACGTGCCCTCCTTAATACCCATCACCAGTCTATCCCATTCCCCCACCCACCTCCCCTCTGAAACCCTCAGTTTGTTTCTCAGAGTCCATAGTCTCTCATGCTTCATTCTCCCTTCTGATTACCCCCCTTTCTTTATCCCTTTCTTCCCCCACCGATCTTCCTAGTTCTTATGTTCCATAGATGAGAGAAACCATATGATAATTGTCTTTCTCTGCTTGACTTATTTCACTTACCATTATATCCTCCAGTGTCGTCCACGTGGCAGCAAATGTTGAGAAATCATTCTTTTTGATAGATGAGTAATATTCCATTGTATAAATGGACCACAACTTCTTAATCTAGTCATCTGTTGAAGGGCATCTCGGCTCCTTCCACGATTTAGCTATTGTGGACATTGCTGCTATGAACATTGGGGTGCATATGGCCCTTCTCTTCACTACGTCTGTATCTTTGGGGTAAATACCCAGTAGTGCAATGGCTGGGTCATAGGGTAGCTCAATTTTTAACTTTTAAAGGGACCTCCACACTGTTTTCCAGAGTGATTGTACCAACTGGCATTCCCACCAACAATGTAGGAGGGATCCCCTTTCTCCACATCCTCTCCAACAATTGTTGTTTCTTGCCTTGTCAATTTTTGCCATTCTAACTGGCGTAAGGTGGTATCTCAGTGTGGTTTTGATTTGAATTTCCCTGATGGCTAATGATTTTGAACACTTTTTCATGTGTCTGTTAGCCATTTGTATGTCATCATTGGAAAAGTGTCTGTTCATATCTTCTGCCCATTTTATGATTTGTTTATTTGTTTCTCATGTATTGAGTTTGAGAAGTTCTTTGTAGATCTTGGATACCAGTCTTTTATCAGTAGTATCATTTGCAAATATCTTCTCCCATTCTGTGGGCTGCCTTTTAGTTTTTTTGACTGTTTCCTTGGCTGTGCAGAAGCTTTTTATGTTGATGAAGCCCCACAAATTCATTTTATCTTTTGTTTCTCTTGCCTTTAGAGATGTGTCATGAAAAAGTTGCTGTGGCCGATGTCGTAGAGGTTGCCACCTATGCTCTCCTCTAGGATTTTGATGGACTCCTGTCTCACATGGAGGTCTTTAATCCATTTAGAGTTTATCTTTGTGTGTGGTGTGAGAGAGTGGTCACGTTTCATGCTTTTGCATGTAGCTGTCCAATTTTCCCAGCTCCATTTATTGAAGAGACTGCCTTTTTTCCACTGGATGCTTTTTCCTGCTCTGTCAAAAACTAGTTGCCCAAAGAGCTGAGGGTCCATTTCTGGGTTCTCTATTCTGTTCCATTGGTCTATGTGTCTGTTTTTGTGCCAGTACCATGCTGTCTTGGTGATCACAGCTTTGTAGTGCAGCTCGAAATCCGGCATTGTGGTGCCCCCAGCTTTGTTTTTCCTTTTCAACAATTCCTTGGTGATTCAGGGCCTTTTCTGATTCCATACAAATTTAAGGGCTGTTTGTTCCAGTTCTTTGAAAAATGTCATTGGTATTTTGATCGGGATAGCACTGAAAGTGTAGATTGCTCTGGGTAGCATGGACATTTTAACTATGTTAATTCTTCCAATCCGTGAGCATGGAATATTTTTCCATCTTTTTGTGTCTTCTTCAATGTCTTTCAAGGGTGATTTGTAGTTTCTAGAATATAGATCCTTTACGTCTCCGGTTAAGTTAATTCCAAGGTAACGTATGGTTTTTGGTGCTATTGTAAATGGGATGGATTCCCTAATTTCTCTTTCTTCAGTCCCATTGTTCATGTATAGAAATGCAACTGATTTCTGAGCATTGATTTTGTATCCCACCACATTACTGAATTGCTCTATAACTTCTAATAGTTTGGGAGTGGATTCTTTTGGGTTTTCCATATAGAGTATCATGTCAACTGCAAAGAGAGACAGTTTGACTTCTTCTTTGCCGATTTGGATACCTTTTATCCCTTTTTGTTGTCTGATTGCTGTTGCAAGGACTTCTAGTACTATGTTGAGTAATAATGACGAGAGTGGGCATCCTTGTTGTGTTCCTGATCTTCAGGGAAAGGCTTCCAGCTTTTCCCCATTGAGAATGATGTTTGCTGTAGGCTTTTCATAGATGGTTTTTATGAGATTGAGGAATGTACCCTCTATCCCTACACTCTGAAGGGTTTTAATCAGGAAAGGATGCTATATTTTGTCAAATGCTTTTTCTGCATCTATTGAGAGAATCATTTGATTTTTGGCTTTTTCCTTGCTGATAAAATCTACGATACTGATAGATTTGCGAATGTTGACCCACCCTTGCATCCCAGGGAAGAATCCCACTTGGTCACGATGGATAATCCTTTTAATGTACTGTTGGATCCTATTAGCAAGGATCTTGTTGAGAATTTTGGTGCCCATATTCATCAGGGAAATCTGTCTGTAATTCTCCTTTTTGCTGGGGTCTTTGCCTGGTTTGGGGATCGAGGTAATATTGGCCTCATAGAATGAGTTTCGTGGCTTTCCTTCTGTTTCTATTTTTTGAAATAGCTTTAGAAGAATAGGTATTATTTCTTCTTTGAATGTTTGGCAGAATTCCCTGGGAAAACCATCCGGTCCTGGAGTTTTGTTATTTGGAAATTTGTTTATCACAGACTCAATCTCTTCATAATTAATTGGCCTGTTTAAAAAATCAATTTCTTCCTGTTTCAGTCTTGGTAGTTTATAGGTTTCCAGGAAGGCCTCCATGTCTTCCAAATTGCTTAATTTATTGGCATAAGGCTGTTGAAAGAAGTTTCTAATAATCCTTCCAATTTCATTGGTGTTGGTTGTGACCTCTCCCTTTTCATTCATAATTTTATTAATTTGGGTCCTTTCTCTATTCTTTTGGACAAGTCTTGCCAGTGGTTTGTCAGTTTTATTCACTCTTTCAAAGAACCAGCTTCTAGTTCTGTTGATCTGCTCTACTGTGCTCCTGGTTTCCAATTCATTGATTTCTGCTCCAATCTTGGTCAACTGCTTTCTCGTGCGTGGATTAGGCCTTTTCCTCTGTTGCTGTTCCAGCTTCTTGAGGTGAGAATATAAAAAGTGCATTTTAGATTTTTCTATTCTTTTGAGTGAGGCTTGGATGGCTATGTATTGCCCCTTAGGTCTGCCTTTGCAGTATCCCCTAGGTTTTGACCCGTTATGTTTTCATTCTCGTTGGTCTCCATAAATTGTTTAAATTGATTTTTGATTTCCTGGTTTATTGAATCATTCTTGAGCAGGATGGTTCTTAGTCTCCAAGTGTTTGAGTTTCTTCCAAATTTTTCCTTGTGGTTGAGTTCCAATTTCAAAGCGTTGTGGTCTGAGAATATGCACCCCTGTTGTCAGTTTTTCAAGCATCTCTTCTTCAAGTAAGGGAAGTTTTGTTTTTTAGCCTTAGTAATATTTTAATCATGTATTTTTAATGGCCATTATTAAATGCCTTCCTACTCTCTTGAAATGAGCTTGTCTTTTTTAATTGTGTTAATGTAAATTTTATCCATATGTGTTAATATTATTGATTCATTACATTCCTGCATTATGAAAAAAGAAAATCAAATGCTGGTAGTGGAAGAGTGGAAATGAATATGTCGTACAAATGATCTGGTTGTCTACATGGATAATTCAGAAGAATTTACAAATTAATCTAGTAGTAGGAGAATTTAGCAAGTTTCTTAGTTTTTAGATCAAATACAAGCCATCATATGTGTATATGTAAGCAACAAAATCTGGAATACATGCTTAAAAATTGACAACATTTACATACAACCAAATGTTTATGTATTTAGGATTATCTAACAAAGGATCAGAAAAAATATAAATGCTTATTGAGGTGTTAAAGTCAAATGAATAGAGAGATAGCCAATGTTCATGTCATAAATGTACCTGTCTCTAAATCAATCTATAAGCCTAATGTGAATCTAGTCAAAATATGACATAGCAATTACTTGAGTGGCATGGCAGACAGAAATGGGTCCCCAAAGTTGTCAACATCCTCATCCCCATGTCCTGTGAAAATGTACCTCCAATGGTAAAAGGGACTTTGCAGGTGTGATTAAGCATTGAGATGGGGAGATTTTCCTGTATTATCCATATTGACGCTATGTGAAAACGCAAGGGTGCTTATACAAGATAGGCAGGAGGGTTCAAGTAAGAGAAAGCAATGTAACCATGAAGTAGAGGTTGAGTGATGTGGTCATCATCCAAGGCATTTGGCAGCCTCTGGAAGTTGTAAGCAGCAAGGAAGGGGTTCTCTTTCAAAAAGAACCAGCCCTGCAGACACAATTGCTGATTATGACCTCATCAGACTCACTTCAGACCCCTGACCCCAGAACTGTCAAAGAATAAACATGTGTTGTTTTAAGACACAGACACACACACGCATATGCAAGTCTGGGGTAGTTTTTAAATGTACACTAAAGACTGGTCTTAAAAGTTATAATTCACCATACAGTACATCCCTGGTTTTTGATGTAAAGTTCGATGATTCATTAGTTGCTTATAACACCCAGTGTATGTATGGTGACTAACATAATATAATAAAAATAAATAAATAAAAAAGTTATAATTCATGTGGAAGGGTGAGATCCAATAAGAATAAGACATAAATTTTCCCTTCAAATACCAAATCTTATTATGATGCGTAGTAATTAAAACCCATGGTGCTGATACAGGCATAGGAGCTGGCTGGTGTTGGACAACTGGTGGTGGAATCGAGTGCAGGATTGGATCCTTCTTTGTGTGAAGTTTGACACGTAACCGAGTGGCATGGAAGTTCAATGGGAGAGGAGGAGGTATTTGGTAAAAGGTTCTTGTAAAAGTAGCTACCACCGGGGGGGGGGGGGGAAGGAACTAAGAATGCCACCTCACACTATACAAAAGTAAACAATGAGAACACTTTAAAACGTTTAGTTTACTACACGGACAGTTTTCTGATCATGGCAAATGATGTTTAAGGGCCTTCCCATGATGACAACACATAGACGTCATCCTCATGGAGGCAGGAAACATCTAAATCATGGTGATGAATCACCAGACCCAGGGGAGCAAAGAGGTAAAGGAAGTGATTCAAGCAGTCAAGGCTGCTCCTGCTTTTTCAGAAACAGCAGCTTTGTGGCTGTGTCACTTTTGGCAGTCTTTCGGGTTAGGGAAACTACAGTAGGAGGCCAGGGTTTGCCAAGGGTGTGGACCACGGTAAACCACACCTGCCCTGGGCTGTAGACAAGACGGGATACCTCCTAGGAGGGAGTGGTAAGTGAGCCAACTCTCCCATGCACTGCAGCCCAGCCTTGAATCACATGGGTGTCTTGGAAAATCTCAAACCTGAGCTTGGTATAAGGGTGCACCCTGCCCCCAGAGAAGCAAGCAGAAATCTTCTTAGGATAACAGTCACATCACCCTGGGCCTGAGATTATTTCTAAAAATGACATTTAAATATCATTTCAGCATACAAACAAAGATGAAAAGAAACATGAGATGATATGCCATGACTGAGAACCAGCAGAAAAACAGATCTGAAGAAACCCAGATACTTGAGTTATAAGCCAGAAACTGTAAAACAAATGTGCTTACTATATTCAAGGGGATAAAACCAGGCCTGTAAACTTCTGTAACAACTGGAAACTATAAATTTGACAGAGTAGGTTTGAAAAGGAACCAAATAGAACTTCCAGAAATGAAAACCACAAAAATCAAGATTCAGAACTCATTGAATGGAATTAATAACAGCTTAGACCCAGGTGAAGAGGGACTCTGTGGACCAGAATGTGAATTGGAAGAAACCACCCAGAATGGGAAGGGAAAAGGGAAATTCAGAAAAGAAGCATGAATGTATTTCAGAGCTATTGGTGTGTATATTTTTTAAGGAAAATGTGTGATTTTTGTTTTGATTTTGGTTCGAATAAAATAATAAATTCTGATTCTGGCCAAGATGGAGTAACTGGGACAGACTTACCTTCCATCCAAAACCACCAAGAACTACAAAAAGAATAAATATAGGAAACTGATTTTTCAGGACTTGGACATCAGGCAGTGCATGATTGTAATCCCTGAGAGATGGGAAAAAATTGGAAGTAGCCCTGGGATTGTCTCAGCTTCCAGGCAACAGCACAGGAAGAAGGATCCTGGATGAGGCCTGAAAAGAACCTCCCTGAGTTACAGTGCGCCATGGTGGCCCAAGGTCTCCGCACAGAGAACCAGAGGTATGAGAGCTGCACAGAGGTGAAGTGTGGACAATTGAAGAGGACTCCCTGTGGGTGCTCAGCTGAGAGCTGATCAGCACAAATGCATGCAAAAACTGCCTGAAGCCAGGTAAAGAATCCCAGAAGAATGAGAGGGAACAGTACCCAGTGCTCACATAGGGCTGGGAATAATGGTCCTACTGGCCTGCCATGAAGAGTTCATAAATCACAAAGCACAGGATAGAGTGCTCCTTGAGTTCTCACTGCAGAAATGTGGAATAATTAGCCCCAGACTGAGCACCACACAGACCCACCTAACAATCCCCAAAGCAAGACCTGAAAGACCTGTCTATTCAAGTAACTTCAGTGCATCCCAGATCAGAGCTGAGAAAGTTGTGTGGGAACACAAAAACATCCTGCACCAACAAGGTAAAAATCACAGTACCTGGCATCCACTCAAAGAACACTGGGCATGCAAAGAAGTGAGAAAACACAACTCACAATGAGGAGAATTTGAAAAAAATCAAAGCAGAAACTAAGAAGTGTTGGTGCAGATGTGAAAAGATTGGAACCCTTATAACTGTCAGTGGGAATATAAAATGCTGCAGCCATTTTTTTCTTAAAAAATGACGCATAGAATTACCACTGCTAGGTACATACCCCAAAGAACTGAAAGCACGATACTGAAGAGATGTTTGTACACCTATATTCATAGCAGTGTTATTCACAATAGTTAAAATATGGAAGCAACACAGGTGTCCATCAGTGGATGAACAGACTACCAAAACATGGTCTATACATAGAATGGAAAGTTATTCTGCCTTAAAAAGGAAAGTACTTCTTTTTTTTGGAATATTTATTTATTTATTATTATTATAATATTTTTTATTATATTATGTTAGTCACCATACGGTACATCCCTGGTTTTTGATGTAAAGTTCGATGATTCATTAGTTGCGTATAACACCCAGTGTACCATGCAATACGTGCCCTCCTTAATACCCATCACCAGCCTATCCCATTCCCCCACCTCTCTCCCCCTGAAGCCCTCAGTTTGTTTCTCAGAGTCCATAGTCTCTCATGCTTCATTCCCCCTTCTGACTACCCGCCCTTTCTTTATCCCTTTCTTCTCCTACTGATCTTCCTAGTTCTTATGTTCCATAGATGAGAGAAACCATATGATAATTGTCTTTCTCTGCTTGACTTATTTCACTTAGCATTATCTCCTCCAGTGCCGTCCGTGTTGCAGCAAATGTTGAGAAATCGTTCTTTTTGATAGCTGAGTAATATTCCATTGTATATATGGACCACATCTTCTTAATCCAGTCATCTGTTGAAGGGCATCTCGGCTCCTTCCACGATTTAGCTATTATGGACAGAGCGGCTATGAACATTAGGGTGCATATGGCCCTTCTCTTCACTACGTCTGTATCAAAAAGGAAAGTACTTCTGACACATGGTACAACCTAGATGAACCTTGTAGACATTGTGCTATGTGAAATAAGCCAGTCACAAAATGACAAATACTGTAGGATTCCACTTACATGAGGACCTCAGAGCAGTCAAATCGACACAAAAAGTGCAGTGGTGGTTGCTAGGGGCTGGGGATGGGAGGATGGGAAGGTATTATTTAATGGGTAAAAAGTCTTAATTTTGCAAGATGACAAGTTTCATGGTGGTGATGGTTGCACAATAATGAGAATGGAATTAATGCCACTGAACTGTACACTTTAAAATGGTTAGGGTGGTAAATTTTATGTTATATGTATTTTACTATAATAAAATAATTAGGGATGCCATAAGAATTCTGTCCTCAGGCCCATAGTTGTAGCAAATAGTGAACACAGCCAGGCAAATGAAGCCTCACACTAAAGGCCCTTATCCGCACATCATGTCAGCTTTGACAAGGCATGCTGAGGGACCAAACACAGTTTGAAGAGAAAAAGCAGCAACAGAAACAGACCTGGAGGTGACAAAGGTGCTGGAGTTACCAGACCAGGAATGTAAACTATGACTCATACACCAAGGGCTCTGGGGGATAAAGCAGACAGCATCAGAAACCGATGGTCAATGTGCTCAGGGAGAAGGGAGTGCTAAGGAGGGGGATTAAAAGGAAATGTTAGAAATCAAAATACTGTCACAGAAATGACTGCTTTTGCTGGGCTTATCAGCAGACTGGACACAGCCAAGGGGACAGTCACAGATGCTAAAGATGTGTCCAAACCAACAGGCAAAGAGAAAAAAAAATGAAAAAGAACAGAATGCCCCCAAACTATGGGACAATCACAACAAATGTGACACACACATAATGGGAATATCAGGAGGGGAAGAAAGAAAGAAAAGAATAGGAAAAATATTCAAAGCCATAATGACTAAGAATTTCTCCAAACTAATGATAGACACCAAACCACAGATCCAGGAACCTCAAAGAACATCAAATAGGATGAATACCAAAAAATATACACCTAGACATATCATATTCAATGCAACAGAAAATTAAAGACAGAGGAAATCTTGAAAGACATCAGAGGGAAATTTCTTGCTGGTAGAGGAGCAATGTCAAGAACAACATCTGACTCTACCTCAGAAACTATGCATGCAAGAAGAGACTGTGGTGGGATATTTAAAATGTTGAGAAGGGAAAATCCCCATGGACCTAGAATTCTGTATTTAGTGAAATTATACTTCAAAAGTGAAATGGAAGTAAATATTTCCTCAGGAGGCACCTGGATGGCTTGGCCGGTGGAGCATGCAATTCTTGATCTTGGGGTCGTGAGTTCAAGCCCCACATTGGGTGTAGAGATTGCTTTAAAAAAAAACCCAAAATCTTAAAAAAAAAAAAGAAGAAGAAGAAGTGAAGATTGCCTCAGACAAAACCAATCGAGGCATTTCATCACCACAGATATTTTTAAACAGTATTCACAATGCAACAATGGTAGCCAGAAGGCAGGAAATAATATATTCAAGGTGCTGGTGAGGAAAAAAAACTATCAACCAAGAATTTTATATCCAGAAAAACTACCTTTAAAAAATGAAGGTGTAATAAAAACATTCCCAGATAAACTAGAGCTGAGAGAATTTGGTGTTAGCAGACCTGCTTCACAAGATTTATTAAGGAAAATTCTTTGTGTTGAAAGCATGTGACAAGAGATGGCAATTAGGGTGCCCATGAAGAAATGAAGCACTCTGGGACAGGTACTTATATAGCTCACCATAAAATACCACATAATGGGGGTGCCTGGGTGGTGCAGTTAAGGGTCTGATTCTTGGTTTCAGCTCAGGTTGAGATCTCAGGGTTGTGAGATTGAGCCCCATGTCAGGCTCTGTGCTCAGCACGGAGTCTGCATGAGATTCTCTCTCCCTCTTCCTCTGCCTCTCCTGCTAGCATTCTCTTTCTCTTTCTCAAATAAATAAATAAATAAATCTTTGTTGGGGGGAGAGAGTATATAATGCTTATATCTTCCCTTATGTCCCTTTAATTTGTTTAAAAATCAGTTGCATAAGGCAATACATACCTACTTGTATTTGGGGTCAGTAACAAAGGAATGTAATATTTCTGATGATAACAGCACAGAGGATGTGGTGGGTAAGGAAATCACACAGGAAGAGGTGCACAAACCACCACATTGATGTGACTGAGTACTACTGTAGTGTAAAGGGGACACTGCTGATAAAACAGCAGCATGGAGGGTAATTTCCCAAATCATCATGCTCTGGGAGTTTTTGTTCAACAGATCTTCCCTCTGGTTATGTTTCCTCTTTCATTTTCCCTGTAAGAGCAAGAAGAAATCCAACCTCCCTGTGAAACAAGCTTTGCTAAGCCTTCTCCCACTATACCCCTAGGAGCCTCCTTCCCCCAGTTCCCAACAGCACCCTCATCTGTAGCATCTCCAGCATCCACATTCCCACTGCACTCCCATCACCCCAATCTAGGCTTTCCCTATCACATCCCCAGAGTCCTTTCACCCACCACCCTCTGCCTGATTCCAAAGCCACCACACACTTAGGCATATGTTAAGGCAACAGCTCACACTTGGTACTAAAATCCTTATTCATTTACTATTGGTGCATAACAGATGATCACAAACCTATCAGCTTGCATAAAAACAGGTATTTATCATCTCACGCTTCTGTAGGTCAGAAGTCTAGAATGGTGTGGCTGGATTTCCTGCTCAGGGCATCACAAGAGCTTCAAAACAAAAGATATTACTAGACGTAAAAAATGACATTTTTAGTATAAAAGGGTCAATTCATCATGAATTTTGTCATGTATCATAAAGATGCAAAAATTATAAATATATAAACATTTAACAACAGAGTCCCAAAATTCATGGTGCAAGAACTGACAGAACTGAAGGGAGAAACAAACAAACAATAACAAGCTGGATACTTTAACAGCCCACCTTCAATAGTGGATAAAATGACTAAGCTGAAGATCAGCCATGATGAACAAGCCTGGAACAATGCCATAAGCCAATAAGCCATGTCATCTGCGAAGAGAGAGAGTTCATCTCTTATGCTTTCACATGCTGTGATGTTGGGCTTTCATTTTAATTTATTCAAAATATTTTCTTTTTTTATAATAATTTTTTATTATATTATGTTAGTCACCATACAGTACATACCTAGTTTTTGATGTAAAGTTCCATGATTCATTACTTGCGTATGACACCCAGTGCACCATGCAACATGTGCCCTCCTTAATACCCATCACCAGCCTATCCCATTCCCCCACCGCCCTCCCCTCTGAAGCCCTCAGTTTGTTTCCCAGAGTCCATAGTCTCTTGTGGTTCATTCCCCCTTCTGTTTACCCCCCCCTTCATTCTTCCCTTCCTTCTCCTACCAATCTTCCTGGTATTTCTTATGTTCCATAAATGAGTGAAACCATATGATAATTGTCTTTCTCTGCTTGACTTATTTCACTTAGCATTATCTCCTTCAGTCCCGTCCATGTTGCTGCAAACGTTGGATAATCGTCCTTTCTGATGGTTGAGTAATATTCCATTGTATATATGGACCACATCTTCTTAATCCAGTCATCTGTTGAAGGGCATCTCGGCTCCTTCCACGATTTAGCTATTGTGGACATTGCTGCTATGAACATTGGGGTGCATATGGCCCTTCTCTTTACTACGTCTGTATCTTTGGGGTAAACACCCGGTAGTGCAATGGCTGGATCATAGGGTAGCTCAATTTTTAACTTTCTAAGGGACCTCCACACTGTTTTCCGGAGTGGCTGCACCAACCTGCATTCCCACCAACAATGTAGGAGGGATCCCCTTTCTCCACATCCTCTCCAACAATTGTTGTTTCCTGCCTTGTCTATTTTTGCCATTCTAACTGGCGTAAGGTGGTATCTCAGTGTGGTTTTGATTTGAATTTCCTTGATGGCTAATGATTTTGAACATTTTTTCATGTGTCTGTTAGCCATTTGTATGTCTTCATTGGAAAAGTGTCTGTTCATATCTTCTGCCCATTTTTTGATTTGTTTATTTGTTTCTCGTGTATTGAGTTTGAGAAGTTCTTTGTAGATCTTGGATACCAGTCCTTTATCTGTAGTGTCATTTGCAAATATATTCTTCCATTTCGTGGGCTGCCTCTTAGTTTTTCTGACTGTTTCCTTGGCTGTGCAGAAACTTTTAATCTTGATGAAGTCCCATAAATTCATTTTGTCTTTTGTTTCTCTTGCCTTTGGGGATGTGTCATGAAAAAGGTTGCTTTGGCCGATGTCGTAGAGGTTGCTGCCTATGTTCTCCTCTAGAATTTTGATGGATTCCTGTCTCACATCGAGGTCTTTCATCCATTTGGAGTTTATTTTTGTGTATGGTGTGAGAGAGTGGTCAAGTTTCATGCTTTTGCATGTAGCTGTCCAATTTTCCCAGCACCATTTATTGAAGAGACTGTCTTTTTCCCACCGGATGTTTTTTCCTGCTTTATCAAATATTAGTTGCCCAAAGAGCCGAGGGTCCATTTCTGGGCTCTCTATTCTGTTCCATTGGTCTATGTGTCTGTTTTTGTGCCAGTACCATGCTGTCTTTGTGATCACAGCTTTGTAGTACAGCTCGAAATCCGGCATTGTGATGCCCCCAGCTCTGTTTTTCCTTTTCAACAGCTCCTTGGAGATTCAGGGCCTTATCTGTTTCCATACAAATTTAAGGACTATTTGTTCCAGTTCTTTGAAAAATGTCATTGGTATTTTGATCAGGATAGCATTGAAAGTGTAGATTGCTCTGGGTAGCATGGACATTTTAACTATGTTAATTCTTCTGATCCATGAGCATGGAATATCTTTCCATCTTTTTGTGTCTTCCTCAATGTCTTTCAAGAGTGATTTATAGTTTCTAGAATATAGGTTCTTTACATCTCTCGTTAAGTTAATTCCAAGGTAACGTATGGTTTTTGGTGCTCTTGTAAATGGGATGGATTCCCTAGTTTCTCTTTCTTTGGTCTCGTTATTCGTGTATAGAAATGCAACTGATTTCTGAGCATTGATTTTGTATCCTGCCACACTACTGAATTGCTCTATAACTTCTAATAGTTTGGGAGTGGATTCTTTTGGGTTTTCCATATAGAGTATCATGTCATCTGTGAAGAGAGACATTTTGAATTCTTCTTTGCCGATTTGAATACCTTTGATCCCTTTTTGTTGTCTGATTGCTGTTGCAAGGACTTCTAGTACTATGTTGAATAATAGTGGCGAGAGTGGGCATCCTTGTCGAGTTCCTGATCTTCAGGGAAAGGCTTCCAGCTTTTCCCCATTGAGAATAATATTTGCAGTAGGCTTTTCATAGATGTTTTTATGAGATTGAGAAATGTACCTTCTATTCCGACACTCTGAAGGGTTTTAATCAGGAAAGGATGCTGTATTTTGTCAAATGCTTTTTCGGCATCGATTGAGAGGATGATATGGTTCCTGAACCTTTCTTGTTGATATGATGTATCACGCTGATTGATTTGTGAATATTGAACCACGCTTGCATCTCAGATATGAATCCCACTTGATTGTGATGGATAATCCTTTTAATGTACTGTTCGATTCTATTAGCAAGTATCTTGTTGAGTATTTTGGCATTCATATTCATTAGGGTAATCGGTCTGTAATTCTCCTTTTTTAGGGGGTCTTTGCCTGGTTTGGGGATCAAGGTAATATTGGCCTCGTAGAATGAGTTTGGTAGCTTTCCTTCTGTTTCTATTTTTTGAAATAGCTTTAGGAGAATAGGTATTATTTCTTCTTTGAATGTTTGGTAGAATTCCCCAGGAAAACCGTCCGGGCCTGGAGTTTTGTTATTTGGAAGGCTGTTTATCACTGACTCAATTTCTTCATAATTAATTGGCCTGTTTAAGAAATCAATTTCTTCCGGTTTCAATCTTGGTAGTTTATAGGTTTCCAGGAAGGATTCCATCTCTTCCAGATTGCTTAGTTTATTGGCATATAGCTGTTGATAAAAATTTCTAATAATGCTTCCAATTTCAATGGTGTTCATCGTGACCTCTGCTTTTTCATTCATAATTTTAATAATCTGGGTCCTTTCTCTTTTCTTTTGGATAAGTCTTGCCAGTGGTCTGTCAATTTTATTGATTCTCTCCAAGAACCAGCTTCTAGTCCTGTTGATCTGCTCTACTGTACTTCTGGTTTCTGATTGATTGATTTCTGCTCTAATTTTGGTCAACTGCTTCCTCGTGCGTGGATTAGGCCTGTCCCTCTGTTGCTGTTCCAGCTTCTTGAGGTGAGAATATAAAAACTGCATTTTAGATTTTTCTATTCTTTTGAGTGAGGCTTGGATGGCTATGTATTTCCCCCTTAGGACTGCCTTTGCAGTATCCCATAGGTTTTGGACTGTTGTGTTTTTGTTCTCATTAGTCTCCATAAATTGTTTAATTTGATTTTTGATTTCCTGGTTTATCAAGTCATTCCTGAGCAGGATGGTTCTTAGTCTCCAAGTGTTTGAGTTTCTTCCAAATTTTTCCTTGTGGTTGAGTTCCAATTTCAGAGCGTGGTGGTCTGAGAATATGCAGGGGATAATTTCAATCGTTTGGTATCAGTTGAGACCTGTTTTGTGTCCCAGGACATGGTCTATTCTTGAGAATGTTCCATGGGCATTAGAATAGAATGAGTATTCTTTGGTTCTGGGGTGTAGTGTTCTATATGTATCTATGAGGTCCAACTCGTCGAGTATGGCATTCAAAGCCTTTGATTCTTTGCTTAGTTTTTGCCAGGGTGTTCTGTCTATTTCTGAGAGTGGAGTGTTGAGGTCCCCTACTATTAATGTATTTTTTATTTATATGTCTCTTCTTTCTTGTTAAGAGTTGGCTTGTGTATCTTGCTGCTCCCCTGTTGGGGGCATATATATTTATAATTGTCATATCCACTTGTTGAATGCTTCCTTTAAGAATAATATAGTGCCCTTCTGCGTCTCTAACTATAGTCTGTATTTTAAAATCCAATTTATCTGATATGAGAATTGCTACCCCAGCTTTCTTTTGAGGTCCATTTGCGTGAAAGATGGTACTCCATCCCCTTACTCTCAGTCTGAATGCATCTTGGGTTCAAAATCAGTCTCTTGTAGACAGCAAATCGATGCATCATTTCTTTTTATCCAATCTGCAACCCTGTGGCATTTTATCGGAGCATTCAAACCATTCACATTAGCGCTAAGAACTGAGAGATATGATTTTAATGATGCCTTGTTGCCAGTAAAGTCTTTGTTTGTATTGGCTGTGACTTTCTGTTCTGTATCACTCTTGGGGCCTTTTTACCTTTATAGAACCCCCCGTAATATCTCCTGTAGGGCTGGTTTCATGGTTACGAACTTGGTTAGTGACTGGCGATTCTTTTTTTTTTTTTTTTTTTTTTTTTTTTTCAGATGAATTTTAGCAATTTATTTTTTTATTTTTTTTTAAATGATTTTTTATTATATTATGTTAGTCACCATACAGTACATCCCCGGTTTCCGATGTAAGGCTCGATGATTCATTAGTTGTGTATAACACCCAGTGCACCATGCAATACGTGCCCTCCTTACTACCCATCACCAGTCTATCCCATTCCCCCACCCCCCTCCCCTCTGAAGTCCTCAGTTTGTTTCTCATAGTCCATAGTCTCTCATGTTTCATTCCCCCTCTGATTACCCCCCCTTTCTTTATCCCTTTCTTCCCCTACCGATCATCCTAGTTCTTATGTTCCATAGATGAGAGAAATCATATGATAGTTGTCTTTCTCTGCTTGACTTATTTCACTTAGCATTATCTCCTCCAGTGCTGTCCATGTTGTAGCAAATGTTGAGAACTCATTCTTTCTGATTGCTGAGTAATATTCCATTGTATATATGGACCACAACTTCTTAATCCAGTCGTCTGTTGAAGGGCATCTCGGCTCCTTCCACAATTTAGCTATTGTGGACATTGCTGCTATGAACATTGGGGTGCATATGGCCCTTCTCTTCACTACGTCTGTATCTTTGGGGTAAATACCCAGTAGTGCAATGGCTGGATCATAGGGTAGCTCAATTTTTAACTTTTTAAGGGACCTCCACACAGTTTTCCAGAGTGGCTGTACCAACTTGCATTCCCACCAACAATGTAGGAGGGATCCCCTTTCTCCACATCCTCTCCAACAATTGTTGTTTCTTGCCTTGTCTATTTTTGCCATTCTAACTGGCGTAAGGTGGTATCTCAGTGTGGTTTTGATTTGAATTTCCTTGATGGCTAATGATTTTGAACATTTTTTCATGTGTCTGTTAGCCATTTGTATGAGTGACTGGCGATTCTGAAATGTCTTTATTTCTCCATCAATTCTGAATGACAGCCTTGCTGGACAAAGGATCCTTGGCTGCATGTTTTTCTCTGAAAGAGCTTTAAATATGCTCCCCCAACCCTTTCTCTCATTCCAGGTCTGTGTAGACAGGTCTGACGTAATTCTGATGCCTTTGCCTTGGTACGTGAGAAATTTCTTTGCCCTGGCCACTTTCAATACTATATCCTTGGATCTAATATTTGCAAATTGCACTATGATGTGACATGGCGTAGGTTTGTCGTGGTTGAGCTTGGGAGGGGTCCTCTCTGCCTCTTGGACACGAATGTTTGTTTCCCTCGCTAGATTAGGGAAGTTTTCAGCTACAATTTGTTCACATATCTCTTCTAGACCTCTGTTTTTCTCCACCCCCTTGGGGATGCCGATGATTCTGACATTGGATCGTATCATTGAGTCAGTAATCTCCCGTAACCCACGTTCGTGGGCGTGGATTTTTTTGAGCAGCTTCTATTTTGGTTTTTTCCTCTATTAACCCATCCTCCAATTCACTAACCCGTTCCTCTGCTTCTGTGACCCTGGCCATCAGAGCCTCTAGTTTTGCCTGCATTTGGCTCATAGAATTTTTAATTTCTGTCAGATTCGCTCTCAGTTCTGTCCTTAGGGATTCTATATTCTCAGTAACCTTTTCGTTAATACTTTTTTCAATTCTACTCATCATTTTGACCGTCGTTACTCTGAATTCCATTTCTGATACTTTGGTTACATCCATATCCATTAGTTCTGTGGCAGAGACCACAGACTCACTGTCTTTTCTTTGCTGGGGGCGGGGGGATTCTCCTTCTTGTCATTCTGGTGAGGAGAGGTTGCGGGGTTGTCCAGAGCCCAAATTATTGACTGGGTCCCAGGCCGTGCCCCTTGTTTTATAGGGATCTTAGGGATGTGGGCTTCTTCTTTAAAGATTTCATTTATTTATTTATCTGAGAGAGAGAGACAGACAGTCAGGAGAACGGGAACAGAAGCTGGGGAGTGGGAGAGGAAGAAGCAGGCTCCCAGCGGAGGAGCCCGATGAGGGACTCCTTTCCGGAATGCCGGGATCATGCCCTAAGCCGGATACAGGCACTCAATGGCTGCGCCACCCAGGCGCCCCGGATTGTGGGCTTCTTGATTTTTCAGCCTGCCTTCTGTGTTCTGGGGGAGGGGCCTGCCGCGCCGATACTCAGGCAGCCCTGTTTGGGTAGAGTCTCCGTGTCCCCTGCGAGGGGGGATGGGGATGGGCACCCTGTGAGCCGGTATTTCCAGGCTTTTGTTCTCTGGCGGCTTTCCCTGGCGGTCTGTTATGCCTCTTCTGAGAGTCAGAGCAGCAGAGGCTGAATTGTCACAGAACAGAGGGATTGCGGCCCGTTCTCCATTGATGTTCTGGCCACTTTAACTCCGTTACTGTTGGTGCTGCTCAACCCTGCAGTGTCCCGGGATGTGCGCCGCACACCCGGCGTCCCTGCCCTCACTTCCAGGGCAGACACTTCTCTGTCCTTTGTGTTTCTAATTCCACCAGCCGCCAGCCACCCCGCGCGCTCCCGGATCTCCAGGTCTCAGTCTATGCCCGGTGAGCACACCGGGATTCCGGAGTTCCGCGAGATGCCTGGTGGTGCACGCTCCCGGCTCACCGGTCTCAGTCCACTCTCTCACGGGTGCCGTCCGTGAGTCCGCCCGCTTCCCCGTGCAGGTGGCTGCTGCTTCCCGGCGCCCGAACGCAGTGGCTCCCTCCCCCTTCCGTTTATCTTCTGATATCTGTGCGCGGTTTCACGGCTCCCCTCTTCGTACCTCCCTACTCAGCGCTGGAGATGTTCATTTGTAGAGATCCAGATGCATCTTCCTGCGTCTCAGGCTGATTCCGTGGTTATTTAGGCTGGTCTGGTACCTATCCAGCTCGACTCAGGGGACCGGCTGAAAAAGGGGTCCCCTACTCCTCCGCCATCTTAACTCTCTCTCCTGGTTGCATTTCTTTACACTAACAATGAGACTGAAGAAAGAGAAATTAGGGAATTGATTCCATTTACAATAGCATCAAAAATCGTAAGATATATCAGAATAAACTTAACCAGAGAAGTAAAGGGTCTATACTCTAGAAACTACAGAACACTGATGCAAACATTGAAGAAGAGACAAAAAGATGAAAAAACATTCCATGCTCATGGATCAGAAGAATAAACATAGTTAAAATGTCCATGCTACCCAGAGCAATCTATACTTTCAATGCCATCCCGATCAAAATACCAATGACATGATTCAAAGAGCTGGAACAAACAATCCTAAAATTCATGTGGAATCAGAAAAGACCCCGAATCACCAAGGAAATGTTGAAAAAGAATAACAAAGCTGGGGGCATCACGTTGCCAGATTTCAAGCTGTACTACAAAGCTGTGATCACAAACACAGCATGGTACTGGCACAAAAACAGACACATAGACCAATGGAACAGAACAGAGAACCCAGAAATAGACCCTCAACTCTATAGTCAACTAATCTTTGCCAAAGCAGGAAAAAGCATCCAGTGGAAAAAAGACAGTCTCTTCAATAAATGGTGCTGGGAATATGGACAGCTATATACAGAAGAATGAAACTTGACCACTCTCTCACACCAGACACAAAGATAAACTCCAAATGGATGAAAAACCTCGATGTGAGACAGGAATCCATCAAAATCATAGAGGAGCACATAGGCTGTAACCTCGTTGACATCGGCCACAGCAACTTCTTTCATGACACATCTCCAAAGGCAAGAGAAACAAATGCAAAAATGAACTTTTGGGGGTTCATCAAGATAGAAAGCTTCTGCACAGCAAAGGAAACAGTCAGCAAAACAAAGAGACAACCCACAGAATGGGAGAAGATCTTTGCAAATGACACTACAGATAAAAGACTGGTATCCAAGATCCATAAAGTACTTCTCAAACTCAATACGCGAGAAACAAATAATCACATCAAAAAAGGGGCAGAAGATATGAACAGACACTTTTCCAATGATGACATACAAATGGCTAACAGACACATGAAAAAGTATTCAACATCATTAGCCATCAGGGAAATTCAAATCAAAAGCACATTGAGATACCACCTTACACCAGTTAGAATGGCAAAAATGGACAAGGCAAGAAACAACAAATGTTGGAGAGGATGTGGAGAAAGGGGAACACTCTTACACTGCTGGTGGGAATGCAGATTGGTACAGCACGTTGGAAAACAGTGTGGAGGTTCCTCAAAAAGTTAGAAATAGAGCTACCCTATGACCCAGCAATTGTCCTACTGGGTATTTACCCTGAATATACAGATGTAGTGAAAAGAAGGGCCACATGCACCCCAATGTTCATAGCAGCAATGTCCACAATAGCCAAACTGTGGAAGGAGCCGAGATGTCCTTCAACGGATGACTGGATTAAGAAGATGTGGTCCATATATACAATGGAATATTACTCAGCCATCAGAAAGGATGAATACCCACCATTTGCATCAACATGGATGGAACCGGAGGACATCATGCTAAGTAAAATAAGTCAAGCAGAGAAAGACAATTATCATATGGTTTCAGTTATTTGTGGAACACAAGGAATAGCAGAGAGATCATTAGGAGAAGGGAGGGAAAAATGAAGGGGGAAAACAGAGGGTGAGGCGAACCATGAGAGACTATGGACTCCGGGAAACAAACTGAGGGCTTTAGAGGGGAGGGGGTGGGGGAATGGGCTAGCCTGGCGAAGGGTATTAAGGGGGGTACATATTGCATGGAGCACTGGGTGTTACATGCAAACAACGAATCAAGGAACACTACCTCAAAAACTGATGATGTACTGATGGTGACTAACGTATCACAATAATTTTTAAAAAAACATAAAGTATATTAAAAAAGAGAGATGTAGCTCAAACACCTCTTAAAAATAAGTCTAGCTTTAAATGCCCACATGAAAAACAAGAGAGTTCTCAAACTAATACCTAACCTTCCACCCTAAGTAACAAGAAGAAGCAGAAAAAAACCCCACAGCAAACAAATGTAAGGGGATAATAAAGATGAGAGCAAATCAATGAAATGCAAAATAAAATAGAGAAAAGTCAACAAAGCCAAAGCTCTTTGACAAGATCAACAAAACTGACAAAACTTTAGCTAGACTGACAAAGAAAAAAAGAAGACTCGGTAGTAATTTACAAAAAAAAAAGTTTGTGAAGGAATACTATTGACAAATGTTGCCAATGAATGAGAAATTGAGATGAAATGGACAGATTCCTAGAAAGGTGCGAACTATCTAAACTGACCCCAGTAGAAATAGAATGTCTGAATTGATCTATTATAAGAGATTGAATTAGTAATTTTAAGACGTTCAGAAAGAAAAACCTAAGACCAGATGCTTTGGGGGGTGAATTCTACAAAACATTTAAAGAAGTAATACTCATTCACAAATTCGTCCAAAGATAGAAAAAAAGGGAGTGCTTTCAATTCATTCCTTAAGGCTAGTATTTCCGAGACCACACAAAGACACCACAGAACAGAGACCTACAGACCACTATCTCTTATGATATAGAAACAAAAGTCCTCAATAAGATGCTATCCAACTGAATCCAGCGATAGAATAAAAGCATTATACACCATGAACAAACGGTATTTGTGCTAAGAATGGAAGGTTGGGTTAAGATGCAAACATCAGTGTAATAAACTTTATTAAATAGACTAAGGACAAAATCCACATGATCATCTCAATATGTGCAGAAAAAGCATCTGAAAAAATCAACACCCTTTTACAATAAAATACTCAATGGACTAGGAATGGGAGGAACTTCCTTGACCCGATAAAGAGGATCTACAAAAACCCCACAGCTAATATCATACTCAATGGTGAAAGACTGTGCTTTTTCTGTAAGATGAGGAACAAGACAAGGATGCGTGACCTCACCAGGTCTATTCTACTCAACATTGTGCTGGAGACTCCAGCCAGAGAAATTAGATGAGAGAATAAATAAAAGGCATCCAGACTGAAAAGTAAGAAGTCAGATTATCTCTACCCGCAGATGACGTGATCTTGTGTACAGAAAACCCTCAGGAATTCCACTAAAAATGGTTAGAATTTGTAATAGTTGTGGGATACAACATCGATATGTAGAAATTAATAAATTTCTGTCTACTAGCAATGAACAATTTGAAAATAAAATTAATAAACAATTCCATTTACAATAATACCAAAAAGAATAAGATATTTAGGAATAAATCAAACAGAAGATGTGGAAGCTTTGTACACTAAGAACTATAAAGCATTGTGGAAAGAATTAAAGAATATCTAAAAAATAGAAAGACGTTCAATGTGCATGGATCAGAGACTTAATATTGTTAAGATGGCAAGTTGATCTGCAGAGTCAATGAAATCCCTATAAAAATGCAAGCTGCCCCTCTTTGCAGAAATAAACAAACTGACCCTAAAATTCATATGGAAATTCAAGGAATCCAGAACTGCCAAACCAATCTTGAGAAAGAACAAGGAAGACTTGTATTCCTGATTTCAAAGCTACTAAATTACACCATGACAGTGTGGTGTTGGCTTAAGGATATACATAAAGATCGATGGATAACAATTAAGAAACCAGAAACAAACCCAATTATTTGTGGTCAAGACAGTTCAGTGGGAACAGAATAATCTTTTCAATAAATGGTCCTGGGACACTGAATCCACCTGGAAAAGATGAATTGGACCCCTACCTCATACCATGCTTAAAAATTAATTCATGGATCATAGGGGTGCCTGGCTGGCTCAGTTGGTAGAGCGAGCGACTCTTGATCTCAGGGTCGTGAGTTCAAGCCCCACATTGGGTGTACAGATTACTTAAATAAACTTTAAAAAGTGGATCATAAACCCAAATGTAAGAGCTAAAACTATAAAACTCTTAGAAGAAAATATAAGGGTAAATCTTTATGATTTGAGATTAGGCAATGTTTTCTTAGATATGATATAAATCCCACTTCACCATGGTATATAATCCTTTTCATGTTTCTCTTTATTAAATGTTCCTTGGATGCAAACTGGTGTAGCCACTGTGGAAAACAGTACAGAGGTTCCTCAAAAAGTTAAAAATAGCGCTACCCTACAATCTAGCAATTGCACTATTACGTATTTACTAATTCGAAGGGATACATGCACCCTGATGCTTATAGTAGCAAGGTCTACAATAGCCAAGATATGGAAAGAGCCCAGATGTCCATCGACAGATGAGTGGATAAAGAATATGTGGCATATATATACAATGGAACACTACTCAGTGATCAAAACCATGAAATCTTGCCATTTGCAAGAACGTGGGTGGAACTAGAGGCTATTATGCTAAAAGAAATAATTCATTCAGAGAAAGACAAACACCGTATGACTTCACTCATTATGTGGAATTTAAAAAACAAAGCAGGTGAACATACCTTTTTTTAAAATGCCTGTGTTAGAAAACAAAGTAAAAAAGTGAACAAGGAGAATATTTTTTAATTTGCAAGATATTTAAAGTTCAAAAAGTGGCATCAGTTTAAGTGCATGCTATTTGTGGGATTAAAAGAAGATTTGGTTAAATTCAGAGCAAAAAAATGATCTCTCATGTTACCAACATGTGTGCATAAAATACATAAAATAAGAAGTTTTTATTCTGATTTTGGGTTTTTCCCCTGTGGATCATAAGCATAGAGGCTAATTGCTAAGTGGGGGAGGTTAACCTGAATTATATAAAAACTTGTGTTTAATTTCAAGAATTTAAAGTAATCCCATGAAATTAGAAAACCCTTACTATTAAAAATGAGGTACGAGTAAGAACAGAAACCATGAAATCTTTATAAAGAATGTGAAACCATAGGGGCGCCTGGGTAGTGCAGTCGTTAAAGCGTCTGCCTTCGGCTCAGGGCGTGATCCCGGCGTACCGGGATCGAGTCCCACATCGGGCTCCTCCGCTATGAGTCTGCTTCTTCCTCTCTCACTCCCCCTGCTGTGTTCCCTCTCTCGCTGGCTATCTCTCTGTCACATAAATAAATAAAATTAAAAAAAAAAAAAAGAATGTGAAACCATAAATGCCATCTAGAAATGGCAAAAGATGCTTTTACTGCTCCTTCCTCCTCTGTAACATTCCGTATGGCATTGTGAGTTTTCCTGCCGCTTGATATATCAGTTGGAGATAGACACAGGTATTTTAACATCCCGCTATTGCAGGTAATGTCTTAGTGAATTTTGTGGTCCTAGGCCTAGTGGTCAAGTGCACACTGTGGTAAAAAAGACATGACATGAATGTGTCATGTTAGCCACTTGTGAGTGCACGGCATCGCGGGGCTGTGCAACCGTCCGTCACCACCGCCCGTGTCCAGAGCTGCTTCCCCGCCCAGAGAGAAACCATGTGCCCGCTACCCAGTGCCCGCCACCCAGTGCCCGCCACCCTGCCCGGCCCCCAGCAACCTCTCTTCTGCGCCAGCTCTTCTAACCGCGGCCGGAGGTGGGACGCGACAACGTTTGTCCCTTTGTGTCTGATTTGTTTCCAACAGGGGATCTCCCTCCTTTCAGGCTCGGTAACACTACTGTGTGTACTTACTATGCCGTGGGCCTTCACTGGGGCGCGTCCACGCTTTCGCTGGGGGAGTAGTGCGGCCACACGCGAGTGGATGCACCTGTCTGTTTGCCTGCTTTCAGGCTTGCTGGGTACGTACCGAGAAGTACAATCGCCGGGCTCATAATTCCAAGTGTGCTGTTTTGGGAGCCACCAGACGTTTTCACAGCAACGGCGCCACCGGACGCTCCCGCCAGCAGCGCACGGGGCTCCAGGTTCCCAGCATCCTTGCCCACACTTGTCGGTTTCTGTTTCTATGTTTTACGAAAGCCATGCTCTGGGTGTGAGCTGCCTCTCGTTCTGCTTCAGATCTTATCCCTGACCGTCCTTGGCAGAGCGGGTCTCTCCGTGTGCCTACTGGCCACCTCTGTGCCTTCTTTGGAGAAATGTCTGTTCAGGCCCTTTGCCTGTTTCTGAACCAGGTTGTTGTATTTTGTTGTTGCATTTTAGAAGTTTCATTATATTCTGGGTATTAATCCCTAATCCGATATGTGGCCTACAATATTTTCTCCTATTGTGTAGGTTGTTTTCTCACAATTTTGATAGTGCCCTTTGATGCACAAAGTCCCTAATTCTGACGAAACCCTGCAAATGATATTCTGGAATCTTCAGCAAGTGGCATTACCACCCACTCACCAGGTTCCCGCTGCAGCCTGACCCTGGCCTCCTGGCCCTGGCCTCCCCTCCCCAGCCCACACCGGGGCCTGACTCCGATCTGCTCCAGGCAATGCCCGCACCACTGCAGCTTCACCTCCCCTCTCCTCATGTGGCCGAACCACGTTCTCTGAAGTGGCCTCTTGTCTCTCCCATCCCCCTCTGGGCTATGCCGCCCCTGAGGGACTCTGGGTCTCACTCAGAGACTCAGACCCTTTCCCATCAGGTCCCCATCCAGGTCTGCCCTTTGCTGCCCCCATGTTTCAGGTACAAGCATGCACATCAGCTGCAGGGGCCTCTGCAGTCCCAGGGGTGCTTCATGTTTGCGACTGAGCCTTGCGCTGTGGACGGGGACCCTGGCTGAGTCTCAGGTGCTCTGCGGGGCTCTACCCTGTGCCCTGCCTCACTGCCTGCACAGCCCACGTGGCACAACTAGCCTTGTGTACGGAATGGGCGGGTGGCCTGCAGCTGAGCCAAAAAGGGACAAGCCCTTCCACAATGCCCTGTCTTGACCATGGCAAGTCACCTTAAAAGGCTTCCAGAAAGGTAGGCGCACGTAGCCTTTTGTCTGCAACCTCTGGAGAATTGGCCACAATCTCCGACTCTGACTTGGAAACAGCCCTCAGCTCGAGCTGCAGCCCCTCCACACGATCACCAGCTCATATCAGCGAGTCTCCCCTCCTGGGCCGCCCGCAGACTCCAGGCAGTCCAAGCACAGGACCACAGGACCTCAAAGAGCAGCAAACCCTTGAGCACAGATTCTGGGGACAGAAACCAGCTTCAAATCTCAGAATCTAGAGTCTGGAAGAATTGCATAGCCTTTGAATTCAAAGGGAACCTTCAGGGGGCGCCTGGGTAGCGCAGTCGTTAAAGCGTCTGCCTTCGGCTCAGGGCGTGATCCCGGCGTACCGGGATCGAGTCCCACATCGGGCTCCTCCGCTATGAGCCTGCTTCTTCCTCTCCCACTCCCCCTGCTGTGTTCCCTCTCTCGCTGGCTGTCTCTCTGTCACATAAATAAATAAAAATCTTTAAAAAAAAAAAAAAACAAAGGGAACCTTCAGCTCCCACCACAAGGTACGGAGACAAACCAGCTGTCCAAGGCCCACAGCTGTGCAAGGGTCTGTCAGTAGTGACCAAGGGTGCCATCAACCACTCTCCATCGGTCGTCAGAGCAGGGTCCTGCTGTCAAACCCGACCACACTAATGGAGATCAGTGACTGCAATGAGACAGCCTCCTCCTGTGTCTGATATACAGAACAAAACATTGCACCTACATGGCCTGGGCCCATGAGATCAGCAGGGCATTATGGAAGAGTAAGGGGAGGCAGGAGTCTCTAGGACAGGGCTGGGAAGACAGGGAGATCCAGGACAGGCCAGGAGGATAGGGAGATCTAGGACAGGCCGGGGGACAGGGAGATCTAGGACAGATTTCGGGGGCAGGGACATCTCAGACATGGCTGGGGACAGGGAGATCTAGGACATGGTTGGGGACAGGGAGATCTAGGACAGATCTTGGGGACAGGGGCATCTAGGACATGGCTGGGGACAGGGACATCTAGGACATGGTTGGGGACAGGGAGATCTAGGACAGATCTTGGGGACAGGGGCATCTAGGACATGGCTGGGGAGAGGGAGATCTAGGACAGATCTCAGGGACATCTAGGACATGGCTGGGGACAGGCAGATCTAGGACATGGCTGGGGACAGGGACATCTAGGACATGGCTGGAGACAGGGACATCTAGGACAGGGCTGGGGACAGGGACAGCCAGGACAGGCCTGAGTGGCAGTAAGGGCCTGTGTTTGGTTGGAACTGCCAGGGCGTGGCAGGAGGGGTTGGTACCCAGGGCCCTCAGCCCTGTGATCCTTTCCTTCCTTGCACCTGTCCAGGACACTTGATAAAGTCTGGGTTTTGTGGGCAGGACTGTGGAGGCTGAAAGTGTGAATGCTGGGTTCCTGGGGAAGTTAGGGAACTTTCTCCAAGAAGCAGAAGCTCCAGCTGGAGTTGCAGGAGGTCCGAGTGTGGGTTAGCCAGGAGCCACATGTGCGCAGACCAGGACATCCTGGTGTCCAGCTGAGCCAGAGCTGCTCCAGCCAGCTTGGCACCTACAGACCGTCTGCTGCAGAGGCCCCGTGACCTTCCTGGAGGAGGGTCCCCAGGTGGAGGTCCCCTTAGGGCCCGCGCAGAGCTGAGCCCCTCGCATCCCCGGGACCCAGGAGCCAGAGGCAGCAGTGGACATCAGGAGGCCCATCCCTTGGTGGAAAGTGTCTGCTGGTGGGGGCAGGCTGGCCTCCCCCTCGCGCACTCACCTCCTTCCCGTGGGGCGGGCGGTGGGACCTGGAGGGCAGGGGTATGGTTGCAAGGGCAGCGTCCCACTGGTCTCTGCTCCTGTGCACTGGGCCCCAATGCACCCAGACACCCTCTAGCTGCTCAGGGTCCCCGGGGGCCACACTGTGACGCAGGCAGGGCCCCGCCCAACTGGGAGCTCCACCCCTGAGCCCTGAAGGCAGTGTGTTCCCTGGACAGTGTGATGAGAAGGAGCGGGGTCAGCCAGCGGCCTCCCCCAGGAGCCAGGGCAGCAGCCGCCGCCAAGGAATGTCCTCCTAATCCAGCTCCCCACCAGCTGGGGCCCCCAAGGTCAGCCCTGCACCCAGCCCTGGTGCACGGCTGTGGGGGCCTGTCTCTGGCGAGGCCCTGCCAACAACACCCCCTGGCAGCTGAGGCTGTCCCTTCTCTCCCAGGACGGTCCCACCCTCACGTCCACCACCCTGGGGTTCTGCGGAGAGCCCTGCGGAAGCGAGGAAGTGCCACTGAGCACACAGCTATGCTCAGAACCCTCCTCACAGATGTTAACGACCTCAGGCACCTCAAAATTCCCCACAATCCACATTTACAAACAATGCCCCATTCTGCAGAACCAACTCCCTCCTGTGACCTTCACCGTCCTGTGCAGGCTGGCCCCGTACCCCCATGTCCTCCTGTACCCCCGGGACCGTCACCACTACCTGCCCTCCACCCCCATGTCCTCCTGCACCCCTGGGACCGTCCCCACTACCTGCCCCCTCACCGCCTCATCCTCCTGCACCCGTGGGACCATCCCCACTACCTGCTCCTTCACCCTCATGTCCTCCTGTGTCCCTGCAGGACTGTCCCCACTACCTGCCCCCTCACCGCCTCATCCTCCTGCACCCGTGGGACCGTCCCCACTACCTGCCCCTTCACCCTCATGTCCTCCTGTGTCACTGAAGGACTGTCCCCACTACCTGCCCCCCACCCCCATGTCCTCCTGCACCCGTGGGAATGTCCCCACTGACCTGCCCCCCACCCCCACGTCCTCCTGCACCCATGGGAATGTCCCCACTGACCTGCCCCTTCACCCTCATGTCCTCCTGTGTCCCTGCACGACTGTCCCCACTGACCTGCTCCCTCACCCCCACGTCCTCCGGCATCCCCCTGGGCTGTCTCCCTGCCCTGGAGACCCAGTCCCCCACACCTTTGTCCTTGCTCTGGTGCCCCCTACACAAGTGCTGCTCTGGGGAGGTCTGAAGTAGACAAAGGCAGGCCACATGTATGAGACCAGGAGTGGGGGCCTGGCCCCGACATGGGCCTAGGATGTCAGTAATAGACCATGGGGTCCTGGGTGCAAGTTCAGCCCAGGCACGGTCCTCACTGTGCCTCATGCCTGAGCTTGGTCTGATCCACGACCCTCCCCTGCCTCCTGTCTGAAGCCCCTCCAGGCTCAAACTACCCCTCAAGCCCTGGGCAGCCTCCCTGTACCTCTCACCCCGGGGCCCCCCATCCCAGCGCCTTCCCGGACGGCTCAGCTGAAGTCGAAGCCCCCTGAGCTGCAGGTCTGTCCTCTCCCAGCACCCAGGCCCTGCAGACAGCTGGGCGAGGCCACCCTAGCACCCGGCTCAGCCCCTCGAGTCAGGAGAAATGAGACTTCCTTGGGGTGCGGCCGCCAAGCCGGGGCCGTTTGTCGTGCAGCAGAAGCTGACTGCAGGGTGGTGAGTATCGGAGCAGGAGCTGTGGCAGGGTTCGATCTGATCGCCGGGATCCATGGTTCCCTGCCCACACTGCGACTGCTGCCCTTCCCACAGCGACCCTGTGCTGACGGCCTGAGAATAATTCCCCGACTAGAGAGCCGTGTCCCCCTGAGACCAGGGCTGGGGAGAAAGGCACGTGCACCGGGGGAGGCTGAGGGTACCAGGGGAGAGGGAGTAAATAGGGCCGCACTGCACCCAGGCCTCACCATGGGGCGCGTGGGGGCCAGATGTGGGGGAGGCCTGCGGACTCAGGGCCAGCTCAGCCTGCCTGGAGGGTCCTGGACACAGGGCTGCCCTGGGCCTCAGGGTCCCCAGCTGGCTGTAAATGAAGGGGCTCACCGGGTCTGCCCTGGGAGGTGGTATGAGCGCAAGTACGTGGCCTGTTCTCCCAGACAGCCTTCCCCCTCCCACAGCTGGTTCCCATTAGAGCAAGGCTTGCTCCAGAGCGAAGTGAACTTGTCAGGCAAATGAGGAAACCGGATCCCCCAGCAGCTCATCCTACATTCCAGCCCCGGGAGCAGGCGAGCAGCTCTTCTTGCCTCCTCAGCCCCGCTGGGACCTCACTCTCAAGGGCTCTAGAAGGCGGACGGGGGCTCCTGGGAAGAGGAGACCAGACGTGGCTGTTCCATCAGGAGAATCATCTATAGAGACCCCATTGCACGGCCTGGCTTCCAGGCTGCTGGGGCCTTGAAAGGGGCTGGGGAGATCCACCCTGTTCCAGAGCCAAACACTAGCCCTCCCCGGGTCCCCCCATGGAGGGTGGGGTTCCCAGGATGCAAGAAGGTCCCCACCCCTCACCCTTCAAGGACCCACCCAGCAAGAAGAAAGCCCAGAAGCTGCCCCAAGACTCCCAGTGGCCCACCCTGCTTGTGTGCATGGGGCCAACCTTGAGTGCTAGGACCCCACATCTCCACCCGCCCTGTCTCCTCTCCACACTGGGCCGGCTTGGCCGGTGTCGGCCTCTGGCCTGGCCAAGCCCTGCGGCCCAGTCTCTTGACCTCCTCGCCCTATCGGCTTTGCTGTGTCCTCCACACACCACACTGGGGGCTCCTTGGCGTCAGACAGACAAAGGTTAGCGGGACAGAGAAGGACTGATCTTTGGGATGTGCGTGTGGGGGTGTGTGTATGCTGTGTGGGTGTTGGGGGACATCCCCTGTGTGCTCTTGCCAGGACATCTCAGATGGACCAGGAGTGCTGAGGTCCTGGTTCTCACCCCCTAGGCTGACCCAGTCTTGTCCCTCCTGGAGGTAGAGGCCTCAGCCCACTCCCACTGAGGCCTGTGAGGGAAGCTGCCATGAGTCGTCACTCTCCAGAGCAGGAAAAGAAGCCTGTGC
Organism: Ursus arctos; assembly: GCF_023065955.2. Taxonomy (NCBI): domain Eukaryota; kingdom Metazoa; phylum Chordata; class Mammalia; order Carnivora; family Ursidae; genus Ursus; species Ursus arctos. The sequence continues at coordinate 2,380,115 of NW_026623067.1, read as the reverse complement.
TCCTGGCTGGACACACAGTCCACCCCGTGGACCTGGCCTGGCTCCTGACTCTGGACCCTCTTGGTTGGGCCTGCTGGGAGAAGGGTGACCACGGGAGGGGGCGCTGAGCTGCTCCAGGCCCAGACTCACACCAGGGTCTACTCCTCATTCCCCTCCTGCCCTGGGGTGCGTGCCCTCAGGCTTCCTGACCTGGTGGGGCTGGTTGGGGTGGCACCCTCCTCCTCCTGGTCCCTGGACTCTTGCTACTGGAGGGGGACCCCAAGGCCTCAGAGACAGGGAACCTGGTGGGCCTGTGTCCTGCCCGGGTACAGCCCAGCCCTGGGTTCTGTGACTGCAGGATACCTGGGAACTGGCAGGAAGGTCTCCATGGCAGGTCCTGCTAGTTCCTGACCGCCTGCTGAGGGTCACCACTGCCCAGGGACTCTGCCCAAACACCCACCCCTCCCCGGGTGCTCACCTCTGTCTGTTCGCTGTGCTCGGGGCTTGTCCCCACTACTGCCCAGACCGCAGCCTCCACCCAGCACTCAGGCCCTGCAGCTTTGGTTGCAACTTTGCTCTGGCCCCAGGAAGCCTCACTTCCACCTCCAGGAAGTTGCCGGAACCCTTGCCCATTGTCAACCACCCAGGGAATGGTGCACACTGGACATTCAGACAGGGTCGTGGGAGCACACACACACGTTCACATATGCCTGCATGCACACACACGCACACACGTGCACACGCACACACGTGCACACGCACACGCACACACGTGCACACGCACATGCACATACACACACATGGAAACAGAACCACACACAAAGCCTTGTGCACACACACACAAGACACACACACACACATTTGCACGCATGTGATGACACAAGCACTCACGTCCACGTGTGCTCTGGCCACACCTGCTATGACTACCTGCACCCACACCCTCTCTTTCCTTCCCGGGACTTTGAGCTGCGGCTGCCTCCACACCCACCCCCTCTGGCTCGCTGGGGGTTGGCCTTCAGGGTCCTGTCCTACGAGCTTCCTCTGTGCAACATCTGGCCCCTTAGGTGAACTCCTGTGGTCACCTGTCCCCATATGGAGGGCAGGACTGTTCCACACACACACCCCATCCAACAGATGCCAGCCGAGTCTAATCAGCACCGACTCCCTCTGGCTCCAGTCGTCCAGAGGACTCTGAGGTCCTGAGCCCAGGCGTGGGGTAGCCAGCCCAGGTAACACCACAGAAACGGGTGGGCTGGGATCTGTGCCCAGGGCTGGGGGTGTCAAAGCTGGGCCTTCACTCATGCACACACGAGCTCACCATCAAGTGCTGCACGCCGGAGCTGGGGCAGCTCCACAGCCCCGGGGCTCTGAGGCAGCCGCAGCCCTGAATGGGAGGCTGCACCTGGGCTCTGGGCTGTGGGCTGCAGCAGGGGCTCAGGCCCAGCCTCTCAGGAAAGGACTGGTTGCACGGAGGTGGGTGGAGGACGGGGAGAGAAGGACCCAGGGCTCCACATCAGCGGGAGCACTGACCGGGACGGACACAGGTGCGGGCCACGGCTGCAGTGCCTTTAGAGTGAGGATGGTTAAGCCCCCACCCTGCAGGTGGGACCCTGAGGCCCAAGCAGGGGCAGGGAATGAGCAGGAAAGCAGAGTGGTACTTGGACCCAGACACCGAGGGGGCAATGGGGGTCAAGGTGAGGCCAAGGGAACAGTGTGGTGGACGTGCTGGGGAGCTGGAATCCAAGGACACAGCCAGGCATCTGGAACTTTCAGGGGGAAGGAACAGTCTCACCCAAACAGTGCTGGATTGACTGTGTAGACCCCTGCGGCAAATTAAGCCCCCCCAATGAAGCAAATGCATCAGAGACTTGAAACCATAAAACTCTTAGAAGAAAACAAAGGGGCAAATCTTTATGACCTGGGATTTGTCAATAGATTCTTGGATGTGACACCAAAAGCACAAGCAATAAGAGAAAAATAGCCCAGCTAGACTTCATCCAGATGAAAGCTTTGTCCATCAGAAGACAGAATCAAGGGAGTGAAAAGACAGCGTTGGAATGGAAGAAAATGTGTGCACATTGTGATTCTGAAGAATCTAGTTTGCAGAACATACGAAGAATTCTTACAGAGCAAGAACAGGAAGGCAGCCCAGTCCCAGCGGGCAAGGATTCCGCAGACATCTCAAAGACGCACGCGGCCAGCAAGGGCATGGAAGGACGCTCCCCACGAGGGGTCATGAGGAAATGGCAGTCAGAACCACTTCGTACGGGTGACATGGCTGGACCACACATGCCCGCAGAGGTGGGAATGCGAGCTCGCTGGCAGGCCCGTGAAGCGGTGTGTCCGCGGTGGGGACACTGACAGTTTCCCGCAAGGATAGCCACAGAATTCCCAGAGGACCCAGCAATCCACTGCCTCGGACTGAACAGACGCTCAGACAAATACACCCACAGCCGTGCGCACAGCAGCCCGTCCACAGCAGCCGAGGTGCAAGACCCGTCCGGCATGTGTGAATGGACGGCACTCAGCCATCCAAAGGGGCGAAGCGCGGTCCCGTGCCATGAAAGCAGCCAGACGCAAGAGGCCACGCTGACGTGGTGTGTTCAGAGTGGACAAACCCACAGCCCGCGAGCAGGTTGGTGGTTGCCAGGGGCTGGGGAAGGGGGCCAGGATACGGGGTTTTGTTTCAGGGTAACGGAATGTTCCTGAGCCGGACAGACATGGTGATGTCACAACATGGTGAATGTACCAAATATCACTTCGCTGTTCACTTAAAATGGTTGATTTTGTGTTATATGAATTTCACTCTGTCCTGTAGGGACCAGGGATCTTCTCTAAGGCTGCTGGCAGCCCACCCAGTGGGGCCTGGGTGGCTGGGAGGGATGTAACTGGAGCCCCTGGTCTCCCCCACAACCACCTGTAGCCTCCCACAGACCTCTGGACCCAGGCCTCCAGGCTGACCCCAAAGTCAGTCTAGGAGCTGGGGGAGAGTCAGACAGGGCCAGGGCACATGCCAGGGGAGTGGGCTGAGTGGGCCTGGGGTGTTGGCTTCCCCTGATGCATGTCAGGCTGCTGTCTCGGGGTGGGGCCAAGGACCTGGCAGGCCTTGTGGATAGGGTGTGTGCCCACTGTCCTAGCCCGCCCCAGGCCTGCCCAGCCCCATTCCCCACCCAGTCCTGCCCAGCCCCAGCCCCCACCCAGTCCTGCCCAGCCCCAGCCCCCATCCCAGGCCTGCTCTGCCCCAGCCCCAACCCAGTCCTGCCCAGCCTCATCCCCCATCCCAGGCCTGCCCAGCCCCATCCCCCACCCAGTCCTACCCAGCCCCATCCCTCACCCAGTCCTGCCCAGCCCCAGCCCCCATCCCAGGCCTGCCCAGCCCCATCCCCCACCCAGGCCTGCCCAGCCCCATCCCCCACCCCAGCCCTGCCCAGCCCCATCCCCCACCCCAGCCCTGCCCAGCCCCATCCCCCACCCCAGACCCCTGAAAGCTCAGTGATGTGATCTCAGTGCCTCTGTCTACCACTTAAGCCTCAGAGGTGTCCACACTGGCCAGCAGCCTGAGGGCCTTCTCCACTCCCAGCTCCTGCACACACTGCAGCACCCTGGGTGCCCGGTGCCTTCCTCCAGCCCTCCGCCACACCCCCAGGCTGGCAGCCATGCCCTCTAGAGCCACAGGTGAGTCCTGGGCCAGGGCACAGTGCTGTGACTCATGGGTGTGTGGGTCCTGTGGAAGGCCGCACTCTCTGTGGGGTCTCAGGAGCCCGATACAGTCTTCTGGAGAAAGGTTCACATGTCCACAAGCTTCAGGGTCATGGGGCTACAGTGCAGACCCCCGGGCTCCCCTGAGTTCTGGCCCCAGCATGTTGTGTGGCCCAGGAGAGCCCAGCCAGCCCCGAAGGAGTGAGCCCAAGGTGAGCCTGAGGGGCCCACCTCCCCTGAAGTTCCCTCCCTCTGACAGCACACCCCCTGCCCACAGGCTGGTGCAGCTGAGGCCGCTCCGCACTGGCTCTTGAGGGGAGGCTGCCCGGAAGACCACGTGCGCTGGAGCCCTCCCGGGCCAGGCAGACCCCCTGCAAGGGCCCTCACAGCAAGGCACCCCAAGCCTTCACAGGACCAGTTGTGGGTCCCAGCACTGTGGGGCGGGGCTCGACATGGCAGAGCCTGTGCTTGGAGATGATGTGCCCTGACGTCAAGGAGCCTTGCAGGGGGACTGGAAAACACGTCCGGTGCAGACACAAGCTTGTACGTGTGGGTCCCAACATCCTGCACATACGGGTCCACGCGCGCAGATCCACGCACAAGCATGGGTTCGGTGCAGACACGTAGACACGTTAGACGTGCACCACAGACACCCTGCTGCGGGGTCACCCTCTGCCCTCCGAGCTGCGCTGCCCTCAGGAAGCCCGCACTCCGAATCCCAGCCACCCCTGCCCCTGAGGCCTGTTGAGGATGTCTCACCACCTACTCTGAGGCCCCACCACTCAGGACTTCCAGAAACGTCCAAGAGACAGTGCAGAGCCAGAGGCAGCAGCCCTGGGTGAGACCCTGTGAACCAGCCCGCCTCTTTCCAGCCCTTCCAAGGGGTGGAGCTCCGGGGCCAGGGAGCTGGGAGGCTCTGTGAAGGAGCAGGCTGAGTTCTGAGGGAAGGAGCCGACCTGGTGGTCTGCGGTCGGTGCCCAGCGTGGGTGGCAGGAGAGGACAGGAGCAGGGGCCAGCGGCCCGTGGCAGAGAGGCAGGGCCCCTGCCGGAGAGGGGTTGAACGTTCTGGGGGTGGGGAACCCAGGCAAGGGTGGGCAGGGCCTGGGCAGGACATGGTGGCCCAGCTACTCAGCCCCATCCCCCACCAGCTGGGGCTGCAGGACCACCTCAGCCCAGGACACAGCCCTCGGTGCTCAGGGTGCCGGGTGGACCCCAGCCCCTGGCTGCCCCAGGCATGTTCAGACCTCGCTTCTGCCTGTTTACAGGTGTTGCTCACGCCTGCAACACTCTCCCATTCAGTTCAGGAGACTGACCCCGCCCCGGGACAGTGCAGCCAGCCTGGGGCAGGGGCACGGGACCCCTCTGAGAGAAGGGGGGGCAAGTTAAAGGAGGTGATGCGTGTGTCAGGCCCAGCCAGCTCAGAGGTTACCCACGTGTGCAGAAATACCTGACTGCGGGGCTGAGGCCCGACTGCCCTGGAAACAGCATCCCCCAGGGCCCAGGACATCCAGCAACCAAAGGTGGGGCTGACTGCAGGCCCCGGGCCCCCCATCCCCGTGAGTGACCTCTGATGGCCAGGGCTGGTGGGACTCAGAGCCCCACCCAGTTTGGACACCCCAGGCTTCCCCTCCCAGGAAACAGAAACCCCCTCACTGGAAAGAACATGGCTATGAGTGTGCAGAGCTCCTCTCACTGTGGGCCTCTGTGCAGAGACGAGCCTGCCCTGCAACCTGTTACTCGGGCTACGGGCCCCGCCATCCAGCACAGGGGTGTGTGTGTGTGTGTGTGTGTGTGAGTGTGAGTGTGCACGTGTGCATACATGGGCGTATGGGTGTCCTGTGTGCACGTGCACACGTGTATAAGTGTGTGTTAGTGTGTGAGCCCTCCATGCATGTCACACAGAGGTCTTAGGCATCAGTGAGCAGTGGGCAGAGCAGCCTGTCCCAGGGTAGGGGGGAGGTCCCTGGTGGTGGGAGCCGCAGCCGGTGTCTCTTGGAGGAGCGGTAGCTGGAGAGGGCTGTGGGGATGTGGGGAGGGGGCCGCTGGTCTGCCCTAGGATGGAGAGCTTGGGGTGTCTGTGCACACTGATGAGAGGGTCTAGGACAGGGGAGGGCAAGTGTGGTGGCCCCCAGTGTTGGGAATGAGGACAGCCACACCCCTTTGCCTCTGTGCGGTCTCCGGCTGCTCCTGCTGTAGGGCGGCCGAGCTGCACACTTACACAAGGACCCTCCTCAGCTGCATGAGGCACCAGGGGCTGTTGGACAGGGGATGGAAAAGGGCTGCATGATCTGCTTCTGTCGCCACCAGACGAACTGTGTGGTTGCACAGGCTTCGACAGAAACAACCAAGCGGGACAGCCGAGCATCCTTCCAGCGGTCCTGGGGGCCGTGGCTGTGACAGCACTGCAGCACGCAGCTCTGGGGATAAGGTCACATGTGCATATAGGCAGGCCTTGGCCCTTCTCTTCTCCTGGGACGCTTCTCACTGGCTGCCTCCATCTCCTCTGGCTGTTCCACCTCCACCTTCCCGGGCTGCTCCATCTCCACCTCCCCCCAGGCTGCTCCTCCTCCACCTTCCCTGGCTGCTCCATCTCCATCTCCCGCGGCTGCTCCATCTCCATCTCCCGCGGCTGCTCCGTCTCCATCTCCCGCGGCTGCTCCATCTCCATCTCCCGCAGCTGCTCCTCCTCCATCTCCCCCGGGCTGCTCCATCTCCATCTCCCCTGTACCAGGTAGGCTGTATGTATGCATGAGGCCGACTCTTCAGCTCACTCATCAAATGCTTCTGGGTACAGTCCCAGGGCTTACAGGGTTTGTATTCCATTTGTTGGGTGGGGAAGACAAGGATGTCAAGAAGCCTCAGGTGGTATGAGTTCTATGAAGACTCTGGAAGGATCCTGGTCATGCACCTGCCCCATGAGAATCCTGGTCACTGGGTGGGGTTTTTGCTTCCCTTCCTCTTCAACTTGCCTGGCATCTGTCGGGCAAGGGTCTGTGCTCATCCTGGTCTGAGGCCCCAGCTGTGGTCTGCCTCCCACGGGGTGAGTGCGCAATACACTCACTTACAAGGGCTTCCCCTTCACGGGCCTGATGGCCAAGTTGGGAAGGGCCTTGAGAGGCAGGGAAGTGCCTGCAGCCACATGTCCACACAGCTATGACCATCTCTTGGCTGCCAGCCCTTCTTCTGTCCCAGCAAAGGGCCGAGATGGTGACACCAGGTGGGTCCAAACACGAACCCTCCACCCCTTCTCATAGTACTCTCTCTGATCCCCAAACCATATTTGATCCCAAAACAACAGCCCCGCATGGCCCAGCGATGGTCCTTGTAAATGCCAAGGCCACAGCATCTGTCTGGGGTGTTAGACGCCAGTCACAGGCTGTAGGGGCAGGGTAGACCCATAGAGGCCTCAGGGGGAGCCCGTTCCGCCACCGAGGCACCACTGCGTGCCAGGCATTGTCCTGTGCCACTCACAAACGTGGCTCAGAGGGGCCCGCGCTTCGCATGGTGATGCTGCCAAAAGATGGCGGACAGCAGCCTGTGCCTGCGGCTCCTACTTGGGAAGTGCTGGGGTCACTGTACACCCGCAGCCCGGGTGCACAGGGAGCGACTCAGGAGCACCGCGGTGTTTTCTGTTAGCTTTGTTCCTACCTCTGCCTTATGTCACTGTCCTGGGCTTTGCTTTCTCGTAGTTAATTCTCAGGGAGAGTTTAGGCATTCTTTACAGGCTCTTTTAAAAACTTTTGGAACAAGGTGCGTTGAGCAAATGCTGTGTGTGCATTTTTCCACGTGTCTGTGTGTTTCTGCATGCAAGGGTCTGCAAGTGTCTGTGCACACACATGAATAAACCGCTGCATGATTACATCTGAGCCAGTGGAGATGGACCAGTGCTAGGGCAGCTCTCACACTGGTTATAGTGGGTTGGCACGTGTCCTGGGAGCCCAGGTGACGGAGGACACGCTTCTATGAAGTGGCTGCCAGAGGAGACTGGGACACGACCTTTTCTCGGGCCCAGCTCCATGGGAAAGGGGTTTGTGTGGCAAAATGCTGACTATACAGAAACACTGCGAAACACTACAAATGCACCTGACCCCGTAGGAAGGCATGACCCTGACCAGCAACCCACATGGAGATTGGTGGCCCAGGGCTTGCATGGCTCTCGGTATGTGGACTTCTGGACTCACGTTCTCTGTCTGAAAATCACAGTTTTGCCTGAGAACAACCTCTGTTTCCTTACGTAGATTAAAAATAACTAGAGGGGCGCTTGGGTGGCACAGCGGTTAAGCGTCTGCCTTCGGCTCAGGGAGTGATCCCGGCGTTATGGGATCGAACCCCACATCAGGCTCCTCCGCTATGAGCCTGCTTCTTCCTCTCCCCCTGCTTGTGTTCCCTCTCTCGCTGGCTGTCTCTATCTCTGTCGAATAAATAAATAACATCTTAAAAAAATAATAACTAGAGGGGTTGTGTGGCTGGATCAGCCCGTTAAGCATTGGGATCTCAGCTCTGGATCTCAGCTCAGGTCTTGATCTCAAGGTCATGAGTTCAAGCTCCAAGGTGGGCTCCTGGTTGGATGTGGAGCCTGCTGAAAAAAAAAATGTAATGAGAGAAGAAAACTACTTTCCAACATTAATTCCCCCTTCCCCCTCTCACAAATATGTCAACTGGTGTATTTTTGGGACTGCCGCCCCAAGGTGTGGTGGAAAGCAGACATCAGCTCTGGGGGGAGGCTGCTCCCGCAGGGGCCCCGGTGAGAACACGTGTGCACGTGGTTCTTCAGTTATTCCTCGCACAAATCAAAGTTGAGTTGTAGACCCATCCATCAAGAAAATAAAAACGCGGAACAATCCCAGAGAGATCTGGCTTTCAAACTGGATTTCAAGTCAGTCTGTGTAAGGAGACGCTTACTACGGTGCGTTTACGCAGCCTGGGGAGGAACAGGTTGCTTCAGCGCCCTGTCTCGGCTACAACTTACCTCGATGGTCATACAGCAAATTCAGTATTTGGGCTCTTAAGCTCGCCTTGCAATATCAACACACGTTTTAATCGAACTCATCCAGAAGCTCCAGAGAAAGGAAAACTGTTGTTGCAAAGCTCCAAACAGCTGCTCCCATTTTTAATTATAAAAATACAAGTCAGCTGGAAGATGGAGCACAGGCGAGGACCCCGGAGACTTCTCTCCATGCAGACACCGCGTTCCCGGCAGTTTCCAGGACTGCAGCCAGTGGGTGGCACCCTCCCTGTCCGCTGTCTGCACCCAACCATACCGCGTGGGCAAAGCCCGCGTCTCCCCCAGCTCCTCAGCTTGCCCACGGCTGTCCGGAGACATCACACCTGCGAGCGGTTATACGCCCATCAGGGTCCACGCCTCTGCCCTCCAGGTGCCCCTGCCCCACCCCCGGCCTTCTCCTCCCAAAGACCCTTCAAGTTCCCTCTCCTTTATTCCAGTGTTCAGTGTCTGGTAGACATGCTTTTATTTTAAGCCAGCACCGTCCTTTTTGAGAGAAAGTGAACATAAACTGTTATTTAGTTGATCAGTACGTTCATTTCTTACAACGGGCCCTCCTTATTCGCAGACTTGCACTTGTGAATTTTTCTGCTGTTTAATTCTGTTTTCCTTACACTTGTTGCAGCTCGCTTGGCCACTCTCAGCAAAGACCTGCAGACACGGGAACAGAGCGGGGGAGGAGCGGCTGCCCGGGGCAGGATGGTTCTTCGCCCAGGGCCTGCTCAGCTGGCCGCTCCATGCTCCTCAGGTCACACCGGTGCTTTCGCTCTCACGCGGTGGCCCTGGGCAGCCTCAGCTTACTCCCCCTCTGGCCTCTGCCGGGGGCTGCGGATTCAACCAGGGGTCTCTGCTGTTCCCAAACCCTCAGCAACCCCTCTCTCCCTCGGCTCTGAGCGGAGTGCAGCCTCCCTGTCGTCAGGGGAAGCTGGCCCACAGCCCTCCTGTAGCTGTGACAGCACTGGGGGCCTGGCTGTGGGGACAGCATGGGGGCTGACAGAGGACGCCACGAGGGTCCTGCTGTCCCCAGAGCAGGGAGCTAGGACAGGGTCCCCTCTGGACCCAGCGCCAGGCCAGCCGCCGTGGCCGCCCCACGGCCCCTTCTCCCTCCCGTCCTGCGCCTTCCACTCGGTGTGAAGGCCTGGCCGGCAGCCCTTTGGGCTCCCAGAGAGAAGCCCTGAGGCCGTGCTGGTGCAGCCCACAGAGAATAGGGGGCAGCAGCTGCTGTCCTTCCAGGAGAAATCCTTTTAGGGTACCGGAGGGGCCTGGGTCCCTGCACATGTCAGAGGGTCGTGTACCGCGTCTGCCCTGGCATCCCCAGCCCTTCCCACCGGCTCAGGTGCTGCATCACCTGGGGCCATGCACCCCACTCTGGGCGGAGCCTCGGCGCGGTGTGGCGAGCGCGCAGTCCCTCTCCTGTGGAAGCAGCACGAGATGCTCCCGCTGCGGGTGGGTGTGGCCGTGTTTGGGAACCACAGGGGAGGGTCTGAGCTGCTTTGAAGGCGCTTGGCTGACCTACTGCTTTTCCGCTACCTGCAGACCCTGCTTCCGCTAGCTGTCTCTGGGCCCAGAAGGCTGGCTTTGCACAGGCGCTGGCCGCCTGGCCTGCGCTCGCACTGCTGGGCACGCAGACGTGGTGCGACTGACCTGCTGCATGGGGAGCGCTCGGGGGACGGCCTCCGGTGCCACCCACAGATGGGAGGGCTGCTCACCTGCACGGGGAGCCTGAGCCCCCCCCGCACCTGCACCGCGCGCCACGGCTGGCTGGGGGAAGCTGCGAGGGGTGATGACATCCTGCCCAGTTCCATCTCCTGAACTGCCTCCAGCAAGCAGCTGACAGCAATGGCCGTGCCACCCAGACATGCCCACACGCGCGAGAACTGTGATGGAGGTGGATGCCACTTACCCAAGCCCTCACACACACCCTCGTGCGTGCACACGCACACACACCTGCAAGCACACATGCAAGCCCTCACACACACCCTCGTGCGTGCACACACACACGCACACACATACGCACACACACCTGCAAGCACACATGCAAGCCCTCACACACACCCGTGCACGCACATACACACCCACATGTGCACACACCCAAGCCCTCACACACCCATGAAAACACACAGACCCACACCCACGCGCACACACCCATACACGTTCATGCACACATTCACACAAACACCATGCACGCACACCACTTGTCCTGTGATGTGTCTCCACCCAGGACTGGGAACATGGCCAGCAACAGCACTGAGGGGCCCCCCTGTCCTGGAGCCACAGCCCTCTCTTTCCCAGCCATGTTTCTGTGCCCACTGCACCCACAAACAGCACCAGGCATGTGTCCCTGACCCAACCCAGCTCTGCAGTGGAGGGAAAGAGGCCAGACCTAGTCAGTCTCCTGTGCAAATACTGGTGGTTGAGGCCGAAGCCGTGGAGGTCAGGATCTGAAGAGGCCATGGGTCTGGTCAGAAGGTAGGACCCTACGTGAGGGGTCGGGAGCTGACAGTGGTCCGCTGATGCCCACTGGGGCTGCAAGCAGGCTGTGTACATACCTGCTTGTCTGGAGGGCTCCCCAGTGTGGGCGGGCACCTGTGTCACTCTGCAGATCACCCCTCAGGGCTTGGCGGCTGGAGAATGTGGGTCCTTGCTACCCACCCTGATGCTTACTGAAGATCTCCCTCATAAAGATAGACAGCTCAGCACCCACCGCCTTCCTGCCTTCCACACATGCTGGGCTCCTGCTGCCGGGGGGGTGTCACCAGAGAACTGCATGACCCACTGCATCCCCTGTGTGTCCCTTCCTGGACCCCCTCCGTCCACTCGGGTCCAAATCCCCACCGTCCACCCAACTTCTCGGCCCACACCACTCTGCCCTTCCCACTGTGGCCATCAGATCACTCCTGCACCTTCCCAGGGCTCTGGAGGGCAGGGTCGAGGCGTGTGGCATGCAGGGGTGTGCACTGCACAAATGAACGAGCCAGTCACTCCCTCCCGTGCAGAGCCTGTCTTGACCCATTCAGCCCCATGTGTGTCTCAGAGCTGCACCAGCATGGGCCTCCATCTGCCTTCCGTTTTTATCGGACTCTGAACATAAGGAAAGAATCAAGCTTGGAAGGAGGTATCATTTCCAAATCTAAGCAGAGACTTTTGTTTTGGAAACGTCTCCTTTGAACACCCCAGCAAGCCGACGCGGACAGGCCTGCTTTCCTCTGAGCAGCACAGTGGTTTAGTGATTCAGGCTGTGCGCTCTCGGGGATGGCATCTGGAGACAGATGTCTGCTTTTGGTGACAGTGTGTGATTCCATCGTGCCCAGCACACAGCTACGCCAGATTTCTGCAGTGAGAGGCAGGTCAGGGGTGGGCGCCCAGGGTGGAGCCCTCTCCAGGGACAGCTGCAGCCCCTCACCGGCCTCTTCTTTTGGGATGGGACCTGGACACAGCCACCCCTCCTCTCCCTGGGGCCCCACTCCAGGCTCGTGACTCTCTGAGTCCTTCTCCTGCCCCACAAGACGTGAGCTGGGGGCTTCAAGGTTTAGGGCAATCCAGAGTCCCCCCTCCCAGTGACACAGGCCTCGGGAGCTGGGTGTCACGCAGCCACAGCCCTAAGCAGGGTACACACCGACTGTGTGATGGGCAAGCCCACTCTGACCTCAGCAGCCCCTCTGGAAGGGTGGAGGAAGCCGGCTGCACACGGGCTTTGCAGACGCACTCAGACCCTGATTGGCACTCGGTGTCATCTCCGGGACTGCTAGGGCCTCACCCTGCACACCGACGTCCTGTCTTGCTGCCTCTGGCCCATCCTTGTCCAAGGGAGAGGCCAGGCAGTGGGCAGGCCCACAGGCTAGGGTGCTCAGGACTTGGTCTTTATCAGGCACCATGGCCTGCGTTCGTGGGTGCCTGCCTGTCTCTCCCATGTGGAGCAGGGCAAGCTCCAGAGAGACCCGGCCCCTGGGGCCTCCATCTCTTTCTGCCTCTCCTCTTGTCCCTGCAAGGCTGTGCTGGTGGGGCGAGCTGTGCCCACAAACAGTGGCAAACTGTGATTTCCTCTCTTGGGCCCAACTCACTCCCATGCATCCTGGAGGGGGGTTCTGGGCCCACAGTGACCTTCTGTCTGTGCCGGCTTCACTGCTGTAAACACCATGCACTACGATATAAACCATTCAATTGAAAACATGCCAAACATGTGGAACACATTGGCACGTTTCCGTGGATGGGGCTGGTGTCCACCGGCCTTCCAGCATCAGCCCCTGGCCACCCCTCTCTGGCCTGCTGCAGGTTCTGATCCGGCCGTCAGTCTGCAGTCAGCCGGCCCAGAAACATAGGAGGGGTTCCAGCAGATTCCCCTCGCCCACCCGGCTGCTGCCCCTGTGATGGGCTTCCTCGAGCTCCTGCTGTGTCCTCAGACATATGGGGGAGAGCGGGGGACTTGCCCAGGGCTGCAGCACTACGGGGGTCCTGGAACGAGACAAGGAGCAGAGAGGCAGTCGTGGTCTGGGCCAGGGGCTCTGCCTGGCCGGCACACGGGCTCTCGAGGGTGTACACAGTACTGATGCAGACATGGACATTCACAGGAGGGAAGGGACTTTCCCCAGATGGCAAGGAAGGGTGGCTGAGTGTTGAGCTGTCTGCTCCCTGTGGGTTCGTGGGGAGTGAGAGTGGACCACAGCTCTCCTGGAGACAGAGGGGCAGATCCCAGAATCTCCCAGCATCCCTGCTCTGCTGAGCACACAGCTACTCCCAGTAACTCAACACTAGCCAGACGGCACTGTGACGGGGTTCTGCAGATGGCATCAGGGCCCCAGATCGGTGGAGCTTCAGACATATCCAGGTGGGCCTGACCTCATCACGTGAGGTCCTTTACAAGCAGACTGTTCTGCTGGTCATGGAAGGGGAGTCTGAAATTCCCAGCATGGAAAGAATCTGGCTGCTGGCATGGATGGAGGGGGCCATGGGGTGAGGACTGTGGGTGACCTCCGGGAGCTCAGAGTGAAAGGAAGGAGGGACCACGGCAAGGAGTCGGATTCTGCCAGCAACCTGCATGTGCTCGGAGGAGCCCAGAGGAGCCCCGGGAATGCAGCCTGGCTCATACCTTGGCTTCAGCTTCTGGCCTCCAGAGCCATGAGAAAACACATCTCTCAAGGCACCTAGTTTGTGCTGCTTTGTTCCGGCAGCCCCAGGAAACTAGTGCAGATCCTCTTACCACGGCGTGGGGCACCACTGCAACAATGCCTCAAACTGTGGAAGTGGCTTTGGAATTGGGGAATGGCTTGAGAATTTTGAGACACACGAGAGAAAAGTCCAGGCTGCCTTGAACAGTCCGCGGTCAAAGAGTGCCAGTGGGCGCTCAGCCAGAGACGGTGGCGCTTGTCACGGCAGCAGAGGCTTCGGCTGAAGTGTGGCCTCCTGTTCAGCACAGAGGGGCACTTGGGAGCCACGGCCCCCGGGAGATTCCTGAGCTGGGGTGGAAGGTGTGGCCTGGCTTGTAGCGACATGGAGGCCAATGGAGGAAGACGCCTAGAGGAGCTCCTGATGGTTTGGGAAGTTCTCTGCCTGTCCAGGTTGCAGAGTTCCATGGTTGGGAGAGCACACCCCACAGAAACCCTGCACGTGGCTCACGGGCGCCCCGGCTTCTCTGTGGAAACCAGGAACAGAGGCAGTGTGGCTGGTGAGGTCGTGGAGAGCGTCGTGTTGGCACAAGCAGTACCCGCTTAGGCCGAAAGGGCCCGAGGGAAACAGGACTGTGGCACTTCCAAAATTCCACAGGCACAAAACAGGCTGTGGGCCTGCACTTCCCTTCGAGAAAAGACAGGGACTCCAAGAGTGGAGAGCAAAGCCCTGAGTCACAGGCCTTGAAGCTTACTGGAGGTCCCCCTGCTGGATTTTGGTATTTCTTGGAACCGAAGACTCCTTTCCTCCCCCGACTCACCGCCTTCCTCAGCAGACTCTCTTCTCAGGGCAGTCATAGGTTCATCAGAATTGAGTGGGAGGGAGAGAGTCCCCACACATATTCTGATCCCACGTACGCATGGCTTCTCCTGCCGTCAAAACTCCACACCAGAGGCGTGCACTCATTCAGCCCGATGGCCGCCCTCAGTCCCCAGTGTAGGTCAGGGTGCAGTCTTGGGGCCAAGTGCTCTATGGGTTCAGACAGACACATCCACACCACAGTGGCATCACAAAGAGTGATGGGGTTTCACGGCCCCGGAGCCCCGCTGTGCTCCCCCAAGTCCGCCGGCACCCAGTAAGGGGCTCTGTCTCCTGTCTCCACAGTCCCCCCTTCTCCAGAACGCCACCCTGTCCTTGGAATCACAGGGCAAGTAGCCTGCTCGGATGGGCACCTTTCACCCAGTGACACACAGTGCGGGTTCCCCCGCGTCCGGTGGTGTGGGAGCGTCCTTCTTTCCAGCGCTGACTGTTCATCCTCTGGGTGGACCACAGTTCATTTATTCATTTGGTCCTTGGGATAACAGTCCTTTATCAGGTATGCCGTGCGCAAAAATCCTCTCACTGTCTTGACAGTGTTTTTCCCAGAGTAGAAAATGGACATTGTGATGAAGTCCAGCTTATCCATTCTGTCTTCTGCAGGCCGTGCCTTCAGCGTTAGGTCTAAAAGGCCTCACCACGCCCAAGGCTGTCTGGGTCTCCCCCATGTTGTATGGTTTACATTTGGGCTCACCATCTATTTCTGAGTTAATTTTTGTGAAGGTAATATAAGGCCGCTGCCTAGATTTATTTATTTACTTTTTGGGCACGTGGATGCCCAGCAGGATTTGTTGTAGAGACTATCTGTGCTCCGTTGTGTTGCCTTTGCCTTTTTGTCCAGGATCCCTCGGCTGCGTGCATGGGGGTGTAACCTGGGCTCTCTGTTCTGCTCTCTCAGCGACACCACGCTGCCCCGCGTACAGTGCCTCTACCCTGAGTCTTGGACGGTCTCTGGCTGCTGTTCTCGATCCACACGGAGTTGCCCTACTCTGAGTCTTGCGCCTCTGAAAATACACTTCATAATCATCTTGTTGATGTCCTCAAAATAACTTGCTGGGGTTTTAATTGGGATTGCACTGAATCTATAGATCAGGTTTGGAAACGCTGACATCTTGACAGTGTTGAATCTTCTTATCTGCAAACAAAGACAGTTTTCTCCCCTTTCCGATCAGTATACTTTTCCTATCTTATTGCATTAGCTAGCACTGCCAGTGTGATGTTGAAAAGGAATGGCAAAAGGGAGCACTTTGCCTTGTTCATGATCTGAGCAGGAAATTTGCTGGTTTTTCACCATTAAAAATGAAGTTGGCTATAGATGTTTTATACATTTTCTTTATGAAGTTGACAGTTTCCCTCTGTTCCTATTTTACTGGAATTTTTCTTAAACATGAATGGGTGTTAGATTATGTCAAATGCTTTCTCTACATCTATTAATATGATCATCTGGTTTTTCTTTAGTCTGTTGATGTGATGAATTCTATTAATTGATTTTTGGATGGTGAACCAGCCTTGCACACCACTTGGTCATGGTGTATAATTATTTTATGCATTGTTGGATTTGATTTGCTAACACTTTGTTGAGGATTTTTGCGTCTATGTTCATGAGAGATATTTGCCTGCAGTTCCCTTGTAATGTCTTTGCCAGACTTGTGTTAGGGTAATGTAACCTCATAGAATGGGTTAGGAAGTTTTCTCTCTGCTTCTATCCTCTGCAACAGACTGTAGATAATTACTATCACATCTCCCTTATATGTTTGGTACAGCTCACCAGTGAACCCATCTGCTCCTGGTGCTTTCTGTTTGGGATGACTATGAAATCACTGATTCATTTTCTCCAATAGATATATGTCTATTCGAATTGTCTATTTTTTTGTAATGTGAGTTTTGGCAGATTTTATACTTCAAGGAATTGGTCCATTTCACCTAGCTTATCAAATTTGTGGGCACAATTGTTCATAATGTTCCTTTATTATCATTTTAATGTCCAAGGGATCTGCTCCTCTAACGGTAAGGTGATTTTCCCCCTTAGGTTTGTTTCAAGATTTTTTCTTTATCTTCTATTTTCTAAAGTTAGATTATGATATGCCTAGGTTTAGGGTTTTTCATTGTTGTTTTGTTTTTGCATTGATCCTGTTTCGTGTACTCTGAGCTACCTGAATCTGTAGTTTGGTTTCTGGAATTAATGTGGGGGAAATTCTCAGTTGTTATTGCTTCAAATATTTGTTGAATCTGTTCTTTTTCTGTTCTTCTCTCTTGCTTCTCCTGATCTTCCCCTCAAACGTATGCTTCACCTTGTGTAGTTGTCCCACACACCTTAGAGGATCTGGGCTCCTTGCTTCCCAGTCTTGTTTCTCTTTGCTTTCATCTTGGAAATTTCTGTTGACACACCCCCAAGCTCACGGAATCTTTCTTCAGCTGCATCCACTCTACAGATGAGCCCATGAAGAGCATTCCTCTTTTCTGTCATGGTGTTTCTGATCGCTAGCATTTCCTTTTTGTTCTCTCTTAGCATTTCTATCCCTCAGCGTACATTGCCTGTCTGTTCTTGGGTGCTGTCTACTTTATCCACTAGACTCCTTAGCTGCTGTAAATTCTTGGTCTGATGATTCGAACATGACTGCTTTACCTGGTTCTGATGCTGCTCTGTCTCTTCACACTGTGTTGTCTTTTAGTGCGCCTTGTGATCTCTTCTTGATAGCAAGACACGATGTACCAGGTGAAAGGAACTGCTGTAAACAGGCCTTCCATGATATGGTGAGGTGTGGGGAGGTCTCAGTCTTCAGTGAGCTGGTGTTTCCACTATGACCTTCATCGTACTTCTTGGTCTCACTCGCACCCCTGCTGGTGGGGCAGATGGCTACAGCTAGCTGCGGGTTATTTCCCTACCCAGATCCCTTCCCCATTGGGAAGATGGGCAGGTGCTCTGGCATATTTCACAATGGCTACTTTCCTCTCCCTGCCAGGAATGTGAGGGGACGCTTTCTCTAATCTTTCCTGGGAGAACCTGGTGTGGTTCCTGGAGGCAAAACTCACAGAAGTGTGGCTCCCCACCCCTGCAGTCTTAACTCTCAGACTTGTCCACACTGAGCCTCCAGCAGCCTGTCTGTGAGAGTATAGGTTTATGTACCCAAGGACTGGTTCCCAACGGGGTGTCTGCTCCAGTAGGTTGTGATTCTGCGGGTTGACCTGTCTCCAGATTTGGGGGCAGCAGTTTGCCCATGACCTCACTTCTCTGAGGGACCAAAGGGGAGTTGTGTTCTTCGTTTGTTCAGCTTTTGTCTGGCTGGATGTTAGAAAGGGGTAGTGACTTCCCAGCTCCTTGGTGGGAGACAAGAACAGGAACTATGGCAATCTTTCTAACTTCCATGTTTTTCTCTCAGAGTAGGGGCAGTCTGCTACTCTTGTCCTATGCATGTCCCACCAAGTAGTTTGGAAGCAAGTGATTTGTTTTCTGGCTTCGGAAGTCAGAGATGGAGAGGAATTCCGCTCCAGGGTAGACCATACTGAGTCTCTCCCTCCAGTACCAGGTCGAGGGCACTCAGATAATGAAGTAGGAGCCAATGATATTTAGATGAGACTGGACAAAGAGCTGATGTGTAAAGAGTTGAGACTTTTGAAGATGTTGGGATGGAGTAAATGTATTTTGTATGTGGGGTGAGTGTGAGTTCAGGAGCAACAGAGGGCAGAGTGTAATGGGCTGACTTGTTGCCCTTAAATGATATGTCCAAGTCCTGGTTCCAGGAACCTGTAAATGTGAGCTTACCTGGAAGAAGTGTCTCTGCAGAGGCAGATAGTTTTAAGGAGCTTGAGATCACGGTGGGTTATCTGGTGGGCGCTGAACCCATGACAAGTGTCCTCCAGAAAAACACAGAGAGGAGAAGGCAGTGACGCCAAGATGTGGGGGGAGATGGAGAGATGCAGCCACAGGCCACCAGCAGGTATAGAGGCAGGGAGGAGTCTCCTCTGGGACCTCCAAGGGGAGCAATGCCCTGATCATACCTTGGTTTCAGATGTAAGCCTCCACATGACAAGAGCATAAATTCTGTTGTTCCAAGCCAGCCATTTGTAGTAGTTCCTTATGGAAGCCCCAGGAAAATCACACACCTCCAGCAGATTTTGTACAGTTTGCAGCCAGGCCAGGTGATGGGGAGACCCCACCCGGGCTGTGAGGTCTGTGCATGGTGAGGGGAGGGTATGGGGAGACCCCACCCGGGCTGTGAGGTCTGTGCACGGTGAGGGGAGGGTTCCGGTACTGGGCACTGTAACAAGGGAGGGTTGAGCATGTCCATAGCAGCAGGTCTTGGACTGTGGGCATCCTAGGGTCAGGGTGTGATGTGAAGACAGGAGGGCAGAGCACTTACTTTTCCAAACCTAGAGGTCAGAGTGAGCTTGGACAGATGCATAATCTCCTTTCTCATGACGGGAACAGTCCTGCGAGCACACAAAGCAAGTGAGGTGGGGGGTTCAGGCCCCTCCTGATTGGGTTGGTGTGGAGGGATCAGGACACTGTTGCTACCTAGGGCATCTTGTTCCGCTTGCCCAGCAATTTCTCCAACGACGCAGTGACACCTTCTGTCAGGGCCAGGTCCTGCATGGATAAGCCAGTTCCTGCATGGATAAGCCAGTTCCTGCATGGATAAGCCAATTCAGAAGAAGCTGGTCTGTGGGATTAGCAGGCAGCCACTGACTCCGGAAGGAAACCAAGTCCTTATGGGATGGGGCATACAAGGGTGGGTTTGGATCTGCACGCTGAGTGGCCTTGGTGCCTCTGGGCCCCACCCTGCGACCTGAGCCACCTTCCCTTCTTTCCACACTGTCCTTCCTGCAGGCTCACTCCTGCTGGCCAGTGGGGATCTCATGTGCAGAGCAGACAGTATCTGCTGGAGGGGCCAGTGCCACTCTGGGGCCCCTGGGAGCCCTCAGAGCAAGAGCACACAGGGGGCAGAGGTGAGTGTGTGATGCAGGGATGAGGCACTCACTCAGCACCTGCGGACGGTGCCGGGGCCTGACCTCCTGCCTGACCCTAGCACCTCATTCCCCAGCAGTGCCTCTCAGAGCTGTTGCCATGTGTGGAACCACAGTGTCACATCCATTGGAAAACACAGCCTGAGGTCCCAGTGGCAACATCCAAGGGACATCATGAGGCTGTACATTCCCTGCTTTTCCTTGATAACCTTAAAAATAAAACAGTTGTTTTATCAGCAAGAATGGGTTTATTCCAGGATAGCAGAGAGTTCTCAGTGGTTGGATTGCAGGGGTAGTCAGTTTTTGGTAGAACAGGCAGTGCACACCATTTCCTTCTGGGGCCTGTAACTGGTGACTCTGGCTGAGGGTGCTTCTCTTGGGGTCTGCAATGACAGCTCTTCGTGCTCCCCCTTCTGGCCTCTCTGGCTAGCACTGGAGTCCACTTGAGGGAGGCTTCCCTGACTTTCCACCTCTTTGCCTTACAGTGTGGGACCAGCGCCAGTGGCTGCCCCCCACCCCTCCCAGGGCATGTGCCCCGGTGCCTCCCAGAAGGGTCAGCCTCACCAACCTCCTGTACCAGCCTCATGGACAGGCCACTGTGGGTGGATGGGGCGGCCCAAAGGGCAGCGGTGCTGGGCTGTTTGAGCACTTTCAGGGAAGCCTGTGAGGCCCTGACCCTCCTCCACATCCAGCCGGGCTTCTGCACCCTGCAACCAGACGGACGCAGGCCCTCTACTCGTTCCAGGAAAGATGCCCTTTTGCTAAGCTTCCTGCCCGCTCCAAGCAGAAGGGTCAGCTGGGGAAACAAGTCACCCGTCCTCAGCTCACACTTCTCTTAGGGTGAGAGGAAGGCAGTGGTGGGGACAGGAGGTGGTGAACAAGATCCAAAGGGCCCTGCGGAACCCAGTGGGGGACTGTGCCGGGGGTTAGTGCGGAGCCGCTGCGCCGGGACAGCGGTTGTGCACGACGGGGCGCCAACCATGCTTGGAGGACACGCTCACCCACACCTGCTGGAGCCCCGGATGTGCAGGCCAGGAGGACAGAGCACAGTCTCCACTCCGGTCCTGCCCATAGCTCCCTGTCCCCGCAGCCTGGGGCTCCTTCCCTGGCACCACGGCCCTCCACCCCGGATACCGAGCGTGGCCCGTGTGGGTGTCCTGGGCTGGGAGGAACTCCCGGCGTCTGCCTCCTGCCTGCTTGTGCCAAGGAAACCAAGGGATGAGACTGAGCGGCCCGTCTGGGAAGCAGGACCACCACTGCCTCCAGCCCTGTGGCTTTTCACTTTCAAAATGAATCAGGGAAAATTACCTCCTGGACAGGCTCAGTGCTGTTCCAAGTTTCCAGAAGGGTGCCAAGAGTTTGAAGTATTATGTGGATGTGGAAATCAGTTGCCAATGTGAAAATGGACTACAATTTGCGTGTCTTTCCAGTTTTACTCAAACCTACAGCTAGTCATTACACTGACAGCAGGTTGAGAATGGAGGGGGCTCCTCATAGGTGCGGCTGGTGGTCTCGCACCAGGTTGACACCCCAACCAACAGAGCTGCCTCTGAGAAGGCATTTTATCAAATTTCAAACCCAGCCAAGAACCCCCACCCTGACTGACTACATATAGTCGAATTTTTTTGTGTGTGTGTGGTGTTTGAAAATATCTCAAGGATGTTTGTTTTTTCCTCTCCTAAAATTTCTGCGTATGTGGATTTGGGGGCCTGTAGAGAAAACAACTTGTGGACACCAGCACCAGTCATTCCTCACCTCACTCCCCTCCCCTCTCCTAGCTCTGCCTTTCAAGGGGGTAGGACTATGTGCCATCACTGCAGCCTGTGAAGCTCGGGGCAGCTGAGCACAGCCCAGGCACGGGGTGGGGATCTCCCGGCCGCGACCCTGGACTCAGCTGTGCAGTCGGGCTGAAGAGGGCAGTGTGTCGCCCTCCAGGACAGAAGGCCAAGTGCTGTGTCCTAAGGAACACACACCCCTAGGCAGGGGGTGGGCCTGCCGCCTGTCCTACAGCTTGCGTGCTAGGACGAGTTTAAAATTCAATTAGTTGAAAGAATAACATCAAAACAAGCGTAACATTTCATGACACGTGAAATAAATGACACGGGTAGCTGTCTCTGAATACACCAAGCCCATTTGCTTACAAGTCCAGGCTGCTGTCCTGTAAACAGCACACCTCAGATGTTGCAACAGACATCCTATGGCTCATAAGATGAAGTAGTTACTTCTGGGCCTTTTATAGAAGAAGTGTGCCCATCCCTGCCCAAAACTGATTAACTCAGGACGGTTTGGTCCTGACTGAGAATCAGCAGTTTCACGTCAGCACAATGTTGGTACCACAGCTGCGAGAGTCTTACTTTTGGCCCACAGTTATATCGAGTAAAACTGAACTCAAAGCATTTTGTGTTTTAGGAAGTGCAAACACCTCACTGGGTGACAACAGACCAACATAATCCAACCCCATCAGTGGAAGGGCAAACATTTTGGTGCAGGAATAAAGCACACGGGTGACCTCAACCCCACATATGGACTGAATGTCAGTGTCAGATTGGTCCACATTATGAAAGTAAAACAGGAAGGAGGAAATGCCATAGGCCCCATTCCAAACAGCAGCCCAGTGCGGTCCCCCTGACACGCTCCAGAGAATCCACTCACCTGACACAGAGAACTTCATTCCAGCCATCACAACAATGCCTGGGCTACCTGAGGATCACAGGAGATATCACGAGCCTGACTACTCACCTACTTCCCCTTGTCCAGCTTGCAGGAGCAACTCAGTGTCCACTGCCAGTTATGTTCTCTACAAGAGTCCAAAATGTGAAGGCAGAGCCAGTCCATCCAAACTAGGGAGTAGCAGGAGGTGGAGTGAGTGCACATAAAGGGACCAGTAGTAAAGTTAGAGCTCCTGGGGTGGGAGCACTGGGGGTAGAGTCAGAGCTCCTGGGGTGGGAGAAATGGGGGTGGAGTCAGAGCACCTGGGGTGGGAGCAGTGGGGGTAGAGTAGAGCACCTGGGGTGGGAGCAGTGGGGGTAGAGTTAGAGCTCCTGGGGTGGGAGCAGTGGGGGTAGAGTAGAGCACCTGGGGTGGGAGCACTGGGGGTGGAGTCAGAGCTCCTGGGGTGGGAGAAATGGGGGTGGAGTCAGAGCACCTGGGGTGGGAGCAGTGGGGGTAGAGTAGAGCACCTGGGGTGGGAGCACTGGGGGTGGAGTCAGAGCTCCTAGGGTGGGAGCAGTGGGGGTGGAGTCAGAGCTCCTGGGGTGGGAGAAATGGGGGTGGAGTCAGAGCACCTGGGGTGGGAGCAGTGGGGGTAGAGGAGAGCACCTGGGGTGGGAGCAGTGGGGGTAGAGTAGAGCACCTGGGGTGGGAGCAGTGGGGGTAGAGTTAGAGCTCCTGGGGTGGGAGCTGTTGGGAGGGTGGAGTTAGAGCCAGTGGGGTGGGAGCAGTGGGGGTGCAGTTAGAGCTCTTGTGGTGGGAATAGTGGGGGTGGAGTTAGAGCTCCTGGAGTTGGAGCAGTGGGGGTGGCGTTAGCACCTGCCGGGGGAGCACTTGGGGTGGAATTAGAGCTCCTGGGGTGGGAGAGTTGGGAGATGGAGTTAGAGCACTTAGGGGTGGAACAGGGAGGGGGTAGAGTTAGAGCTCCTGGGGTGGGAGCAGTGGTGGTGGAGTGAGAGCACCTGGAGTGGGAGCAGGGGGGTTGGAGTTAGAGCTCCTGAGGTGGGAGCAGTGGGGGGTGGAGTTAGAGCACCCCGGGTGGGAGCAGTGGGTGGTGGAGTTAGAGCACCTAGGGGTGGAACAGGGGACGGGTGTGTAGAGTTAGAGCCCCTGGGGTGGGAGCAGTGGGGGGTGGAGTTAGAGCTCCTGGGGTGGGAACTGTTGGAGGGTAGAGTTAGAGCTGGTGGCGTGGGAGCAGTGGGGATGGAGTTAGAGCTCCGGGAGTGGGAAATTCAGGTGGAATTATGGCACCTCGGGTGGGGAGCAGGGGTGGAGTTAGTGCATCTGTGATGTTGTGGGAACAGTGGGGAGTGGTGGTATACAGTTGGGATTGCGAGTAGTGGGTTTTGGAGTTATTGCCTGGTTTCATAGGGTTTTTGCACTTTTGCCTCTGTGTTGGAGACTAGTAGTCAGTTCAACAGGTAGGTTTCTGTGCTTAGGCTCCAGGCAAATCACTTTGGCAATGGATTTTTTGCTACTGGAAGGGTCTAAGGAGAACAAGTTAAGTCTGGGGTCAAGGTTAGTAAGTACCAATCGTGATGGACCTTTCCTTTTAACACTGTAATTCTACAGAGAAACAGACCACAGTTTCTATCATTTAAGTATCTATGGAAGAGAATGGCCTGGAGCATAATGGTCTCATGGTGCTACAATGCCTTCAGTCCCACATGCCTTCACTCCCAGTGTCTGAGGTTTTAAGCATCCCCAGTTACTGGGAAAGAAGGCTTGTTTGGGGCAGAGTCCTGTCATTGGCCAAAGTGTGTGCAGCCCCCATGCCATGCAGGTGCTGGGCGGTGCCTATTTTCAGGACGAGTGGCGCCCTCCTGGGATTCAGAACAGCATCAAGGCGGGGGCAGGTTTGTCTTCCCTTTGGCTGCTCGGGGCTCTCCGCAGATGACTATGGAGAGAGAGCAGGCCTGACAGCACTAAGTCAGCCAAGCTGTGACTCTCACTCTGCCTGCTCCTTAGAAACACTTGAGATCATGTACACCCATGGAGATTCTGACTGAGGAACCTGGGGTCCGTGTGTGTGTGGGGGGGCATTTTCTGAGTCCCTGGTGCAAGCCCAGAGTGCAGCTGTCACTCAGAAACACATGCTCCACCCCTGGGAACGCCATTCTTCGTGGGCCGTGTGATAGGCTGCAGCTTCTGGGTGCACAGCCCGCCCACCTGCACTCGCCCTGGGCCCAGGGCACGGGCTGCCTTTCCTCCAGCATCATTCTTCGCGCCATAGGATACGATCCAGCCACTGCCTCTGGGCGCTGCATAAGCTCTCCATGACTGACCTTGTTGACGCGTCTACACATGTGCTGTGCTCTCCCTGCCCTCCCCAGCACTGAACATGAGCGGAAGGAGCTGCCTGGGGCTGAGACCTCTGGAAAGGCTGTAAGCCCTGAGAGCTGCATCCTCATCGTGCCAGGAAAGGTCAGGAGCAACCACACACACGCCAGCATTGGAGTCGGAAACCCTGAAGGGCAGGCGCACTTCTCATTTGGAAGGTCGGGAAGTACAGAGCAAATAACGCAGCTGGAGACTAAGAACAGAATTCAGCGCATTGAAGGAGGAGTGAAGCATGAGAGACTATGGACTCTGGGAAACAAACTGAGGGCTTCGGCGGGGAGGGGGGTGGGGGAATGGGATAGACTGGTGATGGGTAGTAAGGAGGGCACGAATTGCATGGTGCACTGTGTGTTATACGCAACTAATGAATCATGGAACTTTACATCAAAAACCAGGGATGTACTGTATGGCGACTAACATAATATAATAAAAAATTATTATTATATAAAAAAAAAGAATTCAGCACATTGAAAGTGAAGAACTGGAAGGCCCCTGAGAAGGTTATTCTCTGTAACTGCTCCTGCCTGTGTCTTCTTGAATAGATCAGCCACCACGAGGCTGAGCACTCCTGGATGACCCCACCAAACCTTGGAATGCAACCTTAGCGGGAACCGTCACACCGTGCAAAGGCTGACCGGAGGCAGCTCTCTGACGAAGGCAGAGATTGGGGAGATGTGGCCACGGGTCCAGATGCCTGACCCTCCCCCCCAAGCTGGGAGAGAGGCAGGAGGGCCCCTCCTGGAGCCATCAGAGGGAGCACGACCCTGCGACACCGTGACTGCAGACTCCTGGCCTCCAGACCCGGAGAGGACAGAGCCTGCCGTCCTAAGACCTCCATGTGGTCATTCGTTAGCAGCCCCAGAACACTAGCACTGCGCCTGTGTATTCACTCTTCAAACCACCCAGGACCCAGAACGCCAGTGCAGGGCCTGCCGGAGGAGAAGCAGAGGAAAGGTGCCTCAAAGGGACACCTCGGCAAGGCCCCACGGCACCTCTCCGTGCACCGCCCTCTGGGACGCCATTCCAAAGCAGTCTGGAGGTGGCCTGTTCTACTGTGACAGGCGAAGGGGTCACCCACTTCTCCACTCTGCCCCCATCCGTCCTTCCTGGAGGGGCCCTCCCACCAAGACACCCCAAACCAAGCAAAAAGCAGCATGAATGCCTATCTTCAAAATATATTCTAAAACTATGATTTCTCTTTTGTTTCTGGATAGAAATGGGGCAGTTAAAGAAAAAAAAAAAACAACACTTTTTAAAATAGGTGCAGTATGTATTATTTTCACATTTGGCTACAAACTGGGCAGTGAGAAGAATATTCCTGGTGTTGACAGGATGACCTCGAGATGTACTGGACTTCAGGTAAAAAGTCACAGAACAACCCAAAAGAAACCGGCCTGTCAGAGAAGAACAGAACAAAGTGACTGTGGAGTGGCCCATGCAGAGCAGCCCCCAGAGGGGAGGCAGGCTTGGGCCTGAACGTGGTCCTGGAGAAGGGGTTCCGCGGACACAGGATGCGGGGTTTGGGTGGGCAGACTCAGAAATCAGCACATTTCTTTCATAGAGATTTAAATTGTCCTTTTACACCCAGTGAGAACAGAAAGAGAATGAAAATTCAGCTAGTGGTGATGCTGGCCACGCAAAGTAGCCACAGAGCACTGGGTGCAGCCAGCCTTGCAGGGTAGAGCCTTCCTGCTGCTGTGGACCCTCTGAAGGGCTCAAGTAGGAGTGGGGAGCCTGGTCCTACAGGAAGCAGGGGAGAAGGAAGCTGGGCCTGCAGGGAGGTAGGGGGAGAAGGGAGCTGGGCCTGCAGGGAGCAGAGTGCAAGCGCAATGGGGGCAGGGCTGGGAGGTGGCTGGCTGGGTTTGCAGGCACAACTCCCCTCTCCTGGAGCTCTTCCTTCCTGCATCTGTGCTGTGGTCCAGGTCACAGCATACTGAGCCCTCCACCCTGGGGCAAGCCTGAACCTTCTGGCTCAAGGTGTCCAACTACTAACCAGCCCTTGGAATGACTTCCCAGGTTTTTACGTCAAGCACACGTGCAGGTGTTGAGAACAAAGTACTCAGGGGAGCGACTGTCATCAAAACCAGTCCCCTCTCTGCTCTCCTGTCCTAGGTCAGTTTTTTGGCACGTCGGGTATGCTTGTCGATGGTTAAGGTGGTCCGGTCGACAGCTGCAGTGATGCCATCCAGGGCCTCATCCTGCCTCTCCAGCTCCATCTCAGCGTCCAGGGCGAGACTCTTCAGCTTCCTCAGGATCTGCAAGAGCAGCACATATGGCAGGAGGGGCTGCTGTTTCTCAGACCCTCAAAAATAGACGCTATTTCTTTCCATCATTTTTACAGTACTTGGGAAACTCTGTGAGTCAGTGGGGATGACAAACACTGTCCTCCCATCCTGGGTTTGGGTCTCAGCTCTGCAGCTTACCAGCACGGACCCCCAGGGAGCAGGGACCCCCAGGGAGCACAGACCCCCAGGGAGCACGGACCCCCAGGGCAGCAGAGCTGAAGGAGACGAGGTGTCAGCCCTCTGGCCCTGCTCCAGGCCACAGTCCCTACACCTCCCGACAATGCCCCTGGGGCACTGTTGCAGCAGGAGGGCTGACCCAGGGCACAACCCGGACCCAGTCACTGTCTTTATTACCTGTCTGTACCCACGTACCTAACTGCAGACAGAAGCTGGAAAAACAGGATTTAAAATGAAAAGCCAAAGCCCCTTCCCTCCTCCCTGCTGGAAACATTTCACAGGTACCTTTGCGCAGCTCCAGGCGGCGCAGCAGCTACAGACGCACAACCCTGTGAAGAGGGGGGCTGGCCTGGGAGCCAGGCCCCGGGGCTCCCGGAGGCCAGGCCCCTCACCCCAACTCTGGGACTCATGTCATGCTTCCTACGTCTCACACACTGCTAAGAACAGCCACTTTATTGCAATCCTATTGAGACTACTTGCATTGCGAAACGTACTTTAACTACATGCGTGGGGAGCCTGCGTTTAAAAATTTAATATCCTCAAGCTGACAACAAAAAGGAATGATTTTAAGAGAAACCTTAATGACCAACTACTTGCAATAAATGTTAATGCCTCTTTTAGGGGAAGTTTCAGATCCCTGGTTAGGTCAAGACAAAGGAACTGCACACTGTGAATCATCACCACAGTCCTGGGTGCCTGTTACCAAGTCCCCGTGGACCAACCACATACAGACGCGTCCGTCCTCGGCCCTGTGGGGATGGATGTCAGCGGCGAGGGCCCCAGATCCAGCGCAGCTGGCAGTGCACCACGCCACACACGGACCTCACCCTCACGGGCACAGCCCGCTGACCTGCCGCCTCGGAGCCGCCCCAGGACAAGGAGAGCGCGGCACCCCGGGGGAAGGTGTGACCCACGGTGCCTTGCGCTAACACCAAGCAGCCTCGCACTGCCCACCAGCACGTGGGCGAGCCGCGTCGTCTGCCACATGAGGACCAGAAAGGAGGCAGGGAGGTGGCCAGAGGGTAATAAGATCAAGTCCTTCCTCAGGAATGGGGAGGCTGGACTGACCGCGCAATGTGAACAGGCTGTGAAAACTATAAAGTGCGAGGTGAGGTGCCCCTGCCAAGTCCTGGAGGGTTCAGAGGCAGGGGCCCTGCGCCGCACGCATGCTGTAGAGGGACCTGAGGCCATCTGCAGTCACACACGGTTGTGGCAGAGGCAGGCCGTGCCCATGTCTCTGCCAACACGGCACCATCCCTGGGAGCTCCGTCCAGGCATGGAGGAACAAATCCTAACCCCAGGTAGCAGGCTCAGACAGCAGCCTTCTGCGCCCTCTGGGAGCCGCTGAGTCACTGGAAAAACTGGATGGAGCTCTGGAAAGTATACCGTGGGGTCAGTCGGCTCCGAGGGACGGGCTGGATGACCTCATACAGGAGGTCTTTTCCATCGCGTTCCTATGACCTCATATGGCTGAGGCCCAAACGGTGCAATAAACAGTTGCAGCTCCGCACCGTGGGAGCGGGTCCTCGAGCCCCTCTCTGCTCCACGACCCCTCCCCGCCGGCCCGCGCTGTTCCGTGCACTAAGGAGGCCGCTCAGCCAGGCATGCACACATACAGCCCCGGGGAGGCCGACCTCTGCCACCCGCTTGCACCTGATCTCACTCCCAGGAGCGGCCCCCGCCCTGTGTGGGGTGATCAGACCACACGCGCTGTCCTTGTCAACCACGTCAAGTGTCCTTCAGGGCCCAGCAGGCTCTGGGCGGTGAGCGGCCATCACCACACCTGTGTGGATGGCCCACGATCCTGCTCCAGGACTCCTACTGCAAGTAGGAAGTCAGGACACGGGACCAGAGAAGAAAATACACATTGTCCCAAACCAGGATGCCATCTGTGCCCGTTGGACAAGCACTGCTGGTGACACGGGGGCACCTGTGTGCCCAGCGTCCTTCCATCGCATGCCCGTAGGCTGGCACGGACACGTGACCCTGGGGGTGGAGGCACGCAGCCACGCAGCTCTGTCTCCTGCTTCCTCGTCCCCGGTCGTCCCGGATGAGGGTGAGGGCTGTGGGGCTCTGTGACGCTCAAACGACTGTTCCACACACAGGGCTGAGAGGGCGTGCCCAACACCCCAAGCTCCACGGCCAGCTCAGAGCATGGCCCGGACAGGATGCGCCTGTGGACACCAGGGGTCTCCGTGAGATGCCGCCGTCACAGCCGCACACTCACAGGCTCACGCTGCACACGTTCCTTCAAAAGGCAAAAGGGCCTTCAGGGGTCAGCAAGCCATTCAAGCAGCCACGGGAAGAGGGCGCAAGACCCGGGCCCACTCTGGAGCCGTGAGCAGCTACATATGGCAAAGATCCTGAGTGAGGAGAGCCACACCTGTGACTTCAGATTTTCTAACACTCACGTTTTCAACAGTAAAAATGATAAGCATTTTTTAAAGTTTAACTTTTTTAAGTCATCTCTACATCCTCACATGGGGCTCAAACATCAAGACTCACATGCTCCTCCGACAGAGCCAGTCAGATGCCCCATAAAAAATGATAAGCATCATTAATTTTAATAATACATCCTGTTTAACCCAACCAAATAAAAACACTATCATTCCAACATGAAATCAACATAAAGAACAACGAACGAGATCCATCCTTTGATATCTGGTGAATGGTATACTCACGGCACATCTGCGCACGGCTCTCCCACCGAGGGCTGTGCTCTGTGTGGGCCCCTGCTGCCTCCCCGCCCACAGAAGCAGCAGCACCGGGAGGAATTCACAGGGTCCAGAGTCTACGCTTCTTACGCACAGACACACAGTGACAGTAGGCACAATACTTACTTTGTGAGCAAGACCAACCGACCTGCCTACGAAAGCTGGGCGTTTATGGAGTCTGTAGTATACACACGGGCTCGTTCCTGCTGAACTGTCTGGTTTTGGAAACGTCTCACCAAGACCCCTGCTTCGCAGCTGGAAATGCTTCAAACTACGCTTGAAATGAACCAATACTGCAAAAACCCAAGTGATCTGCATAGCTACCGAGTCTGCAAAGAAAATTACTGAGGAAGCTTCGAACTAAGAGTCCCTCCGGAATATCGGTCCAGAGTCTTTCCCTTTAAGGAAGGGACTGGAGACATTAAATGCCATCATGTGCATTCCACAGAACACGGGGTGGAAAGAACGGGGAGCGTGAAGTCTGGCCAGACCTTCACGCACTTGTGACTTCTGCGGCCCAGGATGACAAGCCGTCTAGTCATCAGCATGTCACACCGCCAGGCTCTGAAGTATCAGCTGGCCGCTCAGGAGAGCCTCCGACCAGGCCCCGTACTCTCTTTCTTGAGCCCCTGCCATGCCAGTAAGTAAGCCGCTGACCAGCCATCTCGGCAGACACATCCACTCCTAACACAGAAAGTGTGCCGAGCTGAGCAGAGGCAGGAGGCCGTCCGGGAGCAGCATTGGGACAGAAGCCACAGAAACACTCAGCCATCTGCAGCCCAACGGCTGCAGGCGCTCAGCCAAGTCTGCACAGGAGGCTCAGTGCCCCACAGGCAGGGGGCGTCCGTGACCAAGGGGGGTGGGGACACATGGCCCAGATGCCCTGGCTGGAGGCAGGGGGCGCCACGTGGTCCCCAGGACAGAGCAGACACTCCCGTGCTCTCTGCCGTTCTGGCCTCTACCTCCCGACACCACAGATGCGAGCAGATACAGAGACGTTTCCATCTTGTTTATACAAACGGGAGAACAGCTCATCCAGCAGAGGAGGTCCGCTGACCAGAGCAGATGTGTTTAAACGTGGGCACCTCGTGCCAGCCATCCAGGTGTGGGAAGCAGGGGCTCAGAGGCCCGTGGAGTGTCCAGCCTCGGGCGTTCAGTGTAAGTGCATCAGGGCAGGACGTGGGGCACGGAAGCGCGGGGCCCTCATGTTTCCAGCACATCCGTAACGTGCTAGTGGCCTCACTGATGGTCTGAAAGAAAACGTTTTGTTCCACTTCATGATGAGACTCCAGCATTCAGAGTATTATCATATTCATATGAAGACCTAAAGTGAGTTTAGTATTAGCCAGACTGTCTGCCCTGATCTTGTTATTAAGCTGACTCACTGAAAACCTGTGAATTTTCTTGCAGTGAGAAATTAGCAACCATTTAAGAACAGAGCTGGGATAAATCAAGCTGTCTGCAACTCCAAATAGTTCTACCAGTTGGGGCCATTAATATGCTATAGAGAAGGTAAAGAGGGAAAAACTGGCTTCCAGCACAGCCAAAGCTCTGGAGGCTGTAAAGAACATTCTAGGCTACAATCTGTCACATTCAGCACTCACAGACCACCCCTGCGTCCCACCCTATCCCTTCTGCTGCATTCCTTGAGGCCCCAGGGGTTATCTGTGGACAGCGGCACAGGGTTGTCTTCTACGGAGGCCCCTGCTGCGGCCCCCTCTTCCAGACCCCCTCTCTGTGGGGGGGCGGGGGGAAGCTAACGCACCAGGTCCCCACAGAGCTGCGTCCCCACAGCGAGACTCTGATAGCGGAGTCTTCAGGGGTTTGTCAGCCCTCACTCCAGTTCCCAGTGGCCTCTCAAGGTCCAGACAGGGCAAGCACATGGCGAGCACCGGGCTAGAGGGGGACCCTGGGGACCAGCCTGCTCGCCATCAGGTCACGATGGGATCCAAATAGGACTCATCCCAGAATACAAGAAAATAGACATAAAGGCCTAAAAACCACACATCACACTGAAAGAAATTAAAGACACTGAAATAATGAGGGATGACCTGTGTTCCTGGACTGCAAGACTTAATACTGGCAAGACGCCTCCAAGTGACCTGCACATTCAACGGAATCCATATCACGTTTCCAGCAGCCTCTTTATTCCCCCAGAAACAGGAGAATGGATCCTCAAATCCATTGGAATTGCAAGCAGCCCTGAAGAGCCAGAGCAGTCCTGAAAAAGCAGAATGAAGTTGGAGGACTGACTCCCCTCACCCGTCGCCAGCAGGAATAGAAAATGGTGCGGCCGTGGCGGAGCACAGCCTGGCAGCCCCTCGCCATTCCCCATGTAGAGTTACCCTGGGACTCGCTAGGAGCAGCGACAGGACCCACACGGATCCCTGTGTGTGTGAGCATTCAGAGCAGCACCACGCACAACAGCCGTGGATGAATGCATACACACAACGTGGGCCCCTGTACAACGTGCACCACTCAGCTGCGAACACAGAAGACGGATCTGCCCGCCCGAAAACACAGTGGGAAGTGAGGACAGCAGGCACGGAAGGACATGTGCACGACAGAGAGAAAGCCGCAGGGGCTGGCGCTTCACGGGACCGTCTGGGGTGGGGGCACGGAGGGTGCTACGTGCACCGTCAGTGGGTGAAGTGGCCGTATGTATATGTATTTACTATGATAAAGAAACACCATTCTACAAGACAGCCAGGCACTCAACGGTGAAACCACCGAACGCCAACGTTAACGCTTCGGGTTCGCTTCCAGGCTGACTGGGGAGACGGGAAAGCACCCATTCCCTGGCCCTCGCTGGCCCTCACACTCCTCCCTCCGCAGAGCCCAGCAGCTGCTCTGGAATCCTGTCCACACCACCAGATCCTGAGGCTCCTTGTCTGGCTCTGCCAGCCCATTTGCGTTTCCGGGACAGCGGAGGGAACAGAATGTGGTCCCCCTGGACCACAAGGGAGCCGTCCCTCCACGTGGCCCAGGTTTGTCCCAGCTTTCTCAGCAAAGGCGAAGACCCGCCAGCCCTGCCCGAGACGGCACACGGGCCTGCCCTAGGGTGGGGGCCACAGCCAGCGTAATGCGAGCCCCGCAGGTTGTCCAGTGATTGTGGAGGGAAGCCCGAAGGGGGGGGCACATGAAAGCACAGAGGGGGCCCGGGGCGGGGGTCCGTGACGGCAGGCTTGTGGCTACCAGTGACCAAGGTAACAGCAGAGCAGATGGGAAACCCATGCATGCATCTGGAAGGTACGGCATGATGCTTCCCTGCAAGTCAGCTGGCATCACTGTGCTCGTTCCTGCAGCAGGTGGTGGCCAGGGCAGGTGCACAGCCCACCTGGGAAGCTGGGGTCGACAACAGCAGTGCCAGGACCCCAGTTCCAGTCCAGAGCTTGCCCTGCGACGCACGTCCTTTCACTGAAATGTCAACTGTCGTGGACGTCACAAGTCACTAAGCACGTTTTCCCCATTACCAAGGCTCTTCTTGTGGTTTAGCAGACAACATAGGAACGCTTGTTAATAATTTACAAAGCAACAGGTCTAAGCCACAGCGCGTATCTGGACTGCTTTCAAAGCCATGAATACAAACAGCATGATCACCTCCCCCCCCCCTTGTTGGTGCCCCATCGGTAATGAAAGGAACGAACAACCTGGAAAAGGGCACCAAGAACACCTGAGAACGAAGGGCAGGAATCTGGAATGAGAACATCTGCAGTCCTTCCAA
Organism: Ursus arctos; assembly: GCF_023065955.2. NCBI lineage: Eukaryota > Metazoa > Chordata > Mammalia > Carnivora > Ursidae > Ursus > Ursus arctos. The sequence continues at coordinate 2,346,542 of NW_026623067.1, read as the reverse complement.
ACAGCTCATGAAAGCAAACCCAGCCTCGCCCGCCTGGCACACAGGCTCCGGTGGGTTCCTGGACACACACGGCTCTCTGTCCCCGAGCTCTCTGCACAGCCTGCTCCAGCAAGGTCTCCACATGCCCTCCCGGTCGGTCAGGGCCTCGCTGTGCTGGAAGGCACTGACCCTGCCCGGCATTCTCACCGGCCTCCCCGCATAGCCATCTGCTCTTCCAGGGACATGTCCATTCTGGAACATGTGTTCCTGGAGCAGGGTCTGGGCTGTTGCCACCGCGGATGGGAAGCATGGCAGCGGGTTCCACGGCTGGGACGTCACCCCCATGACTGCACTGGCAGCCACCCAAAGAAGCGGAGATCTGTCATCTCTCCAAAAAGACAGTTAACACACTGAGACCAGGGACAGGTCCTGCACTGATAAGACATTTATTTTGGGCTGAACTGCATGTGTTAAGTCGAATTCTCTTGCATCAATTCGGTGTGGAAGAAATGACACAAGAGGAGACACGTGAACGAGGACAAGCTTGAATACCACGAACAGAGAAGGGAGAGAAGAGCTGAACACGAAAGGTGCTCTCCTCTTCCTACATGAGAAGGAGACAGTATTGTGCAGAGTGTCACAGCTCTGAGCCGGGACCCGCTCAAGAAGGCACAGGCCGGCGGCATCTCCACAGCTGCTCCAGAGCTCCCTCCTGCCACGACCCCACAGTCTGCGACCCCTGTGAGCCAACCCTCGGTCCCTCTGTTAGCTCCCGAGCACTGTGATTACTGCTTACAAAAAGTCACACCTAGAAGGCAGACCGCCTGCCTCCTTAGTCAGAGGAGTGCAGAACCATGACCTAACCCCAACTGCACCAGCGGCGCCCCCCTCCCCACTACGGGGACCCATGACCTAACCCCGAGTGCACCAGCGGCGACCCCTCCCCGCTACAGTGACCCATGACCTGCACCCTGAGTGCACATGCGGTGCCCCCTCCCGCTACAGGGACCCATGACCTGCACCCCGAGTGCACCAGTGGCGCCCCCTCCCCACTACAGGGACCCATGACCTAACCCCGAGTGCACACGCGGCGCCCCCTCCCTGCTACGGGGACCCATGACCTAAACCCCGAGCGCACGCGGCACCCCCTCCCCACTAAGGGGACCCATGACCTGCACCCCAAGCACACACGTGGCGCCCCCTCCCCGCTACAGGGACCCATGACTTGCACCCCGAGCGCACACGTGGCGCCCCCTCTCCACTACGGGGACCCATGACCTAACCCTGAGTGCACACGTGGCACCCCCTCCCCGCTACGGGGACCCATGACCTAACCCCCGAGCGCACGCGGCGTCCCCTCTCCGCTATGGGGACCCATGACTTAACCCCGAGTGCACATGCGGCACCCCCTCCCCGCTACGGGGACCCATGACCTAACCCCCGAGTGTACACACGGCGCCCCTCGTCACGGGGAGGCCAGGAGCGCCTACTGGAGTCCTCCGTGGCCGTGCTGCTGTGTAGGCAGGTCTGGACTGCGGAAAGGAGGCGGCGGGACTAGCCAAAGCAGTGGTGGTGAGGATCTGGCGAGGGAACGTCCCTGGACGCTGGGATGCCCTGAGGGCACCAGGAGCTGCACCAAGCAGGGAGCAGATGCAGATTTCCTAACAAGCAAGGAGCAGCTCTGAGGCAGGAAAGGCCAGCACATCAGACGTGAGATGGTTCAGGGCGCTCCGCCAAACCCATCCCAGCGAATCCGCTTCCTTTCCTGGCCGCCACCGCACGCCCTCCCCGTGAACGGTGGATGCTGCAGTTATGGCCGCTGCGGGGGTCTGGCACAGTGGGAGCTGGCACAGGGCGCAGAGCACACTGGCCCTGGGGAAACCACAGCCGGTCGTCGCTCTCAGCATCCCACTGCAGGGTAAGTCACGGAGACCCATTTCCACGTAACGACGGTAATCGCATCTGCCACAGAAACCACAGCTGAACGGGGGGAGAGGGGGGGCTGGTTCTTGCATTTCTGTTTTCCCCAGAAATTTACCTCATTCCTACTTATGCTGGAGCTTCAACGCCACAGCTAAGAATTCTTCTCTAAATAGGAAACATGTGTTTTACCTCCAGAAGACGATCTCTGGTGGAACTGGGCTGTCCCTGCAGGGAGGAGGACCAGCAGCTGGCTGGTGTGAAGCCCTGCTCTCCCGCGGTGGCTCTCCCCAGCACCACCACTCCGGGGTCACCACTTCCCTACCCTGCGGCCAGCATCCTGACTCACGGCACCCGCTGTTCCCGGCACAGACACCACAGGGCTCACCAACCTGCTGACGACGCTCAGGACCGACCCCACACTCGCACCCTCGTGGAGACGGAGCGTGAGGAAGCTTGCTCTCCTCGGCGCCGCTCCTGTCTTCATCACGACCTCTACCATCCTGGCTTCTAGGGCACAGACGGCTGGTTTGAAACCAGAACAGCCCTCTGGCCACCACCAGAATTAACATACAAAATCCCTACATTTCCCATCAAAAAGCCTTGTTCCCACCTTGGCCTTGACAGAGTGGTGGGACACTCTCGTAGGAGGGTGGGAGAGGGGCCCCAGATCCCAGCAACCTGAGGCGTGTGGGCGCACACCCACCCTCAGGAAAACGGAGGGTTTCCCTTTATAGGATGAGGGTTTTTCAAGCCCTGAAGCTGTGTTCCGGGGTCAATATGTGCATCAAAAGCCATCATTAGTAACCTGCAGAATTTGCTGGTTGCAGCTAGAAAGCAGCTTTTCTGTGGGTCATTACTCAAAGTGACTAAGTTGGACCAGGGGAAAGACTGACCAATCGTGCATATTTAAAATATCCCATAGCAAAGATGAGCGCTTTTTTCCAGAAAGGAAATGGCCAAGCTTAAAGGAGGCCATGCCTATGCAGACACGTCAGTAAAGACTTCTTCTTTAAAAACAGGTTTGAAAGACAAACGGTCTTCCTGTGTGTCCTGGTGGAAGTGTGTGGTGCCAGGGATGACACGGCCTCTCCAAAGCGGAGCCTGGATCCGAAGAAACCATGAGCTAGGAACCAGGGAAACCGAGTCAGGAAGCTGCAAACCAAAACTGCAACAGAGAAACAACGGAGTTTTTCCCACAAATACACTGTGAAGCAAATGAGAAGGACGGAAGGAAGCCGTATCCTAAGAAGCACTTTGCGGAGCGGCTGGCACAGGCCTCACACGGGTTGTGAGCTGAACAGACGCACGGCACACGTCCCTGAATGAGACAGCTGATGTCTGATGAGCTGAGGTGAGCATGGCACGGTATGGGGCTTTTCAACAGTTTTTAAGTTCTAAAGACATGTACGGAGATATCTGTGAATGATGGGATACAAGGTCTAGGCATCTGCTTCAAAACTACTTAAAAAGGAAAAAGAAAAAACACTGTACTGTCCAGCAATAACACAGGAAGACAACCTAAAAGTACTTCTATCAAATATTGTTTAAATTTCTACTTGCCGGACAAAAAGTGGCAAGCGTCCTCAAGAATCCAGTGTCAAACCCTTGAGAGAGATCTGGGAGAGCAAGCACGGTCAGCTGTACACGCACCTGTGGAGCCATGCACACACACGCACAGTACACGCACACACACACAGACACACATAAACACATGCACAGTACACATGTGAACACACAGCACACACACGTACATAAAATGCACCCACAAGACACACAACACACACATGCACATGTGGATGATCTCACCGCACACACACAGCACATGTACAGCACATGCACACACACATACATGTACCACACATGGAGACCGCACACACATGCACGCACAGAGCCCACACGTACATGTGCACATGCACACATTCCACAGGCAGATGCAGCCAGCAGGGTGACTGTGTGGGCACAGGCACACGGGCGTGTGTGCATGTCATGAGACACAGGCACCTGGAATGGGCAGTGCTCTTTCTCTATGTTCTCCAGCTCCAGAGAGCAGACCAAAGTGGGCAGGCACACGGCAGCCCCCATAGACGAGAGGCCAGCATCAGGCAGAGAGGAACTGTGTGTGGGCAGGAAGGAGCAGTCACATGCAGGGGCGAGGCAGCCCCATGAGCGCACGTTACCTGTCTCAGTTCCTGGGCGTCCCCCTCGGAAACGAACGGCTCACTCATCTGCAGCGGAAGCAACTGGCCCTCCTGGCTCCCCGAGCAGGGCTCGCGATGCATGGCACAGTCCATCAGCCCAGACGCTGCAATGGAAAATCAAACAGCAGTGACATCTTCCCGGAGGTGCGAACCACGCAAGAACATTCAGAACTTCATGAGGAGTGACGTGCAAGACTGACAGGGCAGACGCAGTGTCTTCAACTCACCCACCGGTCTGTGGCCTCTGTGCCTACCGGGGTGGTGGGGCTGGTGGGCCCATTGCTCCGAGCTCTGCTACGCCGAGCTGGGGTGGGGGCTGCCTGAGCTCACTCTGACCCCAGCCCAAGCTGCCTCCTTACCATGCTCTGATCAGAGAGGGCACCACTGACCATGGTCTGGGTCTGGCTCTAACTGCTCTTTCAGGAAAGGCCCTTTATCTGTGTGCGGCCATTTTTCTTCTTTGGGGGAAAGGGCTACACGTGTGGAGTATCAAACAGGTCACTTGTGGAACCTGGTGAAATGCACATAAAACACAGTGCTCGAAACCACAGCACCATCTCGTCACCCCACAGAGCGCTGTGGTTCTCCAGAGCACAGGAAATGGCCAGCTGGTCGAGCCAAGCAAAGCTGGCTGTGTGGCCGCATGGAGGTGGGGGTGAGTCAGAGCGCTGCACGTGGCTGGGCCCTGCTCAGGGATATTCCCGGTCACACGGCACCTGCGCCTAGGCAGGCTCCCCGAGGAGCGGAAAGGCAGCCTGGAGATGTGGTGATAACCGAGGGGGCCTCGCATGGCCCGTGGCGGGCTACCTGCCCTTTGTTTAAAGAGCTGACTCCAACCACAACCCTGGCACCACAGGGACCAGAGAAGGGCATCGGTCAGGGCCTGCTGCCTGCATTTTCCCATAATACAAAGCACCTCGGATATGCAGCACAGCCCCGTTCCTGTATTTGGATGCTGGAAAGCAGACAGCTGTCTGGATGCCAGCACCAGCTCCCCCGAGCACGTCTCTGCTTCTGTGGAATGGGAGGCACAGAAGGGCCAACAGGACCCTGGCGGTGGTGAGCAGAACCGCCTGATGAATGCACCATCAGGAAGGGAAGGACCGGGAAAGTGGCCTGGGCCACAGCTCCCCACTGGGCCCAGAGAGCAGAGCCCAGCTGGCCACCCCCAGCACACACACAAATATCTCCTCTACTCGCATTTCTCAAAATAATCCATACAAATCAATACTCCCTGAGGACTGCCTGGCTGAGTAAGGGAAGCATGGCCTCGTTCAGGATAAACGCACGTCGGAGTGAGGACGACACAGAGTTCTCAGGGTCCGGGAATGGAGGAAGGCCCAGGCCAGGTGGAGAGAGCTCAGAAGCCAGTGCCCGAGAACGGGCTGCATGGAGGCAGGACCCCGGGTCCCGGCCTGCCTCTGCTGGAGGAGGCTGGGTGCCGACACCCCCACACTCTGTGTGCGCTGTGACTGGTGCACCCTATGGAGACCCACCACACCGGCAGGGGCATCCAGGAGGCTAGACAAAACCCTTACCATGCATACAGATGTCTGGTTTTCTATTTCCTTCTTTAAGAAAAAGAAAAGCTGATTGCAACCCATCAAACTGACCTCACAGCCTGCGTTCTGAAGTCTCCAAGTCCGTCCCTCTTCCAGCTTCATGAAGGCTTCAATTAGCAAGGGACTTTCCACAGCATGCAACTCAGTGTCGTTCGACCTTATGTGATCTAAGATGTCACTACCTAAACTTCACATAATAGCAAGCACTCTTCTGAAACGGCTGCACAGAGCACCATCAGAGCTAGCTGGAAGGTATGACGGCAGAAACAGCCAACGCACACGTTCCCTACCAGCTATTATTAGCCTCAAGGAAAGGCCAACCGACGCGCACGTTAACAAGCATCAGTGCTAACGCGACGACAGACACTGGTTCTGAGGCCTGGCAGGAGACAGCAAACTCCTCACACAGCCTTGACCCTCCCCTTCCTTGGCTTTTAGTCCCCAGCCTCATGGACTCCTGCTCCAGCCACCCTAGCACCCCATCCTCGGACCCCTAGTTTACTGTAGCCAGCACCCCATCCATGGCCTACTAATACCCCATCCTCAGCCCACGGGTCCTCTGCCCCCAGCACACTGGCAGCCCATCACTGGCACCCTGGCCCTGCCCGCCCTGCACCCCATCTGCACCCATCACACACACAGATGTCCCCCCTGCGCCACTCCATCAGCAGCAACCTTCCCTCATCTGTCGTGGCATCATCCTGCTTGCACACCCTCGGTATTAACGTGCTGGGTACCGCACTGCTTCTCCCAGACCCAGGCCCATGTCGGACTCACACCGGGGCCCAGCCCTGGGCTCCTTCCCCACTGCAGTGGTTTCCGCTCCAAGATCTAGAACTATCTTCTGAAGGGACACACTGACCTTTTTTGAATGTTTAACAAAACAGGTTTTATTTAACCAGAAAGCCGGAATAGAGAATTTTTCTTCCTGGAACACACTAAGTCAGGGGTATTTTTCATGACAAGCTGTGGGGTCAGCAGGCTTACGCCTAGCACAGAGCTCTACACCCCTGGTGCTCTGTGTTGAGACCTGAGTTACCGACTCAGTTACTCCAATGCTCTGAAATATCTTTAAAAAAAATTAACTTCAGTATAAAATGGTTTCTGTCGCTAAAGTCATTAATTATCAGAGTTAAACAAAATCAGCACAAATTGTTCAAGCTACAAGGGAACTTACGGACGATTTCACTTTCCAGGAACAACAGCTGGGCTGGTAGGCAGCTGCGGACACCGGTCTCCTTGACGCATCAGACGCAGACCCCGGGCTCACCAGAAGCTCAGAGCAAGAACCACCAGCCCGGCCCTGAGAGCAGGAGGACCCACCCACCCCAAGCCTGTCTAGTCCTCCTTGTCCCTGGGACCCAAAAGCCTCATCGATGACACAGGGAAGGAAATGCCTCCTCCACCCAGGGACAGACACAGAAGCTTACACAACTGGTGTGGGAAGCCCTTTCAGAAAAAACCACGAAATGTCCAAGCCCTCAGCACGACAGGAAGCATAACAGAGAGGGCTGAACCGGGGAGAGAGCAATGCCAACTAAGCCCAGCTAAACCAAGTACTTGGCCAATGTACCGTGGACCCAAGGGTCCTTGGAAGAGATCAAGTGGGTGGGAGCCACAGCTCCCAGAGGGTCTGCTGGGCTCAGGGGGTGCCCATGTCCTAGTACCCTGGGGGAGTGTCTGGGAGTGGTCAGTGTGGTGTCTGTGTCCTAGTGACCACACGGGTGGGGGGGGTCTGTCTGTGGTCAGCGTGGAGTTCGTGTCCTAGTGACCACATGGGTGGGGGGGTCTGTCTGTGGTCAGCGTGGTGTCTGTGTCCCAGTGACCACACGGGTGGGGGGGGTCTGTCTGGTCAGTGTGGTGTCCATGTCCCAGTGACCACACGGGTGGGGGGGTCTGTCTGTGGTCAGCGTGGAACCTGTGTCCTAGTAACCACATGGGGGGGGGTCTGTCTGGTCAGTGTGGTGTCCATGTCCTAGTGACCACACCGGTGGGAGGGGGTCTGTCTGTGGTCAGCGTGGTATCTGTGTCTTAATGGCCACACAGGTGGGATGTCTGTGGTCGGCGTGGTGTCCATGTCCTAGTAACCACACGGGTGGTGGGGGGTCTGTCTGTGATCAGCATGGAGTCTGTGTCCTAGTGACCACACAGGTGGGGGGGCGTCTGTCTGCGGACATCCTGCTGTCCATGTCCTGGGATTGGAACTCCACCACCTGAAGCCCAAGTCTTCAATGAGCAATCCCGCACAGGGACATCAGTGTCCCAGAGGTGTACTACTGTCACACAGATGTGTGCCCCCGGATGCCTGGGCCTGTTCTGGGTGCTGGAGATGTGGTCATCAAGAGACAAGTGGGGTCTGGTCCGGACGCAGCACGTGTCCCAGTGTGAAAGCACAACTGCTAACCAGAGGGCAAGTGTTGTCTCTTAAATGAGGTGGTCAGAGAAGGCTTCTCTCAAAGGTGGCAGTTGGCAAACAACAAAGACAAAAATAATTACCAGGAATAGCATAACTGCTATACATGGGCCATGCTCTGAAGTCTTCTTCCTAAAACCCATCACCCCAGGACCATGAGACAACATCAGACACAGCACAACTGGGAGACAGTCTACCACAGCTCAGCACTACTCCTACAAGACGTCGAGACCCTCAGAGCAAGCAGAGCCCAGGGAGAGGCCACTCGTCACATGGGATTCCAGATGGGATCCTGGAACAGCCAGCACGAGGCGTCTGGACAGAGTGCGGACAGGCTCGCTAGCTGTGACTGAGGATGGCCGCGGCAGGGGCACTCGGTGTTGAGGTATGGGGGCTCCGGACCAGCCTCCCAGCTCAAGTCGGAAACTACGCTAAGATGGCAAGAGCACTTTAAAGATGCTCTGCAAAAAAGCAGCCATCTTCCACTGCTTTTCCCCAGGGTGGATGCGGCCCACCTATGTCATTCCCAGCCCCCGAAGCCCAGGAGACCCGCAGGGCCAGCTGCTGGCCGGGCCACCGACATACACCACACAGGACTGCGGAGGTCTCTGGAAAGTTCTTCCAGACGCTGACTCAAGGCAGACACAGGTCCTGTGGCAACACTGCCACCTGCTGGCCACATGTTCTACCAAACCGGCTTCTGGAGGAGAGGGGTGAATTTCTGAGATGTCAAGTCATGGTTTCCACCTCCACCGCGCGACAGTGAAAACACAGGTGCTGGCAAACAGCAGCAGAGGCAACAGAGAGGGCCCGCCCCGGCCTCCCGCGGAGTCTCCAGCAAGCCAGACACTGTCCTGCTGTCCTGCTCACAAGCCCACATGCTGGCCTCCTCCCCCGCTCCCCTCCTCACCACCTGCGCCCCTATACACTCCCAGGCCAGGGTGGCCTCACGGAGGAAGGCTGGCACCCCTTGCTCCGTGCAGATGCAGACACACTGTGGGAGGCCCAAGTGAGCACCAGGACGAACACCTGTCTGTCACCGTGGATGGGGTTCCTCTCCTTCCACACACACTGTGACTGTGACTGGTGAGGCCACACATCGAGAATCCAGGTGCTGCTGGGAAGGTGTCTGTGGATGTGGTGGAGGCCCAGCACCGGCTGACTTTATGTGAGGCTCCTCTGAGGAGGAAGATGTGCACCGTGTGGTCAGCAGCGTTGGCCTGTGCCCTTCCTGATGGCGGGCCCTGTGGAATCTGCACCCACCTAGCTTCCCGCCGCTGGACCACAGAGGCCCTGGCACGGACTTCCTGCTCCTTCCAGCCCTGTCTGCACCTGGACACTCGGGGTCAGAGCAGGCCCAGCAGCTTCTTCTCCCCTGTGTGGTGTGTGCTCACATCTGCTACCTGGCTCATGACATTCTGTGCCGTGTCCTCTCTCTGAAACCACCAGGTACACAGAAAACCCACGAATTTGGTGGAGCTCCACGAGAGCAGGGACTGTGGGTGCCTGGCACAGGGAGTTCTCCATCTGCACTAGCAGAACCAATAGCAGAAGGCGTTCTCTGTCGGGCCTACCAGCCCCGGCTCTCCTCACTGCCTGGGCCCCACCCAGCGGCAAACAGCAGGGTGGGGGCTGTCAACGGCCTGGCCTGTGGCCTCTCTCATCAGGGTCTTAGGCTCGCTGGCACTGCCCACCCTTCTCACCCCTTTATGGGCTTCTCAGTCCTGCCTTGAGAGAAGGGCCCCCCCAAAAATTTGGAAATGCCAAGAAATTATGTTTTTACATTAACACTTCCAATACTTTGGTGCTTATGGGGCCACATCTATTTTCAGGTAAATTTCTTTTGCAACATGAAGCCATGTAGAATAACTTCAAAATATTCATGTGCTATGGAACCAGGTGACATATTAGCACTGAAATCAATCACTTCAGAGCAAAAAGAAAGGAGAACAGTAGCAAACATCTCTCTTACTGTAACAGACATCCAGCAATCAAAGTTAATAAGGAAAGACTACCAGCCTGTTCGAAAAATCACAGTAACACAGACATAAGATCACCTATAATAGTACTAATAGAAAATTAGGTATTTTATGACTTTGGGATTTCTTAAGCTGGGTGCAAAAACAAACTTAAGGGGACTTTACCCAATTAAGGATTTCTGTAATGGAGAATGACAGTGGGGCAGAGGTATCGGCAACCTCTAAAGTCAACAAGGGATGCGTCCCTACAACACGGAAGCAACTCCTACAAATCACAAAGAACAAACAAACCCAGGATAGGCAATCCACAGAGAGAACGTGTGAAGCCAGAAAGCAAAGAAGAAGCGTCAGAGGCTCCAGTCACAATCACAGACGTGATGATAAAGACAGCAGCGAGACGCCACTTGACAGCATCAGGACGGCAAACCTGAGACGTCAGATGACCCCAGGCTGCCCTGGGCCAGCCTGGGGCTGGGAGCTGGGACCCTTGCAATCCCCAGGGCCACGCCCAGCTTCATGCTCCCCAAAGAGACACTCGGGAGGAGAGCATGCCTCAGCGTCAGGGGAGGCCTGCAAACCCACAAAAACTATACCGTAGTTTTCAGAGATTGTGATTCCTAAACACGTCCCTGGAAGGTGCGCTGGGATGACCCCAATGGATGCCGAGGTCAGGGGTGGAGGGACTGGACACCCACCAGGGCGGGCAGGTCGATGCCAGTGAGTCACACAGAGGGAAGGGGGAAACGCCTAACGCGGAGCCTTCCTCTGTTCTGAAAGGGCCACCAAGCCCTGCTGACCTCTGGGAAACCACACGGCCCTCAAGTGTGTGATACACCTGAGCTCTGGGACTCACGCACTCTGAGGTGCAGGCACTAAGGAAAAGGTCTGACGTGTTTTCATTTACCGACAAACAGTCACGGGTGCACAGAAACCAGCAGCTGCTCCAAATGACGCAGCACATCAACGGTGGACCACAGGCGCGCTGCGTTTGACCGCGCTCTTGGAGACCAAGGCACAGGCTGCGCCAATGCTCGCTCACCCGCCTGCCAGACGGAGCAGCCCTTCTCTGCTGGGGAAGACGTTCTGGCGCTTCTGGGCGTCAAGGCGCCTTCTAACAACTCCATCTTCTTGCTGAACTGCACCTCCAAAACGGGGATAGCCTCTGGCATCCTGGCAGATATCAGGCGATAAGCTATGTCGGGCTTCCCGATGAACCGCTGGCGGATGCTTATTTCATAAGGCGTGTGAACCTTAATATCATCTATATCTTCCCTTCCAAATCTGTGCATGAGCAAAGAACTCGAGTCATGGATTTCCAACCCAGACACAAGGATGGTGAGACTTCCTGCTTTAACATGAGATGCTGTTCCCTGGGAGATAACAGCAGGAATTCGGACCATGACCCCTTCTTTTCCAAGAGCTTTGGGACTAGCTGTTGAGGTGCCTCCCTTGGGCTTTGTTTCTGCTGGCATCTTCCAAAGCTTGGAGCTAAAGGGCCACCAAGAAGGGGACTCCAGCTCTGTAAGCAACCTAGAAGACCGAACGAAACACAGAAACACAGTCAACTGAGTTTTCATGTTCTCTTGAAAACTGCTTTAGCCTTTATAAAGCAGTTAACCATTTTATAGTGTTCTCTTCCACAAGCACTCCATGAAGCAGAAGCACAGGAATTACTATCTGCATGTCATAGAAAAGAAAACTGAGGCTAAGAGCAGTATCTCTTAGGCTACAGACACAAAGCCCATCAGTAGTAAACACAAACAGGAACACTGTCTTCTGACTAGAATGTTGCCCTTTTCACATTGGACCCTGGGTAATTCTGACTCAAAATAAATCCTGACCTTAATCTGCAAGGAGCTGTCTAATGGAACTTTCTGCAGTAATCTGTCCTGTCCATTGTGGTGACAAGCACATGTGGCTACTGGACACCCAGAGTGTGGCTGATATAATGGCGGACTGAATTTTTAATTTAACTATACGTGGCTAGTGGCTAGCACACTGGATGGCACCACTGTAAAATACCTGCGAATAACACCAAGGGATCTACCCTGGAGCCGAAAAAATGGAAGCAGGAAAGAAAAAGCAAAGGAACAAAGATCAAACACTATCAACAGAAAATAAATATCAAGATGGTGGGGTTAGACTCAACCGTATTAGCAATTATACTAAATGTAAACAGACCAGATCCTCTCATTTAAAGGCAGATTGTCAGCCTGGATTAAAGAAAAAACCAACAAGACACAGCTATTATCTTGTTTACAAGAGACACTGTGAAATATACAGACACAGAAATATCAAAAGCAAAAAGACTGGAAAAAAGATATATTGTACCAAAAGTAAACTCTAAGACAGGGAGTGTTACCAGGGATAAAGACAGACAATGCATAATAAGACGAGAGTCAATTTGACAAAAAGATTTAATACTAAACGTGTACCTCTAACAAAATTTCAAAATTCAGCAAGCAAAAATTAACCAAACTAAAAGGAGAAATAGACAATCACAGTTGGAGATTTTAACAAATGTCTCTCCATAATTAATACAGCCAGAAGACAAAAACGATTAGTAAGAGTATAAACACTATTTAATCCACTCAGCCTGACTGATATTTATGGAAACATCACCCAACCGCTGAAGGCACACTCTTTTAAAGGGTATTCAGAACATTAAGAAAAGAGTATAACACATCTCAATTAAATTTCAAGTATTGAAATCCTACAGAGAATACCATCTGTCCCCAAAGAAATGAACTTTGAAATTAATGACAAAAGACTAATAGAAAATCCTCAAATATCTGGAAATTAAGCACAATTCTAAATAAAGGGAATTGGAAAATATCTGAAGTGAATGAAACAAAACAATATGCAGGAAATGGCAGGATGCAAATAGAGCACTCGGGGTATTTGAAAACTTCTTAGAAAGGTTTGAAATCAGTGATTTAAGCTTCTGTCACAAAAAGTTATAAATTAAACCCAAAGTAGAAGAACAGAAAAGCAGAAATCAATGAAATTGAAAAGAGAAAAAAGAAAATATTAACAAAGTCAAAAGTTGGTTCTTTGAAGTAATTTTTAAAAATTAAACCCTTACAATAAATGATCAAGAATAAAACAAAGAGGGGGTGCCTGGGTGGTTCCATCGGTTAAGCTTCTGCCTTTGGCTCAAGTCATAATCTCAGGGTCCTGGGATGGAGCCCCCAATAGGCTCTCTGCTCTGTGGGGAGCCTACTTCTCCCTTTTCCTCTGCTGCTCCCCCTGCTTGTGCTCTCTTGCTCTCTGTCAGAAAAATAAAATATTAAAAAAAGAATAAAACAAAGAGAATGCATATTAACCAATATCAGGAATAAAAAAGGAGGCATCACCATAGATCCTTTAGCCCTTGAAAGACTTTTAGGGGATATCATACCCAACTTTATACCAATAAATGGGACAGCTTATATGAAATAGACAAAATACTCAAAACACCCAAACTTTCAAAACTGAAGCAAGAAGTAGTATAAGAATATGAATGCCCATAATGAAATGGCAGCAAGAGAAATTTAGAAAAAATCTCATTTACAAATGTACCAAAAATAATAAAATACCTTAGGGATAAATTTAACCAAGGAAGTCAAAGACTTGTAATCTGAAAACTATCAGACATTGATAAAAACAAAACAAAACAAAACAAAAAAAAACCCTGAAGATGACACAAATGGAAATATATACCATGCTCATGGACTAGAATAATTAATATTGTTCAAATGTCCACACTACCCAAAGCAATCAACAGATTTAATGCAATCCCTATCAAAATACGAAGAGCATTTTTTACAGAACTAGAACAAATAATACTAAAATTTGTATGGAACCACAAAAGACCTCAACTAGCCAATGCGATCTTGAGAAATAAGAATAAAGCTGAAGGTCTCACAATCCCAGATTTCAGGATATACTACAAAGTTGTAGTAATCAAAACAGTACACTACTGGCATAAAAACAGACACACAGATCAAACGAATAGAAGAAAGCCCAGAAATACATCTACAATTAATCTATGACAAAGGAGGCAAAAATATACAAGAGGGAATGGACAGTCTCTTCAACAAATGGTGTTGTGAAAACTAAACAGTCACATGCGAAAGAATGAAACAGGACCCTTTCTTATACCATACACAAAAATTAGCTCAAATGGATTAATGGATTAAATGTGAGACTTGAATCCATAAAACTCCTAAAAGAAAACATATACAGTAAAATCGCCTGGACATCAGCCTTAGTAACATATTAATGGATATGTCTCTTTAGGCAATTGAAACGAAAGTGAAAACAGACTGTTGGGACTACATCAAAATAAAAAGCTTCTGCACACCAAAGGAAATCACTGACAAAACGAAAAGGCAATCTACTGAATGGGAAAAGATATTTGTAAATGATACATCTGATAAAGGGTTAATGTCCAAAATATATAAAGAACTTATGCAATTCATCACCAAAACAAACAAACAGACAAACAATCCAATTAAAAAATGGGCAAGGATCTGAATAGGCATTTTTCCAAAGAAAGGGGGGGTAATCAGAGGGGTGAGTGAAGCATGAGAGACTATGGACTCTGGGAAACAAACTGAGGGCTTCAGAGGGGAGGGGGCTGGGGGAATGGGATAGACTGGTGATGGGTAGTAAGGAGGGCACGTATTGCATGGTGCACTGGGTGTTACACGCAAATAATGAATCATCGAATTTTACATCAGAAACCAGGGATGTACTGTATGGTGACTAACAATATAATAAAAAAACATTAAAATAAAAAAAAAGAAGCCAATAAAATCAGAAAAAAAATAGTGCAGTTTAAGTCACAATGGAATTCTGAAATAATATTCAGGTAACTTAGAGGAGGCAGGGGGAAAAAAGAAACGAACAACAGAGGGAACAAGTAACACAAAAAATAAAACAGCAGATCTAAGTGTTTTTACACCACACTAATAATTACATTGCTAGGATGGCAAAACTGTTCCAGACTCAGTCCAATTTCTATCAAAATCCCAGCTGGCTCTTGTGCAGAAACTGGCCAGTTAATCCTAAAATTAGAAAGAAAATGCAAGGGACCCAGAACAGCCAAAACGATCTTGAAAAAGAAGAATGAAGTTGGTGGGCTCCCACTACGTGAGTGCAAAGCTTACTACAAAGCTACGGAAATGAAGATGATGTGGTACTCCCGTAAGGTCACACACATGGATCAGTGATAGAAAGTCTAGAAACAAACCTTGACGCGTAGGGTCAACTGGTCTCCAACAAGGACAACAAGACAATTCAACGGGGAAACACTGAATTGAAAGACTGCTGAGACCACTGGTATCCACATACAAAGAAAAGAAGTTGGGCCTATTTCTCACGCCATAAACTCCAAGTGGATCACAGACCTAAACAGAAAGGCTAAAAAGGAGTAAACCTCTGTGACTTTGGACTAGGCAATGAATCAGATAGGGCACCGAAAGCAAATGATGAAAAAAAAATAGATACACTGGACCTCATCAAACTTTAAATCCTTTAGGCTTGCACCCAGCCAGGTCTGGGCCACAGGCACGGAGGTGCAGTCAGGCCCTGGGGTCCCGATGACCCGAGGAGGAGCTGAGGACACGGTCACGAAGAGGGCCTGGCGCACCTCTGCTACAGTCGTCTGCCACGGTTGGACTGTGTGCTCCAGGGAGGTAAGTGTGCTTGGCAGTGTCTGAAGGAGGGCAACTGCAAAGCTCTGAAATGCTCATTTTTTGAATGTAAAAGATCCATGTTGGATGCCAGATCAAGATCAGGAGGAAGAAAAGGACATTTGGTACTATTATGTTGAAACCAAAATAAAAACAACAAAGGATTTTCTCTGGTCACTTAAAACAGAGAAGCCAAAATAGGACACAGATGTTTTGCTACATCTGTTGGGTTGGACCAGTTTTTCCCACCACGAACATGGGAGAAGGTGGATGAGTTCTGGTTTTGAATGTGTATAAAATAAATGATTCTCCTGCTCTAGGTTATTTTAAGAAGAAAAAAATTAATTGAACACTTATGAGCAGGGAGCATCATAACGTGTTTTGAGAATTGTTCTAAAGCACAAAAGTGGGGCGACTGGATGGCTTAGTCCATAGAGCATGCAACTCTTGATCTTGGGGTCATGAGTTCAAACCCTACATTTGACATAGAGATTACTTTTTAAAAAATCTAAAGCAGAAAAAGTGGGAAGATTGTTATTTTCAAACTTGACTCTTCGACCAAATGATACAACTTGTCCATCCTTTATGAATATTATGAATGCCACTGATGGGACTTAAAATTGAAAACATGCAGTCTGAGGAGAAAATGTCTATTGGGAAAGTTTAGGATAAAACTTTTTTTACTCAATCTGTCCTATTTAGTTCGAAAATAAATTGTGTTTGATTCCTTGGGAAAAAATTCTCTGCTTCAAAAAATATCTGCAAGAAAGTAAAATGGGGGCACTTGGGTGGCACAGTTGGTTAAGCGTCCAATTCTTGATTTCGGCTCTTGATCATGATCTGAGGGTCGTGGGACTATGGCCCCCTGGGCTCATGGCTTTGTGCTCAGTGGGGTGTCTGCTTAAGATTCTCTCTCTCCCTCTCCCACCGTCCCTCCCCATTCCACGTCTAAAATAAATAAATAAATAAATCTTAAAAAAAAAAAAAAAAAGAAAGAAAACGACAATCCACAGAAAGGGAGCATAATTTTCTAATCATGTATCTAATAAAGGGAGTTCTATCCAGAATATATAAAGAACTCTTACAAACTCCATAATAAAAACACAACCGCATAAAAAAATGGTCAAAGAATCTGAAAACAAAATATACATATGGAAAGAAAGCATATGAAAAGATGCTCATTATCACTAGGAAAATGAAAGTCAACCCCCCCAGTGAGAGCTACCTCATACCCACTGAGAGAGTTATAATGAAAAAGACCAATGATGATAACAAGTACTGTGAGGTTGTGGAGAAACTGGAGCCCTCATGCATTACTGGTGATGTAAAATGGTGCAGCCACTTCGGAAAACAATTGGTCAGTTTCTCAAAATGTTGAAGAGACCCAGCAATTTCCCTCCCAAGGGGAATGAAAACAAATGTGCACAGCAGCACTATTCATAATAGCAGCAAAGCAGAAACTACAAAACGCCAGAAAATAAAGCAACAGGGTGTCTGGCTGGCTCAGTCAGTACAGCACATGACTCTTGATCTCAGGGTTGTGAGTTCAAGCCCCATGTTCGGCATGGAGCCTACTTAAAAAAAAAGGAACACAGTACTGGTATATCTTACAAGGATGAACCCCGACAACATGAGGCATGCGTGATCTCTCCAGAAGAGACAGGGCTATGCAGAAAGAGAGGTCAGTGCTGACCTGGGCAGGGTGAGAACAGAGTGACTGCCAAAGGGCCTGGGGCAACTTCTGGGGGTGACAGAAATGTCCTAAAATTGGACTATAGTGATGTCTGCACAACTCTGTAAATTTACTAAAAATCACTGAATTGTTCACATACAATGAGTAAATTTTATGGTATGTAAATTAGAAGGCTGTTCTAAAGAATCTATGAAGGCACCTCAGAATAAAACATCAGAATATCTAGGATGGGGGGTGGGGAACAGTAGCCACAATCCTACACAACTTAGCAATAACATACACTAGGAACACAATGGAAAACATCCTCAGACTGCTGAGCTACATTGGGCTCAACTGTGAAGAGCCAAACCACCATTCAGGGGTGCCATTTTCCAACATCTGAACACCGAGGCCATACTATTTACTCAGACACCAATGAAAATACAACCAAACTAATTACAACTAGATTCCAGCAAACTCCTGATATCTAAACTGGCTTACCAACTTGTCTGCATTTCATTTAAAGAGAGACGAGGAATATGGAAGTAGTAAGCATATAATCCAGAATTTTAATGTATATAAACAAATTTGTTTTCTAGAAGTTCTATGGGGCCCTTTTGCTGCTTTTGATCATGGAGAGGCCAGCACATGGGTTTCAATTATCATGAACTGAAGCAGCTTTCCAGCCAGAGGGAATTCAAAGAGACAAGCCCTATTTCCTTTTCGCCTCCTGGGAGCCAGACGTCTAAGAACATCTTGGCTAGTTCACTAGCTGAACCGAGAGACAAGGGAAGAGAAACTTCAAAGACCATACACAACAAGAAAGGCATGGCTCACAAAAATAGTTTGGAAAAGACACAAAGGTCAGCCCCAACCCTCAAAAGCAAAGACCACCAATTCCCAAGGAATAGGAAAATTAGGTTTGCAGAGTAAATCAGTCAGCTCCGGCTTCTGTAACAAATACCACAAACCACATGGCTTGAGCAACACACTGATTTCTCGGTTATGGAGACTGGGAAGTTCAAGATTAGGGCACCAACAGACTCAGTTTTGGGGGACAGCTCTCTCTCTAGCTTGGAGATGGCTGCCTTCTGGTGTCCTCACACAGCAGAGAGATCTCTAGCCTCTTCCTTTTATCCCACTGTGGGGGCTCCACTCCCATGACCTCATCTAAACCTAATCACTTCCCAAAGACCCTGCCCGAGGGGTCAGAAAAACTGACCAGAGAGATTCAACAGCATATTTGACCAGGGAGAACACAGAATCACTGAATTTGAGGATAATACCTTTGAAATTACCCAGTTTGAGGGGCAGAAAGAAAAAAGAGGGAAGAAAAATGAACAGAGCTTAAAGGACCCGTGGGATATCATCAAACATCCACAAATGCATTATAGGATCGACATCCCAGATGGACAAGAGAGAGAAAGGGACAGAAAATTAATCTGAGGAAACAATGGTTGAAAACTTCCCAAATCTGATGAAAGACATGAATGTACACATTCAAGAAGCTCAACAACCCCCCAGAAGGATAACTTAAAAAGATCCACACCGAGGGACATTACAGTTAAAGTGTTGAAACCCAAAGACAAAAACAGAGTTTTGAAAGCAGGAAGAGACAAGTGACCTGCCACATTCAAGAGATTCACAGTAAGAAGTGGTCCAATGTAATCAATCCACCAGCCACCAAGCAGCTGGCTGAACAGCCTCGAGAATGAAGCCACACTGGAGACTCGGGGTTGGTCTCCAGATTGGGCATGCAGTGGTGGCCGTGGCCAGGCTGGCCTTGGTGAGGTGAAGTCCATGTTGCTGAGCCCCATCATAACTTCCATCTCTGTCACCATGGCCACTTTGCTCATGGGCCCACTGGGCAACTGCAGGAGATGCGGGGGAAATAGGCTGACTGGTATCCAGAGAAGAGGTCATCCTATCCACCTGATTATCACAATCCTCTGCTGAAGAGACTCTGGTGGGCATTCACATGGGATATATCTTTGTCTTTTGTCCCACTCAGAGAAGTCTATCAACATATTTCTACCCCAGACCTCCTTGTCATGAAGTTTCCAATTCCCCAAACATCCAGCCAAACCACTGGCCACAGCTAATCAGTATGCGGCCTCTGGCCATTCCTCCTTCCAAGGAAACTGTTGAGCAGAGTACCGCACAATGGTCACCAATCTCAGGGGACTTCAAACACTTCTGCTCACAGCATCTTGGTATTGGAGTTACCACAGAACACAACATGGTCAAGCACTGGATGGAGCAATGCCTTACCCAGCTTTACTCACATAGAGAAGAGACAGAACAAAATCAGTTCCAGTAGTAGGCACTGGTCCCTCGTGGCCAGAAGGTGCCCCTGGCAGCCAAAGTAGGTTAACTGGCTTATGTACATCCCTCTAATGCTGCAGTTCAGGGACTATCCCCCCTCCAACCATGGAGTCTGAAATCCAGAAGGCTGGGGCTGTGCCTAAGAGCCACCGACACGCATGCTTCTGCAGAACAAAAGAGAACTGGTTGAGCTTGTAACAGAGAAAGCTATTTCCATACTAGGGGATAAGCCTACACAGGCTGTGTGTTCCAGCCCTAAAACCCATTCTCATGAGGCTGAGAGTGAGTCAAAAGACGATGCACAAGACTGCCTTCCCAACATGATGAATTTCCAGGTGCATGGCTTGAAGTTCTGCCCACTGGGAGGATTTCTGGGGGATGCCTGCAAATTGCACAAAACCATCTGTAAACCAATCTCCACTATTTCCCTCCTCAGTCAACTAACTGTAGGGCACTCCCCGTGTAGGGAATGTGCCCCAGGTGCAGACTGGGAGAGAAAAGGCGGTACGGCAGGAGTGGGGGCCATGTGACCTAGTCTGTGCTTCAGGGCCTGCTTAAGCCTGATCTCCTGTATCCCACTGTCATTTGATGACAGGGTGTCATGGTGCATGCCCTACTTCATGGCTTGGTGGGTCAAACAACACCCACTTCATGAAGAACAGCTCAGATCACGTGATAATTTGATTGTCCATGGTCAAGTGTTCAGTCTCTACAAAGGCCCAGAAGCGGGCCAAGATCTGTTTCTTAAAAAAAAAAAAAAAAAAAAAAAAAAGTTGTCCATAGAGGACAGCAGGACTTTGCTGCAAAACCCTACGGGCACACACTGTGACTCCCTATGAAGGTCCACCGAAGGCTGCAAAGAGCACCCGTCTACCACAGATACTTGGAGCACCACTGGATCTGCTGGATCACGTGGCCCAAGGGGCACCTGGACGTGCTGCAGAGCCTTCTTGCTCTGGGCCCCGCTCAAAACCACCGACTTTTCCAGTCACTTGGTAAACGGGCCAGAGTAGCACACCCAAACGAGGACTACGCTGTTTCCAAAAGTGCTAAGGGGCTCACTAGGCACTGTGTCTCTGTTTTGTTTTGTTTAGATTTTATTTATTTATTTATTTATTTAAGACAGAGACAGAGAGTACGCAAGCATGTGTGTGAGTGGGGGGAAGAGCAGAGGAGGAGGGAGAGGGCAAGAATCTCAAGCAGACTCCCGACTGGGTGTGGAGCCCCACGTGGGGCTCAATCTCAGGACCCTGAGATCACGACCTGAGCTGAAACCAGGAGTTGGATGCCTCACTGACTGAGCCACCCAGATGCCCCCACTGTGTCTTCTTTTTGGTTGTAGGAAAAGCCAGGTGCAAAAACCTATCCTTCACCATAAAAAAGATACTTCAGCAAGCCCCACTCCACTGGATCCCTAGAAATTTCAAAGAGGAGGAAAGTCTCTAATTTCTGTCAAACTTCTTTCCCACCTTCTGACATGCAAACATCTTTCCAGTGCATCTAGAGTAGCTGCTACTTCTTACTCGATCCAGTCCGCATGGTATCCACCATGGAATGGGCCAGGATGCTATCCTGTGAAGGGAAAGACAGTCAAGGGCCCTGTGACGCAAAGCGTGACACAGGGCTGGAGAGCTGGTGTACCCCTGAGGTGGGCCGACGCGGACGCGTTGATGGTCTTGTGGCTGAAAGCAAGCTGATCTGGTGGTCCTTGCTAATAGCATGGAAAGAGAGCACCTGCCAGACCGACCACTGCAAGCAGGTTCTCGAGGATGTGCTTGTTTGCTCAAGCACCTGGAACAGCAAGTGCAGTTAGAGCACCACCTGGTAGGTGTAAGACAATCGTCCTTGTTCTGCACAACTGAGTGAGTGAGCTGAGTGCAGACCATGCAGGGCTCGCTATCCATGAACCCTTCCCGTCCTTGATGGGGGCACTGATCTCTGAAACCCCTCCAAGAATGGTTTACTATTCTAGGCAGCCCAGAGGCTCCCACTTGGCCCTGGCCACCAGAATAGCCCTCACTGCACAAGTCAGGGAACCAGTGTGTGATTCTGCCAGCTGCAGAATGATGTGTTCTAGGACTGGGAAAATAGCCCTGGGATGGGTTCAGAGCCTACTGGGCCCACTGTGAGACTGTGAGGTAGACCCGAGCTAAAACTTCACTGATCCCTTGACCCCCAGAAGCCCCTACTCTGACTGGTCTGATGGAATCAGCATCAGTTCCAGCATCCCATGGTCCTGAAAAGTCTGATGGCCTCCTGCTCCCCAATGCACAGCCACCCTGACTAAATGCCATAAGCCCTGTGGGGGAAGGCTGGGACAAAGAACAAAGGTGTCAACTTTTAGCAGCAAACTGGGGTCCTTCCAGCTTCCCCATCATTCAAGGGGTTTCGGACCTGCAAACTCGGTCTTCAAGTCTGGGAACTGATTCAGGGGCCATGACTGCTTTTCAATTCCAGTTAGAGGCCTGCTCACTTGATGCAGCTCGGGTTAAGAACCAGGTCCACTGCCTGTCTACTTCTCCTCCAGGGCACAGGTCTCCAGGAGTCAGATGATTCTGATCGTGGCTTTGGCTCTGCTGTCCATTACGGTGACCATCCCCACTTGTCTTCAGCGGCCAAGGGCCACCGCCTGGCCCCGCCACCCCAGAATGTAGTTATCCCCACTGCACAACCCTCTATGTGGAAAAAGACAGAATACCAGGGACCTTTGAAAACAGGTGTGAAGTTGGGCCTCGAAACCCAACAGACTGGAAGTTCATTGAACAGGAGCTCGGTGAGATCATTAACCTCACCCTGCCCCACCTCTGTCTGGTCACCACTGAAGAGGGCGTGGTGAGTTGAGATCAGGAAACGGGAGCAGATGCCTCCCCCAAGCCAGGAGGCACACCCCAGGCCCTTCCTGCAAGAAGCTTTCCAGAAAATCCTGAGAGATAAGAGGACCGCAATCCAGAAAGCAACAACAGGCTGCTATTCAAAAGGAACATTTGGAAATTAAAAATTAAATCTCAGAGGGGCACCTGGGTGGCGCAGTCTTAAGCGTCTGCCTTCGGCTCAGGGCGTGATCCCGGTGTTCTGGTATAGAGCCCCACATCAGGCTCTTCCGCTAGGAGCCTGCTTCTTCCTCTCCCACTCCCCCTGCTTGTGTTCCCTCTCTCGCTGGCTGTCTCTCTGTCAGATAAGTAAATAAAATCTTAAAAAAAAAATTAAATCTTAGAAATTAAAAATACCACAAAAATGGAAGGGTAGGAGGGAGAAAAAACTCAAGAAATAGTAGAACAAAAAGACAAGGAGAGAGAAAAATGAGAACGGTATCAGAAGATCAATACCAGACGGCCGAAACGATGGGAGTTCTAACACTGAGAGGCAGAACCACACGTCATGCTCACTGCACACCCGTGCCAACGCCCCCATGAGCCAGGAGACCCCCACGAGGAGCACCCACGGGCAGCTCTGTGGGAGCTCTCTGTGGAGCTGCGGCACATGTGGCCCTGTGCACGCCGTAGCTCGGTGCTCCCTGCAGGATGCCTACCCTACTACTTGGCCCATTTAAAAACTCTTCTAGATGGTGCTCTGCGGTACACATCAACTTGCAACTTGGTTTTGTTTCGTTACCACGGCTTTGGGGTGGATCCAAGTCGGTCTGCGCAGATCTACAGGAATCGGTGCATTGAATCCGAGTCAGCAGTGATGTGGGAAACAAAGGCAAAGGGAAAGGTAGAGGACATTAAATGTCCTTCTAACCTGCATCCCACTGACAAGTACTTGAGGCGGGCGGGCTATCACCCTCCTCCAGAAGCTCCCGACTGTGTTAATAATGCGTCACTACAAGGAAGAACCACCTTGGTTTGACCATAGCCAGGGCTCTGGTATCCTGGGTTGTCTTGGGCAGATGAAGAAACTTCTGGACCCTCCCTTATCTCTACTTCCTCCCACACTGAAGTATAGAATCATCTGCTCCTCGTAACCCCCGGCAGCAGGCAGCAGGCAGCAGCAGCTCTCTCTGCCCACGGGTCCTGTCCCTGTGCTTTAATAAAATGCAAAACCATTTTGCACTGAAGACATCTCAAGAATTCTTTCTTGGCCGTTGGCTCTGGACCTCACCAAACCTCACCTCTATTCAAAAACTACACAGTTGACTACCGACCGCATCCCCCTCGAGGAGCGACTGACTGAAGCTGCCTGTGAAGGGCCCGGCCACACACGCTAGGCTTGGTCATGGGGTCTGTGAACCTTCGGCTTAGCTAGGTCCTGCCAGTGGCCGAGCCAAGTCCCATCCATGACTGCGACACAAGACTTCTCGTCCCGACCCAGCCCCTGACCGGCATTCGGTGCTGCCCCACATCTACACTTGTTGGTTTAATCTACCTTTCTCTAATTACTGGGGTGCCAGTACCCCCCTTTCGTGGGCTGGGCTCATCGGCTTAAACACAAGGCCAGGTACCCCGGCCTCGCTGTGCCCCTTCCCACTAGCTGGGAAGAGTGCCGCCAGCAGCTTCTGATGCAGCCACGAGGCCAACACGGGGCCCCGGGGCGTGACGCAGAGCAGAGCCTTCAACCTGCCTGGGACGCCGCCCTTCCTCTGCACCTGTGTGTGGGGGAAATCGCCTCCCAGCTTCTGTAGGCCACAGGGTCTGCAGATTTGGGCGACAGCAGCCGACCCTACACTCTAATCAACAGCCCCCACCCATTTTTCTATCAAATTGGCTTTTTCTCATTCTGTCATATGAGCTCTTTACCTAGTTGGGTATGAATCAATACGGGTGGGTGTTACAAACATTTTCTCCTGTCCTCAGGTTCATCTTCTCACTTTGCCTTTTGTTAAAAGAACATTTCTAAAATTGTCAGATTTTTTTCTCTGAAAGGATTAACCAACAGATGTTCCCAATAGTGTAAAAATGCTTATTCCCTGTCCTCCAGCTCATAGTGTGTATTCTTCCTTTAATTCTTATTAACTTGGTCATTGGAACCTAGGTTTTCATTATGTTACTGTTGACATAGCCCTCCAGTGAAGGGCTGGCGTTGGGCCTGCTCTGGGATGCCGTTTGGCAACGCCAACCCCAGCTCACGTCTGAGTCCTGAGGATTCTCTGCACGCCGCCAGAAGGTGAGGGGAAGACAGCACTGCAGATGGTGGGGGAGGCTTTCAGAGACTAGGCCTGGAACTGATCCGCATCACTCCTGCCCACTGCTCAGTCCCATGACCTCCGCCCCCCACATGATGGCAAAGAAGGGAGGAAACTGTCCAGCTGTGTTCCCAGGACCAAAACTCAGAGGTCTGAGGACCTTCCAGCTCGGCCCCCACAGGTACCCCTGCTCAGGGTAAGATTTGGGGCCCTGTTCCCTGCAGCGCTAGGCCCTTCACCATGCAGGCACTTAGGAAAGAATACCCCAAACAGACACAGGTGGTCACTGAAGAGTGAGGCCCCTCGAGGCTGAGCGTTCTCAGCACCAGGAGCCACATGGCCCTGATACGAGACAGCGGGCCCATCACGAGAGGCTGCCACCTTGTCACGAGCTCCCAGGCAGCCCTCCCAGGAGCTACAATCCCTTTCGCACTGCACATGGCATTGAGTCAGTGCAGCACTTTGCCAAATGGGGTCTTTAGGACCCTGCGGGGGGTCCGTTTCTTCACAACAGTACCATGGCACTGCTCGGCTTTTTGCCCTTGCTCTCCCACGTGCGCAGGGAGCCCCCGGAGGCCCCAGGACACAGGATAACATGGCAGGCAGGCTGCAGAAGCAGGCAGGAGGGCCCAGCGGTCTCCGACAAAGTCTTTCTATAAAGAGATGTGCAGAACCCTCCGAAAGCGCCACTCTTGCCACTAAACACACCTGCTTTACCAAAGCCACTTTTCACTGACAAGGTTACTTACGTTACTAAGTCATGGCTTCATTATCGCACTTTTTAAATGAACAAATAATTTTTTAATGTCTTAGTTCTTAAGAAAATACGGTAATATTGGCATACATACCCACATAAACAAAAGCTCCTTGGGGCCCCCAATGTTTAAAAGTGTGAGGGGTCCCTGGTTTGGAAGAGGCTGGTGTGGCAGCAAGGGTGGCAGCTCCTGGAGCCAAACAGCTTCAGCTCAAACCCTGCAGCTACATGGCCGCACAGAACAACACACCTTGTGTGCGTGACCTGGCCCCTCGGCCTGTTTCCCCCATGGGACAAGATGAGGTAACCTTCCTTATTCACATAAAACTGGAGCTCTGTACCAGGAACAGAGTGTGTCCCCCACCAACGCCTGCCCGGCGTAACCTTGCACAGCAGGGGAGTGGCCTGTGTGTCCGAAGTGCCCCTGTACCTGTCAGCCACGTCCAGGTCAGATTCCATCTTGTCCAGGCCCCTGCTGATGCTGTCCAGCTGCTCGCCCTGATGGTGGAGGACTCGGGCTGTCTCTTCCAGGCTCTTCTGGGAAGAGGCCATCAGACCCGTCAGCTGCTTCCCCTTGGTCACAGGCAGCGGTGCTTCCGACGGAGACAGCAGCAACTCTCTCCAGAAATGCTCAATGATGCTGAAGACTACATTCCGACTGGGCTGCAAGGAGCTGAACCAGTGCTTGAGGTGGTCCTTCTCCAGGATGGTGATAGAACTGAAGACAAAGTGAGAAGCCTCCTTCTTGATCTCAATCACACCAGAGAGGGGGAAGCTGACCAGGGCCTCCCCGGTTTTATCCGTCATAAATCTCAGGGAGTGAGAAGTTAATGAAAGCTTTCCAGGAACCCATCGCTTCTCCGGTTCTAAGTAGTAGCAGCAAGGCCAGGAGTGCACGCAGATCTCTCTGCTCATCTGGCTCCCAGGCTGGTCTGCTGCACGGCCACAGCTACGGCCACTCTGCCTCTGGAGGAGACGGACAGGTTAGCGGATAGCTGAGGCTAGCGCGTGTCAGTGCACTTGGACCGCAGACAGTAGGACAGCCCAGGGACTCCCACCACCCAGAACAGGCAGGATGGAGGCCCACCCCACCTGAACCAGGGTCCATAGCTCAATGCGACGGCCACCCCAGGGTCCCTCACAAGAACACCACTTCTGCTGTGACAACCCTACCAATACACACTCCTCACATGTTCCTACACTAACATTCTCCTCCTGAAATCTTCGTCATGAAGGAAATAATCCTACAGGCAGACCTTTCCCTTCTTGTATGGCCCACGAATTTCATCAAGTTCTACGTAATTATCTAGTTCCACGTACGTATCTGTATGTACAGTTTTATATGGTTGTAAGTAGTGAAGGTACGCTGTTTGCACCTACAGTTTGCATTTGCTAATGAAGTTTGGAAAGTCAGACATGACGGATGTGAGACAATCCTTACAGAACACCGCGTGCGCCCCTCTCACTGACCAGATAAAGCTCACAAAGCCAGGAAAGGAGGAGGGCCCCGTATAAGATCAAACCACAAGCACGTGACATGGACTTGGCTACAACTAGGCCTGGGAATACCTCGTGCACCTCCCTTGTGGGCAGAGGTCCAGCTGTACTGGGGCCTGTCTTCCACTCCCCCCGCCTCCCCATGCCACGTGCACACATGGTTATGGCATGACCTCACTTGTAAACAGAGGAGAACAAATCACTGATGTTATCTCTTACAGTACTGAGAAGTGTGGCCTTCACAGCGTGGCCAGAGCCTCAGGGAGTCTCTGAATCCCAGCATGGGTTCTAGGCCCCACAGGCCACGAGGGGCAGCAGGCACCAAGGAGCCGACCTGACATCATCCGTGGCTCCTAAAGCTCAGTGCCACGGAAAGCCAACGAATGTGTTCACTGAGCAGACTTCTCCATGATGCCCCATCAAGCAACAAAGGCTGGGCAAGACAAGAAAAGAGCTTGCATCGCACAGAGCTTCCTAATTACACGGAGTCCAAGTGCCTGGAGAGTCGGCAATGCATCACAACACGGCCGACGCACCCAGCAGACAGCAAGCTCACCCTGTGACCTCAGGAGGGCTCTGTGAGGGGCCAGCAAACCCACAGTCCAGACCTGCTGAACACCACACCAAGTCACCCTCCTGAGGCCTTCCACACACATGCTCTGACCACCTGGGGCAGAGACGCAGCACGGCTCCCTCTCCTCTGGGACCACGTCTCTTGCTGGACATAGGGAATCAGAAAGCAAACGTGTCCTGCTCAGACTTGTCTCCCCAGCAAGAGGGACAGCCACCCGACACTGAAACAAACACGGGCTACAGTGTGCTGCCGGCCTGGGGCCTCTGCCGGTGCAGACCTGCGAGGTCCCGTACAGACCTGCCAGCGCCGTTGTGCCACGGGGCCACCCGCGGTCACTCAGACTGTGCAGGGTGGAAAGGCCTCTACTCTCAGAACCAGGGAATGCTACCCACAGTTTCTGGTGTTTCCTAGTCCAGGACCAAGCTCAGAGGCCGGGCACCTCGGCCCCACCACAGACCCTGCTCGCTGTGCTGTCAGCACCTGGAGCCGGCCTGACCCAGGTCCTCCTGGCTGAAGGAGCCTCCTGCCCTTCAGCCACCCGACCACCACAAACCGTTTCAACCCGCAGAGAGAGTTGGGGCCTGTGTTGTTCACTGCTGCCCGGTGTTGGGAAGCTTGCTGCAGCGTGAAGGCTGAGTCCCTGTTAACAAGAGCCTGTGCCCTGGGGGACTCCTGTGCTCCAAGTGAGACGATGCACACATGCTCCCCAATGACGGAGTGTGGCACTGCGGGTCTGAGGAGCGCCACCTGCCACATGCTTTACGACTATGGGAAGTTCCTTCACCCTCTGGGCCTGTTTACCCACCGCTAAAGTAACTGAAGACTGAAATATGCTAGAATTCAAAGACAGAAGGACAAGGGAAGAGGAACGAACTGTGAGGAGGAGAAACGAAAAACTTCTGACTATGGTACTACATGTGAGGACGGTGAGAACAGCACTCAGGTTTGACGATTCCAGGAAAAAGCAAACGGAGAAACGTGTGGCCAGCACCCTTCCTACCGCACTATTTCCATGACATTTTTCCCAACAGACGGAGTAAACAAGATGAAGGGGAGGGCCAGAGCAAGAACAACATTCCCACGCCCTCCCTCTCCCTCAGCTGTGAACTCACCTGCCACACCTGTCCCCTGCTCCGCACAACCGATGGCAGGAAGCAGTGCCCCTGCTCCCTGCAAGGCCAGGCCTTGCTCTTGTGCAATGGATCCCAACCCTTTCCAGCAACACCGACCTCTACGTCCTTCTGACACCAGGCCACACTATTTCTCCAAAGGCCAGATGGCAAGTACCTTAGGCTTTGTGAGCATAGGGTCCTTGTGTAAGGGTGCAGCTCAGCCACCCTACAGCAGGAGCAGCCGGAAACCGCACAGAGGCAAAGGGGTGTGGCTGTCCTCATTCCCAACACTGGGGGCCACCACGCTTGCCCTCCCCCGTCCTAGACCCTCTCATCAGTGTGCACAGACGCCCTAAGCTCTCCATCCTAGGGCAGACCAGCGGCCCCCTCCCCACATCCCCACAGCCCTCTCCAGCTACTGCTCCTCCAAGAGACACCTGCTGCGGCTCCCACCATCAGGGACCTCCCCCCCTACCCCAGGACAGGCTGCTCTGCTCACTGCTCACTGACGCTGCTCAGCGCAGACCTCCAGGTGGCCAAATGCAATGCCCACCTCTGTGTATTCTAACTTCTGTCCGACACAGCTGCCCCTCTGGAGAGACAGCATGCTTCATCCCTGGTCTCCCACCCCCGGCCTCGGGTGATCCAGGGGCGCCCCTCCTTTCCTGCCCCAGCCCCCCACTACCCCATGGCCAGCTCCAGGGGTTCCCTTTCTCCTGTAACAGACCTTTTGCTGACCACAAAGCACTTGCCACAGCTCCCTGGAGCCTGTTGACAGGCTCAGTCTACATGCCGAAGCAGCAAACATCAGGAGTAGGGTCCTTGGGCACAATGCCAGCACGTTGTGGGCATCAGGTAAATACGTGGAAACAGCTACTGTGTCCACCATGGACAGCTTTCCTCCTTCCGCCCGCTGACCCGGGTCTCTGGTCTATGCTATGCTCCTGGAGGCCTTATCCAGTCCTTGCTGTTATAGCCTGGAACCCACGTCGACCTGCGCTGACCCTGGGAGTGGAGCTGAATGAGGATGGGAATATCTTGGAGCAGCACCCCAAGGGATGCTCACGGGGAGACGTGAGCAGGTGCATGGATGGAACGCCTGACACCTGGCATTCTGTACGATGCACTACTGCAGATGGACGTCTCTTAGTGCCTGCACCAAGCCTGTGCCCTGGAGTGAGCCTCAGCATCAAGTAAACACCCTATTTTTAGTCACTTTCCAAAAGAACAGAACCAGTGACATTTTACACATGCTCCAAGGACTCCTGAACACAAGAAGTCTGGAGGCAGAACAGTGGGAGCAGTGTGTCCCGGCGCCGGCGGCCACCTTTTCCATTACATGCACCACCTGCTCTTCAGAGCTCCCACTCTCAACCTGGGAGGTTCAGATGTGCTGCTGGGGGCATCTCAGGGCCACAACACGGCCTACTCACACGGCATGCACCACCCTTCTCACCCTCGGAAAGGAGAAGGAGGATCTTTCCCTACTCCCACTGCATTTCCAACCCCGCGCTAATGTGAAAGTCCCCTCCGGCTGTGTGGACAGTGCACTGCTGGGGCACGTCCAGGCTCGGAGCAGCGTCCTGCCTCCACATTCTGACTCAGTAGGTCCGAGTGGGGCCCAAGAAAGTGCTTCCCTCACAGTTTCCAGACAATGTGTTGCAGTCCCAGCACCAGCACCAGAGGGCCATCGTGTGGACTAGAGGAAGCACGGCATGGAACATGGGGTCCCGTCTCCTACCCTGGCTTCCTGGCTCAACTGCTTCAACAATCCTGGGGAGCATGTGGACCCGCTGGCCCAAAGCCTCCCCGTTTCTAGGAAACTTGGTTTCAAGAACCGAGCTTCAGGACCCAGAATCCTGGGATTCTTCCCAGGCAACACCTATCTCAATTTCATATTTCTTCCAAGATACACACTTTAAATCACACTTTCTCAATCTTCAGACAATGACAAACACTCTGCTTCCCACACTCTTCCAAACTGCCTCCGGTGATCTGCATTC
This sequence comes from Ursus arctos, assembly GCF_023065955.2. Lineage (NCBI taxonomy): Eukaryota > Metazoa > Chordata > Mammalia > Carnivora > Ursidae > Ursus > Ursus arctos. The sequence continues at coordinate 2,315,751 of NW_026623067.1, read as the reverse complement.
ACAACTGAAATCCAATAATTAAGGATTCATGCTAAGATGTGGACTGTATATGGTCAATTTTTTTAAAATAAAAAGCTTAAAAACAGCAGGAGCTTACATAAACAAACTTCCACATGTATGAAATACAGAGACTTTGTGTGTGTGCACGTGCCCACGGCGGGACGGGAAGAGGAGCGAGAGACATAAAACAGGAAGCAATAAAGGAATGCCTGGAAAGATAGCTGCATCTCAAAATGCCTTGAACAGTCCGGTGTGGATAGGATTACAGGGGATTCTTCTCCACATCGACCGCCCCACATGTTCTCCCTGACTTCATGCCACACGCTGGCCCAGGGAGGAACTCCACACCTGGACCATACTGGGCACAGCGAGGCAGCCTGGGAAGGCAGCCCAGCACACAGGGGATCACACAGTCCTTCGTGCTGCCCCACCTGCCCACCTCACTGGCGTGCTCAGCTCTGTCCAGAACCTGGACGCTCCCAAACTCATCGTTCTCCTAGTCCCCCCTCTCCTCGGCCTTCCCCACGCTGTGGTCCTCCCTGTTCTCCTTCCGGGTAAGCTGCAGGACACGTGGAAAGAGTCCCCTTCAAGACGCTCTCCAAAGCTCAGAGTCCCAACTGGGGAAAACTCCCTTATCCCACCTCCAAGATAAACAGGGCGGCATCTCCCCTTCCCCTTCACTCAGAGTGTCCCCTGTGTTTGGGAATGACATAAAGCCAGCATCCAGATTTTACAAGGCACCAACTGAGCTGTAGACGCGTAGCCCAGAACTGAGTCAGGCAACCCTCACCAGGCACAAGACCACAGAGGTGCGTCTGCTCTTCCCTCAAGGATGCAACAGGTGCTCATGGCTCCTTCTTGTGCTGGACCCTGTGTGAAATGTGTGCCCGGCTCTGTACTGTCCTGTGCTCTTCCTTTCCAGACTGACAGAGTAGGCTGGTGTTCACAGGACAATTTTCTCTACACGCTCAGACCCGGACGTGTCACCCCCACCACGTCCCCCGATTTCCGTCCTGCTAGTGTGCAGCCTCAAATCCTCACCTTTGTTCCCCACCAACCCCTCATCACCCACTCCAGGCCCCCACCATCCCCTTAGGCCCCAAGCATCTCTTCCAGGTCCCCACAATGCCCCTGGACCCCCAACATCTTCTCCAGGTCCCCACAATCCCCCTGGGTCTCCAGCATCCCCCCCAGGCCCCCACCGTCCCCTCTCGGCCCCCAGCGTCCCCTCCGGGTGCCCAGAATCCCCTGGGCTCCCGGCATCTCCCAGGACCCCACCTTTGGCCCCGGGGCCCCTCTGTCAGAACAGGAGGGGTTCTCATAGCGGCAGCAGTAGCAGGCGGGACTGAGCTGGGACAGGGACTGGAGGACTCTGGCACAGGCCCGAGCGCAGACCGGGGGCGCCGCTCACCTGTGTCACTGGGGAAGTGCGAAGACGGCGAGACGCTGTTTGACAATTTCAGACGCCGGACGGACCGGTCGCCGCAGAGGAGCTGTGGGTCGCTCCCGCGCCTGCGCAGAATGAGGGCCGCAGGCTGCTAAGCGCGTGCGCCCAGGGCCCGGCGCTCCGGGATTCGTCCTCGGGCGGGAACTGTGGCCGCATTCACTCGATTCCGCTCCGCCGCGCCGGGCCGACGGCGGGCTCCGAGAGCCTGTGCCTCGCGGTTTTCGCTCCGGCTGGCACGGAAGAGGGGAGCGGCCGTTCTCGCGACAGCGTCTGCTCCGGAAGTAGTTGTAGCAAGTACTTCCTTTTCCCCTCACCTTTTAAAAAGCAGGGAGGTGGGAGGCCGCTGGCGGGTTCCGGGCGCACGCCCGTTGCTCGGCTGCGGCGTCCCCGGGAGCCGGGCCTCTCCCGCCGTGGTGCTGCCCAGCGCGGGCGCCGAGCCGGCCGGGGATGGACAGGGAGACGCGCGCGTTCGCCGAGAGCCACTTCCAACGCCTCCGGGGGCGGCCCGCGGGCGCGGTGGGCGCCACCCCGGGCCGCGTGGACTTCATCGAGAGCCCGGACTCCTTCTCCTACGCCGACTTTTTCAAGGGCTACCTTTTGCCCAACGTGCCGTGCGTTTTCTCCAGCGCCTTCACCGACGGCTGGGGCAGCCGCAGGCGCTGGGTGACGCCGGGCGGGAAGCCGGACTTCGAGCACCTGCTCCGGAACTACGGTACGTGCGGAGCGCGCGAGCTGCCGAGGCCTGGGGGGCCGCCGCCGCCCGCGGAGGGCGCACAGTGTCAGACAGCCTCTTGTTTCAGGAGACGTGGTCGTCCCCGTGGCCAACTGTGGGGTCCAGGAGTACAACTCCAACCCTAAGGAGCACATGCTCCTCCGAGACTACATCAGCTACTGGAAAGACTACATCCAGGGGGGCTACTCCTCTCCGCGGGGCTGCCTCTACCTCAAGGACTGGCACCTGTGCAGGTAAAGGGGGCGGGGCGCCGCTTCCCCGGGACCTGAGCGAGCCCCGGACGCGCCCAAAGCAGCTTGTCCTTCCTTCCCCCGGGTAGGAATCTTCGTGTGTACCCAAACCTGGCTCCTGCGGCGTGGTTGGACGTGCTCCCCATGGCAGGGTTCAGGCGAAGTCATTCATCCTGGCTGCCCCAAGTCCTGCACCACCCTGCTCAGTTCACGTTCTCAACCTTCCAGCAGGGCCGCGCCCGACTTGTGTAGCTTCTCCATCACCGACCAGCCACTCGCCCGCCCTTTCTTTCTTTTTTTTTTTTTTTAATGATTTTTTATTATATTATGTTAGTCACCATACAGTACATCCCCGGTTTCCGATGTAAGGCTCGATGATTCATTAGTTGCTTGTAACACCCAGTGCACCATGCAATACGTGCCCTCCTTACTACCCATCACCGGTCTATCCCATTCCCCCACCCCCTCCCCTCTGAGGTCCTCAGTTTGTTTCTCATAGTCCATAGTCTCTCATGTTTCATTCCCCCTTCTGATTACCCCCCTTTCTTTATCCCTTTCTTCCCCTACCGATCATCCTAGTTCTTATGTTCCATAGATGAGAGAAATCATATGATAGTTGTCTTTCTCTGCTTGACTTTTTTCACTTAGCATTATCTCCTCCAGTGCCATCCATGTTGCAGCAAATGTTGAGAAATCGTTCTTCTTGATGGCTGAGTAATATTCCATTGTATATATGGAGCACAACTTCCTTTTTTTTTTTTTTTTAAAGATTTTATTTATTTATGTAACAGAGAGACAGCCAGCGAGAGAGGGAACACAGCAGGGGGAGTGGGAGAGGAAGAAGCAGGCTCATAGCAGAGGAGCCCGATGTGGGACTCGATCCCGGTACGCCGGGATCACGCCCTGAGCCGAAGGCAGACGCTTTAACGACTGCGCTACCCAGGCGCCCCAATGGACCACAACTTCTTAATCCAGTCATCTGTTGCAGGGCATCTCGGCTCCTTCCACGATTTAGCTATTGTGGACATTGCTGCTATGAACGTTGGGGTGCATATGGCCCTTCTCTTCACTACGTCTGTATCTTTGGGGTAAACACCCAGTAGTGCAATTCGCCCGCCCTTTCTAAGGAGGCCTTGTGTGGTCCGACCGCACCCTTCTTCCAACTCCGGGAGCTCCAACGGTGGGGCTCTGAGACATAGCTCACACTCATGGGCCTCTGCACCCCACCGCTGCTGCGTTCCCACGCCCAGAAGGGGTCCTTGGGTTTTGTGTCCATCCCTCTACCCAGGGGTGTGCTGGACACAAACAGAGACCGTCCTACTCACACCCCAGCCAGCTGGTACAAGGCACAGAGTACAGGCTCGATGAGTTTTGAATAAACGAGTGGACGATTGAATTCTTGCTTTGTTGATGAGGAAAGTAAGGCTCAGGATGGTAACATGAGTCACTCCCTTGTGATTCCCAAGACCCATCCAAGAAAGCATCTCGCACCAGCATGCCTTGGATGCTCCCTGCCTTGTCTGGCAGGGAGAGCTGGCCAGGGGCTGGATCAGGGACACCCAGACCCTGGCTGTGGCCCCCAGGGACTCCTATTCCAGCAGCACTTGGGACTCCTAGACTTGATGGTCCTGCACGGTGGGTGTGGGCTTCAAAGCAGTAAGTGTGTTCTGGGTATTACACGAGACATACTTGTCCTGGAAACTTGTTCATTGTTTGAAGGTCAGTTTTGACTGAATATTGTGTGTTTTCCCTGGAAACCCTAGAATAAACAGAGAAGAGGGAGGTCAGGCAGGCAGAGGTGGCCCTAGGGGACGTGACATCTGAGCAGGGTTTTGAGGGATCAGTAGGAGTCTGGTGGCCTGCAAAGGCATGGCAGCAGGTGTTTGGTGCTGCCGGGGCTCTGTCCCTGGTCATGGCCTCTGACCATGAGTGATGTGTGAGCTACTACAAAAGCTTATTCCGGCATGTGGTTGGGAGAGCTGCACTCTCCCTGGGGCTCGGTTGGTGTCCTGTGTGTGGGGCCTGTTGTTTTGGTTGTGGGGATCAGGCTTTTGGACCAGGAGGAATGGGGGCCTGTGGGTTGGGGAGAAAGACCTCAATGGACATGGGCCATATTGCCTGGGCCACTGGTGGTGCACCCACGCAGCAGACTCGAGGTCATTGGCAGGGCGAGAGCGTGGGTGAGGCCCTCGAGTTCTGGAGAGCAGCGCGATGCAGATGAGGCAGTCCGGAGGCTGACGTCCCGGACCTGGTGCGAGGGCGTCTGGAACAGGTGTGCTGCTGCCTGCACGGGTCATTTGAGCGATGTCACAGCACCCCCAGCGCCGTATCGTCTGTTTCTGAGGGGGCTTCGTTCCTTGGGCGGGGCTCTGGTGGGGTCACTTGGGGCTGTGGTCATGTGGTGGCTGGACTAGCACGGGGTGGTCAGCCATACTGTGGACGCCAGCTGCAGAGGGCAGCTCCGGTTCATTGATGTCCTTCCTAACCTCTGGCTATCTCATGTGTTTGGGGCATTAGGTGCCAGAAGGTGGCCACTCCTGCCACAGCCGCATGTTACTCCCTGCAGGGACTCCTCGGCGGAGGACGTGTTCACCCTGCCCGTGTACTTCTCGTCCGACTGGCTCAACGAGTACTGGGATGCCCTGGATGTGGACGACTACCGCTTTATCTACATGGGGCCCACTGGCACCTGGTACCGTGGGTCCACTCCCAACCTCCTTTCTGTGCCTTGTCCCTGCCCCACACACTCTCCTCCACCCTGTTGACTCTGTCAGAGCCTCTCAGAGATGCCCAGGCCTTGGGGAGGGCTGTCAGGTGTCCCATTTCCAAGCCTCCGTACCCACTTTGCCCCTGGGGGCTCTTATGTGGGGGAGGTGTGAGTGCTGGGGCCTCCGGGGCCCCTGTCTGTGGCCAGCCTATTCTGAAGAACCAGACCACCTCTGGTTCAGTAGGCACCAACAAGAGGTTTCACACAGGTCGCCGTTCCACGCTGACATCTTCCGCTCCTTCAGCTGGTCTGTCAACATCTGTGGGAGGAAAAAGTGGTTCTTCTTCCCTCCGGGGCAAGAGGAAGCCCTGCGGGATTGCCACGGTGGCCTGCCCTACGACGTGACCTCGCCCGCGCTCCTCGACAGCCGCCTGTACCCCATGCGCAAGCACTGCAGCCCACCCCTGGAGCTCACACAGGAGGCAGGCGAGATGGTCTTCGTGCCCAGCGGGTGGCACCACCAAGTCCACAACCTGGTAGGGTGGGCATACGCCACCGCATGTGCCTGCAACATGGCCCGGACAGGTCAGGGAGACACCCTGGGGCCTCACTGGTCTGACCCCGAGCCCAGAGTATCCATCTCCCCGTTCATCTGCCTCTTGGCCTGCCCAGCAGCACTCCTCACCCTTAACATGTTCTTAGATGCCTTTCCACAGAGAGAGGGCCAGGCACACCCCTCCTGATCCCACAGTGGGCAGGCTGCCCTCTAAGAGAGCCTGGGAATAGGACTGCACAGACTATGGAGAAGGGCCATCAGCTCCTGTTTCTTCCCCACCTCCCACCTTTCTTCCCTGGGCAGCAGTGGGTCCTTATACACCGTGGAGTTTCCCCAGCTCCCCTGGGAGCCCTGCTCTTGCTTAGCTGTGCTCTCAGAAGATCCAGCCCCCTCTTCATGCTAGCACCCACTGGGACACAGGAGCAGCCCTTCCCAGCTGAGGAGGGTTGCAAGGACCTCGGGACGGGTTGGGGATGGTCTAGTGTGGGCTCATGGGGACACCCATGCCCCACCCCTTCCAGGAGGACACCATCTCCATCAACCACAACTGGGTCAATGGCTGTAACCTGGCCAATATGTGGCACTTCCTGCAGCAAGAGCTCCGGGCCGTGCAGCAAGAGGTCAGCCAGTGGAGGGACACTATGCCTGACTGGCACCGTCACTGCCAGGTAGGCCAGCCTGGGCAGGAGGGAAGGACTGGGAAGGGCTCTGCGGGGCTGCAGTGGGGGCTGAGAGATGGGGCTCACCAGGGCCAGGGCTGCAACGTGGGGAGGGCATGGGGCAGCCCTCAGGGCAGCCTACATTCTCACCAGAGGGCTTGGTCTGTAAGGCCAGAGCTGTGGTCCTGGGGACATGGGAGCCGCCAGCCTGCCTGTCTGAAGGTCAGTCTGGGCCTGAGGCAGGTCACTGGGGCTTATGGGCTGCAGGATTCAGACCCATCACCAGCTGGCCCCCGCGTATCTCTGTCCCCATCCTCAAGGACTGGGCCCTGCCCACAGTCCACAGACACTTGCCTGGAGCTGCAAGCAAGCCGTGGCTCACTGGTGCTCCTCTCTGGCCAGGTCATCATGAGGTCCTGCTCCGGGATCAATTTTGAAGAATTTTACCACTTCCTCAAGATCATCGCTGAAAGGAGGCTCCTCCTCCTGGCGAAAGGGATGGGCCCTGGTACCATGGAGGGTGGCGTTGGCACCGGGCTGGGCCCCCAGCAGGCTGCTTTTGATGTCAGCCGGATCACAGAGGTGCTGGCATCCGTGGTGGCCCACCCTGACTTCCAGAAACTGGACACAAGCATGTTCTCACCGCAGCCGGAGGAGCTCCTGCCGCAGCTGGAGGAGGTTGTGGCCACCGCCGCCTCTATTTAGTGCGTGATGCTTGCATCACACAGGGCCCTGAGGAACTGACATGGAAGGCAGGTGGGTCTACAGTCCCTTCCGTAAATAAAGCTCTGTGCTGTGTGGCATGGGACATGTCACCTTCCCGCGGAGCCTTGTGGCCTCAGGTGTCCCAGGTGTGGCTCCTGCTCTTACAGGTGTGATACTGTCCTGGCTGTTGGCAGCCCCAGGACCCTGATGCCTGTGCAGGGGGTTTGGGCTCCTTGTCTTCATGAGGCTCAGCCAGTGCTGAGTGCCCTGGATCCAGTGAGGGGGTGGGTGGGCAAGTCCTGCGAAGTGAGATCTGCAGCCAGAACTCAGGCGTGGGGGCAGCATGTGGCTGGGATTCCTGGTGCCCCCTGCCTTCCCTCAGCAACGACCAGCACCCGAGCCCATAGGCCTCCCATCCGCAGCAGTGCAAGGCAGCTGGCTTGTCTTGCAGGGCCCCCTCTGCAGTAGGACCACGCCCTTACTCATCTCCATCTTCCCTTGGAGCAAGCCCCTCCTCGTAGGGTGAACACTCTGGGACCCAGGGCCTCCGAGTCTATCCCACAGGAGAACCACTGTTTACATAGAGCCTGCCTTCCCTCTGCCTCCCCTGCACCCCCATCATGCAGGCCCCCAGGCATCGCAGGAGCATCATTCAGGGGTCCCTCGGGCTCGGCTGACGCCCATGATTTTATCTCCCTCTTATTTGTGACAGGACTGCCTTTGCTTATCGGGATCCAGGTCCATCCCTGTGTCTGCACACCCAGCGAGGGCCTAGACCTTGCCCCAGGTTTCCAGAGCCCCCTCTAGTCCCTCTCTCATCCTTCACATGTGCTGGCCATCTTAGGCCACTAGCAACCAGTGGTTCAAACCACTCTGCATATATGTGCCCCAGCCAGTTTCCTCTGCAGAAATGTTTCAGTCCAGTCTGCAGGCCAGTGTTTGACCTGCATACTTAGGTGCACCATCCAGTTTCTAGTCTTTGCACACCTGTGTGCACTCAACAGTGACACTAGTAGGGATCTCCAGAGAAATGGGGCCCACGGGATAGAGCAAGAGATGGTGGGGGCTGGTGAGTGAAGATCTGCAGAGCAGGCCAGGGACCTGGGGAAAGTGGACTTTGTGGTCTTGGGTCCAAAGTCTGCAAACTCAGGATTTGTGTGTTGCAGTCAGGAGGCAGAATTGCTTCTTTGGGAGACGTCTGTCTTGTCCTTGTGGTCTTCCACTGCTTGGATGAGGCCCACCCAAATTGTGGAGGGTAATCTGCTTTATCAAGGTCTATGGAGTTCAGAGTTAATCACATCTAAAGGATGCTTTCACAGGAGCATGGAGACTGGTGTTTGAGCGAACAGCTGGGCACTATGGCCTGGCCAAGTCAATGTGTCGGACTGAGCAACAGTCACTCCCTTGTGCTCGCTGGGACTCAGCAGGCACACTGCTCTATCCTGTGCCCACATCAACGCTCAGCAACTGCTCCTTTCCTGGCAGCTGCCTGCAGTCCTACAGCCGCCCCATGTGTAGCACTCAGCACCTCTCCACCCCTCCCACACTCTGCCATTGGACAGTTGTGTCTGCACGTGTCCCCGAGTGCTGGCCAGCCATGCTGTGGCTCATGCTCACCGGGTTATTCAGTGGTCACCCCTTGCACACTTGTTCTATCCTGTCAGCCTCCACCCCGGAACTCCTGCTCTGCCATGGACTCGCTCCTCCCTCATGTCCCATGTGTTCCTCAAATGCTGGTGCTCACGTTACTCTCCACTCAACTGCATGGTTTGCACACTTGCCATGTGCAATTCAACAACCTGTGCATATGTGTACCTCTTCCTCCAGCACACCTGCAGTGTTTCACAGTTGCTCCTCCTGGTCTCACCATCAGGATTTTGGTTCTAGCACACCCACTTTGTGCTAATAGACAATGTCTCACTGCACACTCACAGGCCAGGCGCAAACTCGGCATTGTTATGCTCCTTGTAGTTCCCTTCTCCACAGCCATGGTGTATCATCAAGCAGTGCTCACATGTTCACGGTGCAACCCAGTGACCACTGCACATGCAACAATTCATCAGTCATTCTTGCACATTCATGCTCTACCATCCAACCCCCTAAGCCACCCAGAACTGACACGTGTGGTTCAACAGCTGCTTGCTGCGTGTTGCTCTAGTTTCTTTCCCCCTCTTGCACACCCACTTGCATTCAACTATCTGCACAGTCACTGGGCCTGGGCTTGAGCTGTGCTGTGTGTCTGGATGACACTTGCATCCATTGGGGAGGAAGGGATAACTCAGATTGTCATCATACACCTGGCTCTTACCTCTGCAGGCCATCTCTTCAGGGGAAGTTGTTGGCAGTATGTGACCAGGTGCACTGGAGGCTCTGTAAGGCTTTGGAGGCTCCCTGGCTTGCCCTGGGGAAGGACCTGGAAGGGCACTCCAGCAAGCTTAGGGTGTGTGTGTTTCCCACCCAGGCTGGAACCATTCCAGGATTTCATTGGTGAGGCAGTGTACATGCAGCCCATGGATCGTCATTTCTGGTGGCACCCCTCTGATCAGGCTGCATCTTTCCACCTCCTCATGGGAAAAAGTTTGCACCTCCATGACGTAAACAGGTTACAGTCATCAGGCCTCAGCCAGAGAGGAGTGGCCATAGTGTACCTGATGGGGAGTGGGGCCTGTTCCTGGGGTGAACAATTGTGCAAGGGGGTTGGAAAGATGGCAGAGGAGTAGGGGACCTTTTTTCAGCTGGTCCCCTGAATCAAGCTGGATATCTACCAGATCATTCTGAACACCCACGAAATCAGCTCGAGAGGTAGGTAGATACATCGGGATCTCTACAAACAAACATTTCCAGCGCTGAGTATTGAGGTACAAAGCGGGGAGCCATGAATCTGTGCACAGATATTGGAAGATAAACGGAAGGGGGACAGAGCTGTCGTGCTTGGGCGCTGGGAAGCAATAGCCACCTGACTGGGGAGCTGGCCGGACTTGGGGACTAGCACCCACCAGAAAACAGACTGAGACCATGAACCTAGGAACATGTGCGCGACCAAACTGAAAACCGGAGCTCCGGAGCACACACTCGAACTAGACTGAAACTGGGAGCTTGGGAGCGCGACCGCGGCCAGACTGAAAACCGGAACTCCAGAGTGCTCACTGGAACCACACTGAAACAAGGAGCTTGGGAGCGTGTGTGGGAACTGGGGACAGCTGGCGGTTTTAAAAGCAAAAAAGGACAGAGACTGCCTGCCCTGGAAGTGAGGGCTGGGAGAGTGACTGTGGGGTGCACAACCCGGGATGCTGCAGGGTTTTTAGCAGCACCGAGAGAAACTGAGGTAAACTGGCCAGGAGAGCTTAGTGGGGAACGGACTGTGCTCTCTGTTCTGAGACAGAGGCTAGGATATGGCCACTGCTGCTCTGATTCTCAGAAGAGTCTCGGAAAGCCGCCAGAAAACAAAAGCCCGGAAATACCAGTTCACATTGTGCCCATCCCCACCCCCGCCCCTCGCAGGGGACCAGGCAACTCTACCCAAACATGGTTGCCTGAGTATCAGTGCGGCAGGACCTTCCCCCAGAAGGCAGGCTGTAAAATCAAGAAGCCCACATCCCTAAGGTCCCTATAAAACAAGTGCACACTGCCTGGGTCCTGGTCAATAATTTGGACTCTGTGCATCCCGCAACCTCTCCTCATCAGAATGATGAGGAGGAGGAATCTTCAGCAAAGAAAGGAGACAGAGACCGTGGCCTCTGCCACAGAACTGATGGATATGGATTGTCAGAAATGGAGTTCAGAGTAACAATGGTCAAGATGATGTGTAGGCTTGAAAAAAATATTAACGAAAATATTAAGGAGAATATAGAATCTCTAAGGGCGGAAATGAGAGTGAACCTGGCAGAAATTAAAAATGCTATGAATCAAATGCAGTCTAAACTAGATGCTCTGATGGCCAGGGTAAATGAGGCAGAACAAATTAGTGAATTGGAAGATGGTATGATAGAAAAGAAGGAAAAAAATGGAAACTTTGCTCAAAAAAATCCATCTCAAGAATGTAGATTACAGGAGATTACTGACTCAATGAAACATTCCAATGTCAGAATCATCAGCATCCTGGTGAGGGTGGAGAAAGAGAGAGGTCTAGAAGAGATATTTGAACAAATCGTAGCTGAGAAATTCCCTAATCTGCTACCAAAGGAAACAAGCATTTGTGTCCAAGAGGCAGAGAGGACCCCTCCCAAAATCAATGAGAACAGACCTACACCACGTCACATAATAGTACAATTCGCAAATATTAGATCCAAAGATACAGTCTTGAAAGCGGCCAGGGGTAAGAGAATCCTCACCTACAGAGGGAGGAACATCAGAATAACGTCATACCTGTCTACAGAGACCTGGCAAGCCAGCAAAGGTTGGCAAGGCATATTCAGAGCTCTAACTGAGAAGAACATGCAGCCAAGGCTACTTTATCTAGTAAGGCTGTCATTCAGAATTGATGGAGAGACAAGGACCTTCCAAGACCGGCAGAAACAAAAAATATGTGACCACCAAGCCAGCCCTACAAGAAATATTAAGGGGGGGTTCTATAAAAATAAAAAGACCACAAGAGTGATACAGAACAGAAACTTACAATCTATAGAAACAAAGACTTCACAGGCAGCATGACAGCATTAAAATCATATCTCTCAACAATCAGTCTCAATGTAAATGGCTTAAATGCTCCCATAAAATACCACAGGGTTGCAGATTAGATAAAAAGACATGACCAATCCATTTCCTGTCTACAAGAGACTCATCTTGAACCTAAAGATGCATCCAGACTGAAAGTGAAGGGACGGGTAACCATTTCTCATGCCAATGGACGTCAAAAGAAAGCCGGGGTAGCAATTCTCATTCAGACAGATTAGATTTTAAACTAAAGACTGTAGTGAGAGATACAGAAGGACACTGTATTATTCTTAAAGGATGTATCCAACAAGTGGATATGACAATTATAAATATCTATGCCCCCAACAAGGGAGCAGCTAGATACACAAGCCAATTCTTTAAAAAAAAAATAATAATTTTTTTTAATATTATGTTAGTCACCATACAGTAAATCCCTGGTTTCTGATGTAAAGTTCGATGATTCATTAGTTGTGTATAACACCCAGTGCACCATGCAATACATGCCCTCCTTACTACCCATCACCAGCCTATCCCATTCCCCCACACCCTCCCCTCTGAAGCCCTCAGTTTGTTTCTCAGAGTCCATAGTCTCTCATGCTTCATTCCCCCTTCTGATTACCCCCCTTTCTTTATTCCTTTCTTCTCCTACCGATCTTTCTACTTCTTATGTTCCATAGATGAGAGAAATCATATGATAATTGTCTTTCTCTGCTTGACTTTTTTCACTTAGCATTATCTTCTCTGTTGCTGTCCATGTTGCAGCAAATGTGGTGAACTCGTTCTTTCTGATAGCTGAGTAATATTCCATTGTATATATGGACCACAACTTCTTAATCCAGTCATCTGTTGAAGAACATCTCGATTCCTTCTACGATTTAGCTATTGTGGACATTGCTGCTATGAACATTGAGGTGCATATGGCCCTTCTCTTCACTACATCTGTATCGTTGGGGTAAATACCCAGTAGTGCAATGGCTAGGTCATAAGGTAGCTCAATTTTTAACTTTTTAAGGACCTCCACACTGTTTTCCAGAGTGGCTGTACCAACTTGCATTCCCACCAACAATGTAGGAGGGATCCCCTTTCTCCACATCCTCTCCAGCAATTGTTGTTTTGTGGCTTGTCATTTTTTTTGCCATTCTAACTGCCCTAAGGTGGTATCTTAGTGTGGTTTTGATTTGAATTTCCCTGATGGCTAATGATTTTGAACATTTTTTCATATGTCTGTTAGCCATTTGTATGTCCTCATTGGAAAAGTGTCTGTTCATATCTTCTGCCCATTTTATGATTTGTTTATTTGTTTCTTACATATTGAGTTTGAGAAGTCCTTTGTAGGTCTTGGATACCAGTCTTTATCTGTGGCATCATTTGCGAATATATTCTCCCATTCTGTGGCTGCCTCGTAGTTTTTCTGACTGTTTCCTTGGCTGTGCAGAAGCTTTTTATCTTGATACAGTCCCACAAGTTCATTTTTTCTTTTGTTTCTCTTGCCGTTAGAGATGTGTCATGAAAAAGGTTGCTGTGGCCGATGTCGTAGAGGTTGCTGCTTATGTTCTCCTCTAGGATTTTGATGGATTCCTGTCTCACATTGAGGTCTTTCATCCATTTGGAGTTTATCTTTGTGTATGGTGTGAGAGAGTGGTCAAGTTTCATTCTTTTGCATGTAGCTGTCCAATTTTCCCAGCACCATTTATTGAAGTGACTGTCTTTTTTCCACTGGATGTTTATTCCTGCTTTATTGAAGATTAGTCACCCAAAGAGCCGAGGGTCCATTTCTGGGTTCTCTATTCTGTTCCATTGGTCTATGTGTCTGTTTTTGTGCCAGTACCATGCTGTCTGTGTGATCACAGCTTTGTAGTGCTGCTCAAAATCCGGCATTGTGATGCCCCCAGCTTTGTTTTTCCTTCTCAACAATTCCTTGGAGATTCGGGGCCTTTTCTGGTTCCATACGAATTCAAGGAGTATTTGTTCCTGTTCTTTGAAAAATGTCCTCGGTATTTTGATCGGGATAGCATTGAAAGTGTAGATTGCTCTGGGTAGCATGGACATTTTAACTATGTTAATTCTTCTGATCCATGGGCAGGGATATTTTCCCATCTTTTTGTGTCTTCCTCAATGTCTTTCAAGAGTGATTTATAGTTTCTAGAACATAGATCCTTTACATCTCCGGTTAAGTTAATTCCAAGGTAACGTATGGTTTTTGGTGCTATTGTAAATGGGATGGATTCCCTAATTTCTCTTTCTTCAATCTCATTATTCGTGTATAGAAATGCAACTGATTTCTGAGCATTGATTTTGTATCCTGCCACATTACTGAATTGCTCTATAACTTCTAGTAGTTTGGGAGTGGATTCTTTTGGGTTTTCCGTATAGAGTATCATGTCATCTGTGAAGAGAGACATTTTGACTTCTTCTTTGCTGCCTTGGATACCTTTGATCCCTTTTTGTTGTCTGATTGCTGTTGCAAGGACTTCTAGTACTGTGTTGAGTAATAGTGGCGAGAGTGGGCTTCCTTGTTGTGTTCCTGATCTTAAGGGAAAGGATTCCAGCTTTTCCCCACTGAGAATGATATTTGCTGTAGGCTTTTCATAGATGTTTTTTATGAGATTGAGGAATGTACCCTCTATTCCTATACTCTGAAGGGTTTTAATCAGGAATGGATGCTGTATTTTGTCAAATGCTTTTTCTGCATCAATTGAGAGGATCATATGGTTCCTGAGTCTTTTCTTGTTGATATGATGTATCACGCTGATAGATTTGCGAATGTTGAACCACCCTTGCATCCCAGGGATGAATCCCACTTGGTCATGATGGATAATCCTTTTAATGTACTGTTGGATTCTATTAGCCAGGATCTTGTTGAGGATTTTGGCATCCATATTCATTAGGGAAATGGGTCTGTAATTCTCCTTTTTTAGGGGGTCTTTGCCTGGTTTGGGGATCAAGGTAATATTGGCCTCATAGAATGAGTTTGGTAGCTTTCCTTCTGTTTCTATTTTTTGAAATAGCTTTAGGAGAATAGGTATTATTTCTTCTTTGAATGTTTGGCAGAATTCCCCAGGAAAACCGTCCATGCCTGGAGTTTCATTATTTGGAAGGTTGTTTATTACTGACTCAATCTCTTCGTAATTAATTGGCCTGTTTAAGAAATCAATTTCTTCCTGTTTCACTCTTGGTAGTTTATAGGTTTCCAGGAAGGCCTCCATCTCTTCCAGATTGCTTAATTTATTGGCATATAGCTGTTGATAAAAGTTTCTAATAATCCTTCCAATTTCTTTGGTGTTGGTCCTGGCCTCTCCTTTTTTATTCATAATTTTATTAATTTGGGTCCTTTCTCTTTTCTTTTGGATAAGTCTTGCCAGTGGTCTGTCAATTTTATTGATTCCCTCAACGAACCAGCTTCTAGTCCTGTTGATCTGCTCTACTGTACTTCTGATGTCTAATTCATTGATTTCTGCTCTAATCTTCCTCAACTACTTCCACGTGAGTGGATTAGGCCTGTCCCTCTGTTGCTGTTTCAGCTTCTTGAGGTGTGAATATAAAAACTGCATTTTAGATTTTTCTATTCTTTTGAGTGAGGCTTGGATGGCTATGTATCTCCCCCTTAAGACTGCCTTTGCAGTATCCCATAGGTTTTGGACCGTTGTGTTTTCATTCTTGTTGGTCTCCATAAATTGTTTAAATTGATTTTTGATTTCCTGGTTTATCGAGTCATTCCTGAGCAGGATGGTTCTTAGTCTCCAAGTGTTTGAGTTTCTTCCAAATTTTTCCTTGTGGTTGAGTTCCAATTTCAGAGCGTTGTGGTCTGAGAATATGCAGGGGATAATTTCAATCTTTTGGTATCGGTTGAGACCTGTTTTGTGTCCCAGAACATGGTCTATTCTTGAGAATGTTCCATGGGCATTAGAATAGAATGAGTATTCTTTGGTTCTGGGGTGTAGTGTTCTATATATATCTATGAGGTCCAACTTGTCGAGTGTGGCATTCAAAAGCTTTGATTCTTTGCTTAGTTTTTGCTAGGGTGTTCTGTCTATTTCTGATAGTGAAGTGTTGAGGTCCCCTACTATTAATGTATTTTTATCTATATGTCTCTTTATTGTGGTTAAGAGTTGGCTTGTGTATCTTGCTGCTCCCCTTTTGGGGGCATATATATTTATAATTGTCATATCCACTTGTTGGATACATGCTTTAAGAATTATATAGTGCCCTTCTGTGTCTCTAACTGTAGTCTTTAGTTTAAAATCCAATCTGTCTGATATGAGAATTGCTACCCCAGCTTTCTTTTGAGGTCCATTGGCATGAAAGATGGTATTCCATCCCTTTACTTTCAGTCTGAATGTATCTTTGGGTTCAAAATGAGTCTCTTGTAGACAGCAAAGGGATGGGTCATGTCTTTTTATCCAATCTGCAGCCCTGTGGCACTTTATGGGAGCATTTAAGCCATTCACATTGAGACTGAATACTGAGAGATATGATTTTAATGATGCCATGTTGCCAGTAAAGTCTTTGTTTCTATAGATTGTGACTTTCTGTTCTGTATCACTCTTGGGGCCTTTTTACTTTTATAGAACCCCCCCTTAATATCTCCTTTAGGGCTGGTTTCGTGGTTACAAAATTGGTCAATGACTGGCGATTCTGGAAGGTCTTTATCTCTCCATCCATTCTGAATGACAGCCTTGCTGGATAAAGGATCCTTGGCTGCATGTTTTTCTCTGAAAGAGCTTTAAAAATGCCCCCCAACCCTTTCTTTTATTCCAGGTCTGTGTAGACAGGTCTGACGTAATTCTGATACCTTTGCCTTGGTACATTAGAAATTTCTTTGCCCTGGCCACTTTCAATACTGTATACTTGGATCTAATATTTGCGAATGCACTACGACGTGATGTGGCGTAGGTTTGTCATGGTTGAGCTTGGCAGGGGTCCTCTCTGCTTCTTGGACACGAATATTTGTTTCCCTCTAGATTATGTATGTTTTCAGCTACAATTTGTTCAAATATCTCTTCTAGACCTCGGTTTTTCTCCACCCCCTCAGGGATGCCGATGATTCTGACATTGGATTGTTTCATTGAGTCAGTAATCTCTGTAACCTACATTCGTTGGCATGGATTTTTTTAAGTCCAACTTCTATTTTCATTTTTTCTTCTACTAACCCATCCTCCAATTCACTAATACGTTCCTCTGCCTCATTTACCCTGGCCATCAGAGCCTCTAGTTTTGACTGCATTTGGCTCATAGAATTTTTAATTTCTGCCAGATTCACTCTCATTTCCACCCTTAGAGATTCAATAGTCTCATTAACATTTTCGTTAATACTTTTTTCAAGTCTACTCATGATCTTGACCATTGTTACTCTGAATTCCATTTGTGATAATTTGGTTACATCCATATCCATTAGTTCTGTGGCAGAGGCCACAGACTCATTGTCTTTTCTTTGCTGGGGGGAGGATTTCTCCTTCTCGTCATTCTGGTGAGGAGAGGTTGCGGGGTTGTCCAGAGCCGAAATTATTGACCGGGGCCCAGGCCATGTGCCCTTGTTTTATAGGGATCTTAGGGATGTGGGCTTCTTGATTTTTCAGCCTGCCTCCTGGGAGAGGGGCCTCCCACTCTGATACTTAGGCAACCCTGTTTGGGTAGAGTCTCCGTGCCCCTGCGAGGGGGGGATGGGGATGGGCACACTGTGAGTCTGTATTTCCAGGCTTTTGTTGTCTGGTGGCTTTCCCTAGTGGTTTGCTGTCCCTCTCCTGAGAGTCAGAGCAGCATTGGCCGAATCTCAGCCTCTGTCTCAGAACAGAGGGATCGCGGACCGTTCTCCACTGATGTTCTGGCCACTTTAACTCTGTTTCTGTTGGTGCTGCTCAACCCTGCAGGGTCCCCGGATGCGCTCCACACACCCGGTGTCCCAGTCCTCACTTCCAAGGCCGGCGCATCTCTGTTCTTTGTGTTTCTAATACCACCAGCCGCAGCCGCCAGCCACCCCCATGCACTCCCAGAGCTCTTGGTCTCAGTCTGATTCCAGTGAGCACATCGGAGTTCCATGAGAAGTCTGGTGGCGCGCACCCCAGCTCACGGTCTCTGTCTGTTCTCTCACAGGTGCCGTCCGTGAGTCTGCCCGCTCCCCCCGTGCAGGTGGCTAACGCTTCCCAGCACCCGAACGCGGCAGGCCCTCCCCCTTCTGTTTACCTCCAGATATCTGTGCGTGGTTTCACGGCTCCCCGCTTTGTACCTCAATACTCAGCGCCAGAGATGTTCATTTGTAGAGATCCAGATGTATCTTCCTGCATCTCAGGCTGATTCCGTGGATGTTCAGGCTGGTCTGGTACCTATCCAGCTCGACTCAGGGGACCAGCTGAAAAAGGGGTCCCCTACTCCTCTGCCATCTTAACTCCCCAATCATTAGAAACTCTTATCAACAACTATATGCCAATAAATTAAACAACCTGGAAGAAATGGATGCCTTCCTTGAAACCTATAAACTACGAAGACAGAAACAGGAAGAAACGGATTATCAAAGCAGACTGATTATTCATGAAGAGATTGAAGTAGTGATCAACCCCCCCAAACAACAACAACAACAAAACAAACAAACAAACAAAAACAAGAGTCCAGGGCCTGATGCATTCCCTGGGAATTCTAGCAAACATTCAAAGAAGAAATAATACCTATTCCCCTGAAGCTTTTTCAAAAAATAGAAACAGAAAGAAAACTACCAAACTCAATCTATGAGGCCAGTATTACCTTGATCCCAAAACCAGGCAAAGACCCCAACAAAAAGGAGAACTACACTCCGATATCCCTGATGAGTATGGATGCCAAAATTCTCAACCAGATCCTAGCTAATAGGATCCAACAGTACATTAAAAGGATTATGCATCATGATCAAGTGAGATTCATCCCTGGGATGCAAGCGTGGTTCAACATTCGCAAATCGATCAGTGTGATAGATCACATTAATAATAGTAGAGACAAGAACCACATGATCCTCTCAATTGATGCAGAAAAAGCAGCTGAGAAAATATAGCATCCTTTCCTGATTAAAACCTTCTGAGTGTAGGGATAGAGGGTACATTCCTCAATCATAAAAAGCATCTACGAAAAGCCTATAGCAAATATCATTCTCAATGGGGAAAAGCTGTAATCCTTTCCCTTAAGATCAGGAACACGACAAGGATGCCCACTCTCACCATTATTGTTCAACATAGTCCTAGAAGTCCTAGCAACAGCAATCAGACAACAAAAAAGAGTAACAGGTGTTCAAAATGACAAAGAAGAAGTCAAATTCTTTCTCTTCACAGATGACATGATACTTTATGTGGAAAATCCAAAAGACTGCACCCCCAAATTACTAGAAGTCATACAATTCAGTAATGTGGCAGTATACAAAATCAATGTTCAGAAATCTGTTGCATTTCTATACACTAACAATGAGACTGAAGCAAGAGAAATTAGGGAATCGATTCCATTTACAATAGCACCAAAAATCATAAGATACCTCGGAATAAACGTAACCAGAGAGGTAAAGTATCTATAGTCTAGGAACTACACAACACTGATGCAAGACATTGAAGAAGACACCAAAAGATGGAGAAACATTCCATGCTCATGGATCGGAAGAATAAACATAGTTAAAATGTCTATGCTGCCCAGAGCAACCTACACTTTCAACGCCATCCCGATTGAAATACCAATGACATGATTCAGAGTTCTGGGACAAAATCTTAAAATTTATCCATCCCATTTACAATAGCACTAAAAACCATACGTTACCTTGGAATTATCTTAACCAGAGACGTAAAGGATCTATATTCTAGAAACTATAAATCACTCTTGAAAGACATTGAGGAAGACACAAAAAGATGGAAAAATATCCCATGCTCATGGATTGGAAGAATTAACATAGTTAAAATGTCCATGCTACCCAGAGCAATCTACACTTTCAATGCTATCCCGATCAAAATACTGAGGACATTTTTCAAAGAACTGGAACAAATACTCCTTGAATTCGTATGGAACCAGAAAAGGCCCCGAATCTCCAAGGAATTGTTGAGAAGGAAAAACAAAGCTGGGGGCATCACAATGCCGGATTTCGAGCAGCACTACAAAGCTGTGATCACAAAGACAGCATGGTACTGGCACAAAAACAGACACATAGACCAATGGAACAGAATAGAGAACCCAGAAATGGACCCTCGGCTCTTTGGGTGACTAATCTTCAATAAAGCAGGAATAAACATCCAGTGGAAAAAAGACAGTCTCTTCAATAAATGGTGCTGGGAAAATTGGACAGCTACATGCAAAAGAATGAAACTTGACCACTCTCTCACACCATACACAAAGATAAACTCCAAATGGATGAAAGACCTCGATGTGAGACGGAATCCATCAAAATCCTAGAGGAGAACATAAGCAGCAACCTCTACGACATCGGCCACAGCAACCTTTTTCATGACACATCTCCAACGGCAAGAGAAACAAAAGAAAAAATGAACTTGTGGGACTGTATCAAGATAAAAAGCTTCTGCACAGCCAAGGAAACAGTCAGAAAAACTACGAGGCAGCCACAGAATGGGAGAATATATTCGCAAATGATGCCACAGATAAAGACTGGTATCCAAGATCTACAAAGGACTTCTCAAACTCAATATGTGAGAAACAAATAAACAAATCATAAAATGGGCAGAAGATATGAACAGACACTTTTCCAATGAGGACATACAAATGGCTAACAGACACATGACAAAATGTTCAAAATCATTAGCCATCAGGGAAATTCAAATCCAAACCACTCTGAGATACCACCTTATGGCAGTTAGAATGGTAAAAATTGACAAGGCAGGAAACAACAGATGTTGGAGAGGATGTGGAGAAAGGGGATCCCTCCTACCTTGTTGGTGGGAATGCAAGTTGGTACAGCGACTCTGGAAAATAGTGTGGAGGTCCCTTAAAAAGTTAAAAATTGAGCTACCCTTTGACCCAGCAATTATACTATTTACCCCAAAGATACAGATGTAGTGAAAAGAAGGGCCATATGCACCCCAATGTTCATAGGAGCATCATCCACAATAGCTAAATCATGGAAGGAGCTGAGATGCCCTTCAACAGATGACTGGATTAAGAAGATGTGGTCCATATATACAATGGAATATTACTCAGCCATCAGAAAGAATGATTACACAACTTTTGCTGCAACATGGACGGGACTGGAGGAGATTATGCTAAGTGACATAGGTCAAGCAGAGAAAGACAATTGTCATATCGTTTCCCTCATGTGTGGAACATAAGAAATAGCACGGAGGGCGGTAGGAGAAGGAAGAGAAGAATGAAGGGGGGGTAAACAAAAGGGTGAATGAACTATGAGGGACTGTGGACTCTGGAAAACAAACTGAGGGCTTCAGAGGGGAGGGAGGTGGGGGAATGGGAGAGGCCAGTGATGGATATTAAGGAGGGCACGTATTACATGGTGCATTGGGTGTTATATGCAAATAATGAATCATGTAACATTATATCAAAAACAAAGGATATACTGTATGGTGACTAACATAACATAATAAAAAATTATTATAAAAAAAAGAAAGAATGAAACCGTAGTATACAGGAACTGAGAGACAAGTACCAATATCTTTGATGAATATAGAAGCATTAACCAAAGTGCCAAATACTTATCTGTGAGACACAACACTGTACAGGGACCGACCAACTAACATCATCTTTCACGAATATGGAAGCATTAACCAATGTGGCTGTGGGAACTTGAACATTGTGCCACATCCTTATCTGTAATAAACAACAGTGTACAGGAACCATCCTTCAACTAAATCACCCTCAGGAATAGGGATCCCTTCTCAACATTGGGTTTGTAAGCATAGGGAAATGTCCACATAGTTATCTCCAAGGAACAACGGTATCAGGATAATGTCCTTCAAGTAACATCATCATTCATGAGTATGGAAGCATGAATCAAAGTGGTTGTGGAAGCATTAGGAAAGGACTATGTACATGTCTCAAAGAAACAACAGTGGAGAGCAACCAACTTACAACGAACAATATCTTTGGGGAATGTGGAATCATTAATGCAAGTGGATGTGGAAACGTGAAGAAAGTGCCACATACTTATCTGTATTAAACAACAGTGTACAGGCACCCACTTACAACTAACATCATCATTCGTGAATATGGAAGCATCAACCAAAGCAGTAGTAGAAGCCTGATGAAAGTGTCAAATACTTACCTGTGAGACACAACAGTATACAAGGACCGACCAACTAATAGCATCTTTCACGAATATGGAAGCATTAACCAATGTGGAGGTGGAAGTGTAAAGAAAGGACCACATACTTATCTCTAGGAAACAACAGTTTACAGAATACCACTTATAATTAACATCATCTTTCATGAATATGGAAGCAATTACCCTAGTGTTTGAGAAAGCACAAAAAAAAAAAAACAGATAGTAATCTCTAGGAAACAACAGTGTGCAGGAACCAACTTACCACTAACAACATCTTTCATGAATATGAAAGCATTCATCCAAGTTTTTGTGGAAGAATAAGGAAACAACCACTTATATCTCTATGAAATCACAGGGTACAGGACAGGGGTGCCTGGGTCGCTCAGTGGATAAGGGTCTGCCTTCAGCTCATGGCATGATCCCAGGGTCCTGGGTTTGAGCCCCGCACTGGGCTCCTTGCTCCACTGTCAGCCTGCTTCTCCCTCTCCCGCTCCCCCTGCTTCTATACCCTCTCTCACTGGCTGTCTCTCTCTCTGTCAAATAGAGAAAAGAAGTCTGAAAGAAAGAAGAAAGAAAAAAAAAAAGAAAGAAAGAAAGAAAGAAAGAAAGAAAGAAAGAAAGAAAGAAAGAAAGAAAAAGAAAGAAGAAAGAAAGAAAGAAACCATACTATTCAGGAACCCAATAACAACTACCAATACCTTTGATGAATATGGAAGCATGAATCAAAGTGGTTGTGGAAGCATTAGGAAAGGTCTACGTACATTTCTGTAAGAAACAACAGTGTACAGGAGCAGACTTACAAAGAACAAGATCTTTGGTGATTATGAAATCATTAACAAAAGAGGTTGAGGTAACGTAACGAAAGTGCCACAAACTTATCTGTAAAAAACAACAGTGTGCAGGAACCATCCATCCACTAACATCACCCTCATGAATATACATCCCTTCACAAAATAGGGGGTGTATGCATAACGAAAGGACCACATACATATCTCTAAGAAACAACAGTACAGGAACCCACTTACAACTTACATCCCCATTCATAAATATGGAAGCATTAACCCAGGTGGAGGTGGAATAATAAGGAAAGGACCACAAACCTATCCCTAGACAACAACAGTTTACAGTATAGCATTAACAATTAACATCATATTTCATGAATATGGAAGTAATTATCAACGTGGTGGAGGAAGCACAGAGGAACAGATATGTATCTCTAGGAAACGACAGAGTGCAGGAACCAACTTACAAGTAACAACATCTTTCATGAATATGGAAACATTCATCCAAGTCATTGTGGAAGCATAAGGAAACAACCTCTACATATCTCTAAGAAACCACAGTGTACAGGGGCACCTGGGAGGTTCAGTGGTTAACGTCCGCCTTCAGCGCCAGGCGTGATCCCATACTCCTGGGTTGAAGGCATGGGGGAAGGTGACACTGAGCCTGAGGGTTTGGGGGCAGGGTGCCAACAAAGGTAGGGTCGGCCTCAGGAGGGCCCCGCAATTCTCCTGCCCTGAATTATCTTTGACAACCCAAAGTGCATGGTTTCCTGCGGGGTGGCAGGTTGAGTGCGGCGGTGGTTCTCAGGTGTCCCCAATCATGGGGCTTGAGTGCCAGGCCGATGGGGAAGTGCCCTTTGGCGGCCAACATAGGGTTAGGGTTAGGCCCCAGGACCCGGGCAGGAACAACCTGCCTGATGTGCAGTGAGCTCCGCAGAGGGCAGAGGAGAGGGCACAGGGGAAGATGAGTGTGAGCCTCAAGGTTGGAGCGCGGGGAGCCGCAGAAGGTACCGGGTGACTCAGGGAGGCCCTCCTGGTTCTCCCGCCCTGAATGCTCGGTGGCGCCCCAAGGGACATGGTTTCCTGCCAGGTGACAGGCTGAGTCTGGCGGTGGGGCTCAAGTGTCCCCAATCCCCGGGGCTGCGGCACCAGGCCACTGGGGAGGGGCCCTCGGAGGCCCACCTAGGGTTAGGGTTAGGCCCCAGGAGCCCGGCAGGCCCGATCTGCCGGCTGTGTGGTGAGATCCATGATGTGCTGTGGTGAAGGCCCAGGGGCCACCGAAGGTCGCTGGGGGCTCAGGGGGGCCCTCTTGGTACTAACTCCCTGAATGCTCTGTGGTGCCGCAAGGGGCACGGTTTCCTGCGGGGTGGCTGGCCGAATCTGGCAGTGGGGCTCCGGTGTCCCCAATTCCTGGGGCTGCCATGCCAGGCCCATGGTGAGGGGCCCCTCTCCTGGTGACCTAGGTTAGGGTTGGGCACCAGGAGAGTGGGAGGCCTGATCGGCTGGGTGTGTGGGAAGACACACTGCAGGATGAGGTTAGGGCGTGGGGGAGATTGAGTGTGGGCCACAGAGTAGGAGTGCAGGGGGGCAAAGAAGGTCTCCTGGGGCTCAATGGGGCCTTCCTGGTTTTCCCGCCTAGAATGCTTTGGGGAGCCCAAAGGGGCACAGTTTTCTGCGAGGTGGCACGCTAAGTCCTGGGGTGCAAATCAGGTGTCCCCAATCCCTGGGCCTCCCGGGCTCCCTAGGCCTAACGCACCGAACCATCACCTCAGCCCACAGCCTAGCTCGCTGAAGAGCAGAAAGATCCGGCCTCCAGGGCTCCTGGGCAATTGAAGGTAGCCAGGGGATCAGGTGGGACCTATCCTGTCTCCTGCCCTGAATGCTATGCGGCGCCCCGAAGGGCAAGGTTCCCTGCGCCTGAAACCTGGGGCCCACGCTCCCCCTCCCCAGGGCCCTCACCTGGGCTGCCTCCAAGCTCACTGTAAATCTGGCAGATCAGGCCTGATGGGCTCCTGGGGCCTAACCCTAATGCTAGGTCAGCCGACAAGAGGCTGCTCCCCAGGGAACTGGCGCCACAGCCCCCGGGATTGGGGACACCTGAGCCCCAGGGCCGGACTCAACCTGCCACCCCTCAGAAACCTGGGCCACTTGGGGCACCGCCAACCATTTAAGGCAGGAGAACCCGCAGGGACCACCAAGCCCCCGGCTACATTTGGTGCCCCCCCCCGTCCGAACCATGGGGCCCATGCTCCCCCTCCCCTGCTCCCTCAACTCAGGCGGCCAAGCTCACCACACTGCCCACAATCGGGCCTGCCGGGATCATGGGGCCTAACCATAACCCTAGGGCGACCAGCCATGGGCCTCTCCACAGGGGACTGGTGCCGCAGCCCCGGGGATTGGGGACACCTGAGCCCCAGTGCCGGACTCAGCCTGCCGCCACGAAGCCACCTGGGCCCCTCGAAGTGCCGCCGAGCATTCAGGGCAGGAGAACGGGCAGGGCCCCCCGAGCCTCCAGAGACTTTCGACCGACCACCGCACCTCAAGGATTGGGCCCAAGCTCCCCCTCCCCCATGATCTCACCTCGGCCCGCCGCCATGATTGCCGCACAGCCAGCGGATCGGGCCTGCCGGGCTCCAGGGGAGTAACCCTAACCCTAGGTCGGCCACCAAGGGGACCCTCCCCAGGGGCCTGGTGCTGCACTGCCAGGGATTGGGGACCCCCAAGCACCGTACTCAGCCTGCCACCGCAGAGCCACCAGGGCCCCTTGGGGCGACACCGAGCATTCAGTGCGGGAGAACAGGCAGGGTCTCCCGAGACCCCGGAGACATTTGATGGCCCCCCCGAGCCAGTACACTTGGGCCCACGCTCATCCTCCCACGGCCCCTCACCTCGGACTGCCTCTCTGCTAGCTGCACAGCCGGCGGATCGGGCCTGCCGGACTACTGGGGCCTAACCCTAACCCCAGGTAGCCCACCGAGAGGCCCCTCGTGAGGGGTCATGCGCTGCAGCGCCGGGGATTGGGGTCCCTGAGCCCCAGCGCCGGACTCAGCCTGCCGCCGCGCCACCATCCATCACCTCGGGGCGCCGCCAAGCATTCAGGGCAGGAGAACAGGAAGGGCCCCCCGGGTCCCTGGCGGCCTTCGACGGCCCCACTTGCCACAACCCTTGGGCCCACGCTCCCCCTCCCACACGCCATCACCTCGGCCTGCCGCTCTGCTCGACGCACAGAAGGCGGATCAGGCCTGCTGTGCTCCTGGGGCCAAACTCTAACCCTAGGTCTGCCGCTGAGGGGCCCCTCCCCAGCGGCCTGGCACTGCAGCGCCGGGGACTGGGGACTCCAAGCCCCAGCGACGGACTCACTCTGTGGCTACGCAGCCACCTGGGCCCCTCGGGGCACCTCAGAGCATTCAGGGTGGAAGAATGGGCAGGGCCCCCCGAGCCCCCGGCGACCTTCGACGGCCCCCTGCACCACAACCCTTGGGCCCAAGATCCCCATCCCCCATGCCCTCACCTCCGCTGGCCGCTCTGCTTGATGCACAGCCAGCGGATCAGGCCTGCCAGGCTCCTGGGGCCTAATCCTAACCCAAGGTTGTCCACCGAGGGGCCCCTCCCCGGGGGGCCTGGCACCACAGCGCGGGGGATTGGTGACCCCCCCAGCCCCAGCGCCAGACTCACCCTGCCGCCACACTGCCACCCGGGCCCCTCGGGGTGCCGCCGAGCATTCAAGGCGGGAGAATGGGCAGGGCCCCCAAGCCCCCAGTGACTTTTGACGGCCCCCTGTGCCACAACCCTTGGGCCCACGCTCCCCCTCCCCTGCGCCCTCACTTTGGCCGACCGCTCCACTACCCACACAGCTGGCGGATTGGGCCTGCCGGGCACCTGGGGCCTAACCCTAACCCTAGGTCAGCTGCCAACGGGCCCCTCCCCAGGGACCTGGCACTGCAGCACCGGGGATTGGGGATCCCCAAGCCCCAGCACTGATTCAGCCTGCCGTCATGCTGCCACCCAGGCCCCTCATGGCGCCGCAGAGCAATTAGGGCGGGAGAACAGGCAGAGCCCCCCGAGCCCTGGCGACCTTTGATGGCACCACATGCCACAATCCTTGGGCCCCATGCTCCCCCTCCCCCACAAACTCACCTAGGCCCATAGCTCTGCTGGATGCACAGCTGGTGATTCGGGCCTGCCGGGCTCCTGGGTCCTAAACCTAACCCTAGGTCAGCCACTGAGGGGCCTCTGCCCAGGGACCTTGCACCACAGCACCAAGGATTGGTGACCCCTGAGCCCCAGTGCCAGACTCAGCCTGCCGCCATGCCACCACTCAGGCCCCTCGGGGTGCCGCAGAGCATTCAGGATGGGAGAACAGACAGGGCCCCCTGAGCCCCTGGTGACCTTTGATGGCCCCACGTGCTACAACCCTTGGGCCCACGCTCAACCTAACCCGTGCCTTCACATTGGCCCACCACTCCACTCGCCACACAGCCGGCGGATCTGGCCTGCCGGGCTCCTGGGGCTAAACCCTAACCGTAGTGGGCCGCCGAGGGGCCCCTCCCCAGGGGCCTGGCGCTGTAGCGCTGGGGATTGGGAACCCCCGAGCCCTAGCATGGCACTCAGCCTGCCACCGCGCTGCCACCCGGGCCCTGCAGGGCGCTGCCGACCATTCAGGGCAGGAGAACGGGCAGGGCCCCCCAAGGCCCCGGCGACCTTCGACGGCCCCCCGCACCACAACCCTTGGGTCTACGCTACCCCTCCCCCACACCCTCACCTCGGATTGCTGCTCCACTAGATGCAGCCAGTGAATTGGGCCTGCCGGGCTCCTGGGGCCTAACCCTAACCCTAGGTCGGCTGCTGAGGGGACCCTCCGTGAGGGCCTGGCACCACAGCACAAGGGATTGGTGACCCCCGAGCACCAACGCCGGACTCAGCCTGCCGCCACGCCTCTACCAGGGCCCCTTGGGGCACTGCAGAGCATTCACGGCGGGGCGGGAGAACGGGCAGGGTCCCCCGAAATCCTGACGAACTTAGACGGACCCCAGTGCCACAACCAAGGGCCCCCTCTCCCACGACCTTACCTCAGCCTGCCACTCCACTAGATGCACAGCTGGCGAATCGGGCCTGCCGGGCTCCTGGGTCCTAAACCTAACCCTAGTTCCTCTGCCGAGGGGCCCCTCCCGAGGGGTCCTGCACTGCAGTGCCGGGGATTGGGGTTCCCAAGCCCCAGCACCATAATCAGCCTGCCGCCGCGCCGCCATCCGGCACCTCGGGGCACCTCAGAGCATTCAGGGTGGGAGAACGGCAGGCCCCCCTGAGCCGCCAGCCACCTTCAATGGCCCACCGCGCCACAACCATTGGGCCCACGTGCCCCCTCCCCAGAAACTCACCTAGGCCCGTCACTGGGCTCAATGCACAGCCGGCGATTCGGGCCTGCCGAGCTCCTGGGCCCTAACCCTAACCCTAGGTTGGCCGCCGAGGCCCTGCCGGGGGCCTAGCGCCACAGCTCCAGGGATTGGTGATCCCCGAGCCCCAGCGCCAGACTCAGCCTGCTGCTGCACCGCTAACCAGCCCCCTCAGTGTGCCGCTGGTCATTTAGGGTGGGAGAATGGGCAGGGCCCCCCGGCGACCTTTGACAGCCCCCTGCACCACAACCCTTGGGTCGACGCTACTCCTCCCCCGTGCCTTCACCTTGGACCTCCGCTCCGCTCGCCGCTCAGCCGGTGGATCGGGCCTGCCCTGCTCCTGGGGCCTAACCCTAACCCTGGGTCTTCTGCTAAGGGGTCCCTCCCCAGGGGCCTGGCGCCACAGCACCGGGGATTGAGGACCCCCGAGCCCCAGCACCTCACTCAGCCTGCTGCTGTGCCACCACCCGGGTTCTTCCGGGCACCGTCGAGGATTCAGGGCAGGAGAACACGCAGGGCCCCCAGAGCCCACAGTGACCTTCGATGGCCTCCCGTGCCACAACCCGTGGGCCAACGCTCCCCCTCCCCCACATCCTCACCTCGGCCCGCCGCTCTGCTTGCTGCACAGCCAGCGGATTGGGCCTGTTAGGCTCCTGGGGTCTAACCCTAACCCTAGGTTGGCCACCAAGGGGCCCATCCCCAGGGGCCTGGCGCCCCAGTGCTGGGGATTGGGGACCCCCGAGGCCCAGTGCCGGACTCAGCCTGCCACCGCATCACCACCCGGGCCCCTCAGGTAGCTGCCGACCATTCAGGGCGGCAGAAAGTGCAGGACCCTGAGCCCCTGGTTACTTTTTTTTTTCTTTGTCATTTTTTTTATTTTAATGTTTTTTATTAGATTATGTTAGTCACCATACAGTACTTCCCTGGTTTCTGATGTAAACTCCTAGGATTCATTAGTTGCGTATAACACCCAGTGCACCATGCAATACGTGCCCTCCTTACTACCCATCACCAGTCTATCCCATTCCCCCACCCCCTCCCCTCTGAAGCCCTCAGTTTGTTTCTCAGAGTCCATAGTCTCTCATGCTTCATTCCCCCTTCTGATTACCCCCCTTTCTTTATCCCTTTCTTCCCCTACTGATCTTCCTAGTTCTTATGTTCCATAGATGAGAGAAATCATATGATAATTGTCTTTCTCTGCTTGACTTATTTCACTTAGCATTATCTCCTCCAGTGCCGTCCATGTTGCAGCAAATGTTGAGAACTCATTCTTTCTGATAGCTGAGTAATATTCCATTGTATATATGGACCACAACTTCTTAATCCAGTCATCTGTTGAAGGGCATCTCAGCTCCTTCCATGATTTAGCTATTGTGGACAATGCTGCTATGAACATTGGGGTGCATATGGCCCTTCTCTTCACTACGTCTGTATCTTTGGGGTAAATACCCAGTAGTGCAATGGCTGGGTCATAGGGTAGCTCAATTTTTCACTTTTTAAGGGACCTCCACACTGTTGTCCAGAGTGGCTGTACCAACTTGCATTCCCACCAACAATGTAGAAGGGATCCCCTTTCTGCAAATCCTCTCCAGAAATGGTTGTTTCTTGCCTTGTCAATTTTTGCCATTCTAACTGGTGTATGGTGGTATCTTAGTGTGGCTTTGATTTGAATTTCCCTGATGGCTAATGATTTTGAACATTTTGTCATGTGTCTTTTAGCCATTTGTATGTCCTCATTGGAAAAGTGTCTGTTCATATCTTCTCCCCATTTTATGATTTGTTTATTTGTTTCTCACGTATTGAGTTTGAGAAGTCCTTTGTAGATCTTAGATACCAGTCTTTTATCTGTAGCATTATTTGCAAATATATTGTCCCATTCCGTGGGCTGCCTCGTAGTTTTTTTGACTGTATCCTTGGCTGTGCAGAAACTTTATATCTTGGTAAAGTCCCACAAGTTCATTTTTTCTTTTGTTTCTCTTGCCTTTGGAGATGTGTCATGAAAAATGTTGCTTTGGCCAACGTCATAGAGGTTGCTGCCTATGTTCTCCTATAGGATTCTAATGGATTCCTGTCTCACATCGAGGTCTTTCATCCATTTGGAGTTTATTTTTGTGTGTGGTGTGAGAGAGTGGTCAAGTTTCATTCTTTTGCATGTAGCTGTCCAATTTTCCCAGCACCATTTATTGAAGAGACTGTCTTTTTTCCACCGGATGTTTTTTCCTGCTTTATCAAAGATTAGTTGCCCAAAGAGCCGAGGGTCCATTTCTGGGTTCTCTATTCTGTTCCATTGGTCTATGTGTCTGTTTTTGTGCCAGTACCATGCTGTCTTTGTGATCACAGCTTTGTAGTGCTGCTCGAAATCCGGCATTGTGATGCCCCCAGCTTTGTTTTTCCTTTTCAATAGGTCCTTGGCGATTTGGGGCCTTTTCTGGTTCCATACAGATTTAAGGAGTATTTGTTCCAGTTCTTTGAAAAATGTCCTCAGTATTTTGATCGGGATAGCATTGAAAGTGTAGATTGCTCTGGGTAGCATGGACATTTTATCTATGTTAATTCCTCTCCTTTTTCATTTATAATTTTATTAATTTGGGTCCTTTCTCTATTCTTTTGGATAAGTCTTGCCAGTGGTCTGTCAATTTTATTGATTCTCTCAAAAAACCAACTTCTAGTTCTGTTGATCTGCTCTACTGTACTCCTGGTTTCTTTCTTTTTTTTTTTTTAATAATGATTTTTTATTATATTATGTTAGTCACCATACAGTACATCCCCGGTTTTCGATGTAAGGCTCGATGATTCATTAGTTGTGTATAACACCCAGTGCACCATGAATATGTGCCCTCCTTACTACCCATCACCGGTCTATCCCATTCCCCCACCCCCCTCCCCTCTGTAGCCCTCAGTTTGTTTCTCATAGTCCATAGTCTCTCATGTTTCATTCCCCCTTCTGATTACCCCCCCTTTCTTTATCCCTTTTTTCCCCTACGGATCATTCTAGTTCTTATGTTCCATAGATGAGAGAAATCATATGATAGTTGTCTTTCTCTGCTTGACTTATTTCACTAAGCATTATCTCCTCCAGTGCCGTCCATGTTGTAGCAAATGTTGAGAACTCATTCTTACTGATTGCTGAGTAATATTCCATTGTATATATGGACCACAACTTCTTAATCCAGTCATCTGTTGCAGGGCATCTCGGCTCCTTCCACGATTTAGCTATTGTGGACATTGCTGCTATGAACATTGGGGTGCATATGGCCCTTCTCTTCACTACATCTGTATCTTTGGGGTAAACAACCAGTAGTGCAATGGCTGGATCATAGGGTAGCTCAATTTTTAACTTTTTAAGGGACCTCCACACGGTTTTCCAGAGTGGCTGTACCAACTTGCATTCCCACCAACAATGTAGGAGGGATCCCCTTTCTCCACATCCTCTCCAACAATTGTTGTTTCTTGCCTTGTCTATTTTTGCCATTCTAACTGGCGTAAGGTGGTATCTCAGTGTGGTTTTGATTTGAATTTCCTTGATGGCTAATGATTTTGAACATTTTTTCATGTGTCTGTTAGCCATTTGTATGTCTTCATTGGAAAAGTGTCTGTTCATATCTTCTGCCCATTTTTTGATTTGTTTATTTGTTTCTCGTGTATTGAGTTTGAGAAGTTCTTTGTAGATCTTGGATACCAGTCCTTTATCTGTAGTGTCATTTGCAAATATCTTCTCCCATTCCGTGGGCTGCCTCTTAGTTTTTCTGTTTCCTTGGCTGTGCAGAAACTTTTAATCTTGATGAAGTCCCATAAATTCATTTTGTCTTTTGTTTCTCTTGCCTTTGGGGATGTATCATGAAAAAGGTTGCTTTGGCCAATGTCGTAGAGGTTGCTGCCTATGTTCTCCTCTAGAATTTTGATGGATTCCTGTCTCACATCGAGGTCTTTCATCCATTTGGAGTTTATTTTTGTGTATGGTGTGAGATAGTGGTCAAGTTTCATTCTTTTGCATGTAGCTGTCCAATTTTCCCAGCACCATTTATTGAAGAGACTGTCTTTTTTCCACCGGATGTTTTTTCCTGCTTTATCAAAGATTAGTTGCCCAAAGAGCTGAGGGTCCATTTCTGGGCTCTCTATTCTGTTCCATTGGTCTATGTGTCTGTTTTTGTGCCAGTACCATGCTGTCTTGGTGATCACAGCTTTGTAGTACAGCTCGAAATCCGGCATTGTGATGCCCCCAGCTTTGTTTTTCCTTTTCAACAGTTCCTTGGAGATTCGGGGTCTTTTCTGGTTCCATACAAATTTAAGGACTATTTGTTCCAGTTCTTTGAAAAATGTCATCGGTGTTTTGATCGGGATAGCATTGAAAGTGTAGATTGCTCTGGGTAGCATGGACATTTTAACTATGTTAATTCTTCCGATCCATGAGCATGGAATATCTTTCCATCTTTTTATGTCTTCCTCAATGTCTTTTAAGAGTGATTTATAGTTTCTAGAATAAAGGTCCTTTACGTCTCTGGTTAAGTTAATTCCAAGGTAACGTATGGTTTTTGGTGCTATTGTAAATGGGATGGATTCCCTGATTTCTCTTTCTTCGTTCTCGTTATTCCTGTACAGAAATGCAACTGATTTCTGAGCATTGATTTTGTATCCCGCCACGTTACTGAATTGCTCTATAACTTCTAATAGTTTGGGAGTGGCTTCTTTTGGGTTTTCCATATAGAGTATCATGTCGTCTGCGAAGAGGACATTTTGACTTCTTCTTTGCTGATTTGAATACCTTTGATCCCTTTTTGTTGTCTGATTGCTGTTGCAAGGACTTCTAGTACTATGTTGAAAAATAGTGGCGAGAGTGGGCATCCTTGTCATGTTCCTGATCTTAAGGGAAAGGCTTCCAGCTTTTCCCCATTGAGAATAATATTTGCAGTAGGCTTTTCATAGATGGCTTTTATGAGATTGAGAAATGTACCTTCTATTCCTACACTCTGAAGGGTTTTAATCAGGAAAGGATGCTGTATTTTGTCAAATGCTTTTTCGGCATCGATTGAGAGGATCATATGGTTCTTGAGTCTTTTCTTGTTGATATGATGTATCACGCTGATTGATTTGCGAATATTGAACCACGCTTGCATCCCAGGTATGAATCTCACTTGATCGTGGTGGATAATCCTTTTAATGAACTGTTGGATTCTATTAGCAAGTATCTTGTTGAGGATTTTGGTGTCCATATTCATTAGGGAAATGGGTCTGTAATTCTCCTTTTTTAGGGGGTCTTTGCCTGGTTTGGGGATCAAGGTAATATTGGCCTCATAGAATGAGTTTGGTAGCTTTCCTTCTGTTTCTATTTTTTGAAATAGCTTTAGGAGAATAGGTATTATTTCTTCTTTGAATGTTTGGTAGAATTCCCCGGGAAAACCGTCCGGGCCTGGAGTTTTGTTATTTGGAAGGCTGTTTATCACTGACTCAATTTCTTCATAATTAATTGGCCTGTTTAAGAAATCAATTTCTTCCTGTTTCACTCTTGGTAGTTTATAGGTTTCCAGGAAGGATTCCATCTCTTCCAGATTGCTTAGTTTATTGGCATATAGCTGTTGATAAAAATTTCTAATAATCCTTCCAATTTCAACGGTGTTCATCGTGACCTCTCCTTTTTCATTCATAATTTTAATAATCTGGGTCCTTTCTCTTTTCTTTTGGATAAGTCTTGCCAGTGGTCTGTCAATTTTATTGATTCTCTCCAAGAACCAGCTTCTAGTCCTGTTGATCTGCTCTACTGTACTTCTGGTTTCTGCTTGATTGATTTCATCTCTAATTTTGGTCAACTGCTTCCTCGTGCATGGATTAGGCCTGTCCCTCTGTTGCTGTTCCAGCTTCTTGAGGTGAGAATATAAAAACTGCATTTTAGATTTTTCTATTCTTTTGAGTGAGGCTTGGATGGCTATGTATTTCCCCCTTAGGACTGCCTTTGCAGTATCCCATAGGTTTTGGACTGTTGTATTTTCATTCTCATTGGTCTCCATAAATTGTTTAATTTGATTTTTGATTTCCTGGTTTATCGAGTCATTCCTGAGCAGGATGGTTCTTAGTCTCCAAGTGTTTGAGTTTCTCCCAAATTTTTCCTTGTGGTTGAGTTCCAATTTCAGAGCGTGGTGGTCTGAGAATATGCAGGGGATAATTTCAATCTTTTGGTATCGGCTGAGACCTGTTTTGTGTCCCAGAACATGGTCTATTCTTGAGAATGTTCCATGGGCATTAGAATAGAATGAGTATTCTTTGGTTCTGGGGTGTAGTGTTCTATATATATCTATGAGGTCCAACTCGTCAAGTATGGCATTCAAAGCCTTTGATTCTTTGCTTAGTCTTTGCCAGGGTGTTCTGTCTATTTCTGAGAGTGGAGTGTTGAGGTCCCCTAGTATTAATGTATTTTTATCTATATGTCTCTTTATTGTGGTTAAGAGTTGTCTTGTGTATCTTGCTGCTCCCCTGTTGGGGGCATATATATTTATAATTGTCATATCCACTTGTTGAATACTTCCTTTAAGAATAATATAGTGCCCTTCTGCATCTCTAACTATAGTCTGTAGTTTAAAATCCAATTTATCTGATATGAGAATTGCTACCCCAGCTTTCTTTTGAGGTCCATTTGCGTGAAAGATGGTACTCCATCCCCTTACTCTCAGTCTGAATGCACCTTTGGGTTTGAAATGAGTCTCTTGTAGACAGCAAATGGATGGGTCATTTCTTTTTATCCAATCTGCAACCCTGTGGCGTTTAAAGCAAGAATTTAAACCATTAATGTTAAGACTGAGTACTGAGAGATATGCTTTTAATTCTGCCATGTTGTCAGTAAAGTCTTTGTTTTTATTGGCTGTGACTTTCTGTTTTGTATCACTCTTGGGGCCTTTTTACTTTTATAGAACCCCCCGTAATACCTCCTGTAGGGCTGGTTTCGTGGTTACGAAATTGGCTAGTGACTGTCGATTCTGAAATGTCTTTATTTCTCCATCAATTCTGAATGACAGCCTTGCTGGATAAAGGATCCTTGGCTGCATGTTTTTCTCTGAAAGAGCTTTAAAAATGCTCCCCCAACCCTTTCTCTCATTCCAGGTCTGTGTAGACAGGTCTGACGTAATTCTGATGCCTTTGCCTTGGTACGTGAGAAATTTCTTTGCCCTGGCCGCTTTCAATACTGTATCCTTGGATCTCATATTTGCGAATTGCACTATGACGTGACGTGGTGTAGGTCTGTCATGGTTGAGCTTGGGAGGGGTCCTCTCTGCCTCTTGGACACGAATTTTTGTTTCCCTTGCTAGATTAGGGAAGTTTTCAGCTACAATTTGTTCAAATATCTCTTCTAGACCTCTATTTTTCTCCACCCCCTCGGGGATGCCGATGATTCTAACATTGGATCGTTTCGTTGAGTCAGTAACCTCCCGTAGCCAACATTCGTGGGCGTGGATTTTTTTAAGACCATCTTCTATTTTTATTTTTTCCTCTATTAACCCATCCTCCAATTCACTAACCCTTTCCTCCGCTTCGGTGACCCTGGGCGTCAGAGCCTCTAGTTTTGCCTGCATTTGGCTCATAGAATTTTTAATTTCTGTCAAATTCGCTCTCATTTCCGCCCTTAGGGATTCTATATTCTCAGTAATATTTTCCTGAATACTTTTTTCAAGTCTACTCATTATCTTGGCCATTGTTACTCTGAATTCCATTTCTGATAATTTGGTTACATCCATATCCGTTACTTCTGTGGCAGAGGCCACTGACTCACTGTCTTTTCTTTGCTGGGGGGGGCTTCTCCTTCTTGTCATTTTAATGAGGGGAGGTTGCGGGGTTGTCCAGAGCCCAAAATTATTGACTGGGTCCCAGGCCGTGCCCCTTGTTTTATAGGGATCTTAGAGATGTGGGCTTCTTCTATAAAGATTTTATTTATTTATTTATGTGGCAGCCAACCAGCGAGAGAGGGAACAGAAGCAGGGGAGTGGGAGAGGAAGAAGCAGGCTCCCAGCGGAGGAGCCCGATGAGGGACTCCTTTCCGGAACGCTGGGATCACGCCCTAAGCCGGAGACAGGCGCTCAATGACTGCGCCACCCAGGCGCCTCCGGTTGTGGGCTTTTTGATTTTTCAGCCTGCCTTCTGTGTTCTGGGGGAGGGGCCTGCCGCGCCGATACTCAGGCAACTCTGTTTGGTTAGAGTCTCCGTGTCCCCTGCGAGGGAGGATGGGGATTGTACTCCTGGTTTCTAATTCATTGATTTCCGCTCTAATCTTGGTCAACTACTTCCTCGTGAGTGGATTAGGCCTGTCCCTCTGTTGCTGTTCCAGATTCTTGAGGTGTGAATATAAAAACTGCATTTTAGATTTTTCTATTCTTTTGAGTGAGGCTTGAATGGTTATGTGTTTCTCCCTTAGCACTGCCTTTGCAGTATCCCATAGGTTTTGGACCATTGTGTTTTCTTTCTTGTTGGTCTCCATAAATCGTTTAAATTGATTTTTGATTTCCTTGTTTATTGAATCATTCCTGAGCAGGATGGTTCTTAGTCTCCAAGTGTTTGAGTTTCTTCCAAATTTTTCCTTGTGGTTGAGCTCCAATTTCAGACTGTTGCAGTCTCAGAGTATGCAGGTATAATTTCAGTCTTTTGGTATTGGTTGAGACCTGTTTTTTGTCCCAGAACATGGTCTATTCTTGAGAATGTTCCATGGGCATTGGAATAGAATGAGTATTCTTTGGTTCTGGGGTGTAGTGTTCTATATATATCTATGAGGTCCAACTTGTCTTGTATGGCATTCAAAGCTCTTATTTCTTTGCTGATTTCTTGCTTAGGTGATCTGTCTATTGCTGATATTGGAGTGTTGAGGTTCCCTACTATTAGCGTATTTTTATTTCTATGTCTCTTTATTGTGGTTAAGAGTTGTCTTGTGTATCTTGCTGCTCCCCTTTTGGGGGCATATATATTTATAATTGTCATATCCATTTGTTGGATACATCCTTTAAGAATTATATAGTGCCCTTCTGTGTCTCTAACTATAGTCTTTAGTTTAAAATCCAATCTGTCTGAAATGAGAATTGCTACCCCAGCTTTCTTTTGAGGTCCATTGGTGTGAAAGATGGTATTCCATCCCTTTACTTTCAGTCTGAATGTATCTTTATGTTCAAAATGAGTCTCTTGTAGACAGCAAACGGATGGGTCATGTCTGTTTATCCAATCTGCAAACCTGTGGCACTTTATGGGAGCATTTAGGCCATTTACATTGAGACTGATTATTGAGAGATATTATTTTAATGATGCCATGTTGCCTGTAAAGTCTTTGTTTGTATAGATTGTGACTTTCTGTTCTGTATCACTCTTGGGGCCTTTTTACTTTTATAGAACCCTCCTTGATATCTCCTGTAAGGCTGATTTCATGGTTATGAAATTGGTCAATGACTGGCAATTCTGGTAGGTCTTTATCTCTCCATCCATTCTGAATGACAGTCTTGTTGGATAAAGGATCCTTGGCTGCACGTTTTTCTCTGAAAGAGCTTTAAAAATGCTCCCCAACCCTTTCTCTCATTCCAGGTCTGTGTAGACAGGTCTGACGTAATTCTGATACCTTTGCGTTGGTACGTGAGAAATTTCTTTGCCCTGGCCACTTTCAATTGTGTATCCTTGGATCATATATTTGTGAATTGCAGTATGACATGACGTGGCATAGGTTTGTCATGGTTGAGCTTGGGAGGGGTCCTCTCTGCCTCTTGGCCACGAATGTTTGTTTCCCTTGCTAGATTAGGGAACTTTTCAGCTACAATTTGTTCAAATATCTCTTCTAGACCTCTGTTTTTCTCTACCCCCTCGGGGATGCTGATGATTCTGACATTGGAACGTTTCATTGAGTTAGAAATCTCCTGTAACCTACATTCCTGTGCGTGGATTTTTTTGAGTCCAGATTCTATTCTAGCTTTCTCTTCTACTAACCCGTCCTCCAGTTCGCTGATACGTTCTTTTGCCTCATTCACCATGGCCGTCAGAGCATCTAGTTTTGCATGCATTTGGCTCATAGAATTTTTAATATCTGCCAGATTCACTCTCATTTCCACCCTTAGAGATTCTATATTCTCATTAACATTTTCGTTAATACTTTTTTCAAGTCTACACATCATCTTGACCATTGTTACTCTGAATTCCATTTCTGATAGTTTGGTTATATCCATATCCATTAGTTCTGTGGCAGAGGCCACAGACTCATTGTCTTTTCTTTGCTGGGGGGGAGATTCTCCTTCTCGTCATTCTGGTGAGGAGAGGTTGCGGGGTTGTCCAGAGCCGAAATTATTGACCGGGACCCAGGCCGTGCGCCCTTGTTTTATAGGGATCTTAGGGATGTGGGCTTCTTGATTTTTCAGCCTGTCTTCTGGGGGAGGGGCCTGCCGCGCTGATTCTCAGGCAACCCTGTTTGGGTAGCATCTCCATGTCGCCTGCGAGGGGGGATGAGGATGGGCACACTGTGAGCTGATATTTCCAGGCTTTTGTTCTCTGGCGGCTTTCCCTGGTGGTTTGCTGTCCCTCTCCTGAGAGTCAGAGCAGCAGTGGCCGAATCTCAGCCTCTGTCTCAGAACAGAGGGATCGCGGACCGTTCTCCACTGATGTTCTGGCCACTTTAACTCTGATTCTGTTGGTGCTGCTCAACCCTGCAGCATTCCAGGATGTGTGCCCCACACCCAGCATCACAGCCCTCACTTTCAGGGCCCACACGTCTCTGTCCTTTGTGTTTCTAACACTGCCAGCCGCCAGCTGCCCCCGTGTGCTCCCGGAGCTCCCGGTCTCAGTCTGGTTCCAGTGAGCGCACCGGTGCTCTTGTTTTCAGTCTGGTCGTGCCATTTTGCTGGCTTTAAAATGGGCAGCATACTGTATGGTGACTAACATAATATAAAAAAAATCATTAAAAAAATAAAAAAAATAAAATGGGCAGCAGTCATGGGACTCCATCAGTGAAAGCAACATAGGGCACATGTGGGTGCATTTCTTCAGCCAACATCAACTGAGACCCCACTGTGGGCCACGCTCCATATTAGACACTGGGAACAAGTTGGCTCTATCCTCGAGTTTCCCAGTGCAGACGACACATGACAAGCCGCCCATAGAATGGCTCTGTCTTATTTATCCCTGTATCCCTCATGCCTCACACAGTGCCCAGAATATAGTAGGATCTCAATAAATAGCAATTTCCTTGGACAGTGGGACAGTGTGGCAGTCAAGTCTGGCATTTGGAATCTGGGAACTTGGGTTTGAATTACAGCCTGTCCAGTTATGTGCTGTGCAGCTCTGGGCAGGTCACTTCATCTCTCTGAGACCCAGTTTCCTTGTGGGTAGAATGGGAACTTAGATCACAGGGCCTCTGGGGGGGGAGGGGGTTAAGGAGCCGATTTGTGAAAAGAGCCTGGCCAATGCTCAGTGCTCAGATTACACCTACTGGAGTTTATGTGGTCACTGTAATGTCAGCGAGCTCTGGCAAACAATCTAGTTTCCATTCACTTCTGGAAAGTGAGAAGGGCTGACAGACTGCCTCTGTGTCATTTACACTTGGAACCACAAAATCAAAACTGGTGGTTGACCTTCCTTCCCTTCATTTCTCCTTCTTCCCTCCCTCTCCCCTGCCGTGCTCTCCCATTTCAACTCCTCTCTCTGCTTGCTGCTCCCTCCTCCTGAAGAGAGCTACATTCAGGTAGGAATCCAGGGAGGAGGTTTCCAGGAGCAGTCTGGCTCACCAGCTGCTTTGCAGACTGAGGTGGGAGACTGGGGTTGTGAAATCAGAGAGAAGTAAATATGTGTGATGTTTGTCTTGTTTTCTTCATATATCAATGACAAAATAGTAGGAGATATTATGTGGATGGGTTTCAGGTGTGCTCTGCTATTTAAGATGATCTTTCCCAGAGACCTGCTCTTTTCTGCTCTACGTCTGCCAAGCAGCAAACCTGGCTCATGTTTGAATCTCATGCGTTGGGAACTGAGCAGGGGAGTTACTGGGTCGGGTGTGGTAAGACCCCTGCCAGAGGCGGTCTGGTGGGACACAGTCTGTCCCACACACTTGAGCTGGACACAGAGTGGTTCCCTGTGAGCCAGGTGCAGGAGGCCCCAGGGACCCTCTCCCTCTGCACCTTCGGGTCTCGGACCAGCCCCTGCAGGGGCTGCCCTCAGGTCTGCCCTGGGGGAAAGGGTGCTGCCAGGGAGGGCGGCACAGAGAATGTTCCCTGTGGGGCTCCTGCACTGCTCCCAGGTCCTGCTGCAGAAGTGAGGTGGGAGGCATGCCCTGGAGCACATCTCTCTCCTCCTCTCCTCACCCACATCCCTGGTCCTGGGATCAGAATAAAACCTGCACTTGGCTCTGTGGGAGAGAGGCCCGGGTGCAGCGGCCCGGAGACCCTCCCTGGCTGACGGGAATTCTAGAGGCCTGTGTGAAGGCTGCTGGTTTGGCTGCACACAATGGCTCTCATGGTCCCACTGAGCTCCTGGGACTGGCCAGGCCCAGGACAGAGGCTCTGAGCACCAGAGCCAGAGTCCCTGCTCCTGTCAAACCTGCTGCTCCAGCCACACAGAGATGGGCCTGCTTCCCACCTCGTGGTCACGGCCCACCCTGGGTTCTCCCCTCAGGCCTGCCTGGGGCCTCTCCAGTCCTTCCAGGGCTCGGCTCTCGGGGCAAATGCTGGCAGGCACGGGTATTGGCGGGACCTCACCTGCTGTAGAGCCCCTGTCACCCCCCTGACAGAGGAGAGGAATTTGGACAATTTAGTTTCCTTTCTTGCCTCTGTGGAGACGTGTGGAGGGCCTGGGTCACCTCGTGGCAGCGTTTCTCAGGCTCTGGAGATGACTCGTGTACATGAAAACCAAATGAAGCACTCAGATGGGAAGGAAATTCCATGCAGTGCAAATTCAGAATATGTTAAGCAGTTAGATTAAAATTGCATACATTTCACTTTCCACTTTTGTAAAAAAATAAAACAAATACAACTTGTACTGTAGTTGAAAAAGCAGTGTCTTCTGTCCCCTCTTCTTGCAGGAATATATAAAGGCATAAGAGTAATGATGCTAACATGAGGTGTACTGATTGGCTTTTATCTGAAAGTCACAGGCAGGGTTTGATGATGAGTGAGGAAGAAGGAATGTGAGCAAGGAAAAGAGGGCAGTTTCAGGTCTCTGTCCATTGTGCAGGTGCCGGTGTCAGGATGGGTCGTACTGTAGGTGGTGTGGGGGCAGGGTCCCCACTCTCAGCCTCTGTCGTCAGACTCCCTCTCCTCACAGGCCCAGAGGGCGGGACTTGGCCTTTCTCACTTGGAGTTACGTACATTAACTTCCGCAGTGGGAGCTTTGCATAGAGAGGAGCTTCCCTGCCTTCCCCTGGGACCGTGGTGAAGCTTCCTTGCCCACAGGATAGTTTCTTGACTGGAAGGTTGGGTTGGACTCTGTGTTTCAGCAGCTCACTTAGCAGGGCCCAATTCCTTCCTCTTGTCCTTGGATGTGCGTCCCAGAACCCAGGACTCCAGATCCCTGA
The DNA here is from genome assembly GCF_023065955.2 of Ursus arctos. Classification (NCBI taxonomy): domain Eukaryota; kingdom Metazoa; phylum Chordata; class Mammalia; order Carnivora; family Ursidae; genus Ursus; species Ursus arctos. Next base: position 2,274,154 of record NW_026623067.1, on the reverse strand, counting down.
TCTTGGACACCAGCTCCCCCAACTGACCCTGTGTCTTGATCTCATTCTTCTGAGTGACCACAGAGCAGAAGGGACATGACAAACCTTTCCCATGGGGCTCCTTCAGCCATGAATTGATGCACTAGTGGCCGCGGATGTAAGCACAGTTTAGGCACATAGCTTTTTCTAGATAACCTAGGCAGATGAGACTTTTGCTTCATTCTTTAAAATGTTTGGCCAGACCCACTCTCGGGAATAAGAAGTATACTGGAGTTTCCTAATGACCCAAATGACCATGAAGGCTTGAGGTTTTATCCTCTTTGCTTGCATAGACCTGTCATGTACCTAGTATTTCTCATCCCTCTACAAGGATATGGCCTACAGCATAATACAAATATGAATATGAATATAAATATAAATAAATGACTCTTGGCCTGGAAGTTCTGATATCTGAGATGCTATTTAGAATAAATGGTGCAATTGGTCATTCAGCTTTGACCTGAGCTGGTGAAATGAACCACATCTGGGGTGTCCGATATCGTAGCCACCAACTACCCGTGGCCTTCGAGCACCTGGAATTCAGCTCGCCTGAATTGAGATGTGCTCTGAGTGTAAAATGCACACTGGATGCTGAAACCAGAATAAGAAAGAGAACTTAAATTATTTTATTGAGATTTTTAAAACACTGTCTCATTGATGTAAATGCATGTTGGAGTGATACCATTTTTCCAATTACAATTCTTTTGACTTTTCTCCTTTTACTGTGTGTAATGTGGCTACTAGAAAAGTTATGATTGACGCAGGTGGGTCACATTAGACGTCTGCCAGACGCTGCCAGACTCAGCTCAGAAAGACCCCAGCTTGGAGAGCTGGTCCCACCTGGCCTCCACTCAGACCTGGAGTAGCAGCTGAGGGGTGGAAGCAGTCAATGGGGAGCTCAGTTCAGCATCTCATGGGACAGTCCAAGCTATGATCTGGTTAAGGTAAAGGAAGACTTGGTCATCTCTCCAGCGTGGGTATTGGAAATCTAGTCCTGCCCACAGCTCCAGGAGCAGAGAGCTCGAGTGCCCCAGTGTCTCTAGGTGCACATGCTGTGCTTGGAATTGAGTTGGGCTCAGAAACACTTGCTGTATTAGTAAAATACTTCATTCCCCAGGCTTTGCTCTCTCGTATTTGCCTTTTGTAGAACGCTGAGAAGTTAAAAACAAAATTGCACAAGATTGGGTGTGTCCTTTGTGAGATTCTTCTCGGGTTTCCCACTCCCTCCAAGGGGCCTCAGTTCTGGAACAAGAATGATCCACAAGGGGCACTTTCTGTGAAAGTGTCCTCTTCCCACCCTACAATACCAGCATTCACCTCTTGAATCTGATTCATATTAATTTAATTCTAGGAGAAAAGCTATTTGCTGATGACAGAAAGCTTGTGCCACAAATGGTTTTATTCGGCATTGACCAAAATTTCAAAGGGAGCTACACGTTCAGAAAATTTGAATTTGAGTATTTACAAATCTCAAGAATTGCCTGTGGCCAATAAGTATAATTTTTTCTTGTCTTCTGGACAAAATCAGTCATGTATTTAATTTCATCAACATTACTCCATATATATTACTCCATATATATATTGTAAAAATTCATGCTTCATCATTAATCCACACCATGGAAGGTAAAATTCCAATTTCAACTCGACTCATATTTTCTTAAGATTAAAGCCTTCAGCTTTACTAATTAATAGTCACCCGTCACTAATATTGGTACAAATTCTCTTTCACTTTAGCTCAGCTATTTAGAACATGCAGGTCCAGACTGATGGACACACAACCTATTTGCTAAGGAATCATGGGGAACCAAGCAAGGGGGATGGCATTTGGCTCTGCTTCATTCCCATCCTCTGAGATGGATTCTTCACGTTGATTTTATTGCCACTCAGTGACTAAAAAAAGAAATCTCTTATTGGTACCATGTTTTATTGCACAGTGAAATATAAAAATACAGGTGTATCAAAACCCTGAAGCCAAATATATGTGAGATTCAAAATATGGGAAGGTCATAACAACAGTTCATAAATTACACATATTTTAAATATCCTTTTTGGCGAACCCTCAGAGAAATTTGAGGAGTTTTTGTTGTTGTGCCTCACTTATTTTGTGTTTTTCTCTTCAAATAGAGAAAGCCTTGGTGGATTTTCGGGCTTGAGTGACACCTGAACTTTCGGTGAGTCCAGTGGTCGTAAACACAGCCGGCCACTAGGTGGTGCTGCGTCTGAAATTATGCCAGCTCTTCCCTCTTCCCTGTCCCCACCTAGGCTTACTCCCTCCTCCATTCTACTATCTGAAATGCCCAGCAGAGGGCAAGGATCCATCTGATTCCACAACTGCTCAGTTTAGTAAACACTTCTTTCTCTTGATAATGAGGGGTTACTTCACCACCCACTCCTCACAAGACTACTAAAAATTAGAGCAGTTTAAACTTATAGGTAAATGTTCAGCCTGCCTTCTTTCTGGAAGCCTTTATCCTTTTTATAGGGAGGAGAGCGGCAAAGGAAGAGGGAGAGAGAGAATCTTTTTTTATTTTGTTTTATTTTAAAGATTTTATTTATTTATTTGACCCAGAAAGAGACAGCCAGAGAGAGAGGGAACACAAGCAGGGGGAGTGGGAGAGGAAGAAGCAGGCTCCCAGTGGAGGAGCCTGATAGGGGGCTCGATCCCACACCTCTAGGATCACACCCTGAGCCGAAGGCAGACACTTAATGACTGCACCACCCTGAGATCATGACCCAAGTCAAAATCGAGAATCAGACATTGAAGTGACTAAGCTACCCAGGCACCCCATTAAACCTTAATGACATGGCAAAACTCGGCTAAATCCAGTCTCCCCTCAATTATTCCTACCTGTAGGAACCTTTCCTTTTGTCCCAAGACAAATCATTTCTTTATGTTGCTCTCCCAGGACAACTTATAAATGCTGCTTCTTCTTCTTTCTCCCTTCTCTCTTTTTAAAAAGATTTTATTTATTTATTTTAGAGTGAGAGCACTCACAAGCAGGGAGAGGAGCAGTGAGAGAGAGAGAGAGGAACTTCTTGAGTGTGGAACTGACACAGGGCTGGATTCCAGGACCCTGAGATCATGACCTGAGCTGAAACCAAGAATCCAACGCCCATCCAACTTAAGCACCCAGGTACCCTACTTATAAACATTTCTAATAGAATCGGTTACTATTCTTTTCTTTTTGGGTGGGTGTGGTCTTAATTCTTTTTGAATGAGTCAAATTTAATAGCTGGGTCTTGGTCTTGATTTTGGATATCAACTACAAGGAGTATCCAGCAAAAAGTAGACAACAAATAGTTATTACTGGATTGATGTAGAATTTAATTTTATAACTTGAAATCAATCTGATTTCCCTTATATTATCTCTTGATTTTCATGCTCCCTACACTTTCCTGCTTATCTAGGAGTAATTTAAAACAATATAACATAATTGAAGGGAGAAAACTTGATTGGACATTATGAAAAGAATAAACCAAAGGCCATTTACCTAAGTTGTGGTACGATGTCAAGAAGGGAAATATGAAGATGTTATGAAAATTATTTGTAATTTCCCATCTCAGAAGTAAATCTACAATTCTCATTATTCTTGGACATTTTCAAACGTATCCAAACTTGTGGTGAACAAAAGAAAGCAAATATGAAACTCATGAGTTGCAATATTTAGAAATGGTGGTTGGATTTGACTGTGAGGCACACAGCCTTCTAACAGGCTATACATGCTGTTGGGTCACACTTTGGTCAGCCACCCGCAGATTCAAAACTCATACACTTTATTAGCATTAACAAGGGGTGAAAAATTGTGTGAAATGGCTGATCAGCAATAATTGTTCTGTGAATATGAATTTTAGTTTGGATAAAAGACACGATATGATTTACTGCAACTTTAGATGTCTCGTTTCTATTATGCTCTCTTGCAAAATTTTCAAAAAGGAAAGGCTGTTGTCCAATTTTGGGTTGTCTGGGGTCCGTTCCAGTTTGTCTAACAATGCTTGAAAATACATATTTGCAATCATGGAGAAAAACAGTTGGGGAGAAATGACTGGGTCCAGAGAGTGAGCTTTGAGAGAACACTTCCCAAAACACTTTCGCTACTTTGAAAAAATTGAAATATAAGAATAGGTGTATTCCTTTTTACATCAGTGGGGTCTGTGACTAATTCCATAGAGATAGATATTGGCCATTTAATATTGGGTTAAAAGAGATCAGGAGGAATTCCCATTTTTCATTCTTTTTTTAAAAATGATTTATTTGTATATTTTAGAGAGAGAGAGACAGCGTGAGTTGGAGGAGCAGAGGGAGAGGGAGAATCTCAAGCAGACTCCATGTTGAATGCAGAGCCCAATGTGGGGCTCCCCTACGAACCCCCATTTTTCTTAAAGGGAGTTAGCAGACATGGCTTAAGACAGGGCTTCTCAACCTTGGCTCTGTTGACATTTGGGGCAAGGGAACTCTTGTGGGAGCTGCAGGGAGCCTGGTAGCGTGTGGAGCAGCATCCCCGGCCTCTACCCACCAAATGCCAGTAGCACCCACCCCACAGTTGGGAACCTTCAATGTACCCAGACATTGCCGAGTGTTCCCTGGGGGCCAAAGCACTCCCTGCTTGGGGACCACTGGAAGCCAATATAATGTGTCCAGAGAACTGGGAAGATACACCCTCTGGGTATAATATTCTATTATGTACCACTTAATGGAGTAAAATAATCTCAGACCGAAGAGACATTGACGGGATGTGAATACAGGGAGAGCAAGAACGCCAATGGAAGCCTCATCACCGTGTAAACGCCTGGAGGCCAGGATTCAAGGCGAGTAGAGAGGAGCCCTACATTAATTTATTTTCATTCATTAAAATGATTGATAATCATTCATTCCATTCATGGGTTTCTCACATCCTACAGAGGGTGGCTAAGGAGAGAGCAAGATGGAGAGTTTAGACGAGGTTGAATAAACCGTTACTGAGTCACTACCACCCATGTCTGGCAACATGTACGTAATTTTGTCCCACATTGACTCTGGGTTTGAGAATCCCAGGCATAGATGTGAGTCTCAGTACGCAGTCTGAAGAAGTGGATTATTTCAAGATGTTCATAAATCGAAGTGCAGTATAGCCCGAGATAGCCTGAACAGCACTGGCCAATAGGATTCCATGATGTAAATGATCTCTGTCTGCCCTGTCCAATATGGTAGCACCAGCTTGGAGTGGCTCTTGAGCCCTTGAAATGTGGCCACCTTTCTTGTGTCACATGTGGAAATGTGAACATTTGGGGGATAGTGAATTAAAAATACATTGTTTAGTGTGCCTGGGTGGCTCAGTTGGTTAAAAGACCATCTCTTGATCTCAGTTCAGGTCTTGATGGTTGTGTGTTCAATCTCTGCCTTGGGCTCCACACTGGGCAGGAGCCTCCTTAAAAAACAAAACCAAACCCAAAACATCATTTACATTTACTTCACCATAATCATTGCTCTTGTTTCCAGTGTGCTTATTAGAAAACATGAAACCATGTCTGTGTCTTGCATTAGGTTTTTATCAGAGAGCCCTGATCTAGAAGGTGGAGAATTCTGCACTGTCAGGACACCTTAAACTCAACCCTGCTCTGGGTTAGTGTCTGGGCCAGGCAGGACCTGCAGGCAGAGCTGGGGATCCGCCTAAGTTCGGATCCTTTTTCCATCTCAGCTCAAAGCCCAGTGAGGATTCTAGACTTGGTTTCCAATCGGCATTTCAGATCTCTCTCGGTTTGGACCATGTGCCCTTGATTTTGTGTGTTCATTCCTTAGCACTAGAAAGGACATTTAGTTAGGACCCATTAGGTATTTTCACTTTAAGGATGAAAGGATTTCAGGAAAAAATAGCATTTAAATCACAGATGATCCTGCCATTCAGCTGTCCAGGTGATCTCCCTCTGGGAAGCCACCATGAAGTAGTTTGAAGAGGCAAGCCAATGTCCTGTCTGTCTAGCCTTTCTGGAGAAGTGCTTTGTGGAAAATTTAAAAATAAATAAATAAATAAATAAATAAATAAATAAATAAATAAATAAAATTTCTGGTTCCTGGCACAGGACTCCTAAAATCCTTGCAGTTTCCTGAGGGATAGGAGAGCCTTTTGTTAGTCATAAAAATCTCCAACAGACCTCTCCAGAGTTTAGGCTAAAGAGCTGACATAGGGCGGGGCCCAGAAATGGCATCACAGTGGGGCTGGTCACCAGAAGGACCAAACTGGGAGTCAAGGATTGGAAATTTCAGCCCCAGCCACTGGCCATATGTGAGGGGAGGGGGCTGAAGATTGGGTTATAAAAAGTCTTGAACAAGAGGTTGGTGAACACATTAATATTCTGGAAAAGTGATTTTCCCCCAGAGAGGGCGTGGAAGCTCTCCACCACTCCCCACCCCCTTTAGACCTTCCTTGCTGTATGCATCTCTTCCATTGAGCATTTCCTGAGTTGTATTCTTTATAATAAACTGGTCGATGTAAGTAAAGTGCTTTCCTGACTTCTGAGTTGATCTTTTTTCCCCCTTCATTCACATAACTTTTATTACAGTGTATTTATAATTGTTTTTTCCTTCTTTAAAATTTAAATTCAATTAGGCAGCATATAGTACATTGTTAGTTTCAGATGTAGTGTTCAATAATATATCATTTGCATATACCCCCCAGTGCTCATCGCATCACGCGCCCCCCTTAATGCCCATCACCCAATTACCTCATCCCCCCACCCACCTCGCCTCCAGCAACCCTCAGTTTGTTTCATATACTTAAATGTCTCTCATGGTTTTTCTCCCTCTCTGATGACCTCCAGTTCAGTTTTCCCTCCCTTCCCCTATGATCCTCTGCACTGTTTCTTAGAGTTTACCTATGAGTGAAACCATATACTTGTCTCTCTCTGACTGCTGTGTTTCACTCAGTATAATACACTCCAGTTCCGTCCAGGTCAATGTAAGTGGTAAGAATTCATCCTTTTGAATGGCTGAGTCATATTCCTTTGTATACATGGAGCCCATCTTCTTTGTCCATCCACTTGTGGATGTGAGTCATTCTAGTGAAATTATCAACCCTAAGGAGGGGGTCTGAGGATATACCTGACCTTGTGGTTGGGCAGAAGTGTGGGTAGCTTGAACACCCCATTTGTGACTGGCCTCTGCAGTGGGGACAGACTTGTGGGACTGAGCCCTGAAATCCGTGGAGTATGAATTGAACTGTTGGAGAACTTGGCGAGTTGGTTGTGGTTGGTGTCAGGAAATAGAGCACATGGGTGTACTTGAAACATGAACACATCTCCTCCCTCCACTGCACCAATTGACTGCATAAAGCCCCCTGCCATGGGGGTCCTCTGTGCTCTGTGGTCTCTTGGAAGAATGGAGTCAGGTTCAACTGGCAGAACAGGAAGTTGGTTTCCAAGATCAAAGATCTGGAGCCTAGCTGAGAGCTATTCCCTAGGTGAAACCATGGATGCCAAAATGACCCCACTGCCCCCTTCCTCACTAAGGACTCAGAGATTGTGATATCACAGTTGGTTCCCCACGAAAGGTGGGAATTATCTGACTTTGGGCATTTTATGGGCCTGTGCCCCTCAGTCCCAAGTGCAGAGTAGAGTGACCTGGTAGGTCTCTGATAAAGACTGACGGTTGAGTCCTGCTCTGGACACAAGTGAGCCACCCGACAGAGTCCATTATCAGGACAGATCGGTTTCTTGTGAGACATCTATTCTTTGGAGGAGCGATTGCCTCATACACTCTTCCTTTCCTGTTGCTTCCCCACCTCCTTTGGGCTCTTGATTGGTGCCCTGTGGAAGGTCTCCCTGCCATGCCAAACGTCAGGTGGAATCTATTCCCTATGGAAAGCACCTGCCTCATCTCTTGATTTCCCTCACAAGACGTGTAACACAGTCTCGTCCTTTTTCTTGGCTTTGTGGGGGAAAAAATGATACTACTAATGTGTGTCTTAACCTTTTGATATGGAAAAGGATGTGGCTACCCCAGAGTGCAAAAAAAGCAAAGGCTTCAAAAATCATACTGCCCCCTATGTCTGGTCTTGCTTATTTCCCTCCTGACAACATTTTTACTGATTCACTGCTTAATGATTGTGAGACAAGGTCTCACTTATAGGCATCATTAATTGAGTCCTGAGTTTGATGTTCAGGACAGATTTCTGTGGGAAGGTTTATTGACTGTGGAAAGAGCAGAGATAAGCCACTGAAATGCAAAAGGAATATGTGGGCCTCTTCTATGTCCAGGCTCTGCATTCTGACCAGTGGCTGAATTTGTTTTTTCTCTCCAATGGGTATCACCTCAGATGTAAATACACCCAATGACAACCTCATGATTTCTGCTACCCTGAGGAGTGTCCAAAGTGGGCATTCAGTTCAGATAGAATCCGAAAGAGGTGCTGAGAGGTTCAGCTACACAATTGGCATCATGGACTCCCCTTGGTTGCCCTCTGGCCACCCTACTGGGAAGTAGATCTGGGGAACATGCAAAGAATAGATGTGGGCATTTGCAAAGAATCTGTTCACTAACACAGGAAGTTCCAACTACCTGCAAAACTTGGATTCTGGATTGTGGATTTGAGAAATAGAAAGCCCTCGTTTATTTATTGGCACTGGGCCTAGGGTTGCTCTTTTCATGGACACCAAGTTCTACCTAGTGGGGATCATCCTGGGTGTGGATATTTGAAACCGTTCATTTTCTAACATGAGCATTGTGTCCTGGATGAATTCCTAACCTTGTGACCAGGTTTACCAAAGTAGTACTTTACCAAAGTAAAGGGGTTGTTTTATGCCATTATTTTCTGGGGCTTAATCTCACGAATCTGAGATCATGACCTGAGCCAAAATTCAGAGTCCAAGGATTCACCAGGTTCCCCGACTACATACACTTTTTTACCATGTATTGTAGTTGATTGGTTAAGTCCATGGCACTCGGTTTTGTTCTAAAAGGTTTCCTTCTTTATGTATATTTGGAGCTGGTTCCTTCCATTTCCATTGCTACTTTTCATGAACAGATCAAAATCCTATGTCTATTGAGTGCCCGTCCATGAGCAAGAACACACACTGAACCCTGCATTTTGGGGAGTATTTAAAATACTTCATTTAGAAAAGTACTAGTTGTATGTATTGCCCTCAACCCGTTCACTATTACAGAAATGCAGTGGTGAAAATACAGTGATATTTCTCCCTCATTATTCAGGGAAGAGTCTGCTTTACATACACATACTGACCAAGAAATTCACAAAGGTTGAGAGGTAACTAAGTACGTCCTCTCAGCTATACACAGAGAAAAATCAGGTAGTATGCGTAGACGGTGAGAGAATGACATAATTTCATTAGTATATGCTTAGAGAAATATGATTTAAAGAATGGAATTTCTGTGAACACTGCTCTTCATTTCATCTGGGACCCATTTTAAACTTTGTTCTAGAAATGTCTGGTGACTCCGGAGGATAGAATGGGTGGGGATGGTGTTTTAAATCAAGAGTGGGACCTCTATTTATTCTCAATCTGTTTTTCTTTTCCCTCTTCACCCTGAAGTTTGGCTAGTGACTCTATTTGGGGGGGTGGCAGGTCATCCCCCCTCATGTCGTTTATTTAAAAAAAAAGAGTGAGAATGTGTGAGACTGGGGTTCAACTTTCGAAACAAAGCATTTACTCTCCCATGCCCCCCTTGTCTGTGAAGACAGGCCCCTGTCGGCACCAGAAGTTGGCCGCTGTGCAGCTGCATTGACTCTGAAAGGTCTATGATGACACCGTTGCCATGGTGACTTGAGCCACACCTCTGCTGTCCTTTCCAGCTGGGACTCTCGAGCTGACCCATTCCTATGGATTGGTGTTTGCTCTGCTGCTCCAACTCAGAATGGGAAATTGCTGTGGTTCCTGCTGTGGTTCCTGCTGTGATGATATGTTCCTAATGATCTTCTGAATGCTGTTTGCTACGACTCAGTTCACTCTTTCTCAAACTATTTTTCTCATCATTGAAAATTTCCTCTCTCCCAATTTCATCTACATATGTTTTATAGTTTTTTTATCCCTTGATTTCTACTGTTGGTGGTTCTACTGAGCTAGCAGCCTTGGTTTTTGTCCTCCATGGAGAACAATGGACTACTTCCTATGATATCCTGCACCCCTCACTTGTCACCCCTAGGTTCTCAAGGGGGGAAAATACGGCAGTGTCTATGTTCGTTTAAGTTTTTTTTTTTTTTAGATTTTATTTATTTATTCGACAGAGATAGAGACAGCCAGCGAGAGAGGGAACACAAGCAGGGGGAGTGGGAGAGGAAGAAACAGGCTCATAGCAGAAGAGCCTGATGTGGGGCTAGATCCCATAATGCCGGGATCATGCCCTGAGCCGAAGGCAGACGCTTAACTGCTGTGCCACCCAGGTGCCCCTCGTTTAAGTTTTTTTAAGCATCCTAAATTCTATATTCACATTATGCATTTCTGAAATTTAGAGTGAACCCAGAAAGGTTGATATGGAGGACATTTATCATTGTTTTCTCAGTGTCTTACAATGTCTGCCCTGTACCATTCATCCCCAAAGGGGTATGGATTTCAGGATTTTGGGAACATGTGGGTTCATTCCTATCAATAGTTGCCCCAAAGAGATCCTCAGAATATGAGAGTCTACATTTCAATTTATGACCCCCAAACACATATTTCCATTTCTAAGAACTTTGGGTGTTATCCAAAATGACATTTTCTAGAGATTTCAATGGTATGCTACCACCCATCCCATTCAGCGCCCCAGATGTAAGTATGGTGACAATAGCATGACCTTTTTTTCTCGGTGACACAATGAATAGCCGGCCTTTAATGTATGGTGAAAGATGGGTAACTGGTTAATGGATCACGTTAATGAGCGATCGATAACCAAGTACACAGATTATTAGTGATGCACAAAGAAAAATAGGTGATGTAGACACAAGAACAGAGACACACACATTATATATATAAGTATATATGTATATATAGATGATTGCATACATTTGCACATAGGATTGTAGCTTGAAAACAGAATGTGTCTACATTAAAGTGGTTTTGATGTCATGTGTTTCTTAGTTCTCCTGAACTTTCATCCAGATATCTTCCCAAAAGCTAAGCTATGTTTTTTTTTTTCTATGAGTTGACAAGGGTCTCAGGAACTCCTAGTTTGTTTGGAGGCACTTCTATTTGTGTGAGGAATAAATAATGCAAGATGGCATTGTTTCACATGTTTGAAAACACAAGACTTTGTAACAGTGACCCTCCCTTCCTTTACACTGGGATTCATCTCATTTGATCTGCTGACCTTAAGACAGGCAACTGGAACATTCTAGAGAACAGTCATGGATATTTGTGGACAAGGGCCCAAGAGAGTGGATTCAGGGAGACAGCAATAGGTTTGCTCGTTTGCTTTTTGTTGTTGTTGCTGCTGCTGCTGTTGTTGTTGTTGTTGTTGTTGTTGTTTTCCTCTGATTCTGTCCAAAAGAAATCGTGTTGGGTTAAAATGCTTGTATTTAGGCAAAGCAGCTGTATGTCACAGAGCAATGGTCTGGGAACTCAGACTCCCAGATTTGAATCCAGCTCTGGAACTTGTGAAATTGTGAGATCTCAAACAAGATCTAGACCCTCTAATTCACCTTTCTGACCACGTGACAGGTGTTCATTCATTCAATGCTCATCACACACTTATGTGATGATTTGTTTCCTCTCCCTATTCCTCAGGTGGAGGAATGGAGGCACAGAGATGAATGTGACCAGGTTCATGAATTCCTCTAAGTAAAGGAGCCAGGAGGTGAACCCAGGCCTGCAATCCAGTGCTCGTGCTCTAACTACTGAACCGAACTGCACTTATGACTCAGCCATGGGATCAGTAGTTACTGTGCAAAGAAGCTTTAGCACCTGCGTGGATGTCAGGAATTCCCTGAGCCAAGGGGAATCCGAAACACTTTTTGTCATTTTGAGGTCAGCTCGGTGGTCACATAGCCCAGGGTGGTCTCTTGAGCCATAGAAGTCCAGATCTTGCCATAGTCATTCATCTGAAAAGGACATAGAAAGCCTGGTCCATTTGAAGCCATGATTGTGTTCAGTTCAAAGATTCTGAGGGTTTGGAGGCACTGTTTAGGAAAAGCCAGTCAAACTCTGTTTGAACGCTGGGCTACTCCTCAGCACCTGACCTCAATCTGGTCAGAATGGAGGAGACCCTTTCATGGTATTTGATGGCATTGTCAGTATGAGTAAGCCCTAGTCATGCCAAAATCCTGTGAGCTTAGGGACTCTCCTGGGACAAGGAAAAATAAGACTCAAAGAACCAGTTCATCATTAACCTTCTGTCCAGAGCTGGTCAGTGCCTGACCAGTGTCATGGCATGGTCACTCTTCAGGGCATGGCACAAATAGAATAAGAATAGGGAGCATGCTGGGTGGTGCCTGGCTGGCTCTGCAAGTGGAGTATTTGACTCTTGATCTCAGGGTCGTGAGTTCAGTCCCCATGTTGGGCATGGAGCCTATTTTAAAAACAGAGAGAAAAGAATTGGGGACATAGTGTTGTAGATTTGATAACGTTCTCCCCATGAGCCCTAAAAAAATGCTTGAATGCCATGAACTACACACTTTAGGGACAGTGACCACCAAGAACTCAAACACTCATAACAGCCTGCTGTCCATCATCCTTGTTTGGACGTGTTTGTCCAGCTGGGCCAGGGAGTGTCCATGCTCCAGTGGGGGCCTTTGCTCCTTCCGGAGCTCTCCCATTGTTGGCTAGTAAGTGCAAGCATGGGGAGAGGCCATGCTTCATGACTATATACACATAGCCTTGCAAAGCAAGACTAGAAGTGAAACAGCATCAAATGAATAATGGTGCTTGGTTTTCAATGATAGAACTTCATTATTGACAAATCGTCAACAATTGATGAGCTTCCTCACAAAGGATGTGAGATGAAATGCAACAGAAAGTCGTGGTTAGATCTGAATCTAAGTCCCTCAATAAAAGGTTGCTTATTATCACGTGCAAAATAGTATACAGCAGATGATAGATTTAAATGCAAAAGCAGGTCTGGGTGATCCTTACGGAGAGTCGTGACGGGGGAGCTTCTCCAGGGTGTGGGTATGGAAGGGTCCCTCTCTATGTGTCCTTTGTATATTCCCTGATTTTTTTAAAAAAGATTTATTTGAGAGAGAATGAGAGAGCAGAAGCGGTGAGTAAGGGGGATGTGGGGGGGGGGGGAGAAGAGGGACAAGCAGGCACCAAGCTGAGTGCAGAAACAGAGGCCTGGCTCGATCCCAGGACCCTGAGATCATGACCTGAGCCAGGTCAGACACATGACTCGCTGAGCCACACAGGCGCCCCTGAGGGGTCCCTCTCAAAGGAGGTGGGGCTTGGTCCCCTGCCACTGCAGGGTCTAGAGAAGGATGGGGAGTCTATAAAGACTGGATCTGGGGGAGGAAGGAAGGAACAGGGAAGGTGCCCATTCAGAGCCAGTGTAGTCCCGGTTCACTCTTAGCCAGGCCTTAGCCCAGGCAGTTTGGAGACTTACTTAGATCAATACCAGTGAGATACTAGAGGTCATAGGCTTAATTTATTAAACCAGCAAAGCACTAGCCCAGGTGGCCATTTTCCCAGTTAATTCACAGGAACTGCTCAGCCAGGGTTGGTCAGTTGAAAGGAAGCTAATTCTTGGTAGAGCTGTCATGTGACAATTAATTTGAAAAGTCCTGGGTTCTGAATCAGCTTGGGAGCCCTGCAGACCACTGGTCCCTGAGGGTGCTCAACTGGTCCCAGGGAAGGCTCCACGTCAGACAGCTAGTAGGGTGAATGCTGTGGGACGATGGCCACAGTTGGGCTTCCCCTGGCCCTTCAGAGGGGCTTGTCAAGGGGCATCTGCACTGTGTTCTGGGTCAGGGGTTGAAACCTAGATGTGCGAAGGTGAGCTAGGATTTGGACTTTGCTGTTGGCTCAGGCACCTCCCCCAGGGCATCCACTGTCTCCCACAGACAACTTGGGGCTGGAGGATATGAGAAAGAGATGAGGGAGCCCTGGTTCAGGGCTGCAGGGCTTGATCTCAGGTGTCTGGGCAGGTGTCAGGTGTTCCGGGACCTCTCTCCCCAAGGAACCAACTCCATTCCTGTCCCAGCTCCCCCACTCAACATTAAGAAGTCTCTATAGCTTGGCTTTGGTAAATAGTGCTGCTGAACATGGGCAGATATTTCTCTGAAATCTAGACTTGAATTCAAATGGATTTCTTATCCAAGAGTGGGATTGCTGGGTGTAATGGTAGTTCTTTTGTGAATTTTTTTGATGAAGTCCCATATTGTGTTTTCATAGTGACTGCATCAGTTTACATTCTCTGTGGGGTATTTGAAGGCTATATGAGCCCTAAGACCTTCCTAAAGCCCTCTCTGACTCAGGTGGCTTTGCTAGGCAAATGATGAACCATGGGATCAAAAGTTTGAACTCTGATGAACTTATCACCCCTTTTTCTATGGTCTTCTGATAGCAAGATGCCAACAGCTCTTTCTGTTGTCATGCATTTCCCATAGTCTCTGAGAAAACAAAAAACAAAAGTGAAAAAAAATCCATATTTTCTCTAGGTCTCCGGAAGCTGGCCAGGAGAATAAAGCCGAAGGTTCTCCCCACTTCTGACCCTGTTGAAAGTACTGTGGAAATTCATTCATTAAGTTGATTCAAGAATAATTATTCTAGGGGCACCTGGGTGGTGTCCAACTCTTGATTTTGGCCCAGGTCATGATGTCAGGGTCATGAGACTGAGCCCCGTGTTGGGCTCCATGCTGGGTATGGAGCCTGCTTCAGATTCTCTCTCCCTTTCCCTATGCCCATCCCCTGCTCACACTCTCTCTTTGTCTCTAAAAGAAAAAAGAAGAAGAAGAATCATTACACTAGTTTTCAGTGTCCCGTACTTAAGACAAAAATGCCAAGCCATATTATTTTTGTTTCACGTGTGAAATTTTTAATTTAGCTGGTCACCCATTAGTTTATAATCACAGGAGTCAAATGGCATTTGCAACTCAAGTCTGTTCACATTTCACAGTAGGTATAGTGAAGTTAATGAATGGACATTAGTCTGTTGTTAAATATTAGGAAAAATAGATCTTTTATTATTTTTAATGAATAGATGTTATTACTTCAAATAGGTTTAGATTAAGATAATAATTGAGCAGATAATATAAAATTTTCCCTATCACCCTTATTATCCCTTGGCGCACAATTTCCACAATCCTTAAAAGCTTCATCAGTGTGGAACACATGTCACGAATCACAAACCAGTGTAGCGATGTTAATACTCATTGAAGGCCAGCATCGCTAGGAAGGTCTGCTCTGTGTTGTGCAGGAGTATGGGTTTTGACAAGTGCGTAAAGTTGTGTATCCACCATGTACAGAGTAACTTCACTGCCTTGAAAATCCTGTATTTAACGTATTCATGCCTTTGCCCTTTCTCTAGAAATCTTAACAACCGTTGACCTTTTGTCATCTCTATAGCTTTCCTTTCTCCAGAATGTCATCTAGTTGGAACCGTAAAGCATGTTGCTTTTCCAGACTGACTTCTTTCACTTTTATCTATACAGTTCACATTCGTCGATGTCTTTTTGTGACTTGATAGCTCAATTATTTTTTAATCTCCTTTTTATTATTGTTTGAGAGAGTGAAAGTGTGTGGGGAGGGGCAGAGGAAGAGGGAGAGAGAATCTTCAGCAGCCTCCACGCTCAGCAGGGAACCTGTCTGACGTGGGGCTGGATATCATGCCCCTGAGATCATGACCTGAGCCAAAATCAAGAGTTGGATGCTTAACTGAGTGAGCCAGCTATGTGCTCCGGTAGCTCAGCTATGTTTATTACCAAATTGTATTGCATTGTAAGGGTGTATTGCCGGTTGTTTCTCCATTCACCTAGTGTAGGACAGCTTAGTCGCCTCTAGATTTGGTGTTCATAAATCAAGCCAATAGAAGCACTCCTGGGCCAGTTTTCATGTGGACACATTTTTCAACTCAACCGGGTAAATACCTAGGAGTGAGATGGCTGGATGACACAGCAAGACTGTGTTTTGCTTTGTAAGATTTGATAGGATTCACCAGTCAAACCATCTGGGGCCGGCTCTTCCTTTCTGGGAAATGTATTAACTATCGGTTAAATGTCTTTGATACATGCCTGTTAAGATCATCTATTTCCTTTCAGTGAGTTTTGGTAGTTTTGTGACTTTGAAGGAATTGGCCTCTTTCCTTTCAGGAATCCTAGAATTTTTCCATGTATTCCTTTAGAATCCTTTCAACGTGACATCTCCTCTTTCATCTCATGTTAATGTGTGTCTTCCCTCTTTCTTCATGGTTAGCCAAGCTAGAGCTTTATCCATTTTACTGATATTTACAAAGAACCAGCTTTTGTCTTGGTTTGGTTGATTTTGTCTGAGAGTTTTTTGTGTTCCATTTCATTGGTATCTGCAATTATATTATTTTTTTTCTCTTACTTGCTTTATATGACATGACTCTTTTTTGCGTTTTCTAAGGAGGAAGCCTATTCACTTTGAATCTTTCTTACTTTCCAACACGATGACATTCAGTAGTATAAATTCTCCCAGGCACTGCCTTTGCATACATTTTTGTCAACGGATATTTTCATTTTGTTTAGTTCAAAATCTTTTCAAGCTTCTCTTGAAACTTCCTCTTTGACCATTTTTTAAAAATCTCCAGCTATTTGGGGATTTCCCAAGATTTCTTGCTGTGGTTGAGCTCTAGTTTAATTTCATAGAGGTCTGAGAGCAGCTGTTGTATTGCTTCTACTCTTTGAGATGTGTTGGGGTGTGTTTTATGGCCCAGCATGTGGTCTCTTGCTGAATGCTCCAGGTGAGCTGGAGAAACAGTATATTCTGCTAGAGAGTCTGTGCTCTAGGAAACCTGGATTCCCTGTGTTCCCTTTCCTGTCTCCTCAGGGCCATGGTTTGTCCTGTGTCCTCCCCTCTCCATGGATGTGAGAGTGGTTGATTTTTCAGTGTCTTCAGGCTTTTTCTTGTTCGTAGGGTGGACAGTGATTGCCATGATCCTTGCATGTGGAGCCCTCTACTTTTGTCTTCATGTGCCTTCAATCTCCCTTCTCCTGAAATGTGTCTCAACTTCAAGATATTTGGGCACACGCTGCTTCCATTCATATAACCAGGTCTCCAAAAACAGCCAAGAAGCCTGTGTCTAGATGTCAGCTTACGTAGCAAAACACACGTTTTCTTTGACATTCCACCTTTTACATTGGCTGTTATCCTAAGTTAGAGGTTTACAGAAATATCAGCCATATGCTTTCACTCAACGTGTTACCCTCCCAGAGGTATGGACTAGTGAAAATAGAGAATATATGTGTTTTTACATATATCCATTGAGTATCCAGCCTTTCACACACAATGACAGACCAAGAAACCCACTGACAGAGATAGATAGATACGCATGTACATAGGGAGTTAGTAACATAGAAAAAAGAAAAGGTAACGTTTTGAGATGAAGAGACATATGAATTTCTGTATGTAGACAATTGCATCCTTGTGCACATAGAGCTCCAGCTTTAGAAAAGCATGAGCCTCTATTCATGTGGTTGTGAGGTAATGCACAGGTCAGGCCCCCTGAGTCTGCATCCAGCGTGCTGTTCAAAGGCGAAGCTCTGGTCATTCGCATGACTGGGCAACAGGTCTTAGCTTGAGGTGCTCATGTGTAGGAGGAGGAAATCACACAAGATGATAGAGTTTCACACATTGTAGAACACGAGTATGTTATGTACATAAGCTCTCTCTCCCACCAGTCAACTGGTGTTCATCGTGTTTGACCAGATAGCTGTCAGGTCAGGCAACTAATTCATTCTGGAAGCATCATGCACATTATTTTGGGAAATGGCCACTTAGTGTGTCCTCAGGCAGTCAGCAAAAGCATTTCTTAAACACCGGGTCTGGCTTAACATAAAGGAGTCCTTTTTTAGACAAAGCAGGTGTGTGTCATAGAGAAAGCACTGGCCTAGGAGCTTGGACAGCAGAGTTTGACTGCAGCTCTGAGTTTTGTGAAGTTATGGCATCTCAGATGAGACATTTCACCTTCAAGGAACCTTCCTGAGCATTTCCACGGCATGTTTTACTTACACTAACCATTCAACCCTCACCACCAATGCAGTACTATGCTTGGTAAGGGCATTCTTCAGATGGAGAAACTGAGGCACAGAGCTGAATGCGCCCAAGCACACAAGCTCTTAAGTGGAAATGCCAAAATGTGCACCCAGGTGGCTGGGCCCATGCTGCTACTCTGAGATACTGAACTGCACTTGCCACACTGACAAGCATAGCTCTGAGCCATGGGTTCAACAGAAACCATGCAGGATCTTTCCAAGGCCTGTGTATATATCTGAACTGCATGAGTCTACAGAGATCCCAAGTACTGTCTACCATTATGAGGTGGCCTCAGTGGTCACATGGAGGGCAGACTTGGGCATAACCCTTAGTGTGAAAAGCACACAGACGGTCCAAGCTGTCTGTCCAGCTCACAGATTTTGAGACTGGGAAGCACAACATTGAAAAACCTGGTAAATCTCTCTCAGTGTTGGGTCACTTCTCAGAGGCTGGCCCCAAAAGGGAATCAAGAGATAGTTTAGTGCTCTTTGATTGCGTGATCCCCCTGAGCCCCAGAAAGCCTCCAGTGCTGGCAATGACACACCCAAGCAACAAGGACAAATAAGAACTCCAAGTAACATTTGGTTACTAACCCAGGGTCCACTCTTTTTCCTGCACTTCTCTTACAGAGCTGGGGTAGAGGACGTCGGGAGGAACCCAAGCCTTTTCATCATTATTATTTTTTAATGGAAGTAGTTGAGTTGACACACCATATTCCATTCATTTCAGGTGTACCTTTGCCTTCAATGGCAAAGCCAGGACTCTGTTTCTCCCTTCTTTGCTGCTTCCTTTCTCTGCATCTCCTTCCATGAAGAAGGGGGCGAAGAAGGGGGCTCACCAATAGCCAACTGCAGGCTTTTTTTAATTTAAATTCAAATTAGGTAACATATACTGTATTAGTAGTTTCAGGGGTAGAACTTAGTGGTTCATCTGTTGCAGTAACAGCCAGTTGTCATTCCATCAAGTGCCCTCCTTAAGGCCCATCACCCAATTACCCCATTCCCCCACTTCAGCAGCCTCAGTGTGTTCTCTACATATATGGGAATATTACTCAACTGTTGAAGGACTCAAATCTTGTCATTGGCAAGTGCATGCTGTTAAACCAACCACATCCCTCACCACCCCCCACCCCTTCAGAAGCCTTCATTTTGTAATATAGATACATTGTAAATTACTCAACCATCAGAAGGAATCAAATCTTGCCATTGGCAAATGCATGCTGTTTAACCAACCACCTCCATTTCCACTGTTCTGTCGTTCAAGTCAAGCAGAGCACTCTGAGTCATTCATGAGATAGAGCACCGTGGCGGGAAGGTACTCTGTGTCCTCTAGTCTGTCTCCCATTCGGATGGCCAGTTGGAGGAGCTTCGTCCTGGCAGAACAAATAGAGAGACTTCGATACGGGCAGAGGGGGGGTGGGTCTCCCTCACGACACCACAGTGTGCAACCAGGCAACCTATTTGTAGACTAACTGACTCACATTGACCAGGTTGCCTTAAACTAGAAAGTCAAAGGTCTGTTTCTCCTTCGTTTTCTCATCCTCTTGTTTGCTTTTCCTCACCCACCAAGGAGAATGGCCCAGCAGCAGCTCAGCCCATGCTTCTTAACCAGTCACTCCCATACAGTCTTGTCCCTTGTCCATATCAACAGTGATCACAGAGTAATTCCCAAGTAGGACCAACAATGGACTGACACTTACTCTGTGTCCTTTTAGAGTCTACCAAGGAGGACCTTGGCAAGAAAGCACTGTGACCCAACACATCCAGGCTAAGCTTGGCTGTCTGCCTGAGAAAGAAATGTTTCTTACTTGAGTTTCCTCTTTTTGAAGTGAGTTCAGCTATGACAACATGACAGTGTAGTTTTTAGATGTGAGGTACCATTTTCTTGGGGTGTTGGGAGGGGAGGTTGTAAATTGTGTGGTAGGGGACCTTTTACTCAGAAACGGTTTTTCCTCCCTGAATTAAGAATTTTGTAATTGTGCTTCAGGGAATTTGAGAGATTCATCCCCCAGGAAAAGCTCATGCCTTTTCCACAGGTGCATGCTGTGCTTCCTTTCTGGGCCTTTGTCTTTCCTGCTGATTCTCATTTGGTTTTCAGTAGTCACCAAGAGAACCAGTGATGACAGAGTATGCATATGACCTGACTCTCAGGGTGTGTTCTTTTCTGTAAATGCAGGTGGCCCCAGCACCATGTGAAGTGGTATGTATTCTGGAATCAGTCCCTTGCTGAGGAAAAACTCTAGATGGTAAGGCAGGTGGGGGGATGTCCTCATGTCCTCAGTCTGGAGAGCCATCTGATTCCAGGTTCCTGGTAGGACTGAGGCTTGGGAGTGTGGGGAAAAGCAGACTCCAGGTGAGAAACTATGTGCATGTGTCTCCAGTCCTAGGAAACCAATGCATTCCCCCTGGGTGGTGTGGGTGTGTGTGCATGAGGCTTGGGGGTTACGTGTCTTGTGTAGTGTGATTGTGAGTGTGTGTGTGTGTGTGTGTGAGAGAGAGAGAGAGAGAGAGAGCAAGAGAAAGCGAGACAAAGACAGAGACAGAGACAGAGAAGACAGAAAGAGAGAGAGAGAGAGAGAGAGAAAGAGAGACATGTTTCTCCAGAAGATATGTCAGACAGATACTGCATGATATCACCCTTCTCCAAAGCCATGTTATCACACTGCACACTTTAGAGCCTTACTGCAGTGGGTGGCCCAGCAGGGGTACTTCAGTCCATGCTTGGAAACCAGCTGGCTCCATACACCCCAGCCTTATGTCCATATCAAGCAACATTCCATGAATATTCTTGAGCAACAAGAGGAATGTGATGACGGGTACTCTGTGTCCTAGATGCCTTGGAGGAAGACATCGATCCCATCAAAGGAGACAGCGCCAGAGGCACACCTCTCACCATGGTGAGCTAGAAGTTCTTTGCCTGAGGAACAGATGTTGCTTTCTTGGTTTCTTTCCAATCAAATCCAGATGAAAATCAGACAATGTATATTTGAGATTATACATATAGATCTCATACAATTTTCCTTTTTGGAAGAGCATTGAGTGGTTGTCTCTGCCAACCGTTAGCTGATTCGAGAGAACATTTACCACTGGTGATACCAAACCTGGTTCTAAACGCTATGGTAGGATCCTGTCCCTCAGTAACACTTTCTCCTACTTGGATGAAGCATTTTGTAGTCACCGTCCTAAATGGACTGGACAGACATGTCCCCCAGGAAAAACAACTTCCTAAGGCATCCAGTTCACTTACTTTGGGGTCGTTGGACTCAACCACTGTGTTCCATCTGGGTTCCTAAAGTCATTGAGGGAAATAAAGCTCAAGCAGACAGACAGTGTATAGCATGACCTGAGCCTCACAGTGTCCTCTTTTCTGTACCTGCAGGTGACACCAGCAACCAGTGAGAGTGGTACGTATTCTGGATTCAACCTCTTCCTGAGATAAAACTCTAGATGTTAATGCAGGAGGGGCATCCTTGCACTCCTCAGTCTGGCGAGATGCCCTGATTGGGTTGTGGGGGTGTGGGGCAGCAGAGATTTCCCAGGTGAAAAAGTGTGTCCATGTGTCTACAGTCCTAGGAAGCCATTGTATTCCCTGTGTGCAGTGTGGGTGTGTGTGCGTGAGGCTTGGGGTTGCAGTGTCTTTTGTGGCTCTATGTGGTATGATTGTTTGTGTTTTTGTGTGGGAGACAGGGAGAGTCAGACACAGAAAGAGAGATGCAGAGAGGGAGAGGCAGAGATGGAAAGAGCGAGAGAGAGATTGCATATTGCTCCAGGAGGTGTATCCCACTGCCACTGCACAATGGCCATTGTCCACAAAATCCAAATAAAAAAAAGGAAAGAAAGAAAGAAAGAAAGAAAGAAAGAAAGAAAGAAGAAAGAAAGAAAAAAGAAAAGAAAAGAAAAAAAAAGAAAAGAAAAGAAAAGAAAAGAAAAGAAAAGAAAAGACGAGATAAAGAAATCTCATCACAGGGCACACATTATAGCCCTATTACCACGGGAGGCCAAGCGGTGGCCCTCAGCTCATGCCTGGGAACCAAATGCCTCCATATGCTCTAACCACATTCATCGCGAGCAATACTCCCTGAGTCATTCTGCTGCAGAGGTGAGGTGAGAGGCACATCCTGGAGTACATTTCTCTCCTCTCCTCACCACATCCCTTATACTGGGACCAGAGCAAGACCTGCACTTGGCTCCATGGGAGAGAGGCTCATATGCAGCTGCCTGGAGACCCTCCCTGGCTGACGGGAATTCTAGAGGCTTGTGTGAAGGCTGCTGGGCTGGCAGCACACACTGGCCCTCACGGTCCCTCTGAGCTGGTCTCCTGGGACTGACCAGGCCCAGGAGAGAGGCACTGACAGCGATGGGCCTGGTCCCCACATCGTGGTCACGGCCCACCCTCAGACCTTCCATCCATCTGCTCGGGGCCTCCCCTAGTCCTTCCAGGTCTCAGGGTCTTTGGTGAACACTGCAGGTACTGGTGTTTATGTGGCCACACCAGCTGGAGAATGCCCATCACCCCACTGACAGACTAGGGGAATTCGGACAAGTACCATTACCTCTACTGTCACATTCATCTCCTCTCTGGGCTAGGACACTTACAGGCTGTCATCAATAGGAAGTGTGTCTCAAGTGCCCAAGATGAGCCCGGGCATGGGGCAGTCATTTGATTGCCCAGTTGATGGTCACTCTCATGGCCCAGCATCACCCCAGGCCCATGGCAGCTGCCTCCATGTTAGCTGCATTGGCTCATTGATCAACTGATTGACTAGGGAGCGTGTCAGTAAACCCATGATCGTTCCTCCACTGTTCCCATTGCAGAGAACAGTCTGGTTGTTGGAGGTGACAGGAGAAGGGAAATAAGAAATTAATGATACAGGGAGAGAGGAAGGAGGGTAGCAGGAGGGAGCAGAGGAAGGTAGGAAATCATGGGGACAGAAAGTCATGGGCACCACTGTGGCTGCCTCTTGAAAGAATGGACTGACAGGCACTGCTTCCTGGTTCCAGTTATGAAATCTGAGGACTGGGAAGGGCCCAGAGACCCTGGACGCCTTTCTCATCAGTGAGGTAAAGGGATCACGGCCCCATGGGTGGTGAGGTGGGGGGACTGCGGAGCTGAGGGCAGCATTGAGTTTTGGGGTTGGGGACATAATCCCAGGGGCAGTGGCCTGAGTCCTCACTTCACCCTGATTGTCCCCTTTCCTTTCCCAAGACCAGGCCATGATGATGCTCACTGTCATCCGTAAGGAAGACGACTTGGCAGGTTGTGAAGACTCGGACCCATAGATCCACCATCTGCATGTAATTTATTTCCTCTTTCATTTTTATACTCTTTTTTTGGTAAAGATTTATTTATTTAATTTTGGGAGAGACTGAGATGGCACGAGTGGGGGAGGGACAGAGGAAGAGAGAGGGAGACCCCAAAGCAGAATCCCCACTGAGGGCAGAGCCTGACATGGGACTTGACCCCAGGACCCAGAGATCATGACCTGAGCTGAAATCAGGAGTCACAAGCTTAACCGCCTTTGCCACCCAGGCACCCCTCTCCTCTCTCTTATTGAGAAGGTCCTTTTTGTAGCTTTGGCCAAGTTCCTCTTTCCTGCTTGTTATGATCCTCCTCCTGCAGGATCTGGGCTCCTCCAGGCACTTGATGTTCTTGGATCTTCAAATCTATCATCTCTCTCTTCAGCCCTGTCATTTTGGGGGCTCAAGGCATGAGATGCACAAATGTTCTATTTCTACCAACTCTCACCAGCTCTCTTGGGAATCCTCTAAACCTAACCCCTATCCTCTTCCAGAAAAAAATGTCTGATGCTCGTGTGTACATTCATCACAATCCGAATTCTTGTTCCCCACGGCTTCACCAACGATGATTTGGCTTTTCAGGGCCAACTCTAGACAACCTGATTGGAGCAAAATCATTCATTTGAGAAGCATCATTGGAAAGGAGGAAGCCCAATGGGCAGCACATTTTGCATGCTATGTTGAGGCCTCCAAAAGAAATTCTGAATCCAAAGTTGTTTCACTAAGAGACCAGAAGGGTATATCCTTTTTGTTCTCTCCTGGACAGAACAGTGGCATACCTGGACAGTCATGGCCCAGGAGTTCACTGAAGGCCCCTCTCCTTTTCCCATGTGCTCGATCAAGACTGAAAAAGGAAATCTAAGTTTCCCTTGTAATTCAGTTCTTATACAACGTGTGAATGATCTCCGACTTTGTCCAGAGAACAAAAAAGCCTCTAAAAAGGATTCTCTTTACTTGCTCTCAACCTTGGCCAAAAAGAAATATAAAGTTTCACAAGAAATTACAATTTTGCTGGAACACAGGTCATTATTTAAGACATAAACTGTTTCAAGTGGTCAAAACATTTTCATCCTTCCATTAAAAGTAGCAAAACTTTCAGAAACTTGTGAGCTCCCTGGGTGCAAATACACATTAGTGATGATGGCTCTCCAGTCTGTTCCCTTGGGAACACACAGGCTCTCCCACTAAATGAGTAGCCGGAAGTTCCTTATCTCTAGGAATTTCACTACCCAGACTAGATTGCACTACCCTACTACGTGCAGACATGGCAGCATATTGCAAAGAGCTCTTGTAATAGTGCCCAAGTTTTTCACCAACAGCTTCAGGCCTCCATTCCTGAAATCTTCCTGGAAGCCTCTTCATGATCTTCAACCTCAGGAAGAGACATCAGAGAAAAACTGCCCTTACACATCCCCTGAAGGGACCCCTTCAGGTACTGTTTAAAAACAAAGCAGTGTAACTCCTGGGAGTTCACCCTTGGCTTCATATGTCTCCACTAAAATAAATAAAATAATTTAAAAAATCAGAATTTCACACAATTAGAGGGCTACTCAAACTGAGGCTTCTCAGAGATTCTCTGGAAATAGCCAGTCTTCAGAAGCAGGCAGTTGCCCCAAGACTTTCAGAACAGGCAAATTGTGATGGCTAGTGGGCAGTTTCCACACAAGATATTGGGTCAAAACTCCCATTTAATTCTTTTTCTGTTTTGTATCTGCTCAGCTAAAATAATTCTTCTCATTTCCCATAAACCCTTGTTGCCATTCACCCAGAATGACCCCTTTACTCCCGTTTTCTTATTCTAATCATTCTACTAATTATTACCCTTGATAGGTCAGAACATCCCTGACGTCACTCCTGGGTTTCTGACTGCTGGTTGTGCCATCCATCCGCGGACCCCCCATGGTAAGTCCCTCTGGGAACTTCCGATTTCATCAAATGAAATGAATCACCAAGGTTGGAAATTCCAACTCCTGTGTCAACTCCAAACCGAGGCCACTTTTGATGAGTCAGGCACACGACTTGGAGGAATTACTACGTATGCCCCAAATTAGAACAGTGTTCCCTTTGGTGGGAAGTGCATAAATAGAAAAAGACTGTAAGAAACCTATCTCTAATGTTGGCAAAAGTGACTGGTAACTCTTGGCATGTCACTTAATCTCTCTACGTTTCGGTGCCTCCCACTAGAATATGGCTTACCGCCCCTGCTCTGCCCCCACCCACCTCAATAGGGCTGACCTGAGGATTACAGGAGTTGGTAACAGGTATTGTCCACGAGCAGTAAAGCATCCTTCCCATGTAAAGCTAAGAGTGAGTGTCCATCCTCTCTTGCTGTGGAGCCATCCACGTCCCCTCTCTGGATTTCACCACCACCAAGTGTCTACCTTATTCTTGCAGTTGCTCAGTGATTGAACACTTAGGGCAATTATGAAATACCAATCATTTATTTTATTTTTCTTAAGGCTTTCCTTGTGTTTAATTACTTTTAGCCTCATAACATAATTCTAATAAGTAGGCCACAGTCACATTTCAACATCTCAGAACAGGCAAATGAGACACAGAGGGGTGTACGTAACTTTCTCAGGTGCTCGCAGCTCCTGCCTGGAGTCAAGGGTATCACCTGACCCCAAGCAGTGATTCTGAAAACTCTGCCTCTGGCCAAAGAACAGGGGGCACCCTACCAATGACCCAGTTGAAGGTACTGTGGGAATGGACACATTAGGTTCATTCAAGAAGAATGATGCTACTTTATTCAGTGACCCATATGTAAGAGAAAACCATCAAACTGTGAAGCCACATTCTTCTCTTCTGTATGCAAAGGCAAATGATCAAGTCAATCAGTATCGCTGTAACTCCAGCAGTCAACGTGCCTTTCTAACTCAAGAATGGGCTCACCTTTACCAGTAAACAACATCTTTAGCTAACGTACAGACCTTTAGCTGATGTTCGAGCCAATATTGGCTGAGACAGATCGCTCCCTGAAAGAGTGTTCTCGGATTTTAAAAAGTTAATAGGCATTATTGACAACAGGAGGTTTAGACAAATCTAAGAATTGAACAGATAATATAGAAAGTTCCCGTAACCCACGCCCCCCGACCTCAATTCCTCCACTAATAACATCTTATATGGATGTGGTGCATTTGTTATAATTAGCAAAACAATATTGATACACTTTTATTAACTGGAGGTCTATAAAGGAATTCAATTTTGAAATATGCCCCAACATGGACGGACCTTGAAAACATATTATGCTCTGTGAGATAAAGCACGGAGAGAAAGACCAATATTGCATGATTCCACTTCAGGGCCCTGAAACCCTGCCACTCCAAGGACTTTGCGGGGAGGCCAAGACAGATGCCTTCCAGGTCTCCAGGAAGCCCAGGGTATCATCAAGGCATGTGGCCTGTAAACAAGCAGGTGGTGAGCGGAACAGAGAGTGGAGGGCACTCCTCACAGTTTGAGGGGCTGAGGAATTTTTCCTAGGTCGGCTCTGGGATGGCAGGTCCACCAGGAGTTGGCTGGATGGACCCGAACAGGCTCCTGCCTGTTGCTGATGAACAGAAGGGAGGAGAGTGCAGAGCAGAGAGGCCCAGGGGAGGCAAGCTGCTGCGGGTCCGACTGTGGAGCCATGGTGCTCAGGAGGGGCAGTGTGTCCCCCAGGGGACATTTGGGAGGGACTGACTGCGATAGGTGGCTGCAGAAAGGGACCCGGGAGGCTTGGAGGCTGACTGAGCACAGTCCAGGGGGACAGTAACCGTTGTCACCACTCTGCCCTTGCTGTCACGGACCCAAGAAGCCCCTCTGCTGATCCAGAGCTTTCTGGGTTCGTGGGGCACACATCTATTGAGTAAACACAAGTTCTTTCTGGACCCTACGATTTCCCGACTTTGAGGCCCACATCATCTGTCAATGAGCAGGTTGGCTGTCTTCTGTGTTTGTGGATGCCACCGCACCCCCACCAGCTCTGGTTTTAATCAGGGCAGGAGCACAGCTGGGTCCCGGGCTGGGTCTGACAGTTGGCATTGCCTCTTCAGACATGCGTGGAGGCGGTCTGGCGCAGCCTAGTTGGGAGGCTTGGTCATTCATAACATCTCATCAACTGCAATCCCTTGAAAACCAAGGAACTTCAGGAGCCATTCAGAGCTGCAGAAACCCCCCAGAACTGATAACATGCACCCCACTGCTTCCTTGGCAGGGGGGGTATTATTTGCAGGGGAACCCCCAGGATGGGGGCCACGCTGGGGTTTCCTGGGGGTGGGCGCAGAGGAGGGGCCGACAGCAGGGGACAGTGCTGAGCTGGCACCAGCTCCCATTCCCAAAGCTGGAATCTGTGGACAGACGGGGAGGATGACTGAGGGGAAAGACATGTAACCATGGGAGAAGGGCGCACTTGAAGGAACATTCTAGGAGGAGGCACTGCCCTTGGCCCTGGGAGGATGGGGGGGTGGCAGGAGGGGTGAGGAGGAAGAGAAAAAGCAGGGAGCACTGGGCCTGCCCCTCACGAGCACTGGTTGGTTCCTGCCATGTTCTCTCAGCTCCAACAGCCCTGGGGAAGATGAAACTGTTTCCACATTTTGGTGGCGGGAAGAGGGTCATGGGGGCCCAGCACTCAGGTCTCCATCCATCACCACGGCTGTGCCCTCCCTCTCAGATGCTGGCAGAGGAGGAAGAATGTCAGGGAAAGAAAGCAGAGCGGTGGTGGCAGGGTGGTGGGAATGCGGGGTCCGAGGGGGGTGACGTGACCAATGTGTGGTCCTCCTGCCCTGTCCACAGGGTACCAGATCCCCTACCGCCTGGCCAACAACAGCCCCAGCACATTCATGACGGTGGAGGTGGGGACCACGCTGAGGCAGTTCACAGCAGCCAAGCTGGCCCTGGAGTCGGCATACATCTTCAGCCTTTTGGCCAAGACGAAACACCACTAGGGGCTGCTGCTGGTGGCCACTGTCATCACCACTGAGAAGAGACGTACGACCCCGGGGCCCAAGTCCAATGTTGTGGTGCTGTGGGGAGGAGAGCTGGGCCTAAATGGGAGCCGTGAACTTGCTGGGTCCACAGCTTCCTGGGTCAGGCCCTGCACTATTGCATGTCTGCACAGCCCGACAAAGACAGGAATGTCCCCGGTTTAAAGCTGGAGATGCGGCTCAGCGAGGTTGTGTAACTGGCCCAGGGAGGCTCTGAGTCATCCTGTTGGAGCGCAGCTCCCTGAAGCCAGGCACTTGATCACTGATGGTCAAAACCAGGTGCCCAGCTCAGCAGGGGCTCAATAAACAAGTTTTCTACCCAGCAGTCATAGGGAGATCTGTCTCCACAGACGCTGCTTCCGTTCCAAGCACTGGTGAGATGCTTATTGTACATTGTCTTAGTTTATCCTCACAAAGTCCTGGGGAACAAAGCGCTGTGAGCCCCAGTTCTACAGAAGTGGGGCCCAGACGGATTCAGTCATTTGCCAGGGACACAGCTGTGAGGCCATGATGTGGACACCCTCCACAGACACTCAGTCTCCTCCACCTACAGATATCTGCTGTGGGTTCCCATCTCAGCGAGCACCTGACATGCCCTCCAGCCTCACTCTGGAATCTGCCTCAGCAGACTCCCTCCCCAGGGCCGCCCCAACTCCAGGTTGGGAGATCAGGACCAGACCCAGAGGTCTCAGGGAAGAGGATGACAGGAAGGTGCTTGTGCACAGAGTAGACGGGTGGGCTCTGGGATTCCCCAAGCATCAGGCTCCGGAGCTGTGTGACCTTAGGCAATGCCCTTCCCCTCTCTGTTCCCTGCACTCACCTGGTGGCCTTTTGGGAAGCCTGAGGGCCAGCATGGTCCACAGAACTCCAGGGACAGAGCTGGTGCCATGGCTGCACTCAGAATGTGAGCCAGTGACCCCGTGGCCTGCGGGATCACTCTAGGAGAAGATCTAGACAGTCTTAGGGAGGCATGAATTGAGCCCAGAGTGCTTGGAAAACCATCCTAAGGGCCGATCTGAAACCTACAAAAGGTAGAAGGCAAAGGAGCCTAGCATGCACTGAGCCCGTACCACGCTCTGGCCACCTTCCAGGCACTGCAGCTCACTGCTCTCTCAAATTCCCTCACAAGCAGGCTGAGCAGCTGGGGAAGCTGATGCCCCACAAGGTGGAAGGGCCCATGAGCTCTGGCACCTGTTCGGAGGCTGCCCCGGCTGGAAGACCCAGCTGCTCAGGACAGGGCTGCTCGGCCCAGGCACACGGCTGACCCTTGTGATGGCCAACGGGGGGACGCTGGTGTCTCCCATCTGTGGCTTCGGAGCTTCCAGGGCTCCACACATTCCAGGGGAAGGCCATAGCCAGCTGTGAGTCCCCTGACCTCAACCGCCGAGGCTCAGTCCCCCAAGGATGAGGACAAATGCACAGCCCCTTCTCTGACAAAGGTTACCTCTACTGCTAACTGGAGGAAGGAAGCCTTGAAGTCACTGGAGACGCCAAAGCTTGAGGTGGGTGGAGAGACAGCCATGCATAGTTGGCCCCTGGCTTTTGGCACATAGCGCTGTCTGACCTGGAGCTGCCAGCACAGGGGTGGGGTTGGCGAGACCGGGGACAGGCACCAGGAGAACCCCTCCTGCAGCTTTGGCCCAGGTCCTCAGGCTCCCTCTTGTCTGGGGCATGCTCAGGGCCCTGAGTGCCTCTCCAAAAGGCTCTTGCCATCTTCTTCAGAGTTGATGCAGCCCCGTAGGGAAATTCAGCACTTTCTAAGGCACAGGGAAAGCCAGGTTTGCTAAAGGTGTGACGTGACTTAAATCCAGATGGAAGCATTATCAGGAGTGCCCTCCAGGAGGCACCCTGGTCCACAGTGGGGCTGCTGCTGCTGGGGCTGGGGGATGCATGCCCACACCTCAGCCCACATGCCAACCACCCGCATCACATGCCTTGGGCCCATAGAGCTTAGGGGATGCCTGCCAGGGCCTGCAGACCCCCCCAGCAGAGCTTCACCAATTGCCAGTATGCCCAGGAGGGTGGTCCTTGTGTCTGGTGTGGGGATGCAGGGCTCTTGCTTTGAGAGAGGAGGACCCCAACAGCCCAAGTGTGTGCTCCCAGAGGAGTGCCGACCGCAGTCAGGTGGAAGGGCTCCTCCCGCCATCGCCTCAGGGTCGGCGATCATCACTGCTTCATTACCCACCACACATTCTCAACAGGATCAATCATCTTCATGATAAACAATTAATCAATTATTCCTTCCTCTGTGGGGTTCCTCTGCTGCAATTGATGGGACAGGGAGATGCATGCTGGGAACGATCCACGCTCGGGAGCCAGGTCCCCGCTCCCTGCGCGCTGCACTCCCAGTCACCAGCACTGTGGGGACAGAGTGGCGGTGACACGCCCCAGAGGAGCCAAGTGGGACACCATCTGTGTTTCAGACTCGGGTTGGCTTCCAGGAAGAAGGAGTCAGCATGACAGATGCACTGAGCCTGTGATCACAGAGAAAGTACACAGGGGCCTGGATGTGCTCAGCAGAGCCCAGGTGTCAACTTTGAGATGTTGTAGGGACCTGTGGTTGCCACGGAGCACGTGTGGGCTCATCCTCCTGTCTGTCCGATTGTCTCCGGCAGGAGAGAGCAGCACTTTGGGAGCAAGCCAGGGTCTCCCGTGAGGTCCAGGCTGGGGCAGGTCCAGAGTTGGCCATGAGGGAGCCACAGGTGCCTGCAGAACTGGGAATGAGCTCCCTGTTCTCTGCCCTCATGGGCAGCCCACGTCCTCATGCTTGAGCTCACTTGGTGCCTTCCTGGAGAAGCAGCCGGTCACTTGTCCCTGGTCTGTTCTGTTTTGGTTGCAGAGCGTCCAGTGCCCCCCCCCCCCCCGAGAGCTCCTGGTGTCACTGGCAGAAGTGACTGTGCACAGCCTCCAGCTCCAGTGGGTCCCAGGCAGCCACGCCCCCCCATCCACTACTTCACTGTGCAGGTGCGAGAGCTGCCCCGGGGAGAGCAGCAGACCTACTCCTCATCCATCCGCCACAAGGCCAAAGCCTGTGCTGTTGAAAGGTACCCAGAGCCAGGCACCCCCTCCCCAGGGAACAGAGCAGGGAATATGTGTGGGCCAGAGACGCACCCGGACAGCTGAGCTCTCTTCTCCTAGTGCACACTCCCTGTACCAGGGACCAGGACTCCCACCTCCTGGAGCCACTCTGGCCTCTGCCCTGGGTCTGTCCTCTGGGCATGCCCTGTGCATGTCATGTGCATACCCCAGGTCCCAGAGATGGAGGAGGCACAGATGATGGGGCCAGGGAGCCTGTAAGTATGGGCTCTAGTGCCCTATCCCCTGAGAGGCAGATGTGGAGGAGGGGGAGGTGGGGGGAAGGGGTGTCACAGGCTGAGAGAGTTGCACCTTCTCTTTGTGCTCTCTGTCCTAGTCAGCAAGGCAGACTTGTTCTGTCATCCATTAGTGATGGCTGAGGAGGGAAATTGGAGAGGCATCCCCACTGCACCTTGAGAAGCCAGCATTTATCCAGCTGCTGAGGGAACCACCAAGCAAAGGCAGAGGGGAGTGGTGCCAACCACCACACCTAAGTTCTTGGCACCTACAGCCTCACTGGGGTCCCTCCTCATGTTCCCACCCCCTTCTACAGTGAGGGACCAGAGCACCCCCTCTGCAGTGAGGGACCAGAGCACCCTCTCTCTATGGCGGGAGAGCAGGACACCCCCTCTACAGTGGGGGACCAAGGTAGCCCCCTCTGCAGTGAGGGATGAGGGCACCCCCCCCCCCCGCGCTATGGTTGGAGACCAGGGCATTCTCCTTTATGATGGCTCATAGGAGACCAGGGCTATCTAACCATCTAGGTGAGGGTTCTCAGAAGTGACCTCAGGCCTCGTGTCTCCACAAGCAGGCCTGGGCTGTGCAGGCTCACGCCACCCTGTAGAAGCCCCCTGGGTCTTTCTGGTGGGCAGGCCTGTCTGGGGAGCTGGCCTCGCATCTTTCCTGTCCTCCTCCTCTGCCCTGACTGTGGTCACATTCCCTGAAGCTCACGTCAGGCTGTGAGGGGGCCACGAAGGAGCATGTCCCACCTGCTCTGAGGGTTCCAGGACACTGGCCAGCGCCTCTCATTGGGATGATGGAGGAGGCCTATACCCCATTCCCAGGCTGGCCAATGTTCCTCTCACCTTTCAGATAGAACACCATGTACTGATCCCCCCCTATTCTGAGCACTGTGCTGTGAAATCTCACATTTCTCATTGAACCCACATGATAGCCCAGTGGGGGAGATCATCGCCCCCATTCTACAGAGGAGAGCTGAGGATCGCAAAGGTCATTTTCACCTGCAGCCCCAGCACCTCCCACGGGTGCACCTCCTGACCCTCCTCCTTTGCAAGGCTGCCCAGCTCAGCTTCTGCATGCTGCTGAACCTCAGCCAAGGGAAAGGAGCAGCCAGGGTGGGGGAGCTCCTGCACCGGCCTTGAACCTCAGGCACCCTCTCCCCAAGCTGTGGGGGAGGAGTGGGGGCTGGCATGTGGCTCTGTCTCTGCCTCTGACATGTGGCAACAACAAAGTTTAGAGAGAAAAGGAGCTCCCTCTCCTGGGTTCAAGGTGTAAGCATGTGACTGGGGTGCCATGTGATGCACACGTGGGTGTGGTCAGCACTGGGCATCACAGGGAGTCACCCCTTTGGGTAGCCATGTGAAAGACAGGAGAAAAAGGAACTCCAATGGCCTTTTCTGTCCCGGAGCTTCCTGAGATCAAACAGACAATGGTGAGCAGGGGTCTCACGTTGGAAAGGAGGGGTCCATGTTTCCTGGCAGACAGTTTGATTTGGTGTGGGAGACACTGTGGTCCGTCCCCTCCAGGGTCTCTTCCACTCGTCAGCAGACACACTCTGTGGGCCGAGTTTCTAGGAAAGCAGCACTTTGCACGTGGCCGTGGTGTGGCCTCCCTCCTGTTCAACAGCCTCAGAGCAACTTTATCCTCCTCTTTCTCGACGTTCTTTTTACATTTTACATTTGCCGATTGCTTGAAATCTGCTAATGACCAGAAAACATAAAAGTTTAAACCAAAGTTCAAAGCAAAAAGTTTCGCCATCTACATCAAGTGGCCGTCCCCACATTTAGAGGGTGTGGGTCTGGAGCAGGAGGGAGGTTCTGGGTTGAGGGACATATCGGGGCTGCATCCCGCAGACATGCAGTACCATAGAGGAGGAGAAGGCCTGTGGGCCCAGAGCCACACAGGCATTCTGGGTGATCCTAGGATGGGACAGCAGCAGTGTGAGCTCAGCTGACAGCTGTGTATCCACCGAGAACAGGTCCTGCTGTTCCTCTGCGTGTCCCCAGGGTGATGCGATGGACCCAACCAGGAGGGCCAGAAGGGGATTACTGTGTGAAACTAGAGGGATTCGGTCAAGTCAGGATGCTGGCCCCATCTCCACGGGGTTCTTTCTTTGCTTCTTCCATGCCATTTTAAAAAATAAAGCCACGTGAAAAGTCAGGTTAATTTAAATGGCCAGGGATATCCTGCATGGGTTCAATATTCTTTGATCTTTGTGATGCTAATCACAAGTTCTGAATAGATGAGGCTTATAAAGGCAGCGGTAGGTAGCCTCTAAAATGATCAGGACTCAGGCTTTATTTTCATAACCAAACCGGGCAAATGAATGTAGGGAGCTCCTTCTGTGTATGAGACTCTGCCTCCAGCTCCGTGGCAGGGACAGGGACAGGAAGCCGCCTCCGTGCCACCCTCACCCAAATACTTTGGCTGTGGAGCTGAACAGCAGGTCAAGCACAAGCTTGGTTTCTAACTGTGCTTGCTTCCTGTGAGCTTGGACAGTGAGCATCCTGAGCCACCGACCTGTTCCCTCCCCAGACAGCTGGAGTTTAGGAAAAGGTGTTACCTCAAACATTTACCTAAATCCAGCCAGTTTCGAGTGTGGATGGCAGAAAGCTGGCAGGTAGAGGGTGCTGAGTGGGAAAAGGCCAAGGGAGTCTGTGCGTGGCAGATGCATCTGGGGACAACGAGGTCACTGTGGGCAGGGGTAGAGGAGGACTTTGGGAAGACAAGAAAGAGGAGGTCACATGTAGGAATTGCCTATTCCATGAGGGCGTCATGTCCTGTGACTGTCATGGCAGCCCTGGGAGGGCCGGGTACCGGTACCGCCATTCTCACAGGTGAATAAAGGGAGGCTCAGAGAAGTTTGAGGACTTCCCCAGGCTTGGATGCCAGGACCAGACTCTGGATTCTGGTTGGGCCGAACCTGATGTGGGCCTGGCGTGTGAACAGGGAACAGAACTGGGGGAAATGAGAGGGGTTGAGGAAGAGGGTCCAGGATGGTTTGTGCCTTTCTTCACAGGTCACCAGCCCTGAAGTCCTGTTCTGCCTCAGGGAGGAGCACAGCAAGAGCCCGGGGGCGGGTGGAGGCCAGTTCAGGACTGGGAGGTAGACCAGGGGTCTAAAGGACTGGCTATGCAGGGATGAGGAGGAAGGGCTGGGTGAAATTGCAGGGGCCCGGGGCCCAGGAGAGGGGACACTGGGACTGTTGTCACCTCCCATGGAGCTCCCTTCACTGTTGCTGGGTCCCTCTTGTTCTATTTTTAGGGCACCTAGTGGGCTTCCTACCCCGAGGAGAGGGTGCTCCTGCAGCTCAGCCCCTGGGTGTGCCCTGTGGCCCCCGAGACAGCTAACAGTCCTGTAAATGACACGAGTCCGTGAAACAGGCCTAAAGCTGGGAACTCTGCTTCCTGCTCTCTGTGAACCCTCCCCTTGACCTCAGACCCTGGGGGATGCTTCCAGCTGTCTGACGGGTGTGAACTGCACCCCTGCTGTGTGTGCTGGGGTGGGAATGGAGGAGGCGGCCCTGCCTCAGATTCCAAAACAAGGCGTTAGAGAACAGTAGGTGCTAAACATGGAGGGATTAATGACACGTCTGACACATGTCCTCAATGTAACATGCTAAGTGAACACGAGCGCTAAATACAAGGACGAGGGTTGTTTCTGGCACGCTGACATGTGCCAGACACCATGTTGATGGTGACGAGCGTCCTCTCATTCACCCCTCCCGAGTCCTACCCCATTCCTTCCTCCCTCCCTCCCCTTCCTTCCTCTCTTCCTCCCTTCCTGGCCAAGAGCCTCCTAGGTGTGGGGCCTTCTTCTTGGTGCTGAGGGCACAGCAGTAAAGGAGACCACCTCGGTCCCTGTCCCTGTGGGGGAAGGCAGACACTCGTCCAGGAGAGGAACGGTTACTTACAAATCATGGTGGGGTTGGTGAGGGGATGGATGGGCCTAGAAGACAGTGTGCAGGGCACGGGCTCTTCCTGGAGCCACTTGAGCTGCTGCCAGGGGGTCCTGATGATAAGGAGAGCAGCCAGGATGCAGTGAGCGTGCCCCGGGTACTAGAGTCTCTTTCCTGTGCTGCTTCTGAACGGAATCTGCATGACCGCCTCATGATCTCAGTGCTTCTGTCAGCCCAGGTGAGATGCTTCTGGCTCAGTGACCTGCCCAAGGCTATGTGGGGGTTAGCATGTAGGCTGTTGGGCTTCAGAGTGCACGTTCCTGACAACCACCCTGGGCCACCGTCTAATCTAAGAAGGAGAAGCTAATGCAAATATGGGGCCTCAGGTGGTTGAGGCAGGAACCCAAGGAGAAAACCATGTGGTTGTCACCAGAATTAGATAAAATAGTTCCTAGGAAGCCAGAAACAGATAGGAAACAATTTGTTTTAACTTTATAAAGGATAGCTCCCCCAGAAACCAGGAACAAAGAGCATTCTTAAGGATGGAACTTTGGAAGCACCCCCAGGACAGCCAAGGCCAAAGCAAGGTCACCTGGCATGCCTTCTCCAGCTGAGGAATGGGGGCACAGAGAGGTCAGGAGACAGACCTGCGGTCGCGGACCAGCCATAGTAGGGCAAGCTGGCACGAGAGCATCCTTTGAGGTGCTGGCCGACAGAGAACCACTGTACTTCCATCTTAGGCAGGAGGGCATATGAAAACAGTTAGAGGAAGATTCTTCTGATTCAGTGTCCAAAGATAGTTATCAGTCTTTGAAAACATAGGAACCTTCCTCTAGGCAAAGGGTTACCCAGACCCCATTTGCAAATCAGATGGAAGTGGGGCTGCTGTTGTCTGACTCGGGGGGGGAATGGGAACCCTCTGGTCTCCTAGAGGATCCCTCAGAGCCTCCAGGGGTTCCACAGTGCTTGGTTTGAAACCCACGAGTTTACAGGTTGGCCTGGGAGGGAGGACAGAGGCCCAGCATAGAGGCGGTGAGGGTTTGCCCACTGGTAGCTGAGGAAGCAGGCAGAGTCCAGAGCCACTCCTGCTCTCCTGGTCTGGGAGATGGACACAGGGGCAGAGCCTCGCCTGAAACAGAGCTGTTGCCAGCGGGGCAGGGGTGGGGGGGTCTCCTCATCTGCTCCTTCAGAAGTAATGGCAAGGAAAGCCACAGGAGCAGGCCAGCCAGTGACCCAAGGAAGACTGGAACGTCCTCTGCTTAGAAGTCTGTCTGGAGTGTGTGTGGTACAGAGCTCAGCACAGGAGACCATCAACACGGACCTGCTCAATGGAGGGAAGGAGGGAGGCCTGAGCGGTGGCAACGAGCCATGCACCCAGAGTATTCGTGCCCCTTAAATCCCCATCAGCAAGCAGGCGGGGACATTTTCCCCCACGGACAACTGGCATTACCTCTGTCTCAGGTACGGCGGAGAGGTTGCCCCAACACAAGATCCTCTTCCAGCCCCTGCCAAGCCTCTGGCTAGTCCTCTGGTAGGGGGCAAGGGCCTTAATGGGACTGGGCCTCGATTTTCTCGTCCTTGCAATGGGAATCACAGGAAGTCCAGCAGACAGAACTGCTGTGCAGTGAACCCGGGCACTGCCTGTCCAGGGCGTGGCGCTCTTGCCAGCCGGACAAGTGCAGAAACGAGGGGCAGGCAGAGATGGTCTTTGGAGCCAGGTGGGCCTGGCCAGGGCAGACCCCCA
Source organism: Ursus arctos (assembly GCF_023065955.2). Lineage (NCBI taxonomy): Eukaryota > Metazoa > Chordata > Mammalia > Carnivora > Ursidae > Ursus > Ursus arctos. The sequence goes on along the minus strand of NW_026623067.1, from coordinate 2,236,810 downwards.
CGAAGGGGCACTTCTGGGCGAGCAAGGAAATGGTTAGGCGGGCCCTCTTTTCTGGCTCTGAATCCTGGGAGGGTTGCGGTAATCAGCTCCTCCTGAGAGATTCTCGCATCCCTCAGAGAGCAGTGATTTGCTTTGCAGGAGAAGCTCTAATGACAGGAGGGGCCCCGAGTAAAACCGCCAGCCTGGGCCTGCCTGGACGTTCCCCACTCCCCTCCACCCAGAAAGCCCTCTGTTCCTGGGGGCAGGCTGTGAGGACAGCGCTGGCTGCCTGAGGGCCCCTTCCTGGGCAGGACAGATTCCGTGGTCACTGAGTGCCTCTTCCTCCTGGCTGCCCGCTCCCTGTGGCCAGAGCTGGGAGAAGGACCAAGGCGAGGGGCTCAGGCCCTCGTGGCTCTTCTGTGTTTCAGGCTGAGGCCCTTTACGTCCTACAAGCTGAGCCTGAAAGCCACCAATGACATCAGGGACAGTGACTTCATTGCGGAGATGGACGAGGTGACCATGCTGCAGGACGGTGAGCCAGCTGGGACCCAGGCAGGCGTGCAGACACGGGCATCTTCCATAGCTGCCGCCTTTGGACCCGCAGACATGGGCTCTCACAGAGAGGCCCCGCTTCATCCCGAGCCAGGAAGGGGTCACCCCGGGGACAGAGGGCAGTGGCTGCTGAGCAGTGGGGTTCCGTGAGCAGCAGACAGCTCGGAGCACTCCGAAGCCTCTCGCTGTGAATCTACTTCAAGGGCTCACAAGTGGAACAGAGGTTCCTTTGATTGGCTTCCAACCCCTACGATTCATTAGCATCCTACAACTTGAGTAATTTATAAGGTCAAAGGATAACTGGGTGTTTTTTTTTTATAAGAATAGTTTTTTATT